>NC_089505.1:231812968-233062968 GCF_036850995.1 Saccopteryx leptura | reverse complement strand
GAGAAGCATCAACATATAGTTGCAGCACCTTAGTTGTTCATTGATAGCTTTCTCATATGTGCCTTGACTGGGGGGCTCCAGCCAATCCAGTAGCCCCTTGCTCAAGCCAGTGACCTTGGGCTCAAGTCAGCGACCATGGGGTCATATCTATGATCCCATGCTTAAGCTGGTGACCCTACGCTCAAGCCAGATGACTTGCGCTTAAGCCAGTCATTGTGGGTTTTCGAACCTGGGTCCTTAGTGTCCCAGACTGACGCTCTTATCCATTGATCCATGAAGGTAGAGTGCAGAGCATTTACCTGGCAGCTGTGGCTGATGCTATGCTGTAAGAACACTCCAGTAAGGATAAACCCTCCCCGGCACACCCAGGAGGGAGCTCACCCACTATACAGAAATGATTCAGCACTAGCCAGGCAGCTCCCTGACCTTTTTTGGCCATTTGTCCTAGTATAACATCCTATTGGCTGAACCCATGTATATAAGCTAGTTTACTTCCTGAATAAAGTGGATCTGCATCACTGAACCTGGTCCCCGGAGTCGGGTCTTTGCATCTCCATTGTCCTCACCCCCAGCAGGACTTGTCCACAGAGCCACTGCATGGTCAGGCCTCAATGATTTTCTTAATGGCACCTGAGAACTCTCTTGCTGCATCTTGGTCAGTGCGTGTTTTTTTCTATTAGTTTGACATTTTTTTTTAAGTCCAATCTCTTTCTAAAATTACCGAATCAGCCTTTGTGGCTTTAAATTCTCCAGTGTTAGATCCTTCACTTTTCTTTTGCTTTAAGTTGTCATATAATAAATTTTATATTTCTCAAACCACATTGAATTCACAGGTTTGCCATTCTTATAGTTATCCTTCATTCATAAAGCTGCATTTTCAATAAAAGATAAGAAAGTATTTCACAAAAAGTACAAGCTTTTTGTGCTTTCTGGTATAGCTGCAGTGATCCTTCATAAATGTTCTTTTCTTCTTCTTCTTCTCTTCCTCCTCCTCCTTCTCCTCCTCTTTCGTCTTTTTCTTTTTTTTTTCCCACAATGGTCCTTACACTGGATTTATCTATCTTGAAATGGTGAGCCTGTGCAGCTGCAGACCTCAATTTTTGGTACATAACCAGCAATTCAACTTTGTCTTATGGTGTCATGACTTTTCTCTGCTTCCTGGGAGCATAACCAGTTGCACTTTGTATGGGTCCCATGATGTTATTTAAGGTTTAAGGTACTGTATGAAATACAATGTAAAATACATGAAAAACACAAGAAATCACTTGTCATACTGATATGCAATTTACTGGAGATATGAACAGTTCAGGAAAAGATGATTGGCATCATGTGGCATTTTACGCAGATACAGCTCTTGAGCTCACCACAATAGCAGGAATAGCTACAACATTACTACAAATAATACAGTATGTACTACAGTTCATTTCATGTGGTTTTAACACTGCATCTTTATGTTTACATTTATCTGGATTTTAAATGATGCCATGTATATTCTTTAAGTTATTTGTGTGCATAAATTTTGGTAAATTTTAACTTTTGATAATATATTTGTCTAGGTTTTTTTTGGTGGTAAGTAGTAAAAATAGATGGGTATCTACACATAATTTATGCATTCATAACAAACCTAATGTTTTCTTAATTTTTTTAAATATTTCTAGGCTACAAAGTTTATTTGCAAGTTTTTACAAATTGTTTCAAATCATCAAGAAATTGTTTAATATTTTTTTGAAAAATATCTGCACCTGACCAGTTGGTGTTACAGTGGATAGAGCATCAGCCTGGGATGCTGCAGATCCAGGTTCAAAACCTGGTGGTCGCCAGCTTGAATGTAGGGTAGCTGGCTTGAGTGCGGGATCATAGACATGACCCCATGTTCACTGGCTTGGGCCCAAAGTTGCTGGCTTGAGCAAGGGGCCATTTGCTCAGTTGGAGTTTCCCTCAAGGCACCACAAGTACAAGTTGATGCTTCTCATCTCTACCCCTTCATGTCTCTCTCTCTCTTTCTCACTCTCTCTCAGACACACACTAAAAAAAGAAAGAAAGAAAAATATATGCATATAACTAGACCCATGCTGTTCAAATCTGTGTTGTTCCATGGTTAACTGTATTAGGTTACATAAAATATATTACCAAAAATAATTTTATCTAGTTATTTTAAAACTTTTTAAATGTGGCTAAAATTTTTAATTACTTAATTGTTATTAATGGACAGTACTGGATAAGGTATTATCTTGAGATGTCTCAAAAACTCTAAAACTCTATGTCTAAATTTTTATTTATTTATATTTTTATTTATTTATTTTTTTGTACTTTTCTGAAGTGAGAAGCGGGGAGGCAGAGAGACAGATTCTCACATGTGCCCGATTGGGATCCACCCAGGAAGCCCACTATGGGGCAATTCTCTGCCCATCGGGGGCTGTTGCTCCAGTTGCAACCGGAGCTATTCTAGCACCTGAGGCAGAGGCCACGGAGCCATCCTCAGCGCCCAAGCCAATCTTGCTCCAAAGGAGCCTTGGTTGTGGGAGGGGAAGAGAGATAGAGAGGAAGGAGAGAGGGAAGGGAGGAGAAGCAGATGGACACTTCTCCTGTGTGCCCTGGCCTGGAATCAAACCCGGGACTTCCATATGCCAGACTAATACTCTACCACTGAGCCAACTGGCCAGGGCCTAATTTTTTTTTTATGACAGAAAGAGAGAGAGAGAGAGACTGAGAGAGGCACAGAAAGGACAGACAGACAGGAAGGAAGAGAGATGAGAAGCATCAATTCTTAGCTGTGGTACCTTAGTTGTTAGTTAATTGCTTTCTCAGATGTGCCTTAACCTGGGGACTACAACAGAGCAAATAACCCCTTGTTCAAGCCAGTGACCTTGGGCTAAAGCCATAGATCATGGGATCATGTCTATGATCCCATACTTAAGGCAACAACCCTTCACTCAAGCGGGATGAGCCTGCCCTCAAGCCCACAACCTTGGGGTTTCGAACCTAGATCTTTTGCATCCCAATCCAAACACTCTATCCACTGCACCACCGCCTTGTCAGGTGCCTATGTCCAAATTTTTAAATTAGAATATATAAATGAGGAAAGTAAGGCTGAGAGAGATTAGATAATAGTCCAAGGTCAATCTGGTTAATAATAATATAGCCTCTGATCCACGCCTGTAGGTTGCCCTGTATTTTTTCTCCATTGTGGCTCTGAAACTGACAACAAACTTAGTGGCAAAACAACACAAACTTATTTTCTCGTAGTTCTGAAAGTCTTCTGGGCCAGCGAAAGGCACTGAGCACCTATGCTAGTCTTGACGTGTGTGTCCGCATAAGGGCCCAGGGATAACTGGCGTGCCACATGATGTCGTTCTAAACCTTCAGCCATGGAGTTTTTCCTCTTTTCTTTCAGACTTCTAAGCACTGTGCATCCTTTGCATCCTTTATTTCTGTCTCAGCTGGAGCTAGAGTAATTAGAAATTAGCAAGTATAGTGTTGAAGAAATTTTAAACACCACCTTCTCCCTTAGCTTTTCAAGTCAAATGTGATTTGCTTTCTTGCTACTGAAGGATAAGAATCATTACATTGGAATCACACTTCATATGGCTCCTTAACTTTGTCAAATTAAACCAACAGAGGGTTGATATGTAACCCTTCTAGGAAAAGATATCTTTGATGTTTATGGTTTCTTTTCTCTTCCTGATTCTTTTTCCTGTTCTTCATCTGAATATTTAAGAAAAAAGACCTCTTTCTAGGTCTCATTGCTGGGACTGGAAATGTGAATAGAGAAAAAGAAAACACAGATAATAAATTTCTAAGGGTTTGTATAACAGTTTAGCAAGTGATGGGGAGCCTATATACCTATTTAAACGCACGTGCGCGTGCGCGCACACACACACACACACACACACACACACACACACACACACACACACTATAGACAAATGCCTGGCAAAGAGACTCAGCTGTAAATTATACACTAGAAGTAACTCAGGATAGAAGGAAAATTAAACAACACCAATGGGATAAAAGAACCATTTATTTTAGCAATAAAAAATGGAAAAGCATATCCTGATCTGGATTATCCCTGGGTCCAGGATAGGACCCCTGGAGTAAGAGCAAGATGAAACTGTAGAGACAATCTTGTTCATATCCTCAAGCAAATGGGAAAATCAGTCCCAGCATGGTAAAATTTAATCCAAGAAGGGAAAATGTTGAGATTGAGACGCTGGAATTTAATTTGCCAGTCCTGGGCATTTTCCACAATACCAGAAACTTTTTAGAGAAATTAAAGTTTAGAGACAATCATATTAGCTCTACAAAGCAGTAATGAAGATATTCAGCATAATGATGGGTGCTACAAGGCAGTCAGGATTAGGAATTGGCACAAATATCAAGTAACAGGCTATATTTGGTGGCCTCCCTAAGCTCAAAAATGCCTTGAAGTTTGCCATGACTAAGTTTTTGAGATCTGCGGTGAGGTTCCTGCTACCCTAACTGCAGAGAGAAGAGTCATAGCATCAAGACCAGGATTCACACCTGGAGAAGCCTAGCACCTTAGAAAAGACATCAGAGGCTCAGATCAACAACCATAGATAGCAGTTGAGTCCAATCATTCCTCATTTTCATGATAGTTTAAGTAATGTAAGCCAAAGGAACTGAAATGTCGGCCAAAATTTTATTGCCAGTGATCAAAACAGTTTGAATCTGACAGCAAAAGCACCACCCCAAAGCTAAATCCTGTCCTTGAACAATCTCTACAATAGACCTTCTTGGGAGGATGTGGGTCCAAGCCCATCCTTGGGAAGGTGCAGCACTCACACACTCATTGTAAATAGAAAATAATAGATACTATTATCTATTAGTATCTACATCTCTTTAGAGAAATACAGCCTATAAGCTTGTGCACTGATTTGTCTTTACAGATTGTTGTTTTCAAATTCTATTATTATTAGTTATTTATCCATTTGTTCAACAAATATTTATTAAAGTACTAAAAAATGATGGGCACTGCTATATTTGCAAGAGATACGGTGAACAAAGTCAATGAAATCCTTGCTATTATCGTGAAGCTTATATTTTAAAAGTCTACAGTGTATTGTTAGAATTGACAGATTGTTCCATTTTTCATGAGCCCTGTAAATGCATGTAATTGTCTTTCTATATATTTGTTGTGCTAGGACTTCCTTCTTTCCTGCTCAGAGCCTATTCAGGTAGCTCTACAATAACCTCCAAACACATTTATACAAACTGGGGCTAGTGACTGAATCAAACTAGTCAAATGAAACAAGAGAAAAAAGTAAAAACAAAAACAAAATAAAAGCCAAGTCAATTTTTGCATTGGTATGTATATACAGTTGTACCTTGAGATACAAGTTTATTTGTTCTGTAACTGAGCTCGTATGTCAGTCAACTGGTATATCAAACTGCCAATACTAGACCCGTGCGTCAACTAGCAGCAGCTTCCCAAATCATGACTTGTATCTCGGAATTTCACTCAGATCTTGAACAAAAATACAGACCGAGTCACAGCTCATATCTTAAAAAAAATTCGTATGTTGGTCTGTTCATATCTCAAGGGACCACTGTATAATTGACATCTAAGGGAGGGTCTCACAGTGTTAGGTCAAATGCTGCACCAGAGAAATGCACATAATGAAACGTTCTCCCAACAAATAGAAATGAGATGGATGAAGCCCAGGAGAGATGGTGTTAAATTAAAGATGGAGGTCTAGGCGAAAGTTCTCAGAAAGAGATTGAATGAAAAAGCATGTAACTCGCATTGAAACAATCCACCCACGGACAATATAAAAGTGACACCATCTCCAAAGTCTCCATGGAAGATGAGTCTCAGAGTCAATGATTAATTCACTAACCATTCCATATACAAAAATTAACTCAACATGAATTATAAACCTAAATTTAGGAGTAAAATATATACAACTCATAAAAACATATAAGGGTATATCTTCATGACCATGGATTTGACAATGATTTCATAGATCTACACCAAAAGCACAAAGAACAAAAGAAAAAAATAAACACATTGGACTTTATCACAATTAAAAACTTTTGTGCATAAAAGAACATTATCAAGAGAAAGAGAGTCTACCCACAGAATAGGAGAAAATATTATAAATCTTATATGAAGAATACATATAGAAACATATATAACTCAATAGCAAAAGGTAAATAACCCAATTAAAAAATAGAAAAGAACATGAATCGACATTTCTTCAAAGAAAACATGTAAATCACCCATAAGTACATAAAAATATACTCAATATTATTGACCATCAGGTAAATGCAAATCAAAACACAATAAGGTACTACTTTATACCCACTAGAATGACTATTATTAAGGCAGATAATAGCAAGTATTGTCAAGGATGTAGAGAAACTGGAATCCTTAAACATTACTGATAAAAATTTAAAATAGTACAGCTGCTTTGTAAAACAGTTTGACAGTTCATCAAATGATTAAAAATACAGTTACAATTAAACATGACAATTACACTCTTATGCATATATCCAAGAGAAGTGAAAACATATATCTACACAAAGATTGTACATGAATGTTCATAGCAAGATTTTTTACAATAGCCAAAAGGTGGAACCAATTTCAAATGTCTAGCAACTGATGAATGAAAAAACAAAATGTGGTATATTCATAAAATGGAATATGTTTGACCACATAATGATATAAAGTGACATGCTACAATATAAATAATTCTTGAAAACCTTATACTAAGTAGAAGAAAGCAGTTCCAAAAAAATACAGATAATCTGATTTCATTTACATGACATGAACAAAGAAAATCTTCAGGGTCAGAAAGAAGATTTTTGGCTTTTAAACCTTGGGATGGGTGGAATGGAAGGAGAAAGAAGTAATAGCTAATGTGTACTGGGCTTCCTTTTTGAGTGATGAAAATGTTCTAAAATTGATTGTGGTTGTGGTTGCATAATTCTGTGAATATACTAAAAAACATTGAATTGTATATTTTAAATGGGCAAATTATATGGTATGGAAATTATCTCATTAAGCTGTTAGAAAACAAAAACAAAACTAAAACCTAACACATTCCACAAGTCAAAAGATCCTGTAAAGGTAAATGAAAATGAAAACAAAGTTATTAAATTTAATCAGATATTATTCCATGCCAAAGTGCATGATCCTAAGTTTTATTCTCTGTCTCTTTTTTGAAATGGAGGTATAGTCAGAGATAGCGATGTATTAATGACAAACCAGTAATATTTCCCTTCCTCCCATTAAAATCACACAGAGGCCTTGGCCAGTTGACTCAGCAGTAGAGTGTCAGCTGGGCATGTGGATGTCTTGGGTTCAATTTCTGGTCAAGGCATACAGGAGAAGCAACTATTTGCTTCTCCTCTTCTTTCTCTTTCCCTCTGTCTCTTATCTCCCCCTGCAGCCATGGCTCAGCTGAAACATGTTGGCCCTGGGCACTGAGGATGGCTCCATGGCCTCACCTCAGGATCTAAAATAGCTCGGTTGCTGAGCAATAGAAAAATGGCTACAGATGAGCAGAGCATCACCCCATAGGGGGCTTGCCAGGTGGATCCCAGTCAAGGTCCATGTGGGAGTCAGTCTCACTGCCTACCCGCTTCTCACTTAAGAAAACAAAAGCACATAGAAATGTTGGATGAAGTATAATTTAAAAAATTTATTATATTCCCAACTCAAGAAAGAAAGGGAAATCTCTATGTATGAGAATCAAAGAGAAGCATCAAAGTTATAGATGTAAAAAAAACTGACGTTGAGGGTTTGCAAGATCTATCTTCTAGGAACTTGGCTGGCATCAGAGGAAAATGGAAACCTAGAAGATAATCATCAGATTAAACTTTGAAATATCAAATAATTTTCTATTCTCAAAGACTGGAGCAATTCCAACCCTTTGCATGGTTCAGTGGCAAGAAAATTTACTTTCACATGAGGAAAAAGACGACACCAGCAAGAAATTAAAATCTCAGTCCTTCACCATCTTATCTATGGGTAAAATCTGACTATGTATTAGTGCATGGTGCTCAAAGCATACATTAATAAGTCTACCAAAAGCATGACAGACAAATAATAACAACAAAAGCAACAACAAAAACATTAAATCAGAGAAATGTATTGACTTAGAAGAATTTTTCAAACCATTCTTACAGAGACATGAAACATCTCAAGGAGATCATATCTCCCTAAAGATGATCTCATATTAAAAAGTAATTTTATATACTACATGAAGAAGTAATCTTCATGAAGAACATAATAATAGAATTGTGCATCTGAAACCCATATAATTTTGTTGACCAATGTATTCCCAAAGAATTCAATAAAAAGGAAAAAAAAAGAATGCAACAAACAGAAAAATTAATATCTTGAGAAATAAAAAAATGAAATGATTTGAAATAAATATAAGTATATTTAAGATATACTAGTACCAATCAGATTTTTTTCTTAACAGGAATAAAAGAATTGGAAGAAAATGAAAAAAGAAATCTCATGAAGTGATTCAGTGCTATTCTGGGTGTGTGTCAGTAGGCCTTAACCCAATACTGTGAGAGTCACTGAACTAATCCAATTTTCCACCCTATTCAAGAACCTCTACAAATCTGGATAAGTGGTCATTTAGCCACATCTTGAATACCTGTAGGAACAGAATACATAAACCGATGAAGCAGAATATTCCATCTTTAGACAATTTAATTGATTAGAAACATTTTTTCTTATTATATTGTATTGAAACATACCTACAAATAGCATCCAATTCTTGCTCTACATTCTAAAATACTGTGAATCAAAGGAATTCTTTCTTCCATTTGATAACTTGAAAATGACACCTAATAAAATAGAAAGAAAAGAAAATACACACCTATTTTTTTTTTAACAGAGACAGAGAGTCGGAGAGAGGGACAGGTAAGGACAGACAGACAGGAAGGGAGAGAGATGAGAAGCATCAATTCTTTATTGCGGCACTTTAGTTGTTCATTGATTGTTTTCTCAGATGTGCCTTGACCAGGGGGCTCCAGCAGAGTGAGTGACCCCTTGCTCAAGCTAGTGACCTTGGGCTCCAAGCCAGCAACCTTTGGACTCAAGCCGACGACCATGGGGTCATGTCTATGATTCTATTATGCTCAAGCCAGCGACACTGCACTCAAGCTGGTGAGCCTGTGCTCAAGCCAATGACCTCGGGGTTTCAAATTTGAGTCCTCTACATCCCAGTATGATACTATCTACTGCACCACTGCCTGGTCAGGCAATACATACCTATTTTCTACCAAATCTTCCAGGTAAGCCATTCTCTGTTCTTTCCCTTGTCCTTATAAAACTTGATTTTCATATTCTTTTACCAACTTCATTTGTCCTCTCCAAAACTCATCTTAGTTTGACAGCCTTTTGCCTATATAAGTTTAACTGCTGTATATATTTTTTGACCCTCACACTGTTATCAAGCCTAATGTAATCCTTTCAGGATGACATCATCCCCACATTCCTTCTGATCTCATTGTCATTAATTTGGTCAGTTGACGTAAAGACTAACTAGCATTTACCTCAGGGCTATTGTAAAAAACAAATGCAACACTTTTGGAAAAATCTGAACCTAGTGCCTGTTATTAACTAAATGCTTGAAAATAGTAACAGTTATTATAACTGATACAAAATATTAATCAATCTGATTTTATCATGAGATTAGTATAGGGTGTGTAAAATTTTAGAATCCTGTTGAAAGTGAGGAATAGGTCTATTACTAAGTTTCCAAACTGCAAAAATGCCTTATCAAAAGGAAATAAGTGGATGATGTCCAGAAAATACAAGAACACGAAATTTAGCAGAACAAGAAAATGGAAGGTCAGAGTAGATGAAGGTGGATAGCAGAACCCGGTTACTTAAAGAGGATAAGCAAGACAAAAATAAAGTAGGGGAGATCCCCACAATTCTGACACCTATAGTGTCATTTTTATGTGGGGCTATGTGCATTCTGGGTCATTTTAAGCTCTCTCAGACTCAGAATTGTTTTGGACAGAAATCTGTGACAATAGCCAGAAAACTCATCACCTCAGTTCATTAACTGTCAGTCTTTTGGTATCATCATCATCTAGTTATCAAGCTACCCTATTTTTTTACTGTTTATACTTTATGTCCCCATCTTGGTCACAATAATAAATTGAAATTTTTATCAAATCTATAAAAATATGATCATGCCTTTAATCAACCAAGCAATTCTCAGTAGATTAACATCATCAACAACAAAAGCAAAAAAGTAACTCAGAAAAATAATTCACCACTGTATTCTATTTCAGAATGCATTATGTGTCTGAGCCATGGGTCATAAAGTCTTTTAGAAAATTTAGGGTCACCGTTTTGGTCTCTTCACTGAGTCTGTCTGTTAAATATCAGACCTTCCTTAGTTCAATGGAAGCCCAGAGCATGAAAACTTAGAGGGTTTTGCTGACTGTATGATGTCAGCCCTGCTCTAGTTGTCCCAACTAAAACACAAACAATCTTTCTTTCTCTCCATATATTAAAAAGTACTATTTTTTCTCTAGTATTTTTCTATAAGTTTCAGTTTCTTGACTTTGCCCATGCTATTCTGCCAGCACTGAGGTACAGAGAAAAAAGGTACCATACAAGACTGGCTCACATGTGTCAATTTTGACATCCTTATCTATAAAATGAGACTAGGAGTATCCACTAAGACCAAATAGAATAATGTTTGTGCTAGAACAACATTGTCTTAAAACACTAAACTGATGGTAAGTCAAATTGTTACCTTATAAACATTCTTTCTTATGTTTTCGTATTTTAATCCTTTAAAAGAATTTTTTTCCCCAAGGTTCTATATTGTAGTAATTATAAAAAGAATAATATTGTAGTCTAACCAGTCAGTGGTGCAGTGACTAGAGCATTGACCTGGGACAATGAAGACTTAGGATCTAAACCCCAAGGTTGCCGACTTACACGTGGCTCACCAGATTGAGTGTGGGGTTGCTGACTTGACCATAGGATTATAGACATGACCCCATGCTTGATGGCTTGAGCCCAGAGGTCACTGGCTTGAAGCCCAAGGTCACTGGCTTGACCCAATTTCGCTGGCTTGAGCAAGGGGTCACTGGCTCAGCTGGAGTCCACCAGTTGAGGCACATATGAGAAAGCAATCAATGAACAACTACGGTGCCACGATGACGAGTTGATGCTTCTTATCTCTCTCTCTTCTTGTCTGTCTGTCCCTCTGTTTCTATCTTTTTCTATCTCTCTCTTAAAAATAATTAAAAATAAAATAACATTGTGTATTATATCTGATGTCTTTTGGATCCAGAGGACTTTTGTGTTTATTATCTCACTGAATTCCTACTAATATCCTGAAAACTCTTGTTTGTCTCATCTGGTAACTACCCCAAACCTAGAAGAGTTTTCTTTTAATATACATCAAAAGGTGTTTTTAAGTCAGTGGGAAATCCATTTGATTTATAATTTTCCTTTAAGGTCTGAAAAGCTCAAGAGACTGCTGAATGTGTTACTATCCCATGCACACTTTCATCTGAACAGAGAGTTCCTCAACATTTTCTGGCAGTGTGCCAGCTAGGTGGTGGACACTTGATATATTTTAGTAGAGAGTTTGTTACAGGGTCCCTCCGGTCAGTCCTGTGTAGCTGTCTGGTTTGCAGCTCAAAAAACAAAGTCCACAGCAGTACCTTGGAAAAAAAAATCCATGTTGCACCAGAGCTAGTTGAAGAAGTTAAACTGTATCTCAAAAAAATTCCCATGAGCCCTGCCACCAAAATTCTGTGATTACAGAATCCTGTCACCTAATACTCCACATTCAATGTTCTTTACAAGCAAAATTTTTTATTTTATTTTATGCTTATAATAAGACAAATTGGATTTGTTCATTTACTTTTTGTTAAAAGATTCCAAATTATGAATGGACAATTGTTTTAAGGCAGGGGTTCCCAACCCCCGGGCTGCAGACCGGTACCGGTCCATGAGCCATTTGGTACCGGTTCACAGAGAAAGAATAAATAACTTACATTATTTTTGTTTTATTTATATTTAAGTCTGAATGATGTTTTATTTTTTAAGAATGACCAGATTCTCTCTGTTATATCAGTCTAAGACTCACTCTTGATGCTTGTCTCAGTCATGTGATACACTTATCCATCCCACCCTGAAGGCCGGTCTGTGAAAATATTTCTGACATTAAACTGGTCCATGGCCCAAAAAAAGGTTGGGGACCACTGTTTTAAGGTAATGTAAACAGGAGAAACATATATTAATTGAGCCACATTGGAAGATAAAAAAAATATTATCAGCACATTTAGGGATGTGAGTACAATGTCTGATATACTCAATGTGCTTTCATATTTAATACAGATGACCTAGGAATGTTTGAGTAAGCGATCAGGTGAAATCAGCAAATACAATTAAAGAGAGTAAGAAAAATAACTGACATTTATTGAACAGTTCTTATGAGCCAGGGGCCATCCTGAACACTTAACATGGATTATTTTATGTAATCCTGTCAACAACTATATAAGGTAGGTTCTAGTATTATCCTAATTATTTTACATGAGAAAGCTGGGGGCTAGAGAGTCTAATTCACTTGCTCAAGAGTCAGACCATGATCTCAGGTGTATCTGACTGAAGGCAAAGTTTATTTTCTGACATGTACATCGAATATACTCTTCAGAAAAAATATCAGGAAACCCAGTGAAGAAGATTCACCCGGAAAAGCCCATTTAAAAAAGAATAAAGATGAAATAGCACTCTTATCAGAACACTTCTGCCCAAAGTGTAGAGTGCTATCCATGGTGCTTCTAAGCAAAATGGCATAAAACATAAGATTTTAGCATTCATTTGATTTCTCATATGAAGTAAGTTCTCTAGCTCTCATAAGTACACTGAGATGTTGGTTTGAATTTTTTGGAATAAAATAAAAAATGAGAAATAGTTTAATTCTAAAGAGGTAGCAAGAGAAATGGTCAGACAACCTAATCTTAACATGGGATTTAGTGGCATTATTATATCCAAGAAAGTCTTATTGAATGTTTCAAATGTCTGCACATGGAGTCACAGGAGAATTCTCATCATTTTCAAACTCCTTGCTTGTTCTTAGCTTAGAGCATCATTCTGGCTATTTTCCCAGTGGAATGCTAACCCCATTCCTTGCTTTAACCTATAACCTTAATAGCACTCATTTTTTGTTTGTTTGTTTGCTTTTTGTTTTTTCAAAATCCAGCTTAAAGACTTCCTAGGCAATGATCATCTTTATTCAACTCTTGAAAATCTGCCTGACCAGGTTGTGGTGCAGTGGATAGAGCATTGGACTCGATGCAGAGGACCCAGGTTCAAAAATCCCGAGGTTCCTGACTTGAGCGTGGGCTCATCTGGCTTGAGCATGCACTCACCAGCCTGAGTGTGGAGGCACTGGCTTGAGTGTGGGATCATAAACATGACTCCAAGGTTGCTGGTTTGAAGCCCAGGGTCACTGGCTTGAGCCCAAGGTTACTGGCTTAAGCAAGGGGTCACTAGCTTTGCTGGTCAAGGCACATATGAGAAAGCAATCAATGAACAATTAAAGTGCTGCAATAAAGAACTGATGCTTTTCATCTCTCTCCCTTCCTGCCTGTCTCTCTCTCTGTGTGTGTGTGTCTCTCTCTCTCTCTGTCTCTGTTGCAAAAAAAAAATTGCAAATCTGACTTTGAGTCAGATTTAGTCACATAGGCCTTCTATTTTATTGTCTCTTATTGTATATGTTAATAATTGTAAGCTTTTTAAGGACAGGAGCCATTTTTCTCTTTTTTTTTACACATCTCCTAGTAATTCTACACATACAAGTAGACACATTTTAAGTTATTTCTAGAAAGCTGTAAATATATAAACAAGCCACATGATTTAGTCAACAAAGGGTTGTTATCAGGTCAATTAAAATCCCAGGTACTGCTACATACATTTCAAAATAGCTAAAATTAAAAAGAATGACAATGCTAAATGTTGAAGACACGGAGCAGCTGGAACTCTCAGATATCGTCAGTCAGCATGCTAAATGATAAAAATGGCACAACTGCTTTTCAAAAACCTCTGACACTTTTCATTAAGCTAAATATCTACCTACTTTGTGCACTATCAATTCTGTTATGTAGTTACCTAAGAGAAATAAAAATGTATTTCCACACAGAAAACTTGTACTTAAATGTTTCTAGCATTTTATTCATAATAATCAAAAACTAGAAACAACCCAGTTGTCCATCAAATATAATGTAAAAACAAACTGTAGTATATTTGTAGACTGTAATATTATCCAGCAATGAAAAGAAAGAACTATTGATATACACAGCAATATGGATGAATCTCAAAAACATGCTAAATAAAAGAAGCCTTATGCATAAAAATGCTTAATATGTGCTTGCCCCACAGGGGTGGGGTGAGAATGGAAAAGCATATGAGGAAACTTCCCAGAATGATGGTAATGTTCTGCATCTTGATGATGATTTGGGCTGCACAGATGAATGTGGTTGAACTCATTGAATGATACCCAGAAGATGAATACATTTGTATATACATTCTACATTAAAAATCATAAATCTTAAACTCTAGTTAATAGACACTTAGTAATGTATTTGTACTGATGTCTCCAACTTACACTGAAATAAGATGTATCAAAGCCCTGGTCTATGGCTCAGTGGATAGAGCATCAGCCCTGCATATGGGCATCCTGGTTTCTATTCCCAGTCTGGACACATGGGAGAAGTGATCATCTGCTTCCTCCCTGTCCCACACACACACTCTCCCTCCTCCAGCCAGTGGCTCAATTGGTTCCAGCATCACTGCAGGTGCTGAGGATAGCTCAGTTGGATGGAGGGCATCAGTCTCAGGCACAAAAAATAGCTCAGTACTTGAGCATCATCCCCAGACAGGGCTTGTCAGGTGGATAATGGTTGGGGTGCATGCAGGTCTCTGCCTTACTATCTCCTCTCCTCTTTCTCTCTCTCTCTCTCTCTCTCTCTCAAAAAAATGATTTATCAAAGAATAAGATAATTAAGCCCTAGCTAGATAGCTCAGTTGATTAGAGCATCATCTTGATATACAGAGATTACCAGTTTGATTCCTGGTCATGGCACATATAGGAGCAGATTGATGTTCCTGTCTCTCTTTCTCCCTAAAATCAATACAATAAATATTTTTAAAATATGCATGGATAGATTATGAAGTAATGCATACATGTATAGGTAATTGATAAAAAAATAGAATAGTAAAATGTTAATCATAGAGTGTAGGCGGTAGCTTCTTGGATGTTCATGGCAAAATTCAGTTTATAGTTTGATAAAAAATGTTCGTAACTAAGAGTTAAAAACAAAGTCAATAAGCACACATTAAGAAATCTTAGCGGCCCTGGCCGGTCGGCTCAGCGGTAGAGCGTTGGCCTGGCGTGCAGGAGTCCCGGGTTCAATTCCCGGCCAGGGCACACAGGAGAGGCGCCCATCTGCTTCTCCACCCCTCCCCCTCTCCTTCCTCTCTGTCTCTCTCTTCCCCTCCCACAGCCAAGGCTCCATTGGAGCAAAGTTGGCCCGGGCACTGAGGATGGCTCTGTGGCCTCTGCCTCAGGTGCTAGGGTGGCTCTGGATGCAACAGAGCGACGCCCGGGAGGGGCAGAGCATTGCCTCCTGGTGGGCATGCTGGGTGGATCCTGGTCGGGCGCATGCGGGAGTCTGACTGCCTCCCCGTTTCCAGCCTCGTAAAAATTAAAAAAAAAAAAAAAAAAAAAGAAATCTTAGCCATTCATAATCTGGTGAAATTACAGATTTATTTTTATCTTGCTCATGGAATGAAGAGAAATTATTATGAGGATTGAGACTGTTTATCTATCTATCTATCTATCTATCTATCTATCTATCTATCTATCTATCATCTATCATCATCTATCTATCTACCTACCTACATGCACATACATGCATGTAGAGAAATTGAAAGGAGTAAAATATCATTGAACACTTTGGCAAACGTCTGAGATCAGAAAGATACATCTAAATGAAATTTTTATCTCACCCTATTTTCCAGTTGAAAGCCCTATCACCTAATGTCCTTACTTCAGAAAATGTGATTCATGACTACCTTAATTGGTATTATTTAAAACACTAATTAAACCTGCAGATTCCAAGACCTACCTTATCAGTCTATAAGGATAAGGATTCAGAAATCTCTTTGCTTGACAATAGTCATGTCTTTAGAGCTTAGATCACCTCGTGGTAAACAAAGATAAAATTTCTTTTGATTATGCATTAGGAATTTTGGTTGAGAAGTAATGCCACCATCAGTTTAGCTCAACTATATTGTGTTCATATCTCTGGGTGTGGGAAAATGGGGTATGGGACTAGAAGGAGAGAAGCAATTGATGTATGTAGTATAGCGTCAGTTAGCAGAAAGTTCTATCCTTGGAGTGCTTTCTAACCAATGGGTATACTGATGGCATGTGAGTATGGGAAGTAATTAGACCCATGTGAGACATGAAATTGCCACTCTTACTACTGACCTCATGTAATTGAGAAGATGTTGCCTCTACTCTGCTATGTCTCTACTCTGAAAAGAGACATTTCATAATGTACCCTGAGAAAGTCCACAAGCTGATGAGAAAAAAGAGAGAAGAAGAAGGAGGAGGAGGAGGAGGAGGAGGAGAAGAAGAAGAAGAAGAAGAAGAAGAAGAAGAAGAAGAAGAAGAAGAAGAAGAAGAAGAAGAAGAAGAAGAAGAGGGAATAGGATTAGAAGAAGGGAGAGAGGTGAAGAAAGGAGGGAGGGTAAGAGGGATCTATGAAACTGATATGAATGCTCTAAAATAGGTGTAGTCAACATTTTATACCTACTGCCTACTTTTGTATCCGTTAGTAGTAAAATTTTCTAACCGCCCACCGGTTCCACAGTAATGGTGATTTATAAAGTAGGGAAGTAACTTTACTTTATAAAATTTATAAAGCAGAGTTACAGCAAGTTAAAGCATATAATAATAATTACTTATCAAGTACTTTGTGTTGAATTTTCGCTAAGTTTGGCAGAATAAATCTTTATAAAACAATTTACTATAGTTAAATCTATCTTTTTATTTACACTTTGGTAGCTCTGCTACCTCCCACCATGAAAGCTGGAATGCCCACTAGTGGGTGGTAGGGACCAGGTTGACTACCACTGCTCTAAAACTACATTGAACATGTATTGTTCTATATATTTTCTTGGATAATGTTTTCTCTTCTTGTTGAATGTATTCTGTGCTTCTTAGCCTTCTGTGGAGATGAAAGCACCAGATTAAAAGTAGAATGGTACCGTAGAAAGAGCATGTCCGCAGTAGTCTAGATGCATCAAATACTCTCACCTTTAATAAATTAATTCATCTGGTATAATCTTGTTTTGATTTGCAGATGGAAATGATAGCACTACATATGTTACGGTGTTTTTAGAATTAAATGAGGTAATGCATTTGAAGCATTTCATATTGCTACTGAGATCTAGTCAGCACATGAAATGTTAGCTTCACGACTGATACTATTAGTGTGTATGTGAAATGACACATCGTGAATGTCGCAGAGTGGTTGAGAGAGTACAGGAGAAGCTGGCACACAGAGGGCTCTCTTCACGCAGTGAAGCCTTTCTATTATGTATACTGCTCCACCTTAGACAAGACTGGAAACCCCAGCCCGACAACCGGCAACAATGCTCAGGAAATTGTTAAATGGCAAAGAAAATACACTTGACAAAATCTGTTTTAATGAGACATCCCATTAGCTCTGGCTGCTGCTCCCAAGTCAAGCTGCCTGTGTTGGAGCAAGAAAACTAATGGACTCTGTGGTCTCGGATTTCCATCTGACGGTGCTCTCTGGGTTTTTAATGAAGAAAGCAGCCCACATGCCCAGGCAATTTCGGTGCATGTGTGCGTGCGCATGCCTGTGTCTCCAATGACAAATGATTTTCATCCTAAAAAGTGAGTGGAGAAAAACAACAGGCTCAAAAATTCTTCTGATTACATTAATCAGAAAAAAGCTGATCAAGACCTTCCCACATGAGCAGATGACCATTGCACAGGGCAAAGAGGAATAAAAACCACTGCTTTTCCAGGGGCGGGGGCAGAATACCCCGAATAGTTTTAACAAAGACTAGTGTCAGCTGCGTGACTTCTTAATGATGAATAATTCATATGTGTCAAGGTGGCCCTCACTGAGTATTTTCACCTACAGTGTCAAAGGCAATGAAACAACTGCAAAATGGCCAGAAGGGAAAAGTTTTTTTTTTTTTCTTTCCAAATCACATCATGTCTACTGTCTCTTTTCCGTGCTCCATTATATTCATGCTCTGAACTTCATTGAAATCAATGGTGATATCATCTTACAAAAATATTTTTAAATCCTTTGAATTACTTCACACCTCACAGAACAGCAAAGTCTATTCAGCCTTCAAAGCTCAGCTGAAAAGTCACCACTTTTTGAAGTCAACCCTGCCATCCACCTCCCCAACAGTTGTCTAACATTTCTCCTTACATCAAGTACAGTTTTTTTTATTGCAAATGTTACTAGTATTTTATTTCTTTAAATCTCTGTATGAAACTTAAAACTTCTTAAGAACACTTTCTCTTAAGTATTTCAGAATACCAAGGACCCAACACAGAACCTAAGGTACAGTAGGCACTCAATAAATGCTCATGGAAACAACTTAAATTTTTTCTTTTTTGGTATTTTTCCAAAGTGAAAAGAGATGGGGGGGGAGACAGACAGACTTCCACATGCGCCTGACTGTGGTCCACCCGGCATGCCCACCAGGGGGCGATACTCAGCTCCTCTGTGGCATTACTCCGCTACAACTGAAGCCATTCTAGCGCCTGAGGCAGAGGCCATGGAGCAGTCCTCAGCACCCGGGGCCAACTTTGTTCCAATGGAGCCTTGGCTGTGGGCGGGGAAGAGAGAGATAGCGAGGAAGGAGAGGGAGAAGGGTGGAGAAGCAGATGTGCACTTCTCCTGTGTGCCCTGGCTGGGAATCGAATCCGGGACTTCCATATGCCAGGCGGATGCTCTACCGCTGAGCCAACTGGCCATGGCCAACTTAAATTCTTGAAACAAATAAAAAACTTAGATAAAGTGAAGAATTGAAATGCTAATATATAGTATTTTGTCTATGAAAACCAAAAGTAGATGAAAAAAGTATTTTCAGAACCTCAAAAGCAACATCAAATATTATTTCCATTATTTAGCATTCAGTAAAAACCCAAATCAAAGACTTAGCAATGCAAAAAGTTGGGATATTTGTTTGGAAGCTTTATCAGCACTCTTCAGGAGGGCAAGTATTTGAAAGAAATATTTCTTGAAACTGAGATAGAATTAAAATGGCAGAATCACAACCTAGGTTATTTTTATGGTCGGTGTTAAAACATAAACTCTTTATACTCCCTGTCTCTTTAATCATGACTAATGAAATTTACTACAGACATACATCAAAATGCAGTTTTGATGTTTCTTTTTTTATTATCGATTTTAATTTATTGTGTTTACATAGATTCTAGTGTTGCCCTGAATGCATCACCCCTCCTACCTATTCCCCTCAACATCTCTTTTGTCCCCTTTCCCTTCAGCTTTATCTCATCCTATCATCCCATTTCCCTCTGTTCTCTTTTCCTCTGGTCCCTTTGATCTCTCCTGTCTCAATTCCATTCCTCAGTACATATTGTTCATTGGATTCCTCAAATGAGTGAGGTCATATAATATTTTTCTTTTTCTGCCTGGCTTATTTCACTTAACATCATAGTTTCCATGTCCATCCATGTTGTCAAAATAGGTAAAATTTCTTTCTTTCTCATGGCCCCATAGTATTCCATTGTATATATGTACCACTGCTTTTTAATCCACTCGTCCACTGACAGACACTTGGGCTGTTTCCAGATCTTCACTATTGTGAACTATGCTGCCATAAAAATGGAGGTACATTTCTCCTTTTGAAACAGTGCTATGGTGCTTTTGGGGTATATTCCTAAAAGAGGAATAGCTGGATCAAAAGGCAGTTTGATTTTCAATTTTTTGAGGAATCTCCATACTGTTTTCCACAGTGGCAGCACCAGTCTGCTTTCCTACCAACAGTGAAGGAGGGTTCCCTTTTCTCCACATCCTCGCCAGCACTTATTCTGTGTTGTTTTGCTGATGAGCACCATTCGAACTGGTTTGAGGTGATTATCTCACTGTAGTTTTAATTTGCATTTCTCTAATGATTAGTGATGTTGAGCATTTTTTCATATGCCTATTGGCCATCTGTATGTCCTCTTTGGAGAAGTGTCTATACAGTTCTTTTGCCCATTTTTTGAATGAATTGTTTATCTTGCTAGTGTTGAGTTTTACAAGTTCTTTATAAATTTTGGTTATCTATTTCTTATCAGACGTATTGTCGAACATGTTCTCCCATTGTGTAGTTTGTCTTTTTATTCTGTTCTTACTGTCTTTAGCTGTGCAAAAGTTTTAATTTGATATAGTCCCATTTGTTTATCCGGTCTTTTATTTCACTTACCCATGGAGATAAATCAACAAATATATTGGTGCAAGAGATGTCAGAGAGCTTACTGCCTATGTTTTCTTCTAAGTTGCTTATGATTTCACAGATTACAATTAAGTCTTTTATTCATTTTGATTTTATTTTTTTGAATGGTATAAGTTGGTGATCTAGTTTCATGTTTTTTCAGGTAGCTGTCCAATTTTCCCAACACCATTTGTTGAAGAGGCTGTCTTTACTCCATTCTATGCTCTTACCTCCTTTGTCAAATATCAGTTGTCCATAAAGGTGTGGGTTTATTTCTGGATTCTCTGTTCTGTTCCATTGATCTATATCCCTGTTCTTATACCAGTACCAAGTTGTTTTGAGTACAATGGCCTTGTAGTTGAACTTGACATCAGGAAGTGTGATACCTCCCACTTTATTCTTCCTTTTCAAGATTGCTGAGGCTATTCATGTTCTTTTTTGTTTCCATATAAATTTTTGAAATATGTGTTCTTTATCTTTGAAGTATGACATTGGTATTTTAATTGGTATTGCATTGAATTTATAAATTGCTTTTGGTAATATAGACATTTTACTGAAGTTTATTCTTCCTAACCATAAACATGGTATATGCTTCCACTTGTGTGTATCTTCCTTGATTTATTTTATCAATGTTTTATAATTTTCCGAGTACAAGTCTTTAATCTCCTTGGTTAAATTTACTCCTAGGTACTTTATTTTTTTGGTAGGAATAGTGAAGGGGACTGTTTCCTTAATTTCTCTTTCTGATAGTTCATTGCTGGTGTATAAAAATGCCTCTGATTTCTGAGTATTATTTTATATCCTGCCACTTTGCTGAATTCATTTATCAGGTCCAGTAGTTTTTTTGAGACTTTAGGGTTTTCTATATACAATATCATATCATCTGCAAATAATGATAGTTTTACGTCTTCTTTTCCAACTTGGATGCCTTTTATTTCTTCTTGTCTGATTGCTGTGGCCAGGACTGCTAGGACTATGTTGAATAAGAGTGGTAAAAGGGGCACCCCAGCCTTGTTCCTGATCTTAAGGGGATTGCTTTACATTTTTGCCCATTGAGTATGATGTCGGCTGTGGGTCTGTCTTAGATGGCTTTTACCATGTTGAGGTATGTTCCCTGTATTCCCACTTTGCTGAGAGTTTTGATCATGAATGGGTGCTGGATTTTTTCAAATGCTTTTTCTGCATCTATTGAAATTATCATGTGGTTTTTTTCCTTCCTTTTATTTATGTGATGAATCACATTGATTGATCTGCAAATATTGTACCAGCCTTGCCTTCCCAGAATAAATCCTAGTTGATCAGGGTGTATGATTTTTTTTCATATATTGCTGGATCCGGTTTGCTAATATTTTCTTAAGGATTTTAGCATCTAGATTCATTAGTGATATTGGCCGATAATTTTTTTCTTTGTGTTGTCTTTGCCTGGTTTTGGAATCAGAATTATGCTCACCTCATAAAAGGAGCTTGGAAGTCTTCTATCCTCTTGAATTTTCTGAAATAGCTTGAGAAGGATAGGAGTTAGTTCTCTGAATATTTGGTAGAATTCACTTGTGAAGCCATCGGGCTTTTGTTTGTTGGGAGTTTTTTGATAACTGTTTCTATCTCCTTGGTTAAATTTATTTAACCAAGAGATATTTAACAGATTACAACATTTGTTGTAATCAGTCTGTTTAGGTTTCCTGATTCTTCCCAATTGATTTTTAAAATATTATTTGTTTTAAGGAATATCTCCATTTTATCTAGGTTGTCTAATTTTTTGGCATACAGTTCTTCATAGTATTTTTTTATAATCCTTTGTATTTCTGTTGTGTCAGTTGTTATTTCTCCACTCTCATTTCTAATTTTATTTATATGAGTCCTCTCTCTTTTTTTCTTGGGGAGTCTGGTTAAATGTTCATCAATCTTCTTTACCTTTTCAAAAAACCAGCTCCTTTTTTTATTGATCCTCTGTATTGTTTCTTTAGCCTCTATGTCATTTATTTTCACTCTGATCTTTATTATTTTTCTTCCTTCTTCTACCTCTGGGTTTACTTGCTGTTCTTTTTTTAGTTCTTTTTGATGCAGGGTTATGTTGTTTATTTGAGCTTTTTCTAGCTTCTTAAAGTGTGCCTGTAATGCTATGAACTTCCCTCTCAGTACTGCTTTTGCTTGGTCCCATAAATTTTGAGTTGTTGTATACTCATTATCATTCCTTTCTAGGAACATTTTATTTCTTTTTTGATCTCATTGTTAACCCATTCATTATTTAATAACATACTATTTAGTTTCCAAGTGTTTGAGTATTTTTCAATTTTTCTGTTGTGCTTCATTTCTAGTTTATGCCATTGTGATCAGAGAAAATGCTTGATATGATTTCAATCTTCTTACATTTGTTGAGACTGCTTTTGTGTCCTAACATGTGGTCTATTTTAGAGAATGTACCATGAGCACTTGAAAATTATGTGTATTCTGCGGCTATAGGGTGAAAGGTTCTGAAGATATCTACTAAATCGAGTTGATCTAGTGTGTTCTTAAAGTCTGCGGTTTCTTTTTTAATTTTCTTTCTTGAGGATCTATCTAGTGATGTTAGTGGGGTATTGCAATCCCCTACTATTATAGTATTCCTTTTGATCTCACCCTTTATATCTATCAAAGTCTGCTTTATATCTTTAGGTGCTCCTATGTTAGGTGCGTAGATATTTATAATGGTTATATCTTCCTGTTGGATTGCTTTCTTTATCATTATGTAGTGACCTTCTTAATCTCTTACTATAGCCTTTGTTTTAAAGTCCATTTTGTCTGATATAAGTATTGCCACTTCAGCTTTTTTTTTTTATTTCCATTTGCATGAAATATTTTTTTAATCCTTTTACCTTCAGTTTATGTGCATCTTTTATTTTAAGGTGTCTCTTGTAGACAGCATATGTATGGGTCCTGTTTTCTTATCCACACAGCTACCCTATGTCTTTTGATCAAATCATTTAATCCATTTACATTTAAGCTTATTATTCATATGTAGTTGTTTATTGCCATTTTATTCTTTAAATCTCTATTTCTCTTTTGCTATATTCTTTTCCCCCTTCATCTGTTTACAACAGGCCTCCTAACATTTCTTGTAGCATTGGTTTGATTATAATAAATTCCTTGAGTTCTTTTTGTCTGGGAATCTTTTTATTTCTCCTTCAATTTTAAATGATAGCCTTACTGGATAAAGTAGTCTTGTTTGAAGGTTCTTTTTCTGCATTACTGAATATTTCTTGCCATTCTCTTCTGGTCTCAAGTGTTTCTGTTGAGAAGTCGGATGTCATCCTTATGGGGTCTCCTTTGTAGGTAATAGACTTTTTTTTTTTTCTAGCAGCTTTTAATATTTTCTCCTTATCACTTAGCTTGATATTTTAATTATGATGTGTCTTGGTGTAAATTTCTTGGATTTCTCTTTAATGGAATTCTCTGTGCTTCTTGAACTTGTGTGACTTTTTCCTGCATTAATTTAGGGAAGTTTTCAGCTATGATATGATTGAACAAAGTCTCTATCCCTTGTTCTTTCTCTTCTTCTTCTGGAACCCCTATGATGCGGATGTTATTTCTCTTCATGTTGTCACAGAGCTCTCTTAGAGTTTCCTCAGACTTTTTGAGTCTTTTTTTTTTTTTTTTTTTGCTGCTCTGTTTCCATGTCTTTGTTTATCTTGTCTTCTAACTGTCTGATTCAATTCTTAACTTCATTAATCCTGCTTTTAATTCCTTTCATTGTGATCTTCATTTCTGATATTGTATTTGTCATTTCTGACAGATTCTTTTTTTATTATTTTAATGTCTTTTTAATACTTGCTATCTCTTTATTTAGTTGTTTGTTGTTATCATCTATTGTTGTTCTAAGATGTTTGAGCATCTTAACAATCATTATTTTAAACTTTGCATTGGTAATTTGGTTATATCTGACTCATTCAATTTCTTTTCTGGGTATTTCTCTTGATTCAATTGGGTTGCATTTCTCTGCCTTCCCATTTTGTCTGTGTATAAGAAGGGTTTGGCCATTGTAGTCCAATGGATGTGGCATCTGTGTTCCCTTGTTGTGGTCTGTCTGCAGGCCCACCACCTCCCTCTGCCGCTGCCTTGGGCGTTCTGGTATGGACGTTGCTGGTGCCGGCCGGCTGCAGTTGTTGCTGCCATTTCCGCCTCTCCTCCATGGGAGGAGCTGTGTTCATGTGCCTGGGTCTACAATCCCAGCCTTTGCTTTGCTGCAGCATGGCCCTGCAAGCCTTGGCACTGCAGGCAGGGGTAAGCACCTTTGCTTAGCCACCGGTCTCTACCTATTCCTGGGCTTTTGCCCCGCCTCCATGGGCGGAGCGCTCCCTCCTTCTAAACGACTCTGCTCTGAGTGCCAGGGGAGAGCTTGTTTGGCTGGTGTCCTGGTTCCCTTTGCTGGTATTGCTGGTTCCAGGGGAAATATTTACATCAGTTTTGGGGAGTGACTAGGCCCAGGGGTTAGGGTGACTTTCCCTCAAAGTGTTTCTCCCTGTGCTTCCTAGATTACACTGTCTTTCTGCTACTCTGGTCCTCTCCTCTCTCCCTATTTCCCGGAGCCCTGGGTGAGTGGTTGTGAAAGAGGTTTTCTGCGTGGTCCCTTTAAGAAGAATCTTGGGTCTGAGAAATCTGTCTCTTTCTCACAAACAGTACCCTGACTTGTTTTGCAGCTAAATACTGTCCATACACTTCTTCTAGGCTCTGAGGCTGCAGGCTGGAGTTTTGTTTCTGGGGCCCAGGGCACTTTCCTCTCTGTTAAACTCACTTCCCGCCATGTGAGTCTCTCCAGGCTGCTGTTCAGTCCCAGGAGCTGGGCAGCCCACTCTGCATTTCCGCTTTTCCTACCAGTCTCAGTGTGGATTCTTTGGTGTTCCTTGGTTAAAGAGTCCTTTTAGTTTAGTCCAAAGTTGGTTTTTCCAGATGATAGTTCTTAAAATTAAGTTGTAATCCACTTTGGTTCTGGGAGGTGGAAGTTGGTACATCCGCCTACTCCATCCATTGCCACCATCTTGCTGCTCCTTGATGTTCTTCATTTTCCACTTTTCATATTTCTCAATGGACTGCTGCTTCACAAAATACCACTTCATTGTTGGGGTGGGGGACACATCTCTTTGGTGGAGTAAATGCTTGTTACCAAGGGAAAATATAGGCTGTATATGTATGTATGTAATTAAACTATTCACTGAATATATTATTATGCTTATTGTTTACTAAATATTAGGCTAATAACAAAGGGAACATTTGAGTTTTAAAACCTACATCTCATACTGATGGACCTCATAGTCTGAGGAGAGACATACAATGAGATAACTGTTTAAATAGTTTTTTTCCTACTTAATGTATAAACAAAGTTATGGTTTTGCAGGAGTTATGACTGTTTCTGGAAAGTTCAAAACTGTTTCAGAAAGGGCATGGTTTTTAATTTACTTCTTCTCTTTTAAATATACAGTTAAAAATTTTTAAATGATTTTAGAGAAAGGAAGGGAGAAAGAGGGAAAGAGAGACAGGAACATATGTAGATCTGTTCCTGTATGTGCCCTGAGTGGGGATCAACCTGGCAACCTCTGAGCTTCGAGACAATACTCTAACCAACCATACTACCCAGCCAGGGCTAATCTAATTTTTGAGGAGTGAAAAAATATTTTCTAGAGCATGAAAGGTAGCTAAGGCATATCAGAAGATGTTAGCAGTGCTTTCAAAGATCTGGTGTTGTGGAAGGTAGTGATGGAAAGTTCCATGTGGCTGGGATACATAATTTATAGTAAGGGGTCAGACAGGTGAGGCTGATGAAACCAGAAGCTGTCCATTGCCAAGAGCCTTGAATTACAGGTTACCATATATCCCCACATCTAAGACATGCCTTTTTCTGAAAAATTTGGTGTCTAAAAACTGGGTGTGTCTTATACAGTGGTTGTAGATTTTTTTACTTGCATTTCCCGCTTTGTCGTGCTTGTTGTCTTTGCACTCATTGTTTCGCACTTGTTACTGGTACATTATGGTAGGTTACATTTTACCATGTTCTGCCCAGAAATGGCTCAAAAAAATTTCATACAGTGCTGAATTCAAGTTAAAAGTGATCCAGTTTGCAAAAGTGAATGGAAATAGTGCTGCTGAATGTAAGTTTGGTCCTCCTCCAACTGAGAAATCAATCCGAGACTGGGTACAGGAAGAAGAAACCCTACTGAAAATGCCATGGAAGAAGAAGGCCATGAGAGGTAAGTCAGAAAAATGCCCTGATTTAGAGAGAGAATTGAAGATGTAGATTGAAGAGCTAAGGGTAATTGGAATTCCTGCATCCACAAAGATAGTTCATCATTAGGCAAGAAGAATTGCTGATGAAAAAGAAGTTACTGATTTCAAAGGGGAGGACACAATTGGTGCTTCAGGTTCATAAAACAGAATGGACTAAGCATGTGTACACTCACCAGACTTGCCCAGAAGATGCCTGAAAGCTATGAGCAGAAGGTCCTTGAATTTCATTGTTTTGTCAGTCAGTGTCGGAAGACACATCAGTTTGAGTTGGGACAGATTGCAAATATGGACCAAGTCCCCCTTCAATTTGATGTCCCAAGTAACAGAACTGTTGATAAGAAGTGGGTAAAACTAACTATGAAGACAAGTGGACATGCAAAGAGCCATAATATAGTTGTTCGAGCTTGTTGTGCCAATGGAATCAAGCTTCCTCCTATGCTGATTTTCAAATGCAAGACAATGCCAAAGAAGACATTCCTCAAGGAGTGATTGTCCACGTTCATGACAAGGGTTGGTTGGATCAGGATGGGATGAAGATCTGGTTTGAGAAACTTTGGAGAAGGAGACCAGGTGGGCACTTACACAAACCTGCCCTATTGGTGCTTGATCAGTTCAGGGCACACAGAACAAAAAACACGAAGAAGAGTGCTGCAGAGCAAAAAATAAAACTTGTTGTCACACCTGGAAGCTTGACATTCCAGCTCCAACCACTTGATGTCAGCATTAACAAAACCTTAAAAGTTGCCATGAGAGACGAATAGAATCAATGGATGAAGTCTGGAGATAATTTGACACCAGCAAGAAGAGTGAAGAAATCAACTATAGGAGAAGTTTGTACCTGGATGAAAACATCCTGGGATAATATCAAGATTGAGATGGTTGTCAAGTCATTTAAGAAGTGTGGCATTTTAAATGCCATAGATGGAACTAAGGATGAGGCAATATATGAAGACAGTGATTTGTCATCAGACACAGATGAGGACAAGCTAATGGATGGGAGTTTTGACAGTGATGAGGAGTTATATGAATTTTATGATGAATAAAATTTGAGTTCAATAACTTTATGTAATACATTTTTTTTCAAATTTCAGACCCCCAAATTAAGATGTGTTTTATACATGAGAGTGTTTTATACATTGGGAGATACAGTAGTAACTATTTTCATGTTAAGATGATCTTATCAACCTCTTGGGTAGTAGAATGGGGAGTAGTTGGGGGGGAGTTAGTATCAGGTAGTCATTTCTTTGCAATGAATAGTGATGACATTTTTGTTACCAGACCGAGCTGGGTTTGAAGCAGCTCATTGCTTTCAGTCAATCAAAAGAGACAGACCAGATTAAGAATATAAGAGTGTCTTTAATTCAGAAATACCTGTACTGTGGAAGGTGGAGGAGTCCTTTCCACAAAGCTGCCTTAACAAAAGCTGGTATTGGCAGTTTTTATAGGGTTCAGGGAAAAAAGTAAAAGTCCACGCAGTTAGTCATTTAACAATGTTCAGGAGGTGGGGTTTCAGCTGCAGGAACGTGTCCTCTGAAGATCTTCTGATGTAGCACAGGCCTAATCAGCAGGGTCCTATCTGGTGTCCTTGGTAAATCTTCAAGACAGGAGGAGTCAGGTGTCTCCCAGGAATGGCTGGGACTGGCACCTTTGGGCCAATCTGCCTCTTGCAATTATCTGTGAAAAGACTCCATTTTCTTAGGATACAAAGTAAACATTTAAGATTGGTGAATTAAGTTTTAATTAGTTTATAGGACTTAACTTTTCACAGTAAATCCTGTGGCTACGCTTTTACAAACAACTATTGTGACTTAAACTCCCTTAATTGTCAGATCCCTCCCCAATGTAAGCTTTTCCTGACATCCCTGCAAAGGTAAACTTTTTGCTACATTCCAAAGTAAAGGCCAGAAAGTCATTAAGAGAGACTAGAAAGCAGATTAACTATTTACTAACCCTTACATATCTCCTATTTATTATAACTGAAAAGCTACTGTTACTGAACCCAAACTTCTCACTTTTGGACTCTCCGATCAGTTTGAACAAAGGCTATGGAATAGGATAAAGAGAGACAAGTCAGGCCTATCTTTATTGAAGGTTGGTGAGCTCTTTCTAGGAATAAGTCATATTAATAAAAAGATTGAACATGATGAGGATGAAGAGTAGAAGATGACTGAGTTAGAGGTTGCACAGAGTTTTTTCATGAAATTTACTAAGTAATGTAATTTCCAGAAAATGGGAAACATAGTCCAGTTTATTTAAAATAAATATGTTGAAGCTAAAGATATGAGAACAATCACAAATTGAGTCACAGTAATTTTGGGCGTGTGGTGGGTGGAGGAGAGAAGATAGTCTGGGCTATTGGAGCTGAAATCAAGGTTAGTCTGCCTTTGACCACTGTGATGTTTCTGTCTTGCCCAGGGTTTGCAAGAGAAGTACAATATAACATCTTAAACAAGCCTCAAATGATGCAGCAGGTGAAACTTTGTTCTTAATAAGTTCACATAAAAATCTGCCATTGATTCAACCTAATGAATAAAGAATTCTAATTTTTTTTTGTATTTTTCTGAAGTGAGAGGTGGGAAGGAAGAGAGACAGATTCCCTCATGTGCCTGACCAGAATCCACCTGTCAAGCCCACTAGGGGGCAATGCTTTGCCCATCTGGGGCATTGCTTCTTTGCAATCAGAGCCATTCTAGCACCTGAGGCAGAGGCCATGGAGCCGTCCTCAGCACCCGGGTCAACTTTGCTGCAGTGGAGCCTTGGCTACTGTAGGGGAAGAGAGAGACAGAGAGGAAGGAGAGGGGGAAGGGTGGAGAAGCAGATGGGTGCTTTTTCTCTGTGCCCTGGCCAGGAATCAAACCCAGAACTTCACATGCTAGGCTGACACTTTACCACTGAGCCAGCTGGCCAGGGCTAAGAATTCTAATTTTTTATCAGGCAACCAAAATTGTTTTGCATCCACTTTGGAAATGCCATTTGCTGGGTTTTAATTTATTAATTTGTTAACAGATATATATTGAGTACTTATTATATGTCAGTCACTCCCCATGGCACTACAGAGGCAAGAAAGAGCAAAAATGATCCATTTCTATGGAATTTATAGTCTAATGGGACACGACTGATATTAATTAAATAATGAAAACTCTATATAATTAATTAATATTGAGATTAAATCTCACAAGAGATGGGAAAATTTTCTCTGAGTGTGTATAACAAGCAGATATGACCCACACTGAGGGCTGGGACAAAGTTTCCCCAGGAAAGTAAGGCTTGAGTTGTAGTTTGAAGATGAGTTTAGAAATGAGGGGTCCAGACAGGGCAGCCTGTTCAGATGTTTTGTGGCCAGAGGTTTTGAAGAGATTTATTGTGGCTGGGAGTACAGAGTAGAAGAATAGAAGTGGAGGGAGGCAGTATGTTGAAAAGAGGCTAAAAGTCAAAAAAGGGGCCATGCAGATGCCTTGCTAAGATTTTGGAAGATTTTATTATTATTTTAAGAGTACTGAGTTTCCTTGAATAAATAATTTCCATGAGGTTACTGTTTGAAAATATACTGATAGCATGTGGCTAAAAGGAGTCCTTTGACCCACAAAGGAGGTGAAACTCCCACACTTACTAATGACCTCATGTATTGGGAAGAAAAGTTTCTACCCTGCTATATACCCAGTCTGAGACAGGACACTTCAAAATGTACTTGAGAAAGTTCACATACTGGTGGTGGGAAAAGACCAGGGTTAGGGATGGAGGAGGTGGGGGAAAACTGGTAAAAAGGAAGGAAGAAAAGAAAGGAAGAAAGGTAGGAGGGAGAAAAGGAGGAAGATAGATACCTCTGAAACTGATGAATGTTCAAAACTATTCTGTGTATACATCATTCTACCTAGTTTCCTGGTTATTTTTCAAGTCCCCCATGAAGGAAAGCAGAGTTTTGTCACTCCAAAGTACCTCTTTTTCAATATTAATTTTAAGCTGGTTATTTTTTAAGAAACAAAGGCTTAGGAAGAACTTTAGTCCCTCGCCTATTACCTGCCTACAGGCATTTAGATGGGAGACCTGCTCCAGGAAGGGAAATAGCATCACAGATAACTATAGTTCCACACGGGCTAGGTATGATAGATGGGGAGAACCGAGCAAGGTCCCTTTCTTTAAAGTCCTCCTTGTGCCCTATTGCTGAAGATGACCAGCAAGCATTTATTTACCAAACATTTGCATGCAGATATGGATTGCCTTCCTGCCCTTTGAAGTTCCAAACAAAGCCTTCCTCCCACCAACCCCTTCTCCTTAGCTCACGATGGCATATAAACCTCAATGCCCACTACTTCCTTGGCTCTCCACCCTCAAATATACATCTGTACATAATTTTGAACATATTCTCCCATAAATCTGCTCATGTTAATTTAATTATAAGGTCAGCTATAGTAACTTAGCAGGTGGGTTGAAATTTATGTACCTTTTAGTCCCCACACTCACCTGTTTTATTAACAGAAAATCCAGCCTCGATTGAGTTGAATCTGGTTATGCTGCCAATTGCTCTGGGCTGCCACAGGGCGTCACTATTGACACTGTCCCCGCCCCACACAATGGAATAGTTGAGTGGCCAGCAGAGAACACCTGTCTGGGCAGTCAGCTGTAATTCTTTGAAGGAGAATCAAATTACTACTCCAGTCAAGGGTCACCAAGTGGCTGTGTGTGGTCAAATCCTTTTCTCAGAAGTGGTTTATTTGGGAACACACAATTCAAGGCAAACCTCTTGTCTCCATGTGTTATACCCTGCCTGATACAAACTTTACATCGCCTGTCTGGTGGCATCTGTGCCTCTAATCTTGATCCAGGTGCTAGGTTAAATTAAAGAAGGACCACACTTTCACTCACAAATGTAGGTGTCTGAAAATCTTGAAAACCTTGAAAAAAAATCTTGGCGTTTTTGGGTGATGGACGCTCAGTTCTTAGGACTCTGTTCTGGAATTGGATACCAACTTTTTCTCTACCCAGAAATATATGCCAGGAGCTGGACAGATTTCTCCTTCAATCTCTTGACACAGAGAAAGACTGATTAAATCCTGTTTTGAATAATACCCCATACCTCCTATGCTTCCAAGAGTGGTTACTTCAGTGACTATAAATATTAGGTGGTGACAAATGGCATGGTCACCTTCACTGAGTCAAATCAAAGTGAATTTCCTGGCATCTCTTCTCACTAGAGAATATTATCTCTGAAAAGTTTGCTTACAATTCATATAGATACAAACTATGACCTCCCATGCCATTTCTTAAAGTGACATATTAGTAAATCTAATAAAATTGTTCTTAGGTTTATGTTTCATGGACTAGTGAGTCATTGGGGTTGAGGGCAATACAGATTAGTCAAAGAGTTTTAAAATTTTTTCCAGTTTAAAAGCATCTACTATCACCACTATTTTATTAGAATTATTATAAATACTTCTATGATGAATAGCTTCATAACAAAAGGTTACGTACAGCTGTGAGTATATCCTTAGGGTAAATTCTTACAATTAGAATTTATATTTTTATAGCTGTGTGAATGAAAAAGTTTATTATATGTTATGGATTATTATTGCCATAACGCTATTATTCACTTATTGGTTTTCTTCCCATTATAACTGGTCATCTTTTAAAGAGTTTTATAATATAATGGCTTTTGAGCTACTTCTTTGGGTTTTTTTACTAGAAACCATCATTGAGTTTTCAAAGTCTCCTAGACAATTTGAAGCAGCATTTTAAGAAACCTAGGTCTGATATCAGCACTTGCTTTCTTTTTTAGAGTCATTTATTTTAGTTCCCTAATTTATTATCCCTTCATGTTGAAACAGCTGAGCAATGATGTGCAGAGTTAGGTGAAGATGGATAAATATCTGTTCTTCTTTCCAACAGTTCTCAGGTGAAACTCAAATTACTTTGTCACACAGCTAAATTTTTGATGAACATCTTGCTAGAATATCACCTATTTGTTTTCATTAGTGTGCACACTTTTTCTCAGTGTCCCAGTTTCCACGAGGAGAGAATTTTCCTAAATAATCTCACCAGTGTTTAACTCTTTCTACAGAAGAAGAAGAAATGATAACTTAGAGAATGTGGGATTCCCACGCTGCTCCTTGTAGAGATGCTGTCCTTCCCCTCCCTCCCTCCTTCCTTCACCTTCCAGCTGTCTCTGCTCTCTGGGGTCAGCTTCTCAGAGGGTGTAACCCTCTGGTCCGCTTGATGTCTTGTGATTTCTCTGGGACCTGCCCCATGGGGAGACTCATGGTTTTCCATATTTGCTTATGAGTGCATAGAAAAGTCTAATTCGGGGGTACAATAATAGAATTTATATTGCTGTTGTATCACAAAGTCACATGTTTAAACAATTCTATCAGTAGTAAAGTCGAATTAGTTACAAACTTAGTTAGAAACTTAATTGGGGTAAGGGGAGAATCTTAATTCTGTTTCTCTTTAAATAACTAATAATTCATATATTCCTAATATATATATTTTATGATATATATATAATACATGCACACGCACATACACACACAAACACAAATTGGGTTTATATATCTGAACCCAATTTTGAGAATTGTGTGCTGGATTTGGGAGAAGGATTGAGGGAGAGGTGAATCAGTGGAAGAACTAGAACAAATATACCAGAATTAGCAATACGGACTCTGAAACAAAAATGCTGAGTGGATCTGTAGAACAGGCAGCATCAGTGCACATGTGTGAAGACAGACAGAACATGCTCATAGGAAGATAAGAATGTAAAATAACATTTTAAAACAAAAATAAAACTTTTTAAAAGGATTTCATTTACTCATTTTAGAAGGGCAGAAGACAGAGAGACAGAGAAGGGGGGAGGAGCAGGAAGCATCAACTTCCATATGTGCCTTGACCAGGCAAGCCCGGGGTTTTGAACTGGCAATCTCAGCGTTCCAGGTCGACACTTTATCCACTGCACCACCACAGGTCAGGCACAAAGAGGACTTTTAAAGGCAGAACAAATAAAAGGCCTAATTTAGGTGTGAATATTCCTAGAGATTTTAGTTGTTCATGAGTCAACCAAAGGGGTGACCCCATGTTCTTAGTGTTTGTCTAGGCATTTACTGTCCCCTGTGAATTCACTTGCACTGTGTGCTGTCTTTTCCCCACACCAGTCTTTAAACTTGCAGATACTTTATATAATCTACACGGTGACTGATATGATTTATGAACATTCCGAAGTTACAACTAAAAATACTGTAGTGCTTACAGTTGCAAATACACCTTAATTCCCAACTATTTTAGAGGCAATATTCTAAAAGACCACTAGATGGGGGTATTCCTGCATACAAGAAATACTTAAAGCAGTGCACTGAGCTTCAAAATTCTGCTTTGATGAATATCGTTCTCATTAGCCACATGTGGCTAACTTAAAAATTAAGCAAAATAAAAAGTCCAGCTCCTAAGTACCATTAACAACATAGCAAGAACTCAATAGCCATATGTGGCCAGTGGCTACTCTGCTGAATGGGGCAAAAGAAAATATTTCTATTTTCCCCAAATTTTCTAGTGATTTAAAAACATTTTTTAATTAAAAAATAGAGACAGCTTTAGAAAGTGCTGATTCTTTCTATTATTTGTAAAACTGAACAAATGAAAAAAACTTTATATGTCCAGAGGTAGACTTTTGGTTCTTTGAATTGTAACATAAATGTATGCTGGAATATTACATAGTCATTAAAAATAGAATTTTTTAGAATGTGAGGAAAGGCTGACGGTATAATATTAAGGACAAAAAGTGGAAGCAAAGAGTAGTATATGCATACATATACAACACATGTAAATGCATATCTGACTATATTCCAAATTTGGCAGTTTTATACTGTACACATATACAAACTTACACAGAAAGAAACAAAGAAAAAAGATTGTAACATTATCAGTTATCTGTGGGATGTGAAATTTTGGAAGATTTGGTGTTCTTTTTTCATTATTCCTTTATTTTTAATCTGTTTCCAAGATCAGGCAAGATAGTAGTAATAATAAAAATGAAAATAATGTAGCCCTGGCCGATGGCTCAGTGTAGAGCATCAGTCTGGCATATAAATGTCCTCGGTTCGATTCCTGGTTAGGTCTCACAGCAGAAGTGATCATCTGCTTCTCCCCCACTCCCTTTTCCTGTTCTCACCCTCTTCCCCTCCTGCAGCCAGTGGCTCAGTTGGTTTGAGTATGACCCTAGCTAATGAGGACAGCTTGGTTGGTCCAAGCACATCAGCCTCAGGCACTAAACATAGCTCAGTTGATTTGAACATTGGCCCCAGATGTGGTTGCCAGGTGGATCCCTGTTGGGGCACATGCTTCACTGTCTTCCTTCCTCTCACTTTAATAAATAAATAAATAAATTAGTAGAAAAAAGATAATGTAGAATATTTTGAATTTCTACAAAAGTCAAACTAAGTTTTGGAAGATTCAGTGATTTATTTATAAAAAAAGAACTGAATTTTTTTAACATATATAAAGTTTTGTATATGCATATAGATACTCATCTGCTTAAGCTGTCTGCATAATTCTTGTCACCAACACAGTTTTCAAGGTCTGTAATTTGTATGATATTGCGCAGGCTGACGAAAGCAGCTGAGTGGTTCGTGGATTCTCTCTGTAACTGCACCTGTTTAAACATTGAGCCCAGTGTAACATCCATTCATTTATTTGGAAGCAGGTCTGTGAAACATTTTCCATGGTCAAAATGTTCTGAATGAGGGTCTCTTTTCTGTGTCCCTATTGCTAGACCTTAGCTATAAAAGTCTTCTCTCACTGGTGCTTTTGGAAATTAGTTGAAATTCATGAAGACTCCAGTACAAGGGTGGGAAAAAGTAGGTTGATGGTTGTTCATATGGAAATTAATAAGTAATTCATAAGTACTAATACAAAAATAAGTTCTGTGTTTCGTGTACCCACAAAGTCAACCTACTTTTGCCCACCATGTACGCGCCTTATGAAAGGAAGCTCAGCCTGTCCTGGGCTCCCTCGCTTCTGAGGAAAACCCTAGCCATGCAAGGCAGCTTGCCCTGGTGGAGGAGGCTGGGTGGACACGGAACCCTACCAACCTCTGGCCTTATGTCTTCTGTTGTCTGGCTTCAGTTTTTTGGTTTCTAAAATGGGGGGCACGTGGGGGACTATTGTGGGATTACAACAGATTATGTAAATGGCCTGAAAAATGGAAGAAAGTTAGGTGTTTTTTAGTTTTTATTATACAGATGTTTATTTAACCTACAAATAATCCTGTTTTTCTCTTTCATCAAATACTTTGAGCACGTATGAGATTTTATGTTGTCTGGCGAGGTGTCAGGCTATGTTTAACATCTGTGTGGCTGACAGTGTCAGGCTCTGACTTCCCCTGAAGTCTTTGCTTTCATTCTTCCTGTTGTCTTCAGATTACCTTCAAACCTCCTTCTCAAACAGAGTTTGTGTCATGCAGTTCATTTACAAAAAAATATACTATGTTTTCTCTGCACATTTAATATTCTGAGTACAATGGCAACTTTAATCCATACTTATCTTTCATTCATAAAAATCTGTGACTATATCTGATTTTTCTTTTTCAAAGTTTTTTCCTTAAATTCCTGGCCTTTTAGTAAAAAGGATCAATCATTTGTAAACACTTATCTGATCACTAATATATGTCTAACACTGTGCTTCACGCTGACAAACCTGACTCAAGTGCCTAGTATAGAGTGCAACACTGACATGACTTCTGTTAAAAAAGAAAATGAAAAAAGAATGAAAAGAGGAAGAAAAAGAAGAAAAGGCAACTTGACTCTATAATCCCAGGTTGGGGCACCTAGTATATTTGGTAAAAGCAGCTGATATTGTAATTTCCATTGTCACTTTCTCTGGATTTCACACACACACACACACACACACACACACACACACACACACACCCCAGAGAAATCTGTCAATTGGGCAAAAGAGGGATTTTAAATTTACGACAGCAAGGGAAGCACTTCTTTAACAGAACCAGCAGTGTCTCAAAAGGAAGAATGTAGGCAAGGGTACTTATAGAATTTTTGGGACTCAGCAGCTTTATTTTAAATCAACTATAGCATGGAGGAGAAATGACATAGCTGGACATTTTGTGATATCATTAGCTTTGGATCTGTGAGTTAAGGTCTTCAAGAGAGTCTTAAAAACAATTTGGTAGTCTTGATCCATTAGCTATTTAAATTGCTTCACAGTCTTATCTCCCAAAAGCAGATATTTTCTGTTGCAATTAGTTGACTATGAAACAAGAAAAAATTTCTAGTCCCAGTAGTGTTTAACACAGTATCACTGGTTTCCATTCTCATTAGTGTTAAAAGATAATTTTGCCCTGGCCAGTTGGCTCAGTGGTAGAGTGTCGGCCTGGCGTGCAGGAGTCCCAGGTTCAATTCCCGGCCAGGGCACACAGGAGAGGCGCCCATCTGCTTCTCCACCCCTCCCCCTCTCCTTCCTCTCTGTCTCTCTCTTCCCCTCCCACAGCCAAGGCTCTATTGGAGCAAAGTTGGCCCGGGTGCTGGGGATGGCTCTATGGCCTCTGCCTCAGGTGCTAGAATGGCTCTGGTTGCAACAGAGCGACACCCCAGATGGGAAGAGCATCGCCCCCTGGTGGGCATGCCGGGTGGATCCCAGTCGGGCGCATGCGGGAGAGTCTGTCTGCCTCCCCGTTTCCAGCTTCAGAAAAAAAAAAAAGAGATAATTTCAAAGAAAGGTAAAATCATGACTTTTATACCGATATAAAAATAAACAGATATCTCGTCCTTGCTGGATAGCTTGGTTGCTTAGAGCATGGTCCCGGATGCAGAGATTGCCAGTTCGATCTCTGGTCAGGGCACATAAGGAACAGATGTTCCTGTCTCTCTCCTATTCTCTCCCTTCCTCTCTCTGAGAAAAATAAAATAAACATTTTTAAAATAAAATAAATAGACAATATTAAAAGATTATATTTTACTCATTTAATGAGAGAGCCAGGTTGATGTACTGGTTATCAGTTCAGAGGAAAAGATAAAAATGACAAATATATATGAAATAAAAGAACTGAATTGTAAAGGTAGACAACATTGGTTTTTCCATCCGATTGGGGAAAGTAAATCAAAACCTCATTGGACAAATCAAAATTTGCATGTCTAGTAAATGAGAAAAGACAATAGCTTAAAGACAATAAAAGTCTGGAATTTGATACACAGAAGGGTTTTGCCATATGTCTATAATATGGGTGTGCCATATGTAGACAATGCATGTTTTGCAGTGAAATACATTTTTTCCTACATTAGTATCCTTTGACAGTATTTATTGTTAGTTCACATCTAATTAAATTTATTATCTTTCTTGCTTCTCCATCACATCTACATGAGCCTCGTTGTCAAAGGCTTTAATGAGGGTAGATCCACTCTACTACATATCACTGATCTACCCATCTAGTCTCTCTGTAAAAAAATAAGATTAAGAAAAGGTCAATCATTCCTCATAAGCTCATATTTTTACTCCTCTAAATTTACAAATTAAATTTTAAATAATTTATCATCACAATACAGGTTTCAACGGCAAATCATGAGAGCTCACAGCCATACTGAGAAGGAGAAACGAGAGGGCCCTGGACTTAGACAAAAAACACCCACTAACAGAAACAGGCTAAAAGAAAATGTGTAGCTTGACTGACAGCCAAGATTCTGTTAGAAGAGGAAATGAAGTATCTACCAGGAACAGCAATTACACCAAACTCACCCCAAATCACCCAGCTAGTTAAGCACAGAGCCTGGTATTCAAATGCTAGCCTAATTCCAATTACATGCATTCTTTTCCCTATTTTTCATTTCAATCCTGATATCCTCTGTATTAATGGAAATACAGCTTTAGCTCTAGCAAACATATCTTTTTCCATCAAGGTAAGATGTACATCCTTCCCTGCTACGAGCCTATTCTTTGAGAATCTTGGAATATATTTTAAAAATCCAAATATCATCTTTTTGCATTAATTGTGGGTCCAGTGTATTTAACACATGTGAAAGACAAAATTTACCAGATAATTAAAGATCTGATTTTATTCAAGTTACTGCAATAGGAGGAATATTTATGAATGCTGAACATTTTAAATAAAGGGAAGGAGTCTTAAGATTTGCAGAGGCAGACAAACAAAGGAGTCGTCCATGTCATCCACAAGCTATGGGAGTCAGGAGGAAGAATGGAGATGGAATATGTGAAAGCAGATTGGTCCTTTTTGGTTAGCCATTTCCCAGAACACAAAAGGGTAATGGGGATTTCTTAACCATCACTCTTTCTGAGTACACAAAGCTCAGGTAAATTTTAATATCATTACCACTCAAATCTTTTTCTCTCTTTCAACTTCTGAAAGAAAACCTGTCAAAATACTACAGTTCTTTTGTGTCTTTTTTTATTTTTAATTTATTTATTCATTTTAGAGAGGAGAGAGAGAGAGAGAGAGAGAAGGGAGGAGCGGGAAGCATCAACTCCCACATATGTCTTGACCGGGCAAACCCAGGGTTTTGAACCAGCAACCTCAGCTTTCCAGGTCGACGCTTTATCCACTGCGTCACCACAGGTCAGGCAGTTCTTTTGTGTATTGCTGAAGATGTCATGGTCCTAATATGCCTTCTCCAAACACTTCTGTTAATCTTAGTCATCTTCAATGAGTCATCAGAAGTGGGCCATGACCAGCACATTTGACAAATAACAAGAAATTTTCTGTCATAGATGGGATGCATCTCGTGATTGGCCAGACCAGGTCTGCCTACAGAGAGCTCCTCCTCTAGAAGAAGCCCCCGACCACCATGACTTGTTCTTCAGGCCCAAGTCAGAAATCCCTTTCTTCACAAATGTTCATGCTTTGCTGTTTGCTTTATTGGTTCAATTCTATTATGGAATTTGGGAAATTTGTTTTTTGGGGAGTGGTGGTGATAGTAGGGATAACCAAGTGATGGTGATTTGGGTTACAGCTACAGATCTAGATGAGAGCCAGCTCCGGTCCCACCTTCACCACGACATACATTTCTATTCTGTTCAATGGCAAGGAAAATTCTCTCAAAATTTCCTCAAGGTAGAAATTGGATGAGGGTTTATTTCTAACTTGTTCTTACCTTGAGGGGTAAGTTTATGGCATTCCATTAAAAAAATTTATTGATTGATTTTAGAGGGAGAGGAAGGAATAGAGAAAGAGAGAGAGAGAGAGAGAGAGAGAGAGAGAGAGAGGAACATAGAAGCAATGGAGCTATCCAGCCAGGGCTGGGATTCCATCTTTAACGAGGTGGGGTCTCCTATTAGGTATCTAGTGGAGCCTAGGCTTCGAAGTGCTCATTTGGCTTTGATGAATTCTCTAGTCATGCCCAAAACAGTAGTCAAAATACATGATCAGTTTTGTCTGTTTTGCAAATGTCTTCAGGATGAAGGTGGCCTAAATGCTCAGGTTCCAGATTTCATTTAGATTGTTCTAATAATTTCTTATATTTGTCATCTCTTTGATTCTCTTAAAAACATATTTTAAAAAGATTATTTGTCATATTTAGTTGTTTTCCCTCAGAGGATTGGTCCAAACCATAGACTCTTCTATATTACCAGAAATGTAAGCTCCACTGGACCTTGCAAAGGAAGAGATATGATACTGTCCCTGATTATCAGGATACTTTTGGTTGCTAGAAAACCACAGCTCATACTAGCTTACACAATAACTGATCACACAACTGAAAAACTCAAGGGTTAGGGTGGCCTTCGATGTAGTTAGATCAGGGCTCTATGTTGGTTTTTCTATGATTTTCTTGAGTTTACTCCTTTCTGAGTGTTGGCCTCATCCTCCAGTTGGCTTTATAGATGAGAGTACTGAAAAAACAAACAAACAAACAAAAAAACCCCACCAGGAACCATATCTTCCTGGCTCAGAGTTTTGGGGAAAGAAGGGCTTCTTCCAACAAACGTTGAATTGATCAATCTGTCTGAAAAATCCAATTTAACTACCGTAACTGCTAGTTAAGGTCCGCCTGAAGCTGGTTAGGTTTTACCTACAGCAATTAGGGCCCTCCTGAAGCTGAAGAAGTATCATTGCCATTCATATAACAAAGAGAAATAAATTATATTCAGGAGACGATCAGAATGGCAAAGAAGTCCTCAGAGAAACGGCAGGAAGCTTTGGAGCTTTGGAGGCTCTATAGGGTGTTTAAAGAGAATACCAGGCCCTGGCCAGTTGGCTCAGTGGTAGAGCATCGGCCTGGCGTGCAGGAGTCCCAGGTTCGATTCCTGGCCAGGGCACACAGGAGAAGCGCCCATCTGCTTCTCCACCCCTCCCCTTCTCCTTCCTCTCTGTCTCTCTCTTCCTCTCCCACAGCCAAGACTCCATTGGAGCAAAGATGGCCCAGGCGCTGAGGATGGCTCTGTGGCCTCTGCCTCAGGCGCTAGAATGGCTCAGGTTGCAACAGAGCAATGCCCCAGATGGGCAGAGCATCGCCCCCTGGTGGGCATGCTGGGTGGATCCCGGTTGGGCACATGTGGGAGTCTGACTGCCTCCCGGTTTCCAACTTCAGAAAAATACAAAAAAAAAAAAAAAAAAAAAAAAGAGAGAATACCAGGCTGACAAAGATAAAACTCACTTTTGCCAAAGACTGGTGCTATTTATCTTCATCCAGGAATAGAGAATTGCAATGAAATATATATTGGCCCTTTGGCTCTAAATTAAAGAAACCTGATTCTTATATTTAAAGGTGTCAATTTTTTCTTAAAGCATCATTGTTAAGGAACATTTTTTTTTCTCCCCACACTCGCTAGCTATTGGCTCGGCTGCAGTGTTTCCTCTCCACGGCCCCCTCCCCACCCCCATTTCTTTGCCTGTTCTCAGCCTGTTTCACTCTTCTGCCCTGTGGAGTGATGAGGCGGGACCCTCTCCCCGCCCAGCCCTCCGGTGTCCTGTGGGCGCTGTTCTAGCTCTCACCTTCCGCTGCTGCCACTGCTGCTCAGCTGGGGTCCGTGCCGCGCTTTTCCACCCACGCTGTCCCCAAAGCTTATGGCCCGGGCCACCTTGGGTATTTCTGCTCAAGGTAAACACATCCGTCTTTTAAAAATTTGCCGAAAAAGAGAAGCATTAGCCGATTCTTCTTTTCTAAATTTTTTTTAAATTTATTGATTGAATTATGAGAGGAAGGAAAAGGGGGGTAGAGAGGGAGGGAGAGAAACATTGATTTGCTGTGAAGTCTTTGGTTGATTCTTATATGCCCTGACCTGGACCTAACCGCAACTTTGGGATGATACTTGCTTTTCAACCGCGGACACACTGACTGGGCCAGTCGACTGGCCAGCACCTGTCGACGCACCGGCAGTTGAAAAACACTGATGATATACAACCACTCAAAGGACCAAGAAGTGCTGTATAGACAGAAGTTCAACTTCAACACTCAGCCACCCTGGAAACCTGGTTGATGGGGGGCGGGGGGCATTCAATAGCCGAGACTCATATTCATCCAGCTTGGCGACCAGTGGGCTGACCCTGCCAGAATTATCTTGTGATTATTGGGGAGATGTATCAGTTTCTTCTCAAGTGTAGACAGCTGGAGAAGTCCGAGTAGCAGGTGTGTAAGGAGGCGCGTGCCAGGCGCTGCAGTCATTATGGTGGGAGCCGCCTTCGCCATGAACGTGAGTGAGGACTTAAGTGGCCTCGTGAAAGGCTCCGGGAGAGCACTGTGCAGTTCTCAGGAGTCTTTGTGTCCTTAGAAGCTCTTCATAAAAAACGATTATCCAAAACACCAATATGAAGGTGTGTCTAAGGAAGTTAAACATTGTTTTCTTGCTAGCTATGACATCCAAGAGGAAATTACTTATTATAAAAGTAGTATTGTGATTACAGGAGTGGTATTGCTGTAAAATAAGCTGAGCTTTCTTCTACCACATTACTGATAAGGCATCTTGGGAAAATAGCTTAAAGACTCTTGTGAGTAGAGAACACTTTATAGTATCTGTTGATGAAAAATAAACCTTGGACTTACTATTTTTTTCAAAGAAATTTTTAAAAGTAACTGCTGAATCATCACTCAGTACTCAGTACTGGGTGCCGTTCAGTCCTACTACAGTCTAGATACTTTCTGGAAGGGAGATCCAGGTTCCATGTACTGAAAAGCCTCATTCTAGAAATGTCTATAAAATAAACATTTGGTAGATGAGTGGACAAAAAGGCAAAGAAACATTGATAGAGAGGACTTTCCACTGTGCTGTTTTTTAATTTTTATTTAATTATTTTTTTGTTTTTTATTTACTAATTTTAGAGAGAAAGGGAGAGAGCAACAGGAACATCAGTCTGTTACTCTATGTACCTTGATGGGGGGTCAAACCTGCAACACCTGGGCTCTGGACGCAGCTCCAACCAACCGAGCATCCAGCCAAGGCTGGTTTTATAATTTTTCAAAAGGAGATTTGAAATTTTCTGCTGTTTTTTTATCTTCTTGGGATTTTTAAAAGGCAGGAACATTTGAAGTCTAATGGGACCAGGCATTCAAAGACATGTTCAATGGAAATATTGGGAGACTTCAGACAAGTCACTTTATCTCCCTGAACCAGTTTCAACCCACAGAATGGTTGATTGTGTTTTTATGTCAAAAATTGTGTTGGGCAGAGGTTTCAGGTGCAAGCATGGTCTATTTAATCATGCCTCTCCTGTATGAAGCTCCACAAAACAATGGGGAAAATGGCTTCACTGTCCATGAAGGTCCCATGGAGAACAGGGACTTTTGCTTTGTGATTGTCTGGGTTTTATCATGAGTTCAGTCTTTCCTGTTGAAAAGTGAATTACAGTCATGAGCTGTTATGTATGCTGTCATGCTGAAGAAATGGAAACAGCATGCTGGTTAACGAGAGACTCTTCTCTACCTTAACAATCTGTTTATGGTAAGATAGCTTTTCAGGGCCCAAATATCCCACTGCCTTGCAGAGGAGTTGATCTGGTTATCTAGTGCTGCGAAAGAAACCATCACAAACTTAAGCTACAGTGGCTGCTTATTATTGTTACCTTTCACAGTTCTGGGTGTTGACCAGGCTTAGTTAGGCAGTTTCTGCTTGGAATCTGAGTCATTTTGAAGCCTTGTCCACCTTGTATCCTTGCCCAATTCAAATATCTGGAGGCAAAAAGAACTGGCATGCTTCAGATATCTCTCTGGTTTCTCCATGTGGTCATTCTATCATGGGAGATTGAGGATAACTAGCTTCTTTCATGGAAGTTCTGGCCACAAAAGCATGTATTGCAAGAGAGAGCTACACAAAAGCCTTATGGCCTCCTAGGACCCAGCAGCAGAAGTCATCAGTGTCCCTTCTACTACATCCTACTCCTTAGAAGAATTGAGTCACTGAAGCTGTAATCAGGAGAAATAAACCCTAACTCTTAATGGCTGGGATATCAATGAATTGACAATATGTTTTAAATTCTCCATGAAGTCTGTCATTTCACCATGAGAAGTTTATTCTTTTAACTCTAATGGGTTTTTAAAGACTTTCATATCCAAGGTAAACTCATCACTGCAAGTAGAAAGAGTTTCACCTATAATAATTTATTAATTTAACCAGGAGTTAGCATACAAATCCATGAGAATTAAGCACCAGGAAGTTTAGGAGTAGGAATAGAGTCTCTGTGGTGTGGGAGATGGAGGGCTTAAGGTAGAATAGCAAAGGGACTAAGGTTAAGATAGCTATGAAGAAATGGAAAAATAAACAATGTCAGCTTAACATCCCTGGGTTCTTGCTCCTGTTGTGCCACAAGCCCTCAGTGTGACTTTGGTCAGCAGTTCACTTCTCCTCTGGGGCCTCTTCGCCCTCATTTGTAAAATACAAAATTGAAGTAGGTAAGTTTTATGGCCCCTTCTGGCTCTGACTCATTATTATTGCTTTAAATGTTGAAAAATTTCTTTAAAAGGCAAGAAATTAAAAGACTTGAGCCTTGGCTGTTATATTATCTGTGCCAACATTTAACGGGTTGAGATGAATCACTGGTGGTGAATGACACCATAGCCCGCGATGTCAGCAGAAGCCTCATTCAGGTGACAATGGGAAGAGACACCTGGCATATTTTATACAATTCAGATGAGACAGAAAAGAAATGGCTCCTGTGGGCCTTCACTGTAAAAGTTGTATAAAATGTCACATTGCTTTATTTGATTCTCAGATACTGAGTCCCACTTTGATTAGAGTAAAGGAGAAAGTATAATTTAAGAGCTCTTGTTACTGCAATTTAAGCATGCTGGTGACTTCTTTGACTTTCAGAGGGAGGACCCCAAGCCCTAATGACATTTTGTTCAACAGTGTGAGGCTTCTTAATGCAGTTTAAGATATACTAAGTATTAAAAATGTGCTTCATTGCAAGGTTACACATAGTCTACAGCACTTCTTATAAGGCAGTCTGGTTCTGGGCCTGATCATTGTCTCTGAGCAATTTAAAATTACAGATAACTGATGAGTAAGCAAATTCTATCTTGTCCAATAGAGTTTCCATTGACTTCTGTCCCATTGCAGAAAAGTCATTTTGCTTCCACTTGCAATTCAATTTCTTTATATATTTTTTGCTTTCTGACATTTCCTCTGAATCAGCTCCCTTATATTATATGAATTAACTAAAATCTTTAAAATGTGTTTATTTTGATATCCGTAGGAGGGTCATGATTTTGCCATCTCCTGAAAATTTTCTTTTAAAATTCAGGTTAGATTGGGCTTAGTTTAAAATAGTGATTGAGATTTAAATTGCTGTCCATGAGAAGTGAACAGGAGATTGAGGGCCTGGCAGATTGAGAAAGGGAGAAAACCACCAAGCACCCACAAGGCTGTGGGAAGGAGTGGGAGGCCCAGTGCCCAGGCAGCCTGAGGGCTGGAGAGAGAAGAGGGATATGGAGGGGAATGATGGCTGAGGAAAAAGACAACGGAGACATCCTATGTGGAAGAGGGAATTAAAAAATGTGAAAGACACTCTGGTCGGCTGTTAGACTATGTTGATCTGTGTTTGCAATGCCTCAGTGAACTTTTTCCATGACCTTAACAATTTGGTAACACATGATTGCACCCGAAGTTTTGCATTTGTGGCATTTTAGGAGGTGCAGTATGGAGACATTGCAGTCCACGTCAGGAGCCATGTGAGAACAGTTGCTGGGCTGTGCGACAGCAGGGGTGCAGGTTGTGGCACAGAAAACCTCAGAAAACCAGAAGCCTCTCACTTCCAAAACTTACAGCAATATTAGCTCACCCAGGGGATGCTAGGTAACTGTAATAATTAATCAAAGAGTGACCACAGAGTATGGATGATGGGTTGACATCAAAGCAGATAAAACTTAGATTACAGGAAAAATGGAAAAGAAGGACTTATGTTTCCCATAATGCTACTTTAGACAACCTTTTGTCTGAGAACAATTAGAAAATATGATAACTTTTTAAAATAAAAAATGTACTTTAGGATATAGAAGAGCTAAAAAAAGTTGTGGCGAATAACTGAGCCAAGACACAGAAGATCAAGCAAGGTGAGTGTGGTATTGAGAACTCTGTAGCGCTGGGGACACCAGCTAATTCCAGGAAAGACATGAGAGTGGCACATATGACAGGCTCCCAAGGTGAGGAAGTAAAATCCTCACACTTTAGGTTGGAACCCAAACATTACACCCAAGGACCTGTAATGAACTGGAAATTAAGCTGACCCTTACATCATTGTCCTGTTTCCAGTCATTGGGAGGCCCAGGAAGGTTCAATATTTAAAATTAAATTAGGGTGATCATATTGTTGGTGGCCTCAGGCACTTGGAAGAAACAAATGAAATCCTCTTAGGAGAAAGACAGTCATCCTAAATTTCAAGTTTTTTTAATATCTAATTTTTATGAGGTGTTCTTTTTTTCTTTTTCTTTTTTTAGCAAACTAAGAAAAGAAGACTTCCTTAATCTGATAAATGGTATTTATAAACATCTAAACAAAATCAACAACTTATACTAAATGCTTAAAGGTTGAATTGGTTATAAATGTAATAATTTGCAGCTTAAATTGATAGAAATTTGTCATACTTAATCAGAAGACTGGAAGTAGCTGGCTCAAAGAAGTGAGGGCAAATATCTCTGTGATTCTTTCTTTTGTGTGTGTGTGACAGAGACACAGAGAGAGGGACAGCTAGGGACACACAGATAGGAAGAAAGAAAGATGAGCAGCATCAATTCTTTGTTGCTTGTTCATTGATTGCTTTCTCATAGGTGCTTTGAAGGTGGGGGTGGGGGCTACAGCAGAATGAGTGACCCCTTGCTTAAGCCAGCGACTTTGGTTTCAAGCTGGTGAGCCTTGCTCAAACCAGATGAAGCTGCTTTCAAACTGGCAACCTTGAGGTTTCAAACCTGGGTTCTCTGCATCCCAGTCCAATGCTCTATCCACTGTGGCACTGCCTGTTCAGGCATCTGTGATTCTTACAGATAATGGTTAGGAACACAGATCTTCCCACTAGACAGCCTTCATTAACATCTTGACTCCACTATTTCTTAACTGTTTCAGTCCATGTCATCAGCCTTTTAATTTATAAAATAATAAACATAAAACCTATTCTTAGAATGATTGCAATGATTAAAAGTTCTAATATATGAAAATTAAAATCACTTAGCGTGGTACCCAGCATATAGTAAGAACTATACAAACATCAGATATTATTATGGTCTGAATTGTGTTCCTCCGAAATCCATATGTTGATTCCCCAGGCTCCAATGTGATGGTAATTAGAGATGGGATCTTTTAGAAAGAAATTAGGTTTGGATAAAGGTAAGGGTGTAGGGCAGAGGTCGGGAACCTATGGCTCGTGAGCCAGATGTAGCTCTTTTGATGGCTGAATCTGGCTCAAGACAAATCTTTAATAGAAAAAAATAACACTAAAAATATAAAACATTCTCATGTATTACAATCCATTCATTTCCTACCGCTCATGTTCATGGTTGCGGGTTGTGGGTGGTTGTCCTCTGGGACAACACCAAATTTTTATTGGATAATTCGTAATGTACATGGGTCATTGTATGGCTCTCACGGAATTACATTTTAAAATATGTGGCGTTCATGGCTCTCTCAGCCAAAAAGTTTCCCGACCCCTGGTGAAGGACCTTCATGATGGGATTAGTGTCTTTATAAGGGGATAGCTTGCTCCCTATCTCTTCCATATGAGAACACGGCAAGAAAGAAGGTGGCCATCTGCAATCCAGGGAAAAAAGCTCTCCCTGGGAATCAAATTGGTTTGAACCTTGATCTTAGATGTCCCAGCTTCCACAACTGTTAGAAATAAATCTCTGTTGTTTATACCATTTAGTCTGTGGTATTTTGTTACAGTGTCTTGAGTAGTATTATTGCTGAAAACCCAGTGTTTTTCCTTGAGTCTACCTGACTTTGTGCACTGGTCCAAAGAAATGCACAAGCTGGAGTCTGCAGTATGAAAAGAAAAGATTATTTAATATTGAATTGGCCAATTCAAAGGAGGAGAGCTCATCCCCCCCCCCCCCAAAGACTCCCCGATGATGTATTGGTTACAGATTATATAGGACAAAATTAAAAGACACTGTGGGTTAGAGGTTTGGGTCATGTTAAGAGCTAATTGGTCACAGGTAAAGTGAGGGTAGTGAGTCATTTTTTCAGGTCCTGAGGATGGTTCTAAGGCCTTTTCCAGTGTCTTTCTGTGCAGTTTAATGGGAAAGTAGCCAGGAGGTTGTTCCACTTTAAGGTTCAGCCAGCTGAGACATAACTTACATAAAATATGTTATCTATGCTACTGTTTTCTGCTGCCTAGGGGTTGCTGATTATGGGGGAGGGATGCTGCATACATTGGTGAAGTCATTGGGGCCCTTGGTTTCAATATAACATAGCTATTATATTATTTGATTACATCTATATTTCAGCTACAAAAAGGGGAAGAAAATAGAGGGCTATGTCACTTGCCACTGAATTTTTTTTAATCAGTAAATCAAAAACTTTCCCAGAACTCTCACAGAAAACTTTCCTTTACATCATTTGAGCAAAACCGAGGGCAATTCTAAACCCATTACTGGCCAAGAGAAATGATAAAGTGGCATTAGATCATTTGTGGGGACAGGACTAGGGAACTCAGCATTTACCTAAACTGGTCAGGGTTCTGTTAGCAGGGGCAAGTGGCAGAGAACACTGAGGAGGCAGACAGCAATGTCTGCCATACAAGCTATCTGTCTTTGCTGTCTGCGAAACAAGCTGTATGTCTTTGCTCTGGAGGGACAAATTGTGCTTCAGTGGAAAACTATGCACTCTCTAGAGAGCATTCTGTTCTTGGTTATCTGATCCTGTGGGAGCTATTTTACAACTCTGAAAATTGTAGATAACAGATAACAATGCAAAATAATTCTTGTCTATAGACATGTAAATGAATTCTGAACATTGGCAAATTTTCTCTCAAGGAAAACCAGTTCTGTTTCTCATTTGCATACTTATATCAATATTCTTAAAACATACCTTTATCATTGGTCTGTTCTTTAGGCTCACCTTTGAACTGGTTTTGATATCTTACCAGTTTCTTCATCAATGAGTTAAATAAAATCTTAAACACTATAACCTTATGACTCATGATTTTGCTTTTTTCTTAAAAACTATATTTAACAGCCAGAAAAATCTAAAACTCTCAAATGCCATGTTTATGGCCAGTAGTCAGCGCCATCATGGCCATTCATCTGCAGGTTTTCATGGGATTTGGGCAGATAGTAAAGAAACAGTGCAGCCAAAAAATAGCAGACCATTCTGTTTATTAAAGTCTTGCACTGACCTGACCAGGCAGTGGCACAGTGGATAGAGCAACGGACTGGAATATGGAGGACTGTTGGGCAGATAAAATATATTATGCTCACTTTGTTAAAGACAGCGCTGCCCACGAGGAGGCTGTCGCCCAGGTGGTATTAATGTGTGTCTCTGTGGGCAGGTAGAATCCTTGTAGCCTGGGGCTTGGTTTTGGGATTAGGCCTTTCCCACCCATTTTGATGTGGGGCGGCACAATCCAATCAGGCCTCAGAGAAGTGTCTTTGTATTAGAGACTTCCCTGTTTTGTATATTGGATTAAAGGTTTGGATTTCTACACTATAAAATGGGGTCAGAACGAGAGCTTGCTCTCTTGGTTCCTGGGATTAGCATTAGAGGAGAGAGCAGAGCAAAGAGAGGCCACATGGAGGAGGCCAGGGGAAGCAGCCAAGATGGTGGAGTGCTGAGAGATGCCAGTTTGTGCAGAGTTTGTATCTGGGATAAGGAAGGAGATGGGGAACCTGCATGGGCCAGGCTGCTTTGATGGTGGCCCTGGCTGCTGGCTTTACATTTGGCGTAGTCTGTGGCAGGATTCCATACAGATTGGCAAGGAGCCTTTGAGTGGTGGAGTAGAGGACTGGCTAGTGTTAGGGTTCCCCATGGCTATCCTTTTGGGGACCATAGGCTGGCTGACTTTTATAGCCATGCGTGAGGAAACTGAGAGTTCTGTGGAAGAGGCTGCCCGGGACCTGCCAACCGAGAAGTGGAAGGAGCTGGAGCAAATGTGGGAGAAAGAGATGCTGACCCTGGAGCTGAAGGAAGCACTGGAGGAGGAGGAGCCTGACCAGGTTTGCGAGATTTGCCTGGAAATGGAGCAGCCGCTGGAGAAGGAATCACAGGTTCGTGAGTCGCAGATTGCCCTGGATGTTGTGGAGAGCCAGCAGCGGCAGGAGGCCGGGGCTGAGGCTGAGGCTGAGGCCTGGTCCGGAGCTGCAAGGTCTGCGGAGTAGCGGCCTGGGGCTCGAGCCCAGCAGCCGGAGCTGATGTTTTCAGTTCCTTTTTTGGAGAATAAGGAGAATTGGGCTGAAGTTGCAATCCACAGTCTCCAGAAGGTAAAAGCGCAGCTGGAAGGAGCACTGTAAAGCCAGCAGGCAGGGCCAAGGCCACCGTCAGAGCAGCCCGGTCCATGCAGGTTCACATTGGATTCGGACAGTCGGTAAAGAAACCATGGAGCCAAAAACTGGTGGGCCATAGTCTTTAATCTAGCTTGCACCCGGTGGGCAAGTAAAAATACACACTGGGCTCCAAAACCCAGTCACATTCAGTGCTCACAAAGCCACTGACTTATCCGAGTTTCCTAGAATCAAAGGTCTCTAGCTCACCAGACTTATTCACCTCTGTTCCCCATCTCCTTCCTTATCCCAAATACAAACTCTACAAACTGGCATCTCACTCAGCACTCCGCCATCTTGGCTGCTTTTCCTGGCCTTCTCCACGTGGCCTCCTCCCGTTGCTGGCTCTATTCTCTCTGCTCTCTCATGCTAACCTCAGGAACCAAGAGCCCAAGCTCTCGTTCCTTCCCCATTTTATAGTGTAGTTTCACAACCTCTAATCCAATATACAAAATAGGGAAGTCTCTAATACAAAGTCACCTCTGAGGCATGATTGGATTGTACCACCCTACATCAAAAAAGGGTGGGAAAGGCTTAATCCCAAAACCAAGCCCCAGGCTACAATTCTCAACACACATTAATATCACCTGGGCAACGGCCTCTTTAACAAAGTGAGCATAATACATTTTATCTGCCCAACAAGCACCTACTATGGCCCTGGTAGGTCTGCGATTTTGGGACATAGGGCTGGACAAGCTTGCTGGAGCAGAGATGGAAATGCTGACTGCCATTGCCACGTGCTCCTTTTTGGGACAGTGTAAGACCTGCCAGGACGGCAGGGATGAGGGGGGTGGATGATGCCCCATATGCGTGGACTGATTTCCTGGACTACGACCGGAGTGGGCATTGCCTCCTTTGTTGGATGGATTTACGGATTACGGATTTTGGACAATGTGAAATACCCTGATGGGGGTGGGGGGTGGCTTTGCTGGAAGCACTCCCCTGCCCCGGGAAGCTTCTCCCATGGCTAGAAAGAAGGCCGAGGACATTTTGCGCTTTGGGCAAAGTGCTCAGAGACTGGTGAAGTGTACCTTTGTGATTGTTGAAACTGTATGATTTGTCATGTTGTAATTTGTGTAATGTGCCTAATTTCCTTGCACGGGGATGCTGGTGATGTAAATTGGTGGGTAGTAAAGTGAGCATAGGGGTGGATTGTTGGGCAGATAAAATATATTATGCTCACTTTGTTAAAGACAGCGCTGCCCACGAGGAGGCCGTCGCCCAGGTGATATTAATGTGTGTCTCTGTGGGCAGGTAGAATCCTTGTAGCCTGGGGCTTGGTTTTGGGATTAGGTCTTTCCCACCCATTTTGATGTGGGGCGGCACAATCCAATCAGGCCTCAGAGAAGTGTCTTTGTATTAGAGACTTCCCTGTTTTGTATATTGGATTAAAGGTTTGGATTTCTACACTATAAAATGGGGTCAGAACGAGAGCTTGCTCTCTTGGTTCCTGGGATTAGCATTAGAGGAGAGAGCAGAGCAAAGAGAGGCCACATGGAGGAGGCCAGGGGAAGCAGCCAAGATGGCGGAGTGTTGATTGAGAGGCCAGTTTGTGCAGTTTGACGCTAGAGAAGGAAGGAGATGGGGAACAGAGGTGAATAAAGTCTGGTGAGCTAGAAACCTTTGATTCTAGAAAACTCGGATAAGTCAGTAGCTTTGTGAGCACTGAATGTGAGTGGGTTTTGGAGCCCAGTGTGTATTTTTACTTGCCTGCTGGGTGCAAGCTAGAATTAAAGAAAATGGCCTATCAGTTTTTGGCTCTGTTGTTTCTTTACCGACTGTCCGAATCCAATGCGAACCTGCATGGGCTGGGCTGCTGTGATAGTGGCCCTGGCCTCTGGCTTTACAAGGACCCAGGTTTGAGACCCCGAGGTCGCCAGCTTGAGTGCGGGCTCATCTGGTTCAAGCAAAAAAAAAAAAAGGTTCACCAGCTTGGACCCAAGGTCGCTGGCTTGAGCAAGGGGTCACTCAGTCTGCTGTAGCCTCATGGTCAAGGCACTTATGAGAAAGCAATCAATGAACAACTAAGGTGCCACAATGAGAAACTGATGATTGATGCTTGTTATCTCTCTCTGTTCCTGTTTGTCTATCCTATTTATCCCTCTCTCTGACTCTCTCTCTGTCTCTGTAAAAAAAAAAAAAGTCTCTCACCAGCCGACAAGCAAACACAACACACAGTGAAATGCTTCCCTTTCACTCAGGGCTCCCAAAACCCCTGATGCATTCTCTGGTTCCACAACCGGGAGAATCTTCTCCAGTGGTTTCTCCTAGAATCAAAGGCCCTACCAGTCTTCCTCAGCTCTGGTTCCCCATCTGCACACCTTCTCTCCCTGCCAACATGGTTTCTTCTTCAGCACTCGGCATTCTCTCTGCTCTTTCTGCAAACACGGCTTCTTTTTGCCTCTTCTCCTTCTTCTCCCTCTTTCAAAACTTTTTGGCAGGAAAACATTAGCATGACAATGGCCCTTCCCAAGCAGGAAGGTAATTTGCAATTTCACAGGCTACATATAACTGATGCTGCCCAGCCCCCAATGCAAACTATAAGGGAGCAAACATAAAAATCATATTTTACAAAATTATTTGACCAACACCATATTTATTTATTTGTTTGTTCATGAGCTTTTAATCTCAAGTACTTTTAATATGTCTAAAACATATTAGGAGCTCAATTAATATTGAATGGATGGGTTAATGGATAAGTGAATAATACCAGTTATCTAAAAGCAACAGAGTTCTATTATAGAATAACTGTTTATTAAACTACTATCCTTGATGTGAATACTTAATGTTAAGCCAAATTCAGAGGGACCCAAAACAAGAAAGACAGGAACAAGGTCCGTAGTTTACACATCAAAGCTTTATTGTCTAGCTTGGCCAAGCAGCAGGAACTCCAACAGAAATCTGACGGAGAGCGCGCCGGCCCTTTGTTCTACTTAGTTTTTATAGTTTTGTAAGTGGGAAGTACAGAAGCAAAAATTGCAATTAGGAGCCCCTTACCACTATTGGTTATAGTCATATGTCCTTTAACATGATAGGACCACGTTCAATTCACAAGCCATACATCATTTTGGAGAAAACAAAATTTACAAGCCAACACAATGGTAGAAAGATGTCTCTTTACATATTAAAGGCATTCCTATATTATCTAGTGTTTATCTGCCATCTCTCTGTCCAGAGTCACACATTCATTTACATAGGAGAGGTAGTTTGGATGGGGACAAATGCCCTCCAATGGCTCATTGCTATAAGAAAAGGTTTATTTTGGCTTTTCTCTCCCTGTAGCTGGCTAGCCATTCACCCCTTTCCCCACAGGTGTGGTGGAATGTCTGGGAATTCATGTTATCCTCCCCTTTGCATTTACAATACAATGCCAAGGGCTATCCTGACTATGCCAATCACACAGTACAGAGACTATTCTCACAATTTCTCTGCACACCTTAACCCACATTAATAAAATGTTCTCCAAGCCTCTTATAATATTAATATTAATTCTGTAGCCTTTGGTACTTTACAACACCTGCGGGTGAAATGGCTCAGTGGCTCCTCACTTAAGATGATGCAATTCTTTGCTGATTTGTTAATCTAAAAATAATGACCTACTGTATAAATTTCCACAGGTCAAAAATAAAGAGAGAAAAAACATTCTTTAAATAACTAATATGGGTTTATTATCTGAGATAAACATTTTTTTGTGTGTGATTTAAGTTTATGAAATAACTTACGTATTAGATTCCTAGGAAGAAGTTAATATAGTATGTACTTAAAATAAGGGTTGTTGTTGTTTTTATTTATTTATGATCAACTTTCTTATTATTATAAAAGCCACTATATGGCCAGTAGCCGTGGCCACCATCATAGCCGCCTGGCCCATGCAGGTTCGCACTTGATTCAGACAGACAGTAATGAAACAATGGAGCCAAGAACTGGTGGGCCATTAGCTTTAATCCTAGCTTGCACCCGGTGGGCAAGAAATTCACAGAGTAGGAAAACACTTCTCTTTCCATTCAAGGCTCCCAAAGCCACTGACTTATCTGAGTTTCCTAGAATCAAACATTTCTACCTCACCAGCCTTATTCACCTCTGTTCCTCATCTCCTTCTCTCTGCACAAACTCTGCACAAACTGGCTTCTCCTTCAGCACTCCGCCATCTTGTCTGCTTCTCCTCTCCCCCATGTGGCCTTTCTCTGCTATCTTACAGCATGCGCTCCTCTGCCCCACTTTATAGTGTAGAAATCAAAACCTTTAATCCAATATACAAACAAAGAAGTCTCTGATACAAAGTCACTTATCTGAGGCATAACAGGATTCCTCATAAGAGTGCACCACCTCCTTTCATGCAACAGTCAAGGGTGGAAAAGGCTTAGTTTTAAAACTAAGCTTTAGGCTATAGTGACTCTGCCTGCTTACAGCCTGTCCCCCACACCCAAAGCAAACTATAAGCAAGCAAACATATATATCATATTTACAAACTTATTTGACCAACAACAACTTAGGTTTATTTTAACCAAATATTTAAAACTGTATAAAGAAAAATTTAATAATACATTTTCCCCAGATCCCACATACTCAGTTTACCAAAGTTAAAAGTTGATTATGTATTCTTCCATAGCTTTTTCTAAATAATGGTTATAGGTAGGACTTGGTCAGTGGTTTCCAGTTTTCCTAGTTTTTGCTCTAGCTTCCAATTTAGAAATAACCAGAGAAAGTCTCATATATTCTCCAAAGCATTCACATACAATGCACCACTTATTGTTAGTCCATTTCCGGCTTCCCCTTGCAATCAGGGTATTCCTGAGGCTTCCCTGTATTTCCCTGGAAGGCTTTTCTACTCCCCAAGTTGCTTTTGAGTCTCTAACAAACATAAGGATGGTGGTTGACACCCTTGCTATACAATAGCAGGCCCAAATACATAGTCTATGTTGGTTTTAATTTGGTGGTCTTTATTTTCATGCACTGCATATCTCTGGGTGAAAGAGTACAGTAAGGGGAGATAATGTGATTTCTAAGACATTGTATATTTTGGGAAATAAAGGAATGTTACAAAAGTTCTTCCTGGGGGCTAGTATTCACAAGTGGATGGAGAAACAGATTCAGAGCAAAAATGCAAACCTTGCAATGATGTGGGAAAGAATCTGGAAAAGAGGGATGCTGGTGACACCAAGGTAAATTGAACCATTTCACTCTCTTGTTTTAAAATATAAATCAGAACCATGAAAAATGCTGAGAAGTGACAAAGCAGTATGCATCCTAAATCAGAATTCCACGACAACAAAAAAATGGCTGATCACACACATCCCTGACCCCAAGCCAAATTGTACTTCAGCCTTTGCTGAGATGGTAGAATTTCCACTTTCCTCCAGTGTAATTCGGTTGCTTTACAGAGAAGTGAAGTAAGTTGACACATAAAGTAAACATTTTTTCAGTGTCAGAGAAATCTCAAAAAAGCTCCTAATGTTATTCAATTCTTTACTCATGGACCGAAGCAAAATGATTGTTAAGTCTGAGACAGTCACAGGCTATCCTGTGAAGTAGATGCTATTCAAGGATAATTTCAGAAAAAGATTAAATTAGACTATCATACTGATTAAACAAAGTTAAAAATTTTATTTGACTCATAATATGGGGGAAGGAGACAGAAATGATCAGGGTCCAAAGGAAAACTCAAACTAGTACTGATTTATGTATAAGAGTAAAAGAAATGTTGAGATGAATTGCAGATGTAACAAATTGAATTGCAAATAGGACTGCTTTTTTACACAGGCAGAGTGGCATGGGATGGGTAGAAAGTCAAATCATGACTAGATGGAACATACACATTACCTACAACTTGTAAAGAGTTGCAAAATAGATCAAAGACAGTGATAATAAACAGGGCTAGAATCTGATAATCCAATGGTATGCTTAAAATGATGCATGGTGCCTGATCAGACTGTGGCGCAGTGGATAGAGTGTCAAACCAGGAAGCAGAGGAACCAGGTTCAAAACCCAGAAATCGCTGGCTTGAGCCCAAGGTCGCTGGCTTGAGCAAGGGGTCAGTCATTCTGCTGTAGCCTCCCCTCTGCCCCCGTCAAGGCACATATGAGAAAGCAATCAATGAACAACTAAGGAGACACAATGAAAAATTGGTGCTTCTCATCTCTCTCCCTTCTTGTCCATCTGTCCCTCTCTTTGTCTCTCTCTCTCTCTCTGTCTCTGTCACACACACAGAGAAAAGATGATGCATGGTTTTTGCATTGAAGAATATTTTCTACAGTATGTAATTTTAAGGAATGAAATTCATAAGGTTAATAAAGGCCAACGTTCAAGAACTCCTGAGAAGGCTCTGAGTAACAAGAGCTTGGCTTCAGTCTGTTTCAGAGCTGCTCAATTTGGAGCGACTGGTAATATCTAAGTGCTGCAAATTCTAACCTGCCACTTAAAAAAAGCCTAAAAGTACTACATTTCAAACTCCAGGTACACATTTCAGAGTCCACTCCTCCCTTTCTGCCCCACACCGACATCTTTACCCCCAGTTTATTATTTACCTTTAGTATTTTAGGCCCCAGGACTTCCTTCCTTCAGTGAGTTGTCTGCATATGTTGGGCCTTGCTCATTCAGCTGAGGATTCTGCGATGGACAAACCTTGCTCCTTATTCAGTTGTTAGTACTCACCTCTCTACGTCCCACTCAAGCATGCGTGGCAAAAAAGTTGATGTCAGATATAAACATCTTGAGATCCCTGGGTTGAGAAAATGCTACAGAGACCTATTGATATTATAATGTCCTACTTTTCTTCTTCTTCTGACTCTGTGGGTGGAACAGTGATTCTATCCTGGTTTTGAAGCAAGCAGCATATAAAGGATGGGAAAAAATAAAAGCTATTTGGATTAGCAAGACAAAATCATCAGAAGTCAGGATTACCTGTGGTGGGAGGGTGAGGGATCCAGGTTGTAAAAGCTTTTTCCTATTAAAACCCAATTAGCCAAACACCACAAAAGACAAGTTTTTAGTTGAGCAAATGATCATTTTCTACTTTTTTGTATATGTAAGTTATGTTCTAAACTAGTTTGAAAATTGAACACAATCACAATTTTAAGGAAAATGTAGAAGGATTCATATGACCAAATTATATGCAAGGGGTAATGAGCATAGAAAATGAGCTCCTGGGCCCACAACCTAATTTTATTTTTTTATTTTATTTTTTACGTGATAGGCATCCAGGTTTGAGACAGAGAAAGAGTCAGAGAGTGGGGTAGATAGGGACAGACAGACAGGAACAGAGAGATGAGAAGCATCAATCATTAGTTTTTTGTTGTGGCACCTTAGTTGTTCATTGATTGCTCTCTCATATATACCTTGACTGTGGGCCTTTAGCAGACCGAGTAACCGCTTGCTCGAGCCAGAGACCTTGGGTACAAGCTGGTGAGCTTTGCTCAAACCAGACGAGCCTGCGCTCAAGTTGGTGACCTCAGGGTCTTGAACCTGGGTCCTCCGCAACCCAGCCCAATGCCCTATCCACTGAGCCACCACCTGGTCAGGCCCACAAGCTAATTTTAAATATCTCTTGCTCCAGATAGAGAAAAAAAATTAGTCTAACAGACATTTGGTTATGCACATCTGTTTTACATTTTTTATTTTAAAAAATGCAACTTTAAAAGCAAGTTATTTGGGCCCTGGCTGGTTGGCTTAGTGGTAGAGCGTTGGCCTGGCGTGCATGAGTCCCAGGTTCGATTCCCGGCCAGGGCACACAGGAGAAGCACCCATCTACTTCTTCACCCCTCCCCGTCTCCTTCCTCTCTGTCTCTATCTTCCCCTCCCACAGCCAAGGCTCCATTGGAGCAAAGTTTGCCCGGATGCTGAGGATGGCTCTGTGGCCTCTGCCTCAGGCGCTAGAATGGCTCTGATTGCAGCAGAGTGAAGCCCCAGATGGGCAGAGCATTGCCCCCTGGTGGGCATGCCGGGTAGATCCCGGTTGGGCACATGCGGTAGTCTGTCTGACTGCCTCCCCGTTTCCGGCTTCAGAAAAATACAAAAAAAAAAAAAAAAAAAAAAAAAAAAAGCAAGTTATTTGCCCTGGCTGGATAGCTCAGTTTGATTAGAGCATTGTCCTGAGGCACAGAGGTTCCTGGTTCAATCCCCTGTCAGGGCACAGGTGGGAACATTTTGATGTTCTTGTCTTTCTCTCTCCCTTTCTCTCTCTCTCAAATCAATAAAATAAAATAAAATTTAAAAACTATATTATACAAATTAAATACCTTTAAAAATAAAACTAATGTCATCTCAAAATAGAAACAGTACTTTGTTATACACTTCAGAGTTTAAATGTAAGTAAAAGATTAGTTGAATTTTTCATGTTGACTGAAGTGTACCCAGATAATCATGGCCTAATGTAGTTTGTTTTCTTTGCATTGAAAGAGTATCATTAAATGATAGGCATCCAGGTTTGAGAAGGTAATGTTCCAGGGCTGAAAAGGAATGTTTCAGAGCTACCTTGTACTGAACATTGGTGGTCAGTGAATGTGTTCCTCTTCAGTCAGAACCACTAAGCCAAAAAGTAGACTCAGATATTTTATCTTCATAATTCCTTTACTCTTTTTTTAAATATCTTTTTTTTACTACCTATGGACTGTCATGTATATAGAAGTTGTATGTTAAACATACCATTATTATTTTTATTCTTTTTTTTAAGTACAAAGTTTTTAGTTCTTTCTCTATCTCTTTCTTTCTTTCTTTCTTTCTTTCTTTCTTTCTTTCTTTCTTTCTTTCTTTCTTTCTTTCTTTCTTTCTTTCTTTCTTTCCATTTTTTAAAAATTAAGTGAGAGCAGGGGAAACAGTGAGACAGATTCCCACATGTGTCCCCACCGGGATCCCCCTGTCCAGCCCCCTATGGGATGATGCTCTGCCCACCTGGGACATTGTACTGTTGCTTCGCAACTGCAACTGAGCTATTTTTATCACCTGAGGTGGAGGCCAGGAGCTATCCTCAGTGCCAGGGGTTAACTCACTGGAGCCAATCGAGCCATAGCTGTGGGGGGTGAAGAGAAAGAGAAGGAGAGAAAGAGAAACTGAGGGGGTGGGGAGAGGTGGAGAAGCAGATGGTTGCTTTTCCTGTGTGCCCTGACCAGGAACTGTACCAGGACATCCACACACTGGGTCGATGCTCTACCATTGAGCCAACTGGCCAAGGCCAAGTTTTTAGTTTCTTTTTCATGAAGTGATAACTATGAGGTGATGGCAGATTTTAAATAATGTTTTATTTTTTTTCATATATTTTTTCATTAGGTCCACAGCTCTCCCTCACCCCAAATACAATAAAACAGAAACAACTAAAAATAAGGAAATGTACTAGTTTCTGTATGTATAAAGTCATGCTCTGTTTCGGTAATGCCGCTGATCACAATTTGCTTCACGAATCAGGTGTGCAAATGGTTGCATATGAATTGATTCAGACAGTGGTTACCCAGTACAGACCAAAAATAAAAATATACAACTAAAAAGAAGAAATACAACTTCAAAGATATTTCAGTGATGAAAATCCACATTTGTATTTTAAGATAATATAGCATAAAAAAACTTGATGTAACTTCCTCTTTTTCCTCTAGCTTTAATGACTATCATTTATTCAGCATAAAATCTTTATAGGTTCCACACATTAAGAATAAATGTACATTAAATCTTGTTAGATACAAACAAACAAAAGCAGAAGAAAACCTTTCTAAACTATAGGAATCTTCTTTTTGGCCCCCCAAATTCCAAGCTAGTGACCATTATAGAAAAGGAAAGACAACATTTGTTGGCTACTCATCATGTCCAAATATGGTGCTCATGAGTATAGCTAAGAGCAGAGTAGAAAGAAGTCCAAGTAGGAAATGATCATCACATGGACTAATGATAAGACAAGTTGAAATTCAAGGTGTCCAGGCAGCTGGGAATTTGAGGAGCAAAATCTTAGAGAGGCAGAAACTACAGGGAAGTAGCTTCAACATCTGCCCACAGTCTTCCCTCAAGGCACTTGCCAATTCCTAAATTAAAAGGATGATAGATATTGACAGAATGAGCAGAAAGTTATAGGTTGTAGAAATTTGAACATTGTCTCATCAACTTGACCTGACATAGTTTGAGTACCGCAGCCCTCAGCTGGAGAACATTAGGTTACTTTAAGTGCACAGGAGACATTTACAATATAAGACCACATGCTGCTTCAAAGGCTGAAAATCAGATCCCAGTCCATTTAATTTTTTAAAAAATAAAGATAACTAGAAAATGATGAAATGTTTAAAAATCAAGCAATATACTTTTAAATAACCCATGGGTCAAAGAAGGAATCACGTAAATATTAGAAAAATTTTGAACTAAGTGACATATTAAAACCTGTGATTTGCAGCTGAACTAGTGTGACAGGGAAAATTATAGCTTGAAAGTGTATAGTAGAAATGAAGATAATCTAAGTTTTGATTAAGAGACCTTAGTGTTCCCCGGGATTTGCCTAAACTTTAGAAAGGCTTCTCCCTGACTCTAGGCCCCCAATTTTCCTCTTTTAGTAGCATTTACTTTAGAAAAATTATAATTACAAAATTCTTCTCTGACTCTTTGAGATGTAATGCTTTTAAAAAGCCTCACACCAGTTTCACAGTCCTGTACTCGTTCTCAAAGACCTCTGAGCCATCCTTTTGAAATGTAATCATCAAAGAAGAGGGAGAATATAGTTAATAATATTGTGATAAGTTTACCTTGACAAGTGATTATTGGACTTAGTGTGGTGATGACATTGTAAGTTATATAAATGTTGAATCGTTATATTGTACACCTGAAATTAACATAATATTGTGTACCAACTATACTTGTATGGGAATTTAAAAAATGAAAACAAGTTAAAAAGGAAGATAGAGTCTTATCTCACAGTCTCTGTGGAAGGATAGGCGCCTAAATCAGTGCACACCTTCCTCCAAGTTGTAAAACTACCTCTTGTCATGAAGGGAGGAGTAAGTTTATTTCTCCCCTGGGTGAAGGTAATTAGCAAACACAGTTGGTCTATGGTCTTCCCCCCTTGACCCCCAAGTTCTTAAAATATTTCTTTACTTGATTTCAGTGAAGCTGAGTATCCAGACCTGATCTGCTCTCTCTTTCCTAATGTTAGCACTTTCTGTTTGCTCATTTTTTCTGGTGTGATTTTTATTTTTAAAGAAAATAGAAAAAAGTAACCAATTAGATCCTAAGATAGTAGGAAGATGGAAATAATATGGTAAAATCAGACATCAATGAAATAGAAAATAAAAGTATAGTAGAAAAAAGTGTAAAACCGAAAGTTGTTTTTTTAAAAAGAAAGAGACAACACAAATTGTCAATATCAGATATTAAAGAGGAGACATTTTATTATAGCTTTTTGTTATTAAATACTAAAGATTTTGATTTTAACCTATTTGTTACTCATTCTTATGTCATTCACAGGACCATAAATAGAGATGAACTATTGTTCAGCTTAACTCTTACTGAGTATGACCCTGTGTTCACAATATGAACCCAATCATCATCTTTTTTATAATTAAATTTATTTGGGTTACATTAGTTGACAAAATTATATAGGTTTCAGATGTACAATTCTATAATATATACATCACTTGTACACTGTATTGTGTGTTCATCACCCCAAGTCAAGTCTCCTTCAATCACCATTTATCCCTCCTCTCTACTTCTCCCCACTCTCTTACTCTCTTGTAATCACTATGCTGTTGTCTATGTCTGTGAGTTTTTTATTTATTTGTTTTTTTATCACCATCTTAATGTAAGAACTCCTCCAAACACTAGATCTTCAATGAAATTGATCCAGCAGATATTGTTAAACATCTACGTGACAGATACTGTGTTTATTGGGTGTGTTTGTATCACATTTAACAACACAGACAGTGCCCATTCTTACACAGCTTATATTTTAGCTCTGCACTAGTGATTTTTAATTACTTTCATTTTACCAAATAATTGGCAATGTGTTATTCTTTTGATGGTGTTCAGGGTAATTCTGACTGACTGAGAGCCTAAATTAATTAAGTTCTCTGAGCACGTATGAGTATTTCATCACAAACCTTCTTGTCTGATCCCTCAAGGAGCTTTGTTTCTCTTTTCATATTGATGTTTTTTCTTCCACTACTTACACCCTGCCTTTAAAATACCTTCTTCTTACTTTTCCTCTTGTGTGACTCTAACCAGTCTTCTAAGATTCCCTCTGGTGTATCAAGTACTTTCATTTCTATAGTCTATTGTCTGTACCTCACTGTTGCCTCTCATCTTATCTTGCCTGTTCCATCTAGTCCCCTCCTCCTTCTTCTTCAAGGGTTTCTGAATTGTTAGGTTCTAGACTCTGATGAAGCCACTCTGTTAAGGGGCAGCAGCTATAAAAATAATGTGTTTCAAGGGTTGCTTCTGCCTTCTTCTATTATGAAGTCAGATGATGATAAATACCAAAATAAGTTTTGGTGATGGGAGGTCTAAATAGATCAAAAATGTTAGCCCAACTAATTTTGGAATCAGAGATTTGCCATATGGCTCAGCCAGCACACTAGAGCTCCGTTATTTGGGTGAGGAGCAAAAGCTATGTCTAATATTCTATTTTACCTATTCTAGAATGTCATGAATTATAAGATATATAACTAGTATATTTTAAGAAGAAACAATTGTCAATGTTCACATTAAAAATATTAGTAGATAGTAATACACACATATCCATAAAATTACATATTATCTTTTTCTATAACATGCTTAAATTTAAATCTTTTAAATCTCTTTGGAATCACAAATTATGATATCACAACAACACACTGCTTTTTATTAACTATTAATGATCTTGAGCTAGTGAGTTCCTTTAAGTCTGAGGCTCACTGAAGAATAGTAAGTTTTCATCTGCATTTAAAATTTAGTTAAAATTAATTGTTTGTTTCTAGTAAGCCATATATCTTCTAGTACTTAGCTAAAAAATGTTGATGGCTAAAGAGTTGGCTTGAATGATAGACATTTATGAACCATTGAATAGTTATAATATTCTTTCCTAGTTGAAAGCTTAAAAATTTTCTGATGTGATCCAAGATATTTAACTTTATATTGCATTTGATTACTAATGGTAGCCTTCTATTAAAACATGAACTATGTATTATCAAAAATTTTTTCTACAGCCTGACCAGATGGTTGCACAGTGTATAGAGTGTCATCCTGGGACAGTGAAAACCTAGGTTTAAAACCCTCAAGAGGCTTAAGTGTGGAATCATAGATGACCCCATGGTTGCTGGATTGAGCCCCTCCCGCCCCCCCTAGTCAAGGCACATATGCAAAAGCAATCAATGAACAACTAAGGTGCCACAATGAAGAATTGATGCTTCTTATCTTTCTCCCTTCCTGTCTGTCTGTCTCTCTCTCGATTAAAAAAAATACTATAAAACATGTCAAATATAGAAACTTAAGTATCTTATAAAAAAGAGTATTTGAAAATATGGTAGATATCACACTAAGTGTTCTGACTGCAATACAAATTTAAAAAGAATTAAAATTTAAAAAGTAAGATGAAACAAAACAGAAAGGAAACAAGGTATTACAGCCTGACCAGGCAGTGGCGCAGTGGATAGAGTATCAGACTGGGACACAGAGGACCCAGGTTTAAAACCCCGATATTGCCTACTTGAGTGTGGGCTCATCTGGCTTGAGCGCAGGTTCACCAGCTTGAGTGTGGGGTTGCTAACTTGAGCGTGGGATCACAGACATGACCCCATGGTCACTGGCTTGAACCCAAAGGTTGCTGGCTGGAACCCAAAGGTTGCTGGCTTGAGCAAGGGGTCACTTTCTCTGCTTTAACCCCCCCCCCAGTCAAGGCACATATGAGAAAGCAATCAATGAACAACTAAGAATTGATGCTTCTCATCTCTCTCCTTTCCTGTCTGTCTGTCCCTATCTGTCCCTCTCTCTGACTCTTTCTCTGTCTCTGTTAAAAAAAAGGAAAAGAAAAGAAAAAGAAAAAGAAAACAAGGCATTACAGTTTCATTTCTTTTTGATCCTTCTACTAGTAAACTTATGGAGAGGTGCAGTTTAGACATGGATTCAGGTATTTCTGGGTCCTCTGGCCATAATATCATATATATATATATCCTCACCCACCATATTTTTTACTATGATTTATTTTTTTCAGAGAAAAGAACTTAACTTTTCCATGTCTTACATTTTTAATAGCTTTTGGGTTCCAAGTAATAGGATGCTGTGTTTCACAGAGGTCAGTGGAGATGCAGGAAAACTGACAGACATTTAATTGGAATTTTGAGTTTGAATGCTTTTCCTATGAAATGCCTTCTTTCTCTAGCTACATAATGAGTGAGGAAACAGTTGTGTTTATGTGCATCTGATCCAGGCTGAGACAAAAAAAAACCCTTTGCGCCCTGGCCGGTTGGCTCAGCGGTAGAGCGTCGGCCTAGCGTGCGGAGGACCCGGGTTCGATTCCCGGCCAGGGCACACAGGAGAAGCGCCCATTTGCTTCTCCACCCCTCCGCCGCGCTTTCCTCTCTGTCTCTCTCTTCCCCTCCCGCAGCCAAGGCTCCACTGGAGCAAAGACGGCCCGGGCGCTGGGGATGGCTCTGTGGCCGCTGCCTCAGGCACTAGAGTGGCTCTGGTCGCAACATGGCGACGCCCAGGATGGGCAGAGCATCGCCCCCTGGTGGGCAGAGTGTCGCCCCATGGTGGGCGTGCCGGGTGGATCCCGGTCGGGCGCATGCGGGAGTCTGTCTGACTGTCTCTCCCTGTTTCCAGCTTCAGAAAAATGAAAAACAAACAAACAAACAAACAAACAAAAAAAACCCTTTGCTGGGAACTTAGAATTGCGAATGGACACTGGCAGAGGTCAGGGTCTCTCTGGTGACTGGACTGGAACATGGACACTGGAGATCATTGCATTTTAGGCTAGGGTAATGGGAGAAGTGGAATAAACCAGTCTGCTAATATTCTAAAAAAAGGCATATGCTGAAAGAGGACTGAATTGGAAGTGCAGAAACAGGAGATGGAGCAGTCTGATGGCAAACATCCTGCATCCAAGTTCCTCTAAGTAGTTCCCAATATTTTTCCTATTATTTGTTATAGGAGACAATCTCTAACTTTATGATAAAACCATCTTTTTTTTTTCTTAAGCTAATCTGAGCTGGATTTGTGATGTAATGAAAGAGAACTCAGAAACTATGACATAAAAGTGAAGTCGTTTAGTTTAAGATGCAACAGAAGTTCTGATGTTCTAATGGAAAGTAGAGAATTTCTCTCCCATGAAACAGGCATTCTTTCATCCCTAATTTTGTCAGTTCTGCCTTTCTCTGACATGGCTTCTATAATGCTTATGTGTAGAATAAATGACTGGATGAATTTATATCTATATTTTTACGCTTGAACCTTCTCAGAAGATTATGTGTTAAAATTCATAAAGAGGAAAACATCTTTGCTCTAATTAAACACTATCAAATTTAGAATCTTAGTTTTATGCAGAAACTTTATTGCAGGCCACCCCACCATGACTAAATCTTCAGGCACCTCATTCTGGTATAATCAGCTGTTGCCAGAGTGGTAAGATTTGGTACAGAGTATAGAATTTTAAGTAAGAATCCACCTGTATGAGCTTTGCCAAGAAGGGTAGCAGGCACTTCTAACTTTGTGAAGTAATGCAGCTATTCGTGTCCTGTCCCATACACAAGATATGTGACAATGGCTTGTTGATTTGTGATCACACTTGCATAAAGAGCACACATCTTCCTTTTTCCTTCACTAAAGACATTGCCAACTTCATCTACATTTTGCAGTTCACAAATGGGAGAAAAGAAACTCAGAAGTGCACAGTCCAATATCTTCAAATGACCAGCTTTCTTGATGAAAACAGTGATGATGATAACAAGCATTTATAAAATAATCTTATATATTGGATATCATGTTATTACAGATATTACCTAGCATTTGGAGTAACCATGAGCTATAGAAGTACTTGTCAAGGTTGTACATTTCAAACACTAGATAAAGGAGGTAATCATAGAGTTAGTAATTTTGTATTTTATTAAAAACAAAACAATGGCCCTGGCTGGTTGGCTCAGTGGTAGAGCATCAGCCTGGCGTGCAGAAGTCCCAGGTTCGATTCCCAGCCAGGGCACACAGGAGAAGCGCCTATCTGCTTCTCCATCCCTCCCTCTCCTTCCTCTCTGTCTCTCTCTTCCCCTCCTGCAGCCAAGGCTCCATTGGAGCAAAGATGGCCCAGGCACTGGGGATGGCTCCTTGGCCTCTGCCCCAGGCACTAGAGTGGCTCTGGTTGCAACAGAGCGATGCCGCGGAGGGGCAGAGCATCGCCCCCTGGTGGGCAGAGCTTCGCCCCCTGGTGGGCGTGTCGGGTGGATCCCGGTCAGGCGCATGCGGGAGGCTGTCTGCCTGTCTCTCCCCATTTTCAGCTTCAGAAAAATACAAAAAAAAAATAAAAAATAAAAAAATAAAAACAAAACAAGATAAAACAAAATACAACAAAATTTAATATTAATCTTACCATTACTTATAAAAAGAGTATATTCTAATACTCCCAAATATATAAAAAACATAATAATGGGGGGAATTTTCAAATGAGTATATTTAGCTTTACATTATTTCAAAAAATTCTTTATTTTTCTCTTCTTGGTACAATCAGGTAAAGTCTTGATAGAGGCTAGAGTAAAGAACATAATACGTTGTATACCCATCACCTAAATTAATCAATGTCATCCTGTTACAATTAATTGTCTAAATAATAGTATAAGTCACAGAAACATGTTATGACAAGCAGGGGACAAGGGATCAATAGAATATGATGATATCTACAATAGTGGAGAACATCTCTCCCACATGACCAAACACAAAAATATGATAGACAATACAAGACAGTTCTACGTGTTATTACTCATCTCCAGGGGTTACCAAAGAAATGGACAATTTTATAATTTTAAAGAAGAGAAAACGATGACAAAAAAATGCAGAATTGAGTTGGAGCTAGTAAATTCACACCAAGAAAAGGTGAGGAAGATTTAACACTTAAGACCTTGTTGAAAAAGAGTGGACAGAACAGAGGCGATAGAGATAGTCCAAGACAGGCAGCATCTCTAGAAAACTTTGTGTCCTGGTAAGCCAAGATGGGGGCACTAAGGAACCCATGCAAAGCCTCAGCTCAAAGAGAAAAGGGCCAGATTCAGAAAAGCTGTTCCTTACCTTCTCAGCAGGGCTGCAGAGGCAGAGCTTTGGATGAACTGCAAGCTGGTTTGACTGCTGGCACCTGGGGTTCTAAGTCACCTGAGGTTGCTTGGGGCTGAGGAAACAGAAGGGTCACAGATTTCTGCAATTGTAGCAGATGCATTTTGTCATAGAGTTCTAAAATCAGAAAAAAAATTATTATATTCCCTTTAATGTACCCATTATTAATTAACATTATATCATTAATTGCTTTCTATAATAATGGCACCATGGGATTGAGTAAATAATATTTTTAAATATTACTGATAATTAGAAGAAAGCTGTAATAGTTCTTTGTAGAGAGATTACTTTGTTTCCAGGACTAGGTACAGTGGCCTCAGAAAATAATTATAAATTTAACAGAGAAAGAGTTAGGGTCACGGGAAGAGAGCAGATTTGAAAAGTTGGTAAAGATTTTTTTGGCCTGACTGGCAGTGGCACAGTGAATAGAGCACCAGCCTGGGATGCTGAGGTCCCAGGTTTGAAACTCCAAGGTTGCCAGCTTGAGTGTGGGCTCATCTGGCTTGAGGGTGGGCTCACCAGTTTGAGCACAAGGTTCCTAGCTTAATTATGAGACCATCAACATTATCCCAAGGTCGCTGGCTTGAGCTCCAAGTTGCTGGCTTGAGCAAGGGCTCACTGGCTCAGCTTGAACATCACCCTCTGCCTTAAAGGCACATATAAAAAACAATCAATAAAGAACAAAAGTGACATATCTATGAATTGATGCTTCTCATCTCTCTCCCTTCCTGTCTCTCTCTCTCAAAAACAAAAACTAACTAAGTAACTAACTAACTATAAAAGATTTCTTTGAGTCCTCCTTCCTGACAACAAAGTAATATATTTGGTAGTGATATTTTGTAATTGTTTATATCAGCACAGTGTTGTGTTTTGTGCTTGGTGTTTTCTTGGACAATATTAAATTAATATATACCCTTTTCAACCAACCCTCTTGGCAAAAGAAAATTCTTATTTATTTGACTCTTCTTTCCAAAAGCAGCTCATATGAATGAACAAATGTCTAAAATAGTATAGTAAAATGCACCCTAAATCAACTTGTCACAAGACCCTATGACAAACTTACTAGGTTCATAAAATTTGGATCAAATAAAAGAAAGACATGTAATAAAGGAAACTTTACATGTTAAGGACAGTGGAGAGGGCTAAATTACATGAGAAGTCCCTGAAAACAACCCTTTATTAAAATGATGAAGATAGGGAGAGAGATGTAAGGAGTTCCCCATTAGAGTAATTTCATTTTACTTTTTACATTGAACACATCAAGTATATACAAAAGCAGAGAAAATAATGTAATAAGCCACTTATGTTCATCACCCAGCTTTCATAATATTCAAGTACAATTGAAATAGAGCAAACTTAGAGATACATTTGGCTTTTGGTAGATCAATCTCCACATAAAATGAGTCCAGCTTCTATATTTTTACTTATACAAATGACAGAACAAAAACCATTCCTCAAGCCATTCAGTTTCCTCACTCATATAGAGGTACAAGATGGAGCAAGGCAGAGAAAGTCTTGGCTAACAATGAGTTGAGATTTAGATTTGCAGTTTCAGATGAAAGCCAAATCAGATAAATTAGTCACCAAGCAAAAAAAAGTTTGGAAGCCAGGGGAATTTTATGTAACTTGCTCTTCCCAAAGCAAGGGAAAGGAATAACTCTGAGATAGCCTCTCACTTCTAATCAAGGGACCACCTACAGCCCTTAGGCAGATGGTATTTCAAATTTGGCAAGTGCTAAGAGAGAGTTTATCTGATTTACCAGCTGCCAATTGCTCATTTTGCCAGTTCAGTTCAGATACTGCAGCCACTTCCCACGCTCAACCAACACAAGATCTGACATAGACTACAAACCACCAATACTCAGCCTTCCAACTCGGGCACTAAGGGAAGATGAAAAGTATCTAAGGAAACAAAGAAAGAAGTTGAATGAAAGCCTCTAATGTTCTTTTCCCTAGAGCAAAAATAATGGTACAGATAAAACTTCTATTGAAAGAAAAATAAAAAGATGATTTAGACTTGGATCTCTGTAAATAATGTTGGGTGAAACAGACAGAATGACATGGATTGTAGGAATATGCTGTGAAAACATGGAGAGTTACAAAAACAATTAGAGACAGTGAGCCACCCTAGAGTGAAAACCCTGAGCTGACGATAATCCAGGGGCCTCTCTGACCTGTATTGGAAACAGTGCATGCTGAAAACAGCAAAACAGCAAGATAAGATTCAGTAACAGAGTATGTTTAGGCTCTCAGAACAGAGATTAGGACTCAGCATGTTCCTTGTCTTTGACTTCACCCCCTGATAACTTCTGCTGACTGCTTCTTTGAGTTATCTGTACTGGCTAATAAATATCTGAGTAAGGCTGGAGATGGTGCTTCTGCCTTTTGGTCTGCTGACCAGGGCTGTTGCCTACCCTCAGTCTCTAGGAGCATGTCACCTGGTCTCGGAGTAGTTCATTGTTGCTGTGACAGCAGATAATAGAAAGAAACTCTAAATGAAGAGTACTTATTGGAATTCAAGCAAAAAAAAACATTTGCAAATTTCTTTGTATTTTCAAAGAATACAAAGAAGCTATCAACAAAGAGGGTAACAGATTCATAGATAAGGAGAATAAATTTACAGCTGTCAAAGAGGATGGAATTGGGGTACTGGGTGAAACGGTGAAGGGATTAAGCAAAGAATTTATACTGTATAACAGACAACAGTGTGGTGATTGCAGGAGGGAGAGGGGGTTGAGAGAGGTGGAGAAAATGATAAGGGTGATAGATGGTGATAGAAGGAGACTTGACTTAAGGTGGTGAATCCATACTGCAATATACAGATGATGTATTGTAAAATCACGCACCTAAACCTGTATAGTTTTATTAGCCAATATCACCTCAATGAACTTAATGAAAAAATTTTAAAAGAACAGAGTATTAAAGATAGAAGTCTAATCAGTATAATGTATAGCTGAAACTAATATGAAATGATATTAAAAAATTAAATAATAAAATGAAAAAAAAGAAGATAGTAGAATAAGATGAGAAAAAATTTATGATGGTAATATCTCTTTCTTATTCATGAAGTTCATATATCTAGTTTTAAGTCATTTTGACTTTAAGTACTCTTTCATTCTTTTTCTCACTCTCCAAGAACCCAGAAATCTCTAGATTTAGATAATATTTTATTTTAAAGTTTTATTTTTATCATTTCTTTTTTTAATCTTTTTTAAAAAGATTTTTATTTATTCATTTTTAGAGAGACAGGAGAGAGAAAAGGGTGGAGGAGCAGGAAGCATCAACTCCCATATGTGCCTTGACCAGGCAAGCCTAGGGTTCCAAAGTGGTGGCCTCAGTGTTCCAGGTCAGCACTTTATCCACTGTGCCACCACAAGTCAGACTATTTTTTATCATTTCTTGACTAATTTTTCTATTATTCTTGTGCTGTTTTTCTATTGTACAAATTATAAGCTTTCTGATTGCTGTTGTTTGTATTTAATATGTATCTTCTTTTAACTAAGATATATATGAAAAGTAAATAACAACAACAACAAAAAAGCCTGACTAGGTTTATAATACATCTGAAACTAAAGAAACACTAAGGAATAGACCTGACATGAAAAAGAAGCAAAACTATAACATTAAAGATGGGCTTGAGAAATGGTCGAAATTCAAAAAAACTAAGTGTAAATAATTTAGTTTTTTAAAAAAAGTAAGCCCTGCCTGGTTGGCTCAGGGGTACAGCATTGGCCTGGTGTGTGGATGTCCTGGGTCTGATTTCCCGTCAGGGCATCCAGGAGAAGCGACCATCTGCTTCACCACCCTTCCTCCTTCTCTCCCTCTTCTCTCTCTCTCTCTCTCTCTCTCTCTCTCTCTCTCTCTCTCTCTCTCTCCTCTCCTCCCACAACCATGCTCAATTGGTTTAAGCAAATTGGCCCCAGGTGCTTAGGGCCAGGTGCTCCATGGCCTCACCTCAGGCACTAAAAATAAATAGCTTGGTTGCCCAGCAATGAAGCAATGGCCCCAAATGGGCAGAGCATTGCCAGATCAGGGGTTTGCTGGGTGGATCCCAGTCAGGTGCATGTGAGAGTCTGTCTGTCTGCCTCTCCACCTCTCATTTAGTAGTAATAATAATAATAATAATAAAAGTAAATAATGAACTATCTGCACCCAAGTAGAAAGATTATATATTCTGTAAAGGAGAAAAAAATCAAGTTGTTCTCACTATTCTGTTGCAGAAAGCGACCCCACGGAGGATAGACATGCAGATAACTCAATAAATAAAGGAAGGAGAATTTATTAAGCTGGAGGAGCACGTGAGGCTTGTACTCCAAAACACAGGCTCCCCAAAGTTGATTTTTTTACAGGTTATAAACCTTTATAGTATCTAAGCAATGGGCATGTGATTTTTTTGTTTAAGGTTTCCCAGGACTCAAGGAGAGGCCAGGGAAAGTTTCCGTAGAGTCAGAAAAGGGGAAGGAGTTTCCAGATCACTGGCCATAGTTTCATACAGGTCCTGCTATTCTTGCTTTGTATTGTAACTATGGGATATAGTTAATTTATCACTGGCTGACTCGGTTACCCCAGCTGGCTCCTTTCCCTTGTACTCTTTTCATTTCTTCCTTCTCAAAGAAGAGGGGGCCTGCCCCTCATTCCTCACTTCTAAAACATAAAATTTCAGAAAGCAATAGACCACATGCATAAAAAGCTAAAGGAGAAAGTCTATTCCCACAGGTCAAGATATAATTTTTGAATTAAAGTAACAGGAAGTAAAAATGCAGTACTAGTAACACAAACTTTTTCTAAGAAAATATACTTTAAGTAAAGCAGTTCACTTTTTCTTTAATTAACTAAAGGTTATATTTTCTTCAGATTTCCTCAGTATTTTCTTTTTTTATTATTATTAATTTGATTGGGGTGACATTGATAAATCAGGGTACATATGTTCAGAGAAAACATCTCCAGGTTATTTTGACATTTGATTATGTTGCATACCATCACCCAAAGTCAAATTGTCTTCTGACACCTTCTACCTGGTTTTCTTTGTGCCCCTCCCTTCCCCCCTCACCTCCCTACCCCATAACCACCACCCTCTTGTCCATATCTCTGAGTCTCATTTTTATGTCCCATCTATGTATGGAATCATATAGTTCTTAGTTTTTTCTGATTTCCTTATTTCACTCAGTATGTTATCAAGGTCCATCCATGTTATTGTAAATGAACCGATGTCATCATTCCTTATGGCTGAGTAGTATTTCATAGTATATACGTACCAAAGCTTTTTAATCCACTTGTCCACTGACGGATACTTGGGCTGTTTCCAGATCTTCGCTATTGTGAACAATGCTGCCATAAACATTGGGGTGCCTTTCTCCTTTTGGAACAGTGTTATGGTGTTCTTGGGGTATATTCCTAAAAGTGGGATAGCTGGGTCAAAAGGCAGTTCCATTTTTAATTTTTTGAGGAATCTCCATACTGTTTTCCACAGTGGCTGCACCATTCTGCATTCCCACCAGCAGTGCAGGAGGGTTCCCTTTTCTCCACATCCTCGTCAGCACTTGTATTGTGTTGTTTTGTTGATGAGTGCCATTCTGACTGGTGTGAGGTGATATCTCATTATGGTTTTAATTTGCATTTCTCTAATGATTAGTGATGTTGAGCATTTTTTCATATGCCTTTTGTGCATCTGTATGTCCTCTTTGGAGAAGTGTCTATTCATTTCTTTTGCCCACTTTTTGATTGGATTGTTTGTCTTCCTGGTGTTGAGTTTTACAAGTTCTTTATAAATTTTGGTTATTAACCCCTTATTAGACGTATTGTAGAATATGTTCTCCCATTGTATAGTTTATTCTGTTTTTATTGTCTTTAGCTGTGCAAAAACTTTTTAGTTTGATATAGTTGCATATGTTTATCCTGTCTTTTATTTTACTTGCCCCTGGAGATAAATCGGCAAATATATTGCTCCAAGAGATGTCGGAGAGCTTACTGCCTATGTTTTCTTCTAAGATGCTTATGGTTATACGGCTTACATTTAAGTCTTTTATCCATTTTGAGTTTATTTTTGTGAACGGTGTAAGTTGGTGGTCTAGTTTCATTTTTTTTCAGATAGCTGTCCAATTTTCCCAACACCATTTGTTGAAGAGGCTGTCTTGACTCCATTGTAGGTATGCTCTCACCCAGTCTGATGCTCTATCCACTGTGCCACTGCCTGGTCAGGCAGAATATGTGTTCTATATCTTTGAAGTATGTCATTGGTATTTTAATTGATATGGCATTGAATTTATAAATTGCTTTAGGTAATATAGACATTTTAATAATGTTTATTTTTCCTAACCATGAGCACGGTATATGCTTCCACTTGTTTGTATCTTCCTTAATTTCTTTCATTATTTTTTTTTAATTTTCCAAGATTAAAGGAAAGTAATTTTCCTTTAATCTCCTAGGTTAAATTTACTCCTAGGTACTTAATATTTTTGGTTGCAATAGTGAAGGGAATTGTTCTTTAATTTCTCTTTCTGACAGTTCATTTTTGGTGTATTAAAATGCCTTTAATTTCAGAGTATTAATTTTATATCCTACCATCTTGCTGAATTCATTTATTAGGTCCAGTAGTTTTCTGACTGAGACTTTAGGGCTTTCTATATACAATATCATATCATCTGCAAATAATGATAGTTTTACTTCTTCTTTTCCAATTTGAATACCTTTTATTTCTTCTTTTTGTCTGATTGCTGTGGTAGGACTTCCAGAACTATGTTGAATAAGAGTGGTGAAAGGGGGCACCCCTGGCTTTTTCCTGATCTTAAGGGGATTGCTTCTAATTTTTGCCCATTGAGTATGATGTTGGCTGCAGATTTGTCATAGATGGTCTTTATCATGTTGAGGTGTGTCCCCTGCATTCCCACTTTGCTGAGAGTTTTAATCATGAATAGGTGCTGGATTTTTTCAAATGCTTTTCTGCATCTATTGATATTATCATGTGGTTTCTCTCCTTCCTTTTGTTTATGTGATGAATCACATTGATTGATTTGCAAATATTGTACCAGCCTTGTCTCCCTAGAATAAATCTCACTTGATCATGGTGTATGACTTTTTCATATATTGCTGGATCTGGTTTGCTAATATTTTGTTGAGGATATTAGCATCTAGATTCATCAAGGATATTAGTCTATAATTTTTTTTCTTTGTGTTGTCGTTCCCTGGTTTTGGAATCAGAATTTTGCTCGACTCCTAAAAGGAGCTCAGAAGTCTTCCTTCCTCTTGAATTTTTTGAAATAGCTTGAGAAGGATAGGAGTTAGTTCTTCTTTGAATATTTGGTAGAATTCATTTGTGAAGCCATCAGACCCAGGACTTTTTGTTGTTGGGAGTTTTTTGATAACTGTTTCAATCTCATTTGTTGTAATCAGTCTGTTTAAGTTTTCTGATTCTTCCTGATTAATTTTTGGAAGACTGTATGTTTCAAGGAATTTGTCCATTTCATCTAGGTTGTCTAGTTTTTTGGCATACAGTTCTTCATAGTATTTTCTTACAATACTTTGTATTTCTGTTGTGTCAGTTGCTACTTCTCTACTCTCATCTTTAATTTATTTATTTGAGTCCTCTCTTTTTTTTTCTTGGTGAGTCTGGTTAAAGGTTTATCGATCTTATTTACCTTTTCAAAAAACCAGCTCTTTGTTTCATTGATCCTCTGTATTGTTTCTTTACCCTGTATGTCATTTATTTCCACTCTGATATTTATTATTTTCTTTCTCCTACTACTCCTGGGCTTTATTTGCTGTTCTTTTTCTAGTTCTTTTAGATGCAGGGTCAAGTTATTTATTTGAGCTTTTAGTAACTTCTTAAGGTATGCCTGTAGTGCTATGAACTTCCCTCTCAGTACTGCTTTTTCTGTGTCCCATAAATTTTGAGTTGATATATGCTCATTATCATTCATTTCTAGAAACATTTTATTTCTTCTTTGATCTCATTGTTAACCCATTTGTTATTTAACAACATGCTATTTAGTTTCCAAGTGTTTTACTATTTTTCAGTTTTTCTGTTGTGGTTGATTTCTAGTTTCCTGCCATTGTGATCAGAGAAAATGCTTAATATGATTTCAATCTTCTTACATTTGTTGAGATTACTTTTGTGCCCTAACATCTGGTCTATCCTATAGAATGTGCCATTAGCACTTAAAAACAATGTATTTTCTGCTGCTTTAGGATGAAAGGTTTTGAGGTATCTATTAAATCCAGTTGATCTAGTATGTCCTTTAAGTCTGCTGTTCTTTGTTAATTTTTTTTGCTTGGGGATCTATCTAGTGGTGTTAGTGGGGCATTGAAATCCCCTACTATTATAGTATTGCTGTTGATCTCACCCTTTATATCCATCAAAGTCTGCTTTATAGATATATATTTAGATGCTCCTATATTAGGTGTGTAGATATTTATAATGGTTATATGTTCCTGTTGGATTGCTCCCTTTATTATTATGTAGTGTCCTTCTTTATCTCTTACTATAGCCTTTATTTTAAAGTCCATTTTGTCTGATATAAGTATTGCTACCCCAGCTTCTTTTTTCATTTCCATTGGTATGCAATATTTTTTTTTCATCCTTTAACCTTCAGTCTATGTGCATCTTTTGTTTGAAGGTGTGTCTCTTGTAGACAGCATATGTAAGGGTCCTGTTTTCTTATCCACGCAGGTACCCTATGTCTTTTGATTGGATCATGTAATCCATTTACTTTTAAGGTTATTATTGATATGTAGTTGTTTATTGTCATTTTATTCTTTAAAGCTGTATTCCTCTTTTGCTATATTCTTTTTCTCCTTTGATCTATTTAAACAGGCCTCTTAACATTTCTTGCAGCATTGCTTTGGTTTTAGTGACTTCCTTGAAGTGTTTTTTGTTGTTGTTGTTGTTGTTGTTGTTGTTGTTTTTGGTCTGGGAAGCTTTTTATTTTTCCTTCAATTTTAAATGATAGCCTTGATGGATAAAGTAGACTTGGTTGTAGGTTCTTGTTATGCATTATTTTGAATATTTCTTGCCATTTCTTCTGGCCTCAAGTGTTTCTGTTGAGAAGTTGGATGTCATCCTTATGGGAGCTCCTTTCTAAGGGGCTCCTTTTTTCTCTAGCTGCTTTTAATATTTTCTCTTTATCACTTAGCTTTGGTATTTTAATTATGATGTATCTTGGTGTAGATTCCTTTGGGTTTCTCTTTAATGGTATTCTCTGTACTTTTTGAATGTGTGAGGCTTTTTCCTGCCTCAATTTAAGGAAGTTTTCAACTATGATTTGATTGAACAAAGTCTCTATCCCTTGTTCTTTCTCTTCTTCTTCAGGAACCCCTATGATGTGGATGTTATTTCTCTTCATGTTGTCACAGAGCTTTCTTAGAGTTTCCTCATACTTTTTGAGTCTCTTTTCTTTGTTATGCTCTGTTTCCATGCCTTTGTTTATCTTGTCCTCTAACTCACTGATTTGATCTTCAGCTTCATCTATTTTGCTTTTAATTCCCTCCATTGTGGTCTTCAATTCTGATATTATATTTTTCATTTCTGACAGATTTCTTTCTATTATTTCAATTTCCTTTTTTATATTTGCTATCTCTTTATTTCTGTGTTCTTAATGACCATCTATTATTGTTCTAAACTCTTTGAACATCCGAACAATCATTATTTTAAACTCTGCCTCTGGTAATTTGGTTATATCTGACTCATTCAGGTCCTTCTCTGGGAATTTCTCTTGATTCGTTTGGGTTGCATTTTTCTGCCTACCCATTTTGTCTGTGTATAAGAAAGGTTTGGCCACTGGAGTCCAATGGATGTTTCCTCTGTGTTACCTAGGTGTGTTCTGTCTGCAGAGCTGTCACCCCCTCTGTCACTTTCTAGGGTGTTCAGGTATCAGTGTTGCTGGCATCAGCCTGCTGCAGCTGTTGCTGTGGTTTTCACCTTTCCTCCATGGGAGGGGCTGTGTTCACGTGTCCAACTCTACAAGCCACAGCATGTCTCAGCCTTTGGCCTGCCCCCATGGGTGGGTTTGCACACTGTGCACAGGCCACATGCCTTGGTATCAAGGGCAGGGATGAGCACCTTTGCTCAGCTGTGGATCTCTGCTTTTTCCTGGGCTTTTGCCCCACCTTGTGGGCTGATCCGGCTTGTGCATAGGGCAGCAAGCCTCGGCTCCACAGGTTGGTGAAGCAGTGCACCTGTGTGCCCTTGCTCAGTGGCTGATCTCCACCCGTTCCTGGGCTCCCATCCTTCCCCTGCAGGCTCTGTTGCAGGGTTGCAGACGGGCCTGCAGCTCAGTCTGACTACTTTTGCACGTCCCCTTAACCCCTGCAAGGCTAGACTAAGCTCACGCTGGGCCTCAGGCTTGGCTGGACTGGCTTCTGCTTTTGCCAATGGAACCACACCTCCATGTCATGTGGCCTCCCGCCCTCCAGCAAGTTCTTAACAGTGTGGGTGGGGCCGCTGCAGATCAGACTCTAACACTCCATACTGTAGTCCTGAGAACTCCCTCCTTCTATGTGGCTCTGCTCTGAGTGCTGCTGGAGAGCAGGACACAAAGGTGTCCTGCTTCCCTTTGCTGATATTGCTGGTTCCAGGGGAAATATTCACTTCAGATTTGGGAAGTAACTCTGCCCAGGGGTTAATGTGGCTGTCTTTCAAAGTGTTTCTCCCTGTGCCTCCTAGATTACACTCTCTTCCTGCTACTCCAGTCCTCTCCTCTATTCCCGTCCCCCAGAGAGGTTTTCTGTGTAATCCCTTTAAGAAGAACCCTAGGTCTGAGAAAAATCTTTCTCACAAACAGTATCCTGACTTGTTTCACAGCTAAATACTGTCCATAAGCCTCTTCTAGGATCTGAGGCTGCAGGCTGAGGCTTTATTCCTGGGGCTTAGGTCCCTCCCCTCTATGCTAAACTGTCTTCCTGCCACACGAGTCTCTCTGGGCTGTGGTTTGCTCTGAGGAGCTGGGAAGCCCTCTCCACATGTCTGCTTTTCCTACCAGTCTTAGTGTGGCTTCTTCAGAGTTCCTTGTTTGAAGAGTCTTCTTAATTTAGTTTAGTTCAAAGTTGTTTTTTTCAGATGATGGTTCTTAAAATTAAGTTGTAATACACTTTGGTTCTGGGAGTTGGAAGTTGATACGTCCGCCTACTCCATCACCATCTTGCCGTCCCCCCCCTCAGTATTTTCTTAATAATTTTATTCTTTTCCAGAATTCTCCTGTATTTCAGACTCACAAAGTTGTGATATAATAAATATTTTTTTTGCTTTGAGCTGCTAGCTTTGAGGGTAGTTATATAGAAATAGATAAGTTCTACAACTGTGTAGCCCCAAATTAAGTAGCCCCAAAATAAATGTATCCTTTTCTAAATGTTAATTTTTCTTATTTCTTTGCCTTATTTGTACCTTAGGTTTTGTATTAATCCAATAAACTTCATAATTTGAAAATCTGAAATTCATTTTTGAATCTTTCTGTTCCATGACCTCTGAGTCCTGGACTTAGAGACCACTATTAGCTCTGACTTGTTGTCTCAGTGGTAGAGCATCAGCCTGGCATGTCCTGGGTTTAATTTCTGACCAGGGCACACAGGAGAAACTCTCATATGTTTCTCTACCCCTTCCTCTCTCACTTTGTTTTCTCTGCCTCTATCTTTCTCTTCTCCTCCCCTCCTGTAGCCATGGCTCAATTAGAGAGAGTTGGCCCCAGGTGCTGAGGATGGCTCCATGACTTCTGGCTCAGGTGCTAAAACATGGCTCCAATTACAATGGAGCAAGGGCCCCAGATGGGCAGAGTAGTGCCCCCTAGTGGGTTTGCTGGGTGGACTCAGTCCGGGTGCATGCATGAGTCTGTCTCTACCTCCCCTCCTCTCAATAAAAAAAAAAAAAAAAAGAAAAAAAGAAAGGAAAAAAGGGACCACTATTGCATCAAGATAATTTTGCCAGTTCATGACATTGTTGTCAATAATTGCTGCCACAGGTTTTGCAGCATCTTTCTCCCTATTTTGAGGGATAAGGAACATGTTAATAATTTCCCTAAAACTGTGCAGATGGTTAGTTAGAAGGGATTTGTCATTTTTATGCTGAGTTAAAGCTAAAGAAGTTTTGGAAATAATCTTAAGATTTTGGTGCATTCTCAAATTTAATTTAGAACTCTTCCTTAGAGATAAGCAGAAACTGATATCATTGCCAGTCACAAGTTGATTTGTAAGCATATTTCTAGGTCTCTAGATCAACCATTGACTTCACTTTTCAGGCTGAGTCTTAGGTGTAACTAATTCTTAATTTTGTGTTCCTTCTGACCTCTAGCCACAGTGACAGACTGAAGCTTAATACTATATAACCTGTCTCACAAATATAGACCAGTCAAAGCAGGGCATCAGGTAAGGGTTTGATTGCATTAGTGTTACCTAGTCCTATTTCTTGGGTGCTACAATTCGGTGGTCACATATGACTTTGTGTCAACAATTGGTATAAAAATAGAAGAGAAAAAGGAAAGTGTTCAGATGGTGTAAAGCCAGTAGCCACGGCCACCATCACAGCTGCCTGGTCCATGCATGTTCACATTTGTTTTGGACAGACGGTAATGAAAGAATGGACCCAAGAACTGGTGGGCCATTACCTTTAATCCTAGCTCGCACCCCAGCAGGCAAGAAAATACACACAGTGGAAAAACACTTCTCTTTCCATTCAGGGCTCCCAAAGCCACTGACTCATCTGAGTATTCCTAGAATCAAAAGCCCCACCAGCCTTATTCACCTCTGTTCCGCATCTCCTTCTCTCTGCACAAACTGGCTTCTCCTTCAGCACTCACTATCTTGGCTGCCTCTCCTCTGCAATGCTGATAGCAGGAACCAAGCGAGAGAGAGACACTGGTCTGCCTTATTTTACAGTGTAGAAATTAAAGCCTTTAAGCCAGTATACAAATAAAGAAGTCTCTCATACAAAGCCACTTATCTGAGGCATAAAGGGGATTCCTCATAAGAGTGCACCACTCCCTATCATGTAACAGTCAAGGGCATGGGGAAAATCTTAGTTTTGATAAGATCTTTGTATTAAAAGGATGTTGAAAAGATCTTAGTATTAAAAGGGTGAGAAGGCCAAGCCTTAAGCTATAAGGACTTTGCCAGCTTATAGCCTGTCTCTCACACCCAATGCAAACTATATACAAGCAAACATATACATCATATTACAAACTTATTTGACCAACAGATGATAATCATGGAAAGAATTAAATTATCAACCAATGCTTATTAAAGATTTTTTATGTGTCATGCTCTGCACAAGATGTTATAGAAATATTTCTTTTTTTAATGAGTAAGACTTGCCTTGCCTGTGGCATTCCAGTGGATAGAGTATCGAACTGGAATGCTGAGGTCACTGGTTCAAAACTTTGGGCTTGCCCAGTCAAAGTACATACCACAAGCCAGCAGTGAACAACAAAAGTGAAGCAACTATGTGTTGATACTTCACACTGCTGCCTCCCCAGTAAAATCAATACATAAAATATTTTTAGAAAAGGACAAGACTCAGTTCTTGCCAGGAAACTTTGAAACATATTTATTTCTGAGTGATAGTCACAATTGTTATTCAAAGGAAGAGTGAAGTGGAAAAGATGGTAGAATGAAGCAGATGAAAGTAAGAATATTGATGACTATGCAGTGAAGTGGAAACTAAAGTTTGTGTGAGGCTATACCATGTCATGTTTTAAAAGAAAATTTTATTTCTTATATAAAAACTAACAAATGTTTGTACTCATCTCTGTAGTTTCATAACAAATAACCACACATTTAACCAGTTCCAATAACCCTTTTACTCTCTCACAGTTCTGTAGGTTAGAAGTCTGGGCTCAGCTGTTTTCTCTGCTCCAGGCTTCACAAAGTTGAAACCAATGCAACACTAGGCCTATATTCATTTCTCCAGGCTCTGGGGATGAATCTGCTTCCCACCTCATTCAGATTGTGGGCAGTATTCAGTTCCTTGTGGTTGTAGGACAGGTGTCCCTGTTGCCTTGTTGGTTGCCATCATGGAGTTGTTCTCAACTAATAAAAAATAACTGCATTCCTTAGCTCATGCACCACTTTCTACATTTTCAAAACCAGCAATGATTAGTTGAGCCTTTTTCACATTTAGAATCTTTCTGTCCTATCCTTCCACCTTACCTCTTCTGTCTTCTTCTGCCATATCTCTCTGGCTTTTCTGTTTTTCTCCTTTTTTAATGGCTCATGTGATTAGATTGTGCCCACCCAGATAATTCAAGATTATCTCTGTGTTTTAAGGTAAACTACTTAATAGCCTTAATTGTATTTGCCATGTTCCATTATAGCGGTACCCAGATTAGTGCTTGATTGAATAACCAGGGTACAGAAGTACTGGGGAACATCTTTAGAATTCTGCAAATATTTATAATAATGTTCAACAGAGCTGCTGCACTATAAAAAGGCAGATATGTTTCTTCGATATGAAGACCATATGTCACAGATTCTCTCACGGTTGAAATCTTGCAGATAATGAACTGAAATCATGGGAACTGCTGATCACTTACAACTGTAAAGGTTAACACAATTTTGCTGGTTAAATGTCAGCCCCATTTGGAGCCAGCAATCACAGATGTTGACTATGTGGGTAAAAAAAGACAATACATTTTTGGGGTGATGATCAGTTAGAAGGGTCATAAATTGCAAGTATGGCTCACTAAAAGTGAATGGGAATACTTGTACAGTAATATAATTGACTTTTGCTTTTGAAATGCCGGGGAGGAAGGACTGCATTACTCAAAGATGGGGCTAGTAACTACTGCCTAGGAAACTGCCTATAAAGTGGAAGAATCTCAGTGGCCAAATGTAACCATATCTGAAAAAGAGAATACAGTATTATCTCTGCAAAGTTTCAAAGTTCCAACCTCTTAAGAAAGTTATTTTTATTTTTGAGTGGGTAATACAGTCTCACAGTTCCAGAAACTATATACATTTGTGTGTGTGTGTGTGTGTGTGTGCATTTGCATGTGGACATGAGAAGTTTTCCTTCTACTCTGACCCTATCTTATTGGATTCCTACCACCAACACCACTCATATTTGAAGTGTCTTTGAAGACCTTTGTTAGTGTCTTCTTTATCCAAGAGTTTCTTTATGCATACAAAATAAAATATTAATATAGTTTCATATCCTCCTTTTATACAAAATACACTATACTCTGTTTTGTGCCTTTTTCACTTACATCTTAGACTTTTTCTCATTAGCACATGAAAAGCTTATACATTATTTACCAACTTCATAGTATGAATCTGCAATTTTTATCTGCATTTCAGAAAAACAAAATAAAATGAATTTTTAACAGCTCAATATTTCACTCCTAGATATATATCTAAAAATAGAGTGTACATGTATACATTACATGAAATGTATTAGAATGTTTCTAGCAGTCCTATTTATAAAACCAAACACTGAAAAGAACCCAAATGTCTATCAACTAGACGAAAAGAGAAATAACTTGCAGTACATCCATATAACAAAATACCACACAGCAGTTAGAATAAAGAATCTGCAACTACAAAAAATAATTTAAATGTATCTTACAAAGAGAGAAACGAGATCCAAGACAGCATGTATCTTATGATTCCATTCATGTCAAGTATAGAACATTTTAGTGTCCATCATTGATGTTTGACTAGAACACAGACATGTTATTTACATATTGTCTCTGACCACTTGCATGCTGCAAGGGCAGAGTTGAGTTGTTATGAGCAGGATGGTATTGTTGAAAGAGTCCAAAGTATATATTTTACTACAAGATCCTTTACTGAAGAAGTTTGCTTACCCTTGTCCTACACAGAGAAAATGAAGACTATGTTTGTCATAATTAGCACTGTATTTAGGTTAGCACTGTATTTAGACTATGTTTGTCATAATTAACACTTTAAAATGTGTAATACATCACATTTTTAAATCAACAAAATATGGTAAATTTTCACCAGTAAAGGAATAGATACATAGTTTTGAAATACTTATATGAATACATATTACACTGCAATTTAAATTAAATTAATTTATCTCAAAGAAGATAAATTTTTAAAAGCTAAGATAAAATAAAAAATTTTAAAATATTACATAAAATATGACATATGTATAAATCTTGAAAGATGAAATAATTCTATATATGGTTGATTGATATATCTATATATAATAAATTATTAAAAACCTAAATTAGAAGAATGATTCCAAAATTCATAATGGCAAAGTAATAAGAGAACTGGGACTGAGGAATGATATAAATAGACTACTATTGTATTTTTGCTTCTTTATTTCTTAAAAAATAAAAATATGAAGAAAGGTGACAACATATGATCACTGTTTATTCTACATAGTACATATGTTTGCTAAATGTTTTTTGTATCATAACGCTAATTTATCAGAAAAACAAAAGCAAAACAGCTATGAAAGTAGGTGCTTGTATTTTTATTTGTTGACAAAAACAATGTGAATGGTAGAAATGTAGTTCAGATCTGCAGTTACCACCAACGAATAAATGTAATTGATAGTAATCAGTTGCATTATGACTATTTATCAATCAGTGAATGATGACCAGTTTATCCCAAGAGAAACACAAATAACAGCCAATAGCTTTTATAGAATACACAATAGGTATATTAGAAGAACTAATGTGATACACAACAAGGAGCTGTTCCAAGACAAATGTGAGACATTGAAACCAAATAAAAACTGAGTTTCCTGATAGAAACTTTATTGCCCCCAATAAATGCACAGATCTTAAGATAGTTGCTGTTCATTACTTATGTATGGCTAATCAAATTCCAGCAACTATGGAATTAGCTTCCCAGAACTTTGATAATTTACTTTATTAGTTTCAGGGACTTTGAAGTTTGTCCATTCTGCTTTGTTTCACAAAGTACCTTGGGCCTCATTTTATTACCCCTTTCCCATTTCTTCTGATAGACTGAAGCTAAGACTAAAGGACTATCGTTGCATCTTGGATATTTGGTTAATATATCCCAGAGGGGCGTAACTTAGTGATAAGTCTCCAATAAAATATGTTTCAAGGCTATTTTTGACATGGACTCTGCTGAGCCATCTTCCAGGAACTCTTCACATGTTGTCATTTAAAATATACTGGATTCCTAGAAGTGATCATTTTTCCATTGCACTAATTCTAGGAATAAGCATATGGAGTCTTATCAGGAAGTATTAATATTGTTGGACTTGAAAGATAACATGGATTAAAAAGTACAAGTTAGACATCTTATCTTTTGGCAAAGAAAACTTCTTAAAGCTTAGCCTTGGTTAAACCAAGAGTAAACATTCTACTTTTACCACCAAGAAGTGGATTGAAGGTAATCTAAGAGCAACTTTTTAAACATAATATTTGAACAAAGTTTTTGGTCTCTGTTTAATAAGGATGGTTAGGAAGAAAAATTATTAATAAAATGAAAACAACTACATTTTAGAGAGTTTAGTGAGTTGTCATGTGAAAAATAAGTCTTACATTGTGGTTAGGGATATTATAACCTTAAAGTTTATTATAAATATTACATTATCTAAAGTGAAAACAGAAGTGAGTTGTAATAACTCATCATAGGAGGAGTTGAGTTGTCTGGGAGGATTTCAGAGGATAGTAATGCAAGTACGACTTGAAAAGTATGAGATTCTGGAAGTCACCTTTAATTCTGCCTTTTAATGTAAGCAAAGAACACAGAGGTTTTCTTTTATTAATTGATTGGCAGACTGACTGATTTTAGAGAGAGAGGAAAGGAGGAGAGATTTGTTGCTCCATTTATCTATGCATTCATCAGCTAATTCTGTGTATGTACTCTGACGGGGGACTGAGCTTGCAAACACAGCGTACTGGGCCGGTGCTCCATCTAACTGAGTTACCCAGCCAAAGCTCAAGTGATTTTTTGTACTCAAAATATTTAACTTATATATATCTTCTTCAATTTCTTTTTTTAGTGTCTTATAATTTTCCAAGAACAGGTCTTTTACATCAATAAAATATCCACACTACCCAACACAATTAATAGATTTAACTCAATTACTATTAAGATACCAATGACATATTTCACAGAAATAGAACACATATTCCCAAAATGTATTTGGAACTACAAGAAAACCCAAATAGCAACAGCAATCTTGGCAAAGACAAAGTTAGAGGAATTACACTACTTGATGTTAAACTGTACTGCAAGGCCATAGTAATAAAAAAAACATGGTACTGGCATTGAAAACAGACATACAGATCAATGGAAGAGAATAGAGAGCCCAGCAATAAACCCACACCTTATGGTCAATTAATATTTGTCAAAGAAGCCAAAAGCATACGATGGGGTAAAGATAGTCTATTCAATAAATGGTGTTGGTTCAAGAAAATATAACTAGGTCACCTTCTTACACCATATACAAGAATAAACACAAAATGGGTTAAAAACTTAAATATTAAGCTCAAAACCACAAAATTTCTAGAAGAAAACATAGGCAGTAAAATTTCAGACATTTCTTATAGCAATACATTTTTCTGATATATTTCCTCTGGCAAGGGAAACAAAAGAAAAAATAAACAAATGAGACTATACCAAACTAAAAAGGTTTTACACAGGAAAGAAAACTATCAAGAAAATGAAAAAAAACCCCTACTAATTGGGAGAATGTATGCACTGATACATTTAATAAGGGATTAATATTTAACATTTATAAAGAAATTATAAAACTCAACATAAAAAACACACAATCCAATTAAAAAATGTGCAAAGGAGGCCCTGGCCGGTTGGCTTAGTGGTAGAGCGTCAGCTTCGCGTGTAGGAGTCCCTGGTTCGATTCCTGGCCAGGGCACACAGGAAAAGCGACAATCTGCTTCTCCACCCCTCCTCTCTCTCCTTCCTCTCTGTCTCTCTCTTCCCCTCCTGCAGCCAGGGCTCCATTGGAGCAAAGTTGGCCTGGGCGCTGGGAGTGGCTCTATGGCCTCTGCCTCAGGTGCTAGAATGGCTCTGGTGGCAATAGAGCAACGCCCCAGAAGGGCAGAGCATCGCCCCCTGGTGGGCATGCCGGGTGGATCCCCGTCGGGCACATGCGGGAGTCTGTCTGACTGCCTCCCCGTTTCCAACTTCAGAAAAATACAAAAAGAAAACTGTGCAAAGTACCTGAACAGACACTTCTTCAATATGGATATGCAAATGGCCAATAGACATATGAAAAGATGCTCAACATCTTTAATCATCAGAGAAATAGATATCAAAACTGCAATGAGATACTGTGCACACCTGTCATAATGGATATCACCAATAAATCAACAAAGAACAAGGGTTGTTGAGGATGTGGAGAAAGAGAACCCTTGTGCACTGTTGGTGTGAATGCACATTGGTGCAGTCATACTTGAAAGCATTATGGAGTTACTTTAAACAATTAAAAATGGAACTGCTTTCTGCCCCAGTAATTTTATTTCTGGGAATATTTTCAAAGAAAGCAAAAACACTAATTTTAAAGAATGTATGCACCCCTATGTTCATTGCAGCATTATTTACAATAGCCAAAATTTGGAAGCAGCCTAATTGTCCATCAGTAGATGAGTGGATAAAAAAGCTGCGCTACATTTACACAATGGAATGCTACTCAGCCACAAAAACAGAAACAAACAAAATCACAGCCTAACTTTTTCCCAGACTGACCAAACTGAACGTAAATAGTATGTTTCTCATAGCTGACAAAGTTGCCAGCAGCATGGATGGACCTAGAGAGTATAATGCTAAGTGAAATAAGCCAGTCAAAGAAAAACAAGTACCATATGATTTCACTCATATTTGGAATCTAAAGAACAAAATAGACTAACAAGGAAAGTAGAGACAGAATCATAGATAGATACAAAGCTGATAGCTGTTGGGGGTTGGGGTTGGGGAGGATTGAGCAAAGAATAACAAAAAAAGAGAGAAAAAACTCACAGACATGGGCAATTGTGTGGTGATTGCCAGGGGCATAGAGGGAGATGGAGGAGGGTATACTGGGGATAAATGGTGATGGATAGAAATTTGACTTGGGGTGGTGAACAATATAGTGTAGTACTGTAGAATTATATATATATATCTGAAACCTGGAAAATTTTGATAAACAGTGCCACACCAATAAATTGAACAAAAGAGAAAAATATAAAATAAAGTGAATGTATCAGTGCAATGTAGAAAAAAGAATAAAGTTCTGTTATAAAAAAAATTGTTCAAGCTCTGTTTGGAAAGGTGGAGTCTGATCAAAAGTTTAACTCTAAAGACATTATTATTATTTTTTTTAGAGACAGAGAGAGAGTCAGAGAGAGGGATAAACAGGGACAGACAGACAGGAACAGAGAGAGATGAGAAGCATCAATCATCAGTTTTTCCTTGCTACACCTTAGTTGTTCATTGATTGCTTTCTCATATGTGCCTTGACCGCGGACCTTCAGCAGACCGAGTAACCCCTTGCTCGAGCCAGTGACCTTGGGTCCAACCTGGTGAGCTTTGCTCAAACCCGATGAGCCCACGCTCAAGCTGGCGACCTCGGGGTCTCGAACCTGGGTCTTCCACTTCCCAGTCCAATGCTATATCCACTGGCCACCGCCTGGTCAGGCGACATTTTTTTTTTGTGGTAGAACACGGATTACTTATTATTGAAAATTAATTATTGACTATTGATTTATTTTTTATTTATTTGTTTACATAACCAAAAATCAGATAGCCCAACCATAAAATGTTTTAGATATTTTATTATTTATTTATAATATTTTATATTTTATTTAGATTTTTAAAACTTCTTGGTAATGTGTATATGTATATATGATTCTACATAAATATTATTCTTTATGCTATTCTAGTTTATGGAAATAATGAAAAAAATGGGTTATCATTGATAAGGAACTTGTAAGTTAAACCAGAACTTTCTATTTGGAAATTTGAAACATACCAAAGAATTGAAAGAATAATATGAGTAACACCCTTATCTTTTCCATTTAGATTCAGTAATTATTTTTATTTTATAATACAGTGGTACCTTGAGATACAAATTTAATTCATTCTGTAACCAAGCTCCTAAGTCAGTCAACTCGTATATCCCACTGCCAATACTGGACCCATGCACCAATGCGCCAACTAGTGGCAGCTTCCCGAATCACGACTCCGTATCTCAGAATTTCGCTCAGACCTCGAACAAAATTACGGGCCAAGTCACAGCTCATATCTTAAAAAATTTGTATGTTGGTCTGTTTTTTTTTTTGTATTTTTCTGAAGCTGGAAACGGAGAGAGACAGTCAGACAGACTCCCGCATGTGCCCAACCGGGATCCACCCGGCATGCCCACCAGGGGGGGGGCGCTCAGCCCACCAGGGGGCGTCGCTCTGCTGAGACCAGAGCCACTCTAGCGCCTGGGGCAGAGGCCAAGGAGCCATCCCCAGCGCCCGGGCCATCTTTGCTCCAATGGAGCCTTGGCTGCGGGAGGGGAAGAGAGAAACAGAGAGGAGGGGGGGGGGGTGGAGAAGCAAATGGGCGCTTCTCCTATGTGCCCTGGCCGGGAATCAAACCGGGTCCCCCGCACACCAGGCCGACGCTCTACTGCTGAGCCAACCAGCCAGGGCCGGTCTGTTTGTATCTTAAGGTACCACTGTATTTGCTTTGTTTCTCTCCTTGGCCCATTTTTCTCTCTTTTTTTTTTCACACATACACACACACTTTTTTTTTTAAATAATTTGAAAGCAAGTTGCAGACCTCATGACACTTTATCTTTAAATACTTCACCATAAATATTAAAAGTATAAGGACATTCTTCATTTTCCTATAATACCATTCTCACAACAAAGGAAATATAAAAGTCTGGCACTATAAAATATCTGTCCATAATTATATTTCCCACTGTTCCTCAAATGACTTACTTTATTAATAAAAACCCAGTTAAAATTTGCTCACTAGATTAGTTTGCTATATCTCTTTAGTTTCTTTTAATCTAAAATGGTTTCTTTTCTCCATGACCCTGAGTGTTTTAAGAACTCAAGACCATATTCCATTCTGGATTTTGATTGCTATTTACTTCTTCTCAAGTAATTATTTTAAAGTAAATCCTCTTAACTATTATATTTGCATAATGTATTATTTTAAAATGTACTTTCCACTGACTTTAGTTATTTTTTTGCATTTACATATTTTATAGGCTTTGTAAAGTAATTATTTTTTTCCTTTTAAACAAAATGATCTATTGCCTACACTGCTTATTAGATTATTTATGGGTTCTAGTGATTTTTGGATTCTGGGGACATGAATCAATTAGAAGCTTAATTTGTTGATACTATTCTAAATTCCTACGGTAGATACCTGCAGACAAACTTTTCAGTAATAACAGTATGAGAGTCAGGGTCTGTAGAAAATCCCAGCCTAACTTTTTTCCCAGACTGACCAAACTGAACGTGAACTACATAGTATGTTTCTTATAGTCGACAAAATTGCCAACTTAAAAGTAAATCTAAGGAACTTTTCTCAGTATGCCTATGTGAACCTGGCCAACCCACCCAGAAAGAATGTAATAACAATGACATTTATCCACAGCCAAATAATAATCTTTCAAGGAAGTTGCTAGCACTCTAGGGTAGTGAGCATCTTGATATAGTAGAGGTCTAACTTACATGCAGTACAGGATCATGTCATCTAGTTCCTGCTCTGATCCCTCTTAAACACTTATTTATTCTTCCTTTGGCTCTGCATTATTAGACTCTGATCATCCTTAGGTTTTAAGTTTCTTCATAACCCTCACTGGTATTCTAGCTCAGTCCCTTCCATGCCCTCACCAATCTGACACCTGTAATCCCCATACTCACCCCCATGTCTAATCCATTATTTATTTAATTTTACTCTGTGAGATAGAAAGATATTTATATGCATGCTTGTAGAAGTGAATTCTTGAGACATCAACCAAAAGAACTATTTCAGTTGATGTCCCTCTTAAAAATGTGATACCACCTTTGCCACAGGCCTGTAACAAGGGGAAAGAGAAAACTCCACCTGTTCCTAAGGAAAGTGCTGGCCTGCTAAGAGGAAAGAAACAACAGCTGTGGGAATTCCCACCCATTGCTGGAAAGAGTCTACAATCTAGGGCACAAACCTCCTTGAACAAATGCCAAGCCCTTTCCCGCAATCCTTGTCCTGGCTCTACATTCTTGTTATTCATTTCAGGGCCCCACCCTCAGATCCTCTTATAAAAGCCTAGTCTTTTTTGACTTGACCAACCATCTCAGATACCTGCAATACAGGTAAGTGAGAGCTGAGAGAAGGTGAGAGCCATGGCAGGGGTTGACCTCACACATTTGGGGGAAAGTTCTAGGAGGATGCTCATCTTCAGAAAACATAGGCGCTCTGAGACTCAGATAAGGCTGCACTGGGAGGTCTCAGGGATCATAAGGTGTACAGATCTGCATTTATTACCAGAATAACAGAAAAGGATAGATATCACCAAGATCAACTTATTCCTAGGGCACTAGCCAAAGCTAGGGGCAAGGAGGAGAACAGATCTCTCCTGCACGCCCTGTCTCTGACCACACTTCTTTAATAGTGTCTGATTGCTTCTTCGTGTCACAGACAGGATGCTGCCTTCCATGGCTCTCCCCAGCGTGTCCTGGATGCTGCTCTCCTGCCTGATGCTCCTATCTCAGGTGCAAGGTGAGATTTCCCTGCCTCTGGCACTGGGTTCTCTGTGACTGCTCAGGGCCAGGAAGAGGAGGAAGCCTCCTGTGTGATGCATGTGGCAACGGTGAGGTGTATCCTCACACAATGAAACTGCCTGCAATTCCTCCATCATCACTCCTTTCTTTGGGACAACTCATGGTGGGAAGCATCACAGTGATTAACAATGGACTGGAATAATTTCCTTCTTCTTTTTTTTTCTTCGGTGAGAGGAGGGGAGGCAGAGACTGACTCCTGCATGTGCCCCAGCTGGGTTCCACCTTGCAAGCCTGCTAAGTGGTGATGCTCTGTGCATCTGGGGTTCTTGCTCTGTTGTAACAGGAGCCATTTTTAATTTTTTTGCACCTGAGGCAGAGGCCACAGAGCCATCCTAAGTGCCCGGTGCCAAATTTGCTCCAATTGAGCCATGGTTGCAAGAGGGAAAGAAAAGAGAAGAGAAGAGAGGAGAGGAGAGGAGAGGAGAGGAGAGGAGAGGAGAGGAGAGGAGAGGAGAGGAGAGGAGAGGAGAGGAGAGGAGAGGAGAGAGAGGTGAGAAGGGGAGGGGTGAAGGGGTGGAGAAACAGATGGGCACGTCTCCTGTGTGCACACGCCGGCCAACACTCTTGTACCGAGCAAACTGGCCAGGGCTGATAATTTCCATTTTGTCAGTGGTCTCTGATTTATGCAGGCAAAATCAAGAGAGAAAGCATTCAGTGTCAGTAGATAGATAAGGAGAAGAAGAATGATTGGAGGACCCAGTGTGAGAACAGTCAGCTCAGAGTCGGGAAAGTGTTGAAATTTTGAATAAAGGGTAAGGGTAGACCAAAAAGAGATTGTCTTTCATTTAATGGGGCCGGTTCAAGATCAAGAAATCCAATTGTGAAGTATTCAAGAGTTTGATGTCACTTTCCCAAACATTGGCCTCACAGATATTCCTCAAGGTTATTACCCAACACCCATTTACACTTCTCATTTCTCTCTATCCCTCTCCTTTATTTCCTTCCACCCAGGTGAAGAGTCCAAGAAAGAAAATCCCTCTCCACGGGTCAGCTGTCCCAAAGGCTCCTATGCCTTTGGCTACCACTGCTATGCTTTGTTTAGGACACCAAAATCCTGGGACGAGGCAAATGTGAGTAGATGCATATATATTTAGAGATGATAAGAAAAAGTACGGTACCTTAGACATGGGGCAGGGATTCCATTCTCTAGATTTTCTTGGGGGTGAGAGTGAGCACCCTCATCTTTGGCACACACATGCATCTTCTAACCCACCCTAGCCCTGCCCTTCCCCCACTACATCTCAGTGTCTTCCTTCCTCACACAGTTGGCCTGCCAGAAGCGACCATCAGGATTTCTTACGTCTGTGCTCAGTGGAGCTGAAGGAAGCTTCTTGGCTTCTCTGGTGAAGAACCATTTGAACAGCTACCCATATGTCTGGATTGGGCTCCATGATCCCACACAGGTGCTATAACATCTCATGTCTGTTACCTTTTTAGCTGCTCTGTTTACCGAGGCTTAGTACTAGTTCCATGTGTCTCTGCGGGATACATGATACAGAGCCCTGGAGCTCAGAAATTCTAGGGTACATTTGGGGTAAAGGGAGGACCTTGAGGTCAAGAGCTGGGTTTTGTGGAGGATCCTAATCTCCTGGTGAATTTTATCTATTTCTTTTTAAGTGTTTTACACAATTTGCAAGTGAAGCCTTGTAATTTAGTTCTCTGAGTTTCCTGAGTCTACACAAAGTGTGCTGAGGGAATCCTAAATGAAGAGAAGATGCATGTTTTTCTCTATGTAACAGACACTGTCCTTGAGGTTCAGAGGACAATTGTAAAGGCACTAGTTATTGTTCAATCAGTAATATGTTACTCTGAGTTGTACCATTGTTTTTTATTTTTTATTTTTTATTATTATCTTTGAAATTTTCCAAGAGGAGTAAGTTGTTTAGGGAGAATTTCCCAGAGGAGAGCTCTGTGGCAACATCTGAAATAGTAGACCAAATTCTACAATGTTGAAGGGAGGGACAGGTATTCAACAGAGAAGATTATGCAAAAACTCTAATAGCTATTTAGCCTTACCTGGCTCCATCCTCTGTCTCTAGGGCTATGAGCCCAATGCAGGTGGATGGGAATGGAGTAACAATGATGTGCTGAATTTCCTTGCCTGGGAGAAACATCCTGCCACCATCGCAAACCCCGGCTACTGCGGGACGCTGTCACGGAGCTCAGGTAAGAGACAGAGGCGCTATCTTCTGGCCAGCCTTTCTATCCCCTTGTCCTCCATTTCTGGGACCTGACCTTTAGGAATCCTCCTGAGCTAGAAAAAGCAGTATAATTTTGTCTTTTCTTCTTTATTTGAGTTGCCTTTTCTTAAAGTGGGGCCCCAATGAAGATGAGGGTTAGGCTTTGAATCCTTGCCCAGAGTCGGGAATGCTTCTTTTTTGGGTCACAAGCCCCACAAACCCCATTCACTTGAGCTCTTCTGTCTCTCCAGGATACCTGTCATGGAAAGATTATTATTGTTATGAAAAGCTACCCTATATCTGTAAGTTCCAGGGTTAGGTCAGGTGGGAGTCAACGACCTGAGTTTCAAATGCAGCTCATCACAGACATGGGACCAACTGAGAAGATTCACCCAGGAAGAGAATATTCTTCCCACACCTCAAACCTGACCACCTCATTCTGATCTTCCCTCCTCCCCACACTCATTTTTGGCTCTTCTCAGAATTATATAACTTGAGATTTCAAAGAATAATAATAAAAATTTAGTCTACAGTTGCCTGTCTTGTGTGTTTCATTCTCATTGACAGACACTGAAGAGGAGGAAATTGGTGGGGTAGGAAACTTTGTGGGTCCCGTACCTGTGAAATTGACTAAATACACATCCTACGTTTGTGATGAAGTGTGTTAGCCCTGCTCACATAGGAGTTAGGTTGCGTGTGAAGACATAGCTCTTCCACCACTCTGTTGCTCACACATTCCCAAAGGCCGAGTGATACGACACAACTAGCCCTACTACTTTCTTAAACTTATTAGATGAAGCAACTGGTTTAATATTTTAAGTTGTTTTTAAATTTAAAAAATCTAATCTATTACAAAAGTAAAATAAGAATAAATAAGTTAGATAAAATATAATTAAAGTATATACCTTTTTAAATTGAATTTATTGGTGTGACACAGGTTAACAAAATTATAAAAGTTTCAGGTACACAATTCTACAACACATTTCTTTACACCATATCATGTGCTTACCTCCCCATCAAGTCAGGTCTCCATCCATCACCATTCCTACCTTTCTCCACCTCCCCAACCTTGATAATCACCACACGGTTATCTGTGTTCATGAGTTTGTTTTCTCTCTCTCTCTCTCTTTTTTCTTTTTTTTTGCTCAATCACTCCTAATTTTTAAATTAGTTTTAACAGATATAAAAATAGTCAAATTGCTATGAAATTTTCTAAAATCTGTTAATTTCTGTAGTTACCATGCCATGATTGGCTAGTGAATTGTTTGACTGGGAGCACTGGTCCATTGAACTATGTGTTGCTCTGTCCCTAGAAGTCAGTTGTGAGAATGGACTCCAGCAGGTCCTCTGTCTTTGAGCTTTGAAACATTCTGTCCTCAGTTAGGTTGAAACTTGGATGACTTCAATGTCTGGCAGAATTCGTATTGATATTTTTTAAAACTTCCTAATTAGCAGACAGTTAATAAGTCTGGTAACACCTTCTTTAAAAAAAATTGTATGAGGTGCCATGACCCAATGATACCTCAGTTTGTACCAGCAACATCTGTTCCCTTTGTTGACCCCCCTAGGACTCTTTCTAAAGAACATGTAATTCTGGTATTTTATCAGTTGTGTTTGAAATGTAACTTGACACTTAGCCCATGTATAATTTCACAAAAAGATTTATGTGGAGATTTGGAAATGCCTATGTAAAATTTTCTTATATAAACTTTGGTTGAAAAAATATTGCACTGAGGGTTTATACACACACTGTGGAGTTTGGTTAATTAAAAATCAAGAGGTGTTCTATCAAGAAAATGTTAACCAGACTTGCTGTCTGCGAAATATGCCTGTTATATCTTAATCAGAATTTATCGTGAGGATGATAAAAGTTTTCTAGCTGTATAATGCTTTGCACACATTTATTCTTCAACTTTATCCTTCCAAAGATTGTCAAGTGCTCTGCCTCTTTCTGCTGCCAGCTTCCCACAAACCCTTACCCAGACTCTTAAACCCATACAAATCACCTTCGTCTAAAAATCATTTATTCTCACAAGTAAAAAGAATTCTCTTGTTATATTGATGAAGAAAAAAAAATGTTCAGAGAAAATTTAAGAAACAATTCCCGACCTGGTCCTTTCATTTGGGCACTTCTGGCAAGCAGAGGCACTGAGCTTACAAAAATGGAAATGGCCTCTCCTTCCAAAGCAAAGGGCAGGCTTATTTACAGTTTTGGAAATAGAGCTAGTGGTCCAGAGTAAAGAAAGATAGGCATGCTTATTCTCTAATCAGAGGCCGATTAAGGTCGGTTGAAGCTCCAGGCACAGCCATCCAGACACTACCTATGCAGTGTAGTATGGTGTCATTAGAAAAAAGTGTGAAGTTGGGGTTTTGCAGGGCCCTTCAGAAGTCAGGGCCCAGGGCGCATTCCCAGTATGCCTGCCATTAAATCCGCCTCTGTCTCTAATACAACAAAGACATATACACTATGGAATACTACTCAGCCATAAGAAATGATGACATCGGATCATTTATAGCAAAATGGTGGGATCTTGATAACATTATACAAAGTGAGATAAGTAAATCAGAAAAAACCAGGAACTGCATTATCCCATACGTAGGTGGGACATAAAAGTGAGACTAAGAGACATTGATAAGAGTGTGGTGGTTACGGGGGGAGGGGGGAGAGGGAAAGGGAAAGGGGGAGGGGGAGGGGCACAAAGAAAACTAGATAGAAGGTGACAGAGGACAATCTGACTTTGGGTGATGGGTATGCAACATAATTGAACGACAAGACAACCTGGACATGTTGTCTTTGAATATATGTATCCTGATTTATTGATGTCACCCCATTAAAAAAATAAAATTATAATAAATTAAAAAAAAAAGATGTCTCCCTCTGAAGTAAAGGGTAGATTTGCTTACTGTCCATTATAAAGATTCAGGTTTCCTAAGATCCTCTAACATAATTACAGGGCATATTCCTTCTCTATATCATGATCCACCACAAGTGAAGACACCTGTGTGTGCCCATTTCTGTTCCCCTGTGAGACATAGGAGTAGAGAGGAACAGGCTGCGGTCTTCTACAAGGGAGCGCTGCTGGTTGGGAGATAGAGGAGAATGGAGACAGGGGCAAGTGCATTCTAAGTCCTAATTTGTCTGGCCTCAAGTCCTTCAGGTGCTTTCATATAAGAATAGGGAAATTATATCATCATACAAGGTTGAGTGAGGTTCATCTCCGGGAAGCATGAGTGGCAGAAATGTTCAGGATGTCGAATTCTAATGGCTCAAATAACCCTTGTTTTTATAGAATATTCCCCTTTTTGTGTGAATGAAACCTGTAAACATGAGATATTAATCCCTAAATTATATGATGTTATACGGCAAAAAAAATCCTTGAAGATATAATTAAGGTCACTAATCAGTGAACTGTGAGTCAATAAAAAGGGGAGATTTCTGGGAAAGTACTGAAGTGGGCCCAACTGATCACACAAGTTATTTAAAAGCAGTTTTCTCTGATTGGCAACTTAAGGGGAGGTCAAGAAATTCACACTACGAAAAAGATTCATTGCACCATTGCTCACTTGGAAGATAAAGGTGGTCTCATGCCAGCACATAGAGCTGAGAGTGGCACCTCAGCTGACAGGCATCAAGAAAAAAGGGGACCTCAGGCCTACAACTGCAAGGAACTGAATTTTGTCAAAAACTTGAATGGGAGTGGGAGTTTTCTATACAGTCAAAGTAAACTAATACAATGAGTCTCCATGGGATGAAATATGTGGGGCTGAGGCTGAAATCTCTCTTGAATCATAATGACCTTCTCTGAGAATCAATGACCCTGTGCCTCTTAGAGAATCAAAGAGCAGATCCTAACCTATTGTTAGTATATCTTAAGCTAATATTAGGTCATGCTTGAAGAAAGAACTGTGAAAGAGAATTCTCAGGTCTGACCCTGTTTTATTCTCTAATTGTAAAAATAAGGGAAACACCAACTAGTGTTGACAAGAACCAAAAGAAAATTCCACCAGATGGCAGGATAGTGGGTTCCCATCAAGGAGGTGCTTAGAAGATACTGAGAGGTGTTTTTATATAAGACACAATGTGATCTTTATCTTTTTTTTTTGACACACTTTTTTTTTTTTTAGATTTTATTTATTGATTTTAGAGAAAGCAGAGAGAGAAGGAGGGGAGGAGTGGGAAGCATCAACTCCTAGTTGCTTCTCGTATGTGCCTTCACTGGGCATCCTGGGTTTTAAACAGATGACCACAATACTCCACAACACTTTATCCACTGGGCTACCACAGGTCAGGCTTGATTCATCTTAAAGTGTGCTCAGTAGAGGAAGAGCAGCATGGGCTTCCAGGATACTCATAAGATGGTCAAAGTTCAAATGAAAGAGTGGTTAAGTAAACTGAGTGACATGACATCAGGATTATACAGGCAGAGGACAAGTCAAGAGACTGATAGTAGGGCATGCCAGAAGCAGGAGTCTGCAATAGGGGGTGTTCAGAGATAAAAAAGAACAGTTTATCTTAAAGAATTAAAAAAAAAGAAAAAAACCTGTAAGAGTTAAATTTTAGCCCCATTTTCTTCACAGAATGATGTTGGAGAAGTCAGTTATGTGATTTTTAAAACTACTTTCGTACTGTTCAAGCAGAGTGGCTCAATATCTTGTTTCTCTGCCTCCCTTGTACTGAGTCCCACAGATTGTCTTATTAAAGGTTCACACACTCTCTGTCCACCTCCAGCTGCTCTACGCCTCACACCACCATCATTCTTCTGGGAAAGGCTGTTTCTGTCCCTTCCTGAGCTGCTCAGGGCTATGGGAACTAGACATCTGGTTGCTTTTGGGAAAGGGCTAAGTCTGCCTTTGACTTGAACAGTTTGCCAAACTGCTTGCAGGAAGTGAAGCTCATCTGTGACAATTCCCAAGGGACACTAGGAGGAGGTGACTCCTGATATCACATTTCCTGTGTCACAGTCCTCTGCAGACCCCTGAGCTTCTGCCATGCCCTCCACTTGTCATTCAAGCTCAAGGGTTTAAAGAGGAGAAATCTAGAGGAAAAAAACTGTTTCTGGATTTGAGAAATTTACAACTTTTCTGGAGACTCATTACACAAAAGAAAGAAATTAAATATCTGGTAGCTTGATGAGGTGTGCATTTCTGACTGTTCAAAGATCTAGGATTTGGAGGAGGGAGAGATCATAGATGTTTTGCTGTAATAGCTGGCTCTTTTCCTGATGTTGTTATGTCCTTTATCTCCATAGACTCTGTAGTGGTTTTTTTTTTAGTTTTTTTTTTCCCCAAAGCTGGAAATAGGGAAGGCAGTCAGACAGACTCCCACATGCGCCCAACCGGGATCCACCTGGCATGCCCACCAGGGGGCGATGCTCTGCCCATCTAGGGCGTTGCTCTGTTGCGACCAGAGCCATTCTAGCGCCTGAGGCAGAGGCCATGGAGCCATCCTCAGCATCCGGGCCAACTTTGCTCCAATGGAGCCTTGGCTGCAGGAGGGGAAGAGAGAGACAGAGAGGAAGGAGAGGGGGAGGGGTTGAGAAGCAGATGGGCGCTTCTCCTGTGTGCCCTGGCCGGGAATCAAACCTGGGACACCAACACCAGGCCGACGCTCTACCACTGAGCCAACCAGCCAGAGCCAACTCTGTGGTTTATCACCACATGTGGGGCTTGCTTGTACCTATATAGAGATGGGGAAAAACAATATGCTACACACACATACACACACACTTACACAAACACACACAAAAACACACACATGTTGTTGGTGAATCTAAAAGACAAACTGTGGGTTAAAGGATTGGGTGCTTGATATCTTATATTTACTCACTTTTTAAGCTCTTCCTGCTATGGCAAGAAAGATTAATGATGGGTTGTCACTTATTGGAATCACTCAAATTTCAGCGATCTAGACATGTTAAATATAAGGACAGAAAGAGAGAGAGATCAGCGAGTTTTGTTAATATAAAGATGGTCTTGAAGCAAAGCTGCACAGGTTCAAATGAATTCAACTCCAATACTTAGTAGCTATTTGATTTTAAATTACCTACCCTCACTGATCTTCAGTTCCTTCATCTGTTGAATACGCTCAATAATAGCATCTGCGTTACTGGACTGCTATGTCATGGGGATTAAACAAGTTCTTATTTGTAAAGTGTTTAGGACAGTACGTTACACACAGAACATGATAACAGTGTGTGTTAAATAGAGTTTTCCTTTGAAATAGAAAAGTGAGTTATAATGGGATCCTTATATCTGCAGAGCACAGGCAGACCATGGAGAGGCCTCAACCCATCTCATACTTCTTCAGCTCCTCCTCTCCCCCATCTAATTTGTCCAGACAGACTCTTATTCACATGAGTGCCAAGGACTAAATCAAGAAGAACATAATCTCTCTATAATAAGTCTAAAATGTCTAATACATGATAGAAAATAGTGAATTGGACATGATAAAAGTTAGGTCTAATTTTGATTCATTCACACCAGATTTATTGATTTTAGAGAACAAGGAAGGGGAAAGATAGAGAGAAAGAGAGATAGAGAGAAAGAGTCAGGAACAATGAACTGTTCCAGTATGTGCCCTAATTGGGAATCAAACCAGCAAATTTTATGCATGACTGGAAAATAATGAATTGGTACTGGAGAATGGCCAACAGTACCATGTATCAGTCATGGTCTTAAAATTTCCAAAGACTTACCAGAGGCCTATCAAGAAATTACTGCACCTGGGTACACACTAACACAAGATGTCCAGGACACTGCTTTCTATCTATCGGAAGACTTCCAGAGGACATATGATGGGAAAGACTTGAAATGAGCTCCTGTTAACCTTGTGAAGCAAGGTCAGAGGGAAGAACTTTGAGGCCCCTGAGGACAGGAAGATAAATAGTGAAAGCTTAGGGCCTAAGACTTCCTTGAAAAAGGCATTGCTCTGGACACAGCAGAAATCCTTTGTTATTATCACCTTGCATGTGGAATTTGGCCAGCCGTACATGTAAGCAACAAGAAAGATGGTAAGTAGACAGTTATCTGGGGCAATAAAGATTTTGGTGAGAGAATGATGTCAATTGTTATCTGTCTTAAAACTTTCTCTTTTATCTTGCAATGGTTCTCTCTCTAATATCATGAAAGCTCCAATATATTCTATTAAGCAATTTAAAGTGTTGGATCTTTTATACCTGAAAGTCATTGCTCCTTTTAAATATTCTTAAAGAAATAAAACTTTCATGTTTAAAAATATGTCACAAAATACTTTTTGTTCTATTTTTTTTTTAAGTTTATTGCTTATTCATTTGTGGCAACAGAAATCTATCTTGGTACCAAATATACTGGACTCCTCTGATCTGCATCCTTTGATGACTCTGAAGAATATGACTGAGGCAGTTATTTATTTATTTATTTATTTATTTATTTATTAAAAGTCATCTTTCCTTGGTTATAAGCTCTTAAGAAAGTATAACTAGTTTTAGTAAATGCAAAAATAAATTAGAGTAATTGGACAAACATGAATCTATCAGTCAGAATAAAAATGTTAACACATTTGTCTCTGTATAAAAAGGAAAAACTCTTTGCAAATCCTCCAGGTGAATACTGCAATAAATTTTTCTGTATATTCTTCCGTTTTGGGTTTTTATTTTCAAAGCAACCTGTGAATTAATCAATAAATAATATAGAATATTAATCTATGTCCTTTAAAACACATATACATTTTCTTGAGTAGTACAACAGGTTTTTTTTAAAAAAAAAACAACTCAACATTATATTAAGATTTAGCTTCTTTGACTGGACTTCTGTTTAGTATTTCATTATATTTTAATTATCTATTTATCTTGAAATACCCATTCCTCTTTTTATGGACATTTAGTTTAGTTTTTTCTTCCTAAATTTTAATTACTTATTCCTTGTGTTTCCTAGATTTCAAATGGATATACCTTGATGATTCCTGTAAGTATTCAATATTACCATACCACCTCAGAGGTAGCTGACTACCCTAAAAGCTTTGATGACCCTGAAACTCAGCCTCATATCTAGCTACTTGGACCTTTTGTAGGCATCAGTTCCCTACAGTTCCCACCTAGTGGGATAGTTTGAGGACATCTGTATCATGCTAGCTACTGATGCTCAAACTTTGTGGACACGTTTAAATTTATGGAACTACTTACCTTTGTCTCCTGATGTGTCCTAAGAGGTTATTGGAACTAAAGGGAATGGAAGAACCACCTAAAGTCTCAGGAAATTGTGTTTAGTCATTTGGATTCAGCCAGAATCTTCCTTACCCCTACCTACGCCTACTACCAAAGAAAAGATCCCATATTTCCAGACAGTAGAAGGAACTCTACAATTTACTATTGGAAGAAGGAAGAAATTCACCTTTGAATGAAATGTTTCCATCAATGTAATGAATTATAAGCAACTAATCCCCAGTAAACTTATTTTAACAAGATTCAGCCACTTTGTTTTGCATAAACAATCCCAGCTGGGTGTGGTTCATACTGGGGAATGTTGGTGCTAAGAGCTTTTTAATATTCCTCTGCAAATTCAGCCACCAGCTTAAAAGCTATGTTCTCAACAGACACTTATCAAAGATGTGTTGTCATCTTTCAGAATAGTAGCTGTGATTCCCCCATACTTGTTTCTTCCCATCTGTGAAAGGGTCTTTCTAGAGGAATGGTTAAGTTTTTCAGTGCAGAAATTCCATGTGTCCATGCCCCAAGCATTTTTGGATGCAAAGTACCTGCAATTCCAGGAGAGAGACCCCTGAAGTGATGAACTAAACAGATGGTGATTTTCATAAGTTGGAGTCTTTGTGTTGCCAGTGGAAATAGGGCTCTTCTGAGTCATGAGAAAAGTATTTTGGTGACCCACACATGGAAAGCTGAAGTGTAGTGGTAAGATTTATTGGACTACAAGTAAAAGACTGCCCAGGTTCCTTTGTCTCATTTCTGTTCATCTCACTGTGGAAGAAGTCCAGTCTTGTCTTCATCAAGCCCAGAAGAAGGGCCAGGGTCCAGAAAGTCTGTGCCATCAGTTCAGTCCATGCCAAACTTATTCCTCTTCAGTCTCTGTCCCCATTCAGCTAGCTTAGGCTCTGTTTCTGGCTGTACTGTAGCCAGTGCTGCCTTGCAGTATTCAGGTCTGGGTTGGAGCGTGCTTGGAGCTCTGCTTGGGCTCAGTGGGCTGCAGGCTAGTTCAACGGCTATGGGCAAATGCATAGTCCTAAAAAAAGGCCTTTGTTAAGCTTTGATAATATTACCTTAGGCTGGCTTTCTTTCAAATTAATCAATCTCTTTCCCAATCCTTTGGGGGCTTGTTCTGGGCCCTTCCTTAACCAATCTGGTCTTTTCTCCAGTTTAGAATACTCCCCTTTATGATCACCATCTTGGCTCCTACTGAGCATGCCTCAAAATTCTGTAGTCATCTGGTTTCTACCACACATGTCCTTACCTGCCCCTGTACTGTTTAGGCTTCTACTGGGCATGTGCTCAGCAATGGTATTCAACACTTTCTCTCTCTAATAATCCCAGTACCAGGCCAGCTGCCCCCTGTGGAGAGTTTTCCTGTCTGCTTCAGGGATTAAGCCCTGAAGGTGGAGGATGCAAAGGTCCCTCAGAGAATTTATAAATGCTGTAGTTTTCTAGTGAATGAGGCTTAATGTGTGCTCCCATTTGCTCCTTTATTTATTTATTTATTTATTTATTTATTTATTTATTTATCTAACTAGCTACCTATAATAACATTTGATTTTCTTAATCTCCTACCACCCTGTCCAATACCCTGGAAAGGGCTGATATACAATGAGGGTTTTCTATGTTTCTATTCAGTTTGTAATACATTGTATTAGTGCCCAGAGGCCAGAAATTCGATGGAATCACTGGGACAAGATCAAGGTGTTGGCAGAACCGTGCTTGCTCTAGATGCCCCATGGATCCTCTTCTGCACATTGTGTGTGGTGTTAGCTTAGTAATAGCATTCTCTTTATTGGGTTGGTTTGAAGTTAAATAAGTTAGTATGTATAGAAGTTATATAAAATATCTGGTACTTAGACAACATTTAATAAATATTGGTTATTATATTTGAATAAGAACAGAAATCATTCTGAAATAATATCCGAATAATTGTTTTCTATAAATTATGTATTCTGTGTGTGCAAAGCCTAAAGCAATTTGTGAGACAATCCGTTCCAATGATAAGCAGTCAACTGTAATAGAATTACTCTTGAGGCAAATCTTAAGAATTATACCTGTTTTTCTCTGTCTAAAGAAGGCTTCAGGATACTTTTTTTTGTAAATAATTATTTGAATGGCTTCTTTTAGTAATGTTACTTTAAGAAATGTAATCACACAGTAAGGGGCGAGGCAATACTTGAAAAGGGAAGGAGACAAAAAAAATCAAGAATACATTATGACAAGGCTTTTTCTTTCCTCTGATTTAACACAGCCTGGTCCTGAAAGGCAGAATTTAAGGGGGGAGCTGGGCCAATGTGTGTGTAAAATTATGGAACCTTCTGGAAGGAGAGTTTCCATATCCGAAATTCTTCCCTCCTAAGAGTGAATCAAAATGGTTTCTGAAATAACATCTGGAGGGAAGGGTCTGCTGGAGATCACTTAGTGAGCAGACTAAAAGTTTATCTTCGGGTGTCGCTGTTTTTCTAAAAGATCAGTGACAGTACTATTTTTGGGTCTCAATGCCTTGAATCCTCTGGATTTATTACCAGAATTTTCTTTAAAAAATTCTACTCCCTGATTTCTTCCAGGCTTGCTTCCTCATGCCTAGACTCCTTTTGCCAGAGTTCATAATTTTATTCCAAGAGAGGAAGGTTTTGATAGCGGGGAAGAGACAGAGTGAAGAAAAGAAAAAAAAATGTCACAAAAGCACCAGAAACTTTACAGAAATGTGGAGCAAAACACTCGATAACATTTTTGTTCAGTAGAGGAACCGGTTTGCTACCTGAGATAGTCTGTATGTTTCCATACATTTTAGGAACTTGGCCATTGAATGTAGATGCATTTGGATCTGGGAGTGAATAAATAGCCAGTGTTGAATTTGTAGCACTTTCAATTATTGCTTCTTCCCTCTCAGAGGACAGCTTACTTGGAGCCTAATGGTGTCAGGAGCTTTCAGCTTGAAGCTGGCAAGAGTCAGCCTCCAGCTGTTCTCACTTTGTACCAAGATACAGTTACTAGAATCTCCTAAAAAAAATCTACTACTTCTTTCTTGCTGAGCATTCCTGAGTTTTTCCTAGGGAGAGCTGGCACTGCTGGGATAAACTAGCAGATGGAATATATGGTCTGCAGAGCCCAGCTTATGTTGGCAGATGGGGGTGGAAGGGGTTTGGGGGGTGCCAGAAATCTAAGTGGTGACATACCACATTGAGTCAGCTGCCAGCATGTGCATATTTTGTTTAATTAGCAGTTTTTGCAAGTTACAAGCATATGCTTTGTTACTTTTTTTCTGTTTTAATAGTAAGCTATTATGTTCTTTAGTGAACTCTTATGTCTTCTCTGGGTGAGTTTTGCTTATAATCAGCAAGTCAGCAGCACATGTCATGCCCAGGCTTTCCTGCACTTGCCCACCGCCGCGCCTTCCACCACCTGCCTCTTGCTATCCTGCTCCTAGGCATTGTGGGGAGACACAGAGGCAAGGTAGATGCAGATTCTGTGATGAGCTCCCTTATGGGAATGGAGGGAAATGGACCAGAGAAGGATCTGGTAACAAAAGAATTTAACACATATTTAGAACCAGGAACATACCCTGTTAAATTGTGGTAAGAAAGACAGTGGAAGCTAGAGGCTCACAATAGAGTAGGCAGCAAAGAGATATCTGGGAGTCAAGTCCAGAGAGAGACAGAGAAGAGACCACACATGCCATTAGCAAGAATACAGCCTGGTGCTGATGGAAAATGTTTCTGAGGTAGATGCTCCTTGTCTGTGCTTCTTAGAATGTCAGTGTCTCACTAATATGTGACTACCAAATCAGGTAACATCACCTAGTTTACTGAGACTGAAGGTCCCCTTCCACTTGACTCTTTGGAATCCACATTTTTATCACATCCCTTCCTTCTATCATTCTGGGAATTCTCAGGAGATGCCTAAGTGTTCCACAGAACTGTCCTGTGGTTGCCGGCATTTCCGGCCAGTGATTTTGCATATGCATCATGTTTTTTGTCTGCTCTGCCGTGGACCACCTCCAGAAAATTTCTGGATCATGTCCCTTCATGTTGCTGCTGTATGCTACTGTGTGGTTTCTTGGCAATCAGCAAAGACCTTTTCTTAAATGCTCCCAGTAAGAGCTGGGACAAGGTCATGTTTCAAGACTTTATGAATAGATGAGAAGAGTAGACATTGGAAGATGAATTACACTGAGATATGGACACTCTTGTATCCTACAAGCTCGACCATAGCCCATCCCCAAAGGATGCTTCCCAGTCCGATGTCATGAGTCAGCAGTCAGTTTATCTCACCAAAAAGTTAGTACTCTACAATGCTGTTCAACCTTTAATATACACTGAAACCACCTGGATATCTTGTTTAAGTGAACATTATGATTGAATCAAATGAAGGTGAGACCTTAGATTATGCATTTCTAATAAGCTCCCAGGTGATGCTGAAGACTATATATAGAACATCACTAAAAAATGCATTGTAGACCTAAATATAAAATGGAAATTTATAATACCTAAAAAATAAAATATTGGAAATAATCTTGGGACCTTGAGTTGAGCAAAGATTTTTTAAATTTTTATAAACTATAGAAGAAAAGAAATGCATAAAGTTAGACTTGATCAAAATAAAAATTTTTTGTTTATCATGAAACACTGTTAAGAATATGAAAAGGCAAGTCCTAAACTGAAAGAAAAAAGTTCTAAAATTTTAAAAAATTTTATTAATTTTAATTTATAGTGTTAACATAGATTCAAGTGTCCCACTCAATATAACTCCCTCAGCCCCCACACAAATGTCCCCATTACACCCCTTTTCTTCCCTTCCCCCTAACTCCCTCCCTCCTGCCCTCTGGGATTTGCTGTCCTGTTATCTGTATCTATGTGTTATGTATATATTATTTCATTCATCCCTTCACCCTCTCTGGTCCCATACCCTCATCCCCCTTCCCTCTGACATCAGTCCCTCTGCTCCCTGTGACCCCACCTCTGCCTCTAATCTGTTCCTCAGTTCATTTTGTTCCTTAGACTCCACATATAAGTGAGATTATATGATATTTGTCTTTCTCTGCCTGGCTTATTTCACTTAGCATAATAATCTCCAGGTTCATCCATGCCATCGCAAAAATGAAAGATTTTCTTCTTTTTCACGGCTATGTAGTATTTTATTGTGTATATGTGTCATTGCTTTTTTTTATTTAATTTTTTTTTTTTTTCATTTTTCTGAAGCTGGAAACAGGGAGAGACAGTCAGACAGACTCCCGCATGCGCCCGACCGGGATCCACCCGGCACGCCCACCAGGGGCGACGCTCTGCCCACCAGGGGGCGATGCTCTGCCCATCCTGGGCGTCGCCATATTGCGACCAGAGCCACTCTAGCGCCTGGGGCAGAGGCCACAGAGCCATCCCCAGCGCCCGGGCCATCTTTGCTCCAATGGAGCCTCGGCTGCGGGAGGGGAAGAGAGAGACAGAGAGGAAAGCGCGGCGGAGGGGTGGAGAAGCAAATGGGCGCTTCTCCTGTGTGCCCTGGCCGGGAATCGAACCCGGGTCCTCCGCACGCTAGGCTGACGCTCTACCGCTGAGCCAACCGGCCAGGGCGTGTCATTGCTTTTTAATCCACTTGTCCACTGACGGACACTTGAGCTGTTTCCAGATCTTCGCTATTGTAAACAATACTGCCATAAACATGGGGGTGCATTTTTTCTTTTGAATCAGTGATTTGGTATTCTTAGGATATATTCCTAAAAGTGGGATAGCTGGGTCAAAAGGCAGTTTCATTTTTAATGTTTTGAGGAAATACCATACTGTTTTCCACAGTGGCTGCATAAGTCTGCATTCCCACCAGCAGTGCAGGAGGGTTTCGTTTTTATCACACACTTGCCAGCAGTGATTGTATGTTGATTTGTTAATGAGGGACATTCTGACAGGTGTGAGGTGGTATCTCATTGTGGTTCTAATTTTCATTTCTCTGATGATCAGTGATGTTGAAAATTTTTCATATGCCTATTGGCCATCTATCTATGTCCTCTTTGGAGAAGTGTCTATTCAGTTCTTTTGTCCATTTTTTAATTGGATTATTTACCTTCCTGGTGTTGAATTTAGAATTTCTTATAAAATTAGGTTATTAACCCCTTATCAGACATATTGGCAAATATGTTCTCACATTGTGTAGGGAGTCTTTTAATTTTTTTCATGGTGTCTTTTGCTGTGCAAAAGCTTTTTAGTTTGATATAGTCCCATTTGTTTAATTTGTCCTTTATTTCACTTGCCTGTGGAGATAAAGTGGTAAAAATATTGCTACGAGAGATAACAGAGAGTTTACTGATTATGGTTCTTCCAGATGTTTATGTGTTCTTCCATAACACATTTAAGTCTTTTATCCATTTTGAGTTTATTTTTGTGAATGGTGTTTAAGTTTGTGGTCTAGTTTTGTTTTTTTACATGTACCTGTCCAATTTTCCCAACACCATTAATTAAAGAGACTGTCTTTACTCCATTGTATGCTCTTACCTCCTTTGTCAAATATCAGTTGTTCATAAAGGTGTGGGTTTATTTCTGGGTTCTCTGTTCTGCTCCATTGATCTGTATGCCTATTCTTATGCCAGTGTCAAGCTGTTTTGATTACAATGACCTTGTAGTATAACTTGATATTGGGAAGTGTAATACTTCCCACTTTATTCTTCATTTTCAAGATTGCTTTCGCTATTTGTATCTCAATTTGTTTCCATATAAATTTTTGAAATTTGAAATATTTTTTTATATCTTTGAAGTATGCCACTGGTATTTTAATAAGAATTGAATTAAATTTATACATTGCTTTGCGTAATATAGACATTTTAATTATGTTTTTGCTTCCTATTCATGAACATAGCATATGCTTCCACTTGTTTGTATCTTCCCTGATTTTTTTATTCAATGTCATAATTTTCTAGATACAAGCCTTAATCTTCTTGGTTATATTTACTCCTAGGTACTTTATTTTTTTGTTGTTGTTGTTGCAACAGTGAAGAGGTTTGTTTCCTCAATTTCTCTTTCAGGCAGTTTATTGTTAGTGTATAAAAATACCACTGATTTCTGAATATTAATTTTATATCCTGTAACCTTGCTGAATTTATTTTTCAGGACTTAAGGGTTTTCTATGTACAGTATCATGTCATCAGCAAATAACAATAGTTTTACTTCTTCTTTTTCTGTTTCGATGCCTTTTATTTCTTCTTCTTGTCTGATAACTGTGGCTAGGACTTCCAGAACTATGTTGAATAAGAGTGGTGAAAGGGGGCACCCCTGCCTTATTCCTGATCTTAAGGGGATTGCTCTTAATTTTTGCCCATTGAGTATGATGTTGGCTGTGGGTTTGTCATAGATGGCCTTTATTATGTTGAAGTATGTTCCCTGTATTCCCACTTTGCTGAGAGTTTTGATCATAAATGGGTGCTGGGTTTTATCAAATACTTTTTCTGCATCTATTGAAATTATTATGTGATTTTTCTCCTTCCTTTTGTTTATGTGATGAATCACATTGATTGATTTGTGAATATTGTACCAGCCTTGCCTGCTAGGAATAAATCCCACTTGATCATGATGTATGATCTTTTTGAAATATTGTTGGATCCTATTTGCTAATATTTTGTTGAAAATTTTAGCATCTATGTTCAACAGGGTTATTGGTCTATAGTTTGCTTTCTTGGTAGTGTCTTTACTTGGTTTTGGAATGAGGATAATACTTGCCTCATAAAAGGAGCTTGGAAATCTGTCCTCCTCTTGAATTTTTTTAAATAGCTTGAGAAGGATAGATGTTAATTCTTCTTTGAATGTTTGATAATATTCACCTGTGAAGCCATCCAGTCCAGGACTTTTGTTTGCTGGGAGTTTTTTTGATAACTGTTTCAACTTCATTTGTTGTAATCAGTCTGTTCAGGTTTTCTGATTTTTCCCGATTGAGTTTTGGAAGAATGTATGTTTCTAGGATTTATCCATTTTACCTAGATTGTCCAATTTTTTGGCATATAGACCTTCATAGCATTTTCTTACAATCCTTTATATTTCTGCTGTGTCAATTGTTACTTCTCCACTTTCATTTCTAATTTTATTTATTTGAGTCTTCTCTCTTTTTTGCTTGATGAGTCTGGTTAAAAGTCTGTTAATCTTGTTTACCTTTTTAAAGAACCAGCTCTTGGTTTCATTAACATTTTGTATTTTTTTTTTAACTTCTATGTCATTTATTTCTGATTATAATTATTTCCTTTCTTCTACTTCCTCTGGGCTTTATTTGTTGTTCTTTTTCTAGTTCTTTTAGGTGAAGGGTTAAATTGTTTATTTGAGCTATTTCTTGCTTCTTAGGTATGCCTGTAATGCTATGAACTTCCCTGTCAGGATTACTTTTGCCGTGTCCCATAGATTTTGAGTTGTATGTTCATTTTCATTTGTTTCAAGGAAGTTTTTGATTTTTTCTTGCCCTCATTGTTAACCCATTTGTTATTTAATAAAATGTTATTTAGCCTCCAAGTACTTGAATATTTTTCAGTTTTTCTATTATACTCGACTTCTAGTTTCTTTCTATTGTGATCAGAGAAAATGCTTGAAATGATTTCAATATTTTTAAATTTGAGACTTGTTTGGTGGTCAACCCTAGAGAATGTATCATAAATATTTGAAAAAAATGTATATTCTGCTCCTTTGGGGTGAAAGGTTGGGAAGTTATCAATTAAATCCAGTTGATCTAGTGTATCATTTAAGGCCATTATTTCTTTGTTAATTTTCTGTCTGGAAGATCTATCCATTGATGTTAGTGAGGCATTAAAATATCCTACTATTATAGTATTGCTGTTGATCTCGCCCTTTATGTCCATCAAAATCTCCTTTATATGTTTAGGTGCTACTATATTAAGCTCATAAATATTTACAATGGTTATATCCTCCTGTTGAATTGCTCCCTTTATTATTATGTGGCAAACTCCTTTATCCCTTACTATAGCCTTTGTTTTAAAGGCTATTTTGTCATATATAAGTATTGTTACCCCAGATTTTTTTTTCTTTTCCATTAGCATGAAATACTTTTTTCCATTCCTTCACTTTCAGTCTATGTGTATTTTTGTTGTGAGGTGGGTCTCTTGTAGCCAGCATAAGTAAGGGTCCTGTTTTCTCATCCATTAAACTACCCTAGATCTTTTGATTGGAGCATTTAATCCACTTACATTTAAGGTTACTATTGATGTGTACTTATATACTGCCATTTTATTCTTTAAATCTACAATCCTCTTTCTCTCAATTTCTTTTTTCTTTTGCTGTTTTAATAGCAAGCTCCTTAACATTTTTTACAAAACTGGTTTGGTTGTAATTAATTACTTTAATCTATTTTTGTCTAGGAAGCTTTTAATTCCTTTTTCAATTTTGAATTATAGCCTTGCTGGGTAAAGTAGTTTTGGTTGTAGATTCTTATTTTGCATCACTTTGAATATTTCTTGCTAATCCCTTCTAGTTTCAAGTGTTTCTGTTGAGAAGTTGATGTCACCCTTATGGGGCTCCTCTGTAGATGATTAACTGCTTTTGTCTTACAGCTTTTAGTATTCTGTCTTTGTCTTTTATCTTGGCACTTTAATTATGATTTGTCTTGGTGTAGTCCTCCTTGGTTCCTCTTTATTGGGACTCTCTGTGCTTCTTGAGCTTGTGTGACTTTTTCCTTTATCAGTTTAGGGACATTTTCAACTATGATTTTCTCAAACACGTTCTCTATCCCTTGTTCATTGTCTTCTCCTTCAGGCACCCTTATGATGCGGATGTTGTTTCTCTTCATGTTGTCACAGAGCTCTCTTAAAGTTTCCTCAGTCTTTTTGAACTTTTTGTTTTGCTGCTCTTCCTTTCTGCTTTCATTTTTCTTGTCCTCTATATCACTGATTTGATCCTCTGCTTCATCCAGCTTGCTGTTGATTCCTTCTAGTGCAGTCTTCATTTCTGATATTGTATTTGTCATTTATGACTGGTTATTTTTTATGATTTCAATGTCCTTTTTGATGCTTGCTATCTCTTTATTTAGGCACTCATTATGATCATTCATTGTTGCTCTAAGATCCTTGAGCATCCGAAAAATCATTATTTTTAACTCTGCATCTGAAGTTCAATTACTTCCTTTTAATTTAGTTCTTTTTCTGGGGATTTCTCTGGGTTTTTTTTTTATTAATTTTAATGGGATGACAATGATCAATCAGGGTACATATGTTCCGAGAAAACATCTCTAGATTATTTTGATGTTTGATTATGTTGCATACCCCTCACCCAAAATCAAATTGTCTTTTGTCACCATCTATCTGGTTTACTTTGTGCCCCTCCTGTCCTCACCCCCTCCCTTTCCTTTCTCCCCCCCCCCAGTTATATAACAATCTTGTTCATGTCTCTGAGTCTCACTTTTATGTCCCATCTATGTATGGAATCATATAGTTCTTAGTTTTTTATGATTTACTTATTTCACTCAGTATAATGTTATCAAGGTCCATCCATGTTATTGTAAATGATCCAATGTCATCATTTCTTATGGCTGAGTAGTATTTCATAGTATATATATATACCAAAGCATTTTAATCCACTTGTACACTGACGGACACTTGGGCTGTTTCCAGATCTTCACTATTGTGAAAAATGCTGCCATAAACATGGGGGTGCATTTCTTTTTTTGGAGCAGTGCTACAGTGTTCTTAGGGTATATTTCTAAAAGTGGGATAGTTGGGTCAAAAGAAAGTTCCATTTTTAATTTTTTGAGGAATCTCCATACTGTTTTCCACAGTGGCTGCACCAGTCTACATTCCCACCAGCAGTATGGGAGGGTTCGCTTTTCTCCACATCCTCGCCAACACTTAATCTGTGTTGTTTTGTTGATGAGCACCATTCTGACTGGTTTGAGGTGATATCTCATTGTGGTTTTAATTTGCATTTCTCTAGTGATTAATGATGTTGATCATTTTTTCATATGCCTATTGGACATCTGTATGTCTCTTTGGAGAAGTGTCTATTCATTTCTTTTGCCCATCTTTTGATTGGATTGTTTGTCTTCCTGGTGTTGAGTTCTACAAGTTCTTTATAAAGTTTGGTTATTAACCCCTTATCAGACATATTGTCAAATATGTTCTTCCATTATATAGTTTATTTTGTTCTTATTGTCTTTAGATGTGCAAAAACTTTTTAGTTTGATTTATTCCCATTTGTTTATTCTGTCTTTTACTTCACTTGTCTGTAGAGATAAATCAGCAAATATATTGCTGCAAGAGATGTCAGAAAGTTTACTGCCTATGTTTTCATCTAAGAGGCTTATGGTTTCATGGCTTACATTTAAGTCTTTTATCCATTTTGAGTTTATTTTTGTGAATGGTGTAAGTTGTGGTCTAGTTTCATTTTTTTGCAGGTAGGTGTCCAAATTTCTCAAAACCATTTATTAAAGAGACTGTCTGTACTCCATTGTATGTTCTTACCTCCTTTGTCAAATATCAGTTGTCCATAAAGCTGTGGGTTTATTTCTGGGTTCTCTGTTCTGTTCTATTGATCTAGATTTCTGTTCTTAAGCCAGTACCAGGCTGTTTTGAGTACAATGGCCTTGTAGTCTAACTTGATATCAGGAAGTGTGATTCTTCCCACTTTATTCTTCCTTTTCAAGATTGCTGAGGCTATTTGTGTTCTTTTTTGGTTCCCTATAAATTTTTGGAACATGTGTTCTATGCTTTGAAATATGTCATTGGTATTTTAATTGGTATTGCGTTGAATTTATGAATTGCTCTGGGTAATATACATTTTAATGACGTTTATTCTTCCTAACCACAAGCACAGTACATGCTTTCACTTGTTTGAATCTTTCTTGATTTCTTTTATCAATGTTTTATAATTTTCCGAGTACAAGTCTTTAATCTCCTTGGTTAAATTTACTCCTAGGTACTTAATTACTTTGGTTGCAATAATGAAGGGGATTGTTTTCTTAATTTCTCTTTCTGACAGTTCATTGTTGGTGTATAAAAATGCCTCTGATTTCTGTGTATTAATTTTGTATCCTGCCACCTTGCTGAATTCATTTATCAGGTCCAGTAGTTTTTTGACTGAGACTTTAGGGTTTTCTATATACAATATCTCATTATCTGCAAATAATGATAGTTTTACTTCTTCTTTTCCAATTTGGATGCCTTTTATTTCTTCTTCTTGTCTGATTGCTGTGGCTAGCACATCCAGGACTATGTTGAATAAGATTGGTGAAAGGGGACACCCCTGTTTTGTTCCTGATCTTAAGGGGATTGCTTTTAATTTTTGCTTATTTAGTATGATGTTCGCTGTGGGTTTGTCATAGATGGCCTTTATCATGTTGAGGTATGTTCCATGTATTCCCACTTTGCTGAGAGTTTTGATCATGAATCGGTGCTGGATTTTATCAAATGCTTTTTCTGCATCTATTGAATTTATCATGTGTTTTTTTTTCTTCCTTTTGTTTATATGATGAATCACTTTGATTGATTTGTGAATATTGTACCAGCCTTGCCTCCCCAGAATAATTCCCACTTGATCATGGTGTATGATTTTTTTCATATATTTATGGATCCGGTTTGCTAATATTTTGTTGAGGATTTTAGATTTTAGATTTATCAGGGATATTGGCCGATAGTTTTTTTTCTTTGTGTTGTCTTTGCCTGGTTTTGGAATCAGAATTATGCTCGCCTCATCAAAGGAGCTTGAAAGTCTTCCTTCCTCTTAAATTTTTTGAAATAGCTAGAGAAGAATAGGAGTCAGTTCTTCTTTGAATATTTCCTGGAATTTACTTTTGAAGCCATCAGGCCCAGGATGTTTTTTTGGGGGAGGTTTTTGATAACTGTTTTAATCTCATTTGTTGTAATCGGTCTGTTTAGGCTTTCCGATTTTTCCAGATTGGTTTTTGGAAGATTGTATGTTTTAAGGAATTTGTCCATTTCCTGTAGGTTGTCTAATTTTTTGGCATACTGTTCTTCATAGTATTTTCTTACAATATTTTGTATTTCTGTTGTGTCTGTTGATATTTCTCCACTCTCACTTTTAATTTTATTGATCTGAATCCTCTCTGTCTTTTTTTTTGTGAGACTAGTTAAAGGTTCATGAATCTTGTTTACCTTTTCAAAGAACCAGCTCCTGATTTCCTTTTTTCTTTGTGTTGTTTCTTTAGCGTCTATGTATTTATTTCTGCTCTGATCTTTATTATTTCCTTCCTTCTACTATGCCTCGGCTTTTCTTGCTGTTCTTTTTCTAGTTCTTTTAGATGCAGGGTTAAGGTGTTTATTTGAATTTTCTCTAGCTTTGAAAAGTATGCCTGTAGTGCTATGAACTTCTCTCTCAGTACTGCTTTTGCTGTGTCCCATAAATTTTGAGTTGTTTAAGCTCATTATCATTCGTTTCTAGAATTTTTTTAAATTTTTTCTTTGATCTAATTGTAAATCCATTTGTTATTTAACAACCTGCTGTTTAGTTTTTATATGTTTTATAATTTTTGAGTTTTTCTGTTGTGGTTGATTTCTAATTTGATGCCATTGTGATCAGAGAAAATGCTTGATATGATTTCAATCTTCTTAAATTTGTTGAGACTGCTTTTGTGCCCTAAGATGTAGTCTATCCTAGATAATGTACCATGGGTACTTGAAAAGAATGTATATTCTGCTCCTTTAGGGTGAAAGGTTCTGAAGATATCTGTTAGGTCGAGTTGATCTAGTGTGTCCTTTAAGTCTGCTGTTTCTTTGTAAATTTTCTTTCTTGAGGATCTATCTATTGATGTTAGTGGAGTATTGAAATCCCCTACTATTATAATATTGCTGTTGATCTCACCCTTTATATTCATCAAAGTCTGCTTTATATATTTATGTGTTCCTATGTTTGGTGCGTAGCTTTTATAACAGTTATATCTTCATGTTTTATTGCTCCCTTTTTCATTATGTAGTTCCCTTCCTTATCCCTTACTATAGCCTTTGTTTTAAAGTCCATTTTGTCTGATATAAGTATTGCTACCCCAGCTTTTTTTTCATTTCCATTTGCATGAAATATTTTTTTCCATACTTTTATCTTCAGTCTATGTGCATCTTTTGTTTTAAGGTGTGCTTCTTGTAGACAGCATATGTACTGGCTCTGTTTTCTTATCCATGCAGTTACCCTATGTCTTTTGATTGGATCATTTAATCCATTTTCATTTAAGGTTATTATTGATATGTAGCTGTTTATTTTCATTTTATTTTTTAAAGCTGTATTCCTCTTTTGCTATATTCTTTTCCCACTATAATCTGTTTACAACAGGCCCCTTAATATTTCCTGCAGCATTGGTTTGGTTGTAATAAATTCCTTGAGTTTTTTTTTTTTTTAATTTGGGAAACTTTTTATTTCTCCTTCAATTTTAAATGATAGCCTTGGTGGATAAAGTAGTCTTGGTTGTAGTTTCTTTTTCTGCATTACTTTGAATATTTCTTGCCATTCCCTTCTGGCCTCAAGTGTTTCTGTTGAGAAATGTGATGTCATCCTTATGGGGCTCCTTTGTAGGTGGTAGCCTTTTTTTCTCTACTAGCTTTTAACATTTTCTCTTTATCACTTAGCTTTGGTATTTTAATTATGATGTGTCTTGGTGTAGATTTCTTTGGTTTTCTCTTTAATGGAGTTTTCTATATTTCTTGAACTTGTGAGAGTTTTTCCTGCATTAATTTAGGGAAGTTTTCAGCTATGATATGATTGAACAAGTCTCTATCCCTTGTTCTTTCTCTTCTTCTTCAGGAACCCCTATGATGTGGATGTTATTTCTCTTTATGTTGTCACAGAGCTCTCTTAGAGTTTCCTCATACTTTTTGAGTCTCTTTTCCTTTTTCTGCTCTGCTTCCATGCCTTCGTTTAGCTTGTCCTCCAACTCGCTGATTCAATTCTCAGCTTCATCCATCCTGCTTTTAATTCCTTCCATTGTGGTCTTTATTTCTGATATTGTATTTTTCACCTCCAACTGAATCTTTTTAAATATTTCAATGTCATTTTTTATACTTGCTATTTCTTTATTTAGGTGTTTGTAATGACCATTCATTGTTGTTCTAAGATCCCTAAGCATCCTCACAATCATTATTTTAAACTCTGCATCTGGAAGTTTGGTTATTTCCATATCACTCAGTTCATTTCCTGGAGGTTTCTCCTGTGGTTTCATTTGGATTGCACTTCTCTGTCTTCTCATTATGTGTGTATTGTTTATAGAGCTGGTTGAGTCTAGGCTTGGTGTTGTCTGCCTCCAATTTTCAGTTGTGTTATTTCTAGGTCTTCTTGGGTTGGCATCAGCTGTTATTTGTAATCCACTGTCGGATTTGGCTTTTCTGGTAGAGCTGCTTTGAAGTCTTGATTTGTTTGTTTTTTTTCTCAGTTTTCTTAACAGGTTGTAGTCTTGTGTACTGATCTCAGCAGGGGGCTTATTTGAAACTATATCCAGGAATGTGGTGGGCATAACCTGAGACTCTGAAGGCCTGATTTGCCAGTTACTCTCTCTGGGGGCTGGGTGTTTTCTCAGCTTCAGTAGGGGAAGGTGTATCTCAGATCTCCATGGAGACATGAGTTACTGCCCCTCCTCTCCACTTCTTGTTTTCAGCTGTGTCTTGTTGCTCTGATTGGAGCTGGAGAGATGTCTGGAGATGGGTCACCCAGAACTACTTTAGTCTTGTATTGTGTGAAAGGATCAAACCCTCCCCCCCCCCACTGTGGCCACCTCCAGTACTGGATGAGTCAGCTTCTCATGTTATTCCATGCATTCCTCTGTCCCTCACCATCTGTCTCTCTCTCCCCCTTTACTTTTGGAGGACAAGCCAGCCCTTTCAACACACCTCATTCCCAGGTCCCCAGGCAAGTGGCTGTGAGTGATATTTTCTGCTCTTTTCCTTGTAGTGAGAGCCCTTCTGGGCTTTCAGCCTCACCCCCCTACTTTGTTCCTGTAAGCAGGAGAGACTCACTGCTCTGGGTGTTCACTACCAGGCTTGGCGTGGCTTCTTTGCTCCTTGGTTTTTGAGAGCTGTTCTTATAGTCCAGAGTTTGTTTTTCATGCTGATTGTTCCTAAATTAATTTATAATCCAGTTTGGTGGTGTGAGCTGGGAGTCTGTGCATCTGCCTACTCTGCTGCCATCTTCAGATCCCCTAGGATTTCTCTTGTTGATTTATTTGAGTCTCATTTTTTTGTCTGCTAATTTTGTCTGTGTATAGGTAGTGCTGTCTGACCTTCAAATTTTTTGTGGTTTCTTTATGAGGAAGATGGGCTCATTGCTACTGACCTCCAGGTCACCTGTCCTCCTTGCTCTAGGAATACTTCTTGAGGGTGCTATTTTTTCCTACTGTTGTGAATACTGAATGCAGTTAGTCCTTTTGTGGGTGCAGTTATACAGTCAGGCTGGCTGGCTTTAAGAGTCAACCATGATTATGTGTATTAGACACATAATGTGCAATGTCTGTGCAATGTCTGTCTTGTTAGGCATATTTATTCTCCACAGTGTCTGGTGCCTGCTATATTCTCTTTTGGGCATACTGTTTTTGTAGTTAGCTGAGCCTAGGGTAGGTGCTGTCTGCCACCTACTACTGGTTGCGTTGGTTCTGAGTCTTCTTGGGTTGGCATCAGCCTTTGTTTGTAACCTCCTGTGGGCCACCTATCTGCAGCTACTGCTCTTTTCTCTGTCTGTCAGCGTTTTCTGTGCCTGGGTAGTGTGGGAAGTGCCAATGTGTGTATAAGGATCAGCTTCCTCCTGCTTAAAGATGACAGCAGCTCCGTAAAAGCCCCAAGCTCTGTAAAATTTGCCTCCACTTTTCAGCTGCTCCACCTCCTCTTGTAGCTGCCTGGGCTTCCCACAGAATCTTCTGTAGAAAGACTTTAGTGTGGGCTCAGACTGACCTCACCCTACCAACCCCTCTTTAAAAATAATTAAAAAAACCTTGAGTAGTGAGGCATATGTTTATTATATTGATTATTTTGATGACTTCATGGATGTATACATATATCAAGATTTGTATGCTTTAAATATGTACAACTTATTATACCTCAAGTATGCCGTCATAAAGCTGTAAAATCAAAACAATCAAAATATAAAGGCTCTTTATTAAATCAAAGATTTATGGGGAGGCTGGAGCACTAATTCTGGGCAAGAAAGAATGAAGAAAGTTTGGCAGATAAAAGTACAGGCAAGATTGTGGAGCTAGAATAATTTGATAAAACTCTGTGTGAGCCACAACCAGGAGCCCTCACTGCCATCCCTGCAGGATCTCAGCTCCATCGCTGTTGTGAGTGAATGATCTCAGCTTCTTTCTCTTCGTACCATTACTTGGCTGTGCCATCCATTGTTATGCCTGGACCACATTCTAGGGCAATAGTTTCCAGAAAATGTGAAGGTGGAGGATCTGACACCCTCGATTCTGTAGTGGGAGCTATGACCCTGCCACTCCCAAGAAACTGCACTAAGGTGGGGAGGATGGAGAGGTCCCTCAACACATAAGAAGCGTTCTCATTTTGAGTAGTCAAGAAAGAAAAAGAACAAATGACTGTAGGTATCCATATGACATTGTTTCTGAAGGCATATGGAGCCCTTGGATCTTTCTGATGTATTTATTTGTGTAGCATTCTGCACCTCACACTACTAGCTCTCTAGTTAGTTAAGAACACTGCTAAACTACCCAGTTCTGACCCCTCTTTTGTTTACATACTGTGTATTTTCATTTGCAAGATCTGCTCCTCTGTTCTTTGGTATGTGCTACTGTAGCAGATATTTAATCTTAGAGGATGTGATAGGTTAAACTTTCTTTCCTAATACCTTTTTCAAACTATCTCTGTTTTTAGAAGCAGCCAGCTCATGCTTGTAATTTTTCCTAGTTCTATATTCTGGGCTAGCCCAACTCGCCCTCTAGTGGCCACTTGTTTAATCTTCCCACAGTTATTTAAAAGCCTATGTTTACAGACAGCGATTTTCAAACTTTTTCATCTCATGGCACATGTAAACTAATTACTAAAATTCTGTGGAACACCAAAAAAATATTATAGTATTTTACTCTGAAAAAAATATAGTTATAATTTGGATTCATCCACACTAGAGGGCTATTGTTGTGTTGGCTGTTATCATTTTTTTATTTGACAACCTAAGTTAGTGCCCATGACTAAATAGTCAGGCATTGTATGTTTTAAAATTTTTTGTAGTGCGTTGGTGGAAAATCTCTCCTTTAGACTTATAGCATTCAAAATTTGTATTGCTATTTACAATAAAAACTATATTATATATTTCAGCTCGGTTCATAAGCACACATATAACTAAAATAGAAAAAAAAACAGTATTTACCCTCATTGTGCAACATCTTGTGGAATTTTTTTATTCTAGTCTCCTTTCATTTAGAAAAAAATGTTAGTTTATCCACTAAACGGATTTAATGATTTCAAACACCAGTAATTTGCAACCCATATTTTGAAATCCAATGCTTTAAACTATTATTAAGTCTGACTTTTTCCTGTTAGCTAATAATAGGTATTTCTCTCAAAAAGAAATACACAAACACACACACACACAAAGCTGCTATTGGAAATTCAAATGTTGCTAGGCGTCCTATATTTTATCTGGCAACCCTACCTATGTAACAATGCTGAGTGATTCCAGGCCTATATAAAAGATTTTGGCCAAGGTCCCATCTCTTTTTCAAAGGAGGAAATTGATAAAACACTTTATTTTTACATAAGCTATGAGCCTGGAAAGATGACAACAGTGAGGTTAGGAGTGGTATGACGATCTAAAAATATTTAGATTCATTGAAATTCTCCTTCTTCACTCATATAAGTGATGCTTTTTCAATAAAGCATCATTTATTTAATTTTTAAAATTCATTCAATAATTATTTATAGAAAATCCTGCCAGATAGTAAGGCTTCCCAACTATAGTTCTGATTGAGACTAGAATGTTTCCAGGCCACAGGACAGAAAAACCACTGAAACCTTTTTTTGGAAGTACCCAGGAACCCTGGGCAGGTTGCTCAGTTGGTTAGAGCATCATCCTGACATGTCAAGTTTGCAGGTTTGATTCTTACAGGGAGATGGGGGTGGGGAGCAATAAAGAGGGAAAAATATACAGTGACAAAAAATGATTTGACTTTGGGTGATGGGCCCACAACCCAATCAACAGTTCAAATGCTATAAAGATGTTCAGCTGAATCTATGTACTCTTACTAATGTCACTCCATTAAATTTAATTTCTAAATTAAAAAAATGAGCTTGTAATTCACATGTTTTCATTTTATATTTTGTTTTTAGTAATTCATTTTTTATAAACGACTTTAAACCTGACCAGTTGGTGGTGCAGTGGATAGAGCATCAGACTAAGACGTGGAGGACCCAGGTTCGAAACCTTGAGGTCGCTGGCTCACCAGCTTGAGCACGAGTCACTGGCTTGAGTGTGGGATCATAGACATGAACCCATGGTCTCTGGCTTGAGCTCAAAGATCATTGGCTTGAAGCCCAAGGTCACTGGCTTGAGCAAGGGGTAACTTGCTTTGCTGGAGCCCCTGATCAAGGCACATATGAGAAAGCAATCAACCAGCAACTAAGGAGCCACATGAATAATTGATGCTTCTCATCTCTGTCCCTTCCTGTGTGTCTGTCACTATCTCTGTCTCTCTGTCTCGGTTACACACACACACATACACACACACACACACACACACACACACACACACACACAAGACTAATTTTTAGAATAGTTTCAGATTTACAGAATTATTGCAATGGTAATACAGAGCTTCCTTACCCTATACCCTGCACCCAGTTCTTCTATTAACAACATCTTCATTAAGGTACTACAGGTACTTGTTATGATGAATGGGCTATATTGACACAGTATGTTAATTAAAACATACTTTATTTAATAGAGTTCCTTAGTTTTTACTTAATGTCATTTAGACATTCCTTGTTTTTGGATACTGTAACTATTTTGAAGAAAACTGACCAGTTATGTTTTTATAATATACTTTCATGGAAGTTTGATTTTTCATTCCCATGATTAGACTAGAGTTATATATTTTAAGGAGGAAGATCACAGAAATAAAGTGTCCTTCTCATCATTAAATCGCAGGCACATACCATCAACAAGACTCAGCAGTTTTTCTGTTGCTGTTGATCATCTGGCTCGTGCTTGTCAGGTTTATCCCCGTTTCCGTTCTTTATTCTTTAGAACAAAATCACTATGTACAGCCCGCACTGGAAGCACCCTTCGTGAGCACAGAGGAACTCTATCAATTATTTGGATATTTTTCTGCATGAAATATTGGTATTTTCTTATATACTAGTTAGTTAATGTGATAATTATATATCGTTATAAATAAATATTAGTGCTATATTAATACATGCAAGTATATGAAAAAATGTTTGCTCTTGTTATATTTTATTGTGCATACAAATTAATTATACTAATGTTCACTCATGGATATTTGAATTATACATTGAGTTACAATGCAAAACTACTTGATTTCTTTTTTTGCTCAGATACTTCCAGCTTGGTCACTGGGAGCTTTCAGCTGGCTTCTGAGTCCCAACTTCAACAGTAGGTTTTTATTTTTATAATCACTTCTTTAATTTCTGGCACAATCAGATGCTCCTCTTTCACTTTCTGTTACCTTCTGTCTCAGATTCAACCATTGCTTCAGGAAGCTCTTGTTCTTTATATTGGGGAATGACATTAAAACCAAGATATTGGTACAAGGACTGTCTCACAGTTTCTGAGTATTGTATTTTTCCCCCTAGCTTTATTAAAGTATAACTAGTATACAAAAAATGCACATAATTAATGTATCCAATTTAGGAGTTTGGACATATGTATGCACTTATGCTACTATCTCCACAACCAAGATAATAAATAAATCTTTCACCTCTGAAAGTTTCCTTGTTTCTCATTTTTTGTTTACGGGTTTTTCTGTTTGTGGTAACAACACTAAACATGAGATCTACCCTCTTAACAAATTTTTAAGTGCACAATACCTTACTGTTAGCTACAGGCATGATGTCGTGTCAAAGATTATGGAAGCTTTTTCTGCTTCTATTAATATGACCATGGGATTTTTATTCTTTTTTTTTTATTAAAGTGGTGTATGACATTGATTGATTTGCATATGTTGAACCATCCTTGCATCCCCCAAATAAATGCCACTTGGTCATGGTGTATGAATCTTTTAATGTTCTTTTGAATTCAGTTTGCTAACATGTTTTTGAGGATTTTTACACCATAATTATCAAGGACATTAACATGCAGTTTTCTTTCCTTGTGGTGTCTTCAACTGGACAGATCTCAAAATGGTTCTTTTTTTCTCCACCAGAAGGATCTGGTGGGTGAAGTTAAGCTCATGAAAGAGGGCAAGCTCCTTAAAACTGTGGTCTCCGGGAATTTCTCAGTCTTAGACCCAGTCCACACTCAGCACTCAGCAGTTTGTCACAATTACCATTTAATGTTTTTGAGAGTTTAAGGTTTCAGCCGCTCCTGCTCTGGGTAAGCAGGAATTAGAAGGGTTCTGTGCACTCTGGGGCCTCGAAGACACCAGGGTTATCAGCCAAGGAAAAGTCATTGGTTTTCAAATTATCCAGATTTTTTACTTGCTTTAAGAAAGAGTAACAACTTCTAATGCTCTACATTTTTGAACTGTTATCACAGTCCAGGAAATAAATATTTTATAAAAGTTATGGCCCACGGTATATTGCAAATTAAAGAAAAAAAATCAATCCTCTGGCAAGTAATTGCAGAAGTGCTGTTATAATCCCATCAAAGGCTAACAATAACTCTGCTCATGCTGCTGGTGGCACACCACTAGGAGGACGGTGCAGTCAAAGTGTGAAGCCCAATATTTTGTCTGTTTGCAACACAAGTCCTACAAGAGCAGGGCCTAGATACTCATTACAAATGCACTGGTGGGCACGTACTCTTAGTCATTGTCCCAGGGGCCTGAATAACCCAGAACAAATGCAAGACCTAGATTTTCTGCAACACCCATGTGTTTCTCAGTTGTGCTGTGAAACTGGAACACAACACAGTACACAAGTACTAAATAAAATATTTATTATTACTCTCTGAGGCCTGAGGCCACATACACAGAAAAGCTTGACCTGAGGGTGAGGAGGAGGAATAGTCAAACAGAAGAGGTCGTGTTTGAGGGTGTTGGGAGATATTTCTTTCTGGGTGGGTCTTCACTTGGTCTCACGACGAGCTGTATCCCAAACTCATGTTGCTGACTCCCACCTGACCTACATCTTGAACTTGCAGATATACGGTAAGTTGTCAAAACAGTTATAATCTTTCCATTTCAGAAATCCTGGAGAGATAGAAGAGTTCAAGTGAATGGGGTTGGTGGAGCTTGTGACCCAAAAGAGAGGAATCCCAGACTCTGGCCTAGGATCCCTAGATGAGGGAGAATTTCCCCCTCATCTTTACCAGGGTTTCACTGTAGGAGAAGGAGACTCAAGGAAAGAAAAGACAAATCTATACTGCTTTTCCTAGCTCAGGAGAATTCCTGAAGGTCAGGTCAAGAAATGGGGGACAAGGGGCCAGGAAGGCTGGCCAGAAGATAGCGCCTCTGTCTCTTACCTGAGCTCCGTGACAGCGCCGCGCAGTAGCCGGGGTTTGCGATGGTGGCAGGATCTTTCTCCCAGGCAAGGAAATTCAGCACATCGTTGTTACTCCATTCCCATCCACCTCCATTGGGCTCATAGCCCTAGAGACAGAGGATGGAGCCAGGTAAGGTTGAGTGGTCATTAGAGTTCTCCGTGCACGATCCTCTCTTCAGCACCACGGAACTTGGTCTGCTATTCCAGATGTTGTCACAAAGCTTTCCACAGGGAAATTCTCCCTAATTCCTTGTTTCTATTGGCAATTCCCAAACTCAGTAATCACAGAAACTAATGGAACTACTCAGAATAACATGTTACTGGCTGGACAACAACTGGTGGTGCATTTATTATTACCCTGGGAACCTCAAAGACAATGTCTGCTCTGTAGGGAAAATGCATCATATCTTCATTTAGGATTCCTAAGCACAGTATGTATAAACTCACTGAAGCTCAGAGAATTGAATCACAAGGGGTCATATTTCAATTGCATAAAAATATGAACAAGAGGCAAATTAACTTCAGATGGAGACTATTAGCCTTCAGAGAGCTCAGGTCTTCACTTGACCTCTCCCGCACCCCAAATATCCCTCTAGATCTCTAAGCCCTGGAGTCCCTAGGGTATTTACTGGGCAGGCACTGGGGACAGGGAGTGGATCTGAATGGCTATAGCAGCTTCAGAGAAAACAGAAAGGAGATGTTATCACACCTGTGAGGGGTCATGAAACCCAATCCAGATGTATGAGCAGCTGTTCAAATTGTTCTTGACTACAGAAGCTAAGAATGATGCTTCAGCTGCACTGAGCACAGACACGAGGGATCCTGATGGTCGCTTCTGGCAGGCAATCTGTGGGGGGAAGAGAGAGACTGAGGAGGGTGTTGAGATGTCACTGGAGGTAGGGTAGGGCTGCGGTGGTAAGGAGGTGGGTGTATAAAGATGATGCTCAGTCTCAGCCTCGAAATTATCTGGAGAATGGAGACCACTCCTTCTTCCTTTGTCTTTAATTTCTCTCTCTTGTCTTCTCTAACCACAAATGCACCCACTCACATCTGCATCAGGCCAGGATTTTGGTGTCTTAAAGAAGGCATAGCAATGGGAGCGATAGGCAAAGGAGCCGCTGGGACAGCTGCTCCGTGGGGCAAGTTCCTTTTCAGAATCTTCACCTGGTGTGAAAGAAAACACAGAAGAGAAGTGGAATGAAGCAAGGTGTGGGAATGGGTGTTGAGAAGTAACCTTGGGGAATATTTGTGAGGTCAGTATTGGGGGAAGTAACACCAACTCTTGACTGTCTCTCACCTTTGTCAGCACATTCAGGATTTCTTGATCTTGAACGCATTAAATTAAGGACCATCTCTTTTTGGTCGACTCCTTTCCCTTTCTTAAAAAATTCAACACTTCCCCCACTCTAAACTGACTGTTCTCACACTGTGTCCTCCAATCATTCTTCTTCCCCTTATCTATCTACTGACACTGAATGCTTTCTCTCTTCATTTTGCCTGCATAAATCAGAGACCACTGAGAAAATGGAAATTATCCCAGTCCTTTGTTAATCAACCACTGTGGTGCCTCCCACAATGAGTTGAAGCAAAGGAAGGAGTGATGATGGAGAAATTGCAGGCAGTTTCATTGTGTGAGGATACACCTCACCGTTGCCACACATGCATCACACAGGAGGCTTCCTCCTCTTCCTGGCCCTGAGCAGTCACAGAGAACCCAGTGCCAGAGGCAGGGAAATCTCACCTTGCACCTGAGATAGGAGCATCAGGCAGGAGAGCAGCATCCAGGACACGCTGGGGAGAGCCATGGAAGGCAGCATCCTGTCTGTGACACGAAGAAGCAATCAGACACTATTAAAGAAGTGTGGTCAGAGACAGGGCGTGCAGGAGAGACCTGTTCTCCTCCTTGCACCTAGCTTTGGCTAGTGCCCTAGGAATAAGTTGATCTTGGTGATATCTATCCTTTTCTGTTATTCTGGTAATAAATGCAGATCTGTACACCTTATGATCCCTGAGACCTCCCAGTGCAGCCTTATCTGAGTCTCAGAGCGCCTATGTTTTCTGAAGATGAGAATCCTCCTAGAACTTTCCCCCAAATGTGTGAGGTCAACCCCTGCCGTGGCTCTCACCTTCTCTCAGCTCTCACTTACCTGTATTGCAGGTATCTGAGATGGTTGGTCAAGTCAGAAAAGACTAGGCTTTTATAAGAGGATCTGAGGGTGGGGTCCTGAAATGAATAACAAGAATGTAGAGCCAGGACAAGGATTGCGGGAAAGGGCTTGGCATTGGTTCAAGGAGGTTTGTGCCCTAGATTGTAGACTCTTTCCAGCAATGGGTGGGAATTCCCACAGCTGTTGTTTCTTTCCTCTTAGCAGGCCAGCACTTTCCTTAGGAACAGGTGGAGTTTGGACTTTTATCATCCTATGCCCAGATTTCTTGTTCTGAAAAACTTCCGGGATTGAAGGTAGCTCTGGGGCACTAATCTGATATTACATAGTTTAGAATATATGGCATTTAGATAAGGAAAATGTCAATAGTGTATTTTTTAGCAATTTGCCCCCAAACTCACTTCTTTAGGCATATATATATATATATATATATATATATATATATATATATATATATATTTATTTATTTATTTTTTAATTTTTTTCAGTATATAGATTTGTCTTTAAACCTTGTCATTTAGGATTACATAAAAATAAAATTACTAAGTAAAATTGGGTGGGTATAGGAATTGGAATTATTGGTGAGAACTAAGTATTAGTTGAGGGAAGAAAAATAATGACAATCAAGGGAAAGAGCAGTGGTTCAGAGTTTTTGTTGCAGCAGTTTTGTAAGTCAGTGGGAAAGCCAGCATTGGAAGGAACAGCAGCTGAACAGATTGGCCTTCCTCCAGCCACCTCTGTGTGGGAACACCGAGAACTGGTCCTCAGCTCAGCCCAAGTCTGACGGGTAGTTGGATACCTCAAAATGGCGTTCTTGGGTTGTGATCTTCCAACCCACTGGGGGTCCCCAAGACACTTTCGGGGAGATGGTGAAGTTGAAAATTTTATACTTCTACTAAAGTGTTATTTTTTTCCCCCACCAGGTTGACATTTGCACTGATGGGGCAAAAGCAAAGGTGAGTGAAAGTTCTGATGCATCAGCATTAATCAAGGCAGTAGCACCAAATTTTTTCTTTTTTCTTTTTCTTAAAGTGAGAGGAGGGGAGATAGTGAGGCAGACTCCTGCATGTGCCCCGACCAGGATCCACCCAGCAACCCCCCTCTGGGACGCATGCTCCAGTTCCGAGCTATTTTTAGTACCTGAGGCTGATATGCTCCAAGGGAGCTATCCTCATCACCTGGGGGGCCCTACTCGAACCAATCGACAACAGGGGAAGAGGGAGAGGAAAGGGGGAAGAAGAAGAAGGTCACTTCTCCTGTGTGCCCTGGCTGGGAATCACACCAAGGATGTCCATACGCTGTGCTGAGCCTCTATACACAGAGCCACCGGCCAGGGTCGAGCACCGATCTTTCTAATTAGTATTTTGGGTTTCTTGCAAAAGAAAGACAGACTCATAGATGGAAAGCAGGCTGACAGCTATATTCTTTATATCCATAAACTGGCAAGAAACAATAAAGACATTTTTTTTACTGAAAAATGTTCTTGTTGAAATTAATAAAACAGTAAAAATAATTAATTTTAGTGAATCTCAAATTTTGGATAAATTTTTTAATATATACTGTATGACTAAATAGGAAGTCTCCTTAGTAAAATACAATGGTTGTCTTGAGAAAAAAAGCATTTTAGCAGTTTTAAATCTACAGTTTTCATGGAACACCATTCTTACTTGAAAAATGGACTGAAAGAAAAAGTTGTCATTCTCTTTTTTTTCTTCGTCTTCTTCTTCTTTTCCAAGTGAAAGGAGGGGAGATAAAGAGACAGGTTCCAGCATATGCCCTGACTAGGATCCACTTGGCAACCTCCATCTGGGGCCAATGTTCTGCCCATCTGGGGCCATGCTCACAACTGAGATATTTCTAGCATCTGAAGTAGAGGCTACACAGAGCCATCCTCATCCTCAACACCTAGTGCCGATGCGCTTGAACCAATTGATCTACAGCTGTGGGAGGGGAAGAGAGAGGGAGAAAGAGAAGGGAGAGGGGGAGGAGTGGAGAAGCAGATGGTCACTTCTCCTGTGTGCCTTTTCAGGAAACCAAACCTGGGACACCCACAACCGGAATGACGCTCTACCATTGAGCCAACCGGCCATAGCCAAAAGTTGTTCTTCTCATGTGGCATTTTTTGATTTTTTTGAAAATTATCAAAATGAGTTAGCAAACAAATATTTTTAAAAATACTGTTTTAATATCCAGTATTATAAATATTAGTAATTCATATGAATAAAAATTATTTGCAGTCTTCAGTTGTTTTTAAGAGTGTAAAAATGTCTTGAGATAAAAACACTTTGAGAACCTCTGATAACTTTAGGTTACTAATGTCCAGGAAATACAGGGAACAGAAATATTTTATGTTGCAACACAGCAATACAGTAAGCATAGCTTAGCAGGTGGAAAACTTTAAGACAAATGACTTCATTTCCTTAGTAAATAAACTTAAAAAATAAAGCAATATATTTTTTTATAAAAAACACTTACTGAGATGATACTGTTTAACAAAGTTCAGGTGCACAATTCTACAGCACATCTTCTGTACACCGTACTGTGTGTTCACCACCCCAAGTCAAGCCTCTATCACCATTTCTCCCCCGATTACCTCATTCACCTCACCTCCCTCCCTGGCAGTCACCACAGCATTGTCTGCGTCCATGAGATGTTTTTCTTTGCATTTTATGCTCAATCTCTCTACCACCCTAACTGGCCTCTCAACAGATGTCAGCTGAGGTACATTCTCTAGTCCTCCCACTGTTGGCTGGAGAGCTGGAATATCATGAACTAGGATCAAGAGACCCTCTGGAAGATAGGTACTGCTTCCATATTAAAATCTCAGATAATCTTTCTATCTTACTGCACCAGAGGGATCATTTGTGAGCGAGCTTTGAGAAAAAAACACTGTCATAAAATCTGTCTTGAGATGGAGCCATTAACGGAGAATTTTCACTTTGTTATTTAGATATTTTATTATTTGGCTATTGGAAACTACTTACATCCAAAATGAAAACACATAGACTAGCAGCTCCTTGCATATTTGCATAAATGATTATACTTAAAGAAGCAGCATGCAGTATTGTCAATGGAATAACTTTATTTGAAGTGTAATAATTTGAATTGTGTGAGCTCAGACCCTGTGGGGCTTGAGAAGAGGGAGCACTTTGCTTATAGTAGTTATTATGGCATATATATGAAACATTATCAGGGAGGAATTCAGTTATTAAAAGGACATATTCTTTCAGAAAACCTTTTTGACAGAGACAGAGAGTCAGAGAGAGGGACAGACATACAGGAAGAAAGAGAGATGAGAATCTTCAATTCTTTGTTGTGGCATCTTAGTTGTTCTTTGATTGCTTTCTCATATGTACCTTGACTGGGTGTGTGTGGGGGGCTATAGCAGAGCGAGTGACCCTTTGCTCAAGCCAGCGACCTTGGGCTTAAGCCAGAGACCTTGGGTCATGTCTATGATACCACACTCAAACTAAGTGAGACCAAGCTCAAGCCAGCGACCTCAGGGTTTCAAACCTAGGTCCTCCGTGTCCCAGTCTGACACTCTATCCACTGTGCTACCATCCAATCAGGCCAAAAAATTAGTAAAGTTTTATAAGTGCTGTTTCTAATTAATCCTTATTCTATGGGTCAGTTGGAGTCTAGTAGGAAGACCGACTGTGTATAATACTACACTGGAATTTGAACTAAATTAAAGGGCAGAAAAGGAAACACAGGTCAATGCAGAAATAAGTTATATGGAAAACAGTGTTCAGCAGGTTAAATTTAGAGACCATTTACCTAAAATAAATAAAAAAGAAAGGGTTAAGAGCAGGAAGAAAACTTCAAATAACCTGAAATTCTTCAGATAGCTGATCTAGTGTGTTAGCTAGAGTTAAGAATTCAGAGTGAAAGAAAATTTTGCTCCTTAACCTCACATTTCATGGTCCAAAGTGAGAAGAAGAAAGAGGAAAGAAATTTTACAGAAAATGCTACTCAAAGCACAGTGCATAACATCCAAGGCTTTCTGCTTTTCAAACTCCCTTTTCTCTTTATATTTCATAGGTCAACTTTTGTTGCTCAGGGGAGAATGGAGACATGAATAAGATTCTATTTTAATTGAAGCAACGACCAAGAGTTAGGTCAGAATCAAAACTCAGACACCAACCTGAGGATTAGATAAAAATGGAATAGTAAGTAAAGCAGGTAAAATAACCAGATGCCCCAAACTATGCTCCAATCAAAAAATAAACAATATGTCTGAAAGCTGAGACTGATCCAAAACAAGTGAGGAGAATCAGGGGCAGAACACTCCAAAAACAAATTCTAGAGGACCATACCTCAGGAAATGGTGAGAATGCTGGCTCCAGTCTTGGAGGGTACTTGAAATTTGGTGACTCAACCAGACTAAGGAACCTGGGTGGGTAGAGTAGAGAAAACATGGGATTGGGATTGCCAGTAGGATTCCTAGGCTGGAAATGATCTGAGAGAGTATGAAGGCTTTGAAGTTATGGTGCTCACTTTCCTATTCAAGATGTCCCCCTGGGCTTCTAGATATTTATGCATGTTTGTCCCCATGCCAGCCTAGAGAGTGGATTAATGGAAAGGGTAATCCATGAGGCACAGTGATTAAGGGTTGGGCTCTCAAATCTGACAGACTCATTTTAGGAGTTTGAGGCAGTAATTAAATAAAATAATAAATGAATATCCTTAAGCATTATGCCAGACACATACAATCACGGAATAAATGGCAGCTAACAATAATATTGTCTTCACTGCCTGGTAGTATCATAGGGATGCTCAATAATTCTTAGTGGAATGCTTTATAGATGTAAGTTACAGAGAAGTGACTACTCTGAATTGTTTGTGTAGCTTACTCATTAGTTGATCTAACCTTTAACAATGTTCCCTTGAGTACAAGCCAGCAGTGATGTCCAACCTTTTATATTCTCTGTATATCCTTAGATGCAATATGTAGCATCCACCGGGTATGAGAACAAACGTCGGAGACTTTCAGGAGTTAAGATGTTACTTTATTGGCCAGTTTAACCTGCGCAGGGGCAAACTCCCAAGATGTCCAGAGACACCGTGCTCACGAGGAGCTGCAAACGGAAGCCGCACCTGGAGCTTACAGTCAGGCCCTTATATATCCTAAGTGAGCAAGCATAGTACAGAAGCAGATGTGGCAGTTTAGCTATTGGCTGGGGAGGTCACACGTAGCATAGCAACAAGGGCCGGCATAGCAACAGGGGCCGGTTTTAGCTTAATGGCGAATTTCAAACCTAAACTTCTGATAAGGGTCTCTGACCTTCTTTGTTCCCAGCCTCACAGGAGCCATATCAGCACTTACTGTTCCTTCAATAGTTACACTCTTTGCAGCACTCCCTGTTCCTTCAATAGTTACACGCTTTGGCAGCCCCAGTACTCCCTGAATCTAACACAATGAAATAGTATTTATTTTCTTAAGGTGCTCAGATGTTACTAATGTAAGAAAGAACTTTACTCATAAACTCACTTACCAGGAAATTGCCAAACTAATTTTTTCAGGCGCTCATCTGATTACAGACACCATTTACTCAGCACTAATTTTGTGCCGGGCACTATGCTAAGAACTGTATATAAAATAATTTATGCATTACATTTAATATCAACAATCATTATTATGAGATAGGCATACTTACCTTGTTTTTCACACAAGTAAATGACGCTTTGGAGAGGCTGAATAACTTGGTCACGGTTCCTCAAAAGTAACAGAATAGGAGTAAAACCCAGACCCCAAAGCTCTGGTCTTAATCACTGTTATTCACTTCCAGAGGAAAGAGATTTTTTTTCCCCCTATAAAAAATAATAAAAATGTATTGGCCTTGGCCCTGGCTGGTTGGCTCAGTGGTAGAGCATCGGCCTGGTGTGCAGGAGTCCTGGGTTCAATTCCCAGCCAGGGCACACAGGAGAAGCGCCCATCTGTTTCTCCACCCTCCCCCTCTCCTTCCTCTCTGTCTCTCTCTTCCCCTTCCGCAGCCAAGGCTCCATTGGAGCAAAGTTGGCCCGGGGGCGCTGAGGATGGCTCTGTGGCCTCTGCCTCAGGCGCTAGAATGCCTCCGGTTGCAACAGAGCGACGCCCCAGATGGGCAGAGCATTGCCCCCTGGTGGGCGTGCTGGGTGGATCCCAGTTGCGCGCATGCGGGAGTCTGTCTGACTGCCTCCCCATTTCCAACTTTGGAAAAATACAAAAAAAAAAAAAAATGTATTGGCCTTTGCTGCAAGTCCATTACCTTCTGCAGCATGTGAGAGAAAATATTTTTCCTAAGATCTTTAATTTACCATTGGAATGGACCTGACATTTAGAAAACCTAAGCCCCGGAAATCAGATTTCTGAGATATGTACATGGCAAGGATTGAAAACACCAGGGAAATTCTGTGACCAATGCCATGGATGGTTATTTTCTAAGCTACGTTAACCTAATGAATATTAAGCTGTGCACACTGGAGTTAATGGTCTCTTTACTGACACAAGTACAATACTATCAATTCCTTGTTTCTGGAACAGCACTGATATTGTCCCTGTACCCACAATAAATCCAAATGCTGTGAGCTCCAACTTCTCTTTGATTGAGACAATTTTCTTAAATTGCCAATACTGTTCATTATTTCCAGCATTCAGCAGCAATGAGTTAAATTCTGAAAAGGTCCAATTAATTGTTCTCTGACATGATAGGTTTTTGAAAAGTTTCATCCGAGTTGATATATTCATTAATTTTAGAACATCTTATTTGCTTTCTGCTAATGGGATTTTCAGCAGGTGATTGGTCACCTTTCTTAAGCCTCATGCAGAGTTTAAATGTCATTTTATACCAAGATATTTACTGCACAGACTATTGGTCTAATGAATTTTGGAGAGCAAGTAGGAATTGCTCTAAGTTATTCTTGTATGCCGTTGCACCATTGGCCTTAAAAATGTCATTGCAATTTCTTGGTAACGGACATATACTCACATGCATGAATTTAGGTACATGGGTGTGTGAAATGGGTATGTTCAGAATGGAGATTTTTATTTACAAAATTTAAGACGTGTTCCACCATTTTTTCAGATGGAACTTTTTCCCACAATTGTTCCAGCTATAGGTAACACAAGAGTTTGATTGCAGTATATTCTGAAAAATCCGTCTGAAGTGGGAAGGTATGCTAATCAGCATGCCTACAAATCACAGGGAAGATTCATTAAGAGGACAGTGCTTCCAAATTCAGAATAGTAAGTGTGAAGGATAGGTACAAATAGTGCATTAGATACAGTTTTCTTCATCCAAAAGGATGAACTGAGGATAAAGGTCAGGGTTGAGAAGCTGCAGTGGCTTTAGGCCTCAGAGATTTGTATAGCATTTGGGGGATCTGAGACAATACAAGAAAATATCAGCAGTCTTGGGGAAAGGTGCTGTCAGGCATAAAACTGGATTATCGACCCCTGATAAATTCAGGGGCACGTAATAAAACAAAATCTGAAACTTAGGCAAGCTGAATAGGCTGACAGTATGAGGAAGACTAATTTGTCTCAAAGGCAACCTGAGGATCCATTCCCAGTTCGGCAGTTTCTAGGCTGGAAGCATGAAGAGTAAACTCAGATTCCATTCAATTATGGGTAGATCTACTGAGACACTGCCCCCTTGGTTTGGGATTGGCTGTGTGTCTGACATGAGTGAAACCAGTGTGGAGATAATGGTACTCAGACCCCATCAATTTTTCTCCAGCTTCCAACATCTGACAAAGATTCCTCCTTCCCAACGAAACAGTCATTTTCTTCTTCCTTATACATTTCCCAGCTTGTTCCCAGTTAACATTTAGGTCCCAGCTTAAACACCACTTCTTCAGAAGGCCTTTCCAGACATCTTGTCTAGATAGGGTTCTTCTGCTATGTGTTCGCATAGCATATTGACTCTCTGCATTTAATTGCAATTATTTACTCAATACCTATTTTCCCTTCTAGATGATAAGATCAATGAAGGAAGACTACAGTTTTCTGACTTGCTGCAATATCTGAGCCTTAATATGGGATCTGGCCTGAGTTGGAGCCAACTGAGATCCATAAGTAGATTTTCCTAAGAGACCTGTGACTATAATTGTTGGAGCTGAGGCCCCAGGTTTTCTGCCTTCTAATACACTGGGGCTTCAGTTTAGATAACAGAAAAAATATTCTGCAGTGCAAGACTGCTATTCTAAATCCTGAAGACCATTTGATTTGCTTGGACAATCAATGAATTTGGACTTGATCTCAGGTGTCAACTGTCCACTCCTGAAATGGTGTCCTTATGACCCTTTCTGGTTCAGAGGTATGATAGGAGACTCTAGTGAGACCAGTGATGTAAAAATGTTCTGAGGAAACTATTTTGTATCCAAGGACAAGCATACAGATCACAGTACTATTCTTTTCACAGTACTTTCCATCTCAAGCTTCAACTACTTTTTATGAGGTCATTTGGACTGGGATTTTAGACATATAAAATATGTATGTATATTTTATGTGGGATTTTATCTATATAAAATCTCAGTCCAACTGTATCAAAATAATGTCCAATTAACTCATAACTTACTCAAGGTCAGTAGAAGAACTGGAATTCATTTCTAATTCTTTTAAAAACAAATTTTCCTATGTAAAATTTTAGTGGAGCTCATTGTGGTGAATGAATATTTATTTATATTTTTATATTAAGTGAAAGAGGTGGAAAGCTCTATTTTCTCTGTTTTATCAGTAGGAACTTAAAACTTTGGATGTTTGTTCTCTAGCCTCCTGTGGTTTAACACATCTGGTTTAGAGAAGTTAAGAGTTGACCTTGTACCTTACCAGCTGCTCATTAATGCAGATACTCAACTTGCAGGGAGTGAGCACGAATCAATAAACTTCTCCTCTGCAGAGGAGAAGTCCTCTGCAGAGCGTATGGCTCACAGGTCAGCACTATTAATGGGGACTGAAGGGTGGTCAGGGACATTGCTTTCAAAATGAGAAGACAATAGGAAAATGCCAACTGTTTGAATTACAGTACTTAGCAGAATATGCTTACTCTGGTATTCTTGGCTTATGCTCAAGACAAAAGCAAAGATCCTCAACTCCATAATTATAACCTTTATTCACCCCTCTCCTCTCTATAAGAAATGTCTCAGTGATACTCTAAAATGGGTTTTAATTATCCCACAGGGAGATGGTTTGTGGTAAAGTGAGTAGTTTTTTCCCTCTGGCTATATACACTTTATATGTGCTTTAAATAAAGTGTTGGGTTCTTCCTTTCAGATCATAAAATCAGGCCCGCAGCAAGCCAAAGCAGCACGGGGCTGCGATTTAACAGCACAGTCACTAAATGTATCCCAACAGCAGGGGATGCCATGGAGATGATGCTGTTCTTCTGGGGAGCAGCCTGGTCCACACCAGGTTCTACTTAAGGCCACATCTTGCAGAGGAGTGAAGAACTGAGATGTCAGGTCAGAAATGACTTTACAGATGTGCTTTCACAGTTCCTGACTAGGTGAGATAAGTCAAGTAACTTAACTTCTTTCATCGGTGACTAGATGGAGACACTATCTCAAGAGTCTTCTGGGAATCAAGGAGAAACACTGCCTTTCCTGGCCCAGCATGAGAGTAATGAGGCTGGCACAGCCCTTCAGATCCAATTATCACGAAGTTCACTTTCTAGTTCACTCTCCAACTATGTGTCTGAATGCTGTCATCTCAGCCTCAATTTTTTCTTCCTCTATAAAATAGTGATAATAACATCTACCATTCAGTCTTCTTTTTAGGATGAGCAAATATTTGTTAACAGCTTCTGAATCATGATCCGTCTTCTAACTTTCAACACCCACTCTTCGCACGCTCCTTGGTAAGGTACACTCAGTGATCCCACAGCCATTTGTCACATTCCACCATCTAGTCCGGGACAGTAATTTCTTTATTTGTTGTCTGAGAATTTAGACCTCCTTTTATGTCTCTTTAAGATAAAAATTATCTTCAAATTAATTGTTTAATGAGTTGTTATAAGCCTAACAAACTTTAAAAGATCTTTATGGAGACATCACTCTCTAAGCTCAAACAAGGTAAAGGAGGGAAAGATGGACCTTCCCCCATTTTATGTGATAGCCTGTGAGAGGGTTTCCAAAGCACTGCCGGGACCCTTCTGTTTGGGGATCACTCCCACCTAAGCCCCACTGTTTCAGTGCATTTTTACTGGACCAGATTTTTCTGTTTTCAGCTAGACAACCATCTGCCTCTCTCCCGAAGAGCAGACATGGATCTGGGCAATGAGGCTGGGACAGGTTTTGTGTGATGGTAACAATACTGGTTTCTGAATCACTCTTCCTTTTTTATGGCTTAGGCTTTGTGACAGAGCTAGACTGGTTGGCCTGTTCCTCTCTTCTTGGTAGGTGCTTTCCCAAAAGGGAGCTCTTTGTCATCCTAGTTGTAACTCCCATTTATAAAGAACTTGTTCTTCATGTTTGGAGCACTTTATGAAGAATAAAATGCCCCACAGACTGAAAACAAGACTCCTCAGTATCCTACAGATAAATAAGATTCAGGGCCCTGGCCAGTGGCTCAGTGGATAATGCATCGGCTTGGTGCATGGACATCCTGAGTTCAATTCTGGTCAGGGCACACAGGTGAAGCAACCATCTGCTTCTCTCTTCTTCCCTCTCCCCTTTTCTCTCTCTCTCCTTCCTGCAGCAGTAGCTCTATTGGTTCAAGCATAGCACCAGGGGCTGAGGATAGCTGAGTTGATCTCAGCACACCAGCCTCAGGTGCTAAACATAGCTCAATATTTGAGCATTGGCCCCAGATGGCATTGCTGGGTAGATCCCAGTAAGGGTGCATGTGGTAGTCTGCCTCACTATCTCTCCTCCTCTCACCTAAAGAAAAATAAAAATACAAATAAATAAATAAATAAATAAATAATATTCTGATGGGCTGGAGCACTTTCAGATAGTTGCTGAAACATACCTGAGTCCAAAATCTAGGCACAGCTTTGGGTCAGTCTGATACTGTGGAGGTAAAGGTGAAATCAAGGACCCAGGATAAATGTTATGGGCTTACCTCGGTAGAGGAGCAATATGAACAGGAGATAAGATGTGATAGAGCTGCTAGAGCTGGGGAGCCCAGTTAATAGTTTGTATATTAAAAATGCTATAAGCGCTGGAGAGAACGTGTAATCAAACTGCTATCACAGTGATATTAGTGATGCTTGCTATTGGTATGTGATTTTATCATTTTATTATTTTTCCATTGGTTCCTTAGCATATGGATGAAAGGAGAGAGAGGTTCAGAGGGGTGTCAGTAATCCAAACTTACATGTAAGGAAACTGAATCTCAGAGATGACACATAGCCTGTCTAAGTGCCCATATCTGTGAGATATAAAGTCTGGTTAGAGGCTAGGTAACAGTCATACATATACCTGGAAGACAACTTTGATTATGGAATATGGAGATGACTTTGAATTTGGATATGTTGGTTTAAATGGTTGATAGGAACCCCAAGGGGAAATGTGAGAGAGATTAGGAACAAGGTCAGTTCGAGTTTTACAGTGGAGTCTCTTATGAGAGATAATCCCCACATCACTTGTGTGGGGATTGAAGGACAGAATTCAGTGGGAGCAGTGAAACCCCTGAGCCCGCAGCTGTAAGAAGGCCTGGACGACAGCAGTCAGACAGTGCTCACACTTCTCTTTTTCCACATTTATGCTGTGCTTTTCACAAATCCTCCTGTTTATGTCCAACTATGTCAAGACTCAGCAAGTGTAGGAATTGTGTCTTTTAAATGTTCCATGGTACCTAGTGCCGAACTGGATACAGAGGACTTCAAAGTGTGGGGAAATTCGACATCCAGATCACTCATTAGTCCCTGGAAATTCTCTAGACCCAGCTGTCTGTGACAAGTAAAACAATGTGAATAAATATATATAAAGGTTGTGTGATTTATTACTTCTGTCATGTTGCAAATAAAATCTTCAATTATTAAAAAAAGAAATAAACAGAAGGAAAAAAGAATGTTAGCCTACAGCAAAAATGTGGAAATACAATAACTTGAAGGTAAACTGCTGCATTTTTTAATAAAGAAGGTGGCTAAACAATCGGGCCCCTCACCTGCCACCTGTGTGTGTTCAGCTTCAGGCTACAGTCACTTGGAATATTTATTGACCTTTGAAATTACATTCAACACCTGACATTTCTTGGCACAGTTATCTTTATTAAGTTCTATTATCAAGACCATCTGGGTTTTTTTCTGCCTGAGCTGCTGCATGTACCTTCAGCCTTTGAGACCCAACTCTTCTAGAATGAGTAGAAGACCCCTCAACAAGAAGTGGTTGTGTCAACAGCAGTGGCAGAAGCCAGAGGGAGTGAGAAATGGCTGGGAACACCAACTGGAAGGAAGGTCTACAAAGTTTCTTTTTTTGTGGAATTCCTTTGCCATAGAATTATTGACTCTTAGGGTTGGATGATACTTTAAGATTCATCTAAACCAACTCTATCTAAAGTTCAAGTTCCTCCAGTGGCAGTGAACTCACTCTCCTTGAACCAGATGTTTAGATCTCAGCCCCAGCCTTCTTGCTGCCCTACACTCCGGTCTCATCCTTTATAATGTGACAGGGACATCAAGGGTGCTGGCCAAGGATGCAGGACCCATGAAGATGACTCTGGGGCGGGATGGCAACAGACATTTCCTCACCTTTGATGCAGGGAGGATGCAGCAGTTGTTCAGGGGAGGAAAGCACAGCAGGTTCCCATTCAAAGCTGTAAGCGCAGAATGCACTATGTGGGTGATAAATGTCTGCCACGCTTAAGAAGGGGAGAAAGGTTTGAGGCAAAATAACCAAATGGTCAGCTCAGTCTATTTATTTTCCCTAAAAGGGGAACTTAATTTTTTGAGGGGGGGGACAGGAGGATAGTGTCACTAGACAGAGCTTTCCTTACTAGTGCTTTCTGTCTTACTGTCCTATAGAAGTGTTTCCCAGGCATGAAGAACTCCTCCAAACCCCCACAGCAACGAGAGTTTGCTAATCTTTCTATCTTTTTTTTCTGCTGTCCCAACTTAAAAAAAATTTTTTTTTGGCCCTGGCCAATTGGCTCAGCAGTAGTTGTCACCCGGCATGTGGAAGTCCTTGGTTCGATTCCGGTCAGGGTACACAGGAGAAGCGACCATCTGCTTCTCCACCCTCCCTTCATATCTCTCTCTCTCTCTCTCTCTCTCTCTTCTCTCTTTCTTCCCGTCCCACAGTCATGGCTCAAATGGTTTGAGGAAGTTTGCCCCAGATGCTGAGGATGGCTCCATAGTCTCACTTCAGGTGCTAAAACAGCTAGGTTGCTGAGCAAATGGAACAACGGCCAGAGATGAGCAGAACATCCCTCCTAGAGGGTCTGCCTGGTGGATCCTGGTCTGGTGCATGTGGGAGTTTGTCTCTGCTTCCTGCATCTCAATAATAATAATAAAATAAATTTAAATAGCTTTAAGGAAAATATAAAGTTTTGGAAAAAGGAGCTTTGTTTTGAAATTTACTGGTCTGTGACCTGAGTCCAGTGTTTTACCCAGGGAGGATCTTGTCCTTGGGTTTTTGCACAGAGGCCAGATTTTGTAATTAGCAGACTCAGGATCTATTTTTGCTGCTAACTGCATGATCAAGAGGAAATTGTTAATCTCTTTATTTATTTTGTTTTTTAATGAAGTAACGATCAATCCTTTATGGGTGAAATTGTAGGTAGAGCGCAGAGCGCATTCCTAACAGCTGTGGCTGATGCAATGCTGTGAGAACACTCCAGCACCTGAAACCCTCCTAGGCACACCCAGGAGGGAGCTCGTCCGCTGTGAGGAGGTGACTCAGTGCCAACCAGGCAGCTCCCTGACCTTTCCAGCCATTGGCTGTGAAGGACACGCTGTAACACCCTATAGGCTGAACCTGTGTATATAAGCTAGCTTACTTCCTGAATAAATCGGATCTGCGTCACTGAACCTGGTCCCCAGAGTCAGGTCTCTGCGTCTCCATCCTCCTCACCCCCGGTGGGCCTTGTCCACATGAAATAACTATAAAAGTACTTTAATGAGGTATAAATCTCTCTATCAGCACTGTCCAATAAAAATAAAATGCAGCCCTGGCATTTTTTGTCCAAAACACAGAGTTTGCCGGTTTGATCCCTGGTGAGGGCACATGCAGGAAGAGCTATATGTTCCTGTCTCTTTTCTCTTTCTTCTCTCACTAAAATTAATAAATAAAAATAAAAAAAGAAATTAAAGGCAAACCACATGTATATTATTAAATTTTCTAGTAACTACATAAAAATGTAAAAAAACTCAATGAAATTAATTTTTATAATATATTTAATTTAACTGAAAATATCCAAAATATCATTTCAACATGTAATCAATATAAAAAATTTTAATAAGTTATTTCACAGCATTTTACCTTGTCTTAAAAGACCATTTTGTATCTTATACTTACTGCACACCTCAATTCAGACTAGCCAGATTTTGATTACTCAACAGGCACATATAATAGTGGCTATAGTATGAAACTACATAGCTCCATAAAATGATTAATTGTGTGTGTGTGGGGGGGGGAGCTTTTTAAAAAACATAGCAGGGCTTTTCAAATGTTGTCACTACCATGCATATGTTTAAAAAAAATGACGAAAGAAAATTCTGCCCCCCTCCACAGCTGATAAATTCTACTATGGGACAATAATTTACACGTTCATTTGAATGAACAACATATTAAACCATTAGCAGCTCTTAGTTTTTTAGGGACCAAGCATCTCAGAGCTCTCCTTGCAACTGCATTTGAGGAACAGAAGATGAGAGAAAGAGCAAAGAACCTTAAAATGCTGGAGGAAAAGAAAGCCCAGAGGTGGGATGAATAGGCAAGAAAGACAGGCTGGGAGACCCAGAGAACAGCTTGCTAACATTGCGATGTTGACAGGTCTGTGACGTTTTGTACAGAGGCTTAGAGGGCCTCTCCCCTGAAGATCCAGGGCCCTCTGACTGAGCACGCACTTATCCTCCATGGAATGTGGAGGGCGAGTGAACAGCTTCTGTCTGACTCCTGGTGGTTCCTGCCAAGCTTGAATTAAATGCCTCCTTTACTTAACCTATGGTCTCAGGCAGAGCCCTGGAGCCCCCATCTGCCCCTGGAGCCCTGATTCTAGCCTCTCAACTTCTGTGTCTTCCAGATACACACGTACAGGCTCTTGGAGGTGACAGCTTCACTTCTTTAGGTGTGGCTTAAAAATACTTGCCCAGAACATCAATTTTTGAGAAGTTATAAACACAAAAATGTTATCAGGTCCAGGCAACAAAGTCCGATTATTTTCGAGGACATTGAACTAAATAATCAACATGCAAACAATCATACATAATGATTAATAGTAATTAAAAAGTAATTACCTTTTTCAGTGTAGTCTTGACCTCAACAACTTGAAATTTAACTGTTGTTGAAGTGACAGGTACAAAAGGGTCTCCTGGTTTTGCTCTTTCTCTGCCTTTTTCATTAGTTGTTTCTTTTGTGCCCCTGAAATGTTGCAGGCTGCACTCACTCAAGACGTGTTTAACCCAGAACTGCTTTGACTCATGCGATAAGACTCGATGCAGGCAGCTGTGTTTCCTGACATTCTGCTTCTGTACCCGCTTCGCTCCCTAAGAGGAGAGGAAGGCGTAATGTGGTCAGGGGCAGGAAGACACCAGTGATTCTCAACTGGGTGTGACCCTCAGTGTCCCCACTACAGATTTTTGGCAATGTCTGAAAACAGGTTTTGGTTGTCACAGCAGGGAGGTGGGCTACAGACACCTTCGGGAAGAGGTGACATTGAGAGAACCTTAATGGTAAGGAGGAGGTAGCCATTAAGATAGGGTTGGGGAGGGAAGATCGAGGGGTGGGGGTGGAGGAGGTCATGACGAACACAGCAGGTTGTGTGCAGGGATAATACCCTACCCAGTGAGGTTGAAACAACATATGAAGCAGAGTAGTCACCATGTCACTTGCTGTTTGGACCTAACTCAGAGGCAGATTTAATGGTGGGCTCATGGAGTGTGCGCTCTGGGCCCTGACTTCTGAAGGGCCCCGCAAAACTCCAACTTTACACTTTTTTCTAATGTAAGGGGCCTGATATTTTCTTCTGTGCCCGGGGCCTCAACCGAACTTAATCTGCCTCTGCTCTAACTCAAATCTCTCCAATTCCATTAATATCTTGTGCAATTTCATCCGGATCATGTCCTTAACTGTTTTCTGTTGGCCTAATCTCATGCTCTGTCTTGTGAGAAAATGGCAACTACAGGGGCTGTGACTTCTACTTTAGAGTGCCCTGAGCCACGCAGAGTCAAGGTGTGCTGCTTGCTCAGCTCTGGCTGGACCTCAGAAAGCAACCCCGCCACTTGCGGTCGGCAGCCATGCTGACCATCATGCCGAAGTTAGCCTCATCCGAGGAGTTTTTTCCTGGCTGTTCCATGACTTGGACACTGTAAGACCAGGGACCACCGCCATGGCCATGCAGGTTATCACTGGATTTGGGAAGACGGTAAAGAAACTGTGGAGCCAGGAAATGGTGGGTCATCCCGTTTATTGAAATCTCATAACGGGGGAAGAGCAAACTGTCAGGGAAGACTGCTTCCCTTTCTCATTCTGGGCTCACCCGGGCTCATAGGCCCCCACCAGCTTCAGCAGGACTCCCAAGCCCCCAGCTCTGTCTCTCTCTCTCTGTCTCTCTCTCTCTCTCCACTTTTCTCCTTAACAGGTTGGGGCAAAAAAACCCTTCTCCAGCAAACAATGGCCCCTCCCAAATGGAAAGGCAATCCGCAATTTGCAATCTGCCGCCCTGAGGGCAAGCATCTCAGCCTTCCATAGACTAGACACTGCCCAGCCAATGCAAAATATAAGCGAGCAAACCTAAACACACTTGTTTCACATTTGTTTGCCCAACAGACACACTTTCCCCAAAGTTGTGCTGGCCAACTCCTTCTCAATCCAAACTCACCTCCTCAGCACCCCTCCCGTAACCTCCCAATGTAATGTGCTCCCCTCCAAGCCTCTAGCCCTGTCTACTTTCTGGACAGCACTCAGCCCTCTCTGGATTGCTTTGATTTACTGGTTTGCTATCCCATTTCTCTACTGCCTGGCCCCTACGAGAGGGTGAGCTCTGGGAGAGTGGACCCGACCTGTCCAGTTTAGTGCCATGTCGTTGGCATGGACTGCGTGCCCTGAACCTGCTGATGCTCAGTAAATATGTTCAAATAAATAACGTCATTCATCTAGAAAATAACCAAGGAGTAATTAGTAACATGTTTCCCGACATAGATAAAAGGCCCCACTGGGTCACTGAGATAGTAAGTATAAAATGGGGTCATATAAAGGGAAGGGAGAGTGCTCTGAGGGAATTCCTGGCAGGAGAAACCTACTAAATACAGGGTGTGTCACCATGCTTCCTTATCACTTTATCACATACCCGTATCTCCCATGTATAAGACACTCCCATGTATAAGGTGCACCTTAATTTTGGGGCCCGAAATTTGAAAAAAAATGTATTACATAAAGTTATTGAACTCAAGTTTTATTCATCATAAAATTCATACAACTCTTCATCACTGTCAAAACTCCCATCCATTAGCTTGTCCTCAGCTGTGTCTGATGATGAATCACTGTCTTCATATATTGCCTCATCCTCAGTTCCATCTATGGCATTTGAAATGCCACAACCACTGTATAAAATACATCCAGTTTTTAATTCCCAAATTTTTTGAAAACAAGTGTGTCTTATCCATGGGGACACACTGTAATTGCTCCCTCTCTCAGATCCTGGGAAAAGACAACAAAAGGAGCCCTACAGGTGAAATGTAAACTCCACCCTCTGCTGGGAGCTCATCCCGGCAAGGCGGGGCAGCTGACCAGCCAGCCCCCAACCCCTGGCCCCATGGATGTCAGGAAATCAGCACCCAGATGGTGAGAACTGGCTTTGAATTTAGATTTCTGCCATTGCCTTTGCTTTCAGTTGAAAGCCTGGAAACACAGGGTCACCCTGACTACCAGATTGGCAGTGGGATGATGACCTCTTATGCAGACAAAGGAAAAATGTCTGAGATAATCTGGGAGGGGTGCCCAAACTCAGGTGAAGTCATGAGAGGAGATGCCATCTGTGCCAACTGCCAACTGACTTGCCCTCAGGGGCAGTAGAGGGGGTGGGGTAGGAAGGGGCCATGGATGCCTAGACAGAGGGGGCTGGCCTGTAGGCATCCTAGCTGAGAAGGGCTCCCCAACACAGTATCTCTGCAGCACATGGTCCTAGATGTCATCTTAAAGATGGCATTCCAAGACATCTTATCCATGACTTGGGTGCTTTTAAACGTGTCTCTTCCCCAATCTCCCTCAGTTCCTTATGACATCACCATCTACCTAGTTGCCCAAGCCAAAGCCAGACAGGGCTAATTGATGCTCCTCGTGTCCACTACTTTCAACTCTACCTTCCAAATAAATCTAGAATTAGCCAACTGCTCCCCATCCCCAGTGCTCTCGTCCTTGTCTAGACCAATATCCCCTTGAACCTGGACTTCACCTGCCAATCAGGTCTTTTGCCTTCTTCTGATGCTCCTTTTTTTACAGACGCTAAGAGGTCGCTGAGAGAATTTAATCAGATCAGCACACTCTGTCTACATCATTTCTATGGCTTCTGCCTGATTAACTTTGCTCCTAACCTGGGGCTCCAACCGCCCCTCCTATCACCTGCTCCTGATCATCTACCGGCTCTGTGTCCTGAGAAAAGCCAGGTGCGCACCCACCTCTGCGCTAGGCCACTTGCTAACCCCTGGGCTGGCGTGCCCACCCCTGCTCTTGGCAGGCCTCGCTCCTTCCGATCCTTCAGGTCTGTCCCAGAATGTGGCCTACTCAGTGAGCCCGGGCGGCCTTTTCCTCCCATGGCACGCTGTCCCTGCCTCCCCCCCCCCCCCGTTACACCCTTTCATGTGCCCTGTCTCTTTATCTCAAGTTAAAAGCTCAGATGGTACAAACGGTATCCCTGGGGAGGCTGGCATTCAGTGGCAGGTAAGTCAAGAGGTTCATGAGTCCTTTGTTTTTTCAGCCCCTGTAGAAGCCCCTCCCTTGTATTTTCCTTTTTTATTGACAGAACATGTGGGTGACCTTACAGCGCAGGGTAAAGCTTTCGGCTTGGGCACCGGACAGTCTGAGCTGCGGCCTGAGTTGTGTGGGTAAATGCTGGAAACCCTGGTCCCAGGGGAACTATCAGAGAACACTGGGAGTAGCCCCCACTTCTGGGAGAGAGTTTCCTCAGATAATTCCCTATCGGGTTATCAGCAATGAACCTCTGAGGTTACTTATTGAACAATTTGGCTTATCTCTCACAATACCTAATTGCTGTAATTATTCACATGTTTACTTAGTTGCGGTCAGTATCTCCTCCTGGCACGTCAGCTCCATTAGGGTATAGCCCTGACCATCTGGTTCACCGCTGTGCACCAGAAATGGGCATTTCCTGGAACACAGAAGGCCTTCAGGAATATTAGTTAAGTTAATTGAGCTAAATTGTGTAGTGTATGAAATGCCAACATTAGGCATGCTTTTGCAATAGGGCTAATATTAGTGGGATTTTAAAACAATATATTATCATTCCTGATCATCCTTAGTTCTATTTAGGTGTCTAACCAGGAGATTCAGTAGCATCCCCTTGGCAACGGGGCAGACAGATCCAGCCTTGACCTGGGAAGACCACTGCCCCATTCTGGAGCTCAGGATTCATGGCAAGTCATAGCCCTGTAGTCCAAGATTAATTGAAAGATAAAAGAGAAAAGGATTTTTTAAATTAAAAATTTAAGGGTAAAGCCTGGAGTGCAGATGTCCTGAGTTCTATTCCTGGTCACGGCACACAAGAGAAGTGATCATGTGCTTCTCCACCCCTCTTGCTCCCTCTTTTCTTTCTCTTTCTCTCTCTCTCTCTTCTCCTCCAGCAGCCATGGCTCAATTGTTTCGAGCAAGTTGGCCCCAGGTGTTGAGTATGACTCTGCAGAGCCTCCACCTCAGGTGCTAAAAATAGCTCAGTTGTGAGCATGGCTCCAGATGGGCAGAGCATCAACCCCAGACAGGGGTTGCTGGGTGGATCCTGGTTGGGGCGCATAAGGGAGTCTGCCTCTGTACCTCTTCCCTGTCTTCCTTCCTCTCACTTGGAAAAATAATGAAAAAAATAAAGATCTCTGTACGTTCTGTCTGTCTCCACACTTCAGCCTTCCCTGCTGATGCAGTGGTTACAGGACCAGAGTGGAAGTTAACCAAGTGGCACACAGATGGAAGTTGTCCTGGGTTAGTGACATAAACTTGCTGTATCAAAAAGAACTCAGAGGAGGTGCATCTGGTCAACAGCTAAGCTTGCTAATTCATCAGCTGAACAGTTGTCTAGTTGTCTTATTTCTGTTTTTTGGATGGAGGACACATAGAGTCAGAATGAGAGTCTCCAGTGGGCAGCCAGATTAAGGCCTCATGGACATTAAATGCCTCTGTGCACTTAGTATCTTATAAGTCTTGCGCATATTTTTGTTCCCAGGTGCCTCAGGACTGTTAGGAATCTTTGCTCCTTCCATCTCTTCCTTTCTATGGTTAGCACCAGTTATTCTACTTACTAACCAATTATCTATGCTAAACATAACTTAAAATATTCCCATTACCAAAGACGAGAAAGCCTTACAAAAATTTATCTTCAAAAATAGCAACAAATACTGTCTAAAAGCAAATGCATTTCTTTTTTCATTTACAACTTGGTTGTCTATTTACCTAGAAGATAAATTTTAAACTACAAATAAGTGCGATATCTTTGACTGGACGTTTTAAGCTTCTCTTTTCCCCCCTTCATTTTGCTATTATTGGGAATGAACCATCAAGAGCAAGACAGAAGGATTCAAAGACAAAGAAAAATGACCTGATTTTGTACTTCTGAGCTGTAGTTCACAGAATGTCACGGAGCACTTTCGCAGGGCGGAATAGCATTCAGTGACTCCATTACCGTGCTCCCTGGCCTCTCCACCCACTCCCTTCCTTCCCTGCGGTCTCTGTCTCTCCTCCCTTGGCCTCCATATGAGCTCAGTTCATTTTGTCTTCCCCTTCCACCTCTGTGGCGATGATGATCAGTCCCAACTCCAGAACATCAGCAGTTCTGGTTTTGTGTCGGACTCTTCCTTGAAGTTGGAGGGTGGATTGAAGCTGTCTGATTTCACACACAAAGGCAGCTGCTGCCAATGCTATTGACTTATGGGATTACTTCTTTCTAGAGGCGGGAAGTCTAAGCATCCTGTATAAGGAGATGTCTAAGCATCCTGTGTAGGAAAACAGCTCTTGGCTATTTTATGTTATAGTTTGGAAGTGAGGAGCCAGGATCTGCTGAAAGCCTGTCTATTCCCATAGGGCCTCCAGCTGTATTCCCACAATGAAGCAGGGGTGCCAGGCCTGAAGAGAGATAGCACAAAATGGGGGAACAAGATACTTGAGGTTTCAGTGGCAAACATCACCTACACAACTGAGCCACAGGTCAGACTGGGGCATCTGTGATGGGGGTGTGATCTCGTTAAACTGCAGGGAAGGTCACCACTCATCTTCAGGGGCCTTCAGTGTCTTTCTGTCTAAGTGATGATGTCCAGACTCCTTACGAAAACATTACGAATCTTCTCTACTCTGATTTCACACTGCCTTTAAAGGGACTCTGCCTGGTGTGACCCTCTCAGTGGCCCCACAGAGCCCTGGGTCCCTCCCAAATATCTCGGACAAGTCCCCTCTGAGCTTCTGCTCACGCTGTTTCCTTTGCCTAGAATGCCTGACTCTCCCTCTGCCCTGTCTCTTTTCTGAATAATTCTCTCCTCTCCACCACTGCTTGCCTAAGCCGGTATCCCAGCTCCTAGCAGTGTTTGCCTTAGGAAGTTGGAAAGAGTCTCATTTTCTAATGGAAATTGTCTCCGAAGGCAGGAACCATAACTCAACTCATCTCTGACTCTCAGAAACTATAGCAAGTTCTCTTTAGATGGTAATTGAATTAGTTAATTCCCTTGATTCATTAATTAATACAGAGCTGTTCCTGCAAGTGGTTCTATCTCATGCCCTGGCAAGGGCTGCGACATCCCTTGACACATTTCTCACTGACAGTTACTGATTTACTAGGCTTGAACTGATGACCAATTTTGCTTCCTTGAGTAGGAAGTTAAAAAGCTCAATTCCTGACAGTTTCTTGGCTCTGATGTAGTAGCAAAATGTTATGTCAAAGTCCAAGAAATTGAATTGCACTCAACTGTGGTGGGTGACATGCACAATTAAAGATGCTGATAATTAGCATTGGTGAGCACAATTTAAGATTAACTCATTATTAAAGGGATACTCCTGAGGCTTGAGGTTTCCCTTTCCTGGTTAAGACTTTTTTTTTTCATTCTGGAAATCAATTAAGCATGAGGAACAAAATGGGAAAATTATGCCTTTTCATGATGTGTGTTGTTTTTTTTTTTTAATGAAGACAAAGCAAGGATGAGAGAGAAAAGGGCAAAGCTCATCTGACTCATGGCTTGGTTGCTCTTGTGAAAAGATAAATACTTACTTGCAATCAAATTGACAATTGATTTTTTAAATTTGAGGACTGGAAAGAAATCACCTCAGTGCAGTGAATAATGGCATTTCAAAATGAAAGCTACGCAGTTCTTTTTTTTTTTTTTTTTTTTTGTATTTTTCTGAAGCTGGAAAATGGGGAGAGACAGTCAGACAGACTCCCGCATGCGCCCGACCGGGATCCACCCGGCACGCCCACCAGGGGCGACGCTCTGCCCACCAGGGGACGATGCTCTGCCCACCAGGGGGCGATGCTCTGTCCCTCCCGGCGTCGCTCTGTTGCGACCAGAGCTACTCTAGCGCCTGGGGCAGAGGCCAAGGAGCCATCCCCAGCGCCCAGGCCATCTTTGCTCCAATGGAGCCTCAGCTGCGGTTGGGGAAGAGAGAAACAGAGAGGAAGGAGAGGGGAAGGGGTGGAGAAGCAGATGGGCGCTTCTCCTGTGTGCCCTGGCCGGGAATCGAACCCGGGTCCCCCGCATGCCAGGCCGACGCTCTACCACTGAGCCAACCGGCCAGGGCGCAGTTCTTCATTAATACTGTGAAATGTGACTCTTCAAAGAAGCTTCTATATTGTAGAAAAACTTTGATGATAAAGGAGTTAAAAGCTGGGGTGAAAGAAGCAAGTCACCCAGGAGGAACTTGGTGGTCTTCCATTTGGTGACTTATTTTGGGGTCCTGGAACTTTGCCTGCCCCTGTCCCTAAGAATGACGATGTCCAGAAACAGGTACATTCTCACTCTACCTGACAGTCAGTCACTGCCTCTGCAGTCCTGCCAGTGAGGTTTCAGCAGATGCCAACAGAAAGCTCTTCTAGAAGGGAGCCCCTTTATGGTTAATATCTCATTGTGAATTTCTCAAATTGAAGCCCAACTAAAGTGGTCATTTTAAGAGCTGGTGACAAGCTGGTGAGGACTAAAGCACAGATTATATTTATCTATCTATGTATCAACCTCTATATCTACTTATGTGTCTGTTATTGGTCATGGATTCAACTAGTGATCTAGTGAGTAGGTAAAGTGTGTGTGTGTGTATGTGTGTCTGTGTGTTCAGGTTTTGGAGTTTCATACTGGCTTAGCCTTATTTTTATATAAGTGAGAGGCAATATATCATATTGTTTAAAAGCATGAGTTTTGCAATCTGTCAGACTGATGTTTGGATCCTGGCTCTGTCTTTTAGTGGCTAAGGGAAATTACACCTTCCTCACAGGCTAACATTATCTCGAAGAAGATCATATTTCAGTAGAGTGCCTGATTCATAATAAACATCAATACACGCTCCTTGTTTTTACTCTTGTAGAAAATGTCTTCATCTCTTTGGCCATCTTCAAAGGTCAGGCTTCAAGTCGCGGGGCTGAATGATCAATATTCCTGCTGCTCTAGTTATAAGTTCTCAAATTGGACATGATGCCAGAGGGAGGACTGATCTCCAGCTCCAGTCCTTTGCTGTCTGGTGACCTCCTTGGCTCTCAGTGGATGCCAGGGGCTGCCACACAGAGGGCTGTCTTTGTGAATCCCTGTTACTTCTGAGCTGCTCTAAGAGCAGACTCCACAAAACATTCTGGGTGTACATTCCAAGAAAATGAGAAACTATTTCTAGGAGCAGATAAGTCTTTGAAAACAATCTTGGTTTTTGTAACGAATGTGATTGCTTTCTCCTTGATTACATAAGTACTAAGTCCTCATCACAAATCATTGGAAATTAAGAATAAAGCACAACAAGCTGCATGGAAGGTTGGCTGGACCTCACTTTTTAGTTATGCCTTGGTCATCAGGGGTGGGAGGCCAGGCGGCAGGGACTGACAGAGCAGCGCAGGGGCTCATGCAGAAAGGGGACCTCACGTGCCTGGGTTGCTGGGGGTGCTGGGCCATGCTGAGCTCTGCCATGTCTACTTCTGCGAGCTGTGCAGGACCTTCCACAGCAGGGAGGCAGTGCGCAGCTGTGCAAACTCACTCAGGTCACCACTTTCCTGACATCACTTTGGGGACCAGCACAGTGGGAAGTCCTGGAAAGTGCAGGGTGCAGGGCTTTGGTCTTAGGCCTGCAGATACCCATGGACTGAACGTGGACGTGGACGGAACCCGGCTACAGGGTCAGCCTGGGCTTGGGGTATGACCTGGGTGCCGTGGGGTGTGCTCAGGGCCAGGGGGATAGCTGAGGGCAGCCCTCACTGGGAAGGTTCCTGGCTTCTAAGCCAGAAATGCTGAAGACTGGTTGGAAAGAGAGGTCTAGCCACATGGCCAGCAAGGTGCAGCCTCAGAGCTCTGACACAGAAATCACATAAGAGATGACTTAGATTTGGGGTAATTTCTGCTCTAATAATCAAGGAAAAGTTAGTGGGTGTTTTTGTTTTCTTTTGTTTTTTGGCAAAGGGAAGTGTTCTTAGGGACAGGGTCATGCACACGTCTGGATTGTAGCTGTCACCAGGCTATCATCCAAAAGGCCTAACAAACTCTATCAGGAGTTTTGCGTGCTTACAGGAACTGAAAAGGATTCTGACAAGAAAGACCAAAGTGCCAAATGCAAAGACCAAGATGGCGAGGGAACCTCGTGCACAACAGAGGAATAACTGCGCATGCCTGAAAGAATGTTCTTCCCCACGCCTACTGCGCATGCCTGAAAGAGTGTTCTCCCTCAGGCCTCTGCCGGGAGGGACACAAGGCTGCTTCCCAGTTGGGCAGGAGCTCACTGTTCTGCTCTCCTTGATCGAAGGATGAAGCTGCTGCTCTGCCTTATTAAACTCGTTCTCATTGGCACAAACGTCAAAGGGCAGCAGGACCTTGGGTTGGGCACCTGAGCCAGGAAGGTCAGGAACAGTCACAGCAACCAGGAGCGCCTCTGTCTCCCTCAGCCCAGCTGTAACTATTGCCTTCCTCTCACTCGTGCCCCCACTTCGCAGCAGCATGGCCTCCAACTCACACGACTTGGGGTCTCTCTTTCAGCCACGTTGTTATCCCTTAGACCTGGGCTCAGAAAGTGACTTCCAGCCCCTGTCTCTGAGGACAGCACCTGCCTGGTCCTGCTCCGGCCCGGTCCCCCGTTAGGTGTCTGCTGCCGCGTTGTCACTCTCAGGGGACCGTGCAGGCGCAGAGGAGACATGAACAGGTGTAAACTCAGTGTCCGTGGGAGTGAAGAGGAGCAGACAGATTTTGGGAGCATGTGGGGTTAGGATTGGTGTAGAATGAGGGTGGTGACGTGGATACTGAAGCTGAGGGACACTGCAGGGGTTCAGGATCACCCACAGTTTCGCAAGGATGTTTCAGCATCTACCACAAGCCTCCTTCTGTGTTAGACTTGGCGGTACTGAGGACAGAAAAAAGGGGAACAGCCAGGCTCTGTTTACGGAGAACACAACTTTGTTTGAAGAAGAAAATGACCACAGGCTGTGACATAGTATAGAGTGTGCTGTGGTCTGAATGTTTGCATCTCCCGGTTCCTATATTGAACTCCTGATGCCCCATGTGAGGGTGTTGGCAGTGGGGCTGTTGGGAGGCTCATGGCGGGAAGAGTGCCTTACAGAAGAGGCTCCAAGGCGCTCCTTAGCCCTTTCCACCGCCGTGTGAGGGTATAGCAAGAGGGTGCCGGCTGTAAACCAGGGAGAAGTTACCTTCACCAGAATGTGACCATATGACCCCTGGATCTTCAATTTCTGGGGTCCAGAGCTGTGAGAAAGTCATTTTTGTTGTTATAATTTCCTTAGTGTGTGGTATTCTGTGATAGCAGCATGAACAGACTTGAGATGTGACCATATGCAGAGTGTGTTGGTACCAATTTTATTTGCTTTTGAGAGAAGAATAGTGAATGAAGAACAGGAAGGATGATTTAAAAGGTTGGCCTGGGAATCAGGTACTAGAATTTTAAATGTGACCTTGAACAAGACACTTCCTCTCTAGCTTTATTTTCTTATTGTTACAATAGAGATTAAACTAAATCATAGTAAAGCTACTGCTTTCTGTGTAGAAAGGCTTTGTGGATTTTATTTTACTTAATTTTCCTAACAACCTTCTTAAAAGTGCTGTTGTCACATTTTACAGATGTGAAAACTGACCATAGAAAGTGTAAGTGACTACCCCAGGTGTTTGGGTCAGGATCTGCACCAAGGTCTATCTGGTCCAAAGCTCATGCATTCTTCTACAGCGGTTCCCTGTGAATTTCCATCAGGCACAAATAAAATGAGTGTGTGGTCTGGGCCCGCAGGGTGCTCGCAGCCTGTGTGGGAGACTACAACGGCAGAGCAGTGCATGTCTTCGAAACAGGTGCACAGACAGTTATGAGTCCACAGAATAGAGGCGTACCTGTGTGTGAAGGGAGCAGGTAACAGGAGAGCAAGTGACAATCAGGGAAAGCCAGAGGGAAGAGATGACGGTGGAACTTAGCTTTGAAGAGGGAGTAGGATTTTGGAGGCTGGGTCCGGGAACACATCGGACAGCATAATCAGAGTGAGAAGAGATGCAGAAACATAAACACGCATGTGTGGTTTTGGCAGAGGAGCAGAGAGTGGCGGTAGCATAGGAAGCCTGGGAGAGGGCCCGGATGAGGTTACATGGGGTGGGTGCAGGCTACTCAGCTCTCAGCGGCATGTCTTTGCTGAGAACTCCCTGCCCTGCCCTTCAGCTGCACAGAGAACACTATGCTACTTGCCTCCTGCCCTAATCACCTGCTACCCAGCTGCCCAGCACAGGCAGGCAAGAATGCAAGTCCACCTGCCTGGCTGCACTTTTGTCTCAGCCTGTTTCTGACATCGGCTTCCTATTTACACCAACCAACACCCTGTGAGATGACTGACCCATGCCTGCTTTCGTAATGACCTGTCCCCTGGAAATTTGGGAGCTGTGGAGCATTTACTCAACCTGAAAAGTCCTGAAAAATGACCAGTATGAAGCCCGGTGCAGCCAGGAGTACTGATTGATGTTGCTGGCTTCTCTGTCATGGGGTCATGGGTTAGCTTTGTAATCTATGCAAAGCCCTTTGCCTCCACTGTTTCCAACGGGGTCAATACCTTCATGTCCTCTTTCTTCAGATGGTCATTTTGGAAATAAAATAGAATGATATGTCTATTTGAGAATAATATTGGATCTATATGTAGTCTTACAAGACTTTTTCTTTTTCACATTTTTCTGGGGGACGAATAAGGCAGTTTAAATGATTTTTTAAAAGTGGGAAATCAAAAGATCTGAAACAATTGCTCAGTTCTGACAGCGACCTGCATTTCTCAGAATTAAACACCAGAGGGCACCATCAACCCAGCTAAGGGTCTGTGATGGTTTAGGAATTTCCTTTCTGGTTTTAATGCTTGTTTAGATTTCCTGTCACTCTTCTTCACTGCTGTTCTCGGCACTCGGGTTACCATGGGGCACATTATCAAGGGTGTGTCAGCTTGACTCTTAGTCCAATTCTGACCTGTGCAATGATTCTAAATAAGTGGGCGACTGCCTGTTTTAATGACTTCTTCTCTCTCTCTTGTTCTACAATCAACATCTCTGTCTTTGTTCATTTATTTGAATCTCAGTCCTGATAACTGAGACACTTTAAGACTTAGCTGAGAAATGTCTGGTGATCTACAAAGGACAGGGTAAGGAGAAGAAGGATTTGTCAGTCGGGGACAGATTCTGGGTGGGAGATAGAACCAGCATATACTGAAGGAGGTCTGGCAATTGGAGCTGATGCTACGGAGTGGAGAAGCAGACTTTTTTCCCAGGGAGGGACCAAGGTATGTCAGCCGTGCTCCCAGCAGCCCTGAGTGCCAGGAACAAGGGGGAACAAGACTCACAGTGGGGCTGACTACAGGGTGAACAGGGTGTGTTGCTACTCAGCTGTTTGCTGAGGGTATCAGGCACGTAAGTGGTGACACCAGTGATCAGCAGCATCTCTGTCTCCAGAGGAGCAGGAGAGCTTAGCAGGAGAATGGCAGTACCTCACCCTCGGCAGGACTCTGGGGCTAGATAGGTTGTCGGAGCTGGAAGGGGAGAGGCAGCACAGAGCTCTCAGAACTGGAGACCAGCAAGCCTGCTGGGCCTCCGTTAATTGGAAACCTGGGCCATAAATACTGACCTGAGCTGAGACATTGTCTAGTCCGGGGCCTGGCAAGTTATGGCCTGCAGACAGAGCCTCCCTCATTGTGTTACCCGTTGTTTATGGCTTCTGTCTGTACTTCCAAGGCAGAAGTTGGTGGTTGCAACAGGGAGAGGACGGCCTGAAAAGTCTAAAAGATTTTTGTCTGGCTCCAGGTCGTTCTGCTGGCAGTGGCGAAAACACCACCAGTTGTTAGATGGTAGACCTTGGTTCAGTGAGCTCAGTACTGGAGGAAAGAATTCACAGACAAAACACAAACTATAAGAAAAATTTTATTCAGGAAGTCACAGAGGTAGAAGAAATGGGCTCATGAAACAAGTTACAGAGGCAAAAGAAGGGCTCTTGGAGCTTAGAGAAGGAAAGGCCAGGAAAACCCTGCTGGGGGAAGGGAGCGGGAGCCCAGCTGGAGGGGCTCAGCTCCTCTTCCCCGAGGGAACACACGCTGAGCCTTCTGCCTTAAGAGCCTTTCAGGGTGGAGATTTTAGGGGAGGTCCCAGCGGAGGCTCTCCAGGTGTGTCTTTTCAGCGTCATGTCATGGTCTCCATGGATTGGTCAGCTCTAGAACAGAAGGTCATTAGTCAATGTAGCCAGTCTGGAAGGAGGTCAGGAGGTCAGCCATGGCTTCTCTTGCCCAGTTTTGCTGCTTTTCTGGTCCTGGAGCTGAAACAAAGCAGGCCTAGATGTATTTGGTGCAGGTTTGAACCTCAAGTCTTGGGGACTTAATGCCCAAAGGCTATTCTCCTGCTCCCTTGTCTGTGTACCCCTACCCCCCCAGGGGGGGCCTAACCCACATGACTGAATCATGCGAGGGGAAGAAAGGTCAGGGAAAGGTCCAAACCACATCACCAGCAATATACTAAAAGAGAAAAGGTTACCCTCGGGTGAGGTCCTTGTTTTCCCAGTTGTGTTTGTTGCTAGGCACCTTGGGTTTCCTGTCTTTGTGACTGTCCTATCTGGCATCTGCTCTCTGGCCTATAATCCTTGCTCTGCTCAGGTCTGTCTTCTAACTGCCTACCACACTTTCATGTTCTTGACTCCTGTCGCACTCTTACTGAGTGTAATATTTTATCTCTCATGCATTTGAGGGCTAAGTGTCATAATTCTACAAGGGAGGAAGTTGTCTCTCACTCGGAAGTCCTGTGAGGCTTTATCAAGTGAGTGAGGTGTGTGTGCACGCTCATGTGCCTTGATGCCTCATCCTCTGCAGACTCCCTTCCAGCAGCACAGCCAGTGTTGCCGTCTTACCACAGAGGTGGCTCTATCTGGCCGTATCCTCGTGCATCTCAACCTTAGGGGATAAGGGGTAATTCCTCTTAAGCTAGACCACATGGAAGGAACTGCCTTTTTTCAGGCAGAAGTTGGAGGGGAAGGTACAGTGGGGAGAGAAGGGAACTTTGCACACTGCTCCCCAAGAAGTCCCGTCACTTGGACTTCCTAGAGTGCCAGCCTCAGCTTCTACCCAGTATCTGCTTTTCTCTCATTGTCTGAGAAAAGAGCAGCAGGCCAGAGGCCCACGATTCTGATTGACAGTGACATCTGTTCACTTGAGATGGGATTCTGGCGATGCCTGGAACACACAGTTGCAGGCAATAACATGGGCCAGTAGTGGAGGAGATGGTTTTATCGACTTTATTGACTCATCTCCTTGGGCCTTTCATATATATTTAATCTAACGATAAATCTTTGTTCTACATTTACTAGTGGTTTCATTGATTTACCAGGACGGTTCTATGAGACTTATAGTTCACATTTGGCTCAGAGAAAGGTGGGGTCATTTAAAGTACTCATATTCTTCCTAGCCAAGGCTGTGGCAGGTGACCTCCCTGACCCTGCACCCTAAGAGTTTGAGTGACCATTAGGAGATTCGGAGATGGGCTCCCGCACCCACCTCAGATGTGCAGGTGAACTCACATCACTGCTTTTGTAGACTCTCCCAAATTTCAGGGGTTGTGATTCTTCTGTTTCATAGAAAAATAATGCAGTCCAGCCCTCAGCACCTAAATCAATGTAGCCTATTGATGTAAGGACCCAGTGAGAGCAAATCTCTAACCTCTGAACCTCAACAGCCCTGGAAGACACAGGACTCCCTTCGATTAGCTCAGAACTGGATCACTATGGGCCATCCCACGGTGGGCAAAGGCAGGTCACTTAGTTAATTGCTCAAATCCAATCCACCAAATGTGCTAGCTTCTTTTAATTATTTATTGAAGTGGCCTTTTGGGTTCTTTATTAAAGTATTTAAAGGAAGTTGAATTTGTCTCTATTCCAACTCCCTATGATTTGTAGATGGAGAATAAGATGTGGAGAGAAGAGAGAAATCAGTTTTCTAAGAACATATATTCTAATATGAATAACTCTATGAATAAATCCGTTATATTAAAAAATCCTTATATTAAAAATATTTTAATATTGAGGGAGAAATGCCCTCCCTTGCTCACTGATGTGAGACGAGCATAAAATGGTTAGAGGCTGGGGCAAGTCATAAAGTCAGGATTTTTGATAATATCTATTTACACCCCATTACAGGGTTCAACTTTGTTCTTCTATTACTATTATTATCATTATTATTGACTGTTTTAGAGGCTCCACTGATCAAACCCCAGCAGTCTTCAGCTTTTAAATCTCATAAAATATACAGAAAAGAACGTGGGCCCTGGCCAGACAGCTCAGTTGGTTGGAGAATCTTCCCCAAGCGCAGAGTGTGCCGGTTTCATCGCCGTTTGGGGCACATGCAGGAGCAGACTGATGTTCCTGTCTCTCTTTCCCTCTCTCCCTTCCTCTCTCTCTAAATCTATACAAAAAACATAAAAAATAAAATAAAAAAGAAAAGAACATGGGATCAGAAGCCAAAAAACCTGGTTTCAAACTGGGAGTTGGGAGTGAGTGAGGAGAGAATGAGGATGGGATTTAAGGAGCCAGCATAGGCGTGAGGTTGGGGAGGATGTGATGTTGTGCTGGGCTGGAACAGGGGAGACAGGGAGGCCGAAATGGAGTGGGTTCCACAGCGGCTGAGAAGCAGGAGAGGGTACTTTCTATAGGGCGGAGCCCCTGGAAGGCTGGTGGCTGGTCTCAGCAGTGGTCTAGGGCGCCCTCTTCTGGAAGCCCTGGTCCTCACAGTCTTTCGAGGGCTGAAGGTGGGGTTGAAGGAGAGCAGAACAGGAGCAGTGTTCTGAATATGCAGGGTGCAGGGCTGCCTTGGGGAAGGTTAGGTTGGTGTATGGGTTATGAAGAAGGCTCTGTGGGGTTGGGTTGGGTTGGGTTGAGTGGGACACAGAACAGCTGTGCAGGCACTGGTCTTCCTGCAGTGGCTAGGGGCGCAACCTGCAGGGTTTTGTTGTGGGGGGCCTTTAGCAGCAGCTGTGCTAAAGGGAAGGCGTGGATTTGTGAAGAAGGGCATGGGGAGAGTCTCCCTTAGGGGGGGCCAAGTAGGACCTCCTCTCAAATTGAACCACAATCTTGGTTTCTCTTCCCCAAAAAAGGACACGTAAAATTATGATTACAGACATAAAATGAAATGAGTCAAGTATTGTATTCATTTTTTTTTAAATGAAAGTAGGGGGGATAGACTCTCACATGCGCCCCAACCAGCAAGGTCCATACTTGAACCGATTGAGCCACTGGCTATGAGAGAGGAAGAGAGAGAGAAGGGGCAGAGGGAGGGGAAGACAAGCAGCGGGTCGCTTCTCCTGTGTGCCCTGAGCGGGGATGGAACCTGGGACGTCTGCACGCCAGGCCGCACTTTATCCACTGAGCAAACTGGCCAGGACCTTATGTGTTCAACTCATTTTTTAAATGATGGGACCAAGAAGACATTACAAGAAGTTTAAAGAAGTCAAGAGAGGTGTTTTCAGATTAGGAATACTAAAATGAATTTTCAAATGGTTACAAAACCCGCGTATTTACAAATTATTCTTGGGAGGGATTTGCCCCAACAGATTTTTGGCATGTCTGTAGACAAGAACTATACTTTACTGTCAGTCACTGCTGTGAAATAGCTCCGAAGACAATGAGGGCAAGCCCTTCGTAGAATCAGATTCAGAATGAAGACCCAAGAGTGTGCTTCTGTTTTCCTTGAAGCGCAGAAATCTTCCCTGGAATGGACTATGAGGATTAAAAATTCTTGCCGTGGGCACGTGGGATTTTCTAAGTGGAAGAGGCTTTGATGGATAGAGCTGGTGTCCTTGGAGAGAGCTAGAAGTGGGAGAAGTGGGCCTAACCTCTCCCCCTCACCCCCCCATCCCCAAGCTGGAGGGAAATCACACTCACCACGTTTAAGTCACTGTTGTAAACTACACAGTTACTCTCATTTAATCTTCCTAAACACTTTGTGAGTCAAGAGTTGTTATCATACCATTTTATAGATGAGAAAACTGATCTTCTGGGATGGAGTTCGTGGGTGAAGGTGCAGCACAGGAGACTGATGTCTTAGGGGTGGTGGTGTCGTGAAAACAGTTAAGAACGGCGCCTCCAGAGTCGGGTCAGCAAGAGAGGAGGTGCGGGACCGACCATGACGTCCAAGGCCTGCACCAGAGCGGCGGGGAAGGGGGGGTGGGGTCCTGGGAGGGCACTGTGTGCGGCCGAGCTCAGGGCGCCAAGGCCCCCGGGTGCCAAGCAGGGCACCTGAGATACGCTGGGAAGGGGGGTCCTGGGGGTCTCCAGGAGCCTTAGCTTGATGCTAGGGGCTACTTAGTCCAGCCCAAGGCTGCAAAGCCAGCCCTCTCTCTCTAGGGGAAGAGACTGGGGACACAGACGACAGAACCTCTGCCCCCAAGGAAGGGCCGATTAAAGCATCCCTGGTAGAATTTGGATAGGAAGACCTAGGAGAGCAAGAAGCTGGAGGAAGCGGGCTTCCTGGAGCGTGGCAAACGAAGGGGGAGCGGGGGGCAGTATCAAAGGGCGTCCGAGAGCTGACCAGTGAGAATCCAGGCAGTGATCCGAGGGAGGGTGTCCGAGCTTGGCAGCTCTAACCGGCCCCACGTCCCTCGCCGGGCCCGAGGTCGCGCCCGAGGTCGGCAGAGGCTGGACGCCCAGACCAGGCTGCCGCCGCGGTCGAACCAGCGCGGGACCAGGGCCGGGGTGCGGACCCTGCGGTCCTCTAGGACGGCTGGCCGGCTCAGAAATCTGAGGGGGAGTGGCTGGAGTGGGGGTGAGGGGCTGACGAAAGCCAGAGAGAGAGGGGTCTTTCGGGGCCGGAGGCGCGGACAGGGCGTGTGAAACCCGGGAGCCGCGGCGCGGGAGGTCCTGGGCGGAGGTTCAGGAGACCCGCCGGGATCCACACGGGGCTGGGGCGGGCAGCCTAGGGCGCGGAGTGGTCGTGGGGGTTGGTTCTCGGTGTCTGGAGTGGCACCTGACGTGAGGGGGTTCTAAGCAGGGAAGTAAAGCGGTTCAAGATGAGTCCTAAGTGCGTTCTAGGCCATCTTCTCAGGGAGGGTAGGGATGGGCATTTGGTCAAAGCACCGAAAGGGGAAGGGCCCCGGGCCACAGAGAGGAGCCCCCCAATGTCGGCTTTTGAAAGTCGTCAAGGACATTTTCTTGGCGAGTTGGGCACATAGTGGCAGAGACGGGACTGTAGGATCCGAGGCGGAAAGGGTGGGAAACCAGCAGACAGGGACTTGGGTCCAGCAAGGTGGGTGACCTCAGAAGCCAGAAACAAACGTTCCTTGATGGGGAACTGGGGAGCAGAATACGGGTTGAGGGTTAGAGAAGCAGCAGCGCAGGCCCTTGGTGCGGAGAGAAATGAAAATGGAGGGAATTGAGAATTGGTAGGGCGTTTACAGCCTTCCAAACCCGGGTCGTTTAGGGCGCGCAGAGCCGCAGAGACAGGACCGCCGGATTACAAGGCTCCCTCTGGTGGCCGTTTGGAAGAGCGCAGAAACATTTCCAATATTCACACATAAAAGGCAAAAAAACCTTTTATAAAACGAGAAACAGACTGAAGGAGGAATAGAGAAAAATAAAGACAGATATCGAGTGAAAGAGATGAACACTAAATTAAGAGATAAAGAGAATGCTGGGAAATAGAGGAGAGAGAAAACATGCAGGGACAGCTGTTCTGAAGTGGATCCAAGGGCACCAGCCTGCCTTTTCGACAGAGTGGACGAATCAGAGGCTGCCCAGCAGCCAGCCCGGCACAGCGCCACCTACTGCCTTCCCCTAGGACTGCAGAGACACGTTCTGATACCGGTCCCAGTTTTAACTGCTGCACACTACACAAAACAGACCTGGCTGGAAATGAATTAAAATTTTAAGAAAAAAAAATTAAGTAGACTTCATTCATTCTGATGAATATCAGAATGCTTAGAAAAAGTAAAAAACCACCTCATTTCCCAAAACCCCAATGGATACCCCACCTTGTAAAATAAGTCAGTGGGGACTTGACTTGCTGACCAAAGTGCCATTTTAATTCAACTGTTTTGTTAGCCAATTGGCTTTCTTTCACTCAAACAGCTTTTGGCCAAATAACATGTAATATATGAGAGAAAGTTTTCAGGCCAGGGCTCAGGTTAGACATTACTTACATCCCTTCTATCACAATTTGAGAAGGAAGTTTCTCCCTGGGCTTTGCTTTGCAGAGAGAATGCAGTCTGAGGAGAGAGAGCAGCCCTGAGAGGGAGTCTAGCTCTCACTGGGGTCCTCAGTCCTGGGAGTAGGACCGAGGTGAGTCAGATTCTTCCTTTCTGGTGTTGATTCAGTCGTTTTCCTTTCTCTGTTCACTTTGTGTATCAATATGAGGAGCTCTAGACTGTTCCCTGTAGCTATCTGATGCCCATGTGAAAATAGCATCACTGTCCATCCCTACTGTTTCCCTGGGCCTTTCAGGGATATGGTATAGGCTTAAACACCCGATTTCACAAAAAATGAAAACTGAATTTTTACGGATTAAATGGCTTAGTTAAAAAGGTAAGTGATGCTCTGTGGACCAGACACCGAATGCTCCTGAATTTTACTTCATTACTCTTTCTACTGCCTCCCCTGCAGTGTCTGGGAGCATGGAGGCTTCCTTCACAGAAGCGAGGCAGTCTTGTGCTGCCTGGGCCACCTGAGTTCTCTCTCTCTCTCTCTCTCTCTCTCTCTCACTTTCTGTAAATTGTAAGTGGCCACTTATTCTTCTTGGATACTTTTAATGTCAGCTTAATATCCTGACCCTTGTTGTTTTAACTCCTTTAACTGAGATCACTTCATTTATTTACCCTTTAGCTTTTAAAACATTGAGACTCTGTGTTTATCATGAATTAGGGGCTAAGGTAAAAAAACTAGCAAGGGAGATGGATGTATAAACTAACTGAAGTAAGGTGTGATACATAAATCAACTCAGGGATATACAAAGCTAGGTGTCCTAGACAGGCCAGCTTAATCTGTCTTGGAGTTGTGACTTGACCCTAGAGGTGCAGTGTCACTTTCAATTGGATTTTGAAGAGTGACTGCAACAAATAGAGTAAGAGTAAAGGGTTGATGCTGGGTATTTCCCAGGAAAGGGAACAACACAAAAGAATAAAACTATGCAGATGGTACAAGTAATGGGACAGATTTCATTAGCGCTAGAACTTTGAGAGTGGAGAGAGGGCAGGAACAAAAGGTAGAGAGAGAGCGTTGACATATGTGGCTTTGTACACCAGGCCAAAGAGTTCTGGTTTTAGCTTTTGTAGGAGGAGATAATTGGCTATGGTATATTACTCATTTCCTTTATGAAATCAGAGGGCACTATGGGGCATGGGCTCAGGGATGAGGTGGAGCAGGGGCTAGCAGTTAGGAGACCACTGATGGTGCTTTTTAAGAGGTTGTACAGTGACTGAAAGCTTTAACTAGCGTGGTGAGAGGCAGTGGCAGTCTTGTTCAGTGACTAAGAGAATGGTTCTGGTGTCCAGTAAGCCCCAGGTTGGAATTATAGTTCTGTATGACTTGGGGAAATTTATAGCTAGTGCTGGACTTACGACCACGATTGGTTCCAACAGACCAGTCATAACACAATTTGGTCATAAGTTGAGTAGGCTAGATGTACAGTATTGTGAAATGATGTTATAAAAATCTTTAAGTCATATTTTATCATAATTTTCTTTCATTATTGTTATATATCATAATTTTCTTTGTTCATTTTATGCCATTTGTATCATCTCTACACCATTTTGTTTATTATTTTTACATTTGTCAGATTTAAGTATAACACTGCATTACCAGTACAACTGGTTTAATATTTGCAAAACATACAAAATTACAAAATACAGGTACATACAAAAATACAAAATACAGGTGTAAAAAATACCATAGGAAACATTTTCCCAATTGAAAAACATATCGAAATATATAAACATGTATGAAACATTTTATTGGCCAGCACTGTCGTACTCCCAGCTGGGCAACGCTTGCGCTGCCAGACGCGGAGCAGTCGTGGTTAGCGATTGTGGTCGTAAAGTCGAATGGTCGTAAGTTGCATAGGTTGTAAGTCGATCAATACCTGTATTAATCTTGGGTTTTATGTTTTCTAATTATTTTTGGAGGATTCAACTAGGTTAAGTGTATAACATAGTCAGCACAGTTCTTGGCTCAGGGTAAGACCCCCCCCCCCCACTACCAGGGTGCAGAGTTGTGAAAAGGACAGTAAGAGTAGGAGTTGGACACAACGTGTATTCCTGGCACCAACACTTATTTCACGGATTGGTTTCTTGGCCATGAGGAGGCTGATTCAACATGTTAGATGAAGCCTGTCTAGAAAAGGGTGAGTGGGGAGGGGGAGGAATGGAGGGAGGGAGGGAGGGAGGGAAGGAGAGAGAGAGAGAGAGAGAGAGAGAGAGAGAGAGAGAAGGAAGTAGGAGAACTCTCAGGTTACTGTCTGAAGATGGTTGGTGATTGGTGGTGGTCTCATTAACCAGATGGAGAATTCAAGAGGAAGAGCCATTGACTATGAGGAGAAGAGAGTTTCATTTTATCTTTAAGATTCAGTTGCCTACAAAATATCCACATGAATTTGTTTCAGAGGTAGGAGTTGGGGCTGGAAATGCATATTTTCAACTTTGCACCCTGAGAATGATAATTGAGACATGGATCAGTAGCCATGCCAAGAAGAGAAGAGGCTAAGGAGATAAGACATTGAGGCCACCAATGCAGTTAAGAAATGAGTAGCATAAAAGGGGAAAGTAGATCTGGTAGTAATAAGGTCTTTGGGAAGTAAGAATGGAATAACCAGAGAGGTTCATGGGAATGAAAGGAACTACTTCTAGGAGGGAGCACTCAACTATGCCTGACTCTGCTGACAGTACTGAGAGGTTAGGACAGGGCAATGAACCCTGGGTTCAAAGGGAAGAGATCTTTGAGTAAATTAAGCACTAAATTTGAGTTAAATAAATATAAGCATTAAAAATTGAGGGACAGACCACTTTCCCAAATAGCTCAGTTGTAAAGTGAAGAAAGATGAGTCCCAAAGCTCAAGATTAAGTAGGATTGAAGGTAGATTTTGTTGATTTTAGCCTTACCAGTTTCTCCCCAACCTCATTTTATTGAGGTATACTTGACAAATAGAAATTGTATAGATTTAGGATGTACAACACGATGTTTTTATATATATAGTGAAAAGATTACTATAAGCATGTTCATGAAAATATCTGTCACCTCCTATAGCTCTTTTTTTTTAATGTTTATTGGGATGATGCTCTACCAATAACTATCTGGCCAGGGCTACCTCTATTTTTTATTTGTGTGCTAAGAACACTTAAGATCAACACCTTTAACATATTTCCAGTACTATACCATACAGTATTAACTACAGTCACCGGAACTTAACATCCTGCACAACTGAACCTTTGTAACTTTTGACCAATGTCTCCCCATTTACTCATCTCTAGCCCTGGTCAACCACCATTTTACTGTGTTTTTATGAGTTTAACTCTTTAGATTTTACACATAAATGAGATCATGCAATGTTTGCTTTTCTGTGTCTGACTTATTTCACTTAACATAATGTCTTTAAGATCCATTCATGTTGTTGCAAATGTCAGGATTTTCTTCTTTTTTAAGGCTGAAGTTTATATATATATATATTAAACTTTTTGTTCATTTATCACCCATGAGCACTTACTTTGTTTCCATGTCATGGCTATTGTGAATAATGCTGCAATAAACATGAAAGTGTAGTTATCTTTAAATGATATGTATTTTATTTTATCCCCTAAAAAAGGGAATGCTGAATCTTATGGTATTTCTTTTTAAAAAAAATTTTGAGGAAATTTTGTACTGTTTTTCATAATTACTGTATCAATTTACATTCCCTTTTGTGTAAGGGTTCCCTTTTCTCTATATTCTCACCAACGTTTGTTTTGTTTTATCTTTTTGATAATAGCTATTCTAACAGTGTTAGGTGGTATCTCATTGTTTTTTATTTAATTTTCTTGATGATTAGTGATGTTGAGTATCTTTTCATATACCTGTTAGTCATTTGTATGTCTTTTGAGAAATATTTATTCAGCTTCTTTGCCCAATTTTTAATCAAGTTATTTATTTTTTGCTGTTCAGTTATTTGAGTTCCTTACATATATATTAGATATTAACCCCATATCAGATACATGGTTTGAAAATATTTTTTTCTATTTCATAGGTTGCCTTTCTTTTCTGTTTATTGTTGCCTTTATTGTGCAGAAACTTTAAGTTTAATGCAGTCCTACTTGTCTATTTTTGCTCTTATTGCCCATGCTTTTAGTATCATGTCTAAGAAATCATTGCCCACATCAGTGTCAAAAAGTTTTTACTATGTTTTCTTCTAGTAGTTTTGTACTTTCAAGTTTTATAATTTATGTCTTTAATCCATTTTGAGTTGATTTTTGTATGTGGAGTGAGATAGAGGTCCAATTTCAATTTCTGCATGTAGATATCCAGTTTTTCCAACACCATTTATTGAAGAAATTATTCTTTCTCCATTGTGTGTTCTTGGCACCCTGGTTGGAGATCAGTTAATCATAAATGTATGGATTTATTTCTGAGCTCTCTATTCTGTTTCATCGGTATATTTTGAAATTAGCAAATGAGATGCTTCCAGCTTTGTTTTCCTTCCTCAAGACTGCTTTGACTATTTGGAGGTTTATAGGGTTCTGTGTAGATTTTTTTCTATTTCTGTAAAGAATGAATGCTACTGGAACTTTTGTAGGGATTGCATTGGATCTATGTATCACTTTGGGTAACATTGACATGTCACAATATTAAGTCTTCTGATCTAAGAACACAGGATGTCTTTCCATTTCTTTGTGTCTTTTTTTATTCTTTCATCAGTGTTTTATAAACTATAGTTTTCAGTGTACAATGCTGTCATATTTTTGGTTCTAAGTGTTCTTTTTTATTTTAGTTGCTTTGGAAAATAGAAATGTTTTCCTGGTTTTCTTTTCAGATAGTTTGTGATTTGTGCATTGAAATGCAATCATTTTGTGTATGTTGATTTTGTATCCTGAAACTTTACTGAATTAATTTGTATACTACTTCTAACAGATTTTTTATTGAATCTTTAGAGTTTTCTACTTATATGATAATGTCTTCTACTAACAGAGATAATTTTAATTCTTCATTTTGATTTTGATTTATTTTATTTCCTTTTATTATATAATTGTTCTGGCGAGGACTTCTAGTACTGTACTGTGTTGAATAAAAGTGGTAACACTGGGCACCCTTGTCTTTTGCTGTATCTTAAAGGGAGTTGTTTTAGCTTTTCTTTATTGAGTATTATGTTAGCTGTGGGTTTCATATATGGCTGGACTTTATTGTTTTGATGTTAGTTCATTCTATACATATTTTGTTGAGAGTTTTAATCATGATTGGATGTTGAATTTTGTTAAATTCAACAATTAAATTCAAATTTTGTTAAATTCAAATATTATTTCTATGTCTATTGAAGTAATTATGTTGTATTTTTCTTTCTAATGTGGTCACACTGATAACAAAGCCAAAGATACTGCAAGTAAAGGAAACTACAGACTAATATCCTTGATGAGTACAGATGCTAAAATATTCTGTGAAATACTAGTGAACTGAATTCTACAACATATTAGAAGGATCTTGCAGCATGACCAAATGGGATTTATCCCTGGGATAAAAATATGGTTTAACATAACACTAATCAGCCAATGTGATATTCCACATTAACGAAATGATAGCTGAATCTTTTTACATTAAGAAAGAGTTGAGAAGCATTAGAAAAAAGGAACAAGATGCTATAAGAGGGGCATAATCTAGAACAGAAGTTGAAGGGTGATCTTAGCCAGGTATAGTTAAGGTATAAGTATTGGTACAGTTTAGATATATGAAGATGTAAAGACAGGAAAGATTGAGAAAGCTTTTGATTGAGGGCACTTCTTTTAATGTCATTGTCAAAATTGTCGCTTTTGGAGTCACATTCCCTGACTTACATCTCTGTTCTCCACAGAGTAGCTTTATAATCTTGAATCATTAGCTTAACCTTAAGGTGCCTCAGTTTATCTTTAAAAGGGAAAGTAACAATTTCTACCTCTTAGGGTTGTTGGGAGGGTTAAGTAAATTAATGCATGTACACTAATTAAAATTGAGCCTAGCCATAGTAAACCTTCAATGCATGTTAGCTGCTATTAGAAACACTGGTGTTAAAGGTAAGACTAGATTAAACCTTAGACTGAGAATTATTGAAAGAAGTAAGTTGGGACTGAAAGGAAAGATAAAATGTTGAGAGGAGGCTATTGAGGACAGAAGAACAAACCCTCCAGGGATGACTGAAGAATTGTCAGATGGAGGTGGAGACCCATCTGAACCTGCTCTTGAATACTCCATGCTCTCTGGCAGTTCTAGGTCCCAGGGTCTTTTGACGCTTAGTCTTATAAGAGTCCTCTGAAGTATTTCTTAGGCAATCAGATACAAGTCTCTTTGACAGTTGCTTACTTTGCAGGCCTATTAACCAAGAATGATGTTGACAGCTTTTTCTTTATTTTTAAAATTATTTTAGAAATATACTGCTATATTTCTTTGGATAGACTATTAAAATTTACATGGAGATTAGAATGTTAGTTAGAGTTCTTGGACCATATGGCTAAAAACCAAAGTTTGGCACACTACTTGGGTCTCTAATGAAGATTTCATTTTGTGTACTTTGTCAGATTTATGGGCTATATACACATCTAGTTAGATGAAATTAAAAAGAAAAGGGCAGCCACTCTGTGGATTAGAGAATTTCTGAGAAATTTGAAGTTAAATTTATGACAGCAGTCTTTTGCCACTGTAGGCAATGGTTATGGAAATGAAGATCACTCTCTGCATCCCATGCCCAAGTCACAGGAGAAGCCAGCACCGAGCTAGCAATGTTAAAATGATTCAAAAACAAGGGACAGTGACTTAATAGTGTGCACATCTAGGAGTAATGGGTAACTGGGAATCAACAGAATCATCTGTGAAAAATTAACAGAAAAAACTAAATGTTGTTACCTACATAGAGCGTAGTCAAATATTTTATTATGGGGAGGATTCAGTACACTATTTCTTTATTTGATAAACATGTTAGATATTATTTGCGAAATTCTCTATTTACCACCTTGTTGATAATAAAAGGAATTAGAGAAAAGTAAAAATCAAGTTAAAATTGAAAACTAAAACCATGGGTGAGCTATCTACTGTTGTGTAGTTTGTTAGAGTCTTTAAAACTCTGTCGTCAAAACATTATGGGTGGAGGAATCAGTTTGGTAGTTTGCAACCAGAATTTGAAATCACCGAGTAAGGCAGCAAATTGAAGTAATAAAAGCAAATGTTCTGTGATGCTTTTGTTTTCTGTCTGTGTATGTTTATAGAAGGTTATGATGTAGTAGTAATATCTTGTAGCTTTCATATGTTTGAGAAATAACAACTTAGAATATACTAGGAAGAGGGCACGTAGATAGAGTAAGAAATTATAAGGTACAGTTGATCCTTAACCTGGATTTGGGCTGTATGGGTCCAATTGTAGGCAGATTTCCCCCCACAAACATACTGTAAATATATTTTCTCTTCCTTATAATTTTCTTTTTTTTAATTTTTTTTAAATTTTATTTATTCATTTTTAGAAAGGAGAGAGAGAGAGAGAAGAGAGAGAGAGACAGAGAGAGAAAAGGGGGGAGGAGCAGGAAGCATCAACTCCCATATGTGCCTTGACCAGGCAAGCCCAGGGTTTCGAACTGGCGACCTCAGCATTTCCAGGTCGACGCTTTATCCACTGCACCACCACAGGTCAGGCATAATTTTCTTAATAACATTTTTTTTTCTGTTAGTTTATTGTGAGAGTATATTACATAATATATATAACATACAAAATATATGTGAATTGACTGGGTTACCTGTAAGGCTTCCCGTCAACACTGGGGAGTCAGAAGTTGTATGTGGATTTTGCCTGCACAGGAGTTGGTGTTCCTAACCCCCATGTTGTTCCAGGGTCAATTGTACAAATAAATTGAATTATTAGAAAATCTTTACCAATGAATCAAACAATCAACCTTTGCAAACTAGATTATTATGTGATGATTGAGAAGTTTCAAGAACAGATACATATAGAGGAATTAGGATAAAAATGTAAGTTGAGTCTTTCTTTTTCAGAAGTTGGGGTAGACTTTATTATTATCACTAGACTGAGTGAAAGTTTAAGAATTACATGTCCTCTGATCTCACGGGGCCAGAAGCCAAATCCAAGGCTCAGAAATGGAAAATAAAGTAGGATTTAAGGCAGAGCATAAAAATTTGGTCCAAATGGTCAGAGAGGTTATTGGCAACAGAACAAACTTGGGATATGAGGCAAATTTTTATGTTGTTGCCTCTCCTTTTTCTTGCTCTCTTTTAAGGTAAAAGTTTATTTCACCTTATTGGATGTTATCTTGTGTAAGAGTGCAAGCTGATCTTGTCCAAATGAAAAAAAAATGACATGTCATATTTTTATTCTAGCACACTTTTTTGATCAGCTGATGGCCTAATTTGTGGAAAGATAATGGTATAAATTATGAGACTTGAGTGATGCGCACTTGTCAGGATCCGCACCTCCTCCCCTCGTGTGTAACACTTTCATGAAAGTTAAGATACAGTTTGAGGGTTTTTTTTGACATAGTGTCTGTGCCTCTTTTAGGCCATGGCTTCTTTTGGGGAAGAGCCCAGTCATGTTTGTTTTTGAGCCAACAGCTCTTTGAACATTGCTTACCTCCTCACAGTAGGATAGCAGTACACATTTACTAACTCAAACATTTGAATAATCTGAAAACAGGAATGAAAAGCTAACAGAAAAATGGATACAATACCTAACATAATTATAAGGAGTCCCAAAGACTTAAAAATTACCAACCATGTGTATTAATTAAAAACAAACAAAGCAGTGAGTCTAATGTTTGGTGCCTTAGCTATGCTTTTCATGACTTTGAATGCCAGCTCTTCTCTTTCTCTTTAAAATAGATGGTCAGTTCATCAGTTTGCAACACTGGCGCATGATAAATGGCATACTTGACTCTTTATTCTTGATCTATTCCTTGGAAAGGTGGTATTGCCGAGTGGTTAAGAGCACAGTGTCTGCTTCCAGCAATGGCCTGTGTTTAAGTCCCAGTGGCAGTATTTCTGCAAGGTATGTGACCTCTCAAGTCAAACTGACTTGTGAATGAAGGAAATGGACTAGCTAACACACAACTGCAAAGTTACGTTACTGGGTTCCAGGAGAGTGTATCCAAGGTTCCAGTTCCTTTTTTCTAGAATACTCTCAGTTCCTTCATTTCTCTGTGCTTATTAGCTTGTTTCTCAGATTTTTTTCCATTAGGGTTCAGAATTTTGCAGCAATTCCAAATTTGACATGTGCATACTGACAGAAACAGGTCAATAGAATGTACCCAGCAGAAGGCTCCACATTATTTGGTTCTATTTGTTTAAACTTCTTCAATCATATGATAACCTGTGAAGTCCACCTGTGAAGCTGGGGGAGGCACTGGGGAATTACTATTTAACGGGGTCAGAGTTTCCGTTTGGGAGGAACCAAAGGGAAGGCTGGGGGACTGACTGAGCCAAAGGTGGGGACTCTCTCCTGGCCGTTGAGAATGGCACGGAACTCCTTGAAACCCCCTGGATCAGGCAGAGAAATCAGGCTGTGGCCTTTCTGTTTTTTTACTTTCCCTTTAGACACTGGAGAAATAATTCCATTTGTCTTATAAATTTCATTTTTTAAACACTATAATTTATTTTTTTAATTTAATTATTGAATGATTTTAGAGCAAAGGGGAGAGAGAGAAAGAGAGAGAGAGAGAGAGAGAGAACATTGATTTGTTGTTCCACTTATTTATGGATTCATTGGTTGATCCTTGCATGCACCCTGACCAGGGACCGAACCCGCAACCTTGGTGCTTGTGTTGATACTTTAACCAAGTGACCTACCTGCCAGGGCAATTTCTTTTTTTTTTCTTTTTTAAGATTTATTTTATGTTAGTTTCAGTTGTATAAAGTTAGACAATCATATACTTTACAAAGTGATCCTCCTGATAATTCAAGTATCCACCAGTACCAGACATAGTTGTTATACTACAAGTGGGGCTAAATTAGGTCTATAGTAGTGAGTATGCAAAACACAGAATTTATTCTTATATTCTTATTTATTAATTATTCATTATAAACCTATTTTTGCCTCATCCTATATTATTGAGTATATTTCCTATAAATTTCTAACATTTTGGATTTGGCTGATTGCATCTCCAAGGTGTTATTTATTTGTTTGTTTGTTTTTAGTTTTTCTAATCATTTGAGAGAGCGAGAAGAAGGGAGAGAGAGAGAGAGAGAAAAGAAGCATCAACTCATTGTTTCACTTAGTTGTTCCATTTAGTTGTGCACTCATTGATTGCTTCTCCTATCTGCCTTGACCATCTGGGGATGGAACCTTTGACCTCTGGTGCTCTAGGTCAATGCTTCATCCACTGAGCCACCTGGCCAGGGCAAGGTGTTATTTAACATGGTCTGTGATTCCCTATGACTCTATCACTCTAACTTGGGGAGCAAGGAGTAGGGAAGGAACATATGGCTCAAGTGTCATAGACTCATTGTTTTCATCAAGATCTACTAAATTTTATTAAATAAATATATATTTTTTATTTTCTGCAGGCTGTTAGAATACTTTTCAGAGACTTCAAATGTTTTTATTTAATGTTTCCCCAGTTATAATTTCCCCCCTCAAGACAAGAGCTCCTCATGTCCTTTGTGGAAATGGAACTCTATGTTATGATGAATAGAGTTGAACTTGTTTCCTGTCATCAATTTTTATGCTGTATATCTATCCCATTTTTATGTATTTTGCTTTATTTTGAGCTTTTAAAAAACTTGTTTTTTACTTGTTTTCTCTCAGTTTGTTTGGAATTTCCATAGTGTACTTCTATTTTAGTAGTTATCCTTGAAATTTTACCATATATATGTTTAATTTTATCAAGTATAATGTGAGCCTCCTTGTATCACTTTCAAAAAGCCATTCAGAACAATGCTTCATAAAAGACAGTCCATTGCTTCTCAGACCAGAAGTCCCTGGGACAGGTTACGGAAGGGGTGAGTGCACTCACTGCATTGTTACTTTGGACATCGTACTTTTGTATTGACACTTATTTTGGCGAATGGTCAGCCCCATGAAACTCTGGAGCATTTCAAGGTAATAGATACCGGTGTTTCCTGATGGACGTCAGGTTGGTGAAAGGAACCTGTTGTACTGTGTTGCTATATGATTTTCTTGCCTTTGCAGCCAAGTTTTAAGTTCAGATACTTTGAGATGAAACTTCCTTCAATTCTTCCAGACATTGATGGATCAACTCTATAAAATGCCAGTGTATAACAGCAAGAACCGACGCTTGATCCTGCCCTATCAGGGGCTGCTCCTGCCGAGGGATGGGGAGTCACTGCTGTCACTTGGTGCTGTGAGGAGCTGTCAGGTCTAATAGCTCAGTTTTGACTTCCTTTGTTTTGGAAACCTATTGCTGTCAGAGTAGGAATAAGTAATTTGAGCACTTTAGTTACAGCCAGCAGAAATGGAATCAATACATGCCAAGATTAACTCCGGTGATTAATCCCAAGATCAATGAACCGAATGATTATTGTTTCTGTCAGTTGAAGATTCTGGATGCACAATCGTGGTTAGAAAGGTGTGTTCGTTTTCCTCAGCCGGCTCCGCCGCGGGGGTATTGAAACCTCCCCAGCCTTGCAGTCGCATCAGGGACGCCTTCATGCCGCAGCCAGTTCCCGTGTCACAGAACCCAGATTTGACAATGACAAGAGGCAAACTCAGCTTAATCTGAGCTGCTAAATCTCCAAGGACACTGCCAAGCTAGTGAAACTTCTAACTTTTAAATCGCAGTGATTATTCTGACTCCCTGTTATGGGGAGGCGGGTGTCATTCACTGTTTTTCAAAAGAGAGCAGAGGAGGCCGGGGGCAGGGCTGGGAATTGGATCGCCTAATGGAAGGCTCTGGGTCTCTGTGGGCCAGGGGATGGGAGCCCTGTGTGTCAGGGGTGGCGCTTCCCCGCGGAGACCCAGGCACAGGCGCCCACCACTGCCAGTGGGACTGAAGGGTGACCAGTGTGCCAGGCACCACGCTCAGTGTTGTATATATTTTATTTCATTTTGAGAGATCACAGCAACTCTCTGGGGTAGGTGCTGTTAATGTCCTTACTTTCCTGGTGAGAAAACGAGACCTCACGCTTTTAAGGAACTTTTCCTAGGACATACGCCTGATTAACCCACACCTCTCTGATTCTAGGTTCTCGGAACTCAGCTGAGATTATCCGGGTGTGGATAAGGGAAGATGGTTTTTACTATGGATTAAATATATCCCCTTCATATTTTAACACCCTTACCCCCAGAAACCCAGAATGTGAACTTACTTGGAAATGGGGACCTTGCAGATGTAATTAGCTATGATGAGGTCATACTGGAGTAGGGTGGGTCCTTATTCAATATGAATAGTGTCCTTTACAAGAAAATATTATGTGAAGACAGACACAGGGGAATGCTCTGTGAGAATGGAAGACTGAAGTGATGCATCTATAAACTGAGGAATAACCAAGATTACCACACCACTAAATTTCAGACAGAGAGTATGGCTCAGTCCACACCTAATTTAGACTCTGAGCCTATAGAACTCTGTGATAATACATTTTCATTGCTTTAAGTCACTCATTTTGTGATACTTTGTGAGAGCAACCCTAGGAAACTCAGATTAAATACATAAGTATGTATGTATGTATGTATGTGTGTATGTATATATGTATGTATGTATTATTGGAATATCTATTAAAGCAAGTAAGCATGCAAGCAAGCCACATATAACCCTAAAGTCTGCTCTGTGCAGAGGTCAAGAGTAATGGGAAAGTAGGAAATCTCAAATCTGATCTATGTGCTTGGCTAACATAATTCTTATTTATTTCCTATTTACTATTTGCTAGGCAGTATCCTGGACAGAAGCCCGTGTCATGAAATGAGCTCCACTTTGAATATCTGGAGTTTTATGTTAGGCCCAACCCAATCTGAACTTGGGGAAACGACTTAGCCCGTCGTTTGTCTCATTCCTTATCTGTCTAATGAAATGATAACAAAGAGGTTGTTGTGAGCACCAGTTAAACTATTTCATGCCAGGCCTTTTGCAAAGTGCTTGACATGCAAGTGTTCCATAGGTTGGATGTATATCCTATCTCTGTGCCCTTAAATAATGGAAGTGCAAACCTGGTGTGCCGCTCTCCAGAGTTTGGGTTATGTCCCTTCCATTGCACTGCCTTCCACAATAGAGAGCACACACCCTAGTCCGGCAAACAAGAGGCTGGCACACATTAGCAGATCCATGTGAGTTCAAGGCAGTGTAGTGTGTATGAACGAGTGCAGTGAGCAGTGTGACCACCCACTAAGAGTGGTCTCATCTTGTTGGGATAGCCAGCAGAGGCTCTGCTATGAAGGCAGTGGAATCTCAGGTCACTAGGCTCTTCCTCATCATATCAGAAGCATATGCGCTAAAAAAATGTTGTAAGAATTTTGGAGAATATTGTCTCTTGAAAAAGAGGGGAAGGGCATGCCAGAGGAGGCTAGGTGGAGGTAGGTTTGTTTTTTGCCTCATTAGGGCTTGTGAAATGGGATGATCTGAGACTGGACACCAAAATTTTTAAAAGCCTTATTGGCTAGAAATGCCAAGTAGCCTTTTTTTTCTTCTTGCTACTGTAGACATGGAACATATAACAGGGCCAAATAAAAAAAATTTTTGCAGACTTTTTTGTTAGAAAAGTGTAAAGCCAAAATTTAGTTTCAAATAGAGTAAGTCAAGACAATGTGGAACTAAATGGTTTGCCTGCATCAACATCTTAAAATTATTTCTGTTGTGGACTAAATTTTAAGGTGAAAAGGGAAGAGGAGCACTCCACTGTCAAACAGTATGCATTAGTGTAGACACACATACCGGTCACACATACACCATTGAACGATGGGGGTGTGTGTGAAAACAATTAGAGGTTGCAGACTGTCGGTGACAGAGAAACGCAGAAGCCATTTCAAATAAATTGCACCTGAACTCTTAACCTCAAACCACTTTCCTGATAAAAGTACAGAGCTTGTTCCATTTATATCCATATTAACTTTTAACCTCTGCACCATTCCAACAGAAGATTACTCACAGGGCCTAGTAGTGTGAATTAGTGAGGGCACATCTGAATTACTGGTAGTACCAGATGTTAGGAGTATTTAACAAGCATGCACTTTGATGGCCTCTTGCTTTGTACATATAGAGTAAATTAATAAGTTCTGAGCAAAATAAAGCTCTTTCAGCAACCTCACATGACATAATGTTCTTAAAATACTCCTTTGTGTTAAAAAAAGATGCCTAGTGCACATAAATGAGTTAATCAAATTATTACTGAAAGAGTCCTCAAATATCTTTGGCTACTAATTTTTATTAAGGTCTTTTTTTAGGTGTGTAACCTTGAATATCCACTGAGGAAATATTTTAAACATTTTACTCCATGAGGCTCTTAAGATTTGATTATACATTCAGAATGCATAGATTCAAAACTATTGATATTTTCTGATCTATATAAATAGGCTACCTGGGAGAGTCCTTTGCTTTTGGCCTTGGAAAGCGTTCTATGGTGTAAAAAGAAGAGCGCCAGCAGGTGGCAGTGTTTCCCCACCTGTGAAGAATGAGCTCCTTCGGCAAAAGTCCCACCCACCTCAGGTTGAAAACAAGTGTCAGCAAAATGTTTCTTTGCTCTGTGGAAGGTGGAAATACACCAGCCATGATCTTTTCTCCACACAGCTGCAGAGTGCTAATGGAGTCCTTATCTTTTGGAATGAGATGGTCTTGCCAGCTCACCTGTCCTCTGGTAAATTGTGGTGCCCTTGCTGTTGTTTCTCAGGGACAGTTTGGAAAAACCTGCAGGAGACGACTGGTCTGTCGCCTGAGTCCTAGTCATGTCAGTCTGAAGTACTCCCCAGAAAAACCATGTCTTCCAGACACTCTCCGGGTAACAAAAAAGATGATAAGGGGACACAAGGCAGTGCTACTCATCTTTTTTCACTGCTCTTTATGAGAAAATATTCCCTGGGTGATCCTCAGCCATACAAAGTCTTGAATTACTGAACTGGAAGGAACCTTCGAGTTCATGACTATCCTTCTCATTTTGCAGAGAAACCAAGTGAAGCAAACCAAAATTGTCCACCCCAGACCATACAGCAGCTTAGCTGGTAAAGTTCAGAATAGAACTCAGGTCTTTCTCCCACTCAGTTACTCTTTTCCCTTATACATTTACAATGCTTTGGCATTAGGTGAAGAAAAAATCTCAACAGGCAAAAGAAAGTCATCTTTGTTTGTTTTTTGTGAGACATAGAGCAAGGGACAGACAGACAGGTAGAGAGAGAGAGATGAGATGCATCAATTCTTTGTTGTGGCTCCTTAATTGTTCATTGGTTGCTTTCTCATATGTGCCTTGATTAGGTGGGGGGCTACAGCACAGCGAGTGACCCTTGCTCGAGCCAGCGACCTTGGGCTCAAGCCAACAACCATAGAATCATGTCTATGCTCCCATGTTCAAGCCAGTGATCCCACACTCAAGCTGATGAGCCCACGCTTAAGCCGGTGACTTGGGGGTTTCAAATCTGGGTCCTCTGGGTCCCAGGCTGATATTCTGTCCACTGTCCTACCACTTGGTCAGGCAAGAAAGTAATGTTTTCTGACTGGCTTCTCTCTTCTAGGCTTGTTTCTTTTGTACCCATACATTTCCTCTAATCGCCAAATCAAATGGCTGGCTGATGTTACCCTCAATTTGCAAATTCACCACCTGAAGCTAAGAGAGGTTAAATGACTTGCCCAAGGTCATGCAGCTAGTAAGTAGTGGTCGGGATTTACATCTCATACTTACAAAGAGAAGCGAGGGTTGATTTTTAGAAGTCATTAAGTATTGAGCAGGGAGAAAGGCATGAGAATTAGTAGAGGATCCATAGTCAAAGGGACTGTTCCGTCCTTTGTCTTTGCAAATAGCAATACCTTTCCTAGGATGCTTTCCCCAGTCCTGGTTTTATATTTGAATCTTCCTCCAAAACTTCCTCTGAACACCAAGTGCTTCATTCTCTGAACAAATGTACTATTTATGGTTGGGGCACCTATCATTTACTGCTCTTAACAAAAAATTATCTCTTTGTGTGTAAAAATATTTTCTTTCAGTTTGACAATAGGTGTTCACTAAATATTTTGACTGACTAATGAGTTAAATATTTAAGTGGCTAGTTGGAGCATACCAAAATAGGACACATGCCTCCAGGGAACATGAATACTACACTTTTAATTTTAATATTTTCTCTAAGTTCAGAATCTCTCAGAATGGGGATCACTGAGACCAAGTCTTTAGGACAAGGGTCCCCAAACATTTTACACAGGGGGCCAGTTCACTGTCCCTCAGACCGTTGGAGGGCTGGACTATAAAAAAAAACTATGAACAAATCCCTATGCACACTGCACATATCTTATTTTAAAGTAAAAAAACAAAACGGAACAAATACAATATTTAAAATAAAGAACAAGTAAATTTAAATCAACCAACTGACCAGTATTTTTTTTATTTTTATTTTTTTTATTTTTATTTTTTTCTGTATTTTTCTGAAGCCAGAAACGGGGAGAGACAGTCAGACAGACTCCCACATGCGCCCGACCGGGATCCACCCGGCACGCCCACCAGGGGGCGACGCTCTGCCCAGCAGGGGGCGATACTCTGCCCCTCCGGGGGGTCGCTCTGTTGCGACCAGAGCCACTCTAGCGCCTGGGGCAGAGGCCGAGAAGCCATCCCCAGCGCCCAGGCCATCTTTGCTCCAGTGGAGCCTCAGCTGCGGGAGGGGAAGAGAGAGACAGAGAGGAAGGAGAGGGGGAGGGGTAGAGAAGCAGATGGGCGCTTCTCCTGTGTGCCCTGGCCGGGAATCGAACCCGGGACTTCTGCACGCCAGGCCGATGCTCTACCACTGAGCCAACTGGCCAGGGCCCTCAACTGACCAGTATTTTAATGGGAACTATGGGCCTGCTTTTGGCTAATGAGATAGTCAATAGGATCACCAATGAAAGAGGTGCCCCTTCCGGAAGTGCGGTGGGGGCCGGATAAATGGCCTCAGGGGGCCGCATGTGGCCCACAGTAGTAGTTTGGGGACCCCTGCTCTAGAAGCATTCAAGCTAGCTTTGACTATTGGGAATATGTGGAGCCTTTGGAGAAACAAAGTGATTATCAGTGTTCCCAGGCTCTAGTGCTATGCTGTATTCAGTGGGTTTTATGGAAGAGGGAAATCCTGGGATATTATGGTCAGAGAAACTTAGATTGTGGGAGCAGCCATATGACTGGGATGAAAGTATAGTTATCTATGGGTGGTGTACAGCTAACTCCTCCCAAAAAGCAATTTCATGTTGAACAGTAGCCATCATCATGCTCAACTAAAGCATCTTTTGGGAAGTATTTGTGCTAGGTAAAAAATATATATATTTTCTCAGATGGGCCATTTGGGCTCAGTTTTTGTGCTGACTGACACTGAAAGGTTTTTTTAGTTCCCAACATGTGTTGATCGTGGAATCTAGGTGACCTTGTTGCTGATGTCACATTTGTGTGCTATACCACATTTCTGAGTATCTTGTCATAAACCTGTATCACTAATGGTTAAAATCTCTGTCTCTCTGTCTCTGTCTCTCTCTCTTTAAATTTTGAGAATGAATTTGTAGCTCAGTAGCTTGGTATTTTATTTCCTGAAACACCAAAATCAGAAATGATAAAATGGAAAAGAGTATGGCTTTGAAGTTAGACAGACTCTGTCATACATTAGCTGTCTGAGTTTCTGTATCATTTTAGATCACAGTTTTCTGCCTGTGAGGAAAGTGCGGAGAATAACACTAGCTTCAAAGAGGATTGAATAAAGTAATATTTTTAAAGCATCTAGGACACTATATGCTATTCAACAGCTACTGAATAAAAACAATAAGAGTTGTATCAACCAGTGGGGCAAAGACCGCTTAAAAATTCTTTTGCCATTGAGAAGAGAAAGAAGCAAAACCTTGGTTTTAAATACAAGCCATTTGCTCCCTTTCTTAATCATTGACTCAGTCTCTCACCAACTCTCAACATAATTTTACTAAATCTAAACTTGGTTCGTTATTAAATGACAATATACTGATCCTTTTACTTTTAAAATAAACTTTATTGAGACATAATTTCATACAATAAAATAAACCTATTTGGAAAATTAAGATAAGAGCCAAGATAAATTATATGTAAAAAGGAAGAACAGCTGAGACCACCAACAAGACCAAGAGTTTGTTCTTTGAAAAGATCGACAAATTGACAAACTTGTAGCTAGGATTGAGTAAGAAAAAAAAAAAAAAAAGACTCAGCAAAAGTCAGAAATGAAAGGGAAAACATTACCACCAATTTTACAGAAATAAAAACCATTATAAGAGAACATTTCTATTTCCCTAAATATTTCTCACATATCCTTTTGCCGTCAATTGAACACTTACTCTGAGCCTTAGGTAGCCACTGATGTTTCTTTTAGCCTCTGAAGATTAATTCTGCATATTCCAGAAATTTCCATAAGTAGAATCATAGCACACGTATTCAGTTGTATCTGCCTTCTTTCTCTTGGCCTAATATTTTTTGGCTATCATACATGCTTTGCAGATAGTAGTTTGTTCTATTTTTACTGTTGGATAATGTTCTAATAGAGGAATATACACCATTTGTTTGTCTATTCACCTGCTGAAAACTTTTGCATTATTTACTGTGTTTGACTATTATGAATAAAGTATTCAAGTATTTGTATTGATCTACATATTTATTTCTTTTGGGTAAATACCTTAAAATGGTGTTAATGTAGGTAAGTAGCTAAATATTAATAAGATAAGAAAGCAGAGGAAATCAAATGGTAAGGAGCCTGCTTACTTCACCAGGAAACTACAGTTCTGGACACCCCGGGGGATTTCTGCACTAAGGGGTTAACAGCCTCCCTTCCAATGTAAAGAGGAAAAGTCAGTATTTCCATCTCCCCAGGGTTCAACCTGTTCATTCCCAGACAATGGAGGGAGGTGCTTCAATTTGAGGCATGCACAGCAGAAGTCAAGATGATAGTTATAGAGGCCTGTCAGTCTAGCCTAGAAGAAGGATCTGATTGGTTAGTGGGAGGAACCAATGCTAGCCTGGAAAGATTAAGAAATAATTGGTTGGTTTAAAGAAAAGCTAGTCTTTCCCAGCCCCAAATTACAAACACGGGCCTAAAAAATAACTAGGATATTCCTTCCTTCTTCATCCTTGGAAAAGTGCACTCATTCACTTGTGAGTTGTCTAAGCAGCCATGTAGCTGTAATGGTCACCTAGGGCTTGGTGGCAGACCGTGCTCCAAGTAGGGACCAGATGAGGACAGGGACCAACTGAATTGAACTGTGGCACAGAATATCTGGACTCTGGCCTTTCTCCTGGGCTTAATAGAGGCAGGGCTGGACTTTTACCTTGGTGGAATGGACGAAGATATGACACTGTGAACTTGTGGGCAGCCTTCCATTTTAACCCTAAATAAATTTTATTGCAAAAGTCTTATCTTCTTCATATGTGAGTTCTGTGGAATGCTTTTTTGCTGCATCATATGTTAAGTATATATTTAACTTTATAAGAAACTGCTCAACTATTTTTCAAGTGTTGTATTAATTCACATGTCCACTATTTTATGAGATAGTACAACATACAAGAGAAGCAGTTGTATCACATCTTTGAAAATACTTAATAATGTTTTAAAAATTAATCCATTTTAGTGAGATTGTAGAGGTCTCTCTTTATGCTGATAGGAACGTGGAGCAAAAAACGATCATTATTGCTGCCTTGTGCTTATGTACCAATCAGGTAAAGTATAAGTGAGCAAGCCTAACACATGTGTTTGCCCAACATTCCACCCCTTTATGGTTGTTTACTTCACAATCTATGCAACAGGTATCTTCCATGATGGTCCCTGTGTGAAGAGTGAGGTACATCACATAAACAAATAGACTACAGCAACAGTACAAGTTGTACAATTACAATAATGACAAAGGTGCCCTTCACAATGTCTGAGCACTCTGCCCAAGGCACTAACTGGAGGCCCATCTTCTGGGGGCCTTCTACTCCATGACAGGTGGGAGGGCCTGTATAGTCCAGGGCTGTGTCTATGAGAACCGTGAAGTATCCTTGGTGTGTCTCTGCAACTGGATGAGAAGAGCTTCCTGGTGCAGGAGGGCCTCCACTGGAGCTGGCCACCCCCAATAGGGTCTTTCATATTGTTTAAAAGTGGTATGTCCATCCAACAAGGGAGCTGGTGCCCCTCCTCCAGTTGCAGTCCAAGAGTCCATTACACCACTCAACTCAATGATCAATCCGTGATAGCCCAGCTGTCTGTGCAAATCACCAATGTAAAGGTCCATTACAGGCAACTAGGCATATAGCTCTTTATTAATGAACTTCAGCCCTTTCCATAAGTGCTCTGCCCACTTCCACAAGCCCTATCCAACCCCCTGCGCAAGCTTACAGGGTCTATTGGGTCAAACATTCAAGGCGTGTGCCACCTTGACATTTATCTGCTGCTGCTGTCACTACAACAAAAGCACATATTATCTTCTAGTGCCAACACCTGCTGCTCATTAGAAGGTGATCAATGGATTTTCAATTTCACATGGGACCTCCGGCCTTCCCACCCATCCCTGTTAGGTGGGTCTCTTGGCCTTGTCCCTATTTAAACTGGAACAGTAGGTCATGGGGGTTATATTCTCCCACAGCTGTCTGCAATAAGTAATGCTGCAATCATGCAACCTGAACACCAGCCATATTTTTGGCAGCTGCTGGGGCCACCTGCTTTTTCAGTGGCTGGAACTTCTGCCTTCAAAGCTCTAAAAGGACTTTATTAGACCTTCCATTCAATTTCTCCCTATCTACCTCAGCCACCATTAAATCTACCCACAACTGTGTTCAAGTAACCTTTACAGACCCATTTCCCTTGTTAGTTTTAGGGGGGAAGCATGGGCAGCAGCCTTCACTGATTTATGATCCTATGCTGCCTCCAGCTCTGCCAAATCTATTACCAATTGTATAACCTTATTTATGGGCTGCTTCACATAGGGCTCCAAGATAGTCACTATTGACACAAAAAGGGCTGATGGGGCACTGTAGAGAGTAAGGTCCCTCATCCCTGCTGTAAACACTTCCTCATCTGGCCCATGGGACCTTGGGTTGAAAGCAATAATCTTCATACCTAGTTCCTGAAGAACCTTTACTAGCTCACTATAGCAATTCCACCTACTTACTGCTTCTGGTAAGTCTCTGGCATTCTGTTAGACTGTACAAATGGCAGCCATCACCCATTCTAATTGGGTATGATTTCCTGGGTTGTCATGGAAGTTCTGAAGATGCTGCCTTAGGGAGGAATGCATGGTAATGGAGGCCAATTTCTCCATCTCTGTTCCAGAGAGCATGATGCCACCCACTCCCTATGTCCCACAACTGCAGCAATCAGGCTACCAGGGGCTTGGTAGGGTTCTGCCTAAATTGCATCCCCAACTCCAGCAGCTCTGTCTGGGTGTAAGGATGGACCATGGAGTATTCTACCACCTGTAGAGGAGTTTGTGCCTGCCACTGAGGGACTCTTGGTTGCTGGGCTTTTACCTTCTGGGTAAGTACTGGTCTGACTCTGAGTCTGCAGATGGCAGCTTTAGCCCAATCTTCCTCTTTCTCTGAAGAGTTAGAAATGTCTGCTCTCACTGGATCAGATTCCCTCTACTGGTATGAATACAGCTCCATCTTAAGTGCCTGCTTTGGCTCTTGTAGCTTCGGGCTCTTGGCCGGAAGCTGAGATTCTAGCTCTTGAACTCACCGTTGTTTCTTCACCAACTGTCACTGCCAACGTTCTGCTTCCAGTGCAAACTGGAGCTCAAAAACCTATAACTTCTTCTCTGGAGATGGCTCCAGTGCCAGGTGTTGTTGGTGTTTGGCCTGCATCTCACACTGCAGCTTTCAAGAGCAGTTGGCCTCCTTCTCCAGTGCTCACTCCAGTTCATGCCATCACTGGTTCTCAGCCTGTATCCTGATCTGCAGTTCTCAGACCTGCAGCTCTTGGTTTCCTCTCACAGGGTTGCAAAAAACACCTAGCCCATGGCCCCCGAAAGGAGAGCCACGGGGTGCCACACACTGGAGAGCAATAATCACTCCTCTGTGCCACCCTTTAAGGGTGTTGGAAGCTCCACCTACTTGCTCTGAATCCTGCCGGTTGTGCCATGGCCATGCAGGTTCACATTGGATTTGGGCAGACAGTAAAGGAACAGTGGAGCCAGAAAATGGTGGGCCATTCCATTTATCAAAGTCTCACAACAGCCGATGAGCAAGCAGTCAGGGAAAAACACTTCCTCATCTGACCCATTCTGTCTCTGGACTGATGAGCAAACAGGCGTAGGGTGGGGGGAGAACCCCTTCTCTGGCAAACAATAGCAAAAATGTCCCCCCTAATGGTGGCAGGCAATCTGCAATCTATAATCTGCTGCTCTGAGGGCAAGCACTTCACCTGCAGCCTTATATAGACTGTACACACGTGATGCTGCCTAGTGCTCATGACCAATCAGGCAAAGTACAAGCAAGCCAGCCAACACTGTTGCAATGCAGACATTTTGGAAGACAGTTTGGCAGTTTCTTACAAACCTAAACATACTCTTACCATAGAATTCAGAAACTGACCTTTCTGGTATTTACTCAAAGGTTTATAAAACCTGCCCATGGATGGTTATAGCAGTTTTATTCATAATTGTTAAAACTTGGAAGCAACTAAGATGTCTTTTAGTTGGTGAGTGAATAAATAAATGTGGTACATCCAGACAATAGAATGTTATTTAGTGCTGGAAAGAAATAAAATACAAACATGAAAGGACATGGAATAACCTTATATGTATATTATTAAATTAAAAAAAAAAACAATATAAAAAAACTATATACTGTAAAAGTCTATGCAAGATTCTGGGAAAGGTAAATCTATAGAAAAAGTAAAAGATCAGTGGTTACCAGAGATTGTTGGGGGAGAATGAATAGGCAGAGCACAGAGAATTTTTAGATGGTGAAAATACTCTGTATGAAACCTTAATAATGGGTACATGTCACAATACATTTCTTTAAAACCATAAAATATACAACACCGAGAGCGAATTGCACTGTGAACTGTAGAGATTGGGTGAATATGGTGTGTCAATGTAGGATCAGTAGTTTTATCAGATGTACCACTCTGAGGGGGCATGTTGATAACAGGTAAGGGTATGCAAGTCTATTGTCAGAGTACATGGGAGATCTCTGTTCCTTCCCTGAATTTTGTTGTGAACCCAAAACTGCTCTAAAAAAGTAAAGAATTAATTAATTAATTAATTATTTTTTGAGAGAGAGGCAAGGTGAGAGAGAGACAGGAATATTGAGATGCTCCTGTATGTGCCCCGACTAGGGAATCAAACCAGTGACCTTCACACTCCTGGACGATGCTCCAAACAACCGAGCTATCCAGGCAGGGCTTAATTTTTTATTGATATTTAGAAAGACAGAGAGGTAGGGAGGTAGAGGGGCGGAGGTAGGGAAACATTTGTTGTTCCACTCAGTTGTGCATTTTTTGGTTGCTTCCCATGTGTGCCCTGACTGGGGATCAAACCTGCAACCTTGTTTACAGATAGTGCTCTTAACCAACTGAGCTTACTGGCCAGAGCCTAAAATCTTAATTTAAAAACAAAGAAGCTGGTAGTTGGTGAGAGGGACAGAGTTGGAAGGGACGTGATGAACTTGTCTGCTTGGCACTCTGACGTCACAGACTGTGTGTGCGTAGAGGACCGAGGCATGGTGAGTTACACTAGATGACAGGATGGGGAGCTTCTCCGTGCCTTGTTCTGCATCCACTACCAAGGATGAGAAGATGTGGATTTCAACTTAACCCAGGACAGGACGAGAGATTGCATCAGGACAAAATGTTTGGTGCTATTTACAATCCTGATGAGTTACCAATAAACACTGCCAGAAAAGACTCATGAAAGAGATGGCATGAGACCTGACTTTAAAAAGTTCATACTCCTTGGTAGGTTAGTTTTCTGTTAGCACTTCTGTTATTGCATACCATCTTATCCCGATGAAACCTCTAAATGTTCTATCAGGAGGTATTCCTCACTCTAGATAAGAACACTAACCTTTGTAGCTCTAAAATTGTCCTTTGTTCAGAGTTATTTTGCCTCTGAGCAAACATACGTAAGTATCTAATCAGTGGCTTTGAGTGCCAGTACAACATTGAAAGGCTTTGGAACAGTGTGTGAATTCTCAGCTGAAATCAGTCCATTTCAAATGTCTGTTTCTGATGGTCTCCACTACATTACTAGCCCTGGTGTCCTTTTAGGACCTTGTGCCAACATTTTTCTTTGCAAAGGGGAATCCCTGGCAGTAGGACTGGAAATAAGTTCAAGGACTGAAATAGAGTTTACTCTTTGAAATTGAAAACTGAAGAAAGAAATTCCGTGACTTGGCCAAAGATCCAATGTTTGATCTGTGCAAGAACCAGAGCCTTAAGACTCCCAGTGTCTTTAATTACATGGCTCTGTTTCTGCAAGGGGTGACTAGTAAGCCAAACTCATAATTTAACTTACAATTTTCTTTGAGAAAGATTTACATACATTTGGCCAGGTGCACGGATAAAGGCTCAGTAGTCAGTTTATTAAGTTAAGCCAGGGATATTACGAATGCATAATAAACCTTTCAAGGTCAAGAGTGATTTGGGTTTAGAATATAGAAGCCGTTTGCCGATCTTGCCATTGAATTCATTTTGAATACCAAGTTGTGTCCTGCAGCTGCTATTTAAGAGGCATGTTTGTGTTGTGGAGTCCAGCTCTTGGAGGAGCACAGTTGCAGAGAAGCCAGGATGAGGCACTGCTGTGCTGAGGACCTCGACCCTGCTTCCTGCTTTCCCCACAATGGCTGTGGAGCACCTTCTCTGCCACGGTGTCAGTTTCCATTACCTTGACATTTCTCACGCTTTGATGTGTGATATGAAACGGTAGCCTTTGGCAATAAATGGGGAAATGAGGCTTTACGGGGACATAGAGCGCTTGCCAAAGGAAAGGTGTGGAAAATGGTTATGACAAGGTTATTCAGACTGCTTTCTTAAGGAGTTTCAATTCAGCTACTAGCTTCTGCCTTGGCTTGGTTATTATAGAAGTAACTGTGTATCCCTTTGTGAATTGGTCATGGACGCTTTTACCATCATGTTTAGAATTGGGAAGTTCTCTCTGGTAGAGAAAACAAAACCAACCAGCCATGTAGGAAGGCTTAATGAACACTGCTACTTTGCACTTCAATTTCTGAGATCTCAAAATTATAATGGTGACTTTTGGTTCCCATATTTGCTATTGCTGACTCTCTTTTAACAGGTTTTATTTTGTTATTGTTTAGTGAGAATCTTTATGCCATTATTGAATTAAAGAGCACCTTGGTCTTTTTTTTTGCCTATAGTAAATTAACAAATAACAGCAACAGAAATACTTAGATGATACTGTCTTATTTACTATTTTTTTATTAATGTGTTATAATGATAAGATCATGGGAATGAACAGAAGTTATGGCCAGAAATTCAACAAACTTCTAAAAGACCATGCGAACCCAGGTATGATTTGGGATGAGATTCCTATACAGAGGGGTCGTCTGCTGGCTAGACTTTGGCCGTAAGCTGTGTTAGGCAGGTGGACAAAGACAGTATGATTCCAAATGATGGATCTGTTGATATAGGGATTCTGCTTAGCCAGTGGCTGGAAGAACTCTGTGTGTGTGGGTGGTGTGTCCTTGCTTAAAGTGTGGCTTCTGTCCCTGTATTAGTTTTCTATCATTGCATAACAAATTACTTCCTCCAGGTTAACAAGAGATTATCTCTGATATTTATTTCTTTTTGCAAAGCCTCAACTAACTAGGTCAGGCCCACCCAGAATAACATTCTTTTCAATTAACTAAAATCTAATTGATTAAGGCTATAATTACGTCTGCAAAGTCTTATCATGTTAGCTGTATTCTACTGTCCAGAAGCAAATTACAGGTTCTAACCAGCAATCAAGGATGTAATACCAGGGGACAAAGATCTTGGGAGCAATCGTACAATTTATTTATTTAAGGTGAGAGGAGGGGAGATAGTGAGACAGACTGATAGACTCCTGCACGCACCTTGACTAGGATCCACTTGGCAACCCCATCAGGAGCCAATGCTCCAGTGCCGAGCTATTTTTAGCACCTGAGGCTGATGCGTTCCAATGGAGCTATCCTCAGCACCAAAGGCCTTGCTTGAAGCAATTGAACCACTGTCTGGGAGAGGGAGAAGAGAGAGATAACAGGGAGGTGGTCACGAGAAGCAGATGGTCACTTCTCCCATGTGCTCTGACCAGAATCAAATGCAGGAATACATATGCTGGGCTGATGCTCTATCCACTGACCACTGGCCAGGGCCATAATAATACTTCTTCCTCTCATAGTCCCATCATGCTACCTAAACTATCATTGTAGGAACCACTGGTGACCTCTTAACTGCCAAGTCCAGCAGCCCCTTCTCAGTTCCCACTCTCTCTGTCATGAAGCACTGCTAACCACTCTCTTTCTCCTTCTCAGGGTTTTCTGATGTTGCTTTTTCTCAGTTTCCATACCAGAAAGGCAGTGGGGTATCTGAGAAAACATATTATATTTGTGGTCAAACAAAACTAAGTCTCAACTCTGGCTCTATCTTCATCAGGAATAATCCACAGATAGCTTGCTTCTGCTGCTTGAATGAGGCTGGTAAGAACTAGAGAATGCAAAGGAACTTCTCTTCCTCTGCTTCCCCAGTCCAGTCCCCTTTGTTATTCAGTGACTTCTATTAGCAGAACTGAAACATAACCCAATAGTTTCTAGCAAGAGAATCTGAGAAATACAGATTGCAAGCTCTAGCCTCTGCATCCCAGAGCAACATAGAAGGCAGTCTTGAACTTCTGAGTGACAACCTTGTTGTAAGTAATAGTAACTGCTGAGCAAATACATCTGTGCCCCTTTCTAACTCCAGTCTGGGAGAAGAAACATTTCCTTTGGGTACAACTCAGCTTTGTGTCACAAAGACAGAACGCTCTTTTGCCTTAAAATATCTCCCCCATTCCTCAGACTTGTGTGACCAGTTAACAGTAGCATTCCATTTAACATCTGCATGATTTCAACACTTTCCTGTATCTTCCTCCCTCCCACCTTAGATACTTTTTTTTGTTTCCAAAGGTAGAAGTGGGGAGGCAACCAGACAGACTCCTACATGCGCCTGACCAGGATCCACCTGACATGCCCACCAGGGGGCGATGGTCTGCCTGTCTGGGGTTTCCTCCATTGTGGCCGGAGCCATTCTAGCTACTGAGGCAGAGGCCATAGAGCCGTCCTCACGGCCCGGGCCAACTTTGCTCCAATGGAGCCTTGGCTGTGGGAGGGGAAGAGAGAGATAGAGAGGAAGGAGAGAGGGAAGGGTGGAGAAGCAGATGGGTGCTTCTCCTGTGTGCCCTGGCCGGGAATCGAACCTGGGACTTCCAAACACCAGGCCGATGCTTTACTGATGAGCCAACTGGCCAGGGCCACAGCCTTAGACACTTTTCAGAATAATTTAAACCCTTTACTGTACTCTGTTTCTGAGAGCTCCACCCTTGGGACTCCTCAGTGCCATTGTAGTTGTTTTCCCTCCCACCCATATTTGCCTGGCATTTTGAATCGCAGTGTTACTGAATACAATTTCTGCTGTTTATCTCAAAGAATAATCAATAATCGTGGGACCGGTGCTGATGCAAAAAAAATAAGTTTAATCAAGAGCCAGCAGCCTGAGAAGCTGGGGGGACTCCTGTCCTCAAAAACTCACCCTTCTTTTTGGGTGCAGGTAGAGGTTTTTGAGCAAGGAGAAGGAGGGGAGAATAAACAAAGAAACAAACAAAATAGAACAAAGGAATTAGAAGGAGAGGATTGAGAGTGCTTTGCTGAGGGGGCTACATGCAGCATAGCCCAGTGTGTGCAGATAACTGAAGGTCAGCAAACCTCTGGAGCTGTTATCTCTGAAGGTTGGAGTCTGCTTTTTTGGTTGTTATAAGGAATGAAGCTAGCAAGTAGCTTATAAAGTAGGGTTTTTGTTCTATGTAACAGGTTTCCACTATTACTACGGTCAGGTTGTCCTCTTGGCCTTGAGTGAGAACTGCAAGCCACAGCATGATGGGAGTAAGGAGAAGTGGAGGCCGAGGTAGAGTTATGTAACTCCCATGTATGCTTATTCTTCTTGTTGAATGTTAGCCCTTGAATATGCATCACCCAGAGGAAAACAGGCCTTTCAACTGCAACGAGAATTTGGCCAGAGGTGAAAGCATGAATTGATTCTATGCTTCTAATTTGTCACAGAATACATAACTGTGATCACTAAAGTAGTGATAGAAAATCATCATTTTAAGAGCGATAAACTGGATTTAACATTTTACAGAAATTCTTTTCTAAGCTCACTTTGTTAGTACATGATTGTTTAGCTCTATTTTATGGCTAGTCAGACTAATATCAGTAAATCAGTAATAGAGCAGATTTATTCCTGGTTACAACAGTGATTAGAACACTCAGCAGGCATCATAGGAGGGACTGCAGTAACAGCAGACCGGTGTGACACAGCTGCCACAGGAGAGACTGATCATGATGCTGCCCCCTCCTGCACGGACACAAAATAGTCTAACTCTCTTTGAACCACCAGTTGCCAAGGCTGGAAGCCACCAGCCTCCTAAGGGTTAATCCACTTCTACATTAATTTGCGCCTTTCATTGTGCCTTTTATGGCTCTGGGTAAAGGTACAGAGATTAATTAGCAGATTTAAAACCTTGAAAGCTTCATTACATAATTTTAGTCATCAGCAAACCTTGGGAAAACCTAAAAAATGAAGGCGTTAAATCATTTTAATGGAAAATTTAACTGGGTGTCTGTGTTAAATATTTTATTGCTCATCTTCTTGAACCGACAGCTGCCTGAATGAGTCCTCAGATGCTGCATTTTGTAGCTGGGGTGCTTTTTGGGAGATCTAGTTTCTGTCTGGTTGTGAGAACATGGGATTTGTCTGGGACGCAGGCATCCTTCAAAACAGTCAGGCTCTGCGTTAAGGAATTCTGGCATCTGAAAGCCAGAGTGCATAAATTAACTGTTACAAAAAGAATCTACTTAAAAAAAATTGAGATTCTGAAACAGTGCATGCCTTTCTGTTTTCATAGGATAATTTATTTAGTAAGGATATATTCTTCCCTCTGTTATGGCAGGGACACATACACTGGGCTTTAAGAGACCCTGCCACACATGAGGAATGACTCCTCAGGGGCTGTGATAGCATGCAAAACAATACATTCAGTCGGAGACTGGGTTTTTCCTCAGGGGCTTGGGCTCACTGTCCTCTGGCCAGCACCGGTGACCTTCTTCTCCCACCTTGCTCTCTGCAGTTTATCTAAGGTAATGTAGGAAAGGGATCACCTCTGAGCTTCCATTACCTGCTCAGATAAAGTAGGTTTTTTGAGAGAGAAAATTGCAAGTAGAAAGAGAAGTAAAATATTTTACAGACAGAATTTACTAAATAAACTAGCCATAACAGGGACTCAATGGGTGTTTTTTTGTTTGTTTGTTTGTTTGTTTTTTGTGACAGAGACAGAGAGAGAGAGACAGAGAGAGGGACAGATAGGAAGAGAGAGAGAGATGAGAAGCATCAATTCTTCGTTGCGCCTCCTTAGTTGTTCATTGATTGCTTTCTCATATGTGCCTTGACTGGGGGGTTACAGCAGAGCAAGTGACCCCTTGCTCAAACCAGTGACTTTGGGCTCAAGCCAGCAACCATGGGGTCATGTCTATGATCCCACGCTCAAGTTGGAGACCCCACACTCAAATTGGATGAGCCCACGCTAAAGCCGGTGTCCTCGGGGCTTTGAACCTGGGTCCTCTGGGTCCCAGTCCCATGCTCTATCAATTGTGCCATTGACTGGTCAGGCTCAATGGCTGTTTTTAATTTGATGTTTACACTTTCCCTGAAATGTATTGGCTCAGAGTAACCAAATCCCCCTGACTCCCTTGAGGAGTGAGAGATAAGCTTCCGGGAGCTGGTTTGGGCCCCTGAGAAGTAGCCTGAGCCCCACCCCTCTGATAGCCTTTCTCCCCAGACTCATGAGGTTTTATATAAGTGGTTAACAATTGGAGAGGAGGGCAGTTCAAGCGTCCACACTGTCCTGTACCTGTCGTTCTGAACTGTTCTGTGTGCCTGCGGTTCTTTCCCCCAGCTGCCCCCAAGATCTCTCCTCCAGACTGTGTAGAGGAGGAGGGGAGGGCAGGGCACAGGCAACCAGAACTAAAGCCTATCTTTAGCTTGTGTCTGTTGCCTCTCATTTCTGAGCAGTTTCTGCGCTTGCTCTTCTTATCCCATTTCAATCTCTGAGACTGTATGCGGGTGCTCATGCATTTGAGCCTCTGTCTCTATTAATACGTGGTTTAATCATATGGAATTATACACATTACTTTTTTTTTATTTTATAATAGGCACTTATAGTGAAATACAGACCTTGGAGTTGCACTTCATTGTTGTGGTTTATGTATGAACAGTTTTATTACTAAGAAAGTTCTCTGAAATGTATCCTTTGAGGAAGAGTCATATTACCTTAAAAAAATAGAACTATATTTGTCATAATGCTGATAGCAATTTCCAAGTGTGTATATTTCTCTCTCTGTACAATTTTTTTGATCATGTCCTTAAAAATAGTTATTGTCAATGCCAATTATACAAAAATAATTTCTCTTCCTTTGGAAAGACACATAAAAGTATTTAAGACCCCAATGTCCAGAGAAAATACTCACCATTAATTATGAGTTTCTATGTTTCTAGCCAGTTTTTCTCACCTTCCCCGATATCACTTCTAACCCTTTTCTCCTTTGAATTGTGCTTTCATCCAGGAAGGAGTGTGGGTTCGTATCCAGTTTAGGTGTTTGCCGTTACTCTACACCAGCTTCTAATGAAATGTCCTTGTTTATATTGGTCTTCTTTTATTCTTATTTATTTATTATTTATCATTTTTTATTAAGTGAGAGGCAGGGAGGCAGTGAGACAGACTCCTGCAGGTGCCCCGCTGGCATCCGCCCGGCACGCCCCTGCTGGGCAATGCTCTGCCCATTGGGGCTGCTGCTTCGCTGCTCAGCTACTGAGTTATGCTAGTGCCTGAGGCAAGGCCACGGAGCCATCCTTAGCACTTGGGACCAACTCACTCAAACCATTTGAGGGAAGGGAAGAGAGAGAGAAAAGGGGTAAGGAGGGGTGGGGAAACAGAAGGTCATTTCTCCTGTGTACCCTGACTGAGAATCAAACCCAGGACTCCATGCGCCAGGCCGATGCTTTATCACTGAGCCAACCAGCCAGGGCCTCCACTGGTCTTCAGGTGTTGCTTTTCAGTGACACAGACCATTGCTATTTTCTTTTAAATCCCAACTCTAAAGTAGCTTTTGTTCTGCCATGATTTGTGTCCACCCACACACACATAAGAAGTACTTTGCTGTCCTTCATGAGATTTAGGGACAGAGGGATGTCCACTCAGAGAATGTGTCAGGCCAATTACCCAGTGGGAACATTTCTTCCATTCAGCCCCCTGAAAAGCATCTATGTCTTATATTAATCATCCTTCAACATCACTACCCTCAAATTAGATGGAACACTTCTTACAGTTTACCTTTTCTGTTTAGAGGATGCCATGTCTATTCATATTTTTTTAGGGTAAGGTGATTTTCCCCAAATTTTACTTTATTATGAAAAATTTTCAAACACATAGAAAAGTTGAAAGAACTGTATAGTGAACATATATATACCTACCACATAGATTCCACCATTGTTAATATTTTGCTATATATGTTCTTTTAGGATATTTATTCAACTATCTATCCCTCTATCAATTCATCTGTTTTGGGTGCATTTAACAATTTAAAATCAATTGTTGGCATCACTGACTTTGTGGTAACCAGCCTCTGAGATGATCCTTACCTCCTGATGTTCTCATCTTTGTAGAGTCCCCTCCTATATTTTATCAGGGCTGGTCAAATATGACCAATAGAATCCCTAGCCAGGTAGCTCAGTTGGTTAGAGCATTGACCTGATACCCAAAGTTGTGGGTTTGATCCTCACTGAGGTCATGTATAGAAACCAGCCAATGAATGAATAAATAACTACAACAACAAATTGATGTTCTCTTTCCCTTCCTCTCTCTCTCTCTCTAAAAATCAATCAATAAATTTTAAAAAATGTGACCAATAGAAAATAATATAGCAGAAGTAATGGTGTGTGACTTGAAGGATAGATTATAAAAACTACCAAGCCCTCTACCTTGCAATCTTCTTAGGTTATTTGTTCTAGAAGAAGCCAGCTATCATGTTATGAGTAGCACTATAACTCTTGTTTGATGAGGAACCAAGGCCTCCTGTCCACAGCCATGTGAGTGAGCTTGCAAGAGGATGCTCCAGTGTCAGGCCAGCCTTCAGGTGACCGACTACAGATTCTCCTGTTACTTCCATTGCAACTTCCTGAAAGAACCTGAGCCAGAACCACCCAACTAAGATGCTCACAAATTCTTCACCCATAAAAACTATAATATAGTAAATCTTTGTTACTTTAAGGTGCAACATTTTGCAGTTATTTGTTAAAGAGGAATAGATAGCTATTATATCACTTCTTTTTAAACATAACAGAATGCATAAAACTGACTAGAAGATGAAGTATAATTCAATATTTGTTTCCTGGGTTTTTTCCCCTATGTTTCTTCTTTTCTTTCTTTTTGTCTTATTTATTTATTTATTTATTTATTTATTTATTTATTTATTTATTTATTTATTTATTTATTTTGGTAGTTGTTAGCCCAACTCAACAAAATAGAATTCCAGTTTATTGTTGGACAACATTGTTTCACACATACATCAAACAGGCCAAATAAATTAATAAATAAATACATAGCAACTCAGACAAAAAATTCTTAAAAAAAGAAAAAGAAACCTCTATCTTTGGCCTTTTTAACCACCCCATACAAAGCAACTACCTCTAGGAGGTCTAAGTTCATACACAATAAAAGTTACTGGAATGGTCCAAATAAGATTTTTGTGGTTTTTTTTAAACAAGGTTTTTCCGTTTTTTTTTTTCTCCTTTGAGATGATCATGAACATGGTCACATCACGAGGAAAGACAGAAGGAGGACAAGGCTGGTTTGGTCATCCCGAGATCATTGAAAAGGGCTGACCCATATAGTTTTATGTATAGGACTATAAAATGTAAATTAAAAATACAAACAAAATTTCCTTTATAAAGTATTTTTAAGAAAAAAAGTAGGGCTTTGAGAGGTTTGTTCTTTCTTCCTCCCCTGTCACTAATTCACGTTGTGGTTTCGGTTGGGTGGTGGCGAGCGCCAGCCACCTGGCCCTGGCGCTGCGCAGCGGGCGGGCCCCTCTCCTGGAAGGTGACCACATTTAGATTCTGAGACAGGAAGTGGAATAGGTCATAGTGGTCTTTTTCTTTCTCTTTTAAGTTTAAGTTTTTCTTATTTGCTGTCTAGTCATCCTCATCGGTGTTCTCCTTGGAGTCAATATCATCATCCTCAAACACCTTCGGCTGCCCGTGTGCCTGTGGCTGCCGCAGCCTCCTCATCTTCATCTCCATTCTCTTCCTCACCTTACCTTCCTGTTCCTCCTTTCCTTCTGCTCTCCTTCTCCCTCTTCTTCATCTACCTCACCGTTAGCCTCCTGCCTCCCATTTCCCTCATTGGCAGGTGCGATCCTTCCATTCTCTGCCTCAAAACTTCCTTCGTCTCCTTTAAGTCCTTGGTGGTGATCTAGGAGCGGACGTCCACGGCCACGTCTGACACGGTGGGGCATGTGGGTGATCCGATGCAGCGGATTTTTTTTTAAAAAGCGAGAGTTGGACTCTGGTGAAAAGTGGCCAGAGCCCACGGCAACGGAGGTGGCCACAGGAAAGCCGGACTCGGGCACAATGCAAAGACGGCATTTCAGAGCAGCCAGTGGGGCTGTTTCCTGCATAAAATGAAATGCACAGGTCTTAAAAAAGCCATTCATTAAATTTTTATTAAAGTCTTATCATCGACCTAAAAGGTTTCCTGTTAGCTTTTCCTAGTCAATTTCTGCCTTGCCTCACATACAATTTTTATTCTCATTTCCTGTCATCACAGATTAGTGTTGCTGATGGAGAAATTAATACAAATTGAGCCATACAGCATAAATTGGTTTTATAAGGCTTCACTGTACTGTTTGCCAAATTCATTCACTATTTTTTTTTTTTTAGCTGTTTGCACCTATTTATTGCTGGTTAGTTTCCCAATGTATAATTACAACACACACACACACACATCTATTAACCTATTGATAGAAATTTGGGTTGATTTCAGTTTTTGGTTATTATGAAGAAACTACCATAAACAATCTTTGAAAACCTTTTTGCACAAATATGGTCTCATTTTTCTGGCTTAAAAAATGTAGGAGTAGAATTGCTGAGTCATATGGCAAATATATGTTTAAAATTATATGAAACTGCTAGACTGTTGTCAAAGTGGCCGTACTATTTTACATTCTCCTTAATAATGCAGGAAAGTTCTGGTTGTGCCACATTCTCACTAACACTTGGTTTTGTCAATCTTTTTAATTTTGCTACTTTGGTGAGTATATAATCTACCCCATTGTAGACTTTATCTTCTGTTTCCTATATAAAATTTCTTAAGGGGTAATATTTTCCCTTTCGGCTATAGGATAATGTTTCATTTCTCTGATTCACCCTGTTTAATAATCCTATGTAGGTTCTGCTTGTGTTTAGATTTATTTTTAAACTACGATATTTCCATCTTGAATTCAGTCGTGATATATTCAGTTCTTACTTTTGTTAACTTCTAATTTAGGAATGTATTTTTGTTTTCCTTTTTCCCACATGGTTTCAAGCAAAATCCTGGAATGTGAGCATAAGTTTACAAACAAGTTCTAGATCATCTCCTTATCCTTGGGCAAAGTCCAATTGCTGAGTTTTTCAGGTAAACACACGCCATCTTCAAGCATACATGGATGCATGTAGGATCCTGCTTAGTGATCTGTTCCCTGAGCTTGATACACACAGCTTTTAACTCAAGTTCAAGTCCCACTGTTGGAAGAAACACATTAGGCATGCTCATATCTGATGAAAGGGTAATTTTGTTACTTTTCTCTCTTTCTTTCACTCTTATTAAAATGAGTTTTGAAAACACACTGTGACCAGTACATACACCACCACAATGCAACATGTTTCTATACTTTCCCGCAGAGCTTCACCTGTTGAGACATCAAAGGTCAGTTTTCTCTATCTTTCCTCCCTCTTTCTGGATTGTTTTCTGTGATGATTTCCTTTTACATGTTTATCTAACATCTGGTGCATATTTCTCCAGGCTTTTAATATTTATGTCTTTTGTTAGCCTTCCCAGATACAGTAATGAGGAACTGAGTGCAGCATCCAGAGGGTCTCCCGTGTCCTTTATTTCCTCTGTAGCTCCTCGAGGTTGTACAGATTTTGGTGGTAAGAGCTATATCTTACCCTATTTTTATTATTCTGATTTCTTAACACATAGAAGACCATCAAGCATACGTTACATTTAGTTGGACTGAACTGAATCATTTCTAAGTGTAATGGGCAAATACAAAATACTTTTTCAAGGCCATTTGGCAGCAGATTCTTTATCCATTACCCTCCCAGGCTATCTAGCATTCCCAAGTGACAAGTGCGGGGCTGGAGGGAAGCCAGAGTCCTCCTGATATCAACTCACATGACACTTGGCAGTCCAGATTCCTGCCAGCGGTACTATGTAATATGATATGCAAAACGCTCAACTTGACTACTATACAAACTATAGAACTGTAGGTTATAGAAAGAAAGTGACCGAGGTCAGGGATGAAGTATTGATATATGTGAGAGTGAGGGTGTAGTGCAGGCGGAGGTTAGACTTAGGAATTACTCCGCGGAACTAATGAAAGCAGGAAGATGTTAGAAACCAGGTTCTGCAGGAAGAATTTGAGCTCAGCTCTAACAATTGTTGATTTGCCCTCCCTGTGTTTTTAACCGTTACTGTTTGTTGGTTTTACCTGGGGAATGCTAAACAAAAGCCTGATGGCATAGACCCAGGGATACAGAGTTTATACTGCTTCTTTGTATAAATAGAAAAGGTATTACCTATAAGAAGACGCTTCCCTGGGCCTTGGTGGCTTAGCCATTAGGCACACATTTGTGTGAATTAGGAATAAAGCGTTCCCTAAAGCCCAGACTGAACTTCCACCTGCACTTGCCTCCATGCCTGAGCACACTGTCCAGTGAACAGCTTACACGGCTGTCTCTGGGGGCCCTGGCAGACCGCCCTGCAGACCAGTTGCAGGTATAGTTTTGTGGGTGAATCTGGGAAACTTTACCTTAAAAAAATCACCCCAGGTGATGCTGAAGGAAATGAAAGTACGAAACTCTGAAATAGACACCAGGCAAAAGAGATTGTAGTCCTTTGTTCATTCTCCATTTAGTCATTAGCAGTTGTTTAGTGAGCATTCAGTGGTTAGTTTTTGAGCATTTAACCTGAGTACTTTTGAGAACCACAACGAACCTGGTACACTTTTCTGCAGTGGTGGGGCTCCTTAAAGGGTTTATGCACAAACATGCATCTCTACTCGCTGTATAGGTGCAGAGATGGTGCCGCACCACGCCTGAGAAATAGAATAACTGCTTCCACACTGGGCATGGCAGCACCCAGTGCAGAAGCGAGCACTCCCCAGCTGCTGGCTCTGCAGGGTGTCTCCTTCCAAGGTCACCCTGAAGCAGGAGCTATAAAGGGACTGACATAATGAGGAACATATGTCCACAGAAAATAATTCTATCCTCAACCTCTGTCCAACTTTAAAAAGTTAGTACTGAAATTGTCTATCAGCAGAAGGATTAAACTTCACAGTGACAGGCTTAGAGAGAGAGAGAGAGAAAGAGAGAGAAATTATTTTGGCCTCAGAATTCTTTAGAGAGCGTTTCCATTCCAGAGTGGGAGCCAGTATTCAGTGGAGGGGGGTACTGTGTCTATTTTATTTCAGTGTCTTATAGTAGAGAGCGCCCCCATCACCACCTCAGAGGAGGGCCGGCAATGTAATGAGAATAAACAATAGACTAATGAGTAACAAGTGTTGAATTATTTTTGAATTATTTTATGACGATATAAGTAACATTGTTTCATTAAAAAGTAAGCCGCACTTTCACAATCTGGAAAGAGCCACTTATTAAATTGTTGTATTAGATAATACATGAATTTGTAATTCTCTTTTTGTTTGAACTGTGAGTGTGTTTTGTTTCTTAAATAGGCTTTCAAAAAGTGATTTTAATTTGCTTAATGATACAACATTAAAGTTCTTCATAAATACATTGCTAACTATCACAAAATTTAAAAATGTTAGCTTTATCAGCATCATAGGAATGCCTTTTTCCACTACCTTCACCACCCTTGGAATATTTTTTAAGCTTTACAAATTTTGAGGTCATAATGATAATGTATTTTTTGGTTCAAAATTTTTATTTTGTATTACTAGTACAATAAATATTTATACGTTTATTAAACATTTTTAGTTTTATACATTGTTAAAAATTGCCTGACCAGGCAGTGGCACAGTGGATAGAGCATCAGACTGGGATGCTGAGGACCCAGGTTCGAGACCCCAAGGTCGCCAGCTTGAGTGCGGGCTCATCTGATTTGAGCAAAGCTCATCAGCTTGGACCCAAGGTCGCTGGCTTGAGCAAGGGGTTACTAAGTCTGCTGAAGGCCCGTGGTCAAGGCACATATGAGAAAGCAGTTAATCAACAACTAAAGTGCCACAACAAAAATGTACACTGCTCAATTTTAACATTGAATTTTCAATAATTTATTATTGATTTATGAGTCTTCTTTTATTATAGGAATTTATTCTTTTTAAATTTGTATATTATAATTTCTCCAGCTTATCCTTTTTATTTACATATTCTTCCAGGTGGAATAAATACTATTTAATGTTTTCAAATATATTAACACATTCCTTATTATTTACATGTTTTACAGTTCTCTACTATACTGACATTCATCTAAATTTTCTACCAGTATTTTTATATTTTACTTTGAATTTAACTACCTAATTTATTCTAGAGTTTATTTTGCTTAGTGATTTGAGGTGTATCAATAATACTTTTATTATTATTAACTATTCATTTTATTGCCATTCATGGAATAATTTATTCTTTACCTACTGATGACATATTAGCCTTGTACTATATTAAAGTATTACTATATATGGGATTTTTTCTGAGCTTTCTGTTCTACTTCATTGATTTTTATTTTTTGGGGGGGGGGAGTAAACTCTCTTATTTCTCTTCCTCTTCTCAATATTTTTTGTATTTTATTTATTTTTAAAATAAATTTTAGGATAATTTTGTTAAATCTTCCTCCAGCACCACCCTATAACTTAGTGAAAAAAATAAACAAAGCATCAGTTCACCCATAGACAACTTCAGACAACTTAATATACAAGTAATTGAAGGCCCTGAAAAGGAAAAAAGAGGGGATAGAAAAAGTATTTGAATAAAGAATGGTTGGAAATATTTCAAATTTGAGGAAAGAACAACTGAAAAGGTACATACCTAAGAAGCTTAATGAACCTCAAGTATAAGAAACTGAACAAAGCTACCCCAGGTCACATAGTAACAAATCGTTTAAAACAAGGGATAAAGAGAAAAATCTTCAAAGCAGACAAAGGAAAAAGTAGAGTGCACATTATATCTATGTAAGTTTTTCTCTTTCCAAGGAATTTAATGATAAGTTATACTCAGAAAACTTATTACAAATTTAATTACAACAAATTAAAATAATCATTTGAATACTCACCAAAATATATATTGTAAATTAAGAGAGAAATAGTCCTTAGGCTTGATAATATTATCATGTATATGATAACTGATGAAGTAACGTAGCATAGAGCATGAATACAAAGATATCAGCTTTCCCCAGCTTAATATACATATATGTTTATCAAGAATGGTATAATAACTTTAACAAGGTTTTATGTTTGTTTGTTTTGTTTTTGTTGTGCTTTGAGCCAGGTACTTATCATAACATCTTGGAACTGAATCCAAAAATAGATTGAAATTTACTACTGACTCCATTAGGACTTTAAGGTAAAAAAATGATGCCATGTATGAATAATAAATTTATTTATTTTTCCCCAAAATGGATATTTTAAAATATACCTCAGTAATTACATTGATTAAAATGTCCAGAACAAAATTAACAGCAAATATATGTGTGGTAAAGAATGAGGCCTTGCCTAAAGAGAGATATGACTTTTAGAAAGATTTTTCTTTAAGAAGAAAAAGATAAAGAGAGACAGTAGAGGGTGGGGGGGGGGGGGAATAGGGAGAAAAAGAGGTAGTGGGAAAGAGAAGCATCAACTCATTGTTTCACTTAGTTGTTCCATTTAGTTGTACATTCATTGATTGCTTCTCCTATGTGCCCTGACTGGGATCAAACCTGTGACCGCTGGTTTGTAGGGTGGATTCTTTATCCAATAAACCACCCACCTGAGATCTGACTTTCATCCAATTAAAAAAAAAATTTTCTACTGAGTTGAGACAGAGAAAGGGGGAAGGAAGAGATAGAGAGAAGCATTAACTTGTTCTACTTCCTTGTTCCATTTAGTTGTGCACTCAATGATTGCTTCTCATAGTGCTCTGACCAAGGATCAAACTCCTGCTCTCAGCACACCAGGATAATGCTCTATCCCAGGGGCCAGGAACCATTTTGGCTGAGAGAGCCATGAACGCCAAATATTTTAAAATGTAATTCCGTGAGAGCCATACAACGACCCGTGTACATTACGCATTATCCAATAAAAATTTGGTGTTGTCCTGGAGGACAGCGGTGATTGGCTCTAGCCACCTGCAACCATGAACATGAGTGGTGGGAAATGGATAGATTGTAATACATGAGAATGTTTTATATTTTTAACGTTATTATTTTTCTTTATTAAAGATTTGTCTGCGAGCCAGATGCAGCCATCAAAAGAGCCACATCTGGCTCACAAGCCATAGGTTCCTGACCCCTGCTCTATTCACTGAGCTACTCGGCCAGAGCCTGAGAGGCAACTTTTAAATTCCTAGAATTTCCTTGGTGATAAAACTGTTGTTTATAGTAAGCCTCATGGTCCATTTGACATCAGTCTGATCTTTGGGTGGGGGAGATAAAGACTGAGTTCAACAACATAGTCAATTAATCAATTAATCATGCCTAGATAATGAAGCCCCAGTAAAAACTTTGGACGCAAAAGTAGACGTGCTTCCAGAACTGGGAATACTCCAGGGGTATCATCACACGTAGATGAGCAAAGGGTAATACATCATTAGGATTAAAAAAGCTTTTGGCCCTGGCTAGTTGACTCAGTGGTAGAGCGTCGGCCTGGCGTGCAGGAGTCCCGGGTTCGATTTCCGGCCAGGGCACACAGGAGAAGCGCCCATCTGCTTCTCCACCCCTCCCCCTCTCCTTCCTCTCTGTCTCTCTCTTCCCCTCCTGCAGCCGAGGCTCCATTGGAGCAAAGTTGGCCCAGGCGCTGAGGATGGCTCCATGGCCTCTGTCTCAGGCGCTAGAATGGCTCTGGTTGCAACAGTGCATCGCCCCCTGGTGGGCATGCCGGGTGGATCCCAGTCAGGCACATGCGGGAGTCTGTCTGACTGCCTCCCCGTTTCCAACTTCAGAAAAATACAAAAAAATAAAAAATAAAAAATAAATAATAAAGCTTTCTATTGAGACTATTTTTGTGTATGTGTGTCAGATTTTAATTAGTTTACTTTCCCTGAAATTAAACAAAATTATGGATATAATACTTTTCAGTGAGTTTAGTGAATCCTTCTAGTAAATTATAGTTTGGAAACCTTCTGAACATGCAGCTTGTGTCAGAAGTGAGGGTGATTATATGTGGACTCTTCCTATAAACAATGGAACTAGACCCAAACTCTTTGTAGCTGGTAGAAGAAATCTTGGGCACATTTAGCAATCTGAAGTAATATGTCTTTAACATTGTAATTTAGCTAACTCTGGATAATGAAGGTCACCTTTGTTTTATTTATTTTTATTATTTTATTATTTTTAAAATTTTATTAATTGATTTTATTTATTTATTTATTTTACAGAGACAGAGAGAGAGAGTCAGAGAGAGAGATAGATAGGGACAGACAGGAACAAAGAGAGATGAGAAGCATCAATCATCAGTTTTTCATTGCAACACCTTGTTCATTGATTGCTTTCTCATATGTGCCTTGACTGTGGACCTTCAGCAGACCGAGTAACCTCTTGCTCAAGCCAGTGACCTTGGGTCTAAGCCGGTGAGCTTTGCTCAAACCAGATGAGCCCAGGCTCAAGCTGGCAATCTCGAGGTCTCGAACCTGGGTCCTCCACATCCCATTCCGACGCTCCATCCACTGTGCCATCGCCTGGTCAGGAACCTTTGTTTTATTTTTGAGTGTATTAGAGTTTCCTTTTTTTGGCACTTTATTTCTAAGTATAATTATTAAGATTTCAAATATACATAGTCTTTATTATGTTCTGATATTTCTAGTTTATTCTTTTATTTCTAGTTTATTACTTTAAAAGTCAGGAATGGATCTTACATTTTATCAAATGCCTTTTTATTATTTTCTGCATATCCAATAGTAATAGCTAATTATTGATGAATTTCCAGACTAAGAACATCACATACGTGATCTTTTTTAATCCCCACAACAAATATGAGACAGAAAATATTTTATCTCCGTTTATGTGTGAGAAAACAGAGGCAAATTTAAAGTTCTTTCATGTCTTTTTATAGACTGATAGATCTTTTTCTTTTTTTTTAAGTGCTGAATAATTGTCTAGATATACCACACTTTATTTATCAATTCATCATCTAAAGGAAATTTTGGTTGATTGCAACTTTTTGCAATTATGAATAAAGATGCTGTGAACATCTGTGTGCAGGTTTTAGGTAGACATAACTTTTCAAATTCTTCAGTAAATTCCTAGAAGCATGCTTGATTGCTGGATAGAGTATAGAACACATATATTTAGTTTTGTAAAAAACTGTGACAATGTCTTCTATAATGATTGTGCCATTTTGTGTTCCTATCAGCAATGAATGAGAGTTTTGTTGCTACACATCAGTGATAGTATTTGTTGTAGTCAGAATTCTGGATTTTGGCCAGTCTAATAAATGTGTAATGGTGTCTTATTATTGCTTTAATTTGAATTTCCCTAATGTTATATAATGTGGAGCATCTCATCATTTGCATATTTGTCTTAATTATATCTTCTTTGGTAAGTTATCTGTTAAGGTCTTTGGCCCATTTTAAAATCAGATTGTTTTATATATATATATATATTTTATTAAGTGAGAGGCAGGAAAGCAGAGATAAACTTCTGCATTTGCCCTGACTGGGATCCACCCAGCAAGCCCCTACCAGTTGATATTCTGCCTGGCTAGGCCACAGCTCCATTGCTCAGCAACCAAGCTATTTTTAGCACCTGAGGCTGAGGCCATGGAGCCATCCTCAATACCCTGGGCCAACCTTTGCTCAAACCATTTGAGCCATGGCTGTGGGTGGGGAGGGAGAGAGAGATATGGGGGTAGGGATGGAGAAGGAGACGGTTGCTTCTCCTGTGTGCCCTGATCGGGAATCAAACCCAGGGCTTCCACATGCTGGGCTGATGCTCTACTGCTGAGCAAACTGACCAGGGTCAGATTGTTTTCTTAAGTTTGAGTTTTAAGTATTTTTTATGTTTTGGGTAACAGTCCTTTGCCATATAATATATCTTTTACAAATAGTTTTCCTAGTCTGGAGCTTCTCTTCTCATTCTCTTAGCATTGCTTTCCAAGAAGCAGATATTTAATTTTAATAAAGTCTAGCTTATCAATTATTTCTTTCATTGATCATGTCTTTGGTATTGTATCTACAAAGCCATTACTGTAGTAAAGGGCATTTAGTTTTCTTCGACGTTATCTCCTCATAGTTTTTTTGTGTTTTACATTTAGGTCTATCACCCATTTTGCATTAATTTTTGTGAAAAATGTAAAGTCTCTATCTAGATCTTTTTATGGAGATGTTCAGTTATCCCAGCACTATTTGTTGAAACAATTATCTTTGTTCCATTGTATTTCTTTTGCTCCTTTGTAAAAGTTCAGTTGGTTATATTTAAATGAGTCTATTTTTGAGCTGTCTAAATTCCATTAATCTATTTTTGTATTATTTCACCAATACCACAATGTACTGATTACTGTACATAACAGTAAGTAGTGTCAGCCTCCTGCTTGGTTCTTCCTAGTTAATATATGTTGCTGGGATTTTGATTGGAATGGCATTAAATCTATAGATCAAGTTGGTTAGAACTGAGATCTTAACAATATTGAGACTTTTTTAATGCATGAACATGGAATAATTCTCTATTTATTTAGTTATTTGATTTTTTTAAAGATTTTATTTTTTGATTTTACAAGTTGGGTTTGGGGTTGTGAGAAGTATCAACTCATAGTTGTTTCACTTTAGTTGTTTATTGCTTGCTTGTCATATGTAGCTTGACCAGACAAGCCTAGGACTTTGAACTGGCAACCTCAGCATGCCCAGTTGATGCTCTGTATCTACTGTGCCATCACAGGTCAAGCAGTTATTTGATTTTTTAATTATAATTTTTATTTTTCTCAAATAGATCTTAAACATATTTTGTTAAATTTATACTTAAGTTTTTTTAAATTTTGAGGTGCTAATGTAAATAACATTGTATTTTATTTTTAAATTTCACTTGTTCATTGCTTTTATTTTGAAAGTGATTGATTTTTGTATTTAACCTTGTATCTTACAACCTTAGTATAACTGTTTATTAGGTCCAGAAGTTTTTTTCATTAATTCTTTTAGATTGTCTATGTAGAATATCACATCATCTGTGAACAAAGACAGTTTTATTTCTTTCTTCCTCATTTGTATACCTTTTCTTTTCTTTCTTTCTTTCATTTTTTAAATTGAAATAAGTGGAAATTCTAGTCTGCTACTGAAAGGAATGGTGAGAGGAAGCATTTTTGCCTTGTTCTGATCTTATTTGGAAAGCTTCTCATTGCTCATCATTAAGTATGATAGTCTCAGATCTTTAAGCCTGTTGATTGATTGACATATTAATTGATTTTCAAATTTTGAACCAGTCTTGAATACCATGGATAAGTCTCACTTGACTATGTTATATAATTCATTTTTTACATTGTTGGATTTGATTTGATATTTGTTGATGACTTCAGTGTTTATGAGAGAGATTGGTCTGTAGTTATCTTTCTTGAAATATATTTATTTAATATTGTTATTAGAATAAAAATGGCTTCAAAAATGAGTTTTAAAGTATTCTGGTACTTCTACCTTTTGAAAATAATTTGATAAAATTGATATAAATTCTCCTTAAATGTTTGGTGGAATTAGTAATGAGTAAACCCATCTGGGTCTGCTACTATCTGTTTGGCTATGTTATTATTGATTCACTTTCTCTAAATTACCCATTTCTTCTTGTATGAGTTTTGCCAAATTGTGTCTTTTTTGGAATTGGTCCATTTCATCAAATTTGTGAATTTAGAGTATTCATAACATTCCTTTATTAGTCTTTTAATGTCCATAAACTTTGTAGTGATAAACTTATTTTATTTCAGATATTAGTAATGTGTGTGTTTTTTGTTTTTCTTAGCTTGTTTTTCTTAGCTTTTCAGTGAAAAACCTTTTGGTTTCATTGAATTTTTTTCTATTTTCTGTTTTTAGTTTCATTGTTTTCTGCTCTAATTTTTATCAATTATTTTACTTACTTTGGATTTAATTTGCTATTCTTTTTTTGGTTTCCTAGGGTGTAAAACTAAATGACCAATTTCAGATTGTGTTTTTATAATGTATCCATTTAATGCTATAGATTTTCTTCTAAGTGCTGCTTTTGCTGAATACAACAAATTTTGATAATGTGTTTTTATTTTTAGTTTATTTCATTTTATTTAGTTCCTCTTGAGATTTTTTTGATCCATGTGTTATTTAAAAAGGTATTTTTTAATTTCCATGTATTTTGGGATTTTTCAATATTTTTCTGCTATTGATTGCTACTTTATACCATTGTGGCCTGAGAATAGACATTATTATTACTATTATTATTATTATTAACTTTATTTATTTATTTATTTATTTATTTATTTATTTATTTATTTATTTATTTTTGTGTCAGAGATAGGGAGAGTCAGAGAGAGGGACAGATAAGGATAGACAGACAGGAAGGGAGAGAGATGAGAAACATCAATTCTTCATTGCGGTTTCTTAGTTGTTCATTGATTGCTTTTTCATATGTGCCTTGACTGAGGGTGCTACAGCAGACCAAGTGACCCCTTGCTCGAGCTAGTGACCTTGGGCTCTAGCTGGTGAGCCTTGCTCAAACCAGATGAGCCCGCGCTCAAGCTGGCAACCTTGGGGTCTCAAACCTGAGTCCTCCACATCCCAGTCCAATGCTGTATCCACTGCGCCACCGCCTGGTCAGGCTATTATTATTATTATTATTATTATTATTTTGTTTTTACTTTCTAAATTAAGTTGTATTTTATGTATTTTGTTTTATTTGGCCTAACTTGGTGAATATTTTATATGAATATGAGAAGAATAAGTATTCTGCTGTTGTTGCACTGAGTAGTCTATAGATGTCAATCATATATAATAAATATATTATGTTTTTTATGTTATATAAAATATTTCTTTTGTTACTTTTTCTTTCTCTTCCTTCTGCTACTTTATTTTATGTGTGTTAAACCTTTTGACCTTGGATATTCCACTTTCCCCTCATTTCAACATTTATTCTCTTTGGTTTTCAGTTTTGAAGTTTCTATTTAGATATCCACAAGCTCATAGGTTCTTTCCTCAACTTAGTCCAGTTGACTAATAAACCCTTCAAAGGCATTCTTTATTTCTCTTAGTGTCTTTTTTTTATTTTTAGCATTTCTTTCTAGTTTTTTTTCTTGAGATTTTTATTGCCCTGCTTATATTGCCTCTCTTTCTTGTTTGCTGACTATTTTTTCATAAATCGGTCTCTTCAAACCCTTTTTTGCCTTTTATATACATTTTAGCACTTTATTGATAGCCAGACTTGTACTAAGCAAAATGAACTGTGTAAACAGGCCTTCCTTAATGTGGTGGTAAGTTGAGGATGAAGGAGTAGCAATCTATCGTCCTGTGAGGCAGTCTAAATCTTCTAGTAAGCCTATGCCTCTGAACCGTGTACTTCTCAGTGGTTGTTTTTCTCCTTCCCTTGGGTGCAACAAATGGCTAAACTGAGTAAGAGTTGGGTATTGCCCTTATCCAGAGCACTAGGCTCTGATTAAACACCAACAGCTTGGGCTCTGGTTAACTAGCTTCTCCAGAAGGCAGGTCTTTTTAAGAAGATACACAGGCATACTTTGTTTTATTAGGCTTGGATTCACTGTGCTTTATAGTTGCTGCATATTTTACAATGGAAGGAAAGACTCTCCACCAGCAAAAAAGATTATGACTCACTCTATTGCACTGCTCTGGAATCAAACCTGCAATATCTCCAAGGAATTACTGCATCTCAAAATGATTCCTTTCCCCTCCCCCTGCCACAAGCATTTTGTTCTGCTTTCTATTTGTTACCAAGCTTCTTAAATACAGAACCAGAAATCTTGTTTACTTTATATTTCTTAATTTTATATTTTTTCTTTAAAATTATTAGAAGTATATTTATATTACTATTGTTGTGATTAAGTATTTAGTTAGATTTTAATAGAAAGTTCTATGTGAGATGTTTGTTTTTTTCTTTTACTTAATGTGAGGTTGAGAAGTAAAAAATGCTTTACTTAAATTTTAAAAGTGTAATCTGCATTTGATTAGTCTTATTCAATTTTTCTCCTGGTTGCAAAGAACATTTATGTTATCTCATGTTTGTTTGTTTGCTGACCTCTTGGTACTAAGTGGTAGAAGGACCCACAGGCAATAATGTTCAGTAAAGCTCTAATCCTCGTGCACTCAGGGACCATGTGTCCCAAGATAACAAGTTCAAATTTCTCGGATTTTAAATATATAGAGAAGTGTTATAGCAGAATATAACTTTTCCTCATGAAGTTTTGTATGAGCTAGGATGAGTTTCTCTTTTTAAATCTACTTTAGTACTTTCTAAGGACCATGGCAACAGTAACATATGTCTTGTGTCAATGACAAATGCTTTGTAGATACATTAATTATTGTTTTTTGCATTTTAATATATCCATCATTGCTTCCATTCCTGTCTCTTTTTATATTGTCTTTGCATTGATATTCAGTATTACACCTTGAGCTGGAGTCCTTTTTCTCTTTTGTAATGAAGGTTCCTGATCTTTCCTGATCTCTGATGGTACCCAACCAGGTGATGGTTTTTTGAAATCCTCTGTTCAAAAGTTGTGGATGGAAATGAGTTCCAGAGAAGGGAATACTCTGCATGGGAACCACCATTTCCTTCAGCTGTGAGTGGTCAAGCAATGGAAGACACTATTATGAGAGTTAATAATGAATCTAGTTTGGAAGTCCATAGAGATATTGACAAGTATCTCACCTTTCTTCTCAGTGCCCTTAAATTTAGGAATGGCATACAAACTGGCTTTAGCCAATAAGATGCGATCAGAATTTATAGTGGCATTTGTCTTGTAGGTGGATGTTTTAAAAGCCTGTGTATAATTTCCCACTTTTCATTACCCTTCTGAGAGATCATGGAAGCCCATGTCAAGATGTAGCCTCTGCCCACCTGAGTGATAGCGATGAGAAGAGCTCCCCTGTATACTCTTGTTAGAGATATAGTTTTAAGAATCAATAAACATTTGCTTTAAGTGCCACAATATTTTTTTGGAGTTGATTGTCACTGCAGCTTATGTTAACGTATCCTGATGAAAATATTTGTAGTCATTTGAAAATTTAAACTACATTATATGTGGTGAATCTCCCAAGCTTCCAAGGTCTAAGTAACTAGATGCTTTGAAATTTTATTGTGCCTTTTATGTTTTTTATAAATTATGTTCTTAGCTAGATCATAAGATCTATTAAATCTTACTTTATGTTATAATGTAGTGATTACAATGATTGGTTCCAAAGCCAGTGTACCTGATTTCACATCCCAAATATACTATTTAATATGATAGTTGAGCAAGTTACAGAGTCATTCTACTCCTCCATTTTCTCATCTGTAAAATCAAAAGAATAACTTTACTGACTTTATAGGATTTTTTTGAGAATAAGTGAGTTAAAACATAAACTCACGATAGGAGATGACGTCAGAGTAATGGAGGGGTAGGAAGCGATACCGATAAATCTCCCCCAAAACTCAACAAGATCTTCAACCAGAAACAGAAAAACCTATCCTTGGAGCCTCCAGATGTTTCGCAATACACCCGAAGGTATGGTCGAGTGAAAAATTGGCTAATATATAACCAAACCCCGAAGGAAATAGGGAGTAAGAAATGCTCCGCCTTCCTCACTAACCTAAACAGGGCGGCTTTCTCTGGGATCCGTGAATATAGAAACTGAGGCGGGCAAAGGGGGTGAATAGATCCAGGCTGTGGCACAAACGGCCGAACCAGGCTGTGGCACGGAGATCCAAGCCGAGGAAAAACTGATCCTGTGGCAACCCGGGCAATACAAGCTAACACTAGCGCCAAACCCAAACAAAGAAAGACAAGCGGGGCAGCCATTTTACCTGATCTCCTTCCTGGTCAGTGCATGCAGATACTGGGCGAGAGATTTCTTCCTAAACCCCGGGAGTGGGTGCCCGTGTTACCCCACAGAGAGGCAGAGTCAGAGGCCTTTCTGTGGGCCGAAAACGGAATCTCTGGGCAGCCCCAGTGCTCTGGGAAAGCCGTGCACGGGAGGGAGCGAGAACTAATTCCAACGGTGGAACTTTTCCATGCTGGTGGGGGTTTCACTCAGAGGGAAACGCGGCTGGCCTCATATCCTGGTCTGCGCGCGCAGATAGTGAGCGAGAGATTCCTCCGAGTGCCTCGGCAGTGCGCGCCCATGTTATCACACAGAGGGGCAGAGTCAGGGGCCTTTGTGTGGGCCAAAGCTGAATCTCGGGCCGCCCCAGCGCCTTGCAAAAGCCGCGCACGGGGACGGAGCGAGAGCCAATTCCAACGCAGGAACTTTTCCATGCGGTTGGGGGTTTCACTCAGAGCGTGAGACTGCTGGCCGGATATCCTGGTCTGCGCGTGCAGATAGTGAGCGAGAGTTTCCTCCAAGCGCCCCGGAAGTGGGCGCCCGCCTGTGTTATCGGACAGAGTGGCAGAGCCAGAGGTCTTTGAGTGGGCGGAAACCCCGCCTGATTATGCTAGCAGCTCTGACTGACTGAGCCTTACCCAGAGCCCTGCGCTGAGTGAAAATAGAGTGGGGAGTTGCCAGCTCTTTGAGCCTCTTACTATCCAGGCAGAGGCAGCAGCAACCCCATAGCTGGATTATCAGACTACTAATTGAGGAAGGAAAGACTAGGAGAAAGGATCCAGGAACACGGACTCTCTCACTGTTGGAGCCTATAAATGCTAATGAGCCTCGACTGCCGAGACTAAAGCACAATACATGACATCGCCATAGAGACTTACCAACTGCAAACCTCTACCTGAGCGTGCCAAAGTGGCAGAACCCGGGGTACAGAGTCACCAACCAGGAAGAGGGAGAGAAAAGAAAAAGCAAGAAGATAACCTCTCAAAATCAAGAATAATACGCAGACTTTATAACCTATCCCATTTTATTATATTTGTTCGTTTGTTTCTCTTATCTTCATTCTTGATATTTTTTTTTCCTCCTCCAATTTGGCCGATTAACTCTCTGCCGGTCTTACTCTCTCCTCTACTTGAACTACACTACCCATAAGTGTTACATCTCCCATTATCTTTTCTCTCCTATTCCTTTCTCTCTATGAGGGTTGCGCTCCAAAACCCTTAACTCTCTCTCTTTCTCTCTCTCCCCTTTTTTCTTTTTCCTTCTTTTAGTGGTTCCCTCTTTTTTTCTCTCTCTCTCTTTCTTTTCTCCCTCTATATTAGTTTCTTCCTTTCTCCTTTACATCTCCTCTCATTCAAACCTCAATAACAAACAAATTATCTTAACTAGGACTCAAACTTATGTTTGTGGCATTTAGGGGGGGTTTTACTTCACCTTTTTAACTCACCAGCAGTGCTCCCATCCCTGGCTCTCCATTTTATCTAATTCTTGTTCCACTAAATACAATAGTAATTTTTTAATTTGTCCCCCCATTTTTCTGTTTTCCTCTTATTCCTCTCATCATAACTCTTAGTCAACCAACACCTAAAAGCAAATTATTTTATTCTTGACCCAAATTTTTTCCTTATTTGCTTTTTGTGGGTCCATACCCCCTTCTTTTTTCTTTTCTTTTTTTTTTCTCTTTTTTCTTCTTTTTTGTTGCCCCTTTATTACTTTTCCCCAATTCAGGCCCTCCATTACAGGCATTGTTTGTTATAATTCACAGTTCACCACAAGATTTTCTCAAGAAAGAGGGGAGAGGAGAGGAGAGGAAAAAAGGAGGGGGGGAATAATTTCCTTTTTTTTAAAATTTTTATTTTATTTTTTTTCTTTATTTCATTATTAATTTTTTTAAAAAAAAACTCTTTTCAATTTTTTATTTTTTTAACTTTTTATTCTTTATTAAATCTCATTAATACTATCAACAAAACTACCCTCAGATGCCATTAAGGAAGAGAAAATCGAATATCATGGATACAAAAGAAAGAGAGGTAACACAGCTAGATGAGGAAAAATCTATGGAGAAAAAATTTAATATATTGGAAAGCTAGGAGCTAAATGACAGAGAATTCAAGATAGAAATCCTAAGAATCCTCTGAGATATACAAGAAAACACAGAAAGGCAATTTAGGGAGCTCAGAAAACAACTCAATGAACACAAAGAATATATGTCCAAGGAAATTGAAACTATAAAAACAAATCAAACAGAAATGAAAAACTCAATTCACGAGCTGAAAAACGAAGTAAAAGCTTAGCTAATAGAACAGGTCAAATAGAAGAGAGGATTAGTGAAATAGAAGACAAGCAACTTGAGGCACAACAGAGAGAAGAAGAAAGAGACTCAAAAATTAAAAAAAATGAGATAGCCCTACAAGAATTATCTGACTCCATCAAAAAGAATAACATAAGAATAATAGGTATATCAGAGGGAGAAGAGAGAGAAAATGGAATGGAGAACATACTCAAACAAATAATAGATGAGAACTTCCCAAGCCTGTGGAAAGAACTAAAGCCTCAAGTTCAAGAAGCAAACAGAACTCCGAGTTTTCTTAACCTCAACAAACCTACTCCAAGGCATATCATAATGAAATTGACACAAACCAACAGCAAAGAAAAAATTCTCAAGGCAGCCAGGGAAAAGGAGAATACAACATATAAAGGAAGGCCCATTAGATTATCATCAGATTTCTCAGCAGAAACTCTACAAGCTAGAAGAGAGTGGACCCCAATATTTAAAGTCCTGAAAGAGAGGAACTTTCAGCCACGAATACTATACCCATCAAAGCTATCCTTCAAATATGAAGGAGAAATAAAACCATTCACAGATACAGAAAAGATGAGGGAATTTATCATCAGAAAACCCCCACTCCAGGAATTACTAAAGGGGGTTCTCCAATCAGATACAAAGAACAAAAAAAAAACAGAGCCACAAGTAAAAGCTCCAAGAAGAACACAATAAACCAAATTTAAACTGTGACAACAACAAAAAGAAAGGGGGGGAGAAGATGGAGATTAACAGTAGCAAAGGATGATGGAGTGCAAAAGTACTCACAAAATAGTTCACTACAATGAACAGGGTAGGGACCCTTTTCATTACTCAAAGGTAACCACCATTGAAAAAACCACCACAGAAGCACATGAGATAAAAAAGATAGCAACAGAGGAAAGATGTATGGAATACAACCAAATAAAAACAAAAGATAGAAAAACGAAAGAGAAGGATCAAACAAGACACAAAACTAACAGAAAGCAAGATATAAAATGGCAATAGGGAACTCACAAGTGTCAATAATTACACTAAATGTAAACGGATTAAACTCACCAATAAAAAGGCACAGAGTAGCAGAATGGATTAAAAAAGAAAATCCAGCTGTATGCTGCCTACAGGAAACTCATCTAAGTAACAAGGATAAAAACAAATTCAAAGTGAAAGGCTGGAAAACAATACTCCAAGCAAATGACATCCATAAAAAAGCAGGCGTAGCAATACTCATATCTGATAATGCTGACTACAAGACAGCAAAAGTACTCAGAGACAAAAATGGCCATTTCATAATGGCTAAGGGGACACTGAATCAAGAAGACATAACAATTCTTAATATATATGCACCAAACCAAGGAGCACCAAAATATATAAGACAGCTACTCATTGACCTTAAAACAAAAACTGACAAAAATACAATCATACTTGGAGACCTCAATATACCGCTGACGGCTCTAGATCGGTCATCCAAACAGAGAATCAACAAAGACATAGTGGCCTTAAACAAAACACTGGAGCACCTGGATATGATAGACCTCTACAGGACATTTCATCCCAAAGTGACTGAGTATACATTTTTCTCCAGTGTACATGGATCATTCTCAAGAATTGACTATATGTTGGGCCACAAAAACATCAGCAAATTCAGAAAAATCGAAGTTGTACCAAGCATATTTTCTGATCATAAAGCCTTGAAACTAGAATTCAACTGCAAAAAATAGGAAAAAAATCCCACAAAAATGTGGAAACTAAACAACATACTTTTAAAAAATGAATGGATTAAAGAAGAAATAAGTGCAGAGATCAAAAGATATATACAGACTAATGAAAATGACAATACGACATATCAGAATCTATGGGATGCAGCAAAAGCAGTGATAAGAGGGAAGTTCATATCACTTCAGGCTTATATGAACAAACAAGAGAGAGCCCAAGTGAACCACTTAACTTCCCACCTTAAGGAACTAGAAAAAGAAGAACAAAGAAAACCCAAAACCAGCCAAAGAAAGGAGATAATAAAAATCAGAGCAGAAATAAATGAATTAGAGAACAGAAAAACTATAGAAAAAATTAATAGAACAAGGAGCTGGTTCTTTGAAAAGATCAACAAAATTGACAAACCCTTGGCTAGACTTACCAAGGAAAAAAGAGAAAGAACTCATATAAACAAAATCCAAAATGAAAGAGGAGATATCACCACGGACACCGTAGATATACAAAGAATTATTGTAGAATACTATGAAAAACTTTATGCCACTAAATTCAACAACCTAGAAGAAATGGATAAACTCCTAGAACAATACAACCTTCCTAGACTGAGTCAAGAAGAAGCAGAAAGCCTAAAGAGACCTATTAGTAGAGAAGAAATAGAAACAACCATTAAAAACCTCCCCAAAAATAAAAGTCCAGGTCCTGACTGCTATACCAGTGAATTTTATCAAACATTCAGAGAAGACCTGGTTCCTATTCTACTGAAAGTCTTCCAAAAAATTGAAGAAGAAGCAATACTTCCAAACACATTTTATGAGGCCAACACAACCCTCATACCAAAACCAGGCAAGGATGGCACAAAAAAAGAAAACTACAGACCAATATCTCTAATGAATACAGATGCTAAAATACTAAACAAAATACTAGCAAATCGAATACAACAACATATTAAAAAATAATACATCATGATCAAGTCGGATTCATCCCAGAATCTCAAGGATGGTTCAACATACGTAAAACGGTTAACGTAATACACCATATCAACAAAACAAAGAACGAGAACCACATGATCTTATCAATAGATGCAGAAAAGGCTTTTGATAAAATACAACACAATTTTATGTTTAAGACTCTCAACAAAATGGGTATAGAAGGAAAATATCTCAACATGATAAAGGCCATATATGATAAACCATCAGCTAACATCATATTAAATGGCACTAAACTGAAGGCTTTCCCCCTTAAATCAGGAACAAGACAGGGTTGTCCACTCTCTCCACTCTTATTTAATGTGGTACTAGAGGTTCTAGCCATAGCAATCAGACAAGACAAAAAATAAAAGGCATCCATATTGGAAAAGAAGAAATAAAGGTATCACTTTTTGCAGATGATATGATCCTATACATCGAAAACCCCAAAGAATCCACAAAAAGACTACTAGAAATAATAAGCCAATACAGTAAGGTCGCAGGATAGAAAATTAACATACAGAAGTCAATAGCCTTTCTATATGCCAACAATGAAACATTTGAGAATGAACTCAAAAGTATAATCCCCTTCACGATTGCAACAAAAAAAATAAAATACCTAGGAATAAACATAACAAAGAATGTAAAGGACTTATACAATGAAAACTATAAACCATTGTTAAGGGAAATCGAAAAAGATATTATGAGATGGAAGAATATTTCTTGTTCTTGGTTAGGAAGAATAAATATAATCAAGATGGCTATATTATCCAAAGCAATATACAAATTTAATGCAATTCCCATAAAAATTCCAATGACATTTTTTTAAGGAAATGGAGCAAAAAATCATTAGATTTATATGGAAGTATAAAAAACCTCGAATAGCCAAAGCAATCCTAAGGAAAAAGAATGAAGCTGGAGGCATTACAATACCTGACTTTAAACTATATTATAGGGCCACAATAATCAAAACTGCATGGTATTGGCAGAAAAATAGACACTCAGACCAATGGAACAGAATATAAAGCCCAGAAATAAAACCACATATATATAGTCAAATAATTTTTGATAAAGGGGCCAACAACACACAATGGAGAAAGAAAGCCTCTTCAATAAATGGTGCTGGGAAAACTGGAAAGCCACATGCAAAAGAATGAAACTGGACTACAGTTTGTCCCCCTGTACAAAAATGAACTCAAAATGGATCAAAGATCTAAACATAAGACCTGAAACAATTAAGTACATAGAAGAAGACATAGGTACTCAACTCATGGACCTGGGTTTTAAAGAGCATTTTATGAATTTGACTCCAAAGGCAAGAGAAGTGAAGGCAAAAATTAATGAATGGGACTACATCAGACTAAGAAGTTTTTGCTCAGCAAGAGAAACTGATAACAAAATAAACAGACAGCCAACTAAATGGGAAATGATATTTTCAAACAACAGCTCAGATAAGGGTCTAATATCCAAAATATACAAAGAACTCATAAAACTCAACAACAAACAATCAAACAATCCAATAAAAAAATGGGAAGAGGATATGAACAAACACTTCTCCCAGGAAGAAATACAAATGGCCAACAGATATATGAAAAGATGCTTATCTTCTTTAGCTATTAGAGAAATGCAAATCAAAACTGCAATGAGATACCACCTCACACCTGTTCGATTAGCTATTATTAGCAAGACAGGTAATAGCAAATGTTGGAGAGGCTGTGGAGAAAAAGGAACCCTCATCCACTGTTGGTGGGAATGTAAAGTAGTACAACCATTATGGAAGAAAGTATGGTGGTTCCTCAAAAAACTGAAAATAGAACTACCTTATGACCCAGCAATCCCTCTACTGGGTATATACCCCAAAAACTCAGAAACATTGATTCGTAAAGACACATGCAGCCCCATGTTCATTGCAGCATTGTTCAAGGTGGCCAGGACATGGAAACAACCAAAAAGCCCTTCAATAGATGACTGGATAAAGAAGATGTGGCACATATACACTATGGAATACTACTCAGCCATAAGAAATGATGACATTGGAACATTTACAGCAAAATGGTGGGATCTTTATAACATGATACGAAGCGAAATAAGTAAATCAGAAAAAACCAGGAACTGCATTATTCCATACGTAGGTGGGACATAAAAGTGAAACTAAGAGACATTGATAAGAGTGTGGTGGTTACAGGGGGGAAGGGGGAATGAGAGAGGGAAAGGGGGAGGGGGAGGGGTACAAAGAAAACTAGATAGAAGGTGACAGAGGACAATCTGACTGTGGGTGATGGGTATGCAACATAAATGAAAGACAAGATAACCTGGACTTGTTATCTTTGAATATATATATCCTGATTTATTGATGTCACCCCATTAAAAAAATAAAATTATAAGATTTCACAAGAAAAAACAAAAGAAAACAAAAAAAAACATAAACTCACAAAGAGTAGGTCTTACAAATAAAGAACTTAGCAAATATTTTTTATTATTACATATTTTTTATCTACTCACAGTCTTTAACTGAGTTTCTTGCACATATTTGGTTCAATTTTTTATTGTACTTAGCAAATGTGTCCTCCCTCTAATTTTAGGTGAATTAACTGATGAGTTGTTGTTTTTTTAATAGTGCCTTGGGAGCCTTAAACAACGCTCTTTGTAAATAGTCCTTAATGATTGGGCAGGAACTTCTGCACATTGTAGGGAAGCAGGAATGTTAAGGGGAGGGAACAGAACCTGGGTTGAAACTCTTAGATTATTCTCTGATTGGCCTTTTACTTCCTATCAAAGCATCTGGGTAGGTAGGTGCTCTATGGACAGTGGTCATGTCCCAGATTTTAATTTTTTTTTCCAGTTTAACTGTTTCTGCTTTTGATTTGTACTGAAAAATTTTGACCTGAACATTCTCTTGCAGAGTCAATATTTCTATTTGGACATCTTATGTCAAAGATATCTCAATTCAGTGTATCTAAGTTTGTCCAGAAAATATCCTTGTCATGCCTGTTCTGCCCTCATTTTCCCCATCCCACCCAAGGGTACCTACCAGCATTCATCCAAATTCACATGCTAGAAGTGATGGACCATCTCCAAGCCAGCCCTTTATCTTACATATACTCCTTATATCCAAGACATTACGCATTTAGGTCAAATTAACTTCCAAAGACCTTTTGAGTCTGTCTTTCCTCACCTCTGCCTCTATCACGTGTAGTGGAAGCGTGTTACCTCTCTTGCACAATGCTCTACCCTTCTGCTTTGTCTGTCTGCCTCTATTCACAGCTCTTCTGTAGTGTTCTTTATTTTCAGTGGAATGATCATACTGATATATTGTCTCACTCATTTTGTCACATACCTTTTTAGAATCCTTACAACCTTCCCTTTGCTCCCAGGGTGAAGAATAAAGTCCTAAATATAGTCCTTAAGGCGCTGTAAGGTCTTGTCCCTGCCTGACTTAGTGACCTATCTTGTGCCTCTCTCCCTTACTGTCAGCATTTTTAGCTCCTAAATGTGTCTTTCTCTATCTCACTTCTGACTTCTGCAAAAGAACACTCTGTGTCTAATAGAGTCTTCTCATCATTTAGATCCTAGATAAAACATCCCTTTCGCATGGGACCCATTCTGACTTCTCTGGTTATCTCCATTGAAGTCTTAGATATTTACCTTTTAATTAGACATTTGATACCTTTAGATATTCTTGCAATGTTTGGACCAAAGCCAGAAAATAATACTGTGTTAAATTATTGCATGAACACCAGAGGATGTACAAATTAACTATTCACTGTGTTGCCCACACCTTTAGCTGAGCATCTCTAAGTCCTATTCAAAGGTTGTTCTTCCTTTGATTTCATTCCATTAAAACACCATCTTATATACACCCCTGTCCTGCTCTGTGCTTCTGTCCCCAGGGAGGCAAGACAGCAGCGGCTCCTTGGTTTCATTGTTGGAGGAAGTGCTGGTTCTTCCAAATTACTCAGAGGGAATCATCTGCAAGAGAAACCATGCTTCTCTGCCTAATGTTGGACATTTTTTATTTCATAACTTTGTTTCTATGTTTCTTTTTTATCTTACTGAGTATACTCTCTCACAAACAACAACAAAAAAATGACTGAGTGGGGGAGCAGCGGAGATGGGAATGTAAAAAAAAGGAAAGAGTCATGGGAGAAAGAAAAAGATCCCATCCTGTAATACACTTAATACAGACTTCAATCTGTTCATTTGAAATTGTGTGCCTACAGTTGAGGGCGAGAACCTGCTCATTTTTTCTCACCATTGTATTACTGGTACATAGCACAATGCCTGACAATCAGAAGATTATGCTGAGTGGCTTAGTAAATATGGAATGACTTCTCTGTACAAATATTGACTGTGAAACAAATTGAATATCCTAAAGCTTGCTCTTCTTTTAAAACACCTTTCTGAAGAACAGGATATTAAAACTGCAAAAGGAATGCATTTCCTATATCTAAATTAATTTCAGTTTGTGATTTGTATCTGTCAGGAGATACTGAGAACAACCGTATTTATTTTGTCAATTTATATTTTAATGCTTATATATTTATAATCAGTGGAGCATGCATGTTTTACTTCCCCAATTATATATGTTTCTCTGAAATGTTTAACCAATATTGACAAAGTGGGTCACTTTTTAGTGTGATTACCAGATACTTATGTATGACGGGACACTATATGCTGTGATTTGGGGAAATAACAAGTTAGGAAACGAAATTTGCAGCTTCGTCCTTTGACAGCTCGTGTATGGTGACTGACAGTTTCATAGGAAGTCCTGGCAGGGCTTGCTTGCTTTCTGAGACACATGCCACCTGCTTGGCTCAAATATCTAATATACTACTGCAAAATGCAGATATTTACTTGCATACATATCAATGAACAGAGCTCTAGAATCCAGAGTTTTGCTTTTGTTTTTCCATTCATTCCTGCTGTTCTGTGGCACCTTCTATTCTTGCTCAATAACAAGCATGAGTCTGTGCACAGCTGCAAGTTTTCCAGTTTCTCGGATCCACTGGACCTGAGAGCAATGTAATTGGGTGAGAGTTTGCAACTGTCTCTTTTGCTTTAGTATTTTTTGTTTTCTGTATTAGATTTGATAAAAATCTTGCTAGAATAAAACAAAAATTAAAAAGTAAAGATAAAAACATAAAAAACAGTATTAATATAAACCGTCTTATTTAGACAAGGCTGATATCCAGGAGGTTTTCTTAATTCCAATTTGCTGCTCTTTTTTTTCTCTTTTGTATATTTGATAATAACAAGAGTACCAGATTATAAATGTTAACAAAATCAATAAAACTTGTGCTATGAATAACTGTTCTTTTTAAAGTAAGAAGAAGTAAAACTGATGCTGTCATTCTAATCTCAGTGTTTTCACTGGGAGTACCTTTTGTCTTTTAATTAAATAGTAAAAATATCTTTCTTATGTTGAGCAACAGTAAAATTAATGTTTTTTCAAGCCTTTGGGTGAATAAGACTGATAGTTTAGAATTTTATGTTGTCAAATTTTCTTTCAACTATTTTTATTCACATAATAAAAACGGTCAGATATAGGAACTATAATTAAATAAGCCAACATTCATTTTTATGTGTTTATTAAAGCCAAATATATAAATCAGATTGTAGGAATTGGAAGTGGACTTTCAATATCTTAAATGTTTCTGTTATAAAGAGAAGTCAAATAACTAACAGTATATTATTCATTAATAGAAAGTAAATATCACTCGCCATCTCACTACCCAGAAATAACCACCACTATTAAATATCTTTGTGTACATTCTTTCAAACATGCAACTCACACACAGGTACATACAGACTTACAGACAGGATTGCATACTATTTAACTCCGTTTACATTTAAATTCAAATTATTGATATCTTTTAATTTATTTAAATTCTTCTATATAATATTAAAATGGAAAAATTCTTTTAGATGAATGAACCATAACTAATTTTACTAATTTTCTATTCTTTACAGTTTGGAACATTTTTGATGTTTTATTAATTAAAATAATAGAGCAAGGTATTTTGCATCTATGTCAAGTTTTTATTTTTAACAAAACACCTATTCTTCTCCAACATTTAGAAAGCCCTGGGCATTTTTGATGGAAGGAAAAAGTGCTTGTCAGAGGAAGTGAAAATCTCCTAGATAATATGAATGCAAAGGAAAAAGGAAGTGGTACAAAGTGGCTTTGTCCTGTTAAGGACAATGTGTCAGTTACATGTCAAGGGGAATCAAAATAAATTCAGTTATTTGGGTTTAAATGTTTCACCTGGTATACACCTTAAATTTTGGGTTGAACTTTGGGGAGGGAAAGTTAGCATAAAATAAAGTAGTTTTTTTCACTAATGAGACCTTGAGCAAAGTAACACTTGGATTTTCAGAAGGGTAGAGTGCAGCTAAGTGGGGATGGGGAGAGGCATGTTCTGAGTTTCGTTCAGAGCACATCACTGCTGTGGGGTGAGGGGACTGCAGAGTCCACAGGGCATCTGGCTGCTCATCTATCTCAGCACGTCCGCGGTGCCTGGGAAATGGCAGCAATGCCCAGAGACAGGCACTTCACTGATATCTTAAATCCGGTCAAGCTTCTCTCTAACTATATGCTCAGGGAGTGGAACACTTAGAAACAAACAACCCAAGAGGCAGGATCAAGAATGAAAGGATGTACCCTGCTCTATGTGCTAATAGAGATACTTTTAGAAAAACTTTAACAAATGTTTAAAATATGTTTTTGTTATTTGGAAACTAATTCAAATGACTATCTGGTTGTGACTATTCAGATTCAGAGACAGATCATTATTTGTTCCCTTAAAGTTTCCTATCTGTCTTTTCCACTCCATCTCCCATACTTGATCACAGTCATGAATTTTCATAATCTGTTTTACAGGTTTTAAGACATGGTAAGCATTCCTAAACAATATATAATTTGGCTTAGCTCTATTATTGCTTAAAAAAAATAAAAAAAACAACAACAGAAAACTTGCCTGACCTGTAATGGTGCAGAGGATAGTGTTGACCTGGAATGGTGAGGTCAACGGTTTGAAACCCCAGGCTTGCCTGGTCAAGGCAGGAAGGAGAAGTGACTACACGCTGATGCTTCCTGCACCTCCCCACCCTCTCTCCTTTTTTTTCCTCCTCTTTCTAAACTTAATAGATGAAATCTTTAAAAAAAATTTTTAAATAAAAAATTCTCTCACTATTGCATGATTGTAAGATGTGCTTCCTTTTTTTCAACATTGTTTAAAATGTAGGTGTAAACATCTTTTTAAGATTAAGCAGATTTCCCTGACTAGTTGGCTCAGTGGTAGAGCGTCAGCCTTGCATGTGGATGTCCTGGTTTCAATTCCTGGTCAGGGCACACAAAAGAAGTGACCATTTGCTTCTCCAGCCTCCCCCCCTTCTCTCTTTCTGTCTCTATTCTCCTCCCACAGCCATGGCTAGGTTGGAGCAAGTTGGGCTTGAGCACTGAAGATGGCTCCATGGCCTTACCTCAGGTACTAAAATAACTTGGTTGCCGAGCAACAGCCCCAGATGGGCAGAGCATTGCCCCATAGGAGCCTTGTCAGGTGATCCCTGTCAGGATGCATGTGAGAGTCTGTTTCTTTGCCTCCCCAATTCTCACTTAAGAAAAAAAAAGATTAAGTCAGGTTGATACATGTAGGAGCAGTCTATTTTCTCCCCATTGACTAAATACTCAAACTATTTATTTATTCAATATTGGTGATCATTTTAATTATTTCCAGGGTTTTTTTCTTCTTATGGGCACTGCTGTTATGGATATTCTTGTACATTTCACCTAATACACGTGCAAGAATTTTTGTGTCTAGGTAGAATTATTGGCTTTTCAATATCAGTGGGTAATATCAAAATGTTTCCTAGAATGGTTATTGTAGCTTGTACGTTTATCAGTAATGTGTGTTTTCTCATTTCTCCACATTTTTGCCAGTACTTGGATAATAGCTTTTGTAATTTTTGCCAGCCTATTGGGTTTAAAGTGAAGTTAATTGTGGTGCATTTGCTATGAGTGACTATTCTTTCTATTTTTTAAAATTTATTTCCTTAATGATTTTATAGAGAGAAAGAGGAAAAGAGAAAGAATGAAATATGATTCATTGTTCCACTTATTCATGCATTCATTGGTTGATTCTTATATGTGCCTTGACCAGGGCTCAAACTCACAATCTTAGCATATCAGGATGACTCTCTAATCAACTGAGCTATTCATCCAGGGTATTCTTTTTTTTTTAATGAAGTTGAAAATTCTCACATATTTATGAATGATCTGTATTTCTCTTTCTGTGGAATTGCTTTCATTAAGTCGAATTGATATCATTATGTTATTTACTTGCTGAACATGGGCATCAATCTATTATATGCATTTACTTAGGTTTTCTTTAATGTCTTAAGTTGGATATTTGTACATGAAAGACTAGAGTATTTTTGTTTGATTTATATCTATTATGTGATGCCTTGAGATACGAGCAGACCAACATACAATTTTTTAATATACGAGCTGCGACTCAGCTGTATTTTTATTTGAGATCAAAGCAAAATTTCGAGATAGGAGTCATGATTCGGGAAGCTGCCGCTAGTTGGTGCGTTGGCGCATGGGTCTGCCTCATTGGTAAGAATACAGTACTAAATAACACTTTTCTTTTTTATTTTGTATATTTTGTTATGTATTGGTAAAGTACACATGTGTGTTTCTTAATTAAAAACATCTTTTTTTATAATTTAAGATGGTTTGGGGATGTTTCACAGGACTGGAACCGATTAAATCTGTTTCAGTTATTTTAAATGGGAGAAATTTGTTTGATATACGAGTTGACTGACTTACGAGCTTGGTTACAGAATGAATTAAACTCGTATCTCAAGGTACCACTTGTATATAACATTAATCACACACACCATGCATATATGTAACACAACTGACTGCTGCTGGTATGAACAAATGCAATAAATTTTTGATCTGTTAACCACAAATGCAACAATTTCACACATTTCACTACTTTTCTGGCCTCATACAGTGAATAGAAGTGCTTCTCCTCTATTTCTATTACTGGAAAAATGTGGAATTTATGTATTCTTTAAATGTTTAGCATTGGCAATATCTATAGTTATATGTCCTTTCTTATTCTTACTACTGTTATTTTTACTTAATTAATTTCAACATGGATTTTTATCAAGCTTATTACATCTTTTTTTTTTTTTTTTTTTAATGTTTATTGATTTTAACAAGAGAGGAGGGGAAGAAGAAAGAAAGAGACAGGAACATTGATCTGTTCCCATATATGCCCTGACTGGGGACTGAATCGGCAACCTCTGTGATTTGGGCTGATGCTCTTACCAACTGAGCTATCCAGCCAAGGCAAATTTATTATGTCTTAAAAAGGATCTACTCTTGAATTTATTTGGATTCTTTTTATTGTTTATTTTTATTTCATTAATTTTTGACTTTGAACTTTCTACTTTCTTTGTATTTATTTGAAGTAGTTTTTATAACTTCATATACTAAATGCTCAGTTCATAGATTTTGAAATATTTTTCTTCTATAATTTTAGAGCTTAAGGCCATATATTTCCATATATTTTTCTAAAGTACTGCTTTAATTGCATACTACTATGTTTATTGTATAATATGGTAATGATGTTTTACTGACTATTTCCATGTTGCTAACCCCTCACATATTCTCCTCTTTACTGGGTTGCATCTGAATATTTTTTCAGACCAATTTTCTGGTTCACTAATTACCTCTCTTTTGTTTAAAGTGATTTATTTCTAGAAAACCTATTTTGTTCTTCTTCAAATATACTTGTTTACTTTTGTTTTTTTATCTGCTTATAATTTTTAAAATATTAACATAATTATTTAATATCTATAACTGAAAATGCTGATATCTGAAGTTATGTTTTCATTTGCATTGGTATTGTTTCTATTAGTTTTTCCTCATTGTACTTTATTTCTTTGTGTGTTCTTGTGATTTTTTAAATTGTGTACTGCTTTTTTTCCTTGGAATTTTATCTGTTAGAAGTCCTTAATGCCTAGGTTCAAATTTACATTTACTTAATAGGATTAACATTTAATCTCATAGTCACCTGGCTCACTACCTGTCTTGATTACTTTAAACTAAATTGTCCACATGAGGTTTTACAGACTATATAATAAGATAAATTTGGACCAAACAACTACATAATACTGGCTTGCATTTATGAACTTTAAGGAGAGAAATTTTTTTATTTCATCAGTGCTGAATTTGAAAAAAGCAATTATACTTACTATACTTTGCTTTTTTTATTGTTTATTTCTTATTATTCCTTACATAACAGATGTAGGTACTTTTTAATTTTTTTTCAAGGATATCCTATTATATTTCCCTATGTGGCAAAGTCATAGACTTTCTTTCTTTTTCTCACAGTGCCTCATGCAACAATCTAAGCAAAACTCACCATTTCAAAGATATATTAAAAAATCTTCATGAAGAAATTTGTCTTTAAGGTTAGTTTATTTTCTAAGGTCACCTATTTTCAATTTTGGTTTTAGGTCTGTTGGTTCCTTAGTTTTGTGGCAAGTCAGCAATGCACTTAAAATGTAATTTTAGCCCTGGCTGGTTGGCTCAGTGGTAGAGCGTTGGCCTCGCGTGCAGGAGTCCCAGGTTTGATTCCCGGCCAGGGCACACAGGAGAAGCACCCATCTGCTTCTCTACCCCTCCCCCTCTCCTTCCTCTATTAGTCTCTCTCTTCCCCCCTCCCGCAGCCAAGGCTCCATTGGAGTAAAGTTGGCCTGGGCGCTGAGGATGGCTCTGTGGCCTCTGCCTCAGGCGCTAGAGTGGCTCTGGTCGCAACAGAGCGATGCCCCGGATGGGCAGAGCATCGCCCCCTGGTGGGCGTGCCGGGTGGATCCCGGTTGGGCACATGTGGGAGTCTGTCTGACTGCCTCCCTGTTTCCAGCCTCAGAAAAATGAAAAAAAAAAAATAAATAAATAAAATGTAATTTTACAATAATTAACTTTATATCACTATATTAGTTATCTATGGTTATATAACAATATTATCACAAATTTAGTGTATTGAAACAACAGACTTTATTAATGCACAGTTTCTGTGGGTCATGGGAACTTAGCTCAGGTGGGTTTTTTGGAAGGCTGTACTCAATATTGACAACCGGGGTCAGTTCTCATCTGAAGGCTCAACTAGGGGCAGGATCTACTTTTAAGTTCCTGTGCTCCTTAGCACAGTTCAGGTTCTTGAGTAATAGCCAACTGAGAGCTTCAGTGTTTTTCTGGTTGTCTATTGGAGGCAGCCCTCAAATTCTAGCTGGTTGTTGCCTGGAGACTGCCCTCAGTTTATTGCCTCATAGATCGCCCCAACATGGCCACTTAATTTCATCAAACACAGCAAGGGAATGAGTGCTAGCAAAATTTACTTTACAATTTCATGTAACATAATCACAGAAGTAATTTTTGCCATATTCTATTGGTGAGAAGCAAATCACAGATTCTGTCCACACTGAAGGTGAGGGAATGACACCAGGGTATTCATAACAGGAAGCAGGGATTACGGGTGTTGTTACCTTCATGCCTTATTTAAAGGAAGTTATTTAAATCAGGAAAGTTGCTCAGAGTATGCGACACAGTGCACTTCTAGAAAGGAAGTTGGCCTGAGACATACTTAAAGAATCTTTAGAATAACTGAGGGTGAAAGGTAAGATTTGAAGAAAGCTAAAAAAGTGAAGAAAGCAACCACAGGCAATTCCTATTAATACCACATTTATTTAAAACCTCCAGTTTGATTTAACCTTAAGCAAGTGTCAAGTGAAAATGCAGTTATACATGCATTTTTCATAATGCGCTGCTCTTTTTAAGAAACTCTGTACCAACTTCTCTCTTTCCTTTCTTAAACCTGATATGTTGTTATAATTATGTAAGTCATGGTTTTTAATAGATTCTTAAATGGTTGGTTTTCTTATATGTGCAGAGAAAACATTGCAAAGCCTCAGCTGCTCTTTTCTCCTCTGTCACTTTCATTTATGAGCAAAGTTTTTTGTAATGCATCAGACCCTTGCCAGCAGCAGAAATGTATTTACACTGATAATTCAGGCAAAAACAGATGCATGACCAAACTCAATAATCTTTACCTGAACTGTGGATGATTTTAGCCAGGCAACTTATCCTGGTCAAAATAATGAAAATCACAATTTATCTTTGTGTGTATTTACACAGCTTGAAAACAAAACCACCAAACTCTGTAATTCTTATGTCAATGGTTATACCCCTAGAGGCCAGCTTTCAAACTAGATTTTCCCAGTAGGACATCCTTGGCAAAATGATAATGACAGTAACATTTTCTTTGTGCCCTTCTATTTCTCTCTTCAATATCCCGGTGCCCCATTTTTTCTTTACTTTTGAGTCACCATGCATTCTATCTCAGATGCCTGAAGTCACTGGACCTTCTGTCTTCAGTTACCTTTAGAACTTTAATTCCTTCTAAGGTGTTAGGGGACAATAAGTTAAAGTGTTATTATTTCCAGGGGTATTTGCATTTAAACAATAAAAACACAAGATCTGTAATAAAGGATTTTAAGCAATATGACTGCCTGAGAGGGTAAGAGTTTTTCTTTTTTGAGCCACTTACTGTAAATTATACCAACTTATTTTCTTCTGAAACTTGTACTTATAATAATAGCTAAGGATTTGAGAGTACTTAGTAGGTACTAGTTATTGAGCCAAACTCTAAATAGCTTATTTCAATAAATACCTTCAATAGAAAGATGATGTGGCTACTTTTATTCTCATTTTACAGGTTAATAAATATACTGCTCAAAAAAATTAGGGGACATTTTATCATTTCATATGAGCAGTATATAAGCTTAGAGAAGTTAAGTAACTTGGCCAAAGTCAACATAGCTACTCAGTGAAAGACCCAGATGGATATGACTCCAAACATCACAAATAGCAGCGTCTTAAAACATGTACTTTGATGGTAAGTAATGTTTTATTGTTGGTGATCATAGAGGAAAAAGTGTCCTGGTATCAGTACTCTAAAATTTTAATCCATATTTTCCCCTAATTAACCATTTGTATTATAAACAAGTTGTTTACCCATTCACAGTCCTAGTTTCTTCCTATACTAAAGGACAGAAAGAAGTAAATGCACCAAGAGTCTCTTTTACATATAAGCTAGCATATAAATTACATTTGGTATGGCAGACATCTGCTGTAAAATATTGGGCTGCACTTCTAAATTCATGCACAGAAATGAGGTTGTAATCACAACCTTACTGAATTGAGAGCAAGATCAAAATCTTTCCTTCAGGAGAGAACTTTTTTCTGCTTCTGTGCAAAATGCCAATTGCTATTATTTTGCCCATATACCGGTAGTTTGAATTGTGTGATTTATTAACTGTTAAGTCAAATCCAATTACCATTTGCATAATATAAGACTAGTATGCTAATTGACACTCTCTGTACTAATTGCCAGCCAATTAACCTGCTTTGATTTCTTGGTATCAGAGCAGCATCTAAATATTATTTTCCTACCTTCGTTGATTGTAGGGCTATTATTACCTTTTATGGCTTATAAAATTTTTAACTTAATTGCATCGCAGCTACAGCTGTGGTTCAATCTTAGTATCTCAAGAAGGGTCCATTAGGTAATTATTTGATAACTAATTAAATTTTAGTCATCTCACTAAATCAACTTAAAATGCTCCTCTTATAAAATAGATTTGAAGGGTCACAAGGGACTCTCAAAAGATCAGCCTCAGAGTCGACTTTACTGTTCTCATTGTCAATTTATGGTTTTTTAAGAACATTCATCCATCATGGTTGAATTCCTGTTTTAGGGTTAGAAACCTCTTACGCCCCATTTTAGAGGCAGAACTTTGACAAAGAGTATTATTTTGAACTGAAATTGATGACCGTTTCAAAATTTATTAACAACTCAGACTTCTTTTATAATCTGTTCTGGACTGCTTGTTCCTGCCTTCCCACCTTTATCTCCTTGTGATGCTCTCCCATGGAGGCCTGAGGCAGAAGTACCGAAACATTACCCCCCTGTCTTCCCCTCCACACACACATCACAGGACTGGATTTGGTTGGCTGGATTTATAGAGATCTTAAAGTTTTTCTGAATGATATCAGCTCAGAGTTTTGGACACCTGGGCATTATCAGTTATGTCAGGGAATGCTGATAAATGTTATCAAAAGAAGAAATAAGCCTTAATCCTTTGTATTATAAAAAAATCATTTTTAAAGATGAGACTATTATGAAATCAAACAAATTGTAACATGTTTAAATTCTAAAAGGTGAGGGTCACAGATGTATACATGGCACATCCAGCTGAAGATGTTGGAAATATAACTCAAAGCTCAAATATTCTTTATACTCTGAAACCTTTATCAAAGTGCCTATCATTTTTTAACTGTTACAAGGTAATAATACATTTTCTTATATATATATTGTATCATTTTATTTCTAGGAATAAATCAGTGGGCCTTCATTGATTCATTATCTGATTGACTCAATACATGTTTATTTAATACCATTATAGTTCAGACACTGGCTAAGCTTTTAGTGTTGAAAAAGACATACTCCTTGAATCCAGGGGTTTTGGGAAATAATAAGAAACAGGTTCTCAACAGATAACTACCAGGATTGTGCAAATAGGAGCAGACTGTGCTAATAAGTCAGATAATGGGAGACCCACTTAGGTCTCATGAAAGCAAAGGGAAGGCAGCCCTGAAAAAATTATATCTAAGCTGAGTCTGGAAGTATGAGGACTAATAAATTGGTGGAACCATTGTTGGTGCTGGCAGGTACTCTAAAGCTGGCATGGGTGTTAAAGGCAAAGGGAACATTAATCTCTGGCCCAAGAAACTGTGGCACAATGGAGAAAGAGTATAAGTGGGTGTGGGGGGTAGCCAAGGCCCCGTGACACAAGGCCATGGAAGCCATGCCTGGGTTTACCCACAGTGTTGGAAAGTCATTGAAAGATTTTAATTCCATGTACGATATGGTTATAATTGTATTTTAAATGAATAGTGAAAGAGTAGAGGGCAGCACCAACTTCTCACTCTTATCCCCTGGTTATATTATCCCAAAAAGCTTGATTTAGCTAGGTATATCCAAAACTTTAAAGGGGGGGTAAAGGCCATGTCGTTTCTGTAGTATAAACCTACAACAGGGGGAAATGGAGAAGATATTTCAATTGTAGTTGAAAGTATTGAATTATAATATAAATGTTTGCCTTCAAAAAGTTGAGAAGTCTATAAAATTGTAGGTTGCTATAACTCTTAAAGTAATGCCACAAACTCTGAGCAAGTTTAATGGGAAAAAAAAACAAAATATGAGAGAAATCTATTCTAACACCAATAATAGTATTTCATATTTATGTAGTGACTCATTATTTTCAAAGCAACTTTACCTGAATTATTGAATTTAATATCATAGCAACCTTTCCAGATAAGCAAGCTAAATATTGCTATTCCTATTTTATAGGTAACTGTATCCACCTTTTGCTTTGGGAAACCACTTAACTTATTCTAAGCTATATGGTTTCTGTGGGAATGGCCAACTTTCCAGGCTCAAGAGTGGGGCCTGATTAATAGAAGCTAATCCATATCTCTAACTACTTTCCCACAGGGATTGAGTCAGGGACAGGCGTGTAAGCTACTGAAAGTCAATAAAATGCAAAAGTATATTTCCTGAGGTTTTTGTATTGTTTTGTGTTTCAGATTGAGAGAAAGAGGAAGGGAGAGAGGGATGATGGAAGGAGGGAAAAAGAAAGGAAGCTAATGTCTTTTTTATTTGGATGCTACCGCAGGAGACCCTTTCTGTTTCTCAGGTATGAGAATAAAATGCAAAGTCTCAAATTATTTCAGCCTTTCTTAGCAGTTTATAAAGAGTTGCTGGAGCTTCTAGGAAATCAACATCTAGATATTGAAGTGCAGTTGAAATTGTGGAAGGCAGGATGGTAGGAAACTTAATCTCTGGTGATGGAAATTATTTGAAATGTTTATTGGATTTTGCTTGGATCTGAGGACTTTACTGTTTTGGAAGCCAATACTTTTTTCTTATTGTTTAAACCAGTTGGAATTGAATTTTCTGTCGCCTTCATCTGAAAGAGGTATTAGAAATAGACAGTAACCAGGCCTACCTGAAGCAAAAGGGTGAATTCATTAGAATCAGTGCAAAGAACAGAAATGCCAACATTAGTAATCAAGACAGAAGTTTATGCTTCCTCTCAAGTTTTACAATTTTAGAAATAATCAGCCCAGATCTGGCATAGTGCTCTGCTCAGGGATCCAAGTTCCTTCTACCATGAAAAACTTTCGCATTTCTAAGACTACCGTGTGGTTCAACATGCTCCTTGGAGCTCCAGCCATTTCCTTCCAAACAGGAGGAAAAAGAGAAGAAAAATGATGGCGTGGCTTTTCCTAGTGTGGACACTTTTTGAAATTTGCACATATCACTACTGCTCACACACCCCATTGACCAGAACTTATACAGCCCAACTTAGCTGCCTAACGGACCTGAGAAATACAGTCATCCCTAGCCATATTGTGGTTCACTTTTCGCGGTCTCATAGTATGGTGGATTTTTCGCTATATCGCGGGATTTTGCAGTGTATAGGTATTTTTATATATTTATAATTTTAATTATTTTGGGGGTAAAATAAGCAAAGAAAGTGTGGGAAAGGTTAGTAACAATATGGTAAAGGTTTATAAGAGTGTGAGGAAGGTTTATAAAGCCTTAAAATATATATAAATACTAAAATAAATATAAGGTTGTTACTTCATGGATTTTCACCCATCGCGGAAGTTCTGGAACCTAACCCCCACGATAGATGAAGGACCACTTATGTTTTATTCTGTATGATGATTGATAAACACAAAATTGGGTACTCTTGCTATGTAAGAAGGGGAGCATGCACAGTCAGGAGTAATCAGCAGGCTTTTATACAGAACAGTATGAGGCGTTCACAGAAGTGAGAGGAAAACTAGAAACCAGGTGTGAAAAAGGCAAGTCTGGAAAGCTAAAAGACAGAACCACAAGAAGGCTCTCCTAGGAAGCGTCTGATGTCTTCAAGCAACGCTCCCATTTATGTCTCCCTTGATCAGGAGCCAAAGTTCTGGGCAAGAGTGGCACATAGTCTGGGCTTGGGTCACGTACTGGCCCCACGGTTGTGCAGAGGTGCTGAGAGGAGAAATCTACCTGTGGACATCTATGGGAGGAGGAAGCACTTGGGTTTACCTTCCATTGGGACTGCTTACCTAGTAAGGCAAAGATAATTTTCCAAAAGAAATAGAGCACTACTGCATAAAGCAGGAACATTTCAAGGACAACTAATAGTAACAACAATAGTGATAATTGTAATACAGATTTTCAGGACAGTGTCAGGAGGGTGACCTGAAGTGACCTATTTAAAGAAACATAGGTAACCCGAGGCACAGCCTGGAATAGGACTCAGATTCTCTAATGTTTATTCCAGTACTTTTCACTGGGAAAGATTTCCTATTACAATTCTATCTGAATTCTGCATGATTTATAGAGGGAGCTAATACTGCCTTTCCTGCTGCTGCTATTTTAATAGACATAATCTCATTTAAGTTTGCATTTTTGCTCTTACAAGAGTTCTAGAATCTAGTTAGAATATATACTGACATTTTTTTTTCAGATGAGGAGACCAAGGTTTGGAAAGATTATGTGATTTACAGAATTTGAACCCAGACCTTTTGATTCTTATCTCAATATTGATCTACTAAGACAATGGTTCTCAAACTCAGGTAATTTTGTGACCTCATCCTACCCCTGCCAGGAATATTCTGCAACATCTGGAGACAATTTGGTTGTCACAACTGGTTGGTAGGTGCTACTAGTTTCCAGTGGGGAGAGACAACAGTTGCTAAATATCAGTTTAGTACTGAGCACAGGACAGTTTCCCACAAGAAAATGTAAATAATGTATAGTTGAGAAACCCTGGCCCAGGACAATGGAAGGAAGATGGGGTATTTATTCTCTGACCCTTCATAGCCCAGAGGGGCTAATCCCATTGTCTTCAGAAGGTAAGAGGTATAGTTTGTCAAGTATCTGATTCCATAATGCGGCACTCAAATCTGAATTCTGTTAAGCTTTGTCTTTTTCCTGGTGTTTGATGCACCCCAGACAGCCCCCTGTGTTGGTGTATAATCATTCTGTTTTTCCCTCTGTGCACACATAGCATAGTCAGCCCTGGATCTCAGTGCCGCCTCTGACAGTTGCTAGCCATGTGACCTTGGACTATGTGTAACTTTCCAAGCTTCACCGGCCTAACCTATAGAATGGAAATAAGAAATAATATTATTTACCTACTTCAGCGGGGCTATGGGAATTAAATTAAGCAAAAGCTGTGAAGCATTTACCACAGAGTACATCTTAATAAAGGTTAGATATTTTTGTTATTCTATCAGATTGCTTTGGTCCATTTAGCAGAACATAAAATTAGACCTTTGTTTCACATTGCACACCTAATATACTAACATCAGTCTCTGTCAGGTTATGTTTACCTTCCCGGTCTCTCTATTTCACTGCCTGGTTCCCACCAGGTAGATAATATTAAAATACTGCAATGAAGCTGTCCTGTCATAAAAAGGATTTTTTTTTTTACTTTTAAAATATATTCCTGGGGCTAATAAACTTTTGTTCGAAGTTGTGAGGGGACCCAAGTCCCATGAATGAAGTGAGACAGGACTGTGTCGTGTCCCTCTGCCTCCAGCGGTGGGTTAGTGAGGGTTTCAGTGTCTCCCGGTGACTTCCCCATAAACCAGAGTGCAAGGCGCACTGCTTTCAAGGTTTCCTATTTCACACATCAATGCTCTTTGAAGGTCTAGCCTTAAATCATTGCAACAACAAGCAAAGATAAAATGATAGATGAAAATATAAACACTTAATTGGAACTGACACTCTGCTAGGTATGAGGGTGTGTTCCTGACCTCAAAGGACTCCTGGTCCAGACAGGATTCAAAGAGGCTGGGCATCACGTAAAAAGAAGTGCTTTCTAAAAAATAATGATGAAAAAAGACTTGGGAGAGTTTTAAAGTAGAGTTGGCATTTAATATGGGTCTTGATGAATGAGATGACATTTTGCATTCAGTGAAGATGTCCAAGGTCACTACAGAGGACAATCTCAGGAGCAAAGACAATGTAGGTTAAGCTTGGGCAAAGGCAGGGTCGAGCAAGAGACGCCTTGATGGGGTTGACTTAGGGATGCTAGGAGGCAAGGGGAAGAATGTCGAGGAAAAAGAAGGTTTCACTAAGGGAAACATGTATCATTTTGGTGCTAGTGGCCTGAAGTACCCATTTTAACACGGTGCATTTACTTTGCTGCCCAAAACTTGAGTTCAGAGCTCAGAGGCTGGAGCCAAAACAAAGAGTGGGCAAAGTCTACCCCACAGATGAAGGCCATGCCTCCCCTCTATACATGAGCAGTCTGTCATGTTTAAATTAATCAAAAAAATCAATGAAACATGACAGATGAAGAAAAAGAAGTGGAAATGGAAAAAATACTTTAATGTAAATGACAGCATTTCTCTCTAACTTCATGACAGAAAAACTTTGAATTTATTGCATTGAAAATATTGTGATTTAAAAGGCTAGATTGATATATGTACTTTTTCAAACAGACATTGGTTGAGCATTTATTCTGGACATTCAGGTGGGTGCTGGGGACAGAAAGATAGAGTCCAATGGGAGTGTCTTAGTTCTGTATTGCTGCACAATCACCACAAATTTAGCAGCTTAAAATAATAACCGTTTCCTTGGTCACAGTTTTGTAGGTCAGAAACCCAGACACAGCATAGCCAGGTTTTCTGCTCAGGGTCCACAAGGCTAAATCAAGGCATCACTGGGCTGCCTTCTCATCTGGAGTCAGGATTCTCTGTCAACCTTAAGAGGTTGATTCAATACCTTACAGCTGGAGGAGTGAGGTCCATTTCTTTCTTTTTTCTTTTTCTTTTTTTGCTTGCTGTACAGTGGGGCCACCATCCACATTCCAGGCCCCTTGGCTCCTTCATTTTTAAAGCCAGCAGTGGACAGTTTCTCATGTCGAATGTGTCAGATGCTTAGACTTTTTCTTTGGGAAGAGCCCAGTTTCTTTTAAGGGTTCTCTTAATTAAGTCATCTCCACTCAAAATAATCTCCCTTTCTTAACATAAAGTGTGCCATAGAAACAGAACTTCATCACAGAAGATTATATTCAAAGATCCCTGGAGTTATACATGACGTTTACATGTAAGGTTGAGAATCCTGAGGGACATCTTAGAATTCTGCCAGCCACAGAGAGTAATATATAAACATAAAGTCTAAGTTATATTGGAGGTCAGGCATGGCTAGGTGTTGCCTTAAAGGATTTTAGCCAGATGAGGGGTCAGTGATTAGGGCAGGGGCAGGGGCAGGAGACACTGCTGACACATTGCAGATGAAGGAAGCAGAGTTTGCCAAACCCTGCTCTCTGCTGTGCCTACATTCTCCAGATAAAGCTCTCCCTCCCTTCACCTGCTGCAGGCTCCTAGAAACATCAAAGGAACCCAGATTGAGGTAGACTGCAAAAACTGGGAGTTTCTTCCAAATTCTATGGTGGGTTTCCTGTTTGAATCTTGCCTGGATCAGTGAGAATTGAAATCCTTCCACCCTGATCAAGGTTTGCCCTGTGATCAGAGGCCTGGCAGTGTTTCCTCTGCAGAGAAAGTGTCCAAATGACAGAGAGGACTCAGAATTATACCCATTAGTGGTCAGTTCAGACAGACCAAAGCCTCACCACATGCCCCGGTCAGAACTCTTCCTAGCGTTTCCCGGGCCAGTCTGGTTTAAGGCATAGTGATCTTCCAAGCGATGATGAAATATCATTCAGTAGGTGTCATGTTCCATGTCTGGTAGATGAGGTGGGTTCCAAGTGATGTCATCATTTTAAGGAGTGTAGTGTGAGGGTTAAGCGAAGATGGCAAAATCCTTTGCATTTCTTTTCCACGAGGCACAGACAATTAAACCACTTGCATCTGATTACATTTTATCAACTCTAAATCTACCCAGCCGAGAAAATGAGATGAACACGCATGGCCCTTCACCTTTGGTGCCTGAATGTAATTGGCTGGAAGCTTCAGTACTTGACAAACGGTGCGCATCACTGGGAGGTCTTTGGAAGCACGGCCTTTTGCTTTTTACTGCATGTGAAAGAAAAAAAAAAGAAAGGTAAATAAAATTTCCTGGACTATTTTCAATAAACACAAAGGCAAACAGACAGTGTACAGTTACAGGTCTTTGTTAAATGCAGAACAGGGAGCAGCAGGGCCTGGTTCCCCACCTGGGGAAGCAACTGTCCCTTCCTAGGTGAGCTCACTTTTAACCCGACTCCTTAGGTGTGAATTTGACTTTCATGATCTCATTTGATGCTCTTAAGCTTTGCTTTAAGAGTATACTGTAGATATACAGTAGATACTTTGCTGTAGAAACTTCAGTTACCCTTATTTGAAGAGTAGAAGGTAGAGGATAAAAGAAGTTAAATAACATGCCCAAAGTCACACAGGATTGAGCATCAGGCCCAGAATTTACCGTGGATAGGTACTATTCTGGTGATATATATATATATATATATATATATATATATATATATATATACTCCTTTAATCCCTGTAATAACCTGTTAAATATTGATAATGTTATCCCCATTTTACCCATAAAGTAACTGATTACAGAGAAAAAAAATAACTTCTCTAAAGTCATATGGGTAAGTGCTAGAACCAGGTCTTGAACTCAGGTAGTCTGGCTCCAGAGTCTTCTGTGCCCTCAATGATTGGTCTGCCTAACACACTTTTGCCTTGGTCATTGTGATGAGGTAGGTTAAGAACTCTTTTAGAGCTCTTAAGATCAGTTACAGGACTTCAAGGGGCTTTAGAAACCCTCTTCTCCAGCCTGACTTCTACCACACTTGCACTTCTTGGGCAGCTTCATTCCCAGGATGGAGTTACCGCCATGGTAATTTCTACCTTCCATTACGAAGAAAACAAAGGTACACCCTCAACTACTGACTCAAAGTAACTACTCAGAGAGTCTCCCAATAGGTGATTGGTTTCTGAATGTATATTCAGAGTAGTTTCATTAGAGATGATGAGATTTTTAAAAATATGATAAAACCAGATACTCTTCTGGTTGTTAATGTGTTTCAGAGGATTATAGTTATTATTTGGTTATGCTTATTTGAACACTGATTTAATTTTTAATTAGAATGCTCCATTGCCTAATTGCTTAGGAAATCTATCTTTAAGTAATAAATGATGTTTGGGAACATTATTGATAATAAGCCAAATATGCTATCATAACAGCATTTTATATTATGTAAATTTAAAATGCTGTGCGTTATGACATTGAATTTTTTTTAAAAACTCTTTTTTAAAATTAAACAAATTCTTCTCTTAAAGTTGAATAAAGAGATAATATTTACTTTAATAAGCATCAGGGACACCTATGCACCATATTTTACTCCTCTTGATGTGACATACTGCTGTAGGCATTTCTTTTATATTCCTGAAGTTTTTATTCTGAGGCAAACCAACAGCTTTTTTTTTTTTCTTTGAATAACATATGAGTTTAGCTTTTTCCCTGAAAGTCTCATTTCTTAGTTTTCATAATTTCTGTCTTTCTTTTCAATTCTGTATACCCTGTTTAGATACTGATTATTTTGCAGTTATTTTTATTCAGAGAGATAAGACTTGCAAGCGGAACTCCCTCTGGAAAGGGGTTGAAAGAAAGACCTTAAGGTTGGAAAGCTTTTACAGAAGTGGCTTTGAATTTTTTTGAGGCTGACTGTTCCTCTGATCTGGTAACCTGGGGAAAAGGGTTAGCCAATGTGTTTGGTATCAAATGTCAGTTTGGGTTTCAGTTCTGCTGCCAAGTATAAGTTGAGAGGTTTATGACACAAAGGAAAATAAGAAAACAGTACAGCCATAGAATATGAGATGAATGGGATTTTTTGATGTAGTATGCAATCTGAAGCAACTAAATTATCCACAGACAGGCTCTAGTAGGTAATGTAGGGATTAAGCCTGGCTGAAAAGATGAAGAAAAAGAAACTTTCCTTCACAAAGCAGTTCTACTCTAATCAGCTAATGCATGAAACTGTTGCAGACAATACAATCCCTGCCTGCACATCCTTTTCACAAGGAAAGTTGGGCATTAGCATTTGCCTACCTAAGGCTGAGACAACCAGAGGGCAGACTAGAATGCATTGTCAATAGTAATGCACTATCTTGCCCCTAGACTCATGGACATAAACAAAAGCGAAGTGGTTACCAGAGGGAGGGGGGTGGGGAGAAGGGGACTAAAGAAGGACACATACCTGGTGACAGAAAATGATTTGACTTTGGATGATGGGCACGCAATGCAATGAACAGTTCAAACGCTACAGAAATGTTTACCTGAAACCTATGTACTCTTATTGATCAATGTTACCCCATTAAATTTAATTTTTAAATAAATTAAAAACAAGTAATGCATTTTCTTTCCTGCAGCTGTATGTTCAGTGGGAGAATAGTGGACTCTGTAAAAAAGACAGACAGAGTCATGGAAGACAACACCCCTAGCAAACTGCCCTCTCTAAACTGGGTGGGCCTTATCTAATCAGCTGAAGGCCTGAATAGAGCAAAAGGCTGGCTAGCCCTCCCTCAAATAAGAGCAAACTGCCTCACTGCTTTAGAACTGCCTTTGAACTCAGATGAAGTATTGGCTTTTCTAGGTCTCAGAACTGATGGCTTTAGGACTGGAACTTACCTCAGCAGCTTTCCTGGTTCTGAGGCCTTCACATTTGGACTAGAAATACACCATCAGTTCTACAGGTCTCCAGCTCGCCTACAACTGACTTCTGATCTTGAGACTTGTCATTTGTCAGCCTCCATAATCACATGAACCAATTTCTTATAATTAATCTCTCCACTCTACACACATATACCTTATTATTTTTGTTTCTCTGGAGAACTTGAAGACATCCCTTAAGCCTTTTTTTCATGGCACAAACACACACTAATTACTAAGGGCAGTGCCCCTGACTAAATAAAACCATTTTCATCTCATGGCACAAATAAATTAGTTACTAAGGAAGAAGAGGTCAGGGCCCCTTTTTCTTTAGTAATTAGTTTATGAGTGCATGAGAAACAAAGGTTGAAAATCACTGCCTTAAGGCACCCAAACTTTTAACCCATTTTTAGAGGAAAATCCCTTGTACTGAAGGGTATCTTAATATGTAAAACAACCAGTTTCAATATTGGAAATAGGAAAAAAATGAGAAAATCATGAAGGTGAGTCTACCGACCTGGGCTGAGATTTTGTGTACAGAGGATATATGATGGCAAGCAGAGACCTGTTCTGAAGCCCTCTATAATCATTATTGGCTCAGTTGGTATGTATATGTGTTGTTACTCAGAACTTCTCTTAGAGTCATTAGAAATATTTGTAATGTTCTCAGGAGTCTCAGGAGAGAAAGTAATTCTAGATTAACCTTTATTCTGATACATTTATTTCATTTTTATTATACTCAACACGTGTTTATTTAGAATCCTAACATCTCTGTTCAGTTTTAAAACAGCCTTTTTAGAATGTGTCTGCCCCCCTCCCTTGCAGAATTAAGAACTTTTATTCATCTATTTGTTAGATATTTACTGAGTGCCTTTTGTTCCCAATAGAGACCTTTGCTCTTATGTGTAACATCTTTTAGGGTTTGAAGATAATGTAGAAAAGGCAGAGACATTTGTGTAACATAGAAGCTCTTACTAAGACTTTGGAGACAATGAACCTCATGAAAGCAATGTATGGGATGTCTAAAACCTTAACTAGAGGAGGAATTTCAGAGATTTTACAGAGATGCTCACTCATTATTACAATGCCTTCTTCAAGTTCTCCTGATATCTGCTCACACTCATACATTGCCAAAATTATTGGCCCTGGCCAGTTGGCTCAGTGGTAGAGCATCGGCCCAGCATGTAGATGTCCCAGGTTCAATTCCTGGTCAGGACACACAGGAGAAGTGACTGTCTGCTTCTCCACCCCACCCACCTCCTTCTTTCTCTCTCTCTTTTTCCTCCCACAGCCATGGTCCAATTGGTTTGAGTGCATCAGCCCTGGGCACTGAGCATGGCTCCATGGAACCTCCACCTCAGGTGCTGAAAATAACTTGGTTGCCAGCATGGCCCCAGATGGGCAGAGCATCAGTCCCAGATGGGAGTTGCCAGGTAGAACCCGTTTGAGGTGTATGCATGAGTCTGTCTATGAATCTGTCCACTTCTTACCTGGAAAAGAAAAAAAAATAAATCTTTTATCCATTATAAGAAGATAGAAGATATATTTATTATCAAACAGAGCAGCAGAGTCTTCTGGTGTGTAGAGTGTTAAAGGTCTTACTTACCACTTCACTAGAATTTGTTGACATTCTAATTGTGTACTTGTTTTCAGTCTTTAATCAACCTGTTCTCTTCTGAGTAATTTTTTAATGGTGTCATTGAGCTGAACACTGATCTGGGCAAAGTCTTGCATGTGAGAATGAGCCTCTTGCTTCCAGGTTGTAGATACTGTCATTCTACTGAGACAACTGCATTGTCATTGCTGACTTTGATATCTCCACTCTGTGGCCTGCAAGGACCTATTGACTTCTTGTCAACCGTGTGCTCTGAAGTGTAGCCCTTGATATGGATAATTGACTGTCAGTAAGTCTATGCTGTTGTGCTTAGTTTTTAGGTCTCAGAGCAGAAACTTTCACTTGTCCCTATTAACAATTCATATTTTCTATTATTGGAAGACACTGGTTCTGCTATCAAACCAGTTACTTCTTATTCTTCATAGATGCCATTCTTTAATTTGACAAACATTTTCTTTTTCAGAAGATTAATGCAGACCAGCCACTGCAGTACAGACTGACTGTACCTATGGCTGTTAATCCATTAAACATTTCCCACTGAGTGCATGGTTAAATTATTTACACTTTAAACTAAAGGTACTAGCTCAGGTTTTTTCAACTTATCCACAAGGCTAAAAATGAAAGACCTGTCTAATGTCTGGCGAAACTCCAAAGACCCTATGTTTACAGAATTATTCTATCAACACTATTATCTTTAAAAGTAAAATACAACTTTGGGGTGCAGTTTTTAGACCTCAAAGGATGCTCATAGCAGTAGGCCTGGCTGAACTTGGATTGATTCAAACTTAATTTCAGAATATAAGTCATTACATGCCATCAGGCATAGCTTGGGACAATTTTTCCACATCAGGATCTATAGAATCTTCTATTGAATTAATATTCTTCCTAGATTCTAGCACTATGATATTTGTGCATCTTAATTTTTAATGATACTGAGAGTTTTTGTCTTTTATTTGTCTTCATTGACATTATATTGATAATTTGGGACTTGCTGCAGTGGTGACACTATTTTGACCCCCAAGTACAAGTCTTCATATTTTTTATGATATGATATCTTGATAATGTCTTAAAATACAGGAATGAGATGAATAATGGGTTCAAATACCAAATCTAACAGGTTTTAGTGGTATGACATTGGGCAAGTTACTTGTCTAAGCCTCAGATTCCCCAAATGGAGCTAATATTCATTTCAACCTTATGGGATCACCGTGTGTGTGTGTGTGTGTGTGTGTGTGTGTGTGTGTGTGTTTGTATTTCTAACACATAAAAAGTAGAGCGAGGAGTCCTCAATCTACTATTACACTTATTATTATTGTTTCCTAACTTGGCCATCAGGCTTATTCTTTTAATTCAGAAAAGTAACCTTCACAGTTCCACCTAGAACCTTCCCAATGTGTATGTATGCAAAACAAAATATGTGGATTCAGCACTCAGAGTCCTTCTGCGTATCCTTGGGCCTTTGGGGAACTGGAAAGAGCCCGGTTGCATTGCCGTGCAGTGTGCTGCGGCCATGGGAAGTGCTGACTGCGCGAGCTGTGCTGTCAGACTTCATTCTCGACCATATATCAAACTGCGCTGAAGAAAGCATCGATCCTCTTGGTTGAGTAGCCTTTGGATATCACTGCACTCTGTCTTGAGTTTTCGTGTCATTTCCTAAGCGCACTTTGCAATCATTTATGCAATAATGGCACCTTCTTGTTGTATAGCATGTCTATACATTTTCCCCACAGTGCTTTCTCATCTATTATCTTATTTGCTTCACACAACATTGTTTAATAAGTTATTATTCATCCATTACAGATGAAAAAACTAAGTCTCTGACAAGTTAAATAATATGCTACAGCTCATGGCACCTAATTTTTATTGGAGATAGGATGTGAAGTCAGGGCCGCTTTCAAATACTTGCTGTGGAATCTTCTTTCTCATTGTCCTAGGTCAATTTCATACTCCTCAGACATGGACAGGCAAGGCACTGATGATGTCTTGGCTTGTATTTTTATTCCATTTCTCTACCCATTCAGACCCCGTTCTGTGTTCTGAATATTTTGATTGTTTTCTAGTTCATGGAAATTCTTTTGCCCTCTTTCACCTTTTTAGAATCCAAATTAGATTTTTTTTTCTGAGTCTTCCCTCGATTTACACGTTACTAACCCTGGACTCCATATTCCTCTCACGTGCTCTTAGAATATCCTGCACATACCCTTTCATAACACTTAGTATAATGGATTGCAATCATTTCTCATTCTCTGGCTCAGATGTGACTAGAAGGACAGGAGCTTACTGGTGTATGTGCAGCACTGCTGTGGTCTGAATGTTTATGACACCCCAAATTTACGTTTCAAAATCCTAACCCTCAAATATGATGGTATTAAGGTGACACTTCTAGGAGGTGCTTAAATTGTATATGTGGAATCATCATGGGTGAAATTCTTGTGAAAGAGGCTTTAGAGAGATGCATGGCCTCTTCTATCATGTGAGGGCATGGAAAGAAGGCAACAGTCTGCGGGTCAGTCCTCCCCAGAAGCAGTCTTGCTGGCACTCTGATCTTAGCCTGAAAGGACTAAGACGAGCACCTAGCACAATGTAGAAGCAGTGTTCAACACACATTTGTTGAGTGAATGAATGTTTTCCTTATTATTACTCCACTTCCTTCCCATTGCCTTTGGCACATTCTGTATGTGGAATAGTACCTGAAAAGTAGTGAACTCTCCACAAAGAGTGCTGTCGATAGATAGGTCAGGCCAAAGAGCCAGAAGATGTAAGATCTGCTCGTATGGAGCCCTAAACTTCCACGATTACACAATGAGCAAATCCAATAGCACAGAAATTATTCTTTAGAAATCATTTTACCTTTATTCCCTTCAAATTCATTAAGACTACAGGCTAAACTATAGAAGCAGTAGTTTTGTATACTGATACTTCAAGCATAAAATGCTTCATTTCATTTCAGCTCTGTTGATTATTTAAAGTTTATTTGCTGAAAGCTTAATACCGTGCCTGATCCACAGTGTGTGCTCAATTAAATATCACTTACAGAGAAGTTGAAAATTACTTTTTCTTTTCTTTATCTTTACACATTCCAGTGTTGAAGCCACTGTCAAACTTGCCTGCCTTGATGACATTTCTAAGTGTCCAGGTAGGTGTATCAGAACACAGACATGTATTTTGTGACATTTTATTTCAGGATATCAGAAGTGTAACTGTTGTAGAATGGGAAGATGAATATGATCATGAGTCCCAAATATCTCTTACCTTTTCAAATAGTATTAGATTTTTGTATGGCTGTGAGCCTCTATAAAGGGTGCTTTTCAGGTTTTTGATTATGTTAATACAACTTTAACCTTTTCATAAAGGTTCTCTTTATGAAAGATAATACAAAATGTTGAAAGTAATTACAGGGCCTTGGGAGGGATCTGGGAGAGATGACCATGAGCAGCCTCGAAGCTTCAACTTCATGCACTTTCTGGGCCATGTGGTAATGGCCTTTCATTAACCTGAGCTTATTGCTTATATTACTAGTTTAGTTTCAAGTCTTTTATTCATTCGAGCAGCAATGTTGACTATTGCATTAATTTTGCTAAAATTAAAAAAAATTTTTTTTGCATGACATGTTATTTTGTGCTTAACTTTCACCATATAGAGTTAAATTTAATGAGGTAACATTGACCAATAAGAGTACATAGGTTTCAGGTAAGCATCTCTATAGTCTTTGAGCTGTTGTTTGGGCTGTGTACCCATTACCCCAAGTCAAATCACTCTCTGTCTTCACATACTTGTCCCTTTTTACTCCCTGCCCCCAACCTCCTTTAACGAATTTATTGTGGTGATGTTGGTTAATAAAATTATATAAGTTGCAGGTGTACAATTTTATAAAACATCATCTGTATGGAGTTACCTCAAAAAATTAAAAACAGAATTGCTTTATGACCCAGTGTTCACTGGAAAGAATATATACATGCTTATGTTCATTGCAGCATTATCTACACTAGCCAAGATTTGGAAGCAGCCAAGTGCCCATCAGTAGACTAGGGCATAAACAAGCTGTGGTACATTTATACAATGGGGTACTATGCAGCCATAAAAAGAAGGAAATCTTACCCTTTGTGATAGCATGAATGAACCTGGACATCATTATGATAAGTAAAATAAGCCAGTCAGTGAAAGACAAGTATCATGATTTCACTTATATGTGGAATTGAATGAACAAAACAAACTAACAAAATAGAAACTGATTCATAAATACAGAGAACAGACTGACAGCTGTCAGCAGGGAGGGGGTTTAGGGGCTGGGTGAAAAAGATGAGGGGATTAAGCAAACACACACACACAAAACAAAACAAACAAACAAAAAAACCCAACAAAACTCATAGACATAGACAACAGCATAGTGATCAGAGGGGAAGGGTGGTGGGGGTAGTTAGAAAAAGCTAAAGCGGGGACAAATGGTGATGGAAAGAAAACCTTGCTTTTTTATTAAAAAGCATCTGTATACTCATTTAAGATACTTCTGAAGTATAGATCTGCTGTTATTCTTGCAACTTAAGCCAACACATATTTCATTATGTGTGATCTGCACGTGAATGGATGGGGAAGACTCATTTTTTGAAGGTTGGTAGTCTTCTAAAAGTCTCTGTTGTATCTTTTAGAAAATGACTGTTTCATTGCAACTAAAGGAGCGCAAGGTACCCATGAGCAGACCTAATCCATTGCTTTAATTGCCTTCACTCGGTACATTGTGTTTGTGGAGAGAGAGTTAATAGTTTATCTGAAAGAAGTCTTTCTGGAGGAATTTGGCTTGTGTAGGAGGTGGTAATAATAACTTCCAGCATTTATGTGATTATTAATGCTAAATAATTTTACGTGATTGGGACCATCTGCCTACTGTTCTTTGGCATAAATATTAAGTCCTTTTGGCTGATCAATTACTAACCACCCAATCCCCACAGATTTTTCCTACCCCTCCCACCATTTATCAGCTTTGATAATTAAAAGTACACCCCCAATTCTTTTCTGATTTCTGAATACAAGTTCTTTTGGATGGACCCTTTTCAAGACAATGTAGGGCTGCTCCTCTTCCATGAGGTACTCAGGTTGTTGCCAGCACTTGCACACATTTGTACCACTCTGGTGCAAATACAGTAGCTCTCTCCCTACAAAACCTTCTCAGAAGTTGCCTCAAAGCACAAGGAAGTATGAGAGGCAGAAGTGAAAATTTAAATTTAAACAAACTAGATTACATCTGCAACCATGAACATCAATATCTAAAGAGGGCAGGCAAATTCAGAAAAGATCAAACAGTGGTAGTAAGAATGCCAAGGATAGTAGAAGCTGATCCCTCTTTAGGGCTGAAAGGCCTGGCTGTCCCAACTTCTGGGATACTGCCTTTTGCCATCAGTCCTCTGTGCTCTGCACTTGACCAGAGATGGCTCCCTCATCTAATATCATGTCCCTCATTGTGATAGCTGGCATTTGGGACTAGCTTATGAGGAAGCATAAAGGCCTGACTCTATTACTGCAATGTGGGACATCTTTGATGCTTCATCTGAATTTCAGAGCTTCCTGCAGGGTTAATTGAGACTTTGTTGTATATTTATCATATAATTATTGAACTAATATTGATGCCTTATTATTAACTAAAGCCCATACTTTAATTTAGATTTTTTTTGTTTTGTTTTTAGTTGTTCCTTAATGTCCTTTTCTGTTCTAGGATCCCATCCAGGGCATCACAGTTTAGTCATTGTGTCTTCTTAAACTCTTCTTGGCTGTGACAGTTTCTCAGACTCTCCTTGTTTTTGAGGACTTGGACACTTTTGCAGACTTTAGGTCAGGTATTTTGTAGAATGTCTATCAGTTTGAACTTCTCATGATTAGAGTGGGGTTATGGGTTTTTGGAAAGAAGATCCCAGAAGTGAAATACTATTTCACCCTATCACATCAATCAGGGTACATACTATCAGTATGACTGATCACTGTTCACGTTGACCTTAATCACCTAACTGGAGTGATGTTTGGAAGGTTTCTGTACTGTAAATTTATTCTTTATTTTCTCCCTTCTTATACCTTATTCTTTGAAAGGAAGTCACTATGTAAAGCTGACATGTAGAGTCAGATATCATGCTTTGCCTTCTTGAAGGTGAAGTAGCTGTATAAATTATGTGAAATCTGCATGGGATTTTTGTATTTTCTGTCATTTATATAATTATTAAGTCATTTATTTAATTCAATACAAACTCATGAATATATGTTTTATATTCTGGGTTTTAAGCCAAAACTACTTTGTTTATATTTTTACTCAAAATTTCCCATCTTAGCCACTGGGATATCTTTCAGTTTCCTCCTATACCTTTAAAATGCTCTCATCAATGTATTTTTAAAAATAATAAAACAAGGCTTGGTCTCTAGGTTGCTCAACACTTTTTTGTATAAAAGACAGTTCTAAGTTTCTGTGACAGTCTGCTTTCTTTCTTTTCTCCTGCCTCTCTGACTGCTTCTTTCTAAATCTTTTTTGGATTCTTACTGTCCTCCTCTAATCTTCGGTTACTGGTGTTACACTAGATGGCTCTCCCAAGAAATCCTTCTGTTGCCAACTTGCATACTCTTGAGTTATTTCTCTCAACCTTCTTCGAAGTGCACCTTACTCCTCTTTACTGCATTTTTCATAAGATGGTTTTACACTTCTTTTAGGATAAAGTTCAAAATCTTTAAGAGCACATAAGACCTTTCATACAGGACCCTGGTACTAGGGACCTGTCCAAGAATCTCTCTCGTCATTTTCCTTCTGCACTTCATATATGAACAGTCATGACCTTTTTTCAGTTTCCTGCACAGAGTTGCTGAGTTTTCTCTTCTCTCTCTGTATTATATCTTTTGATATCTCTTTTGACCACTCTTCCCTTCTCATCTTCTTGTTTGCTGGGAAAAATCTAAAATTTCCACTAGAAAGCATTTTTTGTTTCCTGCTGTTAATTAGATGCTATAGAATTGTGTTTCCCAATCATACTTCAACTGTTGTGAGAAAAGTCTCTTGTGTGTGACTTTGAGACTCAGGTCCCTATGTTAAACCGTGACCTCAGTTCCCTGTTTCTTGACATTTCTTGGTGCATTGGAGACTGAGACATGGTGGCCAGTTGATAATCATTGAAAGATCAAGTGAGAACATGAATAGGAAGGGAGATACAGCTATAGCTAGAAGCTATAACATGGTTAGAAACTGTCTATTAGGCAACATGGGATTCACAGGAATATAAAGAATGCTTGCCTTACATTAGCTTACCAAGCAAGATGTACACATACAAACCATAGATATCTTCATTTGCACAGACCACTCAGCTTCAATGAGAGGTGCATAAAGTGTTAGAGAGGGCAGAGATCTCTGTGAGCTGTTGTAGGGAACGGCTTCAGGGAAGAGATGGGTCTTAAATGTTCTCTTAAAAGATGATTAAGATTTAAGTAGGTAGAGAAGGGTAAATAAAAGGAATGTTGACCAAGTTTGGGAGGCAGAGTTGACCTTTGAGTTCACTAAGAAGACTGGACTGGTGGCAGAAAGAAGCCTGAGTCTGGGAAAGTATTTCTTTTTGACTATTTCTCTTAACTTCATGCAAGTTGTTTTTAGCCCCTTAAGAAATGCCATGATATCTCAACTTCAGTATTACTTCCACATGAATAAATGCCTCTAATAACTCTTTTTTCTTTCTTCATTAGTGATCTAAGTTAGAGCTATTGTCCCTTTGGAATGGTAATTTATCTTTGACATAAAAAAAGCTGATATGTGCACCCCAGATCTTACTTTTAATGTTCTTTATTAAAATGCAACAGTAGACTTCTTAGTAGAGAAAAAGAATCACTTTTTACAAGTTGCTTATTCTTTGCATTTAGGTCAGCGGTTCTCAACCTGTGGGTCGGGACCCCCGAGGTTGCGACCCATAAGTTGAGAACCGCTGATTTAGGTGATAAAATATTTTGTGACAATGATAAGTTAAATTTGTATCTCCACAAAATGAGAAGAAGGTATGAACATATTTTATTTAGGTGTGTTCCCTTAAGCTGTTTTGACCTACTTTGGGAAATTGTATTTTTCTTGGAAGCATTTATTAGTTACCTTAATTGTTTGTGATGGATTTGATTTCAACTCTCCTGGGAGGGGTGATTGCTCTGTCCGCTTAAAATTATAAATCACAATATGAGATGCCTTGCGTTAGGCTTGAGGGTAGCCAGTAACTCAGTATTTTGTTATGATACATCAGTTAATAACATCCCCATATTTAAAAGGCTTTTCAGTTGAGATTGTTCTTAGGAAGTCCTTTTTTTTTCTTCTTTTGGTTTAAAAGCCTGAAACATGATGTTAATTTGAATGTATCTTAATTTTGGTATGCTTTCTGATGTTCATAAAAGTTAAAATTTATACACTTAACATTTTGGCAGAGAGAAAAAACATATCTGAGTATATTTATTCTTCCATGAATGTTGATAGGCAGAAGAAAAGAAATGTTCAAAGAAATATTCTAGGAATGACATTGCTGTAAGTTATAAAGCATTATATATATGTCTGGATCATTCTAGAGAACATACTCTATTTTTGGTACAATACAATACATTTTATATTTTATAAGAACCTATTTCAGGACTTATTCAGAAATAGACATCTATTTACATTAACTTAAAATTGTATCTATATTTATATATTATATTTATCTACATATTATATTTTCTATTACAGAAATAATAATACCTATGGAAGTTATGAAATTATCAAAATGCAAAGAACAAGAATTTTAAAAGATTTGGTGACCCCACCACCAAAATGCAACAAGATAATGTTTAAATATGTTATTTTCAGTCTGGTTGCTACACTTGTATAATACGTTATACCCATTCTTATCTCAATACCCAGTACTTGATCTAGTTTTGTATCCTGCTTGTGTCTAGTTTTGATTGAGCATATGTTCCACTGTACATATCTAAAACACCTACAAGATGGATAGGGCAAAATTTTCTAGGACTTGAGTAATGACTGGAAATATTGAGAGATTTATAACAATTATTTATATCATATATAAATCAATAAGCATGCTGTATCTGAAGAAAATGGGAACAGAAATGTGGAGAAGGGAAATAAACATCAGTTTTATTGTAATTTAGTAGATTTAATGACATGATAAAACAAAGTGGGTAAAGTGTCGACCTGGAAATGCTGAGGTCGCCAGTTCGAAACCCTGGGCTTGCCTGGTCAAGGCACATATGGGAGTTGATGCTTCCAGCTCCTCCCCCCCTTCTCTCTCTGTCTCTCCTCTCTCTCTCTGCCTCTCCCTCTCCTCTAAAATGAATAAATAAAAAAAATTTAAAAAATAACATCCAAACCTTAAAAAAAAGAAAAAAAAACAAAGGGGGTTCATTTAGTGTAATATGTTAAAATTTTCAAACTTCCTAGAGAAAAGGTAACTGAATGTAAAGTTAGTGGGTGGATTAATACAGGATAAACTAGGTGATTATGAGAATCACATGAGCTTTGGGCTAATAAGATAGGTTACAGCTGGGTTAAAGAAAAACTAATAGAAACCCTGGCCATTCTTGGCTACAGGATTCCAGAAGATTCAAGCTATAAAAAATTACAAAGTGCCTTGTACAGTTAAGTATTTCTAAACCAGGACAGAAATTTAAAAAATGATTACTATAGATGAGAAAGGCAAGTTGAAAGTTTAGAGCTGTAGGATATGGAAACTTCAAAGCTTCAAAACTTTATGCCTTTACTATTCACAGGCTCAGCAAGCTGGATTCAGACTCACAGAAGGTCACAGGCTGAATTCTACATGGGAAAGAAAAGTGTGTTTACATGGAAATGGGGGAATTCTATCCCCACAGGTCACCAAAATGCCAACCACAACCACCAAGAGGTAGGTCAATAATATCAGATTTGCTGTTTCCTTTGTTTGCTGTAATTTGCTGCATAGATTATATTATGTTTGTCTTCACAATTTTAGAAATTTATATATTTTATTTTAAGTTTAAATTATGGTAATGTTTAAATAAAACAATTTAAACTACTTTTCTATCATTAATTGTAGGAATGCAATATTTTGAATTATGCTATTTGCAATGAAGACTTTAGCATTATTCTATTTCTTTAACCTATTTATTTTAAAAACATTATTTATTGATTTTTTTAGAGAGGGGGAAAAAAGGAGAAGGGTGGAGTGAGAGAGAGAGTAGGAGAAAAAATTGATTTGTTGTTTTACTATTCATACATTCATTGGTTGATTCTAGTGTGTGCCATTACCAGAGAATTGAACCCACAACCTTGATGTAGTGGGATGATGCTCTAACCAACTGATTTATCCAGCCAGGACTAGATATTTGTTAAGCTGGAATTTAGTATTGGATCAGTGCTCTTAAATGATTAGGTTTTATATTGCATACATTTTCTTTTGTGAATATTTTTTAAAATTTGCATCCACTTTTGAAAACACAACTTTATTTTTTGCTTCTTAACATGGACATCAACCAGAACAATTCTGGTGCAGTATGGGGCTGGGCACACCAGGAGAGCCAATTAGTACCCCTTGGGATTGTCTATGAAAAGACTTTGTAACAAGGGACTGGAAGACATCTCTCTGCAGGCAGTCTTCTCGCTTTCCCCTAATAATTTGAATTCCTAACTGGAGAGAAATAACTTTAGTAGATGCTTTTATTTCAGTATTTCAGCTTCCCTAACTGTTTTGTCAAAAAGAATCTTGGAAGCACAGAGATAAATGGGAGACTAATGTGAAAGGAAGCTGATTTATTCTTGAATGTTCAGTGAATTGAGTTTGGGACTAGTTTTTTATTAGCTGCAAAAGTACAAAGTGGCAAGCTGATTCCCATTAGCAAATGCTTTCCTTGATCTAAACTCAATGAGCTTTAACTGCCATAGGGCTCTGGTGCCACCTCATTATCCAGAATTTCACTTTCAGTGTTTTGCTATGTCAGGTAGATTCCTCAAGGTGGATAGGCATGCTCTTTGTCCTTCTATTGGGTAGATTATTATATGAGAATAAATTTGAGGAAACTCTGAATGTCAGTTTTCAGGGAAAAGAGAAACAAAGAAAACTTCAATTAAAGGTAAAAGCACTATCTGTGCCACCTTAACAGATCAGCATTACTTTCTGTCATGTCAATTCTATTTGCTCTATGGAAACCTCCATCCCCTGTTCTCATGTGTCTATGAGGAGACTTCAGTTACAGCAACACTTTGAGTCTTTTTCTTTATTTCTAACTTATGGTTTCCTAAGGAAAAGGGATTGATTTATTTGATTGGTGAGATTGACAAAGGGAACTGAAAAGCTTAACTCAAAAATACTTCTGGATTTTTCCTTTTGGAACTGTTGCCTTGAGAGCGTGCTCATTCTACCAGATACTACTTCCCCTGCTTCCTTGGAGTGAACTAATATATATTTCTCTGCTGCCTGTGAATATCTCAATTACTTAAGAACTTATACTGGAATGGGGTGTGTATTTGGCCTTTATTATACCTAACATTTGTTTGAGAAACCCAGATCAGAGATGCTATAGTGGCCATTTCTAGAAAGGTCTACCTAGAGAATTGTTTTTGTCTTCTTTTGCTTTATAATAAACAGATACTTATCTACTTATTTGAAATAAAGAGAAAATAAATTGAAATCTCCAAAGTTCTCAAAGATGGGGAAAGTCCTAAAAACTTGTCTCTCCTACTCCCCACTTCTTGCTCAGTCTTCTTACTTTTAGCTTCTATCTCCTTTATGCTCTTCTTTTTATTGAACAGCTTCTAATGTTTACTCATAGTTTGTACTCAATTTCAATTTACACTTGTGCATACAAAGGGTAAACTCAAATGGGCTGATTGATTACACAGCTTAACTCCAGAGCTACTGATCCTTGGCCAACACTATGGAATGTTTTAACTAAACGTACATGATCTTCTGTGATCATTTATCAGTGAAAAGGATGTGCCAGTCAGTCAGCATTGTTTAATACTAATAATTTAATTTATGATGTGGGTCAGGAGCATTGCAGTGGTTAAGTCTTGTCAGATAGCATATTCTAAGAGCTCTCCTTGGGCTCTTGATGCTGAGGTATTTTGCGTGCCCACCAGGAATGATTCCAGACCCAGAGATAGGGTGAGTTCTTTGTGGCCCAATTCAAACAGGGGAAGGCTCTTTTTTGAGTTCTGCCAGACTCTCTCAATATACATTCTTCACTTGCTGCTGAGGATCTGTTCTATTTGCCTGTAATAAGCTGTTGTATGAGTATAAACCCTTCGAGTCCAGTGAAGCCTTTCAGCAATCAAACACTTAAGGTGATTCATGTGTAATTAACACAGCTTGCCACAGCACAAAACTCTCTTTCACAGCATCCTCCACTTTACCTCCTGTCACTAATGGACCCAAATATTCTTGGTTCAGATTTACAAGGGGATGCCTCATTGGCCCAAATGATTTCTTTTTTGTTATATTACATAAATCATCATTTTTCCCTTTCTTTTTCTTTTTCCCTCCCTCCCTCCCTCCCTCCCTCCCTCCCTCCCTCCCTCCCTCCCTCCCTCCCTTCCTTCCTTCCTTCCTTCCCTCCCTCCCTCCTTCCTTCCTTCTTCTTTCCATCCTTCTTTCTTTCTTTCCTTCTTCCTTTCAAATTAGGCAGTCCACTGGCTGCCCTTGGGCCAGATCTAGCCTCTGGGCAATCACAAACTGCCCAATGATCCAGTCATGCTATGCAAAGCCAGACCTCCTAAGAAGCAGGAGTTCTGAACCAGGTGGTTTCATGGTATATAGACATATAGCTCTGGAAGTTTTCTGAGGCTGAGCTGTACAATTCAAATGCCCATCTGTATACAAATCTAATGTCAGCTGCCTAATTTTTATCTAGCACCTGGAGACTTATTCTACTCTGATTTCCCAGCATCTAGTCTGATTCTTGATTCAAGAAATGCTTATCAAATGACTGAATATGTTCAGGCTGTATGGGGCTGAGGCTAACTACAGTCTGGTCAAATGAGTTCATGGAGAAAACTAGGTGGTTTAAATGAGAGATAAATGTGATTTGAGCTCATATATTATTAGTTTAGTTGATTGGCTAATCCAAACCTGATAATTTGAAAATAAATCTTCTGATTATGGACTTTTGTGTGTGTGTGTGTGTGTGACAGAGACAGAGAGACTCAGAGAGAGGGACAGATAGGGAGAGACAGACAGGAAGGGAGAAAGATGAGAAGCATCAATTCCTCATTGCGGCTTCTTAGTTGTTCATTGATTGTTTTCTCATATGTGCCTTGACCTGGGGGCTATAGCAGACTAAGTGACCCCTTACTTGCCCAAGCCAGACAAGCCCACGCTCAAGCTGGCAACCTCAGGGTTTTGAACCTGGGTCCTCCACTTCCCAGTCTGATGCTCTATTCACTGCGCCACCACCTGGTCAGGCTGAATTTTTTTTTAATTGAATTTATTAGAGTGACACTATTTAACATAATTATACAGGTTTCAGGTGCCCAATTCTACAACACATCTCTGTACACTGCATTATGTGCTCACCCCCAAATGAAGTCTTTGTCCATCACCATTTATGCCCCCATACCCTCCTTCACCTCCCCCTCTTCTGGAAATCACCACACTGTTGTCGGTATCTCTGAATTTTTTCCCTCTTTTTTGCTCTGTCCCTTCAACTTCCTCACTTAGTACCCTCCCCCTCCATGTTGTCAACCTGCTCTCTATGAATTTGTCTCCATTTTTTTTATTAGTTCATTTTTTTCATTAGATTCCACATACAAATGAAATCATATGATATCTTTCTCTGACTAGCTTATTTCACTTAGCATAATGATTTACAGGTCCATCCAGGCTATTGCAACAGATAAGATTTCCTTCTTTTTAAGGCTGCATAGTATTCCATCGTGTAAATGTAGCAAAGCTTTTTTTATCCACTCATTTATCTACTTATAAGCACTTGGGATGTTTCCAGACCTTGGCTATTATAAATAACACTGCAATGAATATATGAATGCATATATTCTTTTGAATTTGTGTTTTAGGCTTCTTAGGATATATTCTCAGAAGTAGAATTGCTGGGTCAAAAGGAAGTTATGTTTTTAAATTTTTGAGATAACTCCGTACTGCTTTCTATAGTGGCTGTACTAGTCTGTGATTGGTGATGTTGAGCATCTTTTTTATATGTCTATTAGCCATCTATATGTCTTCTTTAGAAAAATACCTATTCAGTTTCTTTACCTATTTTTTAATTGGATTGTTTGTTATTTTGGTGTTGAGCTATAAGTTCTTTATAAATTTTAGATACTAATTCCATAATCAGATGTATCATTGATGAATATATTTCCCATTCAGTGAGTTGTCGTTTCATTTTCCTTTATTGTGCAAAAACTTCTTGTTTGAGAATTATTGGAGGTTTTGGAGGAAGATCTGAGTTGTTCTCTGTTTTGGGTAATGAGAAAGTAGAAGTAGTGTGACCAGAAAGTTGTAGATGCTTGGTAGCCAGGGAAGCCATGTAGATATTGACACAGGCAGCAAAGATAAGAAAAAAAAAAAAGAATGAAAATAGCTAAATTGAAAAAAGCAATTACTCTGTGTGAGGTACAGTTCTATGAGCGCTCTTATATTAACTCCTTTGATACACAAAACAGTCACTTGAGATTGGTGTTTCTGCTTTTATATTCCCCATTTTTGAAAATGAGAGACTTGAGTAAGAAACTTGTCCAAAGTCATATAGCCAGTAAGTGGCTGAGTGAGGACTAGATGTAAGCTAGTTTGATATCAAGGCCCATGCTCTTAATTGCTATCCAATACTCTCTCTTAATTCAAACTTCTGAGATGAGTTCTGCTAACACATGTTTTAATAAAAGAATAGCTCAGGACTTTTTGGTCTTAAAGGGATCCTGTCCTTTGGGTGGAGGTATGGCAGTAAAAACATTCTTCTGAGACTCTAGCAGACTTGACTGGTACAGTTACTTCAGCTGTTACCCACATAACCCAGCTATGCTATTCTGTTGAGCAACCCCATTGTATTTTCAGTCTGTCCTCCAACATCTCATTACACTCATTGTAGCCAACATAGAGATGACATTATATAAATTGAATATTATTGATTTAATTATTCTCTTGTAACTTGTATGTTTAGTCTGGCTGTTTTTGTCAACAATCCTAAAACATAGGTTTCACATTACCTTGAATTGACTATATTTTTTCAAGATCAGTCATGTATTTTAATTATTATTAGATTAGACTAATTGATTCCCTAAGTACCTCAATGACAAGGTTGACATCAGGAGTAACCTGAATTCTTGAGTCTATTCTACTTCTTTTAACAGAAGCAAAGCTCAGAATAGATTTCCTGTGAAGTTGAGTATTTTTACTAATAAGATAAAGGCCTGCTTAATTTTCAATCCTGTGTTTCTCTTTTGATGGGATGACAACCTCAGCTAAAGTTTGTATGATCAACAAAGTAATAAGAACTGCCAGTTACATAGTTATGTAAAACCTACCTTGTGCTAATTGCCCCAATTCCCTGAATATGTTGAAGTAGGTTTTAATAGATATCTTTTGTGGTTAAGAAAACAGCCTTAGAGTGGAACCTACCCAAGGTCACACAAGGATTAAATGATAAAGCAGGGATGTATACTCTAGTTGACCAGTTTTACCCCATTAAAATTGTCTAAATAAAATAAAATACTAAAAAAATTACTTTCTCACCTAATTATTTATTGATGTTGCAATAGCTTATAATAACAACATAAAAAGCTAAAAAAAGATTGTTTTGTTTAGTCTCTAAAAGAATAGAAATAGATGGGGTTCATTATACAACTAAAAAGTTTTTGCTTCACTGCCCTTGGTGCTGTGGGATTAGTATTTGTGTACAGTCATTATGTGGGGAAGCTTGCCAAGCCATTTGCTGAAACCAGAGAGATACTATCAGTGTGGAACCCGGAAATATTTACAATTTATTTTCTTCTTTTCCTTGGATAACATGTTATAAAACATCAAAATGCCCTTTGAAAGATACAAATAACTCCAAAGAGGGATAATTGGATGTATTATAGCCATAAACACCTCAAATCTAGTCCAGAAGATGAGTGATAAATAACATTGTCCTTTCCTTTGAGGTCTGAAAGAGTTAATTGCTTTTCAAGCAGGGAACAGTTTACTCCTATAGAGCAACATGATTAGATGACAGTGGGTTTTAGAAGGTTTTATGCTGAAATACTGGAATTTTATCTTCCTCTTACAAAATGTAGTTTTTTTTTCTTTTTTATGTCTCTTCTTAAACATGAATGATAGGCTATTAACAGTTTTCTTTGGAGAAAAGTATTTTTGACTTGCATTGCTATGAAAACTGGATTTAATTAACAAAATGCCAAGCTAATAGCCACTCTCATTCAGAAGAGTGGGGCTTTATAGAAAAATAGTTCCGGACCCTTTTTCATTAATGTACATATCTTTAATAATGTTTAATACATAATATCTCCACCTGGAGGGGAGGATCAAGCATGTAGTTGTATACATAATATTTTCTAGGTAGGTATGATATCCAACCTGCCTCTCAAATATTCTCTGCCTCTTGACTTAATTACCTAGTTGGATATATATTCCTCTAGATTAAAAAACTCATTACTTTAAAATATAAAATAGGATCTTGAAGAGATATTCTACATTCCCATGTTCCTGGTAGCATTATTCACAATAGCCAAGATATAGAAGCAACCTAAGTGCCCACTTCATCTAGGAATGAATGATGAATGAAGAGAATGTGGTATATACAAATGATAGAATATTATTCAGCTTAAAAAAAAATATTCTGTCCTTTATGACAATATAGATGGATCTGGAAGACATTATTTTAGTATAATAAGCCAACACAGAAAGACAAATACTGTACTATCTCATTTATATGTAAAATTTAAAATAGTCAAATGCAAAAGCAGAGAGCATAATAGTAGTTACCAGGGACTTAAGGAGGGGAAAATGAAAAGTTTCTGGTATAGGTTTAAAGATACAGTTATGTTTGATAAATTCTTAAGATGTCCTGTACATCATAGTGTCTATAGCTAATGATACTGTGTTCTATACTTAACATTTGTTAAGAAGCCATACTTTATGTTAATTGCTTTAATGACACACATAAAAATAAGTGAGAATAATAGAGAGAATGGGAGGAAACTTTTTGAGATGTTCATGGCCTTAATGGAGGTACTAGTTTCATGGACGTATACATATTCTCAAACTCATAGAGTTGTATTCATTAAACATGCATTGCTTTTTAAAGTCAATCATATTTCAACAAAGTGGTTTTAAAAAAGAACTTTTTATTTTATAAACACACATATCTCTGTGAAAGGTTATAAAATATCCTAATCCTGAAAAGTATGTACCAGAATAGGAATTTATTTTGGGGTTGGTAGACAATGCCTGAGATTTCTCAGAACACACAGGATAATATGAGTGCTCAATAAATACTTGCTGAAAAAATGAAGGGCTGGCCAGGCAGTCAATCTGGGAAAAAGCTAAACAAGAGTGGCCTGAGGGCTCTGCCTAGTTGAAATGTTGCCTGAGTCTACTTCTATTTCTTATAATCATTCTAAAGATACAGCTCTAGTAGCATTTAAGAGAAACAGATAGGACTAAACCCAGGTAATATTTCAATTAGGTAAGGACAGAGTAAATACATGGAGCTAAGAACATAGTTAAAGTTATGGAAAATGTGACCCCTATACCTCCAAATTATAAATTAAAATACTTCCTTCCTTTATACCAGACCACTTTAAAAGCAAAGAAAATTTTATTCAAGACTAATTAGGGGTCAAGACTATTTCAGTAAGGGAGAAAGGTTTTAACTCAATGCTGCTGAAACAAACGGTAGGAGGATTTTTAATGCTGGTATGAGCTAATGGAAAAGTAATGGAGGATATTTTCCGGGAGGTTGGTTAATTGCCCCTCATCAAATTTCAGCTCCTACCCTTCCTTGGAAACTGGAATATAGGACCCTATCCTTCTTGATAATTGTATTTCAAAGGGGTGGTGACGAAGACCTTGAGAAAGATATTACCTAGATTAGAGAAGATTTATATCTCAAAGGTGCAAAATAAAGTATTTACAATTACAAGTTGTCTAAATAAATACTATTAGAAAAGGGAAGTCACAGGCCTATCATCAGGAAGAGCTTGTCAAAAGTTTAGTTAAGTTGAGGGGAACTTTAAGTCATCTTGGTTTCCTTCCTTCCTTCCTTCCTTCCTTCCTTCCTTCCTTCCTTCCTTCCTTCCTTCCTTCCTTCCTTCCTTCTTTTCTTCCTGTTCTTTTCTTATTTCCTTTTTCTTTTTAATTGCAAAACTATCTTTAAGGACCTGCAAAGCTGAAAGAAAAATTTTTGCTAACAAACCAGAGAGCAACAAACACCATGTTGGGTCCGCAGATAGCATTGCTTCTTGGATTTCTGTTTTTCTTCACTGCCTGGTGAGATATCACTTTGCTTCTATAGTAGACATGAACTTAGCGGCCCCAAGTTGTGCTTCTATGAATCTGTGACTGAGCAAGGGTATTAACTCACTATTACTAACAATAATAAATTTGTTCTACACATTAATTAAGAAAAGTCTTAACTAATATTTTCCCCGCCCTTTTTATTTTCATGACCACTAACCAGCTTTTAGCAATACACACCTATTCATTGCCACTTTCTCCTTCTGTCTCTGAGTCTGGACAAATTCTTTTGCCTCAGTATCAATAGTCTTTATCCATTCTCACCCTTGGAGTAGACAGAGCAGTTCTCTTCCTTGGTAATCACAATTCACTTTTATGCCGCTGCTATTTGTACACAGTTCTAATTTAAGCTAATTTTATTTTTTGGTCTTTTTTTATTATTATTTTTTTATAATTTTATTTTTTTAATGGGGCGACATCAATAAATCAGGATACATATATTCAAAGATAACATGTCCAGGTTATCTTGTCGTTCAATTGTGTTGCATACCCATCACCCAAAGTCAGATTGTCCTCTGTCACCTTCTATCTAGTTTTCTTTGTGCCCCTCCTCCTCCCCCTTTCCTTCTCCCTCTCCCCCCTCCCCCATAACCACCACACTCTTATCACTGTCTCTTAGTCTCACTTTTGTGTCCCACCTACGTATGGATTAATGCAGTTCCTGTTTTTTCTGATTTACTTATTTCACTTCGTATAATGTTATCAAGATCCCACCATTTTGCTGTAAATGATCCGATGTCATCATTTCTTATGGCTGAGTAGTATTCCATAGTGTATATGTGCCACATCTTCTTTATCCAGTCATCTCTTGACAGGCTTTTTGGTTGTTTCCATGTCTGGCCACCATGAACAATGCTGCAATAAACATGGGGCTGCATGTGTCTTTACGTATCAATGTTTCTGAGTTTTTGGGGTATATACCCAGTAGAGGGATTGCTAGGTCATAAGGTAGTTCTATTTTCAGTTTTTTGAGGAACCACCATACTTTCTTCCATAATGGTTGTACTACTTTACATTCCCACCAACAGTGAATGAGGGTTCCTTTTTCTCCACAGCCTCTCTAACATTTGCTATTACCTGTCTTGTTAATAATAGCTAATCTAACAGGTGTGAGGTGGTATCTCATTGCAGTTTTGATATGCATTTCTCTAATAACTAAAGAAGATGAGCATCTTTTCATATATCTATTGGCCATTTGTATTTCTTCCTGGGAGAAGTGTCTGTTCATGTCCTCTTCCCATTTTTTTTATTGGATTGTTTGTTTGTTTGTTGTTGAGTTTTATGAGTTCTTTGTATATTTTGGATATTAGGCCCTTATCTGAGCTGTTGTTTGAAAATATCATTTCCCATTTAGTTGGCTGTCTGTTTATTTTGTTATCAGTTTCTCTTGCTGAGCAAAAACTTCTTAGTCTGATGTAGTCCCATTCATTAATTTTTGCCTTCACTTCTCTTGCCATTGGAGTCAAATTCATAAAATGCTCTTTAAAACCCAGGTCCATTGAGTTGAGTACCTATGTCTTCTTCTATGTACTTAATTGTTTCAGGTCTTATGTTTAGATCTTTGATCCATTTTGAGTTCATTTTAGTACAGGGGGACAAACTGTAGTCCAGTTTCATTCTTTTGCATGTGGCTTTCCAGTTTTCCCAGCACCATTTATTGAAGAGGCTTTCTTTTCTCCATTGTGTGTTGTTGGCCCCTTTATCAAAAATTATTTGACTATATATATGTGGTTTTATTTCTGGGTTTTCTATTCTGTTCCATTGGTCTGAGTGTCTATTTTTCTGCCAATACCATGCTGTTTTGATGTCGTGGGCCTATAATATAGTTTAAAGTCAGGTATTGTAATGTCTCCAGCTTCATTCTTTTTCTTTAGGATTGCTTTGGCTATTCGGGGTTTTTTATAGTTCCATATAAATCTGATGATTTTTTGCTCTATTTCTTTAAAAAATGTCATGGGAATTTTGATGGGAATTGCATTAAATTTGTATATTGCTTTGGGTAATATGGCCATCTTCATTATATTTATTCTTCCTAACCAAGAACAAGGAATATTCTTCCATCTCATTATATCTTTTTCAATTTCCCTTAACAATGGTTTCTAGTTTTCATTATATAAGTCCTTTACATTCTTTGTTATGTTTATTCCTAAGTATTTTATTTTTTTTGTTGCAATCGTGAAGGGGATTATTCTTTTGAGTTCCTTCTCAGTTGTTTCATTGTTGGCATATAGAAAAGCTATTGACTTCTGTATGTTAATTCTGTATCCTGTGACCTTACTGTATTGGCTTATTGTTTCTAGTAGTCTTTTTGTGGATTCTTTGGGGTTTTCGATGTATAGGATCATATCATCTGCAAAAAGTGATACCTTTACTTCTTCTTTTCTGATATGGATACCTTTTATTTCTTTGTCTTGTCTGATTGCTCTGGCTAGAACCTCTAGTACCACATTAAATAAGAGTGGAGAGAGTAGACAACCCTGTCTTGTTCCTGATTTAAGGGGAAAGCCTTCAATTTTGTGCCATTTAATATGATGTTAGCTGATGGTTTATCATATATGGCCTTTATCATGTTGAGATATTTTCCTTCTATACCCATTTTGTTGAGAGTCTTAAACATAAAATTGTGTTGTTTTTTATCGAAAGCCTTTTCTGCATCTATTGATAAGATCATGTGGTTTTTGTTCTTTGTTTTGTTGATATGGTGTATTACGTTAACCATTTTACATATGTTGAACCATCCTTGAGATTCTGGGATGAATCCCGCTTGATCATGATGTATTATTTTTTTAATATGTTGTTGTATTCGATTTGCTAGTATTTTGTTTAGTATTTTAGCATCTGTATTCATTAGAGATATTAGTCTGTAGTTTTCTTTTTTGTGCCATCCTTGCCTAGTTTTGGAATGGTTTTGGCCTGGTTTTGGCCTCATAAAATGTGTTTGGAAGTATTGCTTCTTCAATTTTTTGGAAGACTTTCAGTAGAATAGGAACCAAGTCTTTGAATGTTTGTTAAAATTCGCTGGAATAGCCCTGGCCGGTTGGCTCAGTGGTAGAGCATCGGCCTGGTGTGCAGAAGTCCTGGGTTTGATTCCTGGCCAGGGCACACAGGAGAAGTGCCCATCTGCTTCTCCACCCCTCCCCCTCTCCTTCCTCTCTGTCTCTCTCTTCCTCTCCCACAGCGAGGCTCCATTGGAGCAAAGATGGCCCAGGAGCTGGGAATGGCTCCTTGGCCTCTGCCCCAGGCGCTGGAGTGGCTCTGGTCACAATAGAGCGATGCCCCAGAGGGGCGGAGCATCGCCCCCTGGTACAGAGCGTTGCCCCCTGGTGGGCGTGCCAGGTGGATCCCGGTTGGGCGCATGCGGGAGTCTGTCTGACTGCTTCTCCCCGTTTCGAACTTCAGAAAAATACAAAAAAAAAAAAAAAAAATTTCGCTGGTATAACCATCTGGGCCTGGACTTTTATTTTTGGGGAGGTTTTTTTTTTTTTTTTTTTTTTTTTGTCAGATTTTGTTTTAAGGTCAATAAGTAGCTTTCTTATATATTTTGGTGCTCCTTGGTTTGGTGCATATATATTAAGAATTGTTATGTCTTCTTGATTCAGTGTTTCCTTAGCCATTATGAAATGGCCATTTTTGTCTCTGAGTACTTTTGCTGTCTTGTAGTCAGCATTATCAGATATGAGTATTGCTATGCCTGCTTTTTTATGGATGTCATTTGCTTGGAGTATTGTTTTCCAGCCTTTCACTTTGAATTTATTTTTTTCCTTGTTACTTAGATGAGTTTCTTGTAGGCAGCATACAGTTGGATTTTCTTTTTTAATCCATTCTGCTACTCTGTGCCTTTTTATTGGTGAGTTTAATCCATTTACATTTAGTGGAATTATTGACACTTGTGAGTTCCCTATTGCCATTTTATATCTTGCTTTCTGTTAGTTTTGTGTCTTGTTTGATCCTTCTCTTTCATTTTTCTATCTTTTGTTTTTATTTGGTTGTATTCCATACATCTTTCCTCTGTTGCTATCTTTTTTAAATCATGTGCTTCTGTGGTGGTGTTTTCAATGGTGGTTACCTTTAAGTAATGAAAAGGGTTCCTACCCTGTTCATTGTAGTGCACTATTTTGTGAGTACTTTTGCACTCCATCGTCCTTTGCTACTGTTAACCTTCATCCTCTCCCCCCCCCTTTCTTTTTGTTGTTGTCACAGTTTAAATTTGGTTTTATTGTGTTCTTCTTGGAGCTTTTACTTGTGGCTTTGTTTTTTTTTTTTTTTTTGTTCTTTGTATCTGATTGGAGAACCCCCTTTAGCAATTCCTGGAGTGGGGGTTTTCTGATGATAAATTCCCTCATCTTTTCTGTATCTTTGAATGTTTTTATTTCTCCTTCATATTTGAAGTATAGCTTTGATGAGTATAGTATTCATGGCTGAAAGTTCCTCTCTTTCAGGACTTTAAATATTGGGGTCCACTCTCTTCTAGCTTGTAGAGTTTCTGCTGAGAAATCTGATGATAATCTAATGGGCCTTCCTTTATATGTTGTATTCTTCTTTTCCCTGGCTGCCTTGAGAATTTTTTCTTTGCCATTGGTTTGTGCCAATTTCATTATGATGTGCGTTGGAGTAGGATTGTTGGGGTTAAGAAAACTTGGAGTTCTGTTTGCTTCTGGAATTTGCGGCTTTAGTTCTTTCCACAGGCTTGGGAAGTCTCATCTATTATTTGTTTGAGTATGTTCTCCATTCCATTTTCTCTTTCTTCTTCCTCTGATATACCTATTATTCTTATGTTATTCTTTTTGATGGAGTCAGATAATTCCTGTAGGGCTATCTCCTTTTTTTTTAATTTTTCAGTCTCTCTCTTCTTCTCTTTGTTGTGCCTCAAGTTGCTTGTTTTCTATTTCATTAATCCTACCTTCTATCTGGCCTGTTCTATTAGCTAAGTTTGTTACCTCATTTTTCAGCTCATGAATTGAGTTTTTCATCTCTGTTTTATTTGTTTTTATAGTTTTAATTTCCTTGGAAATATATTGTTTGTTCATTGACTTGTTTTCTGAGCTCTCTTAATTGCCTTTCTGTGTTTTCTTGTATATCTCTGAGTATTTTTAGGATTTCTATTTTAAATTCTCTGTCGTTTAACTCCAAGTTTTCCAATATATTAAATTTTTTCTCCATAGATTTTCCCTCATCTATCTGTGTTACCTCTCTTTCTTTTGTATCCATGATATTCGATTTTCTTTCCTTAATGGCATCTGAGGATGGTTTTGTTGATAGTATTAATGAGATTTAATAAAGAATAAAAAATTAAAAAAATAAAAAATCAAATAGAGTTGTTTTTTAAAAAATTAATAATGAATTAAAGAAAAATAAAATAAAATAAAAATTAAAAAAAAGGAAGATAATCCCCCCCCCTCCTTTTTTCCTGTCCTTTCCTCCTCTCCTTTCCTCTCCCCTCTTTCTTGAGAAAATATTTTGGTGAACTGTGAATTATACTGTACTAAATAGAACAAACAATGCTTGTAATGGAGGGCCTGAATTGGGGAGAAGTAATAAAGGGGCAAAAAAAAGGGGGTATGGACCCAGAAAAAGCAAATAAGAAAAAAATTTGAGTCAAGAATAAAATGATTTGCTTTTAGGTGTTGGTTGACTAAAAGTTATGATGAGAGGAATAAGAGGGAAACAGAAAAATGGGGGGACAAATTAAAAAATTACTATTGTATTTAGTGGAACAAGAACTAGATAAAATGGAGAGCAAGGGATGGGAGCCCTGCTAGTGAGTTAAAAAAGTAAAGTATAAACCCCCCAAAATGCCACAAACATAAGTTTGAGTCCCAGATAAGATAATTTGTTTGTTATTGAGGTTTGAATGAGAGGAGACGTAAAGGAGAAAAGAAGAAACTAATATAGAGGGAGAAAAGAAAAGAGAGAGAGAGAAAAAAAGAGGGAACCACTAAAAGAAGAAAAAATAAAAAAGAGAGAGAGAGAGAGTTAAGGGTTTTGGAGTGCAACCTTCATAGAGAGAAAGGAAGAGGAAAGAAAAGATTACGGGAGATGTAACTCTTATGCATAGTGTAGTTCAAGGAGAGGAGAGAGTAAGACCAGCAGAGAGTTAAATGACCAAATTGGAGGAGGAAAAAAAAAAACAAGAATGAAGATAAGAGAAACAAACAAACAAATATAATAAAATGGGATAGGTTATAAAGTCTGCGTATTATTCTTGATTTTGAGAGGTTATCTTCTTGCTTTTTCTTTTCTCTCCCTCTTCCTGGTTGGTGACTCTATACCCCAAGTTCTGCCCCTTTGGCATGCTCAGGTAGAGGTTTGCAGTTGATAAGTCTCTATGGCGATGTCATGTATTGTGCTTCAGTCTCGTTGGCAGTCGAGGCTCATTAGCATTGATAGGCTCCGACAATGAGAGAGTCCGTGTTTCTGGAGCCTCTCTCCTAGTCTTTCCTTCCTCAATTAGTAGCCTGATAACCCAGCTATGGGGTTGCTGCTGCCTCTGCCTGGATAGTAAGAGGCTCAAAGAGCTGGCAACTCCCCACTCTATTCCCACTCAGCACAGGGCTCTGGGTAAGGCTCAGTCAGTCATAGCTGCTAGCATAATCAGGCGGGGCTTCCGCCCACTCAAAAACCTCTGGCTCTGACATGCTGTCTGGTAACATGGGCGGGCGCCCACTCCCGGGGCGCTTGGAGGAAACTCTCACTCACTATCTGTGTGCAGACCAGGATATCAGGCCAGAAGTCTCACACTCTGAGTGAAACCCCCACCCGCACGGAAAAGTTTCAGCGTTGGAATTGGCTCTCGCTCCCTCCCCATGCGCGGCTTTTCAAGGGCGCTGGGGCAGCCTGGAGATTCTGCTTTTGGCCCACACAAAGGCCTCTGACTCTGCCTCTCTGTGGGATAACATGGGCACCCACTCCCGGGGCTTTTGAAGGAATCTCTCGCCCACTATCTGCGAAAGCTCACCAGGAGATCGAGAAAAATGGCTGCCCTCTTGTCTTTCTTTGTCTGGGTTTGGTGCGAGTGTTAGCTTGTATTGACTGGGTTGCCACAGCACAGTTTTTCCTCGGCTTGGATCTCCATGCCACATCCTGGTTCGGCCACTTGTGCCGCAGGCTGGATCTATTCACCCTCTTTGTCCGCCTTAGTTTCTATATTCTCAGTTCCCAGTGAAAGCAGCCCTATTTAGGTTAGTGAGGAAGGCGGAGCATTTCTTACTCCCTATTTCCTTCGGGGTTTGATTATATATTTAGCCAATTTTTCACTCGACCATACCTTCGGGTGTATTGCGAAACACCTGGAGGCTCCAAGGATAGGTTTTTCTGTTTCTGGTTGAAGATCTTGTTGAGTTTTGGGGGAGATTTATCGGTATCGCTTCCTACCGTGCCATTACTCTGATGTCCTTTTTTGCTCTTTTTTCCCATCAAATATTGCTGAAACCTTCGGTCTCTTCCCCACCCAGTCTTCTTTAAAGAGAACTTAGCTTTTTTACTTTTACTGTCTTTTCTCTTGCTGTTGAATCTTTGTGCACTGGACCTTCTTCTCCTCCCAGAAGCTGGGTTCCATCTGGCTGGAGCTGGGGCCCCTCAGCCATCAGCGTGTCAGAGCTGAGGTCGACAGGGCTTTCTGCTGTAGACTGAATGTTTAGTGCAAGTGCCAACGATCCAGTTTGTATTCATACTTCTTCATGATTATTTTTGCTGAAGACGGTCCCCATCATTTCACTCTGTTCTAGAGTTGTAGCTTCTACAGAACCAGATCCTAGCCCGTGGGGCTGGACTTGAGCTCAAATCTGCATAACGCATTCTGTGCTATCATCAGAACTGTCTGCCTCTCTCCTTGAGCAGCTCACAGGGAGCTCTTCCTCGAGGATGACATTTTTCATTGGGAGTCTTCTGCATCTTCATGTAAATATATTTCAGCAAAAGTTCCAGCAACAATCCTTTCTACATATATTACCAGCATGGATTTGGTAAACACTCAACATAAGAGCCCAAGTTTGTACATATTCTGAATTTTTCTTCTGTAGCCAAGTTAACAGACAGGGCTCTACAACTCTCTGCTCTGTTCATGAGAAGACCCTAGTAAACAGTTATTGCTAATGATGAGATTCACAATAGGGCAGGAAGGAAGCAGGCTGATGTCCGTCAACTTGACTATTTCTGGTGTGTGCAGTGTGTCTCAGGGGCATAGGAAGCAGAGGAAAGGTTGAGAATATCTGGTATAATGAGTCTGCTCCTAAAACTTGACAATCTCTCTGAGTGATTTCACCACTTGTTCTGAGAGTACAGGAAATAATTTCTTCAGAATAGAAAAAAAGCTTGAGTATTGAGCTAAATTATAATCAAATACTAATAGTGAAATGACAATAAAGGATAGCTACCTTCTTGAAAGTTTATTTTGATAGAGGATATTAAAAAAAAGTAAAAAAACACACTTATATTATGTTGTTGATAGAAATTTCTCCATTTTAAAGGTTCTGTATTTACATAAATCATAGTCTCCTATCCTGGATCTTGGTATAAATATGTGTGAGGACTCTTTCTGCAAGGGATGCTGTATTCATTCCCCATTGTTGCTGTAGTGCATTACTACAAACTAAGTGGCTTAAACCAACAGAAACTTCTTATTTTAGAGTTTTGGAGTCAGAAGTCTGAAATCAGCAGGGCTCCTTTTGGAAGCTACAGGTGAAACTGATAGCGTTGCCTATTCCAGCTTCTAGAGGCTGCTGGAGTTCTTTGGCTCACAGCTCCACACACTCCAACCTCTGTTTTACTCATCACGTATCCAACTCTAAATCTGACACACCTGCCTCCCTATATAGGGACCCTCATGATTATTTTGGGCCCACCAGATAATTCAGGATAATTTTCTGATTTTGAGATACTTATTTTAATCTCATCTGCAAAGTATCTTTTGACCTGTAAAAGAACATATCCACATGTTCTGGGGTGTAGGACCTAAACACTTTTTAGTAGGAAGGAGAGCTTTTTTCCTGCCTACAACAAACCTCAGATTTAGCTGAAGCTAGAATGAACCACAGATGGGATTTATGGGCTAATGTGACTTGAGAAATACAAAGAAAGGTATATCCTGAGCAGGAATTTAAAATATCTCACAGATCCAGTTTCTGCCACCTTCTTTTGGTTTTGTTTCCCACTTAACTGCTTCTAGACCCAGCCTCACATGGAAAGGGGGGGGGTAGCACAGCAACTCTCAGCCTTGCATCCCCCCATGTTCAAGTTCAGTGAGAATGAGTCTTCTTTCCCGATTCCTGACAGTCTCATAACGATTCATGGCTCTGCTTGTGTCATGTGGCTCTCTCTGAACCAGCTATCATGTCCCTATGAATGTTTTGTATTCCTTACACTCAGTTACCTTGTTTTTAATAGGCGGATACTGCAAGATCAGGTGGTGACACAGTGGATACAGCATTGACCTGTGATGCTGAGGACCCAGGTTTGAAACCTTGAGATCACCGGCTTAAGCGTGGGCTCACCGGCTTGAATGTGGGGTCTTCGGCTTGAGCATGGGATCATTGACATGACCCCATGCTCACTGGCTTGAACCCAAGGTCTGTGGATTGAGCAAGGGGTCACTGGTTCATCTGGAGCCCACCTCTCCCCCTCAAGGCATATATGAGAAGGAATTAATAAACAACTAACGTGCCAAGAGTACGAGTTGATGCTTCTCATCTCTCTCCCTTCCTGTTTGTCTCTCTCTGTCTCTTTCTCTCCCTCTCTCTCTCTCTCTCTTTTGTTTAAGAGAAAAAAAAATGGAGGATACTATTCGGGGTTGGCTCCCCATGTGTGAGGGAGCACAACATTAAATAGCAAATAAGAAACTCGTGACAGGTCAAGAGAGAGACTGATGAAAGAAAAAAAACTCATGTGATTTGCATGTTTCTTAAACAAAGGACTCTGCATTTCTATCTTGCACTGAGCCCCTCAAATCACATAGGCAGCCCTGATAACATTGATAAATATTTGTGATGATTAAATGAGTTAGTAGAAATAAAACATTGAAAATAATGTTTAGCATTGAGTAAGTACTCAGTAAATACTAGCTATACTAATAATTATTATCACCATAAAACATCTAGGACCTCTTTAAAGCAAATATCTGATTGAAATTTTCTCAGACTCCAGTTGTCAGCTGTAATTAGGCTGTTTTGTTTTCCTCGGGTCACTTTAAATAAAGAAACTCATTATAAATTTGAGAGAGGGGGTTTTGATTGCAAAAGGAGTTTTTTGTTGCTTTTTTTTCAATATCCAACCATCAGGCCAGCTGTTTTAGTTCAGGCTACCAATGGGAAGCTATTTAATGAAGTTGCTTATGGTTTAATGATTTGTGCGGTATAAATTATTTGTCTTAATGTCATTCCTGGGGCATTTTCAAATTGTTTCAGAGAATAAGCAGTAAAAAAGAAAAAAAAAACTACACTGTGCTTCCATATTTCCACAGCACCTGGTGAGAATAATCTGCTTCCTCAATTGTAGTTCTCTCATTTATTTTATTTCTAATCCCTTCCCAGCAACACTCTTCAGTGCTTATTTACTTATTGCATATATGCTAAAGATCCCAATAATTGCACATCCAGCACACAATTGATTTTACTCAGAGTCCTCATTACACCTCTCAAAGTTCTAGTAATGAAAAAGTTAGCTTGAGCTTTTAATAAGCTTCAGGGAGTCGAGCATTGCCGGGGAAATAATTTAACCAGTTATGGAAACACACTGAAGAGAATCATACACAAATACAGTGTAATTATGAAAAGAGTTGGAGGTTAGAGAAAATGAGGGCTTTATAGGGACATGGTAAAGTAAGCAGTTAAGCTTTATAATGACAAAAATAAAGTCACCTGACCAGGCAGTGGTGCAGTAGATAATGTGTCGGACAGGGATGCAAAGGACCCAGGTTTCAAAACCCTGAGGTTGCCGGCTTGAGTGGGGTTCATCTGGTTTGAGCAAGGCTCACCAGCTTGAGGCCAAGGTCACTGGCTTGAACAAAGGGTCACTCAATCTGCTGTAGCCCCCCCCCCCCCATGGGTCAAGGCCCATATGAGAAAGCAATCAATGAACAACTAAGGTGCCGCAACGAAGAATTGATGCTTCTCATCTCTCTCCCTTCCTATCTGGCTGTCCCTCTCTCTGTCTCTCTCTATCCCTGTCACACACACACACACACACACACACACACACACACACACACACACACAAGAAACCATGACAAAATAAAGCTGATTTCTTCCTTAGGAGATACATCACTAATTTTTCACACTTTATGTGTTGAGTTCTAGGATTTGTTATGCTTGAAACAAAACATAAATTAGTCACTTTTCTTCTCCATTCATTCTGTGGCAGATCATTGATAGGGTGACCACTAAAATATCACAGGTGCAGTATTTCACATTATATTGGTAGCTATGATATGATTATTTTTAAAGGGATTTTTTTCCCCAAATAGTATGCTGACTATATTATTTGTCCTGGTTCTTATTTTGTATATGTGGCTGATTTAAAATCGCTCTTCAAATTTTCCTCAAGAATGTTTTATTTCTGACTAGGTTTGGAGATTTTTTTCAGGAAAAAGCAAATGTCATGTGTTCATTTGCCTACTGTGGTAAATATAGAACTGAAGATTGTTGGTTAAAAATGCTTTATTATAAACATTAACAGATCTTTATAGAACATTGGTCAGATAGTCAATCATTCTGGAATGGAAGAAATAGAATGAACTCTATTAATATATGTATGCCTGACATATCCTATTAAATTAGAACTCATTACTTTCCTGAATGCCTCCATTTTTTTTAAAACAATATGACTTTCACCTTCTCTGACAAATAATGAGTTCTACCTCTCACAAAATAAAAGCATTAAAAGTTTCTCATTTTATCCTTAAAAAATACATTACTAAGTACCATTAATACTAATACTTTATAAAGAAGCCTAAGGCTCCTCAGAGACAAATTATTTCCTCATTTTTCTCTTAAAACTCAGTCTAATGTCCAAAGCACTCTATTTCCAAAGCAAAATTATCTTTTTGTTATTGTTTATTTTGATAGTACAGCAGAGTGAATAAGGACACGTACTTCTGGAGCCAGGAAGACCTGACTCATATTCTGATTCTGATTGTATTAGCTGTGAAAGAGAGCAAATCTCTTTGTCTCAGTCTCTCTCTGTCAAGTGCAAATAAATGTAATAATTGTTACCAATATAAATATATTAAATATATATGCATATATTATATATACATGTGTTAAAGTGTGTGTTTGAATGAAATTGGAACAGTAATACCAACGGTACTGCCCTGATCATTATCACTGGTTCTGCCTGATCACAGGTAGGAATGCATTGAGTTCAGAACTTTACTTTCTAAGTAAAGAAAGATGAAAATATGATACAAGTTCATGTTATGATTTTACAAAAGCTAAAAAGTGAAGTGGAGGGAAGCCACAGAATGTACCTTATGCTAAATATTCTAAAAATATTTGAGCTTATTGGGAAATGTCTCTGGTAAAAGTATTTAACTTCTTTGAGTGTGTGTGTGGATCCTGGGCCAGTCATTTTACCATTTGTCTTCAGTTTTAAAAAAAGTATGTGTGGGCCCTGGCCAGTTGGCTCAGCAGTAGAGCTTTGCCTGACGTGTGGAAGTCCTGGGTTCAATTCCCGGTCAAACACACAGGAGAAGCGCCCATCTGCTCTCCACCCTTCCCCTCTCCTTCCTCTTTATCTCTTTTTTTCCCTCCTGCAGCCAAGGCTCTACTGGAGCAAAGTTGGCACTGGCGCTGAGAATAGCACCATGGCCTCTGGCCCAGCCGCTATTTTTGCAGCAGAGCAACACCCCAGAGGGGCCAAGCGTTGCCCCCGGGTGGGCATGCCTCTTCCCTGCTTCTCACTTCGGAAAAAATACCAAAAAAAAAAATTATGTGTGGGGTTCCTCTCCAGAGCTAAAAGGAAGAAGCAAAGATGTTCTCAATGGTGCCTAGAAAGCCTTTGCTGAACATCTTTTCCAGTTTCATCACTAATTTTTCCAGTCATTTGCTTTATCTTTCTCATTCAGATTACTGTGGGAAAGAGATGCTCATGAAACCTTTAGCTCTCTTACCTTTGTGCAGTAGAAAGGTTTTTTTTTTTTGTTTTTTGTTTTGTTTTTTTGTATTTTTCTGAAGCTGGAAACGGGGAGAGACAGTCAGACAGACTCCCGCATGCGCCCGACCGGGATCCACCCGGCACGCCCACCAGGGGTGACGCTCTGCCCACCAGGGGGCGATGCTCTGCCCCTCCTGGGCGTCACTCTGCGGCGACCAGAACCACTCTAGCGCCTGGGGCAGAGGCCAAGGAGCCATCCCCAGCGCCCGGGCCATCCTTGCTCCAATGGAGCCTTGGCTGCGGGAGGGGAAGAGAGAGACAGAGAGGAAGGAGGGGGGGGTGGAGAAGCAAATGGGCGCTTCTCCTATGTGCCCTGGCCGGGAATCGAACCTGGGTCCCCCACACGCCAGGCCAACGCTCTACCGCTGAGCCAACCGGCCAGGGCCTAGAAAGGGTTTTTGATCTGCATGTTTGGACATTAGGTCAGGGGTTCTGTGGGTTTCAGTGCTCTTTGTTAAGGAAAAGATGGTTTGCTGAGTGGATTGCTTTGCTAAGACTCAGTATGGGTATTAGTAGTTACTGTCCTTTCTCAGTTTTCTAGTAGGGCTAGACTACTGAAGATTTACCCAAAAATAAGGGTTTTCAGGGGTTCTCAGTGCTGAAGCTATGCCATTCCCCCACATTAGTTTTTACTTCTGTTTCTTTGGTTCATCAATATAAATTTGATAATTATTATTTTTTTAGCTATTGGCTTATAAAACACCTATTTCTCCTCTTTGTCAACATCTAAGAACCACTTGACATTTTATTTAGAATAGAAAAGCATTTGATGATGCTGTGTGAAACTTGTCCATCTTCCTTTGATTCCTCTCTCACATGTGTAGAATATAAGAGTTATTTTCAATTATATTTTATACATCTTGTATTCCATCTTCCAGCCATATGACAGTTCTCTTTGGGATACAAACCTGGAAAATAATATATTTCCCTTCCAAGTTCAAATTGGTTATATTAATCATGTTCTTGCTAAAATGATTTTAGAAAATCTTTTCTTCTACCTGCATTTAGCTTTCTTGCTGTACCTATTTCATAGCTCTCTTTTCTAGACTCTCTGTGATTTGTATAAATTCTGTTTTCATTTACTTCCCTATTCTACTTCGTTATTCTCAATTCTTTCTTTTTCTCACATGGAGTCTTTTTACTTTTATTATTATTTTTTTTTAGAGAGAGAGAGACCCAGACAGACAGACAGGAAGGGAGAAAGATGAGAATCATTAATTTGTTGTTGCAGCTCTACAGTTGTTCATTGATTGCTTCTCATATGTGTATTGACTGGGGGGCTCCAGCCAATCCAGTGACTCCTTACTCATGCCAGAGACCTTGGGCTCAAGCCAGTGACCTAGGGATTCAAACTAGTAATCTTTAGGCTCAAGCCAGCGACCCCACACTCAAGCTAGTGACCTTGGGTTTTCTCCTGGGTCCTTAGCTTCCCAGGTCAGGGCTCTGTCCACTGAGAAACCGCCTGGTCAGGCTTAATTTTATTATTATTATTATTAGTTAGTGTAGGTAGCTAAATATTATAAGAAAAGGAAGTAGAGGGAATCAGACATTGACTATAATAAAGGAGAGGAGAGGGAATTTAATATTAAGATTAATAAAACTGGGAAGCTTGCTTCAGTAGGAAGTTACAACATTCCATTTACTAGGATGCTATAGCATTTAGAGTTCTGCACACCCAGGGGATCACAGCCTTGCACCACTATAGAGATTAATAGTCTCCCAAGGTACAACCCGTCTATCCCCAGACTATGGGGAGAGGTGCTTCTGTGCTTTCACTTTGACTCAGATATAGTAGAAGCCAAAATGATAGCTAGAGAGGCCTGTCCGTCTAGCCTAGCAGAAGGATCCTAGTAGAAGGATCAGTTTGGTTAGTGGAAGGAACCATGAGAAACCTGTGAAAGATTAAGAAGTTAATTGGGTATTGTAGAGACTATAATCCAAGCTAACAAAGAAGCCTTTCTTTCTTCTCTTCTCTCAATTGAAAATGCTTGCACACTTTGTTTCTTTGTAGGTTCTCAAAGCAGCCATGCTGCATGGGTTGGCAACCAACTGCAGGCCAGCACTACACAGTCTCCCAAGTCCAAGTTCTGAATGTGACCCAGGTACAGCAAGGAAGCACCTGAACTGATCTTATCTTTAATGTAGATTTAATCATGGCACAGGATTTCTGGACACAGGTCTTTCTCTTGAATTGAATTTTTTTTTTCAGAGACAGAGAGAGACTCAGAGAGAGGGATAGATAGGGACAGACAGACAGGAATGGAGAGAGATGAGAAGCATCAATCATTAGTTTTTCATTGTGATACCTTCATTGATTGCTTTCTCATATGTGCCTTGACTGTGGGCCTTCAGCAGACCGAGTAACCCCTTGCTCGAGCCAGGGACCTTGGGTCCAAACTGGTGAGCTTTGCTCAAACCAGATGAGCCCATGCTCAAGCTGGCGACCTCGGGGTCTCAAACCTGGGTCCTCCGCATCCCAGTCCGATGCTCTATCCATTGCACCACCACCTGGTCAGGCTTTCTTGAACTTAATAAAGACAAAATTGGACATTTTCATGGCAGGACAGCCAGAGGTAAGACACTAGGAACCTGTGGGCAGCCTTCCATTTCAAACCCCAAAAAGTCTTACAACAAAAACTTCATCCCCTCCTTTTGAGAGTCCTATAGAAAGCCTTCTCTGCAACTCTGTAAGAGAACACCATTTCCACCAGCAACATTACTATTACTGTTTAACTTATTTTCTGCTTCCTTAGGCTGTTTATTTTTATTCCTATCTCTTACTCTTTTATCACTGGTAACTCCATTGTTGGACGCCTTTCTCCTTTACTTTTGTCTTTGATTGTCTTTAGCATTTCTCCTGCAAACATCTCAATGGCCAGGGTGGTTGAGGGTATAAGATAAATCAGTGTTTTTCAACCACTGGTCCCTGGACTGGTCTGCCAGAAATTTTATACTGTTCTATGGAAGAGTTACCACCCTGATGTTGCGTGAAGATTATAGACCCAATGATGTGTGAAGATTATAGACCCGATGATATTAGTCAAATTTGCTCATGCTCAGGGTGATTTCTGCTTTAGCAGTCCCTGAAGTAGTTCTTCTATTTTCACTTGCCTCCATGTGTAAGAAGCTTGAAGGCCACGGAGATATATGATTTTAGGGATTCAGATTTATATTCCTTTTCACTTGTAAAAAGTGTTTTTGCTTTACTTCTAATTATAAAACATAGTAGACTACTGTAAAATCTTCATGAAGTATAAAAATACATAAAAATAAATATCAGATAGCATTCCATCTATCAGATAGAATAATAATCTATTGAATTAGAGATCACAGAAGGTCCTCATATGATTTCATTTGTTCAATGTTATTTTGCTATAATGTTGATGATATTTTTGTCATAACTGAAGCCTTGTTTATATCAATTAGCCTATGGTAATTCTGGTTTTCATAGCCAACGTTTTACTTAATGTCACAGAACCTATTGATGAGGCTGTAGAGAAGAGGAATTATTCCTTCTTTTTTCTTTTAGTTCTGGCTGGCCAAAGTACAAATTGACATAAAACTGATTAACAGAAAAAAATAGCCAAATTTATTTATATGTTTACATAGGGAGGTTCCATTAGTATATGAGATCTGATAACAAACCTGGGAGATAAGGCTTAATATACAGGGGGTCTTTGGGTTACGATAGTCTCAATATATGATGCTCTGAGTTTATGATGTTCATTCTCATAAGAACTTATAAGTAAAATTGAAACTTGAGTGTTTCAGCTTACATCGTTAGTATCGGATTTACATACTATGTGGGTGAACTAGTTTGATTGTGCGTAGTGGAAAAATACGCAGTAATGTGGCATGTTAGTGAGGGAGTTGGCGTCCCCCAGTACGCTTACCTAGGCCATTTTTGGATTAGTTGTGTTTTTATGTTCTAGATTATTATTTTACAACTGTTTTAGGATGGATAAGTGACTTAGGCTAGGGTGTGTTTCAACTTACACAAAAATTTGGGTTACGTAACCATCAGAGGAAAGAAACTGTATCGTAACCCGAGAACCCCCTGTATGCTCTCCTGAGCTAAGGATACAGGGGGTTGTGGTTTGGACTTCAAGGTGGAGGAAGGTAATTCACATGGAGATGAAAAAGCATGTTTGGTAAACAAAGTTCTCTGGACCATCTTCCCCAATGGGACACAGGGAAGACTCTGTTCAAAGGTTCCTTGCTAAGCTCCTCCCTATCACACCTAGTTCACATTAAATTATAGTTACTGATAATATTTCCCTTGCTGGAGCAGATCTTCTATATACATTTTTAAAGCAATTAGAGGAAGCCTCAAAGGTTGTTCCTGAGGCCTTTGTTTCTTAAAAATAATCAGCTTAAAATGTCACCATCCCCAAAAGGTCATATTTTGTGGTGCGAACTCTGCTCAGCCTTAATGTTAAGTGAAGACTTACTGTACTAGATAACTCTGAGCCTGGCACTTAACGAATTTTATTGTTAATATTATTGTTGCTATTAAACAATAAAATACAATTTAACTAGCAAATTTTATAACATTTTTAATGTTTTAAGAAAACAAAAGATGGTAGATAATCTTTATTTTCATTCTTTTGCTAATAATGATCACATTCTCTAATCACAAAGCTCATTATTTTTATAGAAGGAAAGCCCTATTATTATATTTTTTTATGTTCAGTACCTTTGGGATTTTTCAGTAATAACAATGACTTTGCTTGATTATTCAAACTAATGGCTGGATGTTATTATGCTAATGCCAAAAATTCACAAGAACTCTGACCAGATAGAGTAATTATTATCATTTCTAACTTGAATAACTTTTTCAAAATAGGGCAGTATAAATTTACTCTTTATATGGTAATGTTTCTTTTCTAAGCAACATTCTAACATCAAAAGGTAATATTTTCAGGACCCTGATGCCAAGGTTCTTTCCTGATACCTTATAAACCTTTTTTTTGGTAAGAGGCCCGATAGTACGTATGATATTTTCAACTTTGTGGGCCACATAGTCTCTGTAACAACCTCTCAACTCTGCTGTTATAGTGTGAAAGTAGCTGTAGACAATACCCAAATTATAGAATGGGTTGTGTTCTTATGAAAGCAGGTGAGCCAGATTTCTTCTGCAAGCTGTAGTTTACCCTCATAGAGATGCGTAGCGCCATCATGATTTTATTATAGGTGATGTTTATGGAGCACTTCTCACATACCAAGTATTATGTTAGGGGACTTTGATGGATTATTATCTTGAATCTTGGTGACATCTCTTTAAGTAGGTATTATTATCCTCTTTTTATAATTAAAGAACTGAACCTTTAAAATATTAACTTGCTGAAAGTTACATAGTAAGTGGCAGAGTTGGCTTTCTAACCAGCTTTTAACCGAGTCTGTTTTGCTTCAAAGTCTGGACTTTGCTCTATATTCCTAATGAATGCTTGAATCCTTCATTACTAAAGTGACTGCTTGGTGAATCTGTTACCACTTCCAAGGGGGTCTGAATGTTTACAAAATTTAACATTAAAAGGATTAATATTCTCACTAACATGATATTAGCAATAGTTCCCAGTGAAAGACTAGGGTTTCCTTTTTGTTCCCTTGAACAATAATACCATGGAAGATGAGACCTAGATTGTGGGTCTGTCTCTTCATATCTTTATAAAATGTCTCTGAATGATATAATTAATCAATAAATTTTCTTTTTGGAATTATTTTCTGGGTTTTCCATACATAAAACTTAACATATCAAAAAAGCTAGAATGATACAGAATTTGTACCACACCTGGATCCAATTAAAGACTAAGATAAAGTATTCATAGAGTCAAAAGAAGTAAATTTAGATCACATGAAATTAGTTTTAGGAAACTATTGATCTTCGTGAGGTGAGGAAGGCAGTGAGAAGAATATAGAGTTATTGTGATTTCTGGTTCTATCACATAGTAGCAGCATGTGCAAGGGCAAACTTTTTAGCTGGCTCGAGTCTCAATATTCTTATGTGTAAAATAAAGTTACTTTTGACACTCTATCCTATCCCCATTAGGCTTTTTTATTGTTTTCGTATTGACCATCCCATTCCTTTTGTTGCTGTTTCCTTTTCTTTAATCCATATAAAACTAGATGGAAACACAGCCCAAGTTGTGTGCATAAAACTTCACTGAAAAGACGAACCCTGAGTGCATCTCTCACCTTACCTCCTCTTCCCATCTGTCGGCTTTTAAACTCTCCCCGTCCATTTCTGATATTTCTCTAGGCAGAGCACTTCAGCTCACTCTTTCTTTCTGCATTCATACTGCGAATCTTTTCTCAACTGGAGTGAGATACCTTTTCTACAGAGGAATTTTCATTCTCCTAGTAGCAAAACTAAATCTAGTCACAGACTAATTCTCCCCTCTATGATTTTATATTAATGCAGCTTTAAGGGAATACTATTTTTAATATTAATTTTAATTTTTTCTGTAGCTTGTGTTTAGCAAAAATTGAGGTTAAAACGGGCTACCAGAAAATTTCTGTTAGCTGGAACTTTACTAACATGCCCTTTCAAAGAAATTTACGCATTTTATTTATAACACTTTTTATTGTTAAAATTTAACACACATAAAGAATGGAAAACCAAAAAGAGTAATTTTTTGAATTATACTGAACACCCATGTAAACGTCATCCAATTCAAGAAATCAACATTAGCAGAAACCCATACCACATCCACTATAAAGACAGCTGCTGTCTAACCTTCCAATTCTACAAGTTTGCCTGTTTTGTAACTTTTTGCAAATGGAAACATACAGTAGGAATCTTTTGTTTCTGATTTATTTTTTTTTTACTATTCTTTGGAAGATTCATTCATATTATTGTATGTAGCTCTAATTCATGACTTTTCATTGTTATATATAATCTTTTTTTTTTTTTTTACAGAGACAGAGAGAGAGCGTCAGAGAGAGGGATAGATAAGGACAGACAGAGAGGAATGGAGAGAGATGAGAAGCATCAATCATCAGTTTTTCATTGTTCATTGATTGCTTTCTCATATGTGCCTTGACTGTGGGCCTTCAGCAGACCAAGTAACCCCTTGCTCAAGCCAGCGACCTTGGGTCCAAGCTGGTGAGCTTTGCGCAAACCAGATGAGCCCACGCTCAAGCTGGCGACCTCGGGGTCTCAAACTTGGGTCCTCCGCATCCCAGTCTGACGCTCTATCCACTGTGCCACTGCCTGATCAGGCCGTTATATATAATCTAATTGCATGAATGCACCCCTATTTCTCTCTTGTCTGTAGATGTATATTTAAGTTGTTTTCAATATTTTGGAGTAATGTTGCTGCTATCGTTTATATATGTTTGAGAGTGGATGTTCTCAGTCTTGTGTCATATGTTTGTATAACTGTCGTGAATACTGACACACTTTTTTGTTAGTATTTCTCCTCGCTAAGACCTAAGCTTTGGTGTTCTGCTTTCGTCATTTGGGCTTTATAGCTCTCATGTTCAATACCTGCAGTCAATTCTGTCTTCTTCTGCTAAGAATTGACAGCTCTCACTGACTCAGCTCTGTTGGGACAACATTTCATTAAACTGTGATATCCAAAACAATTTGCCTTGCTAAATGAGTACCTTTAGTTTGTTTGAAAGACTCTGTCATTTTATCTAAAGCTTATCTCATAGGAAATGGAGAACAACTGTCCTCTTCCCTGACTTTGAAATTTTCATCTTATTATATAAATATATTCTCAAATTATAGAAAATGTACAAAATGGCAGTCAGGCCTTATACAGCATCTTGCTTTCCTGCAGCTAATAAGAGGAAATTCATCCCCTGCATGGTGCATGTAATTGTGAAGAAGGTAGTTAGGGAGAAGGCAACAGACTGCTGTAGTCATAACCAAGGCCTGTGATTTAGAGAATCTGTGTTAAAGGGAACCATAGGGAGTCAATTGCCATCTATCTGCCTCACACACTTTTTAATTATACCACTAACTTTGGCAAGGAGGTGTCATCTAACCCTCTGCTAAGATACATTCTTTATAAAATTAAAATTGTCCTCCTAGGAGGAAGTATTTGCATACTGAGATACGAACACAAACATAAACCCTATTTATTTGAAAGTAACTACTGAAATAAGATGAGTCTGAAGAATTCATGCTGTGTGTGTGTGTGTGTGTATGTATATACCTAATATCTTTATTTTTATAGTAGCCAAACTTTTTTTTTAATCAAATAGAGGAAAACAAATCTTTACAAAATAACTATATGAAAATTATCTTCCTTGTTTTCTGCTTGACCTTTTTTGGGAAACATATAATTTCAATTTCAAAATGGCAACTTTTTCAAAATATATTTCAATGTTGAAAAAATGAGATGGGAAGGAAGGTATTAGTTTATACCATTTGGTCAGAGTAAGACTCTCTATTAGGTCATATTCAAGGAAAGACTTCAGAAAGCAGGGGTAATAGCCACTAGATAATTTGAATACAGCAATGCACTATCTAACTAAAAGGATCCCTCTGGTTATGTGTGACAATGGATTCAAGGGAGCAAGTAGTGAATGAAGAGGGTGGCAAGACGTGTTCTGATAATCTAGACAAGATGAGATGGTGGCTTCAACCAGATTAGTGTATTATAAAGTAGAGCCCACTGAATAAGTAAAAGAATTGAGATGCTATTTGCAGATGAAGCAGCAATTATCATCATTATAGTAGATAAATAGAGTGTGGTTAAACACATAGGCATCTTAACTGCCTGTACACTGACTGGTCCAGGAAGTAGAACAGCCTGTAGAACAGCCTCTTAGAGGAAAGCTTGAATCTTGGTAGAAAATTAACTACCAGAGTTGCTGCCTCTCAAGCTCAGGGAGAAGTAGAAGGAGAAAAAGATTGGATCACAAATCCCTTCACTACACTTTGTGAAAGAATTTATTGGTGAAGCCAGGCATTATTTGATATTAAATACACACACACACACACACATACACATATATCGTTTCCTGTATAAATCAAGAGTATGGAAGAGGCAGTCAATTATAACATAACGTGAGAGTAGAGTTTCCCTTTTATTATTATATTAAGCGCAAACACACAAAATTCTTATTTCTAATTCTTGCTTCTTTGGGTTCTCTTGGTTTAGTTGCTTGGGTACCTAAGAGAGGAAAAATTTTGTTATGGGACACAGCAATGATTCAATTTAATTCAACAGTGGAAGCTTGCCTCCTGCATTCTGAAAGTTTCACATTCTATCTGATGAACAAGTGGAAAGGAGTTGAGAATGATAAATGGCATATTTGAATGAGCCTAATTATCAATGGGCAAAAGCAATGATATCATTGAGTAAAGTCAGCAAATATTATACTGTGAGCCAGGGAGCTGTCCCAGGGAAACTCTCTAGTTCAGTTTTGTCCAGTGATCAATGGGAATAGAAACTTGCTGCTAATCACAAAGGGCGTAGACCTCTTAGGGATAAAGATTTGAGTCATTTTATGTGGTAGAAGCAGTAAGTTATCTTCCTAAAGCTATTTTCTCCTTTGTCCTGGATGAATGATTGTGCAGCTAGAGTCATTATTTCCCAGCTTAGTTCATATCAATAAATATGAGTAGCCAGACCAGGTGGTGGCACAGTGGATAGAGTTGCAGAGGACCCAGGTTCAAAACCCTGAGGTCACTGGCTTGAGTGCTGACTCATCCGGCTTCAGTGTGGGCTCATCAGCTTGAGAGTGAGGTCGCTGGTTTGAGTATGGGATCATAGACATGACCCCATGGTTGCTGGCTTGCCCCAAAGGTCACTGACTTGAAGTCCAACGTTGCTGGCTTGAGCCCAAGGTTGCTGGCTTGAGCAAAAGGGTCACTTGCTCTGCTGTAGCCCCCAGTCAAGGCACATATGAAAAAGCAATCAATGAACAACTAAGTTGCCACAACAAAAAACTGATGCTTCTCATCTCTCTCCTTTCTATCTGTCTCTCTTTCTGTCTCTCTGTCTCTGTCACAAATAAAAATAATCATGAGTAAAGTGAAATATTCATTTCTATATTACTTAAGAAAAATCCTGTACCCTGAACTCCCCAGCCTTTCTTCCCTGTCAGCCAAAAATGGGAGTTGCTGGAGCTTCTCGGAAATCATATGTTGCCAGATGTGCACCTAATGAGCACTCTGTATTGTTCAGAAAAAAGAGTTTTAATGTCTTTGAGCCCATGACTTATTGTTGGATCTTTTTGTTATATAAGTATAACCTTACCATTACTGATACAACTCTTTAGGCAAAGAACCCTGGTAAGCTTAGGGCAGAAATAATGTGAAAAAGTAGTAGAAGAGATTAGTAATACAGAAAAGAATATCCATATTTTTTTCCTTTGTGTATTATATACATAGTTATACATTTTAGTTAATAATCCTGATTTTCTGTCATTTCCCCAATTCTTTCATATAGCATGTATTCTTGCCATTAACTTTAAAGTTTGCAAAATAGGACAGAAAGTTAATATGAGAGGGGGTAGCAGATAGAGAAATAGTTCTCATCCAGAGATATAGACTTAGATTTGCATACAATAACTGATGAGATTGAAACACCTTCTTCATTCACAAAGTAAATTATATCCTTTCCATTATTTATGGTATAGCTGAATTATACTAAAATGATTAATTTGTGTTTTGTACTACTTGCTATTACTAATTTTTTATAAACGCTTTTAATTTTTATTTTATTTATTCATTTTTTAGAGAGGAGAGAGAGAGAGGAGAGAGAGACAGAGAGAGAGAAGGGGGGGAGGAGCTGGAAGCATCAACTCCCATATGTACCTTGACCAGGCAAGCCCAGGGTTTCGGACCGGCAACCTCAGCATTTCCAGGTCGACGCTTTATCCACTGCGCCGCACAGGTCAGGCTATTACTAATTTTTTAAAGCATGGATGAAAAGTGTATGTTGTTCTTGGGTATCCAAGATATAAATCTTAATGGATTTTTTAAAACCATACTTTCTGGCTACTATATATTTTGAGCATGCTTGCTACATTTAGGAAATGTATAATCTTTTGTGTTCACAGCCTTACAATAAAATTCAGAAAACCCAATCATTTTGGCTCTTGGAATTGACTCTCTTAGAGACAAACTTGAGATCTAGCCTCTTGTTTTGTCAATCAGATAATACCCATGCAAGACTACAATTTAGTAGTGAGCAACTCTATGGAGGATTTTATTATATAGTTTAGTTTAGGAATATTTCAGTCCTAATTATGAGAAGAGTTCAGGACTTGAGTAGGAGCAAGCATATAGAAATCCCATGAAGAACTTTAGTAAAAACTAGTGCCTATATATTGATTCTGGCTATCACATTTACTTTCCATTGCCAATTGGTCTTCTTGCTTAAATAAACTATATTAGTTGATTGAAAAGGGTATTCGGGATATTGATGGGAAGGAGAGACTGTTCGATAGTTAACATCAGTTTGCCTCTCCTGACAAGGACAAAAAATAAACATACAGAGTCATGAGGTTGCTTTACCTATAACTCACATAATGTGGACAAAACCTGTCTGAACCCCCACTCTAAAAATATAAGGGTTATTGAACAAAGAGAGGTCTCCAGAAATGTGTAGAGAGTCTGTTACTTGAAAAATAATGACTAGACTAAAAGCTTAGAACAGTTGAGGTGCTCTTTGTATAAATTTAATTTGAAGCTTGGGAAGCCCTTTCATCTTTACAACTAGTTAGTTCCTCAGCTGAGGAATTTTTGTTATATTTTGTCTTTTTATTTATTAGTTCTGGTCTTTTCTTCAGGATCACATGTCACTTAATATGTTGGCTCTTTGATTTATCTTATGATTTTGATTTTCTCTTTCATGGTTTTCATCTCTGTTCTTGGGGAAAACTCTTCAATAGCTCCTGCATATTATAAAACCTCTTTCCTGATATTCATCATATCCTTCACTGATCAAAACATTCATTTTAATTCTTTGGTTGTCTTTTGACTTACCTGTAATCCTTACCTTATTGATCTCTATTTTACTAATTTTCATAGTTGTCTTATTACATTAGCACTCCAGATGCCCAAGAAAAGTGAGTTTTGAGGAAGGCAAAGCCATTCATAATCCCAGTAAAGAAAGTCATGTCTTTACTGTTTCTGCTTAGAGATTGAAAAAGACTTTATTTAAAAAAAAAAAATTTAATGAGGTGACATTAATCAATCAAGGTACATAAGTTCAGAGAAAACATCTCCAGGTTATTTTGACATTTGATTATGTGGCATACCCATCACCCAAAGTCATATAGTCTTCCGTCACCTTCTATCTGGTTTTCTGTGTGCCCTTCTTCTTCCCCCCCCACCCCCTCCCTTCCCCTCTCTACCCCCCATAACCACCAAATTCTTGTCCATGTCCCTGAGTCTCATTTTTATGTCCCACCTATATATGGAATCATACTGTTCTTAGTTTTTTCTGATTTACTTATTTCACTCCGTATAATGTTATCAAAGTCCATCCATGTTGTTGTAAATGATCTGATGTCATCATTTCTTACAGCTGAGTAGTATTCCATAGTGTATATGTGCCATATCTTCTTTATCTAGTCTTCTATTGAAGAGCTTTTGGTTGTTTCCATGTCTTGGCCACTGTGAACAATGCTGCAATGAACATGGGGCTGCATGTGTCTTTACGTACCACTGTTTTTGAGTTATTGGATATATTCCCAGTAGAGGGATTGCTGGGTCATATGGTAGTTCTATTTTTAATTTTTTGAGTAACCGCCATACTTTCTTCCATAATGGTTGTACTACTTTATATTCTCAACAACAGTGAATGAGGGTTCCTTTTTCTCCATAGCCTCTCCAACACTTGTTATTACCTGTCTTGATAAAAGCTAATCTAACAGGTGTGAAGTGGTATCTCATTGTAGTTTTTGATTTGCATTTCTCTAATAGCTAATGAAGATGAGTATCTTTTCATATATCTGTTGGCCATTTGTATTTCTTCCTGGGAGAAGTGTCTGTTCATGTCCTCTTCCTATTTTTTTATTGGATTGTTTGTTTGTTTGTTGTTGAGTTTTATGAGTTCTTTGAATATTTTGGATATTAGGCCCTTATCTGTACTGTTGTTTGAAAATATCATCTCCCATTTAGTTGGCTGTCTGTTTGTTTTGTTGTTAGTTTCTTTTGCTGTGCAAAAGCTTCTTAGTCTGATGTGGTCCCATTCATTTATCTTTGCCTTCCCTTCCCTTCTGAGTTAAATTCATAAAGTGCTCTTTGTAACCAAGGTCCATGAGTTTACTACCTATGTTTTCTTCTATGTAATTTCTTGTTTCAGGTCTTATATTTAGGTCTTTGATTCATTTTGAATTAATTTTAGTACAAGGAGACAAACTGTAGTCAAGTTTCATTCTTTTGCATGTGGTTTTCCAGTTTTCCCAGCACCATTTGTTGAAGAGGCTTTCTTTTCTCCATTGTGTGTTGTTGGCCCCTTTATCAAAAATTATTTGACCATATATATGTGGTTTTATTTCTGGACTTTCTATTCTGTTCCATTGATCTGAGTGTCTATTTTTCTGCCAATACCATGCTGTTCTGATTGTCATGGCTCTATAATATAGTTTGAAGTCAGGTATTGTAATGCCCCCTGCTTCATTCTTTTTCTTTAGGATTGCTTTGGCTAGTTGGGGTTTTCTATAGTTCCATATAAATCTGATAATTTTTTGTATCGTTTCATTAAAATATGTCATTGGAATTTTGATGGGAATTGCATTGAATTTGTATTTACTTTGGGTAATATAGTCATTTTGATTATATTTATTCTTTCTATCTAAGAATCAGGAATATTTTCCCATTTCATTGTATCTTTTTCAATTTCCTTTAACAATGCTTTGTAGTTTTCATTATATAGGTCCTTTACATTATTTGTTATGTTTACTCCTAGGTATTTTATTTTTTAGTTGCAACCATCAAGGGGATTGTTTTTTTTGAGCTCATTTTCTGAAGTTTCATTTTATGCATATAGGAAGGCAATGGACTTTTGTATATTAATTTTGTGTCTTGCGACCTTACTGTATTGGTTTATAGTTTCTAGTAGTCTTTTTGTGGAGTCTTTGGGGTTTTTGATGTACAAGATCATCTGCAAAAGTGAAACCTTTACTTCTTCTTTCCCAATATGAATGGCTTTTCTTTCTTTTTCTTGTCTGATTGCTCTGGCTAGAACTTCCAGCTCTACGATGAATGAGAGTGGAGAGAGTGAACAACCTTGTCTTGTTTCTGATTTTAGGGAAAAGTCCTCAGTTTTATGCCATTTAGTATGTTGTTAGTTGATGGTTTATCATAAATAGCCTTTATTATGTTGAGATATTTTCCTTCTATACCCATTTTGTTGAGTGTTTTAAACATTAAATGGTGTTGTATTTTATTGAATGCCTTTTCTGCATCTATTGATAGGATCCTATGGTTTTTGTTCTTTGTTTTGTTGATATGGTGTATTACGTTAACTGTTTTACGTATGTTGAACCATCCTTGTGATTCTGGGATGAATCCCACTTGACCATGATGAATTATTTTTTTAATGTTTTGTTGTATTCGATTTGATAGTATTTTGTTTAGTATTTTAGCATCTGTATTCATTAGTAATATTGGTCTGTAGTTTTCTTTTTTTGTGTTGTCCTTGCCAGGTTTTGGTATGAGGGTTATGTTGGTCTCATAAAATGTGTTTGGCAGTATTGTTTCTTCTTTAATTTTTTGGAAGACTTTGAGTAGAATAGGAACCAAGTATTCTGTGAATGTTTGATAGAATTCACTAGTATACCTGTCTGGCCCTGGACTTTTATTTTTGGGGAGGTTTTTAATAGTTGTTTCTATTTCCTCTCTGCTTATGGGTCTGTTTAGGCTTTCTGCTTCTTCATGATTCAGTCTAGGAAGATTGTATTGTTCTAGAAATTTATCCATTTCTTCTATATTGTTAAATTTTGTGGCATATAGTTTTTTATCGTATTCTACAATAATTCTTTGTATATCTCTGATATCTCTGGTGATTTCTCCTCTTTCAATTTAGATTTTGTTTGCATGAGTCCTTTCTCTTTTTTCCTGGTGAGTTTTGCCAAGGGTTTGTCAATTTTGTTGATCTTTTTAAAGAAAGAGCTCCTTGTTCTATTAATTTTTTCTATAGTTTTTCTGTTCTCTATTTTGTTTATTTCTGCTCTGATTTTTATTATTTCCTTTCTTCTGCTGGTTTTGGGTTGTCTTTGTTCTTTTTTTTTTCTAGTCCCTTAAAATGTGAAGTTAAGTGGTTTATTTGGGCTCTCTCTTGTTAGTTCATATAGGCCTGTAGTGATATGAACTTCCCTCTTATTACTGCTTTTGCTGCATTCCAGAGTTTCTGATATGTTGTATTGTTATTTTCATTTGCCTGTGTGTTACTTTTGATCTCTGCGCTTATTTCTTCTTTGACCCACTGATTTTTTAAAAGTATGTAGTTTAGTTTCTACAATTTTGTGAGTTTGTTTACCTCTTTTTTGCAGTTGAATTCTAGTTTCAAGGCTTTATGATCAGTAAATATGCTTGGTATAATTTAAATCTTTCTGAATCTGTTGATGTTATTTTTGTGGCCCAACATATGGTCAATTCTTGAGAATGTTCCATGTACACTAGAGAAAAATGTATACTCTGGTGTTTTGGGAAGAAATGTCCTGTAGATGTTTATCATATCCAATTGTTCTAGTGTTTCATTTAAGGCCAATATTTCTTTATTGATTTTCTGTTTGGAGGAACGATCTAGAGCCATCAGCGGTGTATTGAGGTCTCCAAGTACGATTGTATTTTTGTCAGTTTTTGTTTTTAGGTCAGTCAGTGGCTGTCTTATATATTTTGGTGCTCCTTGGTTTGGTGCATATATATTAAGAAATGTTATGTCTTCTTGAATCAGTTCCCCTTTATCATTATGAAATGACTGTTTTTGTCTCTGATTACCTTTGCTGTCTTGAAGTCAGCATTGTTAGATATGAGTATTGCTACACCTGCTTTTTTTTTGGATGTTATTTGCTTGGAGTATTGTTTTCTAGCCTTTCACTTTGAATTTGTTTTTATCCTTGTTTCTTAGATGTTTTTCTTGCAGGCAACATACAGTTGGATTTTCTTTTTTAATCCATTCTGCTACTCTGTGTCTTTATTGGTGAGTTCAATCCACTTTCATTTAGTGTAATTATTGACATTTGAGGGTTTCCTATTGCCATTTTATATATTGCTTTCTGATAGTTTTCTATCTTGTTCAATTCTTCTCTTTTGTTTTTCTATCATTTCTTTTTGTTTGGTTGTAATCCATACTTCTTTTCTCTGTTACTTCTTTTTTGAAGCCATGTACTTCTGTGTTGGTTTTTTCAGGGGTTGTGACCATTAAGTAATGGAAAGTATACATATTATGTTCATTGTAGTACATTATCTCATTAGTGCTTCTGCACTCCATCCTCCTTTGCTACTGTTGATCTTTTTCCTCTCCCCCATTTTATTTCTTTGTCCCAGATTAATCTTGTTTTTATTATGATCTTGATGGAGCTTTTTTTTTTCCTTTTGTGTATTTTTCTGAAGTTGGAAAAGGGGAGGCAGTCAGACAGACTCCCGCATGCACCTGACCGGGATCCACCTGGCATGCCCACCAGGGGGCGATGCTCTGCCCATGTGGGGCGTTGCTCTGTTGCAATCAGAGTCATTCTAGCACCTGAGGTAGAGGCCATAGAGCCATCCTCAGTGCCCAGGTGAACTTTGCTCCAGTGGAGCCTTGGCTGCGGGAGGGGAAGAGAGAGACAGAGAGGAATGAGAGGGGGAGGGATGGAGAAGCAGATGGGTGCTTCTCCTGGGTGCCCTGGTCAGGAATCAAACCCGGGACTCCTGCACACCAGGCTGACGCTCTACCACTGAGCAAACCGGCCAGGGCCGTTGATGGAGCTTTTACTTGCAGTTTTGTTTTGCTTTGTTCTTTGTGTCTGGTCGAAAAACCCCCTTTAGTATTTCCTGAAGTGGGGGTTTTCTGGTGATAAATTCCCTCATCTTTTCTGTATCTGTGAATGGTTTTATTTCTTCTTAGTATTTGAAGAATAGCTTTGATGGTTATAATATTCTTGGCTGGAAGTTCCTTTCTTTCAGAACTTTAAATATTGGGGTCCACTCTCTTCTAGCTTGTAGAGTTTCAGCTGAGAAATCTGTTGATAATCTCATGGGCCTTCCTTTATATGTTGTATTATTCTTCTTTTCCCTGGCTGCCTTGAGAATTTTTTCTTTGTCATTGATTTGTGCCAATTTCATTATGATGTGCTTTGGAGTAGGTTTGTTAGGGTTAAGATAACTTGGTGTTCTATTTGCTTTTTGAATTCAAGGCTTTTGTTCTTTCCACAGGCTTGGGAGGTTCTCCTCTATTATTTGTTTGAATATGTGCTCCATTCTATTTTCTCTCTCTTCTCCTTCTGATATACCTATTATTCTTATGTTGTTCTTTCTGATGGAGTCAGATAATTCCTGTAGAGCTATTTCATTTTTTTTTAATTCATGAGTCTCTCTCCTTTTCTCTCTGTAGTATGTCTAGTTGCCTGTCTTCTATGTCACTAATTCTCTCTTCTATCTGGCCTGTTCTATTGTCTAAGCTTGTTAACTCGTTTTTCAGTTTATGAATTGAGATTTTCATCTCTGTTTGATTCATTTTCATAGTTTCAATTTCCTTGGTGAAGTATTCTTTCTGTTCAATGAATTGTGTTTTTGAGCTCCCTAAATTGCCTTTTGTACTTTTTGTATATCCAAAATATATTTTAGTATATTTAGGACTTTAATTTTAAATTCTCTGTCATTTAACTCCAAGGTTTCTAAGCCATTGAAATTTTTTTCTATAGATTTTTCCTCATCTATCTGAGCTGCATCACTGTCTTTTGTATCCATGATATTTGATTTCTTTTTCTTTAATGACATTTGAGAATGGTATTGTTAATAACACTAATAGGAGTTGATAAAAAAACATTTTTTGAGAAAATGCAGTGAAAAATTGAAATTCTATTGTGCTAAGTGGGAAAAAAATACATAGAAGGAAGCGCCTGGGTTGGGGGGGGGGGTGACAAAGTGGCAAAAACGAGGCAAGAACCCACAAAATGCCACAAGGAAAAAAATTTTGATCAAGAATAAAATAATTTGTTTGTAAATGATGGTCAAGTGAAAGAAATAGTATAAGAGAAAAGAAAAAAGAGAAAAAAGAAAAAATACAGTGAAAAATGAAAATTCTATTGTATTACATGGCACAAACACTATAAATTGGAGAGCTAGGGTGGGGGAAATGCTAAAGAGATAAAGAGCAAAGTAAAAAGCACACAAATGCCACAAAGAAAAAATTTGAATCCAGAATAAAATAATTTGTTTTTGGGTGAGATTTGAAAGAGAGAAAAAGTGAAATAAAAGAAGAAACAAAAAGAGGAGTGAAAAAAAATTGAGTTAAGTTTTTTGGAGTGTAACACTCATAGAACAAAAAAAAGAATGGAAAATGTAACACTTATGGTTAATAACGTTCAAAGTGAAAAGAAAAGAATAAAACAGAAAGAGGATAAAATGTCCAAAGTGGAAGGAATAAAAAAAGAAGGGTAAAACATACAAGAAAAAAAATTGAAAAAGTTAGAAAGACTGTGGATTTTTCCTGGTTTTGAGAAGTTATCTTCTTCCTTTTTTTTCTTCTCTCTCTTCTGGCCAGTGGTGCTGGACCACAGGTTCTACCGCTGTGGCACTCTTAGGCATAGATTTGCTGTTGTGTCACTATGGTGATGACATAAACTAGGCTTCAGTCTCATTGATAAGCAGGGCTTGTTAGTGTTTGCCGGCTCTGACAATGGGAGAGTTCGTTTTCCCAGAGCCTCTCCCCAAACTCTCCTTCCTGACCCAGCAGCCTGGGACCCAGCTTTTAAGTTGCCCCAGCCATTGCCTGGAGAACAAGAGGCACTAAGAACTGCCAAATCCCCCCTCTATCCCATTCAATGCAGGGTTCTGGGTAAGGCTTTGCCAGCCAGAGCCACCAGCGTAATCAGGCAGGGCTGGGAGCTGGTTACCTTTCAAATGTCTTTCTATGAGCCTCCAGGTGTAGGGATGCTGACTTTCATGCACTTGGCACACACTGTTATTTGGGAAGCTGGGATTATTCAGAAACTCTGGTCACAGCCCATGCAGAGGGCCACTACTGACAGTCTCTGACCCAGATCCTCCGTCCGGGAATGCAGGCACCCATGCTCAAAGCACCAGGTGGATCTACTCAAACACTGCCCATGCTTACCAACTGGGATACTAGGAGTAAACAAGGCAACTGCTCACCCACCTCTGCTGGGGTCTGCCACTGGCGTTAGCTCCACGTGGGCTAAGCCGCAGGCACAGTCTCTCCTCAGCTTGGTCTCTGCCCTAGCCCCGCTTTTTCTGAGCCCCAGCCCTCATTTTTTCTCAGTTCTAAGTGAAAGCAGCTCTTGCTCAGGTCAGTGTGGAAAGCAGAACATTCCGTTCACCCTCTTATTTCCTTCAGAGTGGATTATATATTCAGCCACCTTTTTGCCCAATCGTACCTTTGTTTGATGTATGTGTATTTCAGATGCTCCAGAGATTGTTTTTCTGTCTCTAGTTGTTGAATTTGTTGAAGTTTCAGGGAGAGGTATCAGAAGTACTCCTCATGGTGCCATTTCTCTGACATCACTTTGGAAAAAGACTTCTAACAAGAGTTTATGGATAACACTGGGGAACAAAATTTTTGTTGCATGCACAAAAACACTTGTTCTTACCTGATTCGAGTGTGCTGATCTCAAATCTGACATTAGTTTTTACCTGTAAGCTACACTGATTTTGCAATTCAAGATTTTAGGTTTTCATCGTATTGTAAAATTTTCAACATTTAGTTTAACATAATGAAGTAGAATGTCTTTTTGGACATCATCTTTGTGAAAATATAATAATTTATATAATGCAGTAAATATACTAATACACTAAAAGATATGATTGCATCAGAATTTGTCTACAATTTCAAAATAGAACATATCAAAACACTTATTTTAATCATAAAATTTGCGCAAAACTTATTTAAATTTTATTCAAGCAAAACTTTGCATTTGTAGCTCTTGCATTTGTGTACTTGTTGACGACAATCTCATTTGATGCTCCAGCAGTAGTCTGCTCATCACTAATAGCTCCAAGATTTTCGGGAAACTTATCAAGGCAACTGTTCAGGAAGTGAATTTTAATGCTCATGTTACATCCAGTGTTGCAGAAAGCCAACAGCATGCTTTGAACCAGAAGTTCATAGTTTTCTGCCTTTTTGTTGCCAAGGAAGTTCTTAGTAACTGCCACAAAAGACTGCCATGCTGCTTTCTCCTCCTTATTCATCTTCCTGGCAAATTCTTTGTCACATATGCGGCTTCGAATTTGAGGTGCATTGAATAAACCTGCTTTTATCTTCTAGAAAGACAAGGCAGAAAAAGCAGAAATAATATGTTGAAAGCACTCACTTTCTCTATTCAAAGCCTGAACAAACTGCTTTATTAAGCCAAGTTTGATGTGAAGTGGGGGAAAATGATTCTGTCTCGATTAACTACAGGTTCATTCACAATATTTTGCATCCCTACTTCTAGAGCTTCATGTTTTGGCCACTCCTTCTGTGTCCAGTGTTTCTCCCAAACTCAGCTGTTCCACAAACACAGAAAGCAAGGATACTTGGTGAAACCTCTCTATTGTTCTTGCAGGGAAATTTACCATTTTAAGATCCACACAAATGACCCAGTTATGCTCCTCATACTTCAGAATGTAGAGGAAAATTTTTATGTTATTCTTACTAAGTCATTCAATTTGGGTTGGCTAAACTGCTGAGGGGTTAATGACTGCTTGGCATCAGAAGAAGACCCTTCAGATTTTACAACCGTTTCCTCATGCAGCTTATCAAAATACACTTGATCACCATGCTCACTTTCTTCGTCCTTACAAGAAATAAAACCATTGAAAACTGGAACCGGGAGTGTCTCAGAGTGTCGAATAGGTCGTATTGCTGAAGGAATATTAGGATATGCGATCATATGCCATATTTTCTTGCCGATGCCCTTTGTATGGATTAGACAGAAATAACAGTCACTGCTGTGGTCCTTATGTTCACGCCAAACCATAGGAATACCAAAAGGCATTTCTTTGCATTTTTCTTTTGTCCAGTCACGAAGCATTTCCTTACAGTTATGACACACAATATGAGGAGCCCAATTCTTGTCTTGATTGCCAAAAAAAAACTTGAAAATAGGCAATATATGCACGTTTCGCAGATGATGAAATATTGCGCCTTGACATTGAAGTGTGTAACAACCACATATATAACAGAAGGTGTCAGGACTATTTTTCATTTACACCTCCTCGAAGAAGCCATGATTCAATCTTAAAACAAGATAAGAGGGTGTTTTTATTAGATAATAATTTTTTACATTTATAAACAACTACAATTATGTAAAAGTGATTTTTGTGAAACATTAATTGCCTTGTGGTTATGTTCAATCCAAAAGTCATTGCCCTTTAATGCCAATTTAAAAACCAATGTATGCCATTAACTTTAAAAAAAAAGGAAATTAAAATTGCATAAGAACTAGAGCATGCACCAAAAGATAGATTTCAGATTTGGAATCAGTGATGCAGAAATATATAGAAACAGTTATAAAACCTCATGCAACAGAAAATGAAAAACATTGTTCCCCAGTGTAATTTGTGATTGCTACTTTGTGTCCTCTGGGATGTAAACCCCAGGATGGAATTAGAGATGTAACACATGTAATAGGGGAATTGTCTGCAAAGGAGAAATGGAATTATGATGGAGAGGTTGGAAGAAACTTTTAATTTATTTTTATTTTTATTTTTTATTTTTATTTTTTTACAGAGATAGAGAGAGAGAGAGTCAGAGAGAGGGATAGACAGGGACAGACAGACAGGAACAAAGAGATGAGAAGCATCAATCATTAGTTTTTCGTTGCGCATTGCAACACCTGAGTTGTTCATTGATTGCTTTCTCATATGTGCCTTGACCATGGGCCTTCAGCAGACTGAGTAACCCCTTGCTTGAGCCAGTGACCTTGGGCTCAAGCTGGTGAGCTTTTGCTCAAACCAGATGAGACCACGCTCAATCTGGCGACCTCGGGGTCTCGAACCTGGGTCTTCCACATCCCAGTCTGATGCTCTATCCACTGCGCCACCACCTGGTCAGGCTGGAAGAAACTTTTAAACCACAATCTCAGTGCCGATCTGACCCCATTGGAAGAGAGACTGGTGGAAGGAGGTTTGGTGAGGGAGACTCTGCAACTGAAGCATAGTTCTTAGTAAGTTTGGCCAGGCCAATTAGTAAAGCTGTCTGCCAGCAGAGGCCTCCCTATCTCACACAATGGACCTGTGTTATCCCTTTAGCATTCAATCGTTGGCTGAGAACAGCTCATGGTTGTGTGTGCAAGGTGTAATTCAGGAAGGCAGCTGGCAATTATGCTTACACACAGGAGAGCTGACCAGCACATCTCTGTCACTGCCACAGATACTTTGCCCAAGCTCCTTCTTCATGCTATTCCAGTGACAAGATCATACCCTCCGGCTGGCTCTCTGCCTAGTACAGTTGTCAGGTAAATCTAGGCAGTTCCACTGTTTTTAAGTGCTTCTCATTCTCCCAGTAAAATGGAGGCCCCAGGAGGGCTCCCTCTCATAGTCAGGATGCTTTGTCTCCTCACTATCATACTGCCATGTCTTTCTGTCAGAGTCTCTCGTGATTTTCTCAAAGAAGGAAAGTTAAGTAGTAGCTAGGGGCTTCTGGTTTCAAATAAAGAAGATCTGCATCCAAATCCACTTTGCCATGTATGGGATACTGTGACCTTGGTTGAGTTATCTCATCTCTCTACCCTTCATGCTCCTGGTGTTTAAAAGGCTCACAAAACTTCTCAGAGTTGTAAGCATTAAAGAAAACAATGACTGTTAGCCCTTCGTACAGAGTAAGCATTCAGTAAGTATCACCCATTTATTTCCTAAAGTTGCTACTTTTCTCAAGATGTAGGACGGCAAACTAGTCTTTGGTTTTTCCTTTTCATGTTTTTGCATGTACTGTTTCTATTACAAGTACATCTTCTAGAAGAAGTTGCTTTATGTCATTTAGATTTAACAACAGAAAAGAAGACTTGGGTCTGGGAGTGCCAAGCAGCAAAATCCATACTTTTAAAGAATATTTTCTTCACCACCCTAGAGTCTTTGTTATATGGATTGCATTGTTTTCCTTTTCCCAGATCACTGCTGTGCCTGCCCCCTCCCCCCTCTTCCCCACCACCATTGTGTTCTGTTAGTGGAAAATTGGAGTAAGGCTTTTTATATTCCTGCCCTCATCTTATTTATAAACCCTAAAGTTTATTTTTTATTGATTAATAGTTGGTATATAATCTTATGATGGTTATATTAGTTATATAGGTTCAGTATAATGATTTGACCTTTTCATACCTTACAATGTGATTACCCCACTAATTCTGGTAACCATCTGTCACCATGTAAATTTATTACAATGTTATTAATTATATTCCCTTCCCCTTTCCACAACCCCCTCCCCTCTGGTAACCATCCTTTGGTCTCTGTTTCTATGAGTCTATCTTTGACTTGTTTGTTTGTTTTGTTTTTAGATTGCACAGGTAAGTGAAACCATATGGCATTTGTCTTTCTCGGCCTGACTTATTTCACTTAGCCTAATACCCTCTAGATCCATAGATGTAGTTTCAAATAGCAAGATTTTTCCTTTCTTATTGCTGTGTAATAATATTCTACTGTGTGTGTATGTTTGTGAGTGTATATATATGTATAAAACAGTTTGTTAATTCATTCACCTATCAATGGACATTGTTGTAGTAATATAATGTTATAGTAATTAAATATAAAAACAAAAATACAGAAGATATATAAAAGTAATTAAGATATAATATTAAAATTAAATTAAAGTTATGCTGTTTGGATAGGAATTAATATAGTGGGTGCAGATGTAATAAACAGGCTCTGACTTCCAAGCAGGGTTCAGTTAGTGTGTGTGTGAAGTTATACATAAATAAGAAATGGCTTTATGTTATAACTTTGTAAGTTAACATAAATAAGAACATCTTAAAAAGTGGTTTGATGTCACATTTCAGTAGATTAATATAAAAGGGGTTCCCTGCGAGGAACTTCCAAAAAGGTGGTTTGAGGTGATAATTCTGTAGATTGACACCTGTTAGAAGGTGTTGGCCAGAAAAGGTACTAAAGCTGAGGGGCCCGTGCTGCAGTAGTTGCCCAGACTCCAATGTGAATGTGGACTGTCTCCACACAGCTCTGACCAAAGACAGTCGAGAAGAGCACACTGAGGAGGCCCCCTTAAGCTGTACCCAGGCACGCCAAAAGGATTTGTGAGTAATAAATGGTCTGTGTGATTCTTGCAACTAACTTGTGTGTAGGTCGTGTTTTTCCTCTGGTGGCAGTTAGTGTCAGCACTTATCAGTACTATCCTCATAGCTGCCTCAAGAGTAGTCTCGAAGAGGCTGCCAGCCCTGCTGATAAGCAGGAGTGTCCCACTGCATGGGAAAGTCAAATCAGGGATGCCTGTTCGACATAGAGCTTGGGCTCTACTGGGACAACTGGCGTAGTCAGCACTCAGCCTTAAAAAGGCAGTATCAATAGGAAATTTCTGGATTAAAATCAGAGGGCAGAAGTGAAGGGAAGGGAAATTCATAAATTCCATATGGTTTAGTGGCCGTTAGCCGAAAGCTGAATAAATCTTTTGACCTCATATAGTTTTAAGGCCGTCTGCTGGAAGCTGAGGGAAACCTCTTCCATTTCCACATCTGACCTAGTCGGGGGGTGTATACCAACCAACCTATACTAAGGAGAGTAAATATCCCAAGGTGGACTCAGCAGATGGTTGTCACTCTTGATAGAAAACTCTGAGAAAACCATTCTAAAGCCCACAAATTATAAAAAAAAAATATTTAAAAAAAAGATCTACAAAATAAGCTCTGGAGCAAATTCATGAAAATATTATATTGCTTACAGCTAAAACTAACTAAAGGCCTAAGAAAGTGCTGGAGGAAGTATAGAGTAAAAACTAGTTTCAGATATCCACATACTAATCCAAAAAGGTTTTACCCATTTGGAAGATATGGAGTAGGAATTAGCATTAAGAAGGGAAATGAAAAAGATTATAACTTTCTTTAGAAAAATCTTTAATAAAGAAAAGAACCCCTATAACAGCACTTCAGAAAGTCCTTGGAGTATGACGGAGGACTCCCTAAGGAAAAGGTTTAAGGTTCCATTCTCAGAAGATATCTCATGCGACCTGAGAAACCCAAAAAACTTAAACCCTCTTATAGAGAGGGCAGAAGGAAAGGAAATTACAGGAATTCTCCTCCAAACCATTGAACAAATAGATACAGATAAACACAAAGGCAAGGAATTAGCAGGGAAAGTATTAGCAAGAGTCAAAGCAGACCCAGCAGTAATAAGAAAGAAAACTATTAAACAAGAAGGTGCTAATAATGAGGAAACTATTGAATTTAATCCACACACCCAAACAGAGCTAGCAGATTTAAGAAAGACATTAATTCAAAGAAATAATACAGATGTAGACTGGCTAATAAAAAATTTATGAACAGGGAAGACATATAACCCTCCTACCTACAGATGAATTAAAAGCAGTTATAGATGCAATGGAAAACCCAAAAATTGACCACCAACTTGGATTGCTAATAGACAAAAATAAGGACAGAATAACATCGTTATGGAACTGGATTAGGGAAGCATGGAAAACATCATACCCTACAATAGACCTAACATCAGGAACAATAACAGCTAGAAGAACAGAAATAGGAGATTTAAAGATACAGTTAAGAAAGCTAATACATTTACTAAGTATATATTAGGATGATTTAGAAAACCCATGGGAAAATAAAAATACACCAGGGATTATCAGAGCACTCATACATGGAGCCCTGAGAATTATAAAATACCTTTACAAAACTTGTCACAAGGGGCATTCACAGCAGAGGACATTAGAGAAAGGATACAATTACATGAGGATTTAAATGGGAAATATCAATTTACATATTATACAACCATGCCAAACCTAGGGAGAAGAACCACAAATAGGTTCCAATATAAGAGAATAAATAATAAAACTAATAACTTTAAATCATCATACAGGGGTCCTATTAAACAGAGAAACCACAACTATTTAAAAAACCAAGGCCTTTATTGGAAAAGAAAGAATTCGCTTAATCAACAAAATCAAAATAACCCTTTCAAATTTAGGGAACAACAGGGGAATCAAAACTAAAATTGGAAAAACAATAAGAATAATCCTTTCTCTGATCAAAATGAAAATATAAATAACCCATTCCAGCAAAAACAGTCAAAAAAACTGGAATGGCCCCCCGAGGAACAACAAGGGGGGCAAATACAAGCAATGGCAAAAACATTGAGCAGTACAATTATACAGATAGCAGGAAATAACCAGACCTATGTTACCCTTGAAGTAAAATTTCCAGATACTGGTAAAATATTTCAAACACAAGTCCTCATAGATACAGGTTCTCAAGTCTCATTATTAAGGGGAATATATAATTCAAAAAGATTAATTGGAGTTGAAGGAATAACAGGAGATTCATTAATAGCAGCAGCAAGAGATGGAATTATATATTTTAGAGGATTAACAAAGGAAGTAACCTTTTATGTTTACCCAAATTTTCAAAATATTATAGGAATGGATATATTACCATATTTATTAGAATTAAAAATATATACACCAAGATTACATAAATTTCAAAAAATTTCACACAGTTGCAAATAAAACCCATATTTTTACCAGAATCTTTAAAAGCCCTTTTTACCCCACAATACCCATTAAAAGGTGGACATCAAGAGGTGACAGAGGCCATAAATAAATTAATAGATGAAGACATAATTGAGGTAGGAAGATCACATATATATAATAGTCCAGTGCGGCCAGTAAAAAAGCCAAATGGAACCTATAGAATTACCATAGACTATAGAAAAATCAACAAAAATTCTCCTAGTATAGATGGAATCTTACCTGATGCACATGAAGTAATTAACATTTTACAAAAAGACAATCCAAAATTTATGGCAGAAATTGATCTCTCAGACAGGTTTTTTGCCATACCCATTCATGAGGATTCCAGACCTGTAAAGTCAGTGAATAATGGGGGATGGTCATGTGAGGAACTCAGACCCCCGAACTTTGGCTAGGACTGCCCACAACCAAGCACTCCAAAGAAGCTTCACAGGAACCCTTTGGAAAAAAGCGACCGTCTGCCAGCCAGTGAGATTTCACCACGTCATATTAGCTTGACTTCCCTAGAGGGACTCTTTAATATCTCCCACACGGTTCACTCCTTGCAACTTCCCTGGCCTCCATCTTTCCTCGGGGCCAGGGAACCTCACCGGGCGAGATGCACGCTCTATACTCAATAAAGCCTTTTGTTATTGCACACTTTACGGCTCCGGGCCCCTTCCTGCCTTCTTGGTGGGGAAAAATACCTTACAAGACCCATTGCAGCTTTCATGTGGCAAGGAAAGCAGTATCAATTTATAAGGCTTCCACAGGATACAAAAATTCACCAGCAATTGCACATAATTTATTAGCATCTAGCATAAATCCAAAGGATTATCAATCCAAAAGTATTACATATATTGATGATATAATAATATATAGTGAAAACAAAAAAACCTCCGGAAAAATTTAAATTAACTGGTAGAACAATTGAAAGGCATAAGATGGACAATAAATCCAGAAAAAATACAACCCCCAGGGACAGAGGAAAAAAAATTTAGGAATTCAATGGAGCTCAGATGGTAGGAAAATACTGGAAAAGGTAGTAAACAAAATACATAGCATCAAGGCCCCCAGCAATAAAAAGGAAGCCCAACAGTTAATGGAATTATTTGCATACTGGAGAAATCACATCCCATACTTATCAGTATTAGCAGAACCAATATATAAAGTAACTAGGAAGGCAATAGATTTCACATGGGGAAAAGAGCAACAAGAAGCCTTAGAATAATTAAAAGAATATTTAGAACCCCAACAAAAATTAGTAGCACCAAAACCAGGAGACACAATCACATTAGATATAATATTCACTGAAACTCACAGATGTTGGACCAAGTGATAAACAAAGAACACCAGTAGGTTTCTGGTCCCAAAAATTCCCATACTGCCACAATAAATGTTCACCCTATGGAAAACATATATGGGTACTATATGCAGTGCTTCTCCATACACAGCCACTAACAGGACAAAAACCAATAATAGTCAGATCCCTACTCCCCCTCAAAGCATGGCTTAAAATGTCAGCTGAGGAATTGGCAGGTACTCAAATTGAGGAGAAAGTACTGGCATGGAAATGGTACATAAACTAGAGAAATAACGAGCACTGGCGAACCAGTCCTTCTCACAGAGGAGGTCTCTAAACTGGAGATAGATCCCCCAAGACAGACTGTTGAGAACCCAAGGGTGTCTGAGAATCTAGGGGCAGTAGAGCCTAAGTATAGACCCTCACTGAAAAATGCCTGGTTTACAGATGGATCAGCCTCCATAGCCCGTGACTCAATCAAATGGAGAGCAGCAGCTTTCAATCCAGTGACAAATACAGTGCTCACGAGGGAAGGTAAGACTGACTCGGCTCAACATGCAGAGCTAATAGGAGTCCTTCTGGCAGTGGAATATGCTATGGAGAGGGGGCTACCCAAAGTATATGTTTTCACTAATTCAATGGCAGTATATAAAGGAATAACAGAATGGTCAGGAAAATGGAAACAAAATATTTATAATTGGCAAATTAATGGAAGGGGCCTCTGGTCTAGAGAACACTGGGAAAAACTAGATGAATTAACTTCACACATATAGCTCTGTGTAACCCATATATCAGCTCATGTCATAGATAATTCTACAGCTACACTAGGGAATCAAATAGCAGATAAGCTAGCAAGAAGAATTAAGGTAGGTGAAGGAATTAATATTCGGGATACAACAGAAACATATGGGTTAAAGTTAAGGTTAGAGAAAGATGAAGATATATGAGAATATAAAATACCCCCAATGCCTACAATCAAGTTAAAAAGGGATGGGGATAAATATAAAATACAAGAGGAATACTTAGATTTCTCACCAGAGTTTATAAAGGAAATTCATATTCAATTAGGACATCCAGGACAAAAAGCAATGATAGAATGGTTTAGAATCAGAAATTTAAAGGAAAAAACAGAGGACATAAAGAGAGGCATTAATAGATGTATAGCCTGTAAAAAATGTATATACATTCCAGACAACAGAGCCACTAGGGTTAGATAGACCCCAAATATCACATTTCCAAGCCCAAATTGATTTTATTGGACCCTTGTCATGGCCTTTCCAACAAAAGTATGCATGTATGATGGTTGACATACATACAGGAATAATGTTCACCTTGGCAGCAAAATACCCATCAGCAGCCACTACAATTAAGACATTAAATATGTGGAAAATATTCTTTGGAACTCCTAAAATCATAGATTCAGATCAAGGAACCCATTTTATATGCAACAATCTTTCACTGCTATAAATAATATAGATTGGAATTTTCATATGCCATATAATCCAATAGCATCAGGAATAATAGAGAGACATAATGGACTATTAAAAGCCAAATGTCTTACATTATTAATAGAAAATTTAACAATTTACAAGCACTTCTTAATGAAGCATGCTTTGCCCTAAATGGTAGAACAAGAGTAAACAGAAGTTCTCCCCTGGAAGAACTAATTAAACCCCATTCAGAACAAGAAGAAATTAAAATGGGAAGTGTATCTAAAATTAAGAAAAATTCACCCTACAAAATATTAGTATAATCCCCTAAGGATGCATCTCTCTCCCAACAGGAAATAATCTGCAATGCAGGATACAACACCGTGTGGACAGTAAATAAACAGGGACAAATATAACAGATCAAAGTAGATAAGCTTACACCAAATGACTGAGGATGTGTAATTTAGTAAAACTGTTAATCTGGAACCTAGTACTTCTTATGATTGAACCTTATATGATTATAATTCTACATATAACCTGATGTGCCAACAGAAATTGCCTGAGCAACAGAACACAGAGATATCACTGCCCTCAAATTAATAATAATACTCTTTGCATTTTAGACCATGGAACTTTCTAGAGAAAACAGTAGGAGAACAAACAGTAGACATCTTGGCAACAGGACCACCAAAACTAAAGGACAAAATTAGGAAATATTTATAGGACTCATATCTAATGGGAGACTTGAATTGCCACTGGGAAGATATTCATATACGAATGAACCCAGAACAACCAAAACAAAGACAAGATTAAATTTTTTTTTTTTGAATAGAGAACCCAAATCCCCAGATTTTTAATTGGATTTTGTGGAATACTGGGACTGGTGAGCCATTGTCACCAACAACATTTGAAAAATATGAATTTAAATTAATGAAAAAAAGGGTGGCCATAATCTAGGGAAACATTTAATACCAATTTACATTTTGAATCAGACTTGTCATCAGTAGTGGAGGAAACTCCAAAAAGTGAAGATTCAGATCTAGAGGATTTACCCTCACCACCAAAAATGCTCATAGGGGCACAATATAAGGAAAAACAAATAAGTCCAGCTTTGATCGCTCCACATTGGTGGAGGACCTATATGTATTATCCTGAACCAATCCATACCCCCTTGTACCTTCTGCATGAAAATAATCAAAATTTGAATGCAGAAAAGGCTTGGCCACAAATTCTGCCTGGGGTCTGCAGGGAGCAAATACATTGTACCCTTGACGGCATCTAATCAATGGTAGAACACCTACCAAGTGGAGGACCACTAGAACAAGGATTGTTATATATACAGTACTACCTGGATTTGGCTAAAACAGCTATTTATAACCCGCATAGACAGCCAGTTTACAGAGATTTAGAAAATCCACCCCAGGGAATTCATCCAGATACCCTAGCATTTTTAAATTCTGAAGATCATCACAATTACAAACAACAGCCTAGGGAAAGCATTGCTCCATATAATACAAAGAAATCCACTTCAGAGCCAGAGGAAAGTGAAATAATAGAACACCTATATAGAGTGCATAGGAGTAAACCAGAAATTGGCCAAAACAGAATGAAATCATCCAATATGATCATGAGGTGGTTCATCCTGGTTGTCCATGTAATATTAGGGTGAATACCAACAATAATAACAATGCTGTTACTGCTACTGCTATTGTGACTACCTTTAAATTTCCTAATGTACTAACAGCAATAAACTTAACCTTACACAATATTCTCAAAAATCACATCTAGTTTTTCATCCATTGCATATAATAACAAGTAACAATTCATATTTTTATTATATACATAACAACAACACACATTCAGGTAGCATAACAAGAGATATTTTTATATAAACCCATTCATATTATGTCCAACATACCTCAGTAAAACATATTGCAAATATCAATTTTTAGGAGAATTCCAATTTTCACTAAGAATTAGCTATGATACTACACTAGATACATGCCTAAAAGAAAAATGGCTCCAACAACACTTAAGACTAAAATCTACATTAATTATAGACCTAGAATTATTGGAACCCCCAATGGAGCTACATGAAGTTATAAAGGAACTCATTAATAATGCATTTACAAATGCAACACTACCAATTCTACCAACATATGACATAAGCCCATACATACTCAGAGAAAATTTAACATGCATACAAAGTGCATCAAGAAATTACATACCATTTATGAATCATCTGATGTATTTCTGGTATCAACCAGCATCAGATGATAACACAGATTATAAAGATTATGAAATGAATGATGAGGATTATGAAGAAATACAATTAGACAAAATAGGAGTAACAGAGAAAATAGAAAACATAACAATTAGTGTGACATCCAACACAAATACACTTTTTAACAGAAAACCATATTATTCACCACCAAAAAATAACCCAAGGCTACCATTAGGACTTAATACAAATAGTAATTTTAATATGACACATATTATTAAAGAAGGAGACATTACATACATTATTATCTCACAGGATTCACAAATTTCCCAAGCTATGGCAATTTTTGCCTCATTTATTGTATACCCCCACATAAAATTATAAGATATTTGACTTCTCTGAAGGAATAACTTTTGGGAATAAACTCTATTCACAAGTGTATACACCATTGCAGGAAGCCATCACCCCAGAAGAATTTTTGAAATACAATCAAGGCTTCTGGGAATTTAGACACAAATATTAACTGATCTTATATAGGAACCCATATTAGAAAGACCAATTCCTATTACTAACACACCAATTTTTTATAAGATTCAACATATATGCTTGTATTCAGGACTAGTTAACCAGTCCATAAATTCTATTAAACACTGGCTGCATGATACTTACATACATCCAACCATTGATATTACATTATTTTTAAATTGTGTACCACCTACATGGATACCATGGCAAACCAAAGATTTATTACAAGCAGGTGCCCTCAAATATTTTGTTTCTAATTTACAGTTAAAGGTATCATCAAAAGGATTTTTAGGATTATTTAAACAAAATTATATTACACCACTCTATCGAGAAGTAATTAGGCCAACATTAGCTGAAAAGCTAGGATTGCTAGAAAATACAGAATTTCATCTAAATCACACACATTTGTGTAATGACACCATACAGAAATAGTACCATCAGAACCAGTAGGATGCATAATGTCGCTGTGTGAATTCACTATAAAAACTATAGCAGGAGGCACACTATATAGTGTAATGATGGGAGCAGAGCTAGATATTTCCTGGGATAGCAAATAAATTTTGAAGGTCAACTGATGAAAGGGAGTAGAAAAAAGTAATACTGTCAAATATTAAAGTTCTGATTTATTGGTAAAATTCAACATTGCCTCATGCATTGGTTGAAATTTGGACAGAGGGGAAAAGTCACAGGAAGGACTGTTAGCAAGAATATAATTTTATATGATTTTAGTAGTGTATGGACTATGATCTGAGTCTGTTAAACTTTCTATAATCACATTAAGCTCCTGTCTAGTTAAGATATGAATACATATCAGATGACTAGATGGTTTTTGCAATTTAGGTAGTTCATTTTGGAGGACCAGTGTTTTGTCAGAAAAATTTTAAATTCCCTGAACTTCAGGTGCTATTTAAAAGGAAATGATGTATAATAAATGTTTAAAACTTAGGAGACTTATGAATTTTAAATTCCTGACTTTTCACTTTTCTTGTCAGAGTGCTCATTGTCTTTGGGGAAAGAAAAAGAAATATCTATTATTTAAATTGGAAAACATTCATGTTTATCACTCATATTTACTTGGAGAACAAGTAGAAAAAATTTTAATGTTGAAGAATTTTCTACCAAATTTTTATGAGCAAGTGAAACAGGGATATTAAATTGAGTTGTAACCTTAACTATAAAGTTGACTCTTGCTAATGCTATTATCCTGGCATTCTGTTATATTAGTGGTTTTATTTCTACATTCTCCCATGCATATTAAAACCTACCTTTTCTCCTAGTGCTTATCTCTCAATTGTAAATAGTTTCAGAATATTCTAGCTTTTAATAGCAAAAGTTTATTAAAAAAAATCTTTCTCTCCCGGGATGACTTGGTAAAATTAGTTCCATTATCATTAGGTTTGCTCATTTTAAAAATGTTGGAATGCTTGATGATGGTGGCACTAAATAGGTATCAGCTTAAAATCTTCCCTTCTTAACTCCTTGGCAGAATTTTAATTTTATAGGCTACTTAGTTGAGAAGTGTTTTACTTACTGGAAAATTTAAATTGTCATTCAGTGCTATTCCATTGATGAAGGCCACCTGGAAATCATGCTCATTTCATGCATGGTAGAATGGCTGCGTAGCTGCTGGGACTTAAAGAGAAAGGGTCTGATGCTATGAGACTGTTCTGTATAAACCTAGGCTAAGGATAGGACAGTGTTTTGCTCATTTCTTTTATTCTTTTCTCTTTGATTTTATTCAAATGTAAATGCTTTTGGTTTGCTAAATATTATGGTAACTTTCATTGTAGTATCAGAGTCTTGGGTTTAAGCTAAATGATTTAAACAACATATAGAACAACTTTGACCTAAAATAAATCCTGCAGAGAAAGATTATGACATTTTCTGGGTTCTTTTGTTTTTGATGTTGTTTGTTTGTTTATGTTTTACTCTGCAGGAGAAAATGTTTCCCGGTTTTAATGCTGTTATATAAAGGAAAATGATTACTCTAGGTTTGTTGAATTAAAACACTAGTCTGATTAGAAAAATCATCCCCTCGAATGAAAATAATGTAATTACGTACATTACTTGAAAACTGTTATGCCTTTAGAAAGGCAACATTTTGAATGTTGTGGAATGAGAAAAAATATTTAAATATGTATTTGTAAAAAAATCAATGAGAATATATACTAAAGTTTATTTTTCTGTTGTCTATTATATTTAAATATGTTCAATAGAAAAAATAAAAGTTGATTCTTTTATGAATATTTCAGAAAAGAAACCCTTATGGCAGAGTAACATTGTAAGGCTATATAGGCCATGCAGCAGCAAAATATTGCTGTACGCTATAAATTGAGTGACAAATAAAGAGCTTAGAATTTTTCAAGTGCAAAAGTTCATCCAACTTAATATAATAAAAAAAAGCTAAGTTAGAACTCTTTGTTCAGAACTAACTTGAATTTCAACTTTACGACTTAATATCAGAACTAGAAAATTAGTAGACTTTTGATCTAATAACAATGAGAAGCCTGTTAATAATCCTCTTGGGATTTCATTATATAATCTTGGTATTTCATTATATCAACCATAGTGTAAGAATGTGGGTAACTCTAGAAAGCAATTCAATATTCAGTTGTGTTTGGTTAAAGATATAGACTCACAAGCTGACACCAATATATGCTTGTTTTATGTTCAAATAATCCCTTTTTTCAATATTTATTTAAAAGAATAATTTTGAATTTTGTATTGCCTTATTGTTTTGTGGTTCATGCTAGTGGTATGTCCACCCAAGTTTTTTTCTCCTCAAAATTCTATTTAAATCACATAATTTAAATAGTACAGAATAACAATAGCTAACATTTATTCAGTATGTATTTTGTACCAAGGAATATTTTAAGTATTTAATGAGTTTTAAATCACTTAGATAAGTATGCCTATAATTCTATGAGATAGATATTACTAATATTTCTATTTTGATATTTTTTTAATCATGTGCAAATGAGAAAACTGTTATATAAAAGTCAAGTAACTTTCCTGAGTTCACACAAGAATAATTGTCAGATTCTCAGTTTAAATTTAACGTCACAATCTTAAGTACCATGATAAAGTGTCTTTCAAAAAAAAAAGAAGAAACTAGAACCATAATCATGCTGGAAATTAAATGGAGGGTAATGAGTAAATTAGATATTCTGATAAGAAGAGAATAATTGAATACAATTTTAGTGTCAGAGAACACAAAATGAAGGAATCGGTGGCTGAAATGATACACAAGGGACAACAGTGGCAGAGATGGAAGCTGTGTCTCCAAGAGGTTCCTAGCTTTACATTGAGAGGTGTTTGAAAGTTTCAGATTCAGTTGTGTTAGTGAAGCCCTGTTTTATTTTCCTCAAAAACTTTCACAGAAAAAATAAGTGACTGTCAGAATTAATACTTAATCCCAGGCTGAAACCAAGCACTGTTATTTTTAGGAAATTTAATGATTTATCTCTGAAGGGCAAGGACTTTAGGTTTAGACATCAACAAAACAACAAATTTCTACTTATTTTGGACAGTCTAATTATTCCCAATGATGACCTATAAATAATTACATATGACATGCCCAACCAGTATATTTGGAAACCTTCTCATGTCACTCCTAACCAGCATGCATAGTAGTTCCCAAATGATATTACCGACCATGGAACATATCTGTCTAATTTATCCAAGCAGTGTACCATATGACATGCACAATAAGTGTACATAGAACCCTGATATTCAAGTCGTAGAAATGCACAAAGAGCCCTACTATTTAATACACTCAACTAATGTCCACATAAAACTCCATATGACATACCCAGAAGGTGTAAATAGCACCCACTATGTGACGTGTCCAGTCAGTGGACATAAAAACTGAGATAGATCCTTGTAATCTTAAAAAGTCTGTTGGAGAGAACTCTTACATAAGAAAGAAAAGAATCCTGCCAGAATTTAATCAATCTAGTCCTTTATTCACAGATAGTCAATGAGAAGTAACTACTCAAGGAAAATAAATAGCAGAACAGATGAAAGCCCAAAATAAGCAAGTATCATCCAGATCCTAAATGGGTAAGTCACACAGTGGAAGATACTTTTGAAAAATCTACTTTATCTTCACTGCTATACAAGAATGTAATGCATTAAAATTTTTTGAATTTCTAGAGGAATGAGAGCAATATGAGAAATTTTTAGAAATTAAAACATATGACTAAAAGGCAGAAAAATGAACAGAATACAGGCACTAAAAATATTTAGTAAAATCCAAAATATCTTCCAGAAAAAAAAGAGTTATTTATTTCAGAAACACTGCTGCAATCCTAACAGTAGAATGCATTGTTTTCAAAGTTTTTTGAGAAAATTATTTTGAACTAGCATTATATATTCAGTCTAAATAACAATAATTATGAAAAAAAATTTCTGAATAAAAGATATTAGAAAGTTTATTTTCTTTGTATCTTTACTGAAAAGATAATTGAGAATATATTCTAAGAATTTTAAAGTGAAATCCAAGGAGAAAGAACAAAGATATTTGAGTATAAGGGGAGGGCAATGAAAAGAACACCTAAAAGGTAAGATGTGCAGTAGACAGATAGCAAATAGTAAAAACAAAAAGGGAAATTGTATTCACCTTAACAAATTATTCATTCAAACTGAATGCACTCGGTGATAGGGTAAAAGCGTAGTATTTTTTTTAAGTAAGAAAAAATAAGACATTTTAACTTTATGATAACCTAAACACTGAGTACTTGGTTGTCAGAATTGTGGGGAAAATGTAAAATCTGTAAACCTTATGGTATAAACCCATGTTAGGGCTAACAGAAATATGGAAGTGGAGGGGAAAGTGAAGAAAGGTAGGAAAATGTGGAGTGATTAATTTTCTCATTTTTTTATGGTGAGGAAAGAATACATACTTTTAAAGTTGATGGTTCAATAAAGAGACATTAGATTATATTACTTTATATTACTTAATATCCAAAAGATAGAAAATGATCTAAACATAATGATGGAAGTTGCCTAGACTGATTGAGCACAAGGAGAAGAGGGATCAGTAATGTGGATAAGCTAGGTTTTTGTATTTCAAAGCAAGGAATCAAAAGATATTATTAGCTTATTGACTAACCCAAAATACATAAGTAAAAACATGCTCTTTGGAGAGAAACAAGTGTAGATGTTTAACTCTAGGGAATGAGAGGAACAGAAGAATTTTAAACTTTTCTGTTTGGTTTGAACAAATAAATATATATATGAATCTATAGATGATAGATAGATGATAGATAGATAGATAGATAGATAGATAGATAGATAGATAGATGATAGATAAGAACTGGAAAGATTAGCTGTATTGATAAAGCACCCTGACACATGGGGTTAGCCTGTGGGAGAGAAATGTAGCCAATCCATGGTTATGAGGAAGAGAAAAGAAACACCAGGGGAGTAAATACCCTAATTCCATTCTCCTTTCACTCTTGATATCTTGTAGGTTCCTCCTATTAGCTAACTGATCAGAAGCCAGAAGCCAATGAGCCTCTTGATGTAGTCCAGGTAGATCTGTTCATTCATCCATATAGATCAAGATGTAGAAGGGTGGAAATACATCTAGAGGGGAAAGTGAAGATAGCCAGCACATTTACATTAATAAGTTAAGTATAATGCCATTATAATGTATCATATTTGTATAGATAAATTGTTTTACATGTATCATAGTAAACTGCTGGTAGTGTTTTATGCTTTGTTGCTTAATTACCTGGCAATTTGAGAATTTGAGTGAAAGCACTTTTTTCGTAGATCTTCAGGAAACACGGAGGAATGAACAAGTGATACTGGATGGTGAGGCAGATTTAAAGCATATGTTAGTTTAAGCTTCGAAGGAGCCAGATCTTGTGGGGAACCCCCCGGGGAAATGAGTGAAATATTTGCATTAAAATCATTGCAAGGGTGAAGGAGATAGGATACTTACAGTAGTTCCCTGAGAAATACTAGTTGTGATCTGTCCCTGAAGGCTAAGGAGTCTTTCTAAGATTCAGAAAAAGAAAACAAATCTTAGGCAGTGAGACGTAGACCTTAGCCACTGGAAGTTGCCAGAGCACAGGAGGTGTGAAGGCTCCAGGTGGGGCACTGCTGATGTCTGCAGCTCCTGCTGCTGCTCCACAAGCACGCAGACACCAGTTACAGAGTTGAACATGTAACACCTGGGATTTAAAACCTGCTTTAGAGGATAGAGGTGTGGAAGGAATTCTTAAAAATCTCATCTGATTTTTCTGACAGCAAGCATCAATAAGTCCATTATTATTTTAGGCAATTAAGGGGAAAACACCTTTGTAATTAATTATTTGGTTCACATTTCTTTTTAGTATTTTTGACAGCCTGCAATTTTAAAATAAAGACACTCAAATGCATCATTTGCCACTATTTGGACACATTGGAGTTAAGCAGTCTGCTCACCAATGTGGTTGTAAAAACTTGGTTTTATGAAAACCTCATAACAAAAGTTTTCTTGCAATCCCCACGTATAAATCTGATTTGATGAAAATGAGACCTTGATTGGGAAATGTGTGGTTCTGCTGTGTTTTTTATGCTTGTTTTAAATGCAGACCCATGAATGCCTATCCCTGTAAAACCGTACGGTTCAGTGCGGCACCCAGCAGGACTTCTCCGCGCGCAGCACAAGCCCATAGGCTCAGCAGCGCCCTTCCCACTCATTCTCACCTCCGGGAAGATAAATGGGAGACATATTTCATCATGCAATCATAGGAATAGAGTATTTTTTAGTGCTTTTTGTGCATGTTCAAATGTTTGTGTTTGGACTTTTGATGTATAATAGTAACTTTTGATTGCTTCTCTTTGCAGGAAAATTTAGGAAAGTATTTTTCCAGATGAGTTGAACATCATAACGTTGTTCAAGTCAACAAATATTTTTTGAGTGCGTACTATGTGGAAGTAAATGGTCTAGGGCTTGAGACAGATTGGGGAGAAAAATAGATGAGGATCCCAGACCTACTGCTCACGTTTGAGCGGTGACAGTGGGCTTATAAATCATCATTAAATATAGTAGGTTAGAAGGTGATGCATACTATAGAAAAGCAAAAAAGTAGAGCACAGTTAGGGAGATTGGGAATACTAGTATCAGAGAAAAGAATGAAGTATTAAAATGGTCAGACAAGGGGAAAAGGAAAATTGAGCAAAGGTGTCCAAATAGTGGCAAATGAGGAAATCAGCTTTGAGGTCCTATGAGGGGAACACATTTTAGGCAGAGCTCGTAAATGGTGTGGCGAAGGAAAGACAGGCATAAAACTTGTAAATATTCAAGTCTTCTGGTCAAAAGACTCATTCAACTTGTTCCATTAGGAAGAGAACGTGGGAAAATAAGGGCAGAAGCTGGGACACCGGTTTAGAAGTAATTGCAGCAACCCAGAAAACAGGTCTTGAGAACTTGGTTTAATTTAAAATAAATTCTAATCACTAGGGAAAAAGTAAATTAAAAAAAAAAAATCTTGTCCCTGGGTCCATTTTGTTGATCAGGTTTAACATGAAGGAAGCAAATGGCATCAGCTCATATTCACCTGGTATTGATCACATTGACAAGGATTCAAAAAATAAAGACAGAAATCTGAATGGCTTTTCAGCATCCAAGCCAAGAAAGTGTGACGGTGGCCCTTTTTCATTAAAGATCACTTTTTAAGGAAAGCGATACTGCTTAATTAGTAGTTTGATTTAAGGACAGGATTTTGCAAATAGACATGCTTCATTTTGAAACAAATTAATTGAGTGTACAAAACAGATCAGCTCTTATCTAGTCTCTGGAGCTGAGAAACAGACTGCAATCAAGCATGGGAACCTTTCTAGCACTTTGCTGAGATATTTAAGTTTATTTTCATGTTTGAATCTTTTCCTTTATGTCACTGCTTTGATATATTTATATCCAACTAGCTAGTATATGTTGTGAGAAGGCAAAATATGCCCTCAATTGTTACAAAATAGTATGTTAAACTTATAAGAATCCCTCTGCAATAGGAAGGACACTCTACAACAGAAAATAAACTTTGTCAGCTTCTGTGAGAGTTCCATAAAAAAATCACTAAGTATTAATTTACAAAGAAATTGACTAAAAAGAAATTGTACATGCCAATTTCTCTGACTCAAATTCAATCAAATTCTAAGATTAAGACAAAAAATTATACCAAATAAAAACCCTTCCACATAGTTCTTGAATCAAAGTTTAAATCATCTCAATGATTTGAGAATATTTAGAAAATAATGGTAATGTTCACAATGCTTATAAAACATAAAAACTGTGGCCAAGCTGTATATTGAGAAAAATATGTTAAGCATAAAAGTTTTCCTACTAAAATACAATGAATATAAATAGATTACAATATTGATTCAAGAGATTCTATTAAAAGATAAAATAAAACCTATGCAAAACCAGAAAAAGAAAACACAGAGAAATTAGGCTTACAAATTAAAACAAACTTGAAAAATAAAGTACTGAATACTAAAATAAATTGTTTAAATAGACAAATGAAGCTCATATGCCACCAAATATTCTAACTAAAAAATTTAGAAGAAATAATGTGTATTGTAGGATAAAAATACTAAGAAAGCCACAAAATTAGGAGTGAGAAAAAAATTATAATAAATAATGGTGAAGTAAATAACTATAATTATAATAAATAATGGTGAAGTTAAAAATTATAATAAATAATGGTGAAGTAAATAACTATATAAACATATATTTATGTATTTTATAATTAGGCTAATATTTTTCAAAATCTGTATCTTTGTTTCTACTAGTGTAGAAATATTTTTTAATAAAAATCCCCAAACAGCCAATAATGATAAAAAGAATTAAGAAAATTGCCCAGTAACTAATCTCTTACTTTCATAAGTACCAGGCCAACATACTTCATCAGGAACATAATTTATATTCCACTGAAAATAAAACACAATATACAAAAGGAAAGAATTTTTCCAATTCTTTTACAGGAGATAACATAGCACTTAAGTCAAAGCCCAACAATAGTAATAAAACCACTATAGCTAAATAATCCATCTGTGCCTATAGCTGAATAATCTATCAAAATATAAAATAAGTAACAATAAACTTAATTGATGAGTCAAGCCACAATATTTTACTGAACCATAACACTTTAGTGAAATGTAAAGTAAGAATTGTGTAATGAAGAGACAATTTGTATATTTCTATAAGCTTGCTTACTCTAGAAAGAGATTTGTCCTTCTTAAGTTACTTATATTTTGTTATAAAAGTAGAGTAATTTTAAAGAACTTATTCCAAATCATTATAAGAATATTTATATTTATGAACACATGAGAATTGTCAGTAAATATTTGAAAAAGGAATCAAAATAAGTAGGGGTTAGCTTTGTAAAATGCCAAAATATGCTATAAAATCAAAGTAAATGTACATGTATCCTATTGGTGCCAAGTAAATAGGTAGATCAGTGAATCTGAATTCCAAATAAAATACAGAAGAAACACTCATATTGGTATAAAATAGATGACATTTAAAATTACTGGTTAAAAAATTATTCAACAATAGTGACAAGATTGTTGGCTTGGTATTTTATGTGAGGGGCAAACAATTAGATCCTACTTTTTCTGTTACTCTAAATATGTTTGAAACTTAATTTAAACATATAATAAAAACCAAATGTATTTGCATATATTTAGATCAGGGGTCAGGAACCATTTTGGCTGAGAGAGCCATGAACACCACATATCTTACAATGTAATTCCGTGAGAGGCCCTGGCCGGTTGGCTCAGTGGTAGAGGGTCGGCCTGGCGTGCAGGAGTCCCAGGTTCAATTCCCGGCCAGGGCACACAGGAGAAGCGCCCATCTGCTTCTCCACCCCTCCCCGTCTCCTTCCTCTCTGTTTCTCTCTTCCCCTCCCACAGCCAAGGCTCCATTGGAGCGAAAGTTGCCTGGCACTGAGGATGGCTCTGTGGCCTCTGCCTCAGGTGCTAGAATGGCTTTGGTTGCAACAGAGCAATGCCCCAGATGAGCAGAGCATCGCTCCCTGGTGGGCATGCTGAGTGGATCCCGGTCGGGCGCATGCGGGAGTCTGTCTGACTGCCTCCTCATTTCCAGCTTCAGAAAAATACAAAAAAAAAAAAAATGTAATTCTGTGAGAGCCATACAATATGTTTAACACTAAATACAAGTAAATGTGTGCATTTTTATGTAAGACCAACACTTTTAAAGTACAATAAGTCTCTGAATTCTTTTTAATAACGTTGTTAAGCTGTTGCTAACCAATGATGAATAAAGTACTTCTTACCATTAATGCGACTTCTGGTGCTGCATGGTTTTGCTAATGGCTTTGTAGTCTGGTTGATACATGGTGAGGTTAAGCTTCATGCAGGCATTAAGACTTCCATCCGTTAAATGTGATCGTATGTTGGTCTTTTTTTTGTGTGTGGAATAATAAAAGGTTTTATTGAGTACAGAGCGCTTCCCACCCGATGAGGTTCCCTAGCCCCGGGGACAGAGTCTAGGCAAGTCTCAAGGGGTGACCCGCATGAGAGATATTTAAAGGGTCCCTAGGGTGGTCAAGCTAATATGACGTGGTAAAATCTCACTGGCTGACAGAGGTGTCGCTGTTTTCCAAAGGGTCCTGGGAAGTTTCTTTTGGTGTGCTTGGTTGTAGGTAATCCTAGCCAAAATTCACGAGTCTGACTTTTCCCCATTATCCACCGACCTTACATTCTGACTTTTTGTGTTAAATATAATAAGGGTGCTGTTTATTCATTTGGCTACTTCCTGCTGATTAGGGGCATCATGGGGAGGGGAGATTGGCTGGTGATGGCTTTGAGGGGTGTCAGGAGGAACATCTGTTTGGCCATGAGTTGAGAAACTTCGTGGATAAGGTCCTGTAAGGATTTAAAAGAAAAAAAGAGGAGTAATAGGAAGATTTGCAGGGTCCAGCCTTTTGGTGAGCTGGAGATGGGTGGATTCCAGTGGTTCCGACTGCCAGTGGTCCTGTATGGAGGCAAGCTTGAGGCAAAACTGCATGTCAGGAGTGGCGTAAAAAGAGGAAAAGAAGGGGTGTCTCATCCATTCCCATAACCGAGAACTTTGAGGGAACTAGAGGTCCAGAGTGTGATGGCAAAACAGAGAAGGTAGCCCCCATGTCCACAAGAAATGAGATGGACTTACACACTAGTTGCAGCATATCCTGGGTTCTCCAAGTCCAGGCCATGTCCTAGGAGTTTGAGTGATGCACCAACCTGGCTGGATTGGCCTCCCATCTGGGTGGCCCATCCTCCATGTAGAGACGCTGAGGAAAAGCCTGTTGCCCAAAGGGGCAATTGCTCCACCAGTGACCAGGCTGCTTGCAGCCAGGGTAGGGCTCAGTGGGCAGCTGCAGGCAGAGGCCCTTCTGGGACCAATGACCCCACTTGCCACACTTAAAGAAAGCTGCCGGTGGAATTCCTCTTTGTGGCTTGGACTTGGGTCGGGAACTTCCTGTGCCTTGCCACTGTTGCTGTGCCAGCCTCAGGGCTGCCACAATAGTTTGGTTTTGGAGTATTACCTTCTGCTGCATGTGGGCCTGGTGAACAGCCTTGGTCTGTTTCTACTAGTTGGGACTGTTAAAAACTTTAAATGCTGTGTTCACAGGTCCTGGATAGGGGTTTGGGGGTTGAGAATAAGAGGAGGGGGGCTCCTGGGGAGCCTGGTACCCAGATCCAGCCAGAAATGCTGGAGCCAGAAGCAGGACAGGGCCAGAACTTCCTTAAAGAAAATTGGGGTTGGGCCTTGGGGTCCTGAAAACTGGTGTAAGAGCCAATAGTAGGTAGAGAAAGGCCTGATGGAAGAGGGGTTTAAGAACACAGTGGAGAAGGAAGGGGCCCCTGGCCAGCAGGGGAAGAGAAAGAGAGGCTGGTAGTGGTGAATAAAAAACAGGATTTTATGAAGGGAGGGGAGGAGACTCTCAGAGGGAAAAGACCCAAGCAAAAGAGGTCCACAGAGGGACCAGAGAGAAGTCCCAAGAGAGGGGCACCCCTGGGGGTTAGGCAGGAAGGGGAGAGAGTTGGGAATCTGCAGAGAAGGAAAGATCAAGAGTGGAGGTTTTAGGTGAGGTTTCTCTGGCCAGAAAAAGGGCCTGTGCAGTGGAACAGGCAGCACAGAGATTAAGGATGGGTGCACAAATAATTAGAAGCCATGAATGTAAGAGATCTCCAATCAGTTCCCAGCTTTTTTGGCTACAGTTAAATTGGTGAGGGTGTTAAAACCGAAAATCCCTTCAGGAGGCTAATTCAGTGAGTTCTGTGGCCTGGCCACAGTGGAGAAGAAGAACAGTTTCTTCTTCTTTAGGGAGGGAGATTCCTGTACCCCCATGGCCACCCTCAGTCCTTGGATTGGTCAGAATTGAGAACTGGCATCCCAAAACTCAAGCTCTGGCCATGAACGGATAAGGTAAAGTGGATGTGCTTGGGAAGTCTCCATGGGCACACACACTCGGAGCGAAAAGACATCCCTGATGTAGCTACAGTTTCTGGACAGGGAGTCTTGGTGGAAAGAACTCAAGGGTGGCTGGAGGCAGGGGACTTACCGCACTGTGCGCCAAAGTGGGTGGAAGTTCAGAGATCCTGGTTCTTTCTCAGAGGGGAAGAGAAGAGGAGTGGTCCTTGCGGACTTCAACTCCTCCCGGGTTTTTGTCACCAAAAGGTAAGGTATTTTTCTCCACTGAGAAGGAAGGAAGAGTCTAGAGCCACGAAGTGTGGAATAATAAAAGGCTGTATTGAATACAGAGCGCTTTCCGCCCAACGAAGTTCCCTAGCCCCAGGGACAGAGGTTAGGCAAGTCCTATTGGTAGGTCTTAATGTTCTTTAGATGTGAGAAAGACTGCTCATATGCATATGTAGAGCCAAACATGGTCACTACAGCAATACTCACACACTGCAGTGTGTGGTATGTGACCGAAAGTGCATTCCAAGTTTTGAAAATCTTTTGGTCAGCAGGCTGAAGTTTTTCATTTCTCCCCATTTGCGTTTGCTCACCAACTCTGCTTGTTTTCATGCAGGTTTTTCCAAATTCAGTGACTGGAACTTATTCACCCACATGTCTGAGGCCTTCAGGTCAGTAGCTTGTAGCTCAAAATCTCTGATGGAGACATTGGGGATGTAACTCAGGTCGGCGCTTCCACTGCACACTCGTGTGGATGGGTGATGAACTTAAAAAGATGAGTGCACTCATGAAATTCTCCAAAGCATGCCTTGAATGACTGTAGGAGATTGGATGTGAAGCCCACTAGCTGCTGGAGATCAAGATGTTGAGCAGGGTCACTTGCTGTGCATGCATTTTTAAACTCTCCCAGTTTTTCAAAGTGTAGTAAGCAACCTGTTTCAATGTCGGCAATGAAGAGTTCCAGCTTGTTTTCAAATGCAAACACTGCTTGTTGAAGGGATAAGACTATATTTCCAACACCTTGCATTTTAAACATTGAGCTGGTTCAGATTTTCAGTCATGTCCACAAGATAGTAAAACTTCAGGAGCCACTCAATCTTAGCTAACTCAGGATGCTTGACATTTTTCATCTCAAGAAAAGTCGGGATTTCACTCAGACAAGCCACGAAACTGCTGAGCAACACCCTCTTGAGAACCAATGCATATTGTTGTGAAGAAGGAGACCAAGATAATTATTCCAAACTTCATTCAGCAGTGTTTTAAACTGGCAATTATTTAAAGCTCGAGCAACAATAAAGTTGACCACCCAAATGACCAACGACATCACCTCACCAAGCTGCTCGCCACACATCTGAGCACAAAGCGCCTCCTGATGTAGGATGCAGTGAAAACTTAGGATGGTCTCTTTTCATGTTCACAAAGAAGGGCTACAAATCCTCTGTATTTCCCCACCATGCATGGAGCACCATCAGCACACACCGAAATACAATAAGTTTATCCATTGGTAGATTTTTTTCTTTAGCAAACTCAGTGAAAGACTTGAATAAATCCTCCCCTCTTGTTATCTCTTTCATAGGCAAAAGAGCAAGACTTTTCTCACATAGTGTGTCACCAACAGCATACCTTGCAATCACGCTGAACTGGGATAAATGGCTTACATCTGTTGACTCATCCAAAGCGAGAGAAAAAAAATGGTGCTACATTTAAGTCTTTCACTTGTGTTGCCTCAATTTGATTTGCCATCATGATGGTACAATTGTGAACAGTTCTTGCTGACAGAGGCATGTCTTTTATTCATTTGATTATCTTGTCTTTATCCGAAAAGTTGTCAAAATGTTTATTGGCAACATCAAGCATGAATGTTTTGGCATACTCTCCATCTGTGAATAGCCTTCCATTTCTCACAATTGCTAAAGCAACAGCAAAGGTAACCAAATTCCAGTCACCTTGTTGGGTCCAAACACAGAGTTGCTGCTGACTAGCTTGCACTCTGCACAGTAGCTCTTGACAAGCTTTCTTCCTGCTGTCCCCCACTGGATATTTTGATGCAAATGTAGTATGGCGTGTGTCGAAGTGCCGCTTTATATTTGACCATTTCATCAATGCAATTTTATCATTGCATATTAGACACACTACAGAACATGCTTTCTCCACAAAGGCAAATTTCTCTGTCTATTCCTGCTGAAAAGTATGATACTCCTCATCTTTTTTTTTTCTTTTAGCCATCTTCTTCATCAAAAGGGTTTGTGCAATTAGCTAGCTGGCTACTTGATTAAAAGAAGAAAAGTTTACTTCCTGACCTCACAACGACCCATGTATGTTACATATTATCCAATAAATAAATATTTGATGTTGTCCCAGAGGATAGCTGTGATTGGCTCTAGCCACCCGAAACCATGAACATGAGCAGTAGAAAATGAATGGATTGTAATACATTAGAATGTTTTATAGTTTTAACGATATTATTTTTTTATTAAAGATTTGTCTGCGAGCCAGATGCAGCCATCAAAAGAGCCACATCTGGCTCTCGAGCCATAGGTTCCTGACCCCTGATTTAGATAAATAATGGAAGAGTCTTAGCTTCTAATCTATGAAGAGAAACGTTAATAAGTTTTCTAACATTAAAATGAAAATTTCCATATGGGGAACAGATGTAATATACAAAGTAAAACAAGACATAACAACATTCTGGAAAAGTATTTGCTTCATATTAGATAATCATGTTTTATTCTAATGATTGTAATAATTTTTCTCCTAATTCCTTCTGCATCCTTAGAGAAGAATTCTCTAACAAGTATACCATGCAGCTCTCATTTGTCATGACAGATTTACTGGTGGCCTGAAATATTGATCACCCAAGGTAATGGTCAAGATTTGGAATAGATGGCAGTAAGGGTCCTATGGTATACCCCAGTATGCCATAAGTATGGTGATTTCTATGCATAGCATAATGTGGAAAAGATTGGGGAACACTGTAGGATTAGAGATAACTGTCTGTTCATAGCCTGGGATGGATAACTTTAAGAAACATGACTTCAAATTGAAAAATACTCAAATAAATGGAAAGATATCTTGTGTTCATGAATTGAAAGAATTAATATCATTAAAATACCATATTACCCAAAGTGATCTACAGATTCATTGTAATCCCTATCAACATTTCAATGGTACACTTCAAATAAGTAGAAAAAATACTAAAATTCATATGGAACCAAACAAGACTGTGACTAGCCAAAGAATCTTTCACAAAAAGAACAAAGTTGAAAACCTAAGACTACCTGATTTCAAAATACACTATAAAGCTATAGTAATAAAAAATATATGGTACTAACATAAAAACAGACATATCGACCCATGCAACAGAATAGAGCTCCCAGAAATAAATCTATGCCTTGATGGTAAATTGACCTTTGACAGGTGTGCTAGGTAGTACCACCCAATGGGAAAAGGATCATCTCCGGGAAATCAGCTATCTACATGTAGAGGAATAAAATTGGTTTCTTATCTCACTCCACAAAAATTAACTCAAAATGGATTAAAGACTTAAATCTAAGACCTGAAAGCATAAAACTCCTAGAAGAACATGTGACATTTATCTTGACAATAATTTTAAAAACATGTCCCCAAAAACACAGGCAACAAAAGCAAAAATAGGCAAATGGGGTATCATCAAATGAAAAAGCTTCGGCCAAACAAACAATCAACAGATTAAAAAGACAACCTGTGGAATGGAAGAAAATATTAGCAAACCATGCATCTGGTAAGAGGCTAATAAATAAAATGTATAAGGCACTCAACTCAATAAAAAAAATAAATGGCCTAAATAAGAAAATGAACAAACATTTGAATAGAAAATGAGTAGACATTTTTCATAAGAAAATAGACAAATATATTTTCTATGTAAAATCTATACCATATATAAATAAAAACACGTTCAATATTACTCTTGATCAGGGAAATGCAAATCAAAATCACAATGCAATATCACTTCATACTTGTTAGGATGGTTGTTATCAAAAAAGCAAAGGTTGACAGTTGTTTTCAATGATGTGGAGAAAAAAAATCTTGGTAGGAATTCAAATTAGTGCAGCCATTATGGAAAACAGAATGGAGGATCCTCATAAATTAAAAAAATAAAGTACAACTACTATATGATGCAGAAATTTCACTTCTGGGTATATACCCAAAAGAAACAAAATTATAATTGTGAAGTGATATCTACATTCCCATATTCCTTTTAGCATCTTTCACAATGGAAAATATATGGAATAAAAATAAGTGTCCTTTAATGGATGAATAAATAAAGAAGATATAATATATTTTTTAATCTAGACCAGCACCTGTTTGCAAATAAGATTTTCCTGGAAACAGCTATATACATTTATTTATGTATTGTGTTCAGCTTTTGTGCTACAATGACAGGATTAAGTTGTTGAGAGAGTGTAGGGACTGCAAAGCCTAAAATATTTACTATCTGACCCTTTACAGAAGATGGTGCCAACCTCTTATGTAAACCAAAATGTTGTTCTATCTATAGTGACTGCATTTAAGATGATAAACATATTTCCTTTTTGCTTATATAAAGCCAATTATATATGTGGATGATTTCTTTGGCCAACTACCTTTAGAATGGGGAAAATTAGCTAAGTTACATTTAAAATTGAAAAAAACTGAGCAAAAATTTGATTTTAATAAAACAAAAAAAAAATTCTATTTGGTTTTGTGCACAAACTAATGCATAGTGGAAATAGGTCTGGAAGCTGCACAACTAAATGTGTCATGTAAACAGTGACAACAACTTTGTAGTTCCAGCCACATATATTTAATCAAGTAATATGTAAAAACAATTCATGGGAATGTTAAGGATTTGAGAAGCAAAATGTATATCATTTCAGATTTACTTAAAATATTTTTGTTTTCTGATTATCCTACCTGGATTGCCCTAATGCTTGCAGTAGGCAGATGCAACTCTCTGAACTGAGAGTGTTTGAAGCTCTCTTTGAAGGGATTAGGATTCTCCCTAGAGACCAAAAGCTGTGAAATGGCAACTTGAGGAGACTGTATTATATAGCACTGCCTGGCAAAAAAAAAGAGAGACCGGCCAGAGATAGCATCTGGTTGATTTGAATTAGATAATTCTTATTAGTTCCACCAATTATTCTTTTTCCAAATATTTTCTAAGTGGTCTTACCATCTTAAATTACTTAAATTACTAGGGGAGGCTTTCCAATGGGAAAGAAAATGGTCCAGATGGTTATTATATTTCTTATTATGAACAAAAATAGTCAAATTTTGTCAATTTTACATGGGTTTGACACAATTAATTAATGTTTCCCAGAGCATTGAGTTTCCAGAATTGAGGACTGGAAGATCAATTCCTGGATCCAGAGTTTTCCACCAACTTGTCTCTTCTGATCATTTTGATGCAGTCTGTGCAGAGTGGTGACAATGTGTTGTCATTCTAGAATGTAAAATTAAGGTCACTTTACCAGTGAAAATTTCCAGTATTCACCGGAAACCACTAGGATGGCAGCTTGCTCTCACCATAATTAGTGATTTTAATTTATATAAATAAAGACTATAGATTCAGAAAGCAGTGGGAACAATAGCAATATAAGATTCAGAGAAAAAACAACAAAGTACCCAAAGTTGTTCTGAGGGGATTTCATGGCTGTGTGCAACCCACTTGTTGCGCTGTACCGGAAAACATATTCTTTCTCTCAGTAAGCCACTGAGGCGCAGTCTCTGCCATATGATATTGGGAATGATTGCAAGGCTTATAGCAGGCTCACTGAGTAAGCATGATCTAATTGATGAGTGACACTGCCAAGGTTTGGCGGAGGTGGCACATCAACCATGTATTTGCCCACTTTACATGGAAGTAAAGTTTGCAGTGGATCAAAGAGAGTTTTCATAGCCCAAGGTATATGTGTATCTGTCATGACTAGCCCAACTTCATTTTTTCTTAACTCCACAAGTAACAACAATGTGATGACTTATTTTGGCTTTCCGATACCAAGTTACTTGGAGAAATTACATTCCAGAGTAGTGACATGAAGATTCTGTTCTCCAGAACAAATTATTACATCCTCACATGCCAGCCCCTCAAAATAAGGACTGCATGTAATCAAGGTGTTGTAACCACTGCTCTCTTGGTTCAGAGACCAATCTCTCATAATTATGTGCAGTCTCAACTTAGGTGGTAAAGCTGTTTTTTTTTGTTGTTGTTTGCTTTCTTTCTTTCTTTCTTTCTTTCTTTCTTTCTTTCTTTCTTTCTTTCTTTCTTTCTTTCTTTCTTTCTTTCTTTCTTTCTTTCTCGCTCTCTCTCTTCTCCCTCCCTCCCTCCCTCCCTCCCTCCCTCCCTCCTTTCCTTCCTTCCTTCCTTCCTTCCTTCCTTCCTTCCTTCCTTCCTTCCTTCCTTCCTTCCTTCCTTCCTTCCTTCCTTCTTTCTTTCTTTCTTTCTTTCTTTTTTTCTTTCTTTTGCCCATCCCTTGACTAGTGATCTGTTTTCAGGGGTGGGTATATTTATTTCTGGGTAAAGGAGAAGGTTCTAGGGCAGCGGTTCTCAACCTGTGGGTCGCGACCCCGGTGGGGGTCAAATGACCAAAACACAGGGGTCACCTAAAACCATCGGAAAATACATATTTCTGATGGCTTTAGCCGCTGAGAAGCCGCGCTACTGTCTGTAGCAGAGCTATTCAGCTTGAATGCACGCCGTTATGGACATGCGTTCCAAACTGAATGCCTGCGGTCATGCGCAGACGTGATTGCATCATTCATCCGGGGCCTAAGGGGCGGGGGAAGGGGGGGGAATGCTCCACAGTCCATAGCAGCGCATTATGTGTGTCCAGTGCTTGCTGACGTCATCAGTGGGTGGGTGCAGCAAGCGCCGGAGGACAGAAGCCTAGGAGGCAGAGAGCCAAGCGAGCCTGAGAGACAGCCTGCTGGTGTAAAAAAGGTTAATAATGTAAAAACAGTACACACACCATACACACAATACTGTGTAAGTGTAAGGTGCTTTGTGTGTAATCATTACACAGTACACAAAGCAGCTTACACTTACACAAAGCACCATACATTTACACAGTGTGAACTACATCAGTCTTATACTATAATAGACCACTATAAGATGTAGTTCACACTGGTGAACTACATCAGTCTTATACTATAATAGACCACTATAAGATGTAGTTCACACTGTTCCCCAATGTATAATTATCTCCCATATCTCCCACTATTTTCCCATATTCTGAATGAGGAGACTGCTGAAAGAGGCCTCACACTGAGGAATCTGCTGTGTGGATTCTGCAGTGTAAAAGATCTGCCTCCTATAGAAATCTATTGGGGGTGGTGGATTCCACCTTTGGAATTTTTCTGCTCTAGGAAAAGTTCTAGCATGGAAAAAATTAAGCAACATGCTCTATATTTGAGCGGAATCTGCTGCAGCCTCCCATTGACTTGAATAGGAGAGGAAGAAATGTGTCAGAACTGCATTTCTGCCGTACAGGGGATCTCTCTTCTGCAGAATCCATGGGTCTCCCATTGAAGTAAATGAGATGTGGATTCCACCGCAGAAACTGCTGCTTTATAGTGTGAAAGAGCCCTGAAAGATACCATGCTGTGCAGAAACTGCAGTGTATCCTATGACGTAGTTCACACTGTTCTATATAGAAAACTTGCCACTAATCTGGAAAAAACAGATCCATTAGTTAAGCAGCTATTTATGGAATGGTAGCCCCAATACACTAGGTAAGGAGGTCTATTAGTAATAAATATTTCTCAATATATAATTAAATATTGTTTTTGTGATTAATCACTATGTTTAAATTATGTTTGATTTGTAGCAATGAGAATACATAATGCATATCAGGTATTTATATTCTGAATAATAACTGTAGCAAAATTACAGTTATGAAGTAGCCACCAAAATTATTTTTTGGTTTGGGGTCACCGCAACATGAAGAACTGTATTGCGGGGTCACGGCATTAGAAAAGTTGAGAACCACTGTTCTAGGGGCTGGAAGACCCTTGTCCTGCCTCTTTATCAAGGACCACTGTTTCCCTACTTCTTCCTCTTCTGTTTGTATGCGTGGCCACTTTACTTCTCGTTTCCTCTTTTCTATTCTGAATCTTGTTCAGTTTCTGATCATTGAAAACCTTCTGCAACTCCTGCGAATTTGTAACACCTTGATTAGTGACTTTTGAAGAGAACCAAGTTTTCCACTCCGGAAAATACTTCTTTGTGATACTGATCATTTTAATCTGGTTATTTTGAAGAAATACGGGTCCTCAGGATGCAATGTAGAATTCCCTCAAACTGCCTGAAGGAATTTAGATAGAGGACCTGCTCCAAAAGAGGAGTTATCATCATATAACTATAGTTTAATATGAACTAGCATGTGATAGACAAGGAGGAACCTAGCAAGGCCCTTTTGATCACAGTCTTCTCTGTTTGCCATTGTTAAAGATGGCCAGCAAGAATTTCTGTTTTTCTGTTATGAGATTGCCTTTCTGCCCTTTGTAGTCCCAGACCACAGCCTCCCTGTATCCTTAGCTCAAGATGGCAGATAAACCTTAACTACCATTTTTGATTTGTCTTCCTGTCTCATATTCTTATGGAACCCTTGTATATACATACATAACAAAATTTGGTTATTGTCTACTATTAATCTGTCTTATGTCATTTTAATTATTTAGCCAGCCAGGTGAAGTAAGAGGGCAAAGGGATTTTTTTTTTCATTTCTTAAGTCTTAAAGTCTGTTGACACACATAGGTGAATTATTTTTATCAGTGTAGATTGGAAAGGCAAAGGGCAATGGGATAGAAGAGAGAATTTGATAACTTCAGAGGGCAAAGAGGATTATGTACTAAACACAATTAGCAATAAAAATAAATAAAACCCTGCTAAACTAACAATTTCTCTAAATGTGCACAAAGACACTACAGGTCCCATAGAAAATTTTGGAAGCAATACAGAGTGAAACACAAAAATTCTTAGCATATGTCTAAAAGCATAGAAACTGCTAGACTGAAATAGCTATCAAGTTCAATATTAGATTGTGCAATATTCCTTGCAATGGCATCATACATTCGTGGAGGTATTTTTGTTTTTGTTATTACGGCAATAAAAAGCAAGCACTGTGGGAAAATCAACATGGAAAAATAAACTGGAATGGTAGTGTCTAATATAATCTCCAAATTTGAGAAGTTATTCAATACCCATTAGGTGTACACTTCCTGTCAGTAAGTAACCATGGTTATATAAAAATAACATAAAATTATATATTTCTTTCAATTTATGTTCATTTTTTAAAATTTGTGTACAGTATTTTATCAAACAGCTATTAAGTTGTTAAGACATAAATGCTTATTAAGTTGTTTGAACCTAACTTCTTAATACATAGAGCTGCAGGCACAGTTTGGTCCCAGGGTTTTCACAAAGCAATGGTTGAGACTCTAAAGACTGAAACCAGAAAGCTTGAGGATATTTCAATCACACTATCAACCACAGTTATATTATTTTTTTTTGTATGGATTTGCCTAGCATTAGTTTCTTTTCCAGGGTTCTAGCAGGCTGGCTGTACACAAGGGTAGGTCTCCAGAGCATGGCAAGTGTGGTAATATCATTTAGGGTCCACACTATCCAGCTGTCCCTGGTAGCAGTGTGCATGGTGGCAGATCCTGCTTCAGAATAAACCTACCATGACTTATAGCACCCAGCCCAGCACACCGTCAATTAAATACAGTTGGTATTTATTTACTAAATGATTTTAGAATGAAATGTAAGGTATCTAGAAAATAAAAAACCTAGCATGTGTGTGGTCAGTACATTTTTCTTTACAATAATGAGTGTTTCCTCTTTCTAGTGATTTCTTCCTATCACTCCACTGATTTGAAAGAGGAAAGGGACGTTGTTCCTCTTCACTTCTGCCCTTCTCTTTATTTTGTTCTCTTGATGTGAAGATTTCCCATGCTTGCAGTTAAGGCCACCTTAGGTGTCAGCAGAGTTAATTTACTATTATAGAATGCAGAATTGGATAGGATTTTCAAGACTGGTTAGGTTTGGATCATCTTTTTTTTTTTTTTTTTTTTTGAGAAAGAGGGAGAGTGATCTAACAAAGTTGAGCGGCTTGCTCAGGCCACTTGGATTCCCACTTTCGAAGTTAGGACAAAAACATAGTTCTGATTCCCTTCTAGTCTGATAACTCGTTCAGCTGCACTGCCGTTGGTTTCTCTGTGAAATTTAAGTTCATTTCAGCCTTTTAAAAATTCTTGAGTTAATTAACCATAATTTCTTTTCTTCAATTAGAAGCAGCTTATCACTTTATGTTTGAGAGGAAACCACTATTTCATCTTGAAGATGGTTCTTTTTGTAATGGCAGGCTAACTTTTCTCTTCGGGTTTAGGAAGTACTTGGGAAAGAGAGGTACTGTGCTCTATAAATATAAATGGTTATATTCTACCAAAACAAGCTATAGCATATCACATCTGATATTTTTTGTGACTTTGCATATAGATTGTATGAATTAGAAACGCACTTTTTTTGAACTCTAAAGCTGTTCATAAAATTGTCACAGAAATTTGCATTTAAAATATACATATAGAAAATTTGCACACATTTATGGAGCTCTCTAGAATTCTAAAGATGTAAAATTTAATACCTCCTGGCAAATACTTCCCAGTTCTATACTAAGAAAAGAATGAAATACTGATATTATATGAGTGTTGTTTAATTTGGACCGTATGAGCTCTAATAATGGAGTAGACAGGACCTTGAATATTAGACTGATAATATTTACATTTAAAATGGAAAAAATTATACTTTTTTCCAACAGTCTAACAGCTAATTAAGTATTGCTGGATCAAGCATATTTTTATTATACCAAACTAAAAAACATAAAATAATTGAAATTTAAATAACTGGTCAACATTTATTTAAAAAGAGTTTAAACACCATAAAAATAGAATTGTTCAAAAAGAAAATTATTTAAATGAAGCATTTTCATTTAAATTAGTTTTTGTAGGGAGTGAGTTTTTATACAATAAAACTTATTGAAATGACTGCATTATTATAAATGGGTTAATTTTTAATGGTTAATTTTTGCTAATAATTTATTTTTTATACTAATAAAGTAGTACATAGTTATTCATAGGTTTTAGAAAATACAAAATCATCACTAAAATAATAAATTAATGCTCTTGAAATTTCACCATCTGGAGATAGTTTCCATTAATAGTTTGTCTATCTTTTTTCAGGTTAGGGTTTCATTGAGAATATAAATTTTCACTGCTTCATTGTTAAAGATAATATCATCAGCAAGCCATGGTTAATTTTTTCTTCATTTTGGGGCATTTAGGATGCTTCTTTTTTTTGCCTAGAATTAACATTTTGATAAACACTCCTGTACTTGTTCATTTGCAGACCTTACTCATTATTTGGTTAGGATAAATTTCCTGAAGTGGATTTTCTAGATTAAAACATTTGTACATTACTAAGTCTTTGAAAAACATTTCTGTGTTAATTTCTAAAAATTCTATGTGAAATATACCAGGCACACTCTTTTCCTCTAAGTCTACATGACCTAAGTTCTGAAACCCTACTCCCATCTTTTGCCAACATGATAGGAAAAAAATGAAAGGGAATCATAATGTTTACTTTGCATTCTAAATGCTTATGAAGCTTTAGATTTTTTATTATTAAAATATTTTAAATATGCAATATGCTTAGAGAATACTATGACAATATCCTTTAGATGAGAATATACAAATATTTATGAATTTTTATTTTGGTTATAGTTGTACAGTTATTTCTGTGTGCTTGTGTTTGTATGTGTGTTTATATGAAGTAATTTCTTACATACAGTGTCGAATTATCCCTCCTAAATCCTATTTCTCTACTTTCATCTCCAGGAGCAATCATTTATCGTAAATTTGTTTTATGTCATTAGAGTCAGGTGTTCGGTTTTATATCCCCCACATAATATTTTAAACAATAAACATGGCTAATTTTCACTCAGTGTTTCTTTTATCATTTGTACTAATGCTTCTTGCATTCATTACTCTTATTTTTTATTAAGTTGGAGTTCATCCTTAGGTAATTCTTTTAGAGAGGAAGAGCTAAGCTAGAAAATGGAGTTTAGGCTCAAGGCTAAATGACAAAGATGACTAAGAGAGCTCATGGCTGTTTTCATTTTGGTTTATTTACCCTGGCGCAGCAAACAAGCACTGAATATAGTACAAATGTAAGAATTTAAACTGATGGAGGAAGCACTACATCTTCTTTGCATATCATATAGGCCTCTCCCAAATTCAGTGGTCTTGACAGCCCATGTAGACTGAAATGTTCCCCAGGCAGAAAAGCATAGAACTGTGGGCTCCTTGCTTTTCTTTTTTTTTAAATAATGAAAATCATCAGCATGCTTAACAATATTACTACTATTTTTTTTTATTTTATTTTTTATTTTTTGTATTTCTCTGAAATTGGAAACAGGGAAACAGTCAGACAGACTCCTGCATGCGCCCGACCGGGATCCACCCGGCAGGCCCACCAGGGGGCAATGCTCTGCCCATCTTGGGGCATTGCTCTGCCGCAATCAGAGCCATTCTAGCGCCTGAGGCAGAGGCCGCAGAGCCATCCTCAGCGCTCGGGCAAACGCTGCTCCAATGGAGCCTTGGCTGCAGAAGGGGAAGAGAGAGACAGAGAGGAAGGAGAGGGGGAGGGGTGGAGAAGCAGATGGGCGCTTCTCCTGTGTGCCCTGGCCGGGAATCAAACCTGGGACTCCTGCATGCCAGGCCGACGCTCTACCACTGAGCCAACCGGCCAGGGCCTTGGGACACCCAATATTCATCCTTCATCCTCTCATATTCCTCACTAAGAAAATACCAATTTTATTTGGATTGACAATGTTCCAAGTTAAACATATGTGCTTCTCAATGTCCCTTGATGTTATAAGGGTCACAGTTACAGCTAAAGAGAAAAAAAAAATATGACTTGGAGGAAAATTCTTTGTAAGGATTTGATTTAGCTGTTTTACATCTTTTTGTCTTACACTTTTGTCAGGCATCTTTTTTAAGTAAGAGGAGAGGAGATAGAGAGACAGACTCCCACATGTGCCCTGACTGGCCACCACCTGGCAACTCCCATCTGGGGCCATGCTTGCAGCCAAACTATTTTTAGCACCTGAGGTAGAGGCTCGACAGAACCATTCTTAGTGCCTGGGGCTGATGTGCTTGAACCAATCAAACCATGGCTATGGGAGAGGAAGAGGAAGTGAGAGAGAAGGGAAAGAGGTTGGGGGAGAAGCAGATGTTACCTCTCCTGTGTCCCCTGACCAGGAATTGAACCTGGGATTTCCACATGCCAGATTGATGCTCTACCACTGAGCCAGTCAGCCAAGGCAGGCATTTTTTTTTTTAATTACTTACTAATTTTAGAGAAAGAGAGAGAGAGAGAAACATTGATTTGTTGTTCCCCTTATCTGTACATTCATTGGTTGATTCTTATATGTGTCATGACCAGGGATTGAACCTGCAGCCTTGACATATTGGGATGACACTCTAACCAACTGAGCTGCCTGGCCAGGGCTGTTAGGTATCCTGAGAGCATAAGAAGGACAGTTCAGGAGTAACAATCTAAGGTTAGCACTTTGGGGAGCCAGAATTATTTTCAGATTTTTTTGTGTAAGAGAAGCTGTTTTGAGAGAAGGTGGAAAGGTGGAAAAAAAGGAGAAAAGAGAAAGAGAAGGAGAGGAAAGAAGAGAGGGAGAGAGGGAGAAAAGAAGGGAGGACAATATCTTTCTCTACAGATTGATGATAGATGATAGGTAGATTAATAGATAGATAGTTTAGGTTACTATTTTGACATCTGTTACCAGCAATCAAATACAACTTCTTACTGAGAAAGCCATATAACATAATAATCTCACAATTCATGGAATACTCACATCACCTAGAATGAATGTCTTCTTTTTCTGGGCATTAAAACCTTTTCTTTGCTAGGCCTGCCTGCAGCAATGCCTTTTGCCTGAATTTGTGCAGCACAGCGTCAGTGTTTTACTTGAACGTGTAACCAGGTGCTTGCTGTGGATGGTTCCAGTCCTAACCTAGCACACAGTGTTCTGTGAGATGTTTTGAATGAATACAGTTCCAAACGTATCTCTATTTAGACTTAGTACTTGAACAATTGCTTAAATAGATATAGATATAGTTTCAAAAATCACTTTTATGTATGTTATTTAGATATTTCTCCGTTTGGTATTTTCTTGCCACCAGTATGATTGCTGTAAACTGATTCTAGTCTGGTTTTGTAGACTGTGAAAGCCTTTTATCATCGTTTCATTATCTTGTTATTTTAAAGTTTTCCATGATATTTCTGGGTGCATGTATATATTTTTCTTCTATTTTTTATAACACTAAATGGCTATTTCCATAAGAAATACCTGCATACTTTTTTTTTTACCTCTAAGGAATTTTATTATATAGATTTATTTCTGTATTCCCTTGCCTCTTGTTCTCTGTTTCCTCCGTTGGAACTTCCGACACTCTCCTCAGTATCCGTTAGCTTTTATTCCCCCATGCTGTTTTCCTATTTCACATCATTCTGGGAGAATTCTTTGGCCCTATCTTCCAATTCAGTAGTTTGTTCTCAAATGTACACATTCAACTATTTAATCTTATATTTGTATTTATTTCAATAATACTTCAAGAATCATACAGTTTCCTTGCCAAGATCTCTAATTTGTACTTTCTAAAATAACTTTTTCTTGTGTGGTGGATATGCTGTTCTCTCTTGTAATTCCTAGTATTTTTAAAAATCATTCTTATTTTTAAGTCTCCTTTCCCTGATCTCCTAACTTGCTTGTTTTCCCAGCTGTTATTCTTGTTATTGATTTTCAATCTCGGTGCCATCCTTTCTTGAAGACTTGTCTAAAATATTTAGTATTTCTTGATGGTGTGCCTGTATTGTACTTAGGGTTCCCAGTTAGCCTCACTGTGATTCTGTTGGTTGTTTATTGTGCTCTGCCTGCAGGGAGCAGAAAAAGGACAAGTTGCTCACAGGTGTGGTTGGGGGCTTCCAGTTGCACTACTTTTCTATTGCTGTGTAACAAATCACCATACAGTGAGTGATCCATAAGAATACCCATTTATTATCTCATAGTATGTAGGTTAGAAATCCAGGTGGAGTAGGTCAGGCTTTCAGGAGCCAAAATCAAGTCATCTGGGCTGGGTGTTCTTTTATCTCTTGACTCAGGTGAATACTCTGCTTTGGGCTCATTCAGGTTGTGGCAAAGTCCATTGTGTGGCTATAGGTATGAGGTGGCTGCTTTCTTGCTGGCTAGCAGTCTACAGCCTAGAGGCTGCTCACATGCCTCCTCATGTGCTCCCTTCCATCTTCAACCCAAAAACGGTGTGTGGAGTCTTTCTCACTTTTAGTATCTCCCTAGCTTGCCTCTGTATGAACAGCTAGGGATAGGTCTCGGGTTTTTTTAAGGGCTGGAGTCAGTGATGGGGTTCAGCCAGTTTGCACCATCAGCAGAACTGAACAAATACCTAATGTTTTGTGTTTTTTTGTTTGTTTGTTTGTTTGGTTTTTATTTTATATTTTTCTGAAGTCAGAAGTGGGGAGGCAGAGAGACAAACTCCCGCATATGCCCGACTGGGATCCACCTGGCATGCCCACTAGGGGTTATTCTCTACCCATCTGGGCTAGATGCTCCATTGCAACCAGAGCCATTCTAGTACCTGAGGCAGAGGCCATGGGCCATCCTCAGTGCCTGGGGCCAACTTTGCTCCCATGGAGCCTTGGCTGCAGGAAGGGAAGGGAGAGACAGAGAGGAAGGAGAGGCGGAAGGGTGGAGAAGCAGATGGGTGCTTCTTCTGTTGCCCTAACCGGGAATTAAACCTGGGACTTCCACACGCTGAGCCAATGCTCTACCACTGAGCCAGCTGGCCTGGGCCCTAATGTTTTGTTGAGTTTGGCAAACCTGTTGATAAAATGGCATTTATAATCAGGATTCTCTCTAAGGTGAGGTTTTTCAAAGATACACACAACATGTTCAGAGAAGAGAAGTCACTTAACTGTTTCTAATAAATCAAACACAATGCCTATTAGTCTGATCAGCCTACCTCTAAAGGAATAGGATCCTATTCCTACAGTCAAAAGATGGTTAAGGATAAATCACACAGCTGATGATGCTCGAATAAAAGTGAAGAACATTGCTAGTGAGAATGCCAATCAAGAAGCAATATGAACATATCTTAAATAACAGTTTTATTGTTCTTTGTCAGGTATTATTTAATATTTTTTTATTAATATTTTAAAACTCTTTTTTATAATGTCTAGTTTTGTGTACCTCTTTTATTGTTCTTATTTAAGTGTTAAATGCATGAAATAATAAACTACCTTTCAGTTTATCTTTTTTTATATACTTAAAATGGTCATTAGGGCAGAAAATTGGTTTTAAAATTATTTGAATTCCACCACTGGCTGGTGTGATTTACACTGGGTTCCTTCTGGATGATCTGAGATAATCTCCCTATTTTAAATTCAACTTTGCTTGCCATATAACACAGTCACAGGGTGAACTCACAGGTTTTGGTGAATAGGGTATGAAATATTGGAGGGCCATTTTTAGATGTTCTAGCAACAAGTACACAGCTTTATTTCTCCATGCCAAGCACCCATACTTGTTATTCTTACCTGAGGCAGAGCTGCTCCTTCTTCCTGCTTTTTAGAACAAGGTAGGGATGGGAGATAAATTGTTACTCAGTTGTATTAATATAAACAAAGTTACTTTTTACATTACTCCTTGCCTGACCAGGTGGTGGCGCAGTGGATAGAGTGTTGGACTGGGATGCGGAGGACCCAGGTTCAAGACCCCGTGGTTGCCAGCTTGAGTGTAGGCTCATCTGGTTTGAGCAAAAGCTCACCGGCTTGAATCCAAGTTCGCTGGCTTGAGCAAGGGGTTACTTGGTCTGCTGAAGGCCCATGGTCAAGGCACATGAGAAAGCAATCAATGAACAACTAAGGTGTCGTAACGAAAAACTGATGATTGATGCATCTCATCTCTCTTTGTTCCTGTCTGTCTGTCACTCTCTCTCTCCGTCTCTGTAAAAAAAAATAAATAAAAAAAAATTGCTCCTGCTTTCCATGATATTTAATCTTGGAGAATACTAGGATTCTTTCACCATTTGTTGTTATCCCTTTCTGTGCAAGTTTTGGACTTCAGTTTTTCCTTTTTCAACTTAATCCCATATGTTTTCTCTCTTTAAGGAAGCCATAATAATATTTGGCCCACTCAGGGCAGTCTCATGTGTCTTGACCAGAGCACTACAGCAGACTGAGTGACCCCTTCCTCAAGCCAGCAAACTTGCACTCCAGCTGGAGACCTCAGGGTTTTGAACCTGGGTCCTCTGCATCCCAGTCCGACGCTCTATCCACTGCGCCATCTGCTGGTCAGCCTGCATTATCTTCTTATATTGTTTTTATTCTCTCTGTAATTAGTTTCCATGGATTTATATCAAATATATCCTGATGATGTGAACATTTAGTCTCTACATTGTACCGTACCATTGTGTTTGGAGCTATATTCGGTTCTCTATTTGTTAGGTGTCACAGAAATAATATGTTTGAAAGCGAACCCTTGATTCTTCAACTCCAAAATGTTTCCATCCCATTAATTACCATCTCATTAGTGTTATTACCAACTACCTCACTGCTCATCAAGAAAATGTGATATGTCTTTTCTCCCTCAATTGGGACATCTGAAATATCACTAGGTCATATTAATTTTACATTAAATCATAAACTGTGCCTATTAGGTTGTGTCTCTCACCTAGACTAATGGGTAAGTCTCTTCTAGTACTTTTACCTTCAGTCTTGCTATACTTTTCTTCATTTCCCATGTGGTATCCAGCATGATGCTAAACTATGCAGTGTACAAACTTGACTACTTGCTCAACTTTCTAATTGCTTCTTGTTGCACTAGGATTAAAACTTTAACTTCTTCCCAAGGCCTAATACAGCATCCATGATCTGATTCCCATTTAACTCTCTCATCTCACTTTTCCACTCTTTACTATACTTTTGCCACATGGTCTTTTCGAGCCTTTGTCATGCTGCTTCTATTCCTGCAAGAATTGACTGCCCTTGGCTCGTTGCTTGTGTGGTTGACAATTGTCCTTCAGGTCCCACATAAATTGTATTTCCCCAAAGACGCCAATTTTGTCTGCCTGCTCATGCTATCTCTCATATACTGTTCCTGCTAATTTCCTTATATACCCTGATTTTTCCTTTTTATTACTTAGTCAAAGAATGTCTCAACTAAGCTCTAAACTCCATAAGACAGAGGCCATTACAAATTTGTTGATCACTATATTACCAATGCCTAACACAGTATAACTGTAGAGTATATTTTGGGGACATATTTTCTGAGTGACTAAGTAGATGATCTAATGACTGAACAATATATAATAAAAGTACTTATTAAAATAGTATTGTTGTCAGTTGCCATTAGTATTTCCATCAGAAATTCTGTATGTCAAAAATTAGTAATTTCATGTATGAATTTACTTTTTGTGCTGTTTCTTTTGTTAATATATTTATGATTCTCACTTTCTCAATTATTAATTTTGTTTAAATTCAATTTTATTTGAAATTAATAATTTTACTTTTTCTTTCATTTAGTATTTCTCTGACAGTCTTTGTCTCTTGTTCTTTTATAATATTGAATAGATAACATAGGGTTTAATTTTATATTTTCATCCAACTTGTAGCTATTGATATCTGGAAAGGAGCTAACCTGTTTGCATTTGTTGTCACTGATACCGTGCCTGGATTCTGATAAGGTCTTGTTTTCCAGTTCTACTCTTCTTTTCCTCTTAATCATTTGGGGGTGAGCTCTTGTGGGTACTGTAAAACTCCTTTGGATTTTGAAATTTACTTCCTGTTCCAAACTTGGTACCCTGTCAAGGTTGAGGAATAAAGGTGGGTTTGTATTCTTAGGAAGAGCGATCAGAGCTTTCCACGTGAGAGAATGTTGGTGCAGAGCAGGACAGAAGACCAGAGACCAGGTCTCCTTTAGGCTCTCCATTGTCTCCAGCACCTAAACCAGCCTCTGCCAAAGATGGGCCCTAATGAGTCATGGTGGACTGAACGAATGGATAAAATAGAATCAGTCCATTTGTACTTTTCTGCCCTGGGAAGTGTGGCCTCGAGCATCTCAGCCCTGAGCACTGGGGGCCAATATCCTTTTTCTTGTCCCAGTTTATGGTCATCTTTTCCCTGATAAATTACACAAGGGAGACAAACATATGAGAGAAAGAAAGGAAATTAATATTATATAAAGTAGAATTTTTTCCCCCTAATGCCAGAGCCTATCTCTAAATTATTATGTGCAACTAAGTGACTCTCCCTACTCTCTTCTTTCTCCAACCCTGGAAATCACATCTCAGGCTTTCTCTCTTAGATGAGATGTGATATTGAGTAAATGCACATTCATCAAAGTAAAATAAAAATTTCAAGATCCTTGGTTCTTTTATTATAATTTTATATGAATCAGTTTCTAACAAAAATATTAACATCCTAGTTTGAATTTTTTTTTAAAAATTAATTCCCATCCCTACATATTTTTATCACTTTTTTTATTTGCTGGCAATATCTGCTATGTCAGTTTCATGAAAAATGAAGAGAAGAAAAAGAGGAGAGGAAACAAATGATATCCTTCAAGCTGCCACCTTTTCTTGGAGGTGTTGCTGAGTGTATTCTCTGCTGACATTAACTAATGTTCCCCTTATCTATCTTTCTGAAATTATTGATTCAGAGTCTCATGAACCATACTGGGCTTGGTGGTGAAACTGACTTTGTTAGAATCTTTGAATGAAAAGGTAAAAACAGCAAGCAACCTATACTACTATGGCTGGCCTTTCAAGTTTTTAAAAATTAAGCAATAATGTCAGATCACTGGATAAAACAAACTGGTAACATAGCGTGAACGAAAAATCTCCAGCAAGTGATGAGAATACTGGGCAAAAACCCTATATTGGGAAACAAAAACCAAACCATTATTATAAAGGACTTGACTGAGAACTGCTATCCTCCCCCATGTGTTTGCTGGAGGTCAACAAGAACATCTAGTTCTTTGTGTTCAGGTCAAATGCTGTATCAGAGCAATCTAATGCAAAGGAAAAAAGGGGGAGAGTAAAGAAACAAAAAGACTCCAAGTTCCCTTTCTCCATCTCAAATGGTAGAAGGAAGAAGGAAGATGTCATCCCCAGGACTTCCTGGCAGTGTCATAAAGTGTAAATACACCTCCTCAAGGATTGTGTTCGGTCTCAATTTGAACATCTGTCTCTTTGAATCTTTCATTTGCAACAGTGTGAAGCAATAGTGCCTTTAATTTTAAACCTGTTTACCAAATCTCTACACGATTTATTTCAGAAATAAATTGATGTGGCCGAGAAGATTAACAATACAAATTGTTGCAAGTATATTCATGATTTAAATCTAAAATCTCTTATAATTGAAAATACATTTGATGAAATATGTATACATATAAGTATATTTAACATCTTGGTTTTCTGGTGTTGTTTAAAATATCTACTGGTGACCTAGAAATAATGAGACAAATGTGGGAAGGGATTTTAGGATTATTTATTTGAAGGACAGAAAGGTCTACCGTAATCTATTGTAAGGGAATGTTGACTGCTTCGGCATGGAGAGAACCAAACTTCCGACATAAAAAAGTACGTTTCTGAGGTTAGTATGCAGATAATTCACCGGAAGAGATTTATAGAAAAAGTAATAAGCAAAGATCAATGCATTACCACTTAATTTATAAGTCAGTCCTTATAGACTCTGAATGCACAAGCAGCCTCGCTTCATTCATAAGATTAAAATGCTCATGCTTACCGGAAAAAGATTTAAAGCCATTTTTCATCCATTCATTTTTTTGTTTATCATGTAGAGAAAAGATTTAGATGTTCAATCTAGATGGAAAGGAGAAGCACTTCAGGAAAATTCAGTGACGGGCCTGACAGTTTGATGACGTGTGTTCTGCCACTGAAGCGGTGGGATTAATGCTGCCTGGCACCAGTGACAAAATGTAATCACTCCCAGCCCAGGAGTGCCTCGCTGGTTTATCACCCACATTGTGCTTTACAGGAAAAGGGCTTTGCTTCATGACAATTGTAGTTAGAAGTCTGTCAACACATTCTTCATATTAACTTTCATTATATGCTTTTAGTTATAGACAACTTCCCTTCACCTCCACCGCTGTCATATGAGTGTGACAAGGTGACTGGTGATAAAAGGGAAGAATTTTAAATTTTATTTTATTTTAATTAATTAATTAATATTATTATTATTATTCTGAAGTGAGAAGTGGGGAGGCAGAGAAACAGACTCCCACATGCACCTGACCCCCAGATCCACCTGGCAAGCCCACTAGGGGGCGATGCTCTGCCCATCTGGAGCAATGCTCCATGGCAACCAGAGCCATTCTAGCGCCTGAAGCAGAGGCCATGGAGCCGTCCTCAGCACCCAGGCCAACTTTACTCCAATGGAGCCTTGCATGCAGGAGGGGAAGAGAGAGATAGAAAGAAAAGAGAGGGGAAAGGGTGGAGAAACAGATGGTTGCTTCTCCTCTGTGCCCTGACCAGGAATCAAACCCTGGACTTCCACACGCCAGGCTGATGCTCTACAACTGACCAGGGCAAATTTGAAGTTTTATTAATATATTTTTGATTCCCCTTTGGGGTCATTGACAATAACATCCTTGTTTACCTGGAAGAGCAATGATGGTCCTGCTCCTCACCTTACTTTAAAGTAGCTAATCTGAGGACACTAAGGAGGAAGCATGCCTTTGGAGTCCATTTTCTCTCTGAGTTGTTTGAAGCCAAAGTTGTTGAAGCTTGAAAAGGTCCGTGCATGGGGTAAGCTTCCCCTAGCCTCTCAGAGGCAGGTTTGAAGTGGTGAGAACCATGAGCTTTTGGCTAACTCGCCAATGTCACAGCTTTACCTACAGCAGTGCAGAACTGTGCATGAATTGTTGAGATGACCAGCACTAATGGTCATGACTTCAGTGTCATTTATTGGATTTAAGAGCAACAGAAACTAATGTTTTGAGCTCCAGCAGAGTAGAGTTTCTGCCCCCCCAAACTGCAGGGATACCAATAGGATTCCATCTGGCTTTAGCTGGATCCACAAGAAGTGAGCCCCTGAGGATCATCTGCAGGGAAGACAATGATGTGGTAGCAAAATGATATGGCGCTGGACCCCTTTGTAGATGAAGAACAGTTGTGTTAATTTGTTTACTTTAACACATTTAAAATTTAAGGCTCCTAGGGCTAACATGAAAGAAGAGTGGCATTTACAAGTGGTTATTTATTGAAAACATAATTTGGTACTCTGAAGTGAAGAAGGTACAACCCTTATCCTTGAACTTACTTTGTCGCCAGGGAGATGGACACATAACAGCTCATTTCCATTTGAATGAATTCTATAATAGATAAAATGGAGACACAAGCAAGGAATTAGACAGCTAAGCCCTATGAGCATTCACTTTCTCGTTCTCAGAGTAAGGATTACCATAGCTCCAAACTGCCACTATGATGACAAAATAAATCAATAAATGTGAAGTGCTGAGTACAGTGCTTGAAACCTGAGTTTTCTCCTCTGTAAAATAATCTCACTTCCCTAAGTTTAGATAAAGACTGAGTGAGGCAATGTGCATAAAGCACTCAGTACTTTGCCTGGCACATGTTAAGCACTCAAAATAGCTATTGATCTTGCAACTGACATTGTGATTTTCATGGTGCAAACACAAGGCAACTAATTCGGTGGGCGGCACATGCGTGGGGTGTCAGAAAGGCTGTCAAAGCCTTCTTCCCAGAAAATACGATACCTGAGGTGAGTGAGTCATGAAGGATGAAAACCTTCCTGACAAGTGAAAAAGATGGGTGAGAGGGCATCCTAATATGTTCAGTTCTCCCGTGCAACTGCACTTTCTAGGATTGACACAATGTCTTCTCTCTGAACTGTTGAACCCCATGGTGAGTCATTAGGGTAGGCCTTTAGAATCGTTCCTGTAGCTTTGCTGCCGGAGTACTGTGTGTAATCTTGCTCACATACCACACTTACAGTTGGAAAACTTAAAAAAAAAGTATTTTATACTATTAAGTGAGAGCTATTAAAAACAGTAAACAAACAAAAGAAAAACACACAAGAATGTGCTTCAGTTATGCATTTGTGTTGTCAAGTATAGAAACTCAGTCAAGTTCAAGTAAAACAGTGTTTACTGTGATGAGGAATATGTACCAGTAATGAAGAATTCATAGCTAATTCCCAACTAAAGAAAAGTCTGCTTTTTAAGAGTGGTTTGTGTGTTGTACAGTATAGCAGAACTAGGTTAAAGATTGTATAGATTTTTCACATTCTAATTCTACCTTTATTATATGTTTCCTACAGTTACTCTAAGATGCTGCCATGCCATATATATATATATATATATATATATATATATATATATATATCTTTTTCAAATTAAACATTTATTATTAAAATTTAATTTTTTATAACTTACAAAGTATTACCCCAATAAGTTTAGTATCTGACACAATACATAGTTATTACAATATTATTGACAATATTCCTTACACTTTACATCCCCATGACTATTTTTATAACTGCTATACTATCTCTTAGTACTTACTTCATCTGTTGGTATTTTCTTATGTGTATTTGATGTTGTTGTTGTGATTATTGGGAAAGAATGAATTTGGAGACTGTTAGTCATCTGCTGAATTTATACCTACATGCCTAGGGATTTTTAAACCTTCAGTTAATGCTTATTTTATTGGCTGTATTATATGTGAGTGTATTTATGATTAGACTTGCAAATTCAGTATAAGTGGCACAGGCAAACTTGACCCATTTTATCTAATCTGGTGTATGAGTAGCAGTGGTCAGCTTTCTTTTTTCACTAACTCAGTCATTGAAGGGGTAATGACAACCATCTTCTCTTAGTTAAAGGTAGTTAAAGGGCTGCTCTAGACTTTATCATTTTTAATTGCTATGAGCAAAAACAATGCTAAATTGTTGGCTGTAATTTAGAAGATTCATAGCAATATCTATTGGCATACTCAGGCATCTATCCATTTACTCTTGAACTGGGAACTTTTGCTGCATAATACTGGACTAGAAGAAACAAAGGTACTTAGATTTATGTCAGTAGTGAGGTATTTCTTTGAAGAATTGGAGAGATAACTATCTCTGCTGTCACAGTGACTGGTTTTAGAAGGGATTCTCCATACTCTTTATGGTAATATGCCAATTTTCCATGCAAAAAAAGGTTCACAGCAAGCCATTCCCCCCAAACCCCAGAAAAGGTGATTCTCCTTCCCACTCCTATATTTTGGAGTCCTGTTTGAAAAGTCATTGCTCTAGACCAGAAAGTCATGTCCCATTATTACATATGAATACTGGAAACATTTGCCCTTCCTGAGCAAACACTGTGCCTTCAATATTTATTGCATGAGCTATATACTGCTCACAAAAATTAGGGAATATTTCAAAATGATTATGAATATGAAGATAAAAAGCAAACATTTGATAATTTTTATTAAACAAGAACATCAGAAGAGCAAATGACAAGTCAAAGAAAATTGTTTAATTATGCAAATAAAATGCAAAACCAACTTTCATTGGTGAAAAAGGCTGAAAGTACTGGAGTATCTGCACATTCCCTGATCCCCTAATTTTTGTGAGCAGTGTACATTGTATGATTGAATCATGACAAAGTGTGGGCTCCATCATTCTAAATTAATTCTTTTCTCTTTTTAAATAATATTCTTAATATATAACAAGAACCCTATAATGTTCTAAATAAATAGACCAAATGGACTCTTAGCTAACTATGGAAATATAATTATACTTCTCTCTGCAAGCAAATCAGTTAAGAATTTTTTAGAAAATGATGTTTGATGATTTTGCTCCTTCGTGATGGTTTGCATGTCCTCATTTCTCTCCTTCACCAATGCCTGATAGTTACCTGTACTCTACTCCTTGTTCCTGTAGTCATCCAAAGTCAATGGAGATTTTCCTGAATGTCAGGGTAGATCATGAAATGCCTGTTAGCTACCTCTGAGAAAAGGGAAACTAAGTAGGAATTTTTGTGTCCTGTTGCAATATAGTTCATTCTATGGATACTTGATCAGTATGGTCAATCAAGTACAGCTACCCTGGCCTTATGTTATTAAACTAATATGTGAGTTGAACTAAATGTGCTAATGGAACAAGCCAGGATTCATGTTGTCTGCCACCCTTTTTATTTCCAATTTCATGAGAGACAGGGACCAATTCAGTATAAGTGCATCTTTAATTCAAACTGCAACAACTTGTGAAGGTAGGGGACACCAGTCCAAAAGAAGTGCCTTCACACTCTCTTGGTGCTGCCGGTTTTATAAGGCTCAGAGGCTGTTAGTAATGGTTTAAGAGGCAAAAAAAAATCATGCAGTTAGTCACGTAACAATATGCAGAAGGTAGGGGTTCAGTGCAGAAATGTCTCCTCTACAAGATCTTATGATGTAACACAGGCCCACTTAGTATGGGTCTATCTGGTGCCCTTGGTAAATCTTTAAGATAGCCAGGGTCAGGTGTCTCCCAGATACAGCTGGGGCCTGGGGCCTCTAGGATCATCTCCTTCTGAAAATTATCTGTGAAAAGACTTTCTGTTTTTTTCCTTAGGATACAAAGTTAAGATTTAAATTGGTAAACTAAGTTTTTAATTAATGTATAGGACTTAACTTTTTACAGTAAATCCTGTGGCTAGGCTTTTGCAAACAGCTATTATGATTTAAACTCTCCTAATTGGCAGGTCCCTCCCCAATGTAAACTTTCCCTGACATTTCTGCAAAAAGTAAACTTTTGCCTGCATTTCAAAGTAAAGGGCAGGGAGACATTAAGAGAGAATAGGAGGCAGAATAACTATTTCCTAATCCTTACATATCTCCTATTCCTTACAACTAAAATCTATAATTACTGAAGCCAAATTTCTCACATTTGGGCTCCCATATCAAATGCAACCATCTATAGTAAGGGAGCCTAAGCATCTCTGAAAGGGTGTGGCAGGAAGCACTGTCCAACTTTGGGTGTTCTGTATCAGATTTTTTCTCCCAGAAAAGACAATCACCAAACAACTTTAGTTATTTAAACTGTCTCACATAATACTAAATTATTGATCTAATAATTCAGGATTGATCTAGTAATTCAGGATTTCAGAGCCAGAGTAGTTGTGAAACTATGATCTGACTTTTAATGCTATTCACATTCTCTGCCTTCTTTCATAATGTAACCTAGGATTTCCTGGTTCCTCTGAAGAACTAAAAGAACACTAAACACTTTTTAATCTGCACATAAAATCTTGTGTACTGAGCCCTCTTTGCAACAATCAATTTTAAGGCATCTATTTTGTGGGACCTGTAAATCATTCCCAGTCAGCAAGGCTGATGGATTGCAAGACTGTGACAGAGGATGGAAACAAATAAGCAAGTAGTTTAATAGCTAGAGAAAGAAAAATTCACTCACTTCATTCTCTTTATTTTTTGATCACATATACAGATACATGAACATTCCGTGATGTTTCCACAGAGGATTGGTTACAACCAGAAATTTAAAAATATAAAAGTACGCACTATAATTTCTATACATAATTTTTATTAAAAATTGTAAAATTGTCCTGGCCAATTGTCTTAGTGGTAGAGCATCAGCCTGGTTTGTGGATGTCCCAGATTTGATTCCCAGTCAGAGCACACAGGAGAAGTGACTATCTGCTTCTCCTTGCTCTCACTTCTGTCTCTCTCCTCTTTCTCCCCTCCTGTAGCCATGACTGGATTGGAGCGAGTTGGCCCAGGGTGCTGAGGATGGCTCCAGTTGCAATGGAGTGAGGGCCCCAGATGGGCAAAGCATCACCCTCTAGTGGGCTTGCCAGGTGGATCTGGGTAGGGTGCATGCTGGAGTCTGTCTCTGCCTCCTCTCCTCTCAGTAAGTAAAAAATAAAATAAAATTGTAAAATAGTCATTATGAAAGATAGCCTAAAGGCAATACAATGGTACTGTAAAATATAGTTTCAGAAGTAAATACAGAATTTTTGTTTAAAAATCTATTAGAATATGTCTGTGGCCTGGAAAGACACTCGGGGAGTAACAGAGCTGCTTAAGGCAGTGTGACATGAGGAATGTCTTCTCTTGGTTTGCTTGCTCAGGAAACCACAATCTAGATTCTATAGCTAGTGAAAGTCAATTTAGTCTAACTTTCTATCTGGAACAATGTCTGGAGTTGTTGTTTACTGTATGAGGAGAAAGAGTATTAATTTAGAATGATTAGACCATCACCCTTTTTAAGACTAAGTCATCCACTAGTTAATTATTAAGGCATACTGTTTATAAGGTGCTGTTCTAGGTGCTGTAAACCCCAGCTCTCATAGAATTATTTTTCTAGTTGGTTGAACAATGAACAAATGCAGAATTAAATATATACTCTTCTGATTGTAAACAGTGCAATACCATGGAATCAAATAAAGCCGGCCAAACCCTTGGGATAAGAACTCACCAGGCAAGAGTAGAGAAAATCGTATGAAAGAGAAGATACTAAAAGATAAGACTGAAAAGGTGGGTGTGGGGAAGATGAAATGGGAGGGGGGTGGAGCAATGAGGGGTTGGAAAATGTGTCAAGTAGCAATTGAGAAGCAATGATAAGAATTTTAGTTGTATTTTAAATAGAATTTCAATAACTCTTTATTCAAGAACTGAAGCCAAATATAACTGAAGAATTATCTTTGCTTTGGTGAAATCAGGGTTGTTTTTTATTTTTAATTTTTTATTTATTTTATTTTTATTTTATTTATTTATTTATTTGTTTGTATTTTTCTGAAGTTGGAAACGGGGAGGCAGTCAGACAGACTCCTGCATGTGCCTGACCGGGATCCACCCAGTATGCCCACCAGGGGGTGATGCTCTGCCCATCTGAGGCATTGCTCTGTTGCAACCAGAGCCATTCTAGTACCTGAGGCAGAGGCCATAGAGCCATCCTCAGCACCCGGGCCAACTTTGCTCCAATGGAGCCTTGGCTGCAGGAGGGGAAGAGAGAGACAGAGAGGAAGGAGAGGGGGAGGGGTGGAGAAGCAGATGGGCACTTCTCCTGTGTGCCCTGGGCTAGGAATCAAACCCGGGACTCCTGCACGCCAGGCTGATGCTCTACCACTGAGCCAACCAGCCAGGGCTATTTTTAAATTTTTTTTTATTGATTTAAGAAAGAGAGAGAAAACATCAATTTGTTGTTCTTCTTATATACATTCATTGGTTGATTCTTGTGTGTGCCCTGACTGGGAATTGAACCCCCAACCTTGGCCTAATGGGATGACACTCTGATTTGGCTACCTGGCCAAATGAAAACAAATACACATAAATAAGATGCCTTAATGTTGAAAATTAATGTCAGCTTTCAATTTATATAGTCAGTTTCATGATAAATATGATTGATATCTCATAAAAGCAACCTTCTGGAATGGTCTTTCCATCTGTGACATGTTGAGGAAGAGGCTGAAGCTGAAGCTCTTGCTCTGAGGTTTGGTTTCTCTGGCCAGCTGTTAACATTGTCTGCTGAACTGCTGTGATCAGAACTGCGCTCACATTATGTCTGTGCTTGTGGGCAGTCACTTCCAGCTTGAATTCAGGAGAGAAGCTACATACAATGACATTTCATGTGGAAAATAATTAAGCATGTTTCCTGGACTGTGGCTGAATTTTAACTATTTCAGTCCCAAGATATGAGTATTAGTCATAACCAATATACAAACTGAGTTTTCCAATCTTCTATTTTACTCTACATGAATTATCGCTCATTTCCACTTAGCATTGAAAGAACTGGTTTTGAGATGTATTTCCTTCAAGGTATTTTGTTTATCAGAAGTATTTAAATGTCCATGTGATAGATTATAAATTGCAACCTAGAATGCTTTAACTAGAAAACACAGCGCAGCAAAATATAACACAATCTGTAATTGTCAAGTGTACCTTCAAATAATCTTCAACAGTAGAACCATGCAGTTTTATGCAATGTCTTACAAAGAACAAGGAACAAATGGTTCCTTTCTAATTTGCTACAGTTAAAGCAGTTTTGGGTTCCCTGAAGGAATAAAGAAAGGACTCTGCATTTGGAATACAAACTGTATGCCAGGCTTAATGCAAGGCATATGCATATATACTAACCCATGTCCTATGAGGTAGACATAATTAGTCTTATGAGCTAGATAAAATTCTGTTCTCAAGGTAAGAAAGTAGGCAAACAGACAACATATCTAAAGTAGAATGTGTTGAAATTGCCTTTTTAAAAAATGTTATGTACAAAGAAGATTCAATTGCTTAGCCTCCCAGTAGCTCTAAACTTCTTTTTCTATAACCAGCAAAAGTCAGCCTGTACCACAAATTCCTAAATGTCACCATCAAAGGCTCTTTTCTCTTCTAATAATTTTCTCTATTTCTTCCTTTTTGATAACACAGCTTCAGAAACATACAGTGATTCCCTTTATCCAGAATTGCAAAAGACAAATGTAAGCAAAGATAACAGCAAACCAAAATAGGTTTTTAGGTATGGCTGTCAGTGTCTAGAATTTTGTTTATGTATGATTCTAAAAATGCCCCCAAATGTTTCAAGCCTCCAAAGCCACAGAACCTATTAATATCATGAGATACTGCTCCCAGGATTGAGTTATGCAATATGGAACAATTGACCTTACAGAAGAGAGATTGTCCAGATGTTTCTAGCCGAATCGTGTGAGCCCGTGAAAGCAGAAAAATTTCTCTGTGTTGGGAAAGAGAGGTTAAAGAAGTCAACTATATTTAAAATATTAGGATGATTCAATGCACTGTTGATAAATTAGAGTGGGCCACATCAGAAGGAATGCAGATGGCAACTGGAAGCTGAGGGCTTTTTCAGCAAAGAATAGGGGACCTCAAACCTAGACATAAGGACCTGTATTCTGCCAACAACCTGAATGAACTTGGAGGCTGATTCTTCCTGCATAGCTCCAGAGAAAACTACAGCCAGCCAACCCCTTAATTTAGAATTTGTGATATCTAAGCAACAAATCCAGTTAAGCATACCAGATGTCTAACCAACAGAACTGTGAGCTAATACATGGGTGTTTTTTTCAGGTACTAAGTTTGTGCTAACGATGTGTTAAGCAACAATAGAAAACCAGTATAAATCATTTTCTAATTCTTTGAATGTCTAGCCCAGTTTTACTCTTCATGTCCCATACCATGCAACTAAAGAGACAGCTACCTGTTGTTTGCTATTTTATCACCCTGTTTATTTTCAGTGTATCACAATTTGCCAATCGGTATTCATCGTATTTATTAGTTTGTTTGTTGGCTGCTCCCTGGGTAAAGTATAATATATACCTGAGCAGGTAGGATTTGTTTTTCATACTATATTCTTGAGACTCATGCACATTACGACCAGCCTTTATTTGCTGAATTGAGTGAATAAATATTGCTTCCAGTAACTTGACATCTACTTTAAATAAACAACCTTCTGAATAACTTAAAATATATTTGAACCAAGATTCCACTACCACAAATTTTGCTGAAATGGCCATTTAAATAATTTAAATGTTTTGACATTCAGTAAATTTCTAAAACCAATGATTATCTCCTATGTCTTTTTACTTGTAGGATTATTGATTTTCTTGGTTAACATTAAATACTTTTTTTCCACAAATATAAATATTTTAGCTACAACCTAAGATTTGCTTTTATTTATATATAAAGAGTGCTTTCTTGCTTTTCTTGTTGTTATTCCACTCTATTAGGTACATAATATACACATTAAATACATGTTGCAATTTATGAAAAATGGAGAAACAGAAAGAGGTGCTGATATCAGAAATGGAACATTGCACTGGTGTTCAGAGAGAAAAAAATCTTGGGAATTGATTTCAAAGCATGTAAAATTATGCCAATTTGCATTTGAGACAAACTGAAAAATTCTAAGCCAGGCTCTAGATGTGAAGTCTTGCAGACTGACTTTATAAAGGCCACAAGGGAAAAACAGAAAGTCAGTTGTTAGTGGTAGGATTAAGCAGGCAGGTACTGATGTCTGAGTAAGATGTGTATGCCTAGGTATCAGGAATGTCAAATGAGGGGAGAAAATGAGGGAGGGTTTTCATTAACAGCCCAAAGACTAGGAATGGTAAGTATTTGAGTCACCTCCATTTGATTTCAGCACTGTGGGACAATGAGATTGTCTGCTAAATAAACAAAGGCTCACTGGCCAAGGAACTGTCTGAACAATGCCACTAACAGCATCTATTGTTAAATATGGAGCAAGAAAACCACTTTGGAAGTTTTCCTCAAAACATGAAGTAATGTCAAGAAAAATCACTGCTGGACACGCAGGATACGGTGGACAATCCAATGTTGAATGTTACATAGAAGAGTCATCCCAACTAGACTCATTGCTTTTCTCAACTTCTCCACTCAATTCTTCAACCCCTTGACCTTAATCTCTCTGATAATCATTTTATTCCACAAAATGCCTTGTTTACCTAATTTTTCTCATTTTGATATTCCTGACATTAGGGCAAAAACATTACATCATTCAGTCTTTAGTTCCTGCCTACTTAATTCCATTAACTTAATTTCTGTCCCTGTGCCCCCCCCCCCCCCGGCCTTTATAAAAGTCAGTCTACAAGACTCACATTCTATTGCTTGGCTTAGAATTTTTCAGCCTGTCTCCAGTACAAATTGGTATAATTATACATGCTTTGTAAGCAATTATTTTTTCACTGACTGGCCCTTGTACCTGAAATATTCTTTTTCTTATTCTAAAATGGGATATACAGCTAGTTGAAATACCCACTTAATCATGAACTAATTGTATGACTATAAAAAATGATTTAGGCCCTGGCTGGTTGGCTCAGCGGTAGAGCGTTGGCCTGGTGTGTGGGGGACCCGGGTTCAATTCCTGGCCAGGGCACATAGGAGAAGCACCCATTTGCTTCTCCACCCCTCCCCCTCTCCTTCCTCTCTGTCTCTCTCTTCCCCTCCTGCAGCTCCATTGGAGCAAAGATGGCCTGGGCACTGGGGATGGCTCCTTGGCCTCTGCCCCAGGCGCTAGAGTGGCTCTGGTCTCGGCAGAGCGATGCCCCAGAGGGGCAGAGCATCGCCCCCTGGTGGGCAGAGCATCGCCCTGGGTGGATCTCGGTCCGGCGCATGCAGGAGTCTGTCTGACTGTCTCTCCCCGTTTCCAGCTTCAGAAAAATACAAAAAAAAAAAAAAAAAATGATTTAAACTTTCTGATCACGTGTCTACTCATTTGCAAAATGGGGATAATTATAACTGCTGTATTCGTTTTTTAAGACTGTCATTAAATAGTACCACAATCTGGGTGATATAAACAATAAAAGCATATTATTTCACAGTTTGGGAGGCTAGAGGTCCTAAATCAGGTTGTTAGCAGGGTTCATTGCTTCTGTGGGCTGTGAGGGAGAATCTGATCCTGACCTCTACCCTGGCTTCTGATGGCATCTATCCTGTTTCCTCCATCTCTATATCCAAACTTGCCCTTTTCACTAGAACAAAGTCCTATGGAATTAGAGGTCCACTCTCCTCAAGGATGACCTCAGCTTAATTTAACAAATCTTTCCTAATTACATATTTCCAAATGAGGGTCATATTCTTTTGTATCGAGGTTAAGGATTTTAACATGTGAATTTTGGGAGGGGGTAAAATAGAAACATAACAACTACCTCATAGGGTTATTGAGAAAGCTCAATTAAGTGAATGTTATATAGGAAGAGTGTTTAGCCCAATGTTTGGCATATACTAATTACTGAATAAATTATCTGATATTAAGGAATATGACACATTTGGTTTATCTAAAATGTTGCAAGTATTTTTCGCTGTGTATTACTTGTACTTCTCTCTCCCTCCTCTCCCTTTCTTTCTATTTCTCTATCTCACGCACATACATACACACTCACACACAAGAGTTCACTCTCTTACCCTTCAGGTAGACCAATATTTCTGTGTGTTTTATTGTGTTCTTCCTCCCTTTGGCATCGCTATGCTCTGTTTCTCTATATATCCTCTATCAGCCTTCATTCTATTTCCCATAGCAAAAAGCTTTGTGACAAGGAAATCCTTGGTATGGAATACGCTTTACAAGTGACAGATTCCGTTTGTCTTTTCTACAACCTTTCTACTATCTCCACCTCAAAAAGATCTTTTGAAAACTAAACATGCCATCTTGAAAACCAGCTGAATTTTAAAAATGGGTCATTTGTTAGATGACAGCCTTCGTCAATAATGCAATAATATTCCATATCGGGAAGGTAAGCTCTCCCATTAAAAGGTCCCAAAACTTTCTATTTTGCAAAGACTTGTTCATAATATTCTCACAAGAAATTGCCTTTGTTAGAAAATTCACTGTAATCTGTCAAAACAAATGTGAAACTTTCTGGCTTGAAAGTCATGGTTAATACATATCTTGTTGCCACAGTGACAGCTGGAGCAGGCAGAGTTGTTCATTATAAAAGGATTAACACGAGATGGATTTTAATAAAAAGCCCTGAGAGAATCATAAGGTCTCAAAGTGCTGCATAAATGCCTAAAATTAAACTAACAACAAAAATAGATACAGATGATAAACATTTCAGGATGTGTCAACTGTATAATTTCATGGCTTTTTGTTTTTTACTATAGGCCTGGCTTTTATGTAAATGCCTAGAAACTCTACAAAAATTAAATAACTTAAATTTGAACCTGAACCACATCAGAGGTTCTAGTAGCTACCTTGCAAACCATGAGACAGCAGCTTGTCATCAGAATTAAGTTATGTACTCCATGTTAAAATCTTAGCACTTTGCCCAGGTATGAGACTTGTGTTATTACTCATTGCCATTATCACCATTATATTAAGAATATTTTTATAAAACATTTAAATTAAATTTTGTGATTTTTATCACCTAGAAAGCTACCAATAAAAATTCTAAAACAAATTCTATTGATTTTAAAAATTGAAATGTTTGTAGTTTTTATTTCTGTTGCCACTGTTCTCTCAACTGTCCCGTACCTTAGAATAAAGAATCTCTTTTGTTTGTTATCTCAAAGCATACAAAACGCAGCAGTGCTAGGATGTATTTTGAGATTATTTGCAGTTCACAGATGAAGTACCTGGCACTCCATAACACTTATAATTAAAAATAGAATAATTAAAAAATAGAAATACTTCAGGGTCTATTGGAACAAATGTTGAAATTTCTCATAGCCTAACCAAATACTACAGTATAGCGGCAAAGTTCAGATTAACCATGACTTTCTTTCAGAGCCTATTATTTTAAATAGTCTCACAGTAGCCACTCTTGACTGAGGCACTAGTGTAAGCATAGCATAGATGCCAATAAGGCAAAGATGAGTTCTTAGCATTAAAAACAATGTTTAGTCAAGAATTTTTGTTATAACTGCTTGAGTTTGGGCTTGACCAGAAACAAATACACTGAGAACCTTCCAGGTTTTGAGGAAACAATTTTTCTAAAGAACCTAAACCAGGCGTTCACTCGTCTCTCACTGTCAAATTACCAAAGCAATTTTCTAACTTCCAATAGGAATGAAGCTGCTAAAGCTAGGTGGCCTCCAGGAAGGACAACCTCACCAATACATAACTTGTTGTGACCATGAGAGAAAAAGGACAGATGTATCTTCCAGATGGAAGAGCTGGAGGCCAAGGAGGGAAAGCAAAAGAAAATCCAGGAGTCACCAGATGGTTTAATCACAGCATGCTCTTCTTTGCCAAGGAAAGGAGTTCTCACTATTCCTTCTAAACAGGATAGTTCACTGTTCTAGCCCAGTGATGCTTATATGGTTCCTATATTTTTCTCTTTTCCCAATGGAAGTTTTTATTGTAGTTAATTAATTTTCCTTTCTTATGTTTGATACCCCAGGGTGGGGAAGCAGATGTCTTTAATGTATAATTGACCAGACCACAGGAGCTGGATGTAGACTTGATGGAAAGAGCAGTACATTACCTGGACTTTGAGCTGGATGCAGTTATCAGATGCAGAAACTAGGTTGTCATCTTTTGGCAGGGAAATAAGTACATTTGTGAATGGAAGAAGGACATGTGAAGATCTGAATAATTATATAAGGGTTGTCACAGACAATATATTGGCTGTAGAATTTCCCATTTTATTGTCTTCCTTAAAACTTAATTTTTATTTTACTCTGGGCTGATTTTATTCACCGCTAAAAGTATATATTTTCTAGCCACTTTTGCAGGTTAAAATAAACAAAGAAATGTAAACAGAAGTTTCTGGGTAGGGCTTCTAGTAATTATTTTTATGATGGTTGACCCAGACTAGAGGGCTGCCATTTTGCCTTTCCCCTTTTCTTTCTAACCTGGAATACAAGCATTGTGGCTGGAGTCCTGCATCCTACTTGGGACTTTGAAATTGGAAACAATGAACTAAAGATAGTTTGGCAAAAAGAAAGTTGTAAATTCTAACCATGGTGGTCTAATGTTCCCCTCACATTGAGTAAACTTGCAACAGTTTCTTCCTGGCTATAAGCCTGACCTGCCTTTACTTAGCACATTTACTTTACAAAATTTGTAATTACTAATCTTTATTCTGTTCCTTTGAAATGTATCTGAATCTCCTTTAAGGCTCTTGCCAGTTTTAAGATCCACTCAGAAGATGTTTTACCCAAAGATCTGGGAACCATTTCTTTGACATATAAACCTCAAAAAAAAAAAAAAAAATAGAACCCTATATCCCAGTCTTGTGGAAGTCTAGTAACTTAACTTCAGTGGGAACCTTTCTACAGCTTGTAAAACTACCTCCTGCCAGGATGAGAGGAGAACATTTCATTTTCCTTTGGACAAAGCTAATTAGCAAACACAGATTGCCTGTGACCCCCAGCCCCAGCTTTTAATACACTCTCCTGCCCTTTACTTTAGTGGAGCTGAGTATCCAGACCTGGTCTGTGCTCTTTCCTCTGTGGCTGGCAATAGTATCAGAATAAATCAATTTCTGTCTGCTCATGTTGTCCAGTGCCATCTTGGTCTTAAAAATCACTAATGACTCTGAGGAATCACAAGCCCATCTCTGGACTGCCTAGCTTCATCAACTCCTGATTTGTTAATGTCACTGTAGTCAGGTCCCTGTTACTAGTAGCCAAAAGCAATTCTTAACTGATAGGAAGCTTTAACATTCAAGAGGGAATAAGAAAAGGAGGAAAAACCTACAGTGATCTGCAGACTATATCCTAGGAATAAGCTGATCAGAGTTTAAATACTTTAATATCCTTTTATTCTCTGAGAAAAGAATATAAAGTATTAATTTAATTGAAACTTTATAAATTTAAGTATGAATGGTAAAATTTAAAATAACCACTACAAGGTTAAATATTGAAAAATGTAATTTTCAAACCTGTAGAAATAAAACTTTGAAAGAAATGGGGCTTTAACTAAACCAACAGAAGATTAATAAAATACAAATAAAAATAATGTATATAAAACTCCAGAGAGATAGAACATACAAAAGCAGATATTCCTTCATAAGATACTGTCTATGTGAGATGATGGATGGCGATAACTAGATTGTGAAAATCATTTCACAATGGATATGTACATTAAATCATCATGTTATTCATCTCAAAAAATGATGTTGTACAACATTAATATAGATATATCTCGGGGAAAAACAGGGATCTATAAAGTAACCTCAAAATATATAATGCAAATATTTATAGATATAAAACTACCAATCAGCTACTCTTCTTTCAGCACAGTGGTACCTTGACACACAAACACTTTAAATCATAAGCAATTTGAGAGATGAGCAGTCACTCATGGGATTTTTTGCTTTAAGTCACAAGTGGATATTTCAATCACAAGTGTTGGGCAAATGAGTTTGTAAAATTTGTTTTTTTTGAATTTGCTCACTTTTATTAAAAATGGCGCTGGGCAGCCACATCTGTGCTTGCCCTCAGAGCAGGGCAGTTGATTGCAAATTGCAGATTACCTTCCTGCTTCAGAAGGGCCATTGTTATGCTAATGTTGGCTGAAAGAGGGGTTTTGGCACTAAAAAAGTTTTAAAAAGGAGAGAAGAAGGAGGAAGAGGAGAAGCCATGATGGCAGAGTGAGAGCAGAGAGGATGCAGAATGCTGAAGGAGGAGCCAAGATGGCAGGGTGCTGAAGGAGAAGCCAGTTTGTGCAGAGAGGAGAAGGGAGAAGGTGTGCAGATGAGGAACCAGAGGTGACTGAGACTGGGGCGGGGGGGCTTTGATTCTAGGAAAAAACGGAGAAATTCTCCTGTTTGTGGAACCAGAGAATGTGTCAGTGGCTTTGGGAGCCCTGTGTGTATTTGCTCATTGGCCAGTATGAGACTTTAATAAAGAATGGCCCACCATTTTCTGGCTCCACTGTTTCTTTACCGTCTGCCCAAATCTAATGAACCTGTATGTGTATGTCCATGATGGCCACGACTACTGGCCATGCATTTGGCATAGTTTGCTGCAGGATTTGGATCAGATTGACATGGAGCCACCACCACCCTTGAGGGGTGGGGTAGAGGAGTAGTTGTTGTTATGGTTCCCCACGGCTGTTTTTTGGGGGACTGTGGATGGGCTGATTTTTACAGCCCTGCGAGAGGAAATCAAGAGCTCTGTGCAAGAAGCTGCCGGATGCCTGCAAACTGAGCAGCTGAAGGGGTTGGAATGGCCATGGGAGAAAGAGATACAGATCCTGGAACTGGAGCAAACACTGGAGAAGGAGGCCGACTGGGTTCAGGAGTTGCACCTAGAAATGGAGCAGTCTCTGGAGAAAGAATTACAGGTTCGTGAGTTGCAGTTTTCCCTGGAAGTTGTGGAGAGACAGCTGCTGCAGGAGCATAAGCTGGAGCCGTGCGGGGCGGGGGTGGGGGGGCGCTCTGAGTTGGCAGGAGCAGGTGTTTCGAGCTGGAAATGAGGATGAGGAAACTGGGGCTGAACTTGCCGTCTGAAGACTCCAGCAGGTAAAAGCCCAGCAGCAAAGAGTACCTCCTAAGCCCCTGGTAGGTTTGTTATAATTATGGAACATAAGGTAGATAGCAGCATGCCCTCTGGAGCAGAGGTGAAAATGTTGGCCACTGTTGCTGTGTGCTCCCCCTTGAGGCATCATCTTAAGAGCTGCCAGGATGGCAGGGAGAGGGGGAGACCTAAGGCCCCATGTGTGTGGACTGACTCTTGGACTATGACCAGAGGGGTCACCAGCTCCCTTGTTGGTTGGACATGCAGCTTTTGGACAATATGAGAGACCCTGACGGGGGGGAGGGGAAGTAGGTCTGGTTGAAATTGGATGACTTTTGCTGTTGCTGTAATTTCTATGTGTGATGTGCCTAATTCCTTGCACAAGAATGCCTGTGGTATGAATTGCAAAGTGAGCAAAAGAGGTAGAATGTTGGGCAAATGAGTTTGTAAAATTTGTGTTTTTTTTTTAGTTTGTTCACTTTTATTGTTAAAAATGATGCCAGGCAGCTGACTGTGAAATTGCTAATTACCTTCCTGCTTGGGAAGGGCCATTGTTATGCTAATGTCTCCTCCTCCGCTGCCAGCTTCCTCACCTGACTTTGATGGTAAATATACTTCATAAATCAGTTTATTTCTTTATATTCTCTCTTATTATGTATATATATATATATATATGTGTGTGTGTGTGTGTGTGTGTGTGTGTGTGTGTGTGTATTTGTTATTAAAGTACATGTTCTTATTTAAAAGCATATAAAATAAAAAAATCATGTTGTTTTTGGGGGCCAGAATGGGATTAACTGCATTCCATTAATTTAAATGGGAAAATTCTATTTGACACATGAGCAAATTGAGTCATGAGTTTGACCATGAAACAAATTAAACTCGTGTGTCAAATTACCACTGTAATTGAGAGGTTAGGCAGTAGAAAACTGTCACACACATAAATTGTCATAGTACAATTAAGCTTAATAGACATATTTAGGAATCCTTACCTAACAACAGACAGAGAAAATACATACATTTTTCTCAAACACATATGCAATACTTACAAATAATGTTCCTGTTCTAGGTTGCAAAACAAATCTTAAATATCAAATAATTAGTAAGATGCATACCAGATCTGTACATACAACAATAATAAAATACAATGGCAACAGAAATTGTGAGAGGATATTACTTATGTGGTGAACATTTAATAGAATCTTCTAAATTGATCAAAAGGGATACCCTTTTGATCAATTTTGAGGGGAGAAAGATGATACTTAGAACTAAATGATAATAAAAATAATATATATCAAAATGTATGGAATGCAACCTAAGTTGTACTGAAGGGGAAATATACATACTAGTCTTATGTAACTATTTCTAAATAATTTCATTAAAAATTGATCAAATTTAATAAAGTCTCAGAATTAAGATGTTGAGAAAAGAGCAACTGACTTTAAAATATAATTGAGGTAATAATAATGAGTAAAACTTAAGAAGAAAAATTTATAATAAAGATTAAAATAGCCAATAGATATTTTTTAATTGTAATAACAATTTTAAAAAGTTAAATCCCATTAAACCCAGTCAAGGTTATGATAAAACACTCAAAAATAGTTTAGAAACTACAAAGGAATATATATATATATATATATATATATATATATATATATATATATATATATAAACAGATACAGCAGAGCTTATATATATATGTGACTTTATGATCTTATCATTAAAAATTTCCTAAAAGGATCTAAAAATAGCCTTTTACATTGGCTATAGGATATGAATAAAACCTTCATAATACTAGACATTAAAATATGAATCATTAGTTAACAGTCTTTCCCACAAAGAAAACATTTTATGCAGGTGATTTTATGGGTGGCCCTATATAATACTAGTTTTTTTTCAATCTTATGCAAACGTGTCTAAAAAATAGAGAATGAGAGACCGCTCTCTTGTTCATTTTATAATATTAAGTTAATTAATTAATTATAATACTAAGAAAATTAGGTAAGTACTATAAAATAATAAACTATATGCCAATCTCCTTATGAACCCAGATTTTATAATATGCTAAATAAAATATTGCATGTATCCAAGCACTCTGTATACAAATATGACAAAGTGATTTATATTCTAAGAATCTAAGTTGATTTGACAAACCAATTATTAAAATAACCATGTCACTATGTTAATTGAATTTAGCAAAACCAAATGAAAGTCTCAGCTGATACAGAAAACTCATTTAATAAAATTCAAAGTTCATTTATGATCTAAAAAAAGCTTTAGCAAATTAAAAATAATAAAGAGTATAGCAAATATTATACTTCATGATGAAATATTATGGGCATTTATTTTCAAATCAGATATAAGGAAAGGATAGTCAGTATCACTGTTTCAACATAATTCTGAAGTCCCTGATAATACAGTATAACAAACAAAAATAATCCAGAGATATAAATATTTAGAAAGATGAAGCCAAACTACCATGTTGTATATAATAGGACTGTATACAGAGAAAACACTAAATATTTTACAAATATTAGTGGGTTAGCAAGTGTCCTGGTAAATAGTCAATAAATAAATTTAAAAAAAAACTAGCCCTGGCCAGTTGGCCCAGTGATAGAGTATTGGCCCAGTATGTGGATGTCCCAGGTTTGAGTCCCAGTCAGGGCGCACAGGAGAAGCACACATCTGCTTTTCCACACCTCTCCCTCTCACTTCTCTCTCTCTCTCTCTCTCTCTCTCTCTCTCTCTCTCTCTCTTCCCCTCTCTCTTTTCCTCCTGCAGCCATGGCTCAATTGAAGTGACTTGTCCTGGGCAGGGTCTGAGAATGGCTCCATGGCCTCTGCCTCAGGTGCTAAGAAGAGCTCGGTTGCTGAGCAATAGAGCAATGCCCCAGATGGGTAGAGCATTACCCACTAGTGGGTTTGCTGGGTGGGTCCTGGTTGGGGTGCATGTAGAAATCCATCTCTCTCTTCTCTCACTGAATAAACAAACAAAACAAAAAGTAATTGTGTTTCTATGCTCCAGAAAACAAACAAAATTCCAGTGATCAAAGCTATAGAAAATATAAAAATAGCTCTTACTTCAGGTAAAATAGAGCAAGCAAATTTCATTCTATCTTGTCCACTAAATACCACTATAAAACCTGGCAGAATGCAGGAAACAGCAATTTGAAGATTCTGAAAAGTGAGTATGATCCTGCAGATTGGGGAAAAGACCAGAATTCGAAGTGCCACGAAACCAGTGTCAAGGTACTATGGTTTTCTTCTCTGACATTCCTCAGGTCTGAAATAACAAGAAACCTGATGTGTTTAGTTGCTAGTCTTAGAAACTGTTTAAAAAGCTTTGCTGAGCAGGATTAGAATGCTTAGTTCTATTTTCCTATGTCAGGAAATCTCCTTCATCTTTATCTGTGTAATAAAATAGGCAATTGGTGGACTTTTGAAAATCAAGACATACTTGTGATCGGGGGTGTTAGCGATCTATAAAGTCTTTGTTTCTCTTGTGAAAATCAGAAGCAAGTGATTTTGCAATGCCTGTGGTCCTCTTTCATACCATTTGTAAAAATTGGGATCAGGTATTAAAAGCTAAATCTGGGATATTTTATATATGGGTCAGAGTATCTACCTTTATTAGATTGTAGAAAATAATCACTTTCCATCATTATTCTAGAAATAATCACCTCCTGTAATATCTCCTAAATGCTCAGATTAAAGTTTCATAGTCTTGCTTTATACATTTAAAGCAGGCATGGAACTAGAACTGACGCTCCCCCCCCCCGCCGCCTTTTATGGATATTCATTTTCCCTGGAACCATGATATTATCTGTAAATCACTCCATTTTGGTTATCATGTATATGTATATTATCTATATTCATTTATAAACCATACTAATAGGTCCTTTAAAAATTATTTCTTGTTTCTTTATGTAATTATGTTGAACCAGCAGATTTATGTGTAATAACTGATGTGTATAACAGTATGCCTTCTATAGTTAAAATCTAGTCTTCTTCAATTACTAATAATGTTTTATTATTTTTTCATAAAGGACATGTTCAACTTTTCTTGCAGGCAAACATATACACTGCTACTACCAATAAATGATTTTTAATTTGTTTTCTAACAGTTTGGGGCATAATGATTTTATTCTGTATATTAACATTGTTGTTAACTGTCTAAAGGACTTATGTTTTTCAAATAAATTTTAGAGTAATATTTATCTGAAAGACTATGGAATGTTTATTTTATTCTACAAATTATCATCATCACTATCACTATTAATACCTGAATTTTGAAAAATATATGCAATAGCTTATGTTAGTGAACCACTGACTTTTTTTTTTTTTTTTTTTTTACCATGGTAGCTTACATTGTATGCATCAAAATCAATATTCAGTTTAGACTGGGTAGTAGCGCATTTGATAGAGCATTGGCCTGGGATGCAGAGGACCCAACTTCGAAACCTTGAAGTTGCTGGCATGAGCGAGGGATCATAGACATGACCACATAGTCGCTGACTTGAGCCCAAGATTGCTGACTTGAGCAAGGGGTCATTCTCTCTACTATAGCCACCTGGTCAAGGCACATATGAGAAAGCAATCAATGAATAACTAAGGTGCTGCAACTATGAGTTGATGCTTCTTATCTGTCTCCCTTCCTGTCTATTTCTTCTCTCTCTTAAAAAAAATATTCAATTTAATATCCAAGTTAACTAGTTTTATTGGCTATTTCAACTAACTTAGAAACTTTCAAATCAAAATTTAAAAGTTTTACTATTATTTAAGAGGGTTTCCACCTATATTCCCTAACCCATGTTCATCTTTTGAGATCCAGATGTTATATTCTCAGCAGGACTTGTAAGCTTTGTAAGTATGAGGCTATACATCTTCAAGATGGTTGTTGCTGCTATCTCTACTTTACCTACTCAGGCCCCAAAGGCAGAGGTAGAACTAAATGAAATCAGTCAATGGGGTTTAAACTTAGATAAAGTTTAGGATAAGATAGGACTTCTTTGCTGTGATCCCCAAGGTCTTAACTTCTAATATTGATTGGTCCTAAATCCAATCTTAAAACAAAGAAAAACTAAATAATGTCCTTATTGGGACCATCTGATCTATCCCAAATGTGTAAGAATTATTCAAGAATGAAAAGGGAAAAGACATTCTCACTTTCCTCTTCAATTTCTGTGTAGACATTGAAGAACTTTTAATAATTAGCATTGTTAAAAACAAAACACTGCGTGGCCTTCTGCTTTTTCTTTAAGTTAGTTGCAAGAGTTAGCAGAACATTTTAGGATGAACTTGATTAAAGAAATGGAAATCTCCAGGGAAAATGAATGGTCCTTTATATAAAACAGATAACTTATGAAATAAAATTTATCCCTGTATGAGTGAGAAAGAGATAAAGGCAGTTGACAATATTGTATGGAATGGGACCTTGGAAAAGCAATTGTGAGTATTGGCTCAATAGCGTGAAAAAGGAAACAGTATGTTACCCTTTTCTCAAATAAAGGATTGTCCAAAGAAGTAGTATTTTCTTTATATTCATAATTTCAACTATGTCCTAAAGAGAAAATAGCTCTGCAATTATGGGGACAAAGGATCTTTTTCTTAATGGACAAATGAGCAACAATTCAGTCATTAATCCTACCACCATTCTGTAACCTTTTTCTTGGAGTGATCCTACTGTTTTAGTGGAAGCAATTTCAATCACTCTTCAAAGTCTACCTTTATTTCATACTTTTCTGTTTCCTTAAGTCATTCAAGTAGTCAGAATGCCTTCCTGACCTCATTAATCTGGTGGAATGAGGTTTGCTGAGTATACCAGTAGCTTTTAAATGTTACCAAGATGTTTTCTGGAAATACCAAGAGAAAAAGAATCTTAGTCATTTGATAGCACAAATTGATTACCCACTTTGGTATATTTCCCCAATTAGTATATTAAATGTTAAGTCTGTCCCACATAGTCTCTAGGACAAAGATGACTGAGATGTGGGGCTCATCCACGAACCCTAAAAGTCCTTCTTGAACTTGCTGTACCTTTATAAACACTAGCTCCATACTCTATGAAAAAAACAACCCCCCCAAAAAACCCCAAAAGCCAAATTGTGGCCCATCAGATCTTTTTACCTCCAGAAATGGCTTGCTTTCCCTATGTTATTCCTACCAATACTCCTTTCTGCTTATCAAATAGGCAAATAGGTAAGGATATCACTTGGAACAAGAATGAAGAAATATCGATAGTTTGTTCTTTACTTCCCTGTAACACCAACTCTATCACCAATCCCCAATGCTCATTTTACAGTAGAGAATCTGTGCTTAGCATTACAAGTAGATCCAGGAGAATGCAGCCTGTGCAGTAACAGAAGTCCTCATGCAGAGAACGGTTCTATGCTTAATTTTAAGCTGTTGTTACCACTTTGATTTTTTTCAGTAGCTTTAAATGTGGAGCCACCATATTCATTTTTATTGGGTCACACAAACTAAGTGGTAGTCCTGGTCAGCATTCTTTAGCATAGCTAGACATGTAGACTAATGTCATTTATTTACATACATAGTAGGAAATCATCAGTATATGTGGTCAGTAATTTCTTAAGGGTTAAAAGGAGCTATCTTAATTTTCTGCCATAATCTTACAAATAAATTTCAATATTGTTAAACTCAACTGCATTACCCAAGCCATGGCAGTACATAATAAAAATCGTTTTAGAAATTGATTTATCTAAAAGCAATTTGATATTGCCCATGTTATAATCAAGAAAGGCTCAAGTCAGTAATTTAGGAGTCATGAAATAATATAAAGGCAAAGTTATCTATTGAGATTCCAACTCAGGTTGTAATTTCAGCTATGCTTATGGTCTGATAATTAATGGGGGCCATTAGATTTAGCAATTAATTATGTCTTTTGAGGCTTATTAATAATCTTTGTTCAGTTCCAGTTTTTTTTTTTTTTACTATGGGTAACAGAGTTATATTTAAATATTTTGGCTGACCTTCCTTTTTATTTAGTAGGTATAAGGTTATTAAAGTAGTTATGAAGAAATATGACATCTTTATTTGAAATGATAATTGCTGTCTTTAATTCTGTAAAGGAATAATTGTGCTGGCTGACATTCCAGCCAGTGTAAAGAGGAAGAGGAAACCAGCACCTTACAAGAGACTCCTGCAGTGCTACAGAAACAGAAGTTCTTGTTCAGGGTTGCTGTAAACATGATTGAATGTCTAAGAATGTAGAGACATTTGTGGTGTGGAAGGAAGAATGTAGTCAGTTCTACCACTAAAATATAGGGTCAACCAAATCTCAAACTCTGATAGAATTTCTTACATACAAAACTGCAATGGCAAAAATAGCCAAGGTAGTCTTGAGCAATGCACACATGGTAAGAGAGATTGCTCTACCAGTTCACAAAACCTACCACAAGTACATATTTGTACACAACTAAACAAAAAGTGAAAGCATTTGTGTTGGTTATATATTTCTCCTTATTTTCCTTCTTCCTCACTGACATTTTTACTGTCTCATTTCCCTGACCTGTAAATAATGAAATGCCCTGGAACTCAGACTTTAAAGTACTTTTTTTCTTGACCCATTTTAAAATAATTTTAGTATTCTGACTTTTTTTATAGTTTTATTTAGACAGTTCATTTTAAAGAAGTTACCTTGGGCAACTAGAGCATATAGATTTAGAGAAAACAAACATCTCCAGATCATTTCGACATTCGATTATGTTGTATACCCATCACCCAAAGTCAAATCGTCCTCCTTCACCCTTCATTTGGTTTTCTTTATGCCCCTCCCCTGCCACCACAGCCTCCCTCTCCTCCCTTCCCCTACCCCTGGTAACCACTGCACTCTTATCTATGTCCATGAGTCTCAATTTTGTATCCCACCTATGTATGGAATCATACAGTTCTTAGTTTTTTCTGATTTACTTATTCTACTCATTATAGTGTTATCAAGGTCCATCCATGTCATAAATGATTTTATGTCATCATTTCTTATGGCTGAGTGGTATTCCATTTTATATATGTACCACATCTTCTTTATCCAATCTTCTATTTAAGGGCTTTTTAGTTGTTTCTATGTCTTGATCACTGTGAACAATGCTGCAATGAACATGGGGCTGCATGTGTCTTTACATACCTACCAATGGTTTTGAGTTTTGGGGGTATATTCCCAGTACAGGGATTGCTGGATCATATGGTAGTTCTGTTTTTAGTTTTTTGAGGAACCACCATTCTTTCTTCCATAATGGTTGTACTACTTTAACATTCCCACCAACAGTGAATGAGGGTTACTTTTTCTCCACAGCCTCTCCAACACTTATTACCTGTCTTGTTGATAATAGCTAATCTAACAGGTGTGAGGTGGTTGGTATCTCATTGCAGTTTTGATTTGCATTTCTCTAATAGCTAGTGAAGATAAGCATCTTTTCATATATCTATTGGTCATTTGTATTTCTTCTTGGGAGAAGTGTCTGTTCATGTCCTCTTCCCATTTTCTTATTGGATTGTTTTCTTGTTTGTTGTTGAGTTTTGTGAGTTCTTTGTATATTTTGGATATTAGGCCCTTATCTGAGCTGTTGTTTGAAAATATCATCTCCCATTTAGGTGGATGTCCATTTGTTATGCTGACAGTTTCTTTTGCTGTGCAAAAGCTTCTTAGTTTGATGTAGTCTTATTCATGTATCTTTGCCTTTACTTCCCTTGCCTTTAGAGTCAAATTCATAAAATGTTCTCTGTGGTCAAGGTCCATGAGTTTAGTACCTATGTTTTTTCTATGTAATTTATTATTTCAGATTACATATTTAGGTCTTTGATGCATTTAGAATTAATTTTTGTACAAGGAGACAAACGTAGTCAAGTTTCATTTTTTAATTTAATTTAATTTTTATTTATTTATTCACTTTAGAGAGGAGAGAGAGAGAGAGAGAGAGAGAGAGAGAGAGATAAACAGGGGAGGAGCCGGAAGCATCAACTCCCATATGTTGATGCTCAGACCAGACAAGTGCAGGGTTTTGAACCAGCAACCTCAGCATTTCAGGTTGATGCTTTGTCTACCGTGCCACCATAGGTTAAGCTCGAGTTTCATTCTTTAACACGTGGTTTTCTAATTTTCCCAGCACCATTTATTAAAGAGGCTTTCTTTTCTCCTTTATGTGTTTTTGGCTTCTTTATCAAAGATGATTTGACCATATATATGTGATTTTATTTCTGGGCTCTCTATTCTATTCAATTGGTCTGAGTGACTATTTTTCGCCAACACCATGCTGTTTTGATTATCGTGGATCTGGAGGATAATTTGAAGTCAGGTATTGTAATGCCCCCAGCTTCATTTTTTCTCCCTTAGGGTTACTTTGGCTATTTAGGGTTTCTTATGGTTCCGTATGAACGTGATGATTTTTTTGTTCCATTTCTTTAAAAAACGACATTGGAATTTTGATTGGATTTGCCTTAAATTTGTATATTTCTTCGGTTAATATGGTCATTTTAACTACATTTATTTTTCCTATCCAAGAACAAGGAATATTTTTCCAATTCATTGTGTCTTTTTTGTTTTTCTTTAACAATGCTTTGTAGTTTTCATTATATAGGTCCTTTACATTCTTTGTTATGTTTATTCCTAGGTATTATTTTTTGTTGTTGCAACTGTAAAATGGATTATTTTTTTGAGTTCGTTTTCTGAAGTTTCACTGTTGGCATATAAGAAAGCAATTAACTTCTGTATGTTAATTTTGTATCCTTTTATCCATTATGAATCTTATTGTATTGGTTTATTGTTTCTAATAGTCTTTCTGTGGAGTCTTTTGGGTTTTCTATATACAGGATCATATCATCTGCAAAAAGTGAAACCTTTACTTCTTTCCCAATATGAATGCCTTTTATTTCTTTCTCTTGTCTGATTGCTCTGGCTAGAACTTCCAGTACTATGTTGAATAGGAGTGGAGAGAGTGGGCAACCTTGTCTTGTTCCTGATTTTAGAGAAAAAGTTTTCAGTTTGTTGCCTTTTAATATGTTAGCTGATGGTTTGTCATAAATGGCCTTTATTATGTTGAGATATTTTCCTTCTACACCCATTTTGTTGAATGTTTTAAACATAAACTAATGTTGTGTTTTATCAAATGCCTTTTCTGCATCTATTGATAGAATCATATGGTTTTTTTCTTTGTTTTGTTGATATGGTGTACTACGTTAACTGTTTTACATATGTTGAGCCATCCTTGTTATTCTAGGATGAATCCCACTTGATCATGGTGAATTATTTTTTTAATGTGTTGTTGTATTTGGTTTTCTAGTACTTTGTTTAGGATTTTTGCATCTGTATTTATTAGAGATATTAGTCTGTGTAGTTTTATTTTTTGTGTGTTGTTCTGCCAGGTTTTGGTATGAGGGTTATGTTGGCCTCATAAAATGTGTTTGAAAGTATTGCTTCTTCTTCAATTTTTTGGAAGACTTTGAGTAGGATAGGAACCAAATCTTTGTATGTTTCATAGAATTCACTAGTATAGCCATCTTGCCCTGGACTTTTATTTTGGGGGGATGTTTTTGATAGTTGTTTCTATTTCCTCCCTGCTTATGGGTCTGTTTAGGTTTTCTACTTCTTCATGACTCAGTCTAGGAAGATTATATTGTTCTAGGAATTTATCCACTTCTTATAGATTGTTAAATTTGTTGGCATATGCCAGCGGTTCTCAACCTGTGGGTTGCGACCCCACCAGAATTTCCGATGGCTTTAGGAGACCCCTGTGTTTTGGTCATTCGACCCCCGCCGGGGTCGTGACCCACAGGTTGAGAACCGCTGGCATATACTTTTTCATAGGATTCTACAATAATCCTTTGTATATCTATAATATCTGTGGTGATTTCTCCTTTTTCATGTTGGATTTTGTTTATATGAGTCCTTTCTCTTCTTTCCTTAGTGAGTTTTGCCAAGAGTTTGTCAATTTTATTTATCATTTCAAAGAACCAGCTCCTTGTTTTATTGATTCTTTCTATAGTTTTTCTGCTATTTCATTTATTTCTGCTCTAATTTTTTTTTTCTTTTGCTGGTTTTGGGTTGCCTTTGTTTTTTTGTTGTTTTTTTTTTAGTTCCTTAAGTTGTGGTGTTAAGTTGTTTACTTGGGCTCTCTCTTGTTTGTTCATATAAGCCCGTAATGATATAAACTTCCCTATTATTACTGCTTTTGCTGCATCCAGAGATTCTGATATGTTGTGTTGTCATTTTTGTTTGTCTGTATATATCTTTTGACCTCTGCTTTTATTTCTTCTTTGACCCACTCATTTTCTTTTCCTTCAGAGAGAGGGATAGATAGGGACAGACAGACAGGAACAGAGAGAGATGAGAAGCATCAATTATCAGTTGTTTTTTTTTGTGACACCTTAGTTGTTCATTGATTGCTTTCTCATATGTGCCTTGACCGCAGGCCTTCATTTGACCGAGTAACTCCTTGCTCGAGCCACTGACCCACTCAGTTTTTAGAAGTATGTTGTTTAATTTCCACATTTTTGTGAGTTTGTTTACTTCTTTTTTGCAGTTACATTCTAGTTTTAAAGCATTATGGTCAGAGAATATGCTTGGTACAATTTCAATCTTTCTGAATTTGTTGATGTTAGTTTTGTGTCCTAATATATGATCAATTTTTGACAATGTACCATGTACACTGGAGAAAAATGTATACTCTAATGTTTTTGAATGAAATGTTCTGTATATGTCTATCATATCCAGTTGTTCTAGTGTTTCATTTAAAGCCAATATTTCTTTATTAGCTTTCTGTTTGGATGAATGATTTATTCGTCAGTGGTGATTGAGGTTTCCAAGTATGATTATATTTTTATGTTTTTATTTTTAGATTAGTTAGTAGATGTCTTCTATACTTTGGTGCTCCTTGATTTGGTGCATATATATTAAGAAGTGTTATATCTTCTTGATTCAATGTCCCTTTTATCATTATGGAATGTCTCTGATTACCTTTGTTGTCTTGTAGTCAGCATTGTTAGATATGAGTATGGCTACACCTGCTTTTCTTTGGATATTATTTGCTTGGAGAATTGTTTTCCAGCTGTTCACTTTGAGCCTACTTTTTTCTTTGTAGCTTAGATGTGTTTCTTAAAGACAGCATGTAGTTGAATTTTCTTTTTGATTGATTCTGCTACTCTGTGTCTTTTTATTTGTGAGTTCAATCCATTTATGTGTAATATAATTACTGACACTTGAGGGTTTCCTATTGAGATTTTATATAATGCTTTTTAATAGTTGTATTTCTTGTTTGGTTCTTCTCTTTTGTTTTTCTGTCATTTGTTTTTATTTGGTTGTATTCCATACTTCTTTCTTCTGTTTCTTCTTTTTTTAAACCATGTGTTTCAGTAGTGGTATTTTCAGGAGTGGTTACCATTAGATAATTAAAAGAATATATATCCTATTTATTGTAGTCTATTACCTCTTGAGTGCTTCTGCATTCCATCTTCCTTTGTTACTGCTAATTTTTGTCTTCTCTTCCTTTTTGTTTTTGTTGTCACAGATTATTCTTGTTTTTATTGTGCTCTTGTTGGAGATTTATTTGTGATTCTGTTTTGTTTTGTTCTTTGTATCTGGTCAGATAACCCCACTTTAGTATTTCCTAAAGTGAGGGTTTTCTGGTGATAAAATCTCTCATCTTCCCTATATTGGTGAATGTTTTTATTTCCCCTTCATATTTGAAAGAAAGCTTTGATGGATATAGTATTCTTGGCTAGAAGTTCTTCTCTTTCAGTACTTTAAATATTGGGGTCCACTCTCTTCTGGCTTGCAAAGTTTCTGCTGAGAAATCTGATGATAACCTAATGAGCCTTCTTTTATATGTTGTAGTCTTCTTTTCCCTGGCTGTCTTGAGAAAATTTTCTTTGTCATTAATTTCTGATAATTTCATTACGATATGCCTTGGAGTAGGTCTTTTTGAGTTAAAGGTGATTCAGTGTTCTGTTTGCTTATTGGATTCGAGGCTCTAATTCTTTCCATGTGCTTGGGAAATTCTCGATTACTTGTATGAATATGTTCTCCATTCCTTTTTCTCTCTCTTCTCCTTCTGATATACCCATTATTCTTATATTGCTCTTTCTGATGGGGTCAGACAATTCTTGTAGGGCTTTCTCAGTTTTTAAATTTGTGAGTCTCTCTCTTCTTCTTTCTGTAATATCTCTAGTTGCTTGTCTTCTATATCACTAGTTCTCTCTTCTTTCTGGCCAGTTCTATTAGGTAAGCTTGTCACCTCATTTTTCAGTTCATGTATTGAGTTTTTCTGTGTTTTGTTTTTTTTTATAGTTTCAATTTCCTTAATGAAGTATTCTTTTTGTTCATTAAATTGGTTTTTGAGCTCACTAAATTGTCTTTTAGAATGTTCTTGTATTTCACTGAGTATTTTTGGGACTTCAGTTTGGAATCCCGGTCATTTACCTCCAAGTTTTCCATGTAATTGAATTTTTTCTAGAGATTTTTCATCATCTATCTGAGCTAAGTCTCTGTCTTTTGTATCCATGATATTTGATTTCTTTTTCCTTAATGGCATTTGAGAGTTGTATTGTTAATAATACTAATAAGAGATAATTAAGAAAGTAAAACAAAAGTTGAAAAAATACAGAGAAAAAATGAAAATCCTATAATGATAAGGGGAACAAAAACTACAGAGAACTGATGAGAGATGACAAAATGGAGAGAAAATGGAAGTTAAAGAAAACCCCAAAATTTCACAAAGAAAAATAAGTATCTGAAGTAGAGTAATTTGATGATAAATGACATTCGGATGAGAGCAAAAAAAAAAAAAAAAAAGAAAAAGAAAAGAAATAAAAATAAAAAAATAGAAGAAAAAAGAAAAGGAGAAGAAGAGATAATAAAGAAAAAGAAAGAACAAAAAATAAAATACAAAACAAAGAGAAAGAAAAAGAAAAAAGAAATAATAAAAAAGAGAAGTAAAGCTTTCTAAAATGAAACCTTCACAAAAACAAAAATGAAAAATGTAACAACTGTAGATAATATAGTTCAAAAGGAAAATAATAAAAAAAGAATAAAGAAAAAAGAAAGAAATAAAAATGAAAAAAATAATAAAAACCATTAAACAAAAGTATAACATTTTTCAGGTTTTGAGAGTTAGCTTCTTCCTTTTTTTTTCATCAGGTGGTGCTTTACTATGAGTTTTGCCTCTGTCCAGCTCTTGGGCAGAGGTCTCCTGGTGTGTCACTGTGGCAATGATGTAGGCTAGGCCTCAATCCCATTGGCAGGTGGGGCTTGTTAGGGCTTTGTAATCACCTGGCTCCAGTAATGGGAGTTTCAGTTTTCCAGGCCCTGCTCCGCATGTCCCTCCCACTGTAGATTGCAACCTGGAGACTTAGCTGTAGGGTCTACCTCAGCTACTGTCCTTGCAGCAAGGAAATCTATGCACAGCCAAGTTCCCCCTCCAGTACCGCTCAAAACACAATTCTGGGGAAGGCAGTGGGAATCAGAGTTGCCAGTGCGAGCAGGAAGGGCAAGGCACAGACTAAGGGCCAAGTTCCTTTTTGTTACACACAGGCAAAATTCTATGGGCTGGTGTGCATAATACAGAATTACAAACATTGTTAGATTTTTTAAAAATCACTTATTTGTAATGATAGGCTGATATACAATTTCTCCAATTATAAAGAGAGAGAGACATACTACATGGTAATGTAATTCTTTGAAACAAAGCTTTAAAACAATAGAAAAACTAACACATTATTAACTTTATATGAAATATCACTCACCTTATGCCTGTGTAAGGATAGGCCTTTCATTTCCATACAAGCCTTGCACAGGATACTGTACATGCTGAATACTTAGACCAGGGGTCCCCAAATTTTTTACACAGGGGGCCAGTGTTGGAGTACCAGACTTTAAAAAAACTGTGAACAAATCCCTATGCACACTACACATATCTTATTTTAAAGTAAAAAAACAAAACAGAAACATATACAATATTTAAAATAAAGAACAAGTAAATTTAAATCAACAAACTGACCAGTATTTCAATGGGAACTTGCTCCTCTCACTGACCACCAATGAAAGAGGTGTCCCTTCCGGAAGTGCGGCGGGGGTTGGATAAATGGCCTCAAGGGGCCGCATGCGGCCTACGGGCTGTAGTTTAGGGACCCCTGACTTAGACAATGATGGTGATGATGACACAAAAATATTTCATAGAGTTAATGCTGTATAGTTACTAGATTTTCACATGGAGACACACATGTATACAACAGATAAATTTAACTGTGTGACATGATGATGATTAACTATGCATTAAGTGGAAGTAGATCATCATAAAGGTCTTCATCCTCATTGTCTTTACATTGAGAAGGCTGAGGAGGACATGGAAGGGAAGTTGGTCTTTCTGTCTCAGGGGTACAGAAGTGGAAAAGATGGAGGAAATAGAAGCGGAGGAAGCAGAGGCAGGCACACTCAGTGTAAATTTAGAGAAGTTCTTTGTAATTTGTTTGACTTTTCACCTTTTTATTTCTCTGAAAATGTTTTTGTAAGATTTCAATTCTTTTTCTACCATTAGTTTTATCTTCAGTGCCTATACCATAGAAAGGTTCATGTCATAAAAGGGGTCAAAAGAAGTCTTGAATAATCAGAACACTTCCGCCAGGTTGTGTAATGTCAGTTTCCTGGCTCTGCTTATTCTACGTCTTTTTCTCATCTCCTGGCATTGGTTCAGGACCACTTGTTTCCATCAAGTCATGTTTAGTTAATTCCTCTGGTGTGACGTCTATTACCTCTTGAATTCCTACAAGGTCCATATCTTGAAACCCTGTACCCCCCCACACACACTTTTTGCCATATTCACAACCTCTTTCATGATTTCTTTGATTGGCTCCATTGTAAATCATATAAAGTTAGGCACAACATCTGCATGTAGTTTTCTCTAGCAGAAATTTATTTTGGGCATGATGACTTTCAGGGATTTTTCTATAACAATGGTAACTGCAGTTATGTAATTTTTCTAGACTTTCATGATGTTTTCTCCATCGGGGTTTTCTTCCTTAGCATTACCAATACCAAAGAGTATGTATAATGATCTTAAAACTCCTTTTGATCCCCTGATCTAGAGGCTGAATTATAGACATTGGGTTTTGGGGCAAGTAGATCACTTTGCCATCTTTGGTGTTGAACCCAGGTTGTTCTAGGAGGCCAGGGACATTGTCCAAAGTCAAAAGAACTTTAAAAGACAGTCACTCACAGGCAAGGTACTTCCTAACTTCAGGAACAAAACATGTATGGAACCAAATTAGAAAGAGTGTACTTCTCGCCCAGTCCTCCTTGTGCAACTGGAAGACTGGAGCTGGTGTTTATCTTTTCCCTGCAAGACTAGGAGGTTAGCAACTTTATGGATAAGGGCAGTCCTGATTATTCACCTGACTGCATTTGCACAAAAACAGTAGGGTTAGTCTGCTCCCACCTGCCTTACATTCTGGTGCTCGCTTCTCTTCCTTATTAATTGAAGTCTTCTGTGGCATTTTCCCCCTTAGAATAGGGCACTTTTGCTGCATTCAAATGTTTTCAGACAGATATCCTTTTCCTCAATGATTTTCTTAATGGAGTCTGGGAACTCTTCGGCAGCTTTTTGGTTGGCAGAAGCTGCTTCTCAGGTCATTTTGACATGTTAAAGCCAAATCTCTTTTTTAAATTATTAAAACATCCTTTGCTGGCATTAAATTCTCTGGATTTAGATCTTTCCCCTTCCTTAAGTTGTCATGTTATGACTTTTTTTTTTCTTGAATCATATTGTGTCTATATTTTTGCTTTTCTTATAGCAATCTTGCACTCAAATAAAAGCTGAATTTTCAATACAAGATAAAAAGGTATTTCATAAAAAAGTTCAAGGCTTTCTTACCTGTTGGCATACCTGCAGTGATACTTCACAAATTTCCTTTTCTTTTTTTACAATGGTCTTTGCACTGGATTTATTTATTTTGAAATGGTGAGCAACTGAAACACCAGACCTCAATCTATGATAACTATCAAGGCATTCAACTTTTTCTTGTAATGTCATGACTTTTCTGTTTCTTGGGAGCACTTTCAGCATCACTACCACACTTCATATGGGTCCCCTGGTGTTTTTCAAGGTTTATGGTATTGCACTAAAGATGATGAAGAATATACGAGAACTGCAAGAGATCACTTTTTGCTATAATATGCAATTTATTAGAAAGACAAATTGCTCTCTTGACCATTAGCATTACGTGAAATTTTAAATGGATACTTGCAACACTTGAGCTCACTGCCATAGCAGCAGTAGGTAGCTGTAAAATTAATATAATGGTACAGTATGTACTGTGGTTAATTTTAGGTAGTTATGATTTAATGCTGCATGTTTACATTGTTTTTGTACATACATTTTGATCAATTTTAACTTGAATAGATTTGTGTGCATTTTATGGCAGTAAATAATAAATTAGACTAGTATCTACAGATATTTTATGCATTCATGAAATACCTAACATTTTCTTTTCTTTCTTTGATATTTCCAGGCAGTGAGGTTTGTCCAAGAACTTTTTAAAAGTTTCTACAAGTCTACAACAATTTTTCCAACATATTTATTTTTAAAATTCACTAATAAATGGACTGGCATTACTCAAACGCATGTTGTTCAAGGTTGAACTGTATTTGTGTTGTCATCTTTCTGCTCACTGTTGCTGTAGAACTAAACAATGGCGACTAGAATGTCAGAGGAAGTGGAGTGCTCAACCTCCAGGTCATCTCTTTAGAGATGAAGCTATTTGTTCTGGACTTTCTTTTTCCCTTTACTTTGTGCTGGAATTGAGATATGTGGAGTAAGCTCTACTCATGAGAAACAAGACAACCCGTTAGAAAATAGTGCAGCAATAAGACTAAAAGGACTGTGGATCCCAAGGTGACCCCTGGAGCAGACATCTTTCTATACCTAAAAAACTTTTCCGCTAAAAGTTTTCAAGACAGAAATAAGCCTCTTTATTAAATCACTATTATTATTATTTTTTGTAGCACTGTATTCTGTAGTCTATTTTATATACTCCCCTAACCTAATCCTGTCTCATTTTCTTTTCCTTTTTGACTCTTTTTACATCTTACATTTAAACTTTAAGTAGGGTCTACTTTCAAAATGGATAGAAATCTAACCACTCTAACCTACTACATTATCTATATTACCATAATCACCTATATGGATTATTGTAGTAGTATCATAATTGGTCTTCTTTTTCATCTTCAAATTTATTTTCAATTTAGCACCTGGAGTGTTCATTGAAAACATGTCAAATCATGTCAGGCACATGCCTAATTACTTTCAATGGTATCTAGTTTCCTAATGAGTGAAAAAAAACCATTCTTATAAGAACTTACATAGTATATTCTACTTATACCTCTGTAAACTTATTTTCTATCACTTGACCCCTCATACACATATCTCCACAGATTTTGGGCAATTTGCTGAGGACCTTTCCTGCTCAAGTACCTCCATTTGCCTGAAATTGTTTTATCCAAGATGTCCACATGCCTCCCTTTTCACACTTTCTTTATATCTCTCCATGAGATTATTTTATCAGTGAAGACTTCTCTATAAAATATCAACTCCACATTTTCTCTTACTGCTATTTTTAGGAGTTGGGTTTATTTTCCTCCATAATGCTTACCACTTTTTGACTTATAATGACTTTCCTTTGTCATATGATCTCTATGAAAATAGAGGTGCTTTGTTTGTTTGCTTTATTTTGTTTTTAATTCCTGCCTCACTGCTATATCCCATGTCTAAAAAAATGCCTGCATCATAGTAGTCACTCAATAAATAATGCCTGTTAAATAAGTAATAATAAATATCAATCTGTTCAAATGAGATATAAAATAGCTATAAGAAATGATATGAAAAATACTCAATTATATAAAAATAATCACAACAAAGTGCTAATTTAAAACAGAAAAATATTTCCATAAAAATAATTTGATTAAAAATATATATAAAAATGGCTGGAGAAGATGTGCCTTGCATATCTACCCTTGGCCCCAACAAACAACAACAATTTGATATCCATCAATTGACAAAAATTACTTCATTGGAACTTTGGGACCTAAGTAAGAGAAAACTGAAACTCCAGTACAGTCCAAGACCAAGGAGAGCCATTTTGAGAAGACTGTCTCAGGCCTAGGTAGCTGACTCACCAACTGGGTTTTATCTATGGACCTAGAAATAACTCTATACCTGTGGGGACTCAGCAGCAGTACCATTTTCAATGATACTGCCACAAGCACCATACCCCAAGGGACCAAAGAAGAGTAATGCACATGTGTATACTGGGTAATAAACACATAGAACTTGGAACTTGCAGTGGACCTTGACAAGGCTCATTAACCAGCTGGAGCCCTTCTTAGCTGTGACCCAAGGGCCCCTGTAGTGAAGCTCACCAAACCCAGTCAGATTACAAATTCTAAAAGAACCTGTAATGGCGCTAGCCCATCCCAATTATGATCTTCCAGGAATCCTGAGGGTTCAGGATTCCAGTGGAAAACATTCCCATATACAAACCCTGTGACTCTAAAATAACCCTATATTGAGCTCCAGTTCCTACTCACCAATCTGAGACCAGTTTGGTTGGCATAGGGACCCAGCAAGAGAAATGCCTGGCTGTACTATGGGGATGCTAATAAACACTATACCAGGCTCCAAGCACATCACAGCTGCATTTCAACAGTAGACCTTCCAGCCCAGGGATTCAGTAGAAGACACTCCTCCTGTCTGTGCTCCTTGAGTTCCTAGAAGGACCTTATACTCAACTTTAGCCTCTCTCAGTCATAGTCTACAAACAGTACTGGTGATCCAAAGAACTAGTAGGAGACACTCCTATCTATACCTCAAAAAATTCTGAAAGGCCCCTGTGCTTGGCTCCTGTCCATCCAGTCATGGTCAGGAACTAGTCTAGCCTGTCCAGAAGCCTGGTAGTAGACATGCCCATTCATGCCTTCAGAGCCACATCTGCAGATATCAATATTGGCTGTGAAATATGTAACAGCACTGGTGCTTATTTCCAGTCTCTTTCAGTCACAGTTCAGGTTCAGTACTGCCAACTTTGGGAACTATCCAGTGAACAAAATATAGCCTTCTCAGGGACCTGGCAGGAACTACAACTGCCACACAACTGGTAATAGGCCTACTGTCTGAGGAACCAACTGTGACCCATGAGGAATACCCTTATCTCAGTACCACTCTACTGAACATGTGAATAGAAACAGTGCCATCCATCCAGGAACCAGGGAGCATCTATGTCTGCCCTAGCCCCAGGTAACAAGCCTGCAAACAGGACAGCCCACTGCAGACCCAGTGGCATCATCATAACCAGCTTCAGCCTAACACAGATACAATTCTGGCGGTAACTCCAACAGCTCAAGGAATAGATAAAAGAAGGTCTTAACCTGCTAAACCAGTATGTCAACACTTGAAGAAGTGTTTGCTCTTTTAAGTGCACTGACACCAAAGTAAATCTATATGAATCATGAAGAATCAGGTAAATATGAAACCACCAAACAAATTCAATATTCACTATTAAAATTCCACTAACAACTTAAATAAACAAAGGTCTACAAATTTTCTTACAGGCAAAGATTTTAAAAATAATCATATTAAAGAAACTCAATGAAATGCATGATAATGCAGATCAACTACACAAAATCAGGAAAACAATGCAGAAACAAAATGAAAAGTTTAATAAAAAAGTAGAAAACATGAAAGAGAAACAAGAAAAAATCCTGGAACTGAAGAATATAATTATAAACAACAACAACAAATCAGTAGAGAGCTTTCACAACCAACTTGAAATGCAAAACAAAGATTTGGCAAACTTGAACAGCAGTTGAGGAAATGAGCCAGGTAGATGAAAAAAATGGCAAGGAATTAATAAAGCCTACATGATTTATAGTACACAGAGGACACCATAAAGCAATGAATATTTACCTTATAAAAGTCCCAGAATGAAAAGAAAGAGAAAAAAGAGAAGAATGATTATTTAAAGAAATAATATCTGAAATTTTTAAATCAGGTAAGAGATGTTAACAACCAGATACAAGATACTCAAAAGAACAAAAAACAAAATCAAACCAAGTAAGATTACTCCAAGACATATTTTAATCAAAACATTTAAAGTCAAAGACAAGGAGATAATTTTGAAATTAGCAAGAGTAAAATGACCCAGCATATATGAGGGAACTCCCATGAAGCTATCAGCAAATTTCTATACAGAAAACTGACAGGCCGGGAGAGAATGAGTTCATATATTCATAGTGCTGAGAGAGAGGGAGAAAGAGGAAGAGAGAGAGATAGAGAGAGAGAGAGAGAAACTGCCAATAAGAGATATTTATATCCAGCAATATTGTCCTTGAGAAATAAAAGAGAGATAAAGACATTTCCAGACTAACCAAAGCTAAGGGAATTCATTACCACTAGACCCATTTTATAAGAAATGCCAAAGGAAATTCTTCAAGGTAAAATGAAAAGATGCTATGTAACAACATAAAAACATATAAAACTCACTGGCAAAGATAACTATGCAGTCAACTATAGAATACCCTAATATGTAATGGTATGTATAAATCACTTTTATCTCTGGTATAAAAATTAAAAGAGTAATAATACTAAAAAATAACTAGCTATAATTTATTAATTGGTACACAATGTATAAAAGGTATAAAATATGACATAAATAGTATAAATTGTGGGAGGATAAGTAAAAGTATAGAAATTTTGTATGTGAATGAATTTAAGTTATCAGTTTAAAACAGATTATTATGTCTAGAAGATGCTTAATATGAGCCTCAGGGTAACCACACACACACTCAAAATCTATTGTATTTATACAAAAGATAAAGAGAAAAGAATTAAAGCATATCACTATAAAAAATAAATCACAAAGACATTTGAAGAGGAAAAAATAAAGAAAATTTAAAAAAAGCAAATTAGAAAATATTACTATAATGACTCTAGTAAGTTTTACCTATCAATAGTCACTTAAGTGGAAATGGACTAAATTTGCCAATCAAAAAACACAATATGATTAAATGTGCTAAGAGAAAGAAAAGTAAAGAAAAACAATATCCAACAATATTCTACCTACAGAAAACATTCTAGCTTTAAGGACACACATAGGGTGAAAACAAAGGGAAAGAAAAAATATTGCATGGAAATAGGAGCCAAAGAGAGGAGTGGTTATGTTTATATTAGATAAAATAGATATTAGGTCAAATCTATCACAAGAGACCAAGCAGGTCACTGTATAATGATATAGGGATCAATTAATTAAGAGGATATACAAAAACATGAATATATGTGCACACAATATTAAAGTATCCAACTATTAAAAGCAAATATTAACATAAATAAAGGGAGAAATAGTGCTACAATAAAAGTAGAGGACTTTAATACCCCATTTTCAACATTGAATAGTTCAACCAGAAAGAAAATTAATAAGAGAACAGTCAACCTGCATGACACTATTGATCAAACAGTCATCTACAGAATATTTCACCCAACAGCTAAAATGTACACACTCTTCACAAGTGCACATGAAACATTCTAAATTATAGAAGGCCACTGAGCAAAACTTAATAAATTTAAAAAGATTAAAATATCTAATATCTTTTTTAATCACAATGATATTAAAATAGAAACAAGTGGAAAATAAAAAATTAACAAATATATGAAAATTAAGCAACATATTCTGGAAAAGCCAGTGGGGGTCAAAAAAGAAATCAAAAGAGAAATAGGAAATATCTTGAGGCAAATTAGAACAAAAACACATCATATTAACAGGATACAGCAAAATCAGTGCTAAAAAGAAATTTCAAAGCAATAGAAGTCCACTTCAAGGGATGAAAAAGATATTAAATAAACCGCCAAAATTTAAACCTCAAAAAATTAGAAAGAGAACAAGCTTGATTCAAAGTTATCAGGAGGAAAGAATAAAGCTTAGACTAGAAGTAAATGAAATAAATATTAGAAAGAGAATAGAAAAAAATCAATGACACTGAGATGCTTTTCTTTTCTTAAATATAAACAAAATTGACAAATCTTTAGCTAGAATAACCAAGAAAAAAAATTAAGAAAATTATGAGTAAAAAGAGAAACTTTACAACTGACACAATGGAAATACAAGTAATTTTAGGAGACTAACATGAATATTTATATATCAACTGATTGGATAATCTAAAAAAATAGATAAATTCCTAGAAAAATATTATTTACCAAGACTCATGAAGATACAGAAAATCTAAATATACCAATAATTACTAAGGAGATTAAGAAGACTAAATTGATATACTTTTGAATTCTACCAAACATTTAAAAAATTAATACCAAGTATTCTCCAATTTTTCAAGAAAATTAAAGAGGAGCAAAAATACCTAAACTAATTTAATGAGTCCAGAATTACCTTGATACCAAAGCCATAATCAGACATTAAAAAAAAAAAAAAGATAAGCCAATATCCCTCATAAATATAGATGCAGAAACTCTCAACAAAATACTAGTAAATTAAATTTAAACACATAATAAAAGGATTATACCCCATAATCAAGTCAGTTTCATTCCTGGGATGCAAGAATGTTTCAATGTATGCAAATCAATAAATGTGATCCACCACGCTAACAGAATGCAAAGTAAAAATCATTTGATCTTCTAAACAGCTACAGGAAAGCATTTGACAAAATTCAGCATCCAATTAATGATAAAAGCTCTCAACTAATTGAGAATAGAGGAATGTGCCTGAACATAATAAAGGCTATATATGACAAGCCCACTGCTAACATAACCAGTTGTGAAAGCTGAAAGTTTTCATACTAAGATCAGGAACAAGGCAAAGGGGGCTACCCTCACCAATTCTATTCTCTATTAATACTGGAAGTCCTAATCAGTGCAATTAGACAAGAAAAAGAAATAAAGGCATCCAAATTGGAGAGATCTAAAAATATCTGTTTGCAGAGAACATGATCTTATATATAGAAAACCCTAAAGACTCCACCACAAAGTATTTGTATTTATAAATATTAAGTGTTTTCTTTACTTAACAGGTTTGTAGTAGATTGCCACATCTTCATTTTGTATTTTATTAGTTTAATACAATAATAGTTTGACAAATGAAAGATAAGTGAATATTATTAGTAACAAAAATAGAAAATTAGTATTACAGTAGAAAATGGAATGGTATTTTGTAATAATAGTTTACCATAAGAGAAATATAAATGGTTAATAAATATATTTAAAAAACTTAATACTCAGCTTTTTTTTCTGTTACTTTTTAATACTACAATTTTTTTTCTTGATTTACTTTTTTGTTCTTTTACCTTTGAGGCTGTGTGTTTTTTCATTCCATTGACAATATTAAGCTGTTCTCTATAATTCTCTGTAATCCTATTTGAGGCTACTCCTTCTCTTAATCTTCAGAATTGTTTTTCCTTCCATTGTAATGCAGGCTTTTGGCATGCTGACTTGCTCCTGTTTACTCAACCTCCAGGCAGAAAGGGAGAGAAAACTGTATTCAGACCCTATAGGGACCAAAGGAGATTGTGTGGCTTGTCCTTGGCTCTTGTCTCTGTGCATTTGGTGCTATTCTAATAGTTTTTTCTGAATTAACAGCCAGAAACCAGCTAGATGTAGGCACATCTCTCAGCCAGTTGCCAGTTTCCAGGAAAAAAAACCCATAAAAACAACAGAGCCTGTCAACTTTCATCTAGTATAGGGAGTCCTCGGGTTACAGCAGTCTTGACATATGATGTTTTGAGTTCGCGATGATGCTCACTCCCATGAAAACTTTTTTAAAAAAACTGAGATGCGAGTTTTTCAGTTTATGCCACTAGTGCTGTATTTATGGACTATGTGGATGAACTAGTTTGGAATAAAGATAAGGAATTTTTCTTACACTCATTTTTTGCCAAGTTTTCTGTTACTGTAGTACAGTTTACAGTACAGTATATTTATGTCCTTTTCCTTTCTCTTTGGCTTAGTTGTTTATGTTCCAGATTATAATTTTACAACTGTGTTAGGATAGGTAAGTGATTTAGGCTAAGGTGTGTTTTGACTTCACCAAAATTTGAGTTACTTCACTGTTGTAGGAATGAAACTGTGAGGACCTCCTGTATAGTTTACTGACCCAAGATGGAATCTTTTCTTCCTCACTCTTTTATATGACAATCTTAATATCAAGATTTGTTAATCAAAGCAAATACCTTCCTCCCCCCCAAAAACAAACAAATGTAGTTTCATTTGCAGTGCTACCAGGACTCTTCTTTTGTTCTCTGCCATCTGAAGAGCATTAATTCTCTTTATTTTCTTTCTAATTCCCTGAAAAAAAAAAAACATAGTGATGGAGGAAAGGATGCCATTATTTTCTCAATAATCAACAACAATGCAGTGGGATAGTGGAGTAATTTTCTTGTTGGATACATGGGGTTTGAACTAACGTCCACACTAACATCAAAATTCTTGCTGTGTACCATCTAATTACTGGCTTGCTTTCTCTCTGATGAGGTGGGCATAGATTGAGTTGCCAATCAGTTCCTTTGGCTTTCAGGTTAATGATATTCTTCTTGGATTCTGATAACAGGTTTATTGCTATTTGTAGTTTTCATCTTAATTGTGCATTTTCTCTGGCTCTGTTTTCCAAGCACTTTAGTTGACTGTTGAGAGATTCTGCAATGATATCTAAAAACTATTTTAAATCAAAAATTTCTTTAATTAGTAGTCTCCTATTAGTTTTGTTTTGGGGTTGACTCTTTACCAATATATTTCAGTGAGAATTAACTTGAAACAACTTGTAAATAACTTCTTATCTGACATGCATGTGTTGATGGAACCATTTTTTATTAAACAGCACTCAAATTTAAGGGAACATTTTTTTTTTCCTACTGAAATTGTGTTCTTAGATGATGATGTACTTAGATTTACTTTAAAAAGATTGGTTTTGTACATTTATCAGATTTTAATATTTTTATTTTATAATCAGTGGATAGCATTATGAACTTTATCTCCCCCTTCCACCTCCTATCCCCAAATTATTTTCTTTGTTACAGAGCAATGAGAAAAGATAACAGCTTACTAATTATGGGAGGAAAGTCCTGAACTTGTTTCTCTCAATTACATGAAAAGAATTCTTCCTCTATTTTTATTTGCTAATGCCTTGATTTGGATCCAATATGGTATGGTTTAAAGAAACTGGCTGTTGGAAAAATTTTAGCTCTGCTGTTTGGTCAGCCTTCACGGGGCAGGTTATCTCTTTTCTGGGTTTGTTTTCTCATCTGTAATACAGAGATAATTCTTTTGGGGCGTTCTTAAAAGGATTGCTTGAGATAGCAGTTAGTAAGTGTTCAAGAAATATAATTTTCAGTTTTTGATTCCTTGAATATAAAAAGAGTTTATTGTCTTAAAATGTGAAAGGTTTGCAAAAGGATAGTCATTAGCATTCTTTTTTTTCCTCTAACCTGAGTATATTTAAATAGAAGCAAGAACTCACATATGTATGGTTCTCTTTTCTTTTCCAAACTTCCAGTATAGAACTGGCAATATATACTTTCTTCTGAAAATTGCTTAATACTTTACATCTCAAGAGTTAAATCTTTACTGAGGACCTAGCATGTGTCTGGCTCTGTAACAGTTTCAGGGGATATGATCTTGAACATTGAGTATTCAATGCTTAGCACAAATAGATGTAATCTCTTCCTTCTTGAAGCTAAATCTTGAATAGAAAAATGGACATTAATACAGAAATCATACATATGAATATAAAATTCTAATTTTGACAAGTGCTAAAAGGATGTTCATGGTTGATTGAAAACTGTTTTTGGGATATGACCTAGTGAGAGGTGTAATAGAAAATTGTTATGTGGTTGCAATTTTTGACTTGAGATTTGAATGTTGTGAAGTGTGGGTGGAGCGCAGAGTGCATTTCTAGCAGCTGTGGCTGATGCAATGCTGTGAGAATACTCCAGCTCCCAGAAGCCTCCTGGGCATACCCAGGAAGGAAGCTTGCCCACTATAAGGAAGTGACTTAGTGCCAACTACACAGCTCCCTGATCTTTTCAGCCATTGGCTATGAAGGACATGCTGTAACACTGTATAGGCTGAACCTGTGTATATAAGCTAGCTTACTTCCTGAATAAAGTGGATCTGCATCACTGAACCTGGTCCCAGATTCTGGTCTTTGCATCTCCATCATCCTCACCCGGGCAGGCCTTGTCCACAACTGGTACCCAATGTAGGGCAGGGACCTAACCGGCATCCAGGGGACAGGTGAGTGACCCTCTGCAATGGGTAACCTTCTCCCCCACTCTTGAGCCCCGCAGGCTCAAGCCCTGCATGCAGAGTAGGCGAGTTAAAGTTAGTGAAAAGGATCTTTGTACTTACTGGGCGATCCTTCCTGGTTTCAATTCTTGGCTCTGGGACACACCTCTCTGGGACCCAGATACTTGTGCCTGAGCTATCTAGCATGTCCGTTTGGCCGAAGTACATGGGGGACAAACCTTCCCTCTTGGTCACATTCCTGCCCTGCTAGCAATACATGACTGCCTGACCGGTGCTCCTCCTGGTCACCCTCCACCAGTGCCAAAGATATTGCAGGCTGCCTCTCTATCTGGAGAGCCCCCACCTTCCTATTTGCCCCCCTAACTGAGGAAAAAAGTAGTTTTGCCTCTGAGTTCGACAAAATCATGGCTGAGTGTGCAGAAACGAAACCAACCAACTTGCTAACTGTGCGATCAGCTCTGCCTCCGTAAAAAGTGGAAGTCGCTACTTCTGCATTCCCTACCGGGGCTCAATGCCCCACCTCAGCCTCTCAGATGCCATTTTTTTTACCTCAGCTTTAACTCCAACACGTGTTCCTGCTGCAGACCCATGGGCCAGCTTATACGCCCACATGTGTCTTTTTTCTTTCGTTCTGTCTGTCTTGTCTATTTTTCTGTATCTCTCGCTCTCTCTCTCCCCCATCCCTCTCTCTGAAATGAGGCTGGAAGGTCCCAGCCATGGCACAGTGGTGGGGATCACACCCTCTTCTAACACAAGGGAGAGGTTATGCTTGTGTTTTTCAGCCAATTTGGATCCCATGATCCCCCCAGGGTTGACAGGGTTTCCTGGGCACCCACTAAGTGGTTCAGTCTTCACTTGTCCAAAGCCACAACCCTGGACTTCTCCACACTGACTACGCCTGAGGGGAGGAGGTCCTCAGCACTCCAGAAGACCTCATGGCCAGTGTGCGTGCCCCATCACCTGGGAGCATGTGGAGGCTTTGGCGGGGTGGGTCCAAAAAATTGCCCCTGATGGGCCCCCAGGCCCTGGTGCTCTGTTCTTGCTTGTGTGTGCTGTAGTAACCACTGACTCCCAGACTCAGGTGGCGGCAGCCCGGGGCTTGAGCCCAGCAGCACGAGCTGGTGTTTTCAGTTCATCTTTGGAGGATGAGGAGAATTGGGCTAGAGTTGCGATTTGCAGACTCCAGAAGGTAAACGGCGGCAGCTGTGGCAGGAGGATGAACAGAAGCCAGGCTTGCATCACCGAGTGGCCACTGGAATGGCAGGGAGTGCCTGCTAAGCCACTGGTGGGTTCACTGACATATTGGGACATAGGGGTGGTTGCCATCATGCTCTCCAGAGCAGAGATGGAAATGCTGACTGCTATTGCCACATGCTTCTTTTTGGGACAGTATAAGACCTGCCAGGACAGCAGGAATGAGGGGGGAGGCTAAGGCCTCATGTGCATGGACTGATTTCCTGGACTATAACCAGAATGGGCACTGGCTTCTTTATTGGATGAATTTACAGATTTTGGACAATGTGAAATACCCTGATGGGTGTGGGGGGTGGCTTTGCTGGAGGCCCTTCCCCTGTCCCAGGAAGCTTTTCCCATGGCTAGAAAAAAGGCCGAGGACATTTTCTACTTTTGGCAAAGTACTCAGAGACTAGTGAAATGTACCTTTGTAATTGTTGAAATTGTATGATTTGTCATGTTGTTGTAATTTGTGTAATGTGCCTTGCAACCATATGCAGTACGCAGCCCATGGCAAGCCATCTGTTTTTTGTTTGGACACTGGGACCTTTGTGGGAAGGTGGCATGCATGAACCTACGTCCATTTTTTACAATCAAAATGGAACTGTGTTTAACGGCACCTAGAAGGTCTCTGTAACACAATGGGAGGGAAATGACCTCCCGACCCCTAGGAGGAATCCCCTGTTTAAGACCGCCATTCTATGTCCTAACTAGTCAAACATTACAGAAGCTTGCCTCATTGTTTAATCCAGCTAATCTATTAGCATATAGTATAATAGGTATTACAGTTGTTTTAGTTCTACTAGGGTTTTATTGCATAATGTGTAGCATTCAGAAGCTATAAAAACAGCAAGCTGTCATTCATCAAGTCCAATTGGCCTTAATTAAAAGAGAAGGGGGAGATGTGGGTGGAGCACAGAGTGCATTCCTAGCAGTTGTGGCTGATGCAATGCTGTGAGAATACTCCAGCTCCCAGAAGCCTCCTGGGCATACCCAGGTAGGGAGCTTGCCCACTATAAGAAAGTGACTTAGCACCAACCATGCAGCTCCCTGATCTTTTCAGTCATTGGCTATGAAGGACATGCTGTAACACCCTATAGGCTGAACCTGTGTATATAAGCCAGCTTACTTCCTGGATAAAGTGGATCTGCGTTACTGAACCTGGTCCTCGGAGTCGGGTCTTTGCATCTCCGTCTTCTTCACCCCCTCAGGACTTGTCCACAGTGAAGATCAAAGAAAAAGGAAATACAGAGTCAGCAGCATGCTCCATGGCCCTATGACTCAAGGAAGAATCCCAGTTCAAGAACCAGAGAGATTGCCTTTCTGTGTAGAACAGGGAGAATAAAGAGGAATATGACACTGGATGAAACAATAGCTTCATAAGGGTCATATCTTGTAGGGACTTATATGTTATTTCAGTGATCAAGTATAGAATAACAAACCACTCATAGTTTAGTAACATATACCAATAACCATCTGGTTATGCTCAAAGACAGACACTGTGTATCAGTAATTTGAAAATGGCATGCTGGGAATGGCACGTCTCTACTTCATGATGTCTGGAATGACCTGAATGAATAGAAGCTAAGATGGCTGAGCCTGGAATATCCACTTGCAAGATTGTTTCTTTATTGTCATATTGCACAACTAAAACTTGGATAGCTGAAGACTGGCCCAGCTGGGGTGTCAAATACTGTCTACATGTAGTCTCTTTTGTATGTCATTCATAGGCTCCTCTGACTTCTTAGTTGTCAGCTTAGTACTCCAGAAGCCAGTGTTCCACCAACAAGCAAGCTGCATAACATTATATGATCTAGTCTTGGAAGTAACATAGTGTCACTTCTAATGTACAGTGTGGGGTGAAGAAGTCACAAACTCACCCGGATTCAAGTAGAGGAAATACTGGCTCCAGGTCTTGATGAGAGAATTGTCAAAGAATTTGTGGCCATGTTAAAAAATCACCACACAGGAAGTATTAAGGACTTCTTGTTGTTTTTTTTCCCGAAGAACAATGGAAATGGTTTTTAGTGGGGAGTAATCATGTTCAGTTCTGTGTTTTTATTCTAACACTGGCAATGAAGTGAGGAACAGATTAGGGAAGAGGTGATGAGGAGGCAAGAGGAAAAGATGGATGGGTAAAGAAGCTATCCAGGCAACAAACAGCAGTAACCTGAATTAGAGTGGTAATTGTGGAGACGGAGAGAAGCAAATGACTTTGGTTGATATTTTGGAGGTTAAATCAAAGAACCTGGTAGTGAATTAGATAGGATAGGTAAGAGGAATGGAAGTGACCAGGTAATTCCTAGATTTTTTTGGTTTGCACAACTGGATAGATGATATATCATATCTGTTTTCTGAAATAAGGAACAAAACTAGAGATGAGACAAGAGAAAGATGAGTTTTATTTGGCAAATAATGAATTTGGGATAACTTTAAGATATCCAGAAAAAGATGTAGCTAGTTGATTATATGGTTTTGGAAAAAAAAGAGAATAATATTAAATAAGAACAGATTGAGAATATGATGATGTCATCTCATATCAGTTTGGTGGAAGTGTGTGCTCAATGAATAAATATTTTTTTGAGCTTCTACTAAATGAACACCAGTGTAGAAGGAAAGGAGTTATAAATAAACATCTCACTCTTAAAGAAACAATCAGTCATAACAATTCAATAAATATTATAATGTAATATTCTTGTTCAAGTTTGGAGATGTAAGGAGACCTAGTGTAACAGTCATCAGAGAACATAGATATGCTACAGTTCAGGTGTATGCTGTTCAGTGATAAGCATATTATATAATAAAAATGAAGAATACTGGCTTAAAGCTGTATTATTATTAATTAAATTTTTATAATGGTATGATAAGATTTGTAATAGGGTGTTTATACTAGCTATTTGATAAAACCCAGCTTTGGCTTTTTTTGTTATGATTCTCCTCATCCCTTCACTATTCCCAGTATAACCTATGCTCAAGACCCTTAGAGGATTTTAGTTTATGGCTGGCATGCTAAAAAAAAGAAGCTCTGAAAGGGGGATGCCAGCATCCCTTAGATTCTAGTACTCTCCAATCTTGTACCTTTCATGTAAAATAAATCCAACTTGTAGATGGTTTTAGAATTGTGTCAATGACCCCATGATGGGAGATTGATGTATTAGCAAACAAAACATTCAGCTAATAAGTTCTAAGCAGTGCAGGTTATGACATGTTACTGGATCATGAAATCAACTTAGTGTGCCTTGATCAGAATTTAACAAAATGAAATAGAATATTATGGAATAAAAAAAGAATGAAATGGAATAAGTGCACTGTAACAGAATATGTTGCTATTATTATTATTATTCACACAAAATATCTCTGTGGGCTCCAGTGGATGTGTACACCTTGATTCCTAAAAATAAAGGAAAACACTCTTAACCAGCTTTACAGGTAGTACTGACCTCGTGTGCTCCATGCTTGATTAACTTATCATCTAGCTAGATCCACTAGGTACATTAAACATCTTTCCTAATATTTGATTTTATATTATTCACATGGGGATGTCCTTCAAAATTTTACATTTAATGTTAATAAAGTCTAAATTTTTATTAATTTTGATATGTTTTAATTTTATCATACATTATAGGAAAAATATGGTTTTGAATAACATATCTATATCCCCAGAAAAATGGAGTTATTTAATGGTAGGGATTTATTTTAGTCTCAAATGTATACCAAGACATCAATTCAGTGCTTAATAAATTATGGTTGTTTGTATGATCATTAAATAAGTGATTTAATTCATTAAGAGCATATATAGGACAACTATATTTTTGTAAAGTTTTAATTTCAATGTAAGAGAATGAAGCTTGTGCTTCAGAGGACTGGCCTGCTCTTGTGAATGCCCTTCCCCTCTGTGATGACAAATCAGTGAAGCCTGGCTGTATGGCAACACATTATTCTTCTACTGTACTTCAAATCACCTGCCCCAGGCTTCAACTGTCCCTTTGAGAACATTATTCTGGTCCTCTGGCTCACTGATTCGGTATCATGTCACCATTTTCCATTTGGATGATAATGATTACATATTAACCAATGTGTCTGAAGCTTTCTGGTCTAATGTTCCCTTGTCCTTTCAGGGAGGAGGTGGCAAGAATAAGGCCCCATGGATATAGTTACATTGAGTTTCTGTGGCCATGGGCATTGGTCATCAGAACAGTCCCTGTTCTTAAAAAAAGTGGGCAGCACTAATCACAGTATGATATATAAACTCCCAAGGGATTCCCCCTACCCTGGCTGAACTCCCAGGCCTGACATTCCATGGCAGTTTCTCACCTACACTAGCCCAATAATCTTGCCTGAAATCAACCTCACAGGTACTTTGCATATTTAAGTGATTAATTTAGGAAACTTCTCAAAAAAGGTCATCTATATAATGCATCTATTGCTTAAGAAAGATCTAAATCTTATTGTCTGGCTTACCAGCTCAGAAGACTTTAACAAATTAGCCATTTTTCACTTTGGAAACAAAGATGAGAGGTTGTTAATGTAAGAGTCAGTAAAAAGAAACTCTTTCTTATATTCAAATTAAGGAAATTACGGTACAGACTCTGTATTCAAATATCTCAGCAATACTCTTGTCCTCTGAACTCAAATACTGGGATTGTCTCTCTTACTCCTTCATTTTTTTTTTTATATTGAAGCCATTTCTTAATTTTCTTTCACTAAGGTATCAGTTTCTCAGAGATATCTTTTAAAGAGCACCAGTAACACCTTAAGTCTCTTTTAGAAGCTTGAATACCCACAAATAAAATAATTTTATTTGGTGAGGCAGAAATACGAGGGAATTGATTTACCAAAATCTCAGAGATATCTTTTAAAGAGCACCAGTAACACCTTAAGTCTCTTTTAGAAGCTTGAATACCCACAAATAAAATAATTTTATTTGGTGAGGCAGAAATACGAGGGAATTGATTTACCAAAATCTTATAAGATCAAATGGGGAAACTATACCTTTTGATATTAGAAATAAGGATTTGACATTTTAAGTGGTATTCCTTATATTCAATGATTTAAGATTTCTCAAGATATCAATTTGTTTTAGTGACAGAAAATTAAACTAGTTCAAAATGACAAGGTTTGCAGCAGAACTACAAATCCTGCAGTAATTACCTTCTGAGTCCTTGCTACAGTGGGAGTAATTTGCTTTCATGTTTGACAATGTCAAGGATAGATATGGTCATAATGATGTTCTAGTAAGCTATTGGAATTCTGCAGGTCAAAGTGGGATATCCATTAGCCAATATTTTCCATACTAAAGTATCATTCTTATCTGATCAAGTGTTGATAGATTGGCAAGAAAGAGGGCACAGCTGGGCTTTTGGAACTGCATATGTGTAACTCCATCAGGCTTATTTCTTTTTTTTTTTTATAAATAAATTTTTATTTAAATGGGGTGACATCAATAAATCAGGGTACATACATTCAAAGAAAACATTTCCAAGTCATCTTGTCATTCAGTTCTGCTGCATACCCATCACCCAAAGAGAGATCGTCCTCCATCACCCTCTATCCAGCTTTCTTTGAACCCCTCCCCCTCCCCCCTCCCTCCTTCCCTCCCCACACCCCCCGTAACCACCACACTCCTGTCTATGTCTCTTAGTCTCACTTTTATGTCCCACCAATGTATGGAATCCTGCAGTTCTTGTTTTTTTTCTGATTCGCTTATTTCGCTCCGTATAATGTTAACAAGATTCCACCAATCTGCTGTAAGTGATCCGATGTCATCATTTCTTCTAGCTGACTAGTATACCATGGTGTATATGTGCCCCATCTTCTTTATCCAGCCTTCTATTTTTTTTTACAGTGATTAAAAGCCTTTAAGCAAACTCTTGGCCAATACAGCAAGAATCCATAAAAGAGTAGTGTCCTTAACATGTTCACCAAGTCCAAGTTGGCCCCATCACCGTGTCAAATCCCTGAAAAATGCAACCCAACCATAGTTCAGTCTGTTGGATCTGTCACAGGGAGCAGGAGTCCAGGAAAAGACCACATCCAGGAAAAGTTCGCATGGCACTGGAATTGTTGTCACAATTCTATACTTTGCAAATCATGTCCAAGTCCCAGTGACCGCTGCTTCTAGCTGGTAATGATTCAGGTAGACTGGAAAAGCCATTTGCAGCATGCGTGGATATGGAGCTTCTGTTCTCCTCTGCCTGGAGAGATGAGACCAGGTAGCTTTTCCCTGGAGCTCTGCGACTGTGGCATGGTAAAGAGAACCTTGGGATACACTAAGCTGGGTGGCAAAGGTAGATTCATAATAGAAGTTGGCAAAAGGGGAAAAGAGAGCTCTAAATTAGGAGTAGGTCCCAGCCTGAAATATGAGTGGGGCATTGAGATAGGAGGGATAAAGGAAACACTATATATTAAGAAAAGCAGCAGAACATAGGGCTATCAACACCCACAACAGAGATCTTTGAGGGAAGAATAAAAAACCTGACTATTCAGGTCAAACATAGTTAAGTGGCCCTTGTGCAAATGAGATCAGTTTACCTGCTTCTTGGAAGAAATACCCTAGGCTCGTCCACAGTGTCGTAGATGGGGCTGACGGCCCTGGGCACCTTCAGCCTTCAGTGGCAAACCCCAGCTTTCTGGGCAAGGTTAGGTCATAGACGGCTGGAGCAGGGCTGGAGGAAACTGAACCCTCCCTTAGAGGAGTGAGGAGGAAGCCTACCTTCCAGTGTCCCTGTTTCCTCACAGTAGAGGCATGTAAACCTGGCAGGCTTTAGCTCAATGACCTTCCTTTCCACTATTGAATCAGGACCCAGATGGCATCCTAGGAGACCCCTTTGGGGAATTGGAGCCTTTAAGGGCATATCCTAAAAGCTGGTAGCTCCCCTGATCTTTATTGGGCTTTTTCTGCCTCTAGGTATCTTAAAAGCCATGCTCAGAAGATCTCGCTGAGGGGTTTGAGGATCCCCATCCGCCTATATAAATCTTTTCCATATATCTGGAGCTATTTGGAAAAAGACAAAACAGTGTTATTATCTGGATCTAATAAAGAAGGTAGTAGTTTGCAGGCAAATAAGATTTGGTGTCTCCTGTTCATCAGCCTTCAAAAGAAATGTAAAAAAAAAATTTTTTTTTTTTTAAAGTAGAAAGCATGATATGGTAGACCCATAGGAGTTCCAGGATATGACTACCCCCTTTTAAATTGTTTTTTTTTTTTTTAATTGACCTTAAAATGTTTGCTGAGTACACTTTAATAATACTTTAACTTTAAAGATTGTAAGCATGACAAAATACAGTAAATGCTTTTACTCCATATGCAGGAGCATTTTCAGTTAAGCCAGTTTAGGAAATCCAATAATAGAACAATGCATACAGACCATGAGCTATAGCATGCTTAGCAGCCTCTCCTGTTCTGACAGAGGTTACTATAGATCCGGAATATGAAGCCACTGTAATGTGGACATATGACTGTTTGCCAAATGAAGGTATATGAGTAACATCCATCTTCCAAAGTTGTCCTGGTAGGGGTCCTTGAGGGTTAACTCCAAATGAGGGGGCGGTATAGGACCCCTTGGACAGGATTTCCCAATCTGCTGTGCTGCTTCCCGAGAAAGTTGAAACTGTTTACACCGTGCTGCAGCGTTCTGGTGACGAATAGTATGAGACTGACTTGCTCAGTCTGTCATGGTTGCTCCATATAGTTTTCTTTTGGGTAGATTGATCAACAAGGGCATTCCTAGGCCCTAGCTGGTTGGCTCAGTGGCAGAGCATCGGCCTGGTGTGCAGGATTCCTGGGCCAGAGCACACAGGAGAAGCGCCCATCTACCTCTCCACCCCTCCCCCTCTTCCTCCTCTCCACCTCGCTCCTCCCTTCCCACAGCCAAGGCTCCACTGGAGCAAAGCCTCCCTGAGCACTAAGTATGGCCCCATGGCCTCCACCTCAGTTGCCAGAATGGCCCTGGTTGCAACAGAGCAACACTCCAGATGGGCAGAGCATCCCCCCCCCCCCCGGTAGGCATGCCAGGTGGATCCCGGTCAGGCACATAAGGGAATCTGTCTGACCGCCACCCCATTTCCATCTTCAGAAAAATACAAAAAACAAATAAATAAAAGAAAAAGTACAACAAAAAACAAACAAACAAAAAAAGAAAAGAGTAAAAAAAAAAAAAAAGGGCATTCCTTTGTGTTAAAGCTCCAGGGAGCATGGAGTGAGCTTGAGTATGTCCTATGAAACATGGAGCTCTATGTTGACATATAAGTCTTTGGAGAAGGAGGAACTGCGGAAATAGTTCATCAGCATTTGTCCCTAAGACAGCAGTCTTTATAGTGGAAATACCATAAGTAAATATTTGCTGTCTGTCTATAGATTAAAGGGGGAATATGGCAAATGCTGAAAAGCCATGATCTTTGTGCCCCTCCCCTCCCCCAACCCCCCTCCCTCTCCTCCCCCCACCCTGTAACCCCAACCCTGTTGTCCATGTCTTTGAGTCTCATCTTTATATCCCACCTATGTATGGAATCATATAGTTCTTAGTTTTTTCTGATTTACTTCTTTCGCTCAGTATAATGTTATCAAGGCCCATCCATGTTGTTGTAAAAGATCCTATGTCATCATTTCTTATGGCTTAGTATTCCATAGTATATATATACCAAAGCTTTTTAATCCACTCGTCCTCTGATGGACATTTGGGCTGTTTCCAGATCTTTGCTATTGTGAACAATGCTGCCATAAACATGGGGGTGCATTTCTTCTTTTCAAACAGTGCTATGGTGTTCTTGGGGTATATTCCTAACAGCGGTATAGCTGGGTCAAAAGGCAGTTCGATTTTTAATTTCTTGAGGAATCTCCATACTGTTTTCCACAGTGGCTGCACCAGTCTGCATTCCCACCAGCAGTGCAGGAGGGTTCCCTTTTCTCCACATCCTCGCCAGCACTTATTCTGTGTTGTTTTATTGATGAGCACCATTCTGACTGGTGTGAGATGGTATCTCATTGTGGTTTTAATTTGCATTTCTCTAATCATTAGTGATGTTGAACATTTTTTCATATGCCTTTTGGCCATCTGTGTGTCCTCTTTGGAGAAGTGTCTATTCATTTCTTTTTCCCATTTATGGATTTGATTGTTTGTCTTTCTGGTATTAAGTTTTACAAGTTCTTTATAAATTTTGGTTATTAACCCCTTATCAGACGCAATGTCAAATATGTTCTCCCATTGTGTAGTTTGTCTTTTTATTCTGTTCTTATTGTCTTTAGCTGTGCAGAAGCTTTTTAGTTTGATAAAGTCCCATTTGTTTATCCTGTCTTTTATTTCACTTGCCTGTGGAGACAAATCAGCAAATATATTGCTGCGACAGATGTCAGAGAGCTTACTGCCTATGTTTTCTTCTAAGATGCTTATGGTTTCACGGCTTATATTTAAGTCTTTTATCCATTTTGAGTTTATTTTTGTGAGTGGTGTAAGTTGGTGGTCTAGTTTCATGTTTTTGCAGGTAGCTGTCCAATTTTCCCAACACCATTTGTTGAAGAGGCTATCTTTACTCCATTGTATTTCCTTACCTCCTTTGTCAAATATCAGTTGTCCATAGAGCTGTGGGTTTATTTCTGGGTTCTCTGTTCTGTTCCATTGATCTATGTGCCTGTTCTTATGCCAGTACCATGCTGTTTTGAGTACAATGGCCTTATAATATAACTTGATATCCGGAAGTGTGATCCCTCCTGCTTTATTCTTCCTTTTCAAGATTGCTGAGGCTATTTGTGTTCTCTTTTGGTTCCATATAAATTTTTGGAATATGTGTTCTATATCTTTGAAGTAAGTCATTGGTATTTTAATCAGTATTGCATTGAATTTATAAATTGCTTTGGGTAATATAGACATTTTAATGATGTTTAGTCTTCCTAACCATGAGCATGGTATATGCCTCCACTTATTCGTATCTTCCCTGATTTCTTTTATCAATGTTTTATAATTTTCTGAGTACAAGTCTTTAATCTCCTTGGTTAGATTTATTCCTAGGTACTTTATTTTTTTGGTTGCAATGGTAAAGGGGATTGATTCCTTGATTTCTCTTTCTGACAGTTCATTATTAGTGTATAAAAATGCCTCTAATTTCTGAGTATTGATTTTATATCCTGCCACATTGCCGAAATCATTTATCAGGTCTAGTAGTTTTTTGACTGAGACTTTAGGGTTCTCTATGTACAATATCATATCATCTGCAAATAATGATAGTTTTACTTCTTCTTTTCCAATTTGGATACCTTTAATTTCTTTTTCTTGTATCATTGCTGTGGCTAGGACTTCTGTTCCTGATCTTAAGGGGATTGCTTTTAATTTTTGCCCATTGAGTATGATGTTGGCTGTGGGTTTCTCATAGATGGCCTTTATCATGTTGAGGTATGTTCCCTATATCCTCACTTTGCTGAGAGTTTTGATCATGAATGGGTGCTGGATTTTATCAAATGCTTTTTCTGCATCTATTGAAATTATCATGTGGTTTTTCTCCTTTCTTTTGTTTATGTGATGAATCACATTGATTGATTTGCAATTATTGTACCAGCCTTGCCTCCCAAGAATAAATCCCACTTGATCATGGTGTATGATTTTTTTCATATATTGCTGGATCCGGTTTGCTAATATTTTGTTGAGGATTTTTGCATCTAAGTTCATCAGGGATATTGGCCTATAGTTTTCTTTTTTTCTGTTGTCTTTGCCTGGTTTTGGAATCAGAATTATGCTTGCCTCATAAAAAAAGTTTGGAAGTCTTTCTTCCTCTTGAATTTTTTGAAATAGCTTGAGAAGGATAGGAGTTAGTTCTTCTTTGAATATTTGGTAGAATTCACTTGTGAAGCCATCAGGCCCAGGACTTTTCTTTTTTGGGAGTTTTTTGATAGCTATTTCAATCTCATTTGTTGTAATTGGTCTGTTTAGGTTTTCTGATTCTTCCAGATTGATTTTTGGAAGGTTATATGATTCAAGGAATTTGTCCATTTCATCTAGGTTGTCTAGTTTTTTGGTGTACAGTTCTTCATAGTATTTTCTTACAATATTTTGTATTTCTGTTGTGTCAGTTGTTTTTTCTCCACTCTCGTTTCTAATTTTATTTATTTGAGTCCTCTCTCTTTTTCTCTTGATGAGTCTCGTTAAAGGTTCATCGATCTTGTTTACCTTTTCAAAGAACCAGCTCCTGGTTTCATTGATCCTCTGTATTGTTTCTTTAGCCTCTATGTCATTTATTTCTGCTCTGATCTTTATTATTTCCTTCTTTCTACTAGCTCTAGGCTTTACTTGCTGTTCTTTTTCTAGTTCTTTTAGATGCAGGTTTAAGTTGTTTATTTGAGCTTTTTCTAGCTTCTTGAGGTATGCCTGTAATGCTATAAACTTCCCTCTCAGGACTGCTTTTGCTGTGTCTCATAAATTTTGAGTTGATGTATGCTCATTATCGTTTGTTTCTAGGAATTTTTTAATTTCTTCTTTGATCTCAATTATAACCCATTCGTTATTTAATAACATGCTATTTAGGTTCCAAGTGTTTAAATGTTTTTCAATTTTTCTATTGTGGTTGATTTCTAGTTTAATGCCATTGTGATCAGAGAAAGTGCTTGATATGATTTCAATCTTCTTAAATTTGTTGAGACCACTTTTGTGCCCTAACATGTGGTCTATTCTAGAGAATGTACCATGAGCACTTGAAAAGAATGTATATGCTGCTGTTTTAGGGTGAAAGGTTCTGAAGATATCTATTAAATCAAGTTGATCTAATATGTCCTTTAAGTCTGCTGTTTCTTTGTTAATTTTCTTTCTTGAGGATCTATCCAATGATGTTAATGGGGTATTGAAATCCCCTACTATTATAGTATTGCTGTTGATCTCGCCCTTTAAGTCCATCAACGTCTGCTTTATATATTTAGGTGCTCCTATATTAGGTGCATAGATATTTATAATGGTTATATCTTCCTTTTGGATTGCTCCCTTTATCATTATGTAGTGACCTTCTTTATCTCTAACTATGGTTTTTGTTTTAAAGTCCATTTTGTCTGATATAAGTATTGCTACCCCGGGTTATTTTCATTTCCATTTGCATGAAATATTTTTTTCCATCCTTTTATCTTCAGTCTGTGTGCATCTTTTGATTTAAGGTGTGTCTCTTGTAGACAGCATATGTATGGGTCCTGTTTTCTTATCCACGCAGCTACCCTATGTCTCTTGATCGGATCATTTAATCCATTAACATTTAAGGTTATTACTGATATGTAATTGTTTATTGCCATTTTTTTCTTTGAAACTATATTCCTCTTTTCTTGTATTCTTTTTTTCCTTTTATCTGTTTACAACAGGTCCCTTAGCATTTCTTGCAGCCTTGATTTGCTTGCAGTGAATTCCTTGAGTTTTTTTTTTGTCTGTAAAGCTTTTTATTTCTCCTTCAATTTTAAATGATATACCTGCTGGATAAAGTAGTCTTGGTTGTAGGTTCTTGTTCTGCATTACTTTGAATATTTCTTGCCATTCCCTTCTGGCCTCAAGTGTTTCTGTTGAGAAGTCAGAAGTCATCCTATGGGGGCTCCTTTGTAGGTGATAGTCTTTTTTTCTCTAGCAGCTTTTAATATTTTCTCTTTATCACTTAGCTTTGGTATTTTAATTATGATGTTTCTTGGTGTTGGTTTCTTTGGGTTTCTCCTTAATGGAGTTCTCTGTGCTTCCTGAACATGTGCAATGTTTTCCTGCCTTAATTGGAGGAAGTTTTCTGCTATGATTTGTTTGAACAAAGTCTCTATCCCTTGTTCTTTCTCTTCTTCTTCAGGAACCCCTATCATGCGGATGTTGTTTCTCTTCATGTTGTCACAGAGCTCTCTTAGAGTTTCCTCAGACTTTTTGAGTCTCTTTTCTTTTTTCTGCTCTGCTTCCGTGCCTTTATTTATCTTGTCCTCTAACTCGCTGATTCGATTCTCTGCTTCATCCATCCTGCTTTTAATTCCTTCCATTGTATTCTTTATTTCAGATATTGTATTTGTCATTTCTGACTGATTCTTTTTTATTATTTCAATGTCCTTTTTTATATTTGTTATCTCTTTATTTAGGTTTTCATAATGGCCATCTATGGTTGTTCTAATATCTTTGAGCATCCTAACAATCGTTATTTTAAACTCTGCATCTGGTAATTTGGTTATATCTGATTCACTTAGGTCCTTTTCTGGGGATTTCTCTTGGTTTATTTGTGTTGTATTTCTCTGCCTCCGCATTTTCTCTTCACGGGAGTGGCTATGATCACGCACTCGGGTGTACAAGCGTTGGTGGCCTTGGCCTTTGCTCCGCCCCCGTGTGTGACGTTATGCTTGGTCCTGAGGGCACTGGCAAGCACCTTTGCTCAGCTGCGGGTCTCAGCCTGTTTCTGAGCTTTCGCCCTGCCCTTGCAGGAGGAGCACGCTTGAGGAACGGCTGCTAGCCTTGGCTCTACCACCAGGCAGGAATGCGTGCCCAAGCTCAGCTCAGTAGCGGAACTCTGCCTCTTCTGGGCTTTTGGCTCCACCCCCATGGGAGGAGCCAGCCACCAAGTCAGACTGCAAGCCTGGGCTGCATGGGCGGGGCAAGGCTGTGCTCCTCTGCCCTTGCCCTGGGGCTTGTCTCCACCCTTTCCGGGGTTCCCACCCTTCTCCAGCAGGCTGGATTACAGGCTGCCAGCAGCTGAGTTTGACTGCTTTTGCACACCCCCTTCCCCCAGCCAGGCAAGATTGAGCTCACACCTGAGCCCAGTGGTGGCCAGCTGGCTTCTGCCCCTGCCAGCAGAACCATGCTTTTATCTCCCGCTGCCGCCGGCCCTCCCGCGAGCCCTCAGCTGCGTGGGTGGGGGCGTTGCAGCACGGACCCTAAGACTCACTGCTGTAGACCCAAAAGCTCCCTCCTTCTATACAACTCTGCTCTGAGTGCTGCAGGGGAGCTTGTTTGGCTGCTCTCCTGCTTCCCTTTGCTGGTATTGCTGTTTCCGGGGGAAATATTCACTTCAGCTTTTGGGAGTGACTGTCCCAGGGGTTAGGGTGGCTATCTCCCAAAATGTTTCTCCCTGTGCCTCCCAGATTATACTTTTTTCCTGTCACTCTGGTCCTCTTTCTTCTCCCTCCGTCCCCAGGAGCCCTGGGTGAGTGTTTGTGAGAGAGATGTTCTGAGCGTTTCCTTTAAGAAGGATCCTGGGTCTGAGAAATAAGACTCTTTCTCACAAACAGTATCCTGACTTATTTCCAGCTAAATACTGTCCTTACGCCTCTTCTGTGCTCTGGGGCTGCAGGCTAGGGCTTTGTTCCTGGGGCTCAGGACCCTTCCCCCTCTGCTAAACTCACTTCCTGCCACTCGAGTCTCTCCCTGCTGCCGTTTGCTCCGGGGAGCTGGGCAGCCCTCTCCACGTTTCTGCTTTTCCTACCAGTCTCCGTGTGGCTTCTTCAGTGTTCCTTGGTTGAAGAGTCCTCTTAGTTTAGTCCAATGTTGGTTTTTCCAGATGACAGTTCCAAAAATTAGTTTGTATTCCACTTTGGTTCTGGGAGGTAGATATTGGTACGTCCGCCTACTCCAGCGCCATCTTGTCTGAAGACTGTAATCACTCACAGCATTTTGTTGTGTTCACCAACTTGAAAGCTCTGAAGACCCAGAGCTTATTTCTTGACTATTTTCTTGGCAATGTCTTGCAGAAATGATGGCTTTAATGATTAACTTATTTAGGGTAACAATTGGACTGATATCTTAAGATAAGTAAATTTATCAGTGAATCTTGAGCACCAGAACATTTCTTCTGTTTTTTGAATATTGAAATTGCATTTGAAAGAGATTATTTTTGCTGAGTTTTAGAAATTCTAAAAAAAAAAAAATAGTAATTAGTATTGTTTAGACTCAATCAAGAAAAAATACATGAGCTGGATCTTCTTTAAATAATTGCATATAGTTTTGATATGTTTTTATTTCTGTATATATTTTTATATCAATATAGCCAATAAACAAAAATATGTTTGAGTCTACAATGTAACTGACAAAATAAAGGGCATTGGAAATATAAAAATAGTCTATTTTCTTTGCTCATATCCTTTCCTCCTCTAGTTACTTTCAGGGAAGGGTAGAGAGGATTGACTAATTTACCAAATCTGTCAGGGTTTGTGTAGTGCTCTACTTTGGATTGTAGTTATTTGTGTATATTTTAGTTATCATTATAGAGTTACCTAGAAGAAGTTTCTTGATCATGTTATTTTCATCCATCTTTATTCATAGAAAAGTCTCTGCTGTACACAGTAAAGAATCAAAATTTTGTGGGGGAAAGATAAGCAAATGATTCTTTATATTTTTAAAGAAAAGATTTTGTTGTGGATCTAGTTTATGCAGACTATACAGGTGAGAATAAATTTATCAACAGATAATAAAGTAGAAAAAGGGTTCAGGAGACACAAATTGTTAAAAAGTGGAAATAGAATAAGATGTCTAGTTAAAGATGGCAGATATCCCAAGTATGTTAAACTCTTCTCTCTTCTGACCCTAACCCAATGGTAAAGGAATTTTTAAAAGACATATATTCTCAAATACTAAAAAAGAAGAGTCAAGACAATCCAGAAAGAAAATGTCAGAAGTTAGAAAATAAATTGCATAGTGCCAATGACTTTGTAGATTTGAGAAACTGAATACTAAGCTTGAAGAAGACAAATCTATTAAAAAATATAATAGCTATAAAGGGATTACTCCCAAATGTCATAATCTGGAAGGACAAATTATTTTTGGAAGTGGTGATAAAAATGGAATTAAAAATGCAAAGAGTAGTTCAAAGTCTGTTTAAAAAACAGATCCTATAGGCCCTTCTGCGTATCACACTGCCAGGATATTTCCTCCCAGTCCCCAGTTCTCTGATAGAAATAAAACAAGCTTGGTTACAAATTGGAATAGATAACTGAGTCAAAATTGGGAACACCAACAAAAAATGAAAAAGGTCTGAAAGAATTGAATTTGGAATCAATAGGAGTGAATAATTTGCCATAAAGGAAATACCAGAAGTGCTAAAATCAGTTAAAGAGATGTTCTACTTGATTGATTATCATATAAATACAAATTAAACCAACACTGAGATAAAATTTCAATTCCATACAGGAGAAAAAGATGGGTGGTAACTACTGGAGCAATAATAGAGAAATTGTTTTATAATCTTTGTATGATTGTTAATGAGTAGATCATTTTGTAAAAAGTCTGGCCCTTCCTAGACAATGTAGTACAGTTTTAAATTTTGTTCTATCTGTGTAACCAAGAAACTATAGCATTGACACACAGAAGCATTCACCAGTTGTTCTTCTTGGGTTTGTGTGTCCTAAGCAGAGTTGAAGTCAGTCTTTGTGTCTAGAGCTAAATAGTGGATTGCATATTTTGACTAGTTTATGTATAGTTTTTTTTTTAGTTAATCATATCTCAAAAAAGATTAAAATAATTGGAACGTGCCTATCTTTGAATATCACACAGCTATCCTAAGCCATTATACAAATCCACATTAAACATTACATAAAGTGAAAAAGTACAAAACAGAATGAGACCAATAGCTCAAAACCAATTATTACATTAAATCTATGTGTACCTAGAATAATAGTAAATAATGCATTTTCATAAGGAACTGGTGAGGTTAGAAACAGAGTTGCAGGTACAAAATATATAAAGAAAAAATGGTAAAATAATGATAGTGTGTCATTAAAGAAGGATGATGATTAACACAAGTCTTAGTCCCCAAAGCCTTTAGACAAACAGTAAAAAGCAAATCAGAAAAGGTTATCTAAAGCAAGGGAAAAATTTACAACACAATACTTGACACTTAGTTGCTGCTTAATATTTGTTTCTTGAACAACAGAATAAATAAATTAATTTGTCAAATGACAAATAAAAAAGAATTGATATGTGTTTTATATGCCATGAACTTTATGTGTTATGAAGTTATATTGGCTAGAAAGTACATACAAAAATAAAATGCAACCAAAGAACATTTTTTTCTGTATATAATCCAAATAGATATGTGTTACAATAACTGATAATTAGTTTACACTGGCACAATTATGATTATTCATGAGACTGAGGGGAAAATGTATAATTGATTCAGACAATGCTGACTGTGCTGAGAATGCATAATGGTAGTTGGAATTCAATTTATTACATGAATTTCTGACCATCTTAGGTGCTCTTCATTCTAAGTATAAGAAAAGGAGACTATGGTCAATTTAGAAATCTCTCTAAGGCAAACATATTTCAGTGGGAAATAACATTTTCTTATCGACAATGTTTAGTTCAGCGTAATTAACATGAATAATTCAAGACGATTTCCTGATACTTATTATGTTTGAGAACTTAGCTGGATTTTAACTGCCCTCGGAATGTATGCAGTCATAATGTTAAGTTTCTTGGGAATGAGTGGCAAGCAGGTAGCTTAATTAAAACGTAATATGTATTTAGAATTAACAATACTCAGTCAGAGTCTTAACAAAATGACCTTAACGGTATTATTTTACAGAAACATATTTGCATTACCATAGATGACATCTGTCTCTCTTCCTAACTCTTCCCCTACAGCTCCTTACATATTTAATTTCTCCCTTGATCAATATACTTTCACAGAAAAGAATATAGCTTATTTTATAGGCCATTTTAAGTTGAATACTGGCTAAATGAGGATGTGTAATTTAAACCTAAGAAAGTTTGAATCAATTATTTGCACCGGGTCATGTTTGCCATATTTACTTCATTATGTAGGAAGACATTCACCTTTGTGAACATCCAAGTTATTTTTCTCTCATTGTGTGTAAAAGCCAGAGAAAGGCAGTAAGTTTCAGGATGGGTTATAAGAAAATGGACTTCATTTGTTAAAGTAGGATTTAAACAAAATTCAAGCTCTTTGATTCGATTTGAAATCTTTTCAGTATGCAACAAAATATCTGAATAGAACTACTTGACTGCTGTTAAATGAGAGAAAAACTACAACCAAATGCTTCCCCTGATTTCAGCTCTGAAGAGATTTTCTTTCATTGTCTTTTCATATTTTGTGTGGCAACACTTACTTGTTACACTGGTCTCAACTGCTTTGATATGGCTATGGAGAGCCAAAGAGTCATACAAAGGTGGACTTTTTAGATGCAACAAATGGGTGAAAAGAAAGGAAAAAGGATCAGAGGCAAGATACCATTGGGCAACCAATTGTCATCAGCCAAGAAAATATTGATGATGAGGCTGTTTAGACCATTGATTGGCTCTTAAACTTTCAGGGCTTGTGTGACTCTGGAATCTGACTAAAATTACACCCATCAAATATACTTACATTCATCTCTGCTCGCCCAACACATGTGACTTCCCTGTTGCATGGTGCTCTTAGAAAGAATTGAAAGAAATGCAAGAAAATTTAAGTGTCTGAAAATTTAAGTATCTTTTCAATCTTTTAGAGCTATATTTCATATGTTTTAGATATGAAAAATCTGAGTTCAAATCTAGCTCTGTCATTTATAAGTTGTGGGTCACTGAGCAACTTAATGTATTTAAGTTACTTAATGTCATATATATTATGCATACAATATTGTATATATTATAAATGTATATATAAATTTTATGAATATTTCATATATACATATATTTGTCTTCAAGTAGTTGTTCAATCATTTCCTTTGGATAAAAACATTTCCAGAAATGAAACTGTTGCATGGAAATGAGTTAAATGTACTTACTATTTAGATAATTTTATGAAAATTTCCAGATTACTCTCTAATATATATTCTTTCTACTGGTACATCAAAATGTCTTTTCTCCATACCTTTTCCAAATGCTAAGAAGTATCATACCCTCTAATTTTGTTAACTCTATAGTTAAAAAAAATTATTTTACCTACTCTAGTTGCATGTCTCTGATATATAAGGGATTGCTGTACTATTGTGTATAAAATTAGCTATTTATATTTTTTATAGAATATTTACTGTTTATATTCTTAGTCTTTTTTTCCATGTGTAGTTTATCTTTTCTTTATAATTTGGGAGAATTATTTCTATATTCAAATTATCACTAATTATTGTCATATATATTGAACTTTTTTCTCAGTGTATATTTTAGTTTTTAGTGTTTTCTAAAAGATGTGTTATATTTTAAGGTTTATATAAAGATATTTATGTTTTTTTCTTTATAACATTTGTCTACACTTATAACTGGAATATTTATCATTTTTACTATCAAATATCTAATTAGTCTATAGTAAGTTATTATGGATTTAACTGACTCAAAGCATAATTTTATCATATAATAAGGTCTTAACATTTTTTCCTTGAAATTATTTTAGTTTTAATATGATAAAAATAATTTAATTAAAAAATGCAGGCCCTGGCTAGTTGGCTCAGTGGTAGAGCATCAGCCTAGCATGCAGGAGTCCCGGGTTTGATTCCCAGCCAGGGCACACAGGAGAAGCGCCCATCTGCTTTTCCACCCCTCCCCCTCTCCTTCCTCTCTGTCTCTCTCTTCCCCTCCCATAGCCAAGGCTCCATTGGAGCAAAGTTGGCCCGGGCGCTGAGGATGGCTCCATGGCCTCTGCCTCAGGCGCTAGAATGGCCCTGGTTGCAACAGAGCAATGCCCCAGATGGGCAGAGCATCGCCCCCTGGTGGGCATGCCGGGTGGATCCCGGTCGGGCACATATGGGAGTCTGTCTGACTGCCTCCCCATTTCCAACTTCAGAAAAAATACCAAAAAAAATGCAAAGGCAGAAAAGAGGTTTCTCACTATAACCTTTATCCAGTTTCTTCTAGTATTAACATCTTATATAACCATAATTACAATTGACAAAATTAAGAAATATTGGCACAATATAAACTAAATTATAAGCTATTGAGATTTCTTTAGTTTTATTTTTATGCCATTTACTTTCTTTTTTATATTTGTCGATTTCTCTGTTAACACTGATGTTTTCATTATTGTTAATTTATAAATTATTTAATGTCTTGTGGAGCAAAGCCAAATTATTATTTTTAACAAATTTTGCTTAGTTGTTCTGGCTAATGTGTTTATACTTTCAAGTGGAGGTAAAATTTTGAAGCAAGATTTAAGAAAATATATTTTTGATACTTTTTCTAAAGATAAATTTTGGCAGGATTAAAATCTTTAAATTATTTTTCTTAATGCATATATTTTGTGTCTCGGTACAGCATTCCCCCACTCCCCTTCATAGGTGTCAGGGAGTCTGTTCTGTTGGTTTGGTGGAGCCAAGTCCTTCCCAGTGCAATGTTTCATGAAGGAAATGTCTCTGTTCTCTCTCCTTGCATTTGGGAATAGCTGACTCTAGGTCCACCAGGAGGCCTCAAATCTCTGTTGCTGCTCCCAGTCATCCATCTTAAAACAATGCAATGGGTTTTAGTAAATGTCTCTGATGTTACCTCTGAACCCTTCTATATTGAGCAGAATACATTTAAGTTCAGGAAACAAAATTATGGGGAAAAGATAACCTTTCCTGTTTACTTTATAAATAAAATCTCAAAATGGGAGGTTTCACTATATCATCAAAAACCAAGAATATTAATTTATATTTTTCAGTACTATGGTTTTTAGCCCTCTTTGTACTTGTGCAGGCCCCCTCATGTTATGAGGTGGATGATGCAGATCCAGACAATGTGTTCTCATATCAGTATCCCAAGGGGGAAGAAAGGGAGTATTTAGAGAAAAGGATCCCACTTTCTCATGATCTGCACTGTGTCACATGGTCATTCCTATCTCTATGAGAGATGAAGAAACATATCCCTGGAATAGGCACTCTCTCTACCATAACAGGTTTAGATCAACCTTGGCTCTGGGAATAATAAGAGTTCTGTTAACAAGGAACACTTGCAAAAAATTTATGTCGAAAAAACAATCACTGTAGTCGCCAGTGTCTTGATATATGTATGTGTGTATGTATGTATGTATGTATGTATGTATTGAATATTTTTGAGAGAGAGAGAAAGAGAGGGATGAGAAACATCACCTTGTAGTTGGATCACTTTAGTGACACATTGATTGCTTTCTCATATATTCCTTGATCATGGGGCTCAAGCCAAGCCAGTGACCCCCTGCTCAAATCAGCAACCTTGGGCTCATGTCGATGATCCCACACTCAAGCCAATGACCCTGCTTTCAAGCTGGCAAGCCTGTACTCAAACCAGTAACCTCAAGGTTTTGAACCTGGGACCTCAGCATTCTAGGTAGATGCTGTATCTACTGCACCACCACTGGTTAGGCTCTATTTATGTATATAATGACCACACTATACAATATAATGAGAAACTGCGTTAGGATACAGAGTCCCTGTTTCATTTCTCCTTTTGTTCTTAGCTTAATCTCAAGGGCTCTACACTAATCTAGGTAAATATTTGAAGCTTTAGCATAAAATACCTTCTTTTGATACTAAGTGTTTTTGGATATCCAAATAGTGATTATTCAATTTCTCTTCTTGAGTTGTTGGCCAGAATTTGGTCATATGCTTACTCCTAAACCTATACCTGTCAATAAAGATGGAAATATCTTTAGACTAAGGTTTCTCAACTTTGACACTATTGGTATTTGGGACCAGATAATATTTTTTAATGAGAGACTGCCTTACACATGCTAGGAGGTTTAGCAGCATCTCCAGATCTACCTAGAAATGCTTACCCTCTCCCCAATGTGATACTTTGAAATGTCACTAAACATTGCTAAATATCCCTGAAGGAAAACTATCCCTAGTTGAGAACTCAGGTTTAGGATAATATAACTCATTACTAAAGATCAAAGATAAGCTGAACTGCTAGCTGTTTGACAGGGAGATGGCTATTTCTGTTCAAAGCAAGATTCTTTAAGAATAAAGGAAAGGAGAATGGTGATATGTGAGTAATTCACATGTACACTACATGTTTAAATCAAGCCATGCTTTAATATTGCTCAATCCAGGATAATTTGACACTACCCAGTTAGGTTACTATCTGTTGTCTTACTTATATTACAGGTAACGTCTAAGATGCCTAAGACTTCGATAGAAAGAAGGAAGCCTCACTGCTTATGAAAGATCTTATTTCTGCTATTGGCCATGATTGCTCAGTGGGACTACAGCTTCCACTAACCGGAGAAATGAAGCAGTTCTCAGCTCAGGTATCTACATTAACACATCGCTGTTAGCATCTGAGATGTGTCAGGAGTGTGAGATTTTCAGAACATTTCAGGTTAGTTGAGGCACATTGGGATAAACATTATAAGTATTGAATAACTTACATCACTTAGTAGCACTTGAAGTGACCTGTCCTTTTGTGCATCTATATGATGGGACATACCCATGAGTAGGATCTATCTTGCAGCCATTAGGAATTTTGTGTATACTCCTCGTTTTGTGTGAAGGAGTCCTCTACTTCTCAGGAAATCACAAAAAAGACAGATGTCTTCTATATTGCTTAAACATAAAGATGAGAGTTAAAAGATACATATTAGTGATTTTGATGTTTACTGAAACATAGTCCAGGATAAAAGTCACTCACAGCCTATGGAATTGTTATATATATTATTACATGCTGGCATTAATCTCTTTCTACCAATATTACAACTCTTCCCCAGATCCTAGGTTGGATGTCTGGGGCACAGATTTCTGTTTTATTGCTAGCAGATGCAGGTATCAAGTTCTTTCCCCTGGACTTATTGTCATTTGTACCACACAGTGATAATCCTGTTATTTTAAAACAAGCAACAGTTTCAGATAAAGAAAGCTTTTGATATAGCTTTATTTTTTTAGCTGAAATCAGCCACCATGGGATGAAGGTACAAATTTGTGCCCTCATTCATTCATTAAAACATTATTCACCATACATTCATTTAATAGGCATACTGTAAGTTCCTAAGGGCATATTGATGATTAAAGCATGATCTCTACTATCAAAGAACTCAGGGTCTAATATGTAAAAAAATATATATGAAGGATGATTAAATTAGGTTCCAAAAGGTGTCAGAATGAGAATGAACAAAATGATGTCAGAGGACAGGTGCAGTGAACTTCTAAAAGCAAGCTACAGGTCAAGTTTCTAGTACAAAACAAGGCACATAAACTAAATTAAGAATTTATTAAGAATTAACTAGAAATAATTAACTAAGTAGAACTTAGTAAAGAAACTATTTATAGAGATGTTGGCTAGATTTGGAGAAACGGAACAGAATGGTGAAGAATCCAGGGACCAGCAACAGTGGAAGCTATGGTCCCTGCCAAGGCGGGAGAACAATACCAGCATCCACACACCTGGCACACTCAGAAAAGTAACTTTGCACATCACCTGAGGGCTTAGGGGAATGAAGGATGGACACAGTTCTGTCCGAACAATAGTCTAGGAAAGGACAGGGCTGGGGCGGCGGTCATTGTGCTGAAAAAAAACCTGAGTTTTCTCACCACCTACATTTGATTTTGTTTTGCTTACTCTAAATAGCTGTATCAAATTATAAAACAAAGGGTGTGCTGATGTATTTTATAAAATCATCCCCTTGGTAAACTGGGGAGAATAGTAAATCGGTTGCAGGCCCACAGGGTCAGATGCACGAAGACTGTGCTAAGGGTTGGACATAGGCAACTGAAGCCAGGTGGAGAAAGGCCTTGGGCTCTCATCTCACTCCATTTAGTAGAGAAGAGACTCCTTTGGCAAAGTAAAAAAAAACTCAGTTTCATTCTTCAACTTTTCCCCTTGCTATATAAATCGGATCATTTACAGCAAAATGGTGGGATCTTGATAACATTATACGAAGTGAAATAAGTAAATCAGAAAAAACCAGGAACTGCATTATTCCATACGTAGGTGGGACATAAAAGTGAAACTAAGAGACATTGATAAGAGTGTGGTGGTTACCGGGGGAGGGGGGAAAGGGAGAGGGAAAGGGGGAGGGGGAGGGGCACAAAGAAAACTAGATAGAAGGTGACAGAGGACAATCTGACTTTGGGTGATGGGTATGCAACATAATTGAAAGACAAGATAACCTGGACTTGTTGATCTTTGAATATATGTAACCTGATTTATTGATGTCGCCCCATTAAAAAAATAAAATTATAATTACAAAAAAAAAAAAAAAAAAGAATTTCAGCAGAAGATTGTATGTATATGTGTGTATGCATTTTGCTTTTCATTTGCATAAAACAAGATTCTTTAAAAGTTAAGATGGACTTCAACTAGTGTTCTTAAGAAAACATTTAATATTATTTTATAGAAGCAACTACTATAACCACTAACAAAATATTGTTAATAGGAGAAAAAGTAACTGACCAAGATAAGCAAGTTCATTATCCTACCAAAAATGCAAAGCATTGCAGCTCTATTGAGCTTGAGGTACCTAGAGATCTCATAAGAGATTTGTAAGTATAATACCCACGCAGATTCTAATTTTTAGATTTTACATTACATATCAGGTTGATCAGAGATACCCAGATGTTTTTAGGTCCTCATTAAAATGAAGAGGCTTGGTATGCTTTGAAATATGCTATTTTCCCTCTACTCCCATTTCATCTGGGCTCCAGACAACTGGGGTTTTTAAAAGATGTTTAGAAATAATTGGCCAAATACTTATGTATTTCCATCAGATTTTATAATTAGGTTGGCTTTTTCCCTCCAAGTTTAGTTGGAAAAATGACAAAGGATGAGCTGCTTATGTATCATTAATCTGTACCCTTGCTAACTAAAGATTCTCAGTCAATAGGAAGAAATTGGGCTAATGATAGTTTCTGGTGGTTTGATTGTTTATCACTCTTTTGTCATTTTTCACTGACTACCTCCCCTTGATTGAGCCAATTGTGAATATAAGCAATCAATAAAACTCTAGGTGCCATGACTTGGCACTTCTCTTGCATATATTATGTGAGATGGGAGAAATGAAGCTGTAGTATAGTTAACCACTAAACTGTTTAAGGAAAACAACGACAACAAAGCCACTGAAATTTTCAAGCAAACACAATACCTTTATATTTTGTGGGTACAGACTTATATGGAATTATGACTGGAGCATTATTTTGGCACAACAAATACATAATATGAACACAGAAAGGTATTCTTTAGTCATATTTACATATATTCCAATAGCATTAATTCTACTATAAATCATTGCACATGGACATTTCTTAGCAATTGACAAGTTTTGAACAGTTTTTTTAAGAGTGAGGGAGACAGAGATAGACAGAAAGGAAAGAGATGAGAAATATCATTTCTTTGTTGTAGCACCTTAGTTGTTTATTGATTGTTTTCTCATATATGCCTTGATGATGGGGGGGGGGGATCCAGCCAAGCCGGTGACCCCTTGCTCAAGCCAGTGACCTTGGGCTTCAAGCCAGAGACCTCTGGGCTCAAGCCAACAACCACAGTGTCATGTGTATGACCCCATGCTCAGTTCAGCGCAAACCAGATGAGCCCATGCTCAAGCAGGTGACCTCGGAGTTTCAAACCTGGGTCCTCAGCATTCCAGATTGAAACTCTACCCACTGCACCTGATTAGACTGAATACTTTTTATACATCTTTTTTCATACACTAACAAGAAGGAAAAAATATAGACTTTTTTTTTTTTGGTACCTAAGATATCAATCAGCCAGTAAGCACTTTCTAGGTATGTTATCTACTAGCCTACAGACAACAAAAAAATTTTCCAGCATGATTCCTCCCCACATCAAAATAAAATGGATTATAGAGAAAACCAGAACTTCTAGACCTGTGAAAATGTTAGAAAATATACTAAATTATTTACTTAGCATAATGCCATAAGTCCATCCATGTTGTTGCAAATAAAAAGATTTTATTTTTTATGACCAAGTAATATTCTATTGTTTATTTGTACTACATTCTTTATTCCATTCATCTATTGATGAACATGTAGGTTTCTTCTATATCTTAGCTTTTGTAAATAAAGCCACAATGAACATATGGTAAAAATAGCCGTAGGGATGTGAAAGACAGCATAAGGAATATAGTTGACAATATTGTAATAACTATGTATGGTATCAGATGGGTACATGAAATACCAGGGAACACTTCATAAATTATATAATTTTCTAAGTACAATGCTGTGAATCTGAAACTAACATAGAAATAATATTGAATGTCAACTGTAATTGAAAAAGTAAAAGTTAAAATATACCCATTGTAGTTTTGATTTGCATTTCCCTAATAGCTAGTTGAGCATATTTTCATATGTCTGTTAGCATTTGTATGAGATACTACCTCATGTCTGCTGGAATTGGCTATAATCAATAAGTAATACAAGTATTGAAGAACTTGTGAAGAAAAAGGAAACTTATTCACTGCTGGTGGGAATGTAAACTGGTACAGACACTATGGAAAACAGTATAGTGGTTCCTCAAAAAATTAAGAGTATAGTTGCCATATGACCTAGCAACCTTTTTCTGGGTATCAACCCAAATAATTTGAAAAACATTTATTTGCCAAGATATGTGCATCCCTATATTTATTGCTGCGTATTCATAGTGGCTAAGACATGCAAACAACTGAAGTGTCCCTCAGTAGATTACTAGATTAAAAAGTTGTGAAGCATATATACATTAGATTACTATTCAGGCATAAGAAAAGATGAAATACTGCCATTCCAGGAACATAAATGGATCTTGAGGGTACCATGTAAAACAAAATAAGTCATGCAGAAAAAAAACAAAACCATATGATTTCACTCATATGTGCCACATAAAAGTGAAAGCAACAAATGAACAAATAAGAAAAACAAACAACATCTCATAGACACAAACAACAGTGTGGTGGTTACCAGAGGGAAGTGGGTGAGGAGGTAGTAAACGGTAAATGGGATCAAATATATGAGGACAGCAGAAGATTGGACTTTTTGGTGGCAAACACACAGTCCAATGTCAGAGGATAAATTATAAAATTGTACACTGGAAACCTATATAATTTTCTTAATCAATATCATTCCAATAAAATTAATAAAAAACATATCCCAAATTATTAAATATTTTGGAAATAAACTTTTAAAGTAAAAACTATATATTTAAATTGTATAACATGATCTATTATATCTATCTCTATAGCTTTATCTACAATATATCATCTACGCACATGTAGTGAAGTGATTACTACCATGAAGCTAATTAACATTTATTTCTTGAGAAAGTTACCCTTTTTTTTTAAGAAGACCACCTGAATCTACTCTCTTAGCTAATTTCCATATCCAATACAGTACTGTTAATTATAGTAATCATAATATATATCACTAGACCTATTCATCCTATATAACTGCAGCTGTCTGTCCTTTGACCAACATTTCCCCAATTCTTTTACTTTCCTTCCCCTAGTAATCACTATTCTACTCCATGTCTTTAGGTATTTCACTCTTTTAGATTTTATATATAAGTAAGATCATGCAGAATATTTTTTTCTTTCTGTTTGACTTATTTCACTTATCTTAATGTCCCCAGATTCATCTAAGTTATTGCAAATGGTAAATCTACACAGTGGAATATTAATCAGCCTTAAAATAAAAAAGGCATTTTTTAAATTTCACATATAATGCATGTTATAAAGGTAGTTTTAAATGAGTGCTAATAAATAAAAGATAAGCTAAGAAAAGAAAATCACCAAATTTACATAATATGTAGTGAACATAGCATCTCAACCTAAAACAATTACATTTTGGAGTCTGCCATTGAAAGAAATCAACAGGGCCACTGGGGATGCATTCTTGGTTTTATGACCTCTAAGTTTTAAGTAATTACTTATTTTTCAATTGGAGCCTCTTCACTTATAAATAAACCCTTCTGATAAGGAAAGAAAGAAATAATTTTGGTTTCTTAAATCAATTCAAAGCCCTGAATCTGTGCTGAGCTATGACACAGATTAGAATACAGAATTTAGAGTCAGGGAGGTGGAGTGTTGGGAGTGTTTGCTGAATATAGCCATTTCATATTGCCAAGGAGCTTCTGTGTTCCTTGTCCCACGTTTCCCTGAAGAGAGAACTCAAATTGAAAAATGGTGTCACTATATGGATTTTTTGTATCCGGTCCTGTTAAACTAAAAAGCTCACCTGAGACCTACTCCTGAGTGGTGATTCTGTCACCATGGTGTGTGAATGACAAGGATAATAGGGAGACACTGGGAAGGCAGATGTTGTTACATTGTCCTTGCTGAGTGACTTGGAAGCAGGGAGGAAAACAACTGAAAAGGAGTGTCTGCTGAGCGGCTGGGGTTGATTTTGCCAATTGTGCCCAAGAATTATTGGCTGATACATCCCTTTGCTGCAATGATTGAGACAGACAAATCCAAGCAGCCCACTTTCTGGTCAGTTGGGAGTTAAGGGGTTCAGAGGGCTGCCATCTGGAGTTCTGTTTTCTGTTTGTCATAGAATTCCAAATGGAGCCTTGTAAAGATCGGTTAAGAATCTTCCAATCTTGTGTTTTTCCTCCTTCCCTTCCTCCCCTCTCCTTTCCTCCTCTTCCTTCCTTTTCCTCCCTCCCTCTATTCCTTCATTACTTTCTTTCCTTCTTCCTTTTTTGCTTATTCCTTTCTGTCCCTTCTACCTTTTTTCTCTTTCCTTCTTTTTTTTTTTTTTTTTCATTTTCTCTTTTTGTTCTTCCTTTGATCTTTCTATATTCAAATTTGGAATCACTGCTATGTATTAGACAGTGTTAAACAGTGAATAAACAATGTCCCTGCCTACTTGAACCTAGTGAGAAGAAAGCATGTAAAAACAAACAAAATATATAAAATAAAATATTATGTGGTGATATGTACTAAAAAGAAAAATCAAAGAAATGAGAAAACAGAAAGTATTATTTTAGATAGGGTGGTTATATGGGCTTCTGACGACTGCTATAACAATTACCATAAACTTGGTGGCTTAAAACAACAAAAATGTATTCTTAAAGAGTTCTAAAGGCCAAGAATCCTGAATCAAGGGGTGGGCAGGGCTGTGCTTCCTTGAAAAGCTCTAGGGGAAAATCTTTTCTTGTGGCTCTGGGTGTCCCATGCTTTTCACTGCATAACTCCATCTTCACATGGCTTTTTCTCTGTCTCCTGTAAGTACACTAGTCATTGGGCTCACCTGGGTAATCCAAGATGATGCTATCTCAATGTCTTTAGCTTAATTATGTTTGCAAAGACTTTACAAATAAGGTCACATTCACTGTTTCCAGGGATTAGGACATTGACATATCTTTTGGGCATTCAGCCTACTCTAGTGGTCAAGAAAAGCCTGTCTGATAAATTGGTCAAGAAATGGTTTTCAGATGAGGCAATATTTAAACAGAGATCAGGTTAAAGTGAAAAAAGAATGAGCCAATATGAAAATATTATGTAATAAAAAATATACAGGTCTGACTGTTCATCAAACAAAGAATTGATATCTTCATACATGCTTAAAAATGTCTATGGAGTATACTCTAAAAGAAATTCAATACCCATCTTTTGGGATCAAGAATAAGGGAAAATGCTGAAAGCTTCTTGAATTTTAATCACAATTATTATTGTGCTACCCGTAATTTCATGTACAACTATCTACTATAATAGGACCTCCTTAACCCACCTCCAATTATACCCTTAAAATTTTACTTTTATATATTACTAACATTTTTATTATTCATAAATTTCACAGTTCTGGAAAGTCCCATAATTGATGTAAATGTAATGTGGAGGTTCCACCATCAGGAAAATGAGGAAAAGATGGGACTCTTTATGTGGCTGGAAGGGATAACAATAAAGAGAATGTGCAAAGGGAGTGATTATTTTTCAAAATAAAATTTCAAAATTTCAAAATGTAACTAAGAACTGACTATAATAACCACAGTGAATTTTAAATACCAGTGGGAAGTGTCTTGCTTGGTATAGGAAGAAACAGATTTTTTTTTTAATCAGAAAGGATTTTTATTTCTGCTTCATAACAATAATTCTTCATGCTGGAAGCAGAACTATTGCATTATATGGCAGAAAACTACATGAGGCAGGTCTGTTTTAGATTCTTCAAGAAGATTTTTTACTCCCTGCATTAGTATTTTACTGTTACCCAGTCGTAAGTCATACATGCGAGACTAGTGAAATGTTGTCTTTCCCTCTTTATGGATTCTTCAAGTCAATCTCATATGCCCATCTCTCTAAGTAACAGAATGCAATAATCAAAATTCCCAAAGTAAACAGGGGTACAGACTCTCTCTCCTTAATTATAGTATTTTACTTACTAAATAACACAGTATTAAAGCTAGAAGTCACCTTCTACAATGTGTATTAAAGAAAAAGAAGCTTCGTGTGCATGTCAGAAAACTTGATTCCTAAAATATGTTTCTAGTTTTCTCCTCTGAAATGTGGCTAAATAATTGCCTTCACAAGAGGTGTACAAACATTTTCTTTTACTATCAACAGTATTAAAGATGAAAATAACCATCCCAATGCATTTTGGCTTTGACTAAATGACAAACAAGGCCTCTAACTATTCTCTTTCTCTTAGAATATCCCCCCCCCCCCAATGACTGCTGGGTGGCACATTTATAATTTGAGTTCATTTTAATAAAAAAAAGTCAACCAACTAGGTTAATGTCCTTAATGCCTTAATGCTGATTAAATCTGTGGTTGCCAAAGGCAAGTCAGTAGCTTTTGGATGTAATAATGCACAGAGGATTGAGTTCTAAAGATCTTAATGCTGTCTAATCAGTCACGAAATGATCTTGAAAAAGGAGACAGGGACCAGGCAACTTGGAAGACAGTTATAAAAGGGCCAAATATATGTCAATATATACAATGCTGTTAACTAGTCAGCATGCTGTATTTTAGATCTCGAACTTATTCATTTTAAAACTGAAAGTTTATATTCTTTGACCAGTATCTCTCTATTTTTCCCAACCCCCAGCTCCTGACAACCACCACTGTACTGTTTCTGAGTGCCACTTTTGTTGTTAGATTTCACATACAAGTAATACCATACAGTATTTCTGTTTCTCTGTCTGATCTCATTTAGCATATGTTTTCAAAGCTCAACTAAGTTGTCTCAAATGGTCAGATTTTCTTCTTTATTGTGGTTGAATTATTTATATATCACTGTCTTTATCCACTGACAGGCAGGTTTTCATGTCTTAGCTATGTTAATGTTGATGAAATGAACATGGGAATGTAGGTACCTCTTCAAGATAGTGATTTCATTTTTTTATTATATAGGGGTGTGCAAAGTAGGTTTACATAGGTTTGTATGGAAAATGATATAATAATTAAATAATACAAGAATAAACTGTGTTTTGCATACTCACAACTGTAAACCTACTTTTTTTCCATGAATATACTCAGAATTAGGATTCCTAATCATGTAGCAGTTCTTTTTAAAGTTTTTTGAGACACCTTTTTAAGGTTTTCTATACTGGCTGCACAAATTAACATTCTCACCAATGTGCACAAGGGTTCCCTTTTCTCCACATTCTAACAACACCTGTTATCTTTTGTCTTTTTGGTAATTGCCATCATTATGGTTTTGATTTGCATTTCCCTGATGATAAGTGATGTTGAGCACCTTTTCATATACCTATTGGCCATTTATATAAGTTCTTTGAAACAATGGCTAGTTATGTTCCTTGCCCACTTCTTAATTAGTTGGGTTTTTTGCTATTGAGTTATATAAATTATTTACATATTGTGACTATTAAACCCTTTTCAGGTATATAATTGGCAAATTAGTTTTTCCCATTCTGTTGATTGTCTTTTTATTTTGCTGATTATTTCTATTTCTGTGCAGAAACTTTTAGCTGGATGTAGTTCTACTGGCTTATTTTTGCTTTTGTTGCCTGTGCTTTTGATGTCATATTTAAAAATAATTGCTAAGACCAATATCAGAAAATTTTTCCCTTTTTTATAAAAGTTTTAATGGTTTCAAATTTTATATTTAAGTGTTTAATTGATTCTAAGTTAATGTTTGTGAGTGGTGTGAGATAAGGGTCTGATTTTAGTTCTTTGCCAATGAATATCCAATTTCCCCAAAGCCATCTATTGCAGACATGATCTTTTCCTCAATGACTTCTTAAATATTAGTTGTACATTTATGCCTGGGTTTTCTTCCAGGTTCTCTATTCTGTTAATCTGTGTGTCCATTTTTATGCCAGTACTAAACTGTTTTGATTACCACAGCTTTGTGATATAGTTAGAAATCAGAGAACATGATGCCTTCAGCTGTGTTCGCTTTCTCAAGATTGCTTTGGCTATTAAGTAGGGGTCTTATATGCTTCTATACAAAATTTAGATTGCTTGTTCTCTTTCTGAGAAAAATGCCATTAGAATTTTGATAGGAATTGCATTGAAAAATAAATCACTTTAAGCAGTACAGACATTTTAACAATATTCTTCCAATCCAGAAACATGGAATATCTTTCCATTTATTTGTGTCTTGTCCATTTTTTTAATCAGTGTTCTATAGTTTTCACTATATTGTGTATTTGGATTTGCTAAGAAAATAGATTTTTAATGCCCCCCCCCACTAAAGGTAAATATGTAGAATGATAAGTATGTTAACTAATTTTATTATGTAATTATTTTACTATATATACTTATACCAAGTCATTACCTTGTACACTGGGAAATCACTTCAGCCATTAAGTTGAAAGGAACAAATGAAAGAGAGCTGTGAGAATATTGTGATATAACCATGGGTAAGCAGTCAGAAACAAAGGAAATTACCTGAACTGACATCATGTTCAATACAGCAATGGTGTGGAACCCCATCTACATAAGAATTTTGGCCAATGTTATATATATATAAAGATTTCATTCCAAGTAGCTGATTATCTTACTTTCTTAGATTTAGCCCAAGGAAGCCACCATATTGATCTCCCAATTAGTGATTCTTACCCAAAGAAATGATAGTAAGCACTCTCCTATTAAAAGTCTAGCTTACAAATAAAGAAAAGAAACTATAAAAAATAATAAAGAACTTATTATTGTCTTTAAAAACAATGAAAATTTTTGACCAGCAGAAAATTTTCCATGATAATTATATTTATTTAGTCCATTTCAGAATCATTTCTACGGAATTAGTTTTAAAATTACAGGCTTCTATCTTTTCTTCAAATATTTTTTCAACAAAATAATTCTAAGTACTTATACTAAATTTAATGTAAAAATAGTACTGAAACTTCCTAGTAAAAAAATAAAAAAGTTTAATGATACATTTCTGACTGCTACCTCAGTTTCAGTTACTGCATAAGATATGTGAAGACATAGAAAAAATTTTTATGTGTGATGAAAGTTAGATGAAATTGTAATTTACATGGCAGCGGCTTTCAGGAATTATTCACAGAAACATATTGTAGAAGGTCTATCATGGCTAAACTTTAATTAATCTTCTTAAAAAAAAGGTGACTTTAAACAAAGTGCATAGAGGAAATCTTGACCATGTGACCTGATCTTCACCCCAGCTTCACCTCAGAGTTCTATGAGATGTGAGGCTAGAAGCAAGAACTAGAATCATACTTCTCTTTTGAAATATTAGGAACTAAGAAATAATGGACCATCAGCAAAATTTTGAAAAGAATTTGTGACCCATAATTTCATGTCTTGCCATATTATCATTTATATGTGAAGACAGCCCATAAAATTTTCAGATATTCAAGCCTCAAACATAATGAACCTATCCTCTCTGAAAAACTAAACAGCCCTAAAAATACTCTAACTAAATGAGAAACCAAAAAATATTTTTTTAAAAATAGGAAATTCATGTTATATAAGGTCAAGTATTAAGAAATAAGCATTTAAATAGAAAATAGTAACAGGCTTTAATAGATAATAAAATTGATTACTTTCCTCAAATTACATATGAAAAGTTTATCATTGTCTGCTTAACTTGATAAAATATGGATTTATTGTTTTTTCTAATTCAAAGAGGAGAAAATAATACAATTTACTGATATTAGGTACGAACTATAATAAACATTGAGATCATTTACACAAGACTAGATACAGAGACATCACTAGGAATACTTGGAGAATATGGGTGTTTTAATGAAATACTCATATTCTGTGAAAGGCCTGTCCTAGTGGAACTTTTATTTTCCCCCATAATCTTTATCTACCATATAAAAATATCAGAAAGTACAAATAAAAATAATGGAGGAGAAATGGTAGAAGGAGAATTGACATGATTGGGAGTAAATGCTGTTTTTCTCTCTAAGAAGTGACTATGAAACCATGCTGACCTGGGCTCCATCAACAAGTATCTTGTCCCCGTGATGTGAATCAGGTTAATGAAAGAACAGAAGGACCTAGCTGTTAATGGGGCATGGGAATGGGGTGGGGGAGGGGAGAGTGAGTTTTGAAAGAAATCAAAGAGCAACTTTTATCCCATAAGTCTGAAAAACCAATTATAACCAAGAAATTAATTAATATTGTTTAAGCCACTTTGCATTTTTATGTGAAACATACTATTGAATGAGCCATGTTTTCTGAAAAGAGTTAACATTTTTAACATGGTCTACAAGTTTGTGTGATCTGTTTCATGTGCATTCCTATAGCATTATCTCCCTCCTCCCCTCCAACTTTGGAGCTACCCTTGCCTTCATTCAGATCCTCTCCTGCATCTTGCTTCTTTATACATTCTGTGACCATGCTGTTTTCTCTGTTTAGAAATAAAATAGGTCTTATCCTACTGATCTTAGTATCTCAGCTGGATCTTTACAGGTTTTCATTGACTTACAACCTATGCAACTTACGACCATTTGACTATATGACCTATGCAACTTACGACCATTCGACTTAACTATCACAATCTAGCCACAACTGCTCCATGTCTGGTAGCTCAAGCATTGCCCAGCTGGGTGTACAACAGTGCGGACCAGCTTCTGGCAGCATTACCATCTCCACGTGCACCATTTCAACTGTTATCCTAGACTTGGTATAGCAATTCGTGTTTTGTGTCTTGGATATTTTTCATCAAATGTATACCAAGAGGAAATTGTCTTTGCAAATATTAAACAAGTTATACTGGTAGTGCAGTGTTTTACTTAAACCTGATGAATGTAAAAATAAGAAACAAAATGGTGTAGAGATAATACAAATGGCATAAAATGAACAAAGAAAATTATGATATATAACAATAAGAAAATTATAACAAAATTATAATTTTGTTATAAAGATTTTTATAACATCATTTCACAGTACTGTACATATAGCCTACTCAACTTACGACCAAATCGTATTACGATCGGTCTGTCGGAACCAATCGTGGCTATAAGCTGAACACTAGCTGTACTTAGGTGATACTACCCATCATTCAAAATCAACTAGCCATCACTTACAAAATAAATAACTCTTTCACCCCCAATTGAGACCAGCTCCCTTATATGCTCCTGAATGAAAGCCAGAAACTATAGGCCAAACAGAAAACACAAGGCTTGTATGTTCCAAACAGAAAATTTATTTTAAATGTGCATGGGTGGGCCCTGGCCAGTTGGCTCAGTGGTAGAGCATTGGCCTGGCATGCGGAAGTCCCGGTTCGATTCCCAGCCAGGGCACACAGGAGAAGCGCCCATCTGCTTCTCCACCCCTCCCCCTCTCCTTCCTCTCTGTCTCTCTCTTCCCCTCCCACAGCCAAGGCTCCATTGGAGCAAAGATGGCCCAGGTGCTGCGGATGGTTCCATGGCCTTTGCCTCAGGTGCTGGAGTGGCTCTGGTCACCACTGGATGGGCAGAGCATCGCCCCCTGTTGGGTGTGCCAGGTGAATCCTGGTCAGGCGCATGCGGGAGTCTGTCTGACTGCCTCCCCGTTTCCAGCTTCAGAAAGATACAAAAAAAAAAAAAGTGCATGCGTGCAGATGGCTGAGACCAGCAAAGGGTGTCAACCCGAGGGAGGGGTAGGGCAGGGGTCACCTGGATTCATCAAAAGGCCTTGGGTAAGGCAGCTGCAGGAGAACTTCTGTTTGTGATTGGAAGTGGTGCCATAGTTCCTCAAAATTGTCTGCACCTGATACAATTGTCCTTTATTACCATTCAACTATAAAGGAGGTCTGAGCGTGGACAAGTCCTGCCGGGGGTGAGAACGATGGAGACGCAAAGACCCAACTCCGGGGACCAGGTTCAGTGACACAGATCTACTGTATTCAGGAAGTAAGCAAGCTTAAATAGATGGGATCAGCCTATAGTGTGTTACAGTGTGTCCTTCATAGCCAATGGCTGAAAAGATCAGGGAGCTGCATGGTTAGCGCTAAGTCACTTCCTTATAGCAGGCGAGCTTCCTTCCTGGGTGTGCCCAGGAGGCTTCTGGGAGCTGGAGTATTCTCACAGCATTGCATCAGCCACAGCTGCTAGGAATGCACTCTGTATTCCACCCACATCTCTCCTTTACCTTTTAATTAAGGCCAATTGGACTTGAATGGCAGCTTGCTATTGTTGTAGCTTCTGAATGCTATGCATTATTCAACAGAATCATAGTAGAATTAAAACAACTATAATACCTATTATATTATATGCTAATAGATTAGCTGGATTAAACAATGAGGCAAGCTTCTGTAATGTTTGACTAGTTAGGAAATAGAATGGTGGTCTTAAACAGGGGATTCCTCCTAGGGGTCGGGAGGTCATTTCCCTCCCATTGTGTTACAGAGAACTTCTAGGTGCCGTTAAACACAGTTCCATTTTGACTGTAAAAAATGGACGTAGGTCCATGCATGCCCCCTTCCCACAAAAGTCCCAGCGTCCAAACACGAAATGGATGGCTTGCCGTGGGCTGCATACTGCATATGGTTGCAAGGCACATTACACAAATTACAACATAACAAATCATACAATTTCAACAATTACAAAGGTACATTTCACCAGTCTCTGAGCACTTTGCCAAAAGTATAAAATGTCCTCGGCCTTCTTTCTAGCCATGGGAATAGCTTCCCGGGACAGGGGAAGGGCCTCCAGCAAAGCTGCCTCCCATCCCCATCAGGGTATTTCACATTGTCCAAAATCTGTAAGTCCATCCAACAAAGGAGCCAGTGCCCACGCTGGTCATAGTCCAGGAAATCAGTCCATGCACATGAGGTGTCAGCCATTCCCCTAATTCCTGCCACTCTGGCAGGTCTTACACTGTCCCAAGGAAAAGCACATGGCAAGGGCAGTCAGCATTTCCATCTCTGCTCTGAAGAGCATGATGGCATTCACCCCTATGTCCCAAAATGTCAGAGAACCCACCAGTGGCTTAGGCACTCCCTGCCGTTCCAGCGGCCACTCGGCGATGCAAACCTGGCTTCTGTTCATCCTCCCGCCGCAGCTGCGGCCATTTAACCTTCTGGAGTCTGCGAATCACAACTCTAGCCCAATTATCCTCATCCTCCAAAGATGAACTGAAAACACCAGCTCGCGCTGCCGGGCTCGAGCCCTGGGCTGCTGGCACCTGCGTCTGGGAGTCAGTGGTCACTATAGCACACTTAAGCAAGAACAGAGCACCAGCGCCTGGGGGCCCGTCAGGGGCAATTCTCTGGGTCCACCCCGCCAAAGCCTCCACATCCCCCCAGGTGATGGGGCATGCACATTGTCCATGAGGTCTTCTTCTAGAGTGCTAAGGACATCCTTCCCTCAGGCGTAGTCGGTGTGGAGAAGGCCAGGGCTGTGGCTTTGGACAGGTGAAGACTGAACCACTTAATGGGTGCCCAAGAAACCCTGTCAAGCAGGTTGGGGGGTTCCTGGGATCCAAATTGACTGAAAAACACAAGCATAACTGCTCCCTTGTGTTAGAAGAGGGTGTGATCCCCACCACTGTGCCATGGCTGGATCCTTCCTGCGTCATTTCAGAGAGAAGGGGAGTGAGAGAAAGGGAGAGATACAGAAAAATAGACAAGACAGACACACAGAAAGAAAAAAGACACATGGGGGGTGTATAGGCTGGCCCATGGGTCTGCAGCAGGAATACGTGTTGGAGTTAAAGCTGGGGTAGAAAATGGCGTCTGAGAGGCTGCGGTGGGGCACTGAGCCCCGGCAGGGACTGCGGAAGTAGCGACTTCTGCTACTTCGGGTGGCGGAGCTGATGGCACAGTTAGCAATTCGTTTACTTTCATTTCTGTCCACTCAGCCACAAACTCGGAGGCTAAACTACTTTCCTCCTCAGTGGAGAGGGGCAAATAGGGAGGTAGGGGTTCCTCTGAAAGAGGAGTAGCCTGTAGAGGACCTTAGGGACCTGTGGAGGGTCCCCAGCAGGAGCACCAGTCAAGCAGGCACATATTGCCAATAAGGCAGGAATGAGGCCAAGAGGGAAGACCCGTCCCTCATGTACCTCGGCCAAACAAACATGTCGGAGAGCTCAGGCCCAAGTATCCGGGTCTCAGAGCGGGGCGTCCTCAATCCAGGAATTGAGACCAGATAGAATCTCCCAGTAAGTACAGGGATCCTTTTCACAAACTTTAACTCGCCTACTCTGCAATAGGGCGTGCAGGGCTTGAGCCTGCGGGACTTCAGAGTGGGGGAGAAGGTTTCCCATCGCAGAGGGTCACTCATCCGTCCCTTGGATGCCAGTTAGGTCCCTGCCTGATGTTGGGTGCCAGTTGTGGACAAGTCCTGCTGGGAGTGAGGACGACAGAGACACAAAGACCCGACTCCAAAGACCAGGTTCAGTGATGCAGATCCACTTTATTCAGGAAGTAAACTAGCTTATATACATGGGTTCAGCCTATAGGGTGTTACAGCATGTCCTTCATAGCCAATGGCTGAAAAGATCAGGGAGCTGCGTGGTTGGCGCTAAGTCACTTCCTTATAGCAGGTGAGCTTCCTTCCTGGGTGTGCCCAGAAGGCTTCTGGGAGCTGGAGTATTCTCACAGCATTGCATCAGCCGCAGCTGCTAAGAATGTGCTCTGTACTCCACCCACATCTGAGTAAGCAAGTCCTTCTTCCTCCTTCAGGCCTTCATTGTTCTTAAGAAAGATAATGGCTGAGCCTGACCAAGTAGTGGTGCAGTGCATAGAGCATGAGACTGGAAAGCAGAGGACCCAGGTTCAAAACCCTGAGGTTGTTGGCTTGAATGCAGGCTTATCTGGCTTGAGTGTAGACTTACCAGCTTGAGTGAGGGGTTGCTGGCTTGACCATAGGATCATAGACATGACCAGATTATTTCTGGCTTGAGCCCAAAGGTCATTGACTTAAAGCCCAAGGTGACTGGCTTGAGCCCAAGATTGCTGTCTTGAGCCCAAGGTCACACTGGATTGAGCAAGTAGTCACTCACTCTGCTATAGCCCCCCTGTCAAGGCACAGATGAGCAAGCAATCACTGAACAACTAAGGTGCTTGTCAGTAAAATAAGTTTGTAAGTATGATGTATAGTGGTACCTTGAGATACGAATTTAATTCATTCTGTAACTGGGATCGTAAGTCAGTCAACTCATATATCAAATACACCAACTAGCGGCAGCTTCCCAAATCACGACTCGTATCTCGGAATTTCTCTTGGACCTCGAACAAAAATATGAACCAAGTCGCAGCTTGTATCTTAAAAAAAATTTGTATGTTGGTCTTTTTGTATCTCAAAATACCATTGTGTATGTCTGCTCACTTATAGTTTGCATTGGGTGTGGGAGACAGCTGTAAACTGGAAAGGTCCTTTTGGCCTAAGGCTTAGTTTTAAGACTCAGCCTTTCCCACCCTTTTAATATTAAGATATTTTCAACATCTTTCTAATACTAAGATCTCCTCAAAACTAAGCTTTATTTGTATATTGGCTTAAAGGCTTTAATTTCTACACTCTAAAATGAAGCAGCCTGGGGGCTCTCACTTGCTCTGTTCCTGCCATCAGCATTGCAGAGGAGAGGCAGCCAGGATGGTGGAGTGCTGAATGAGAAGCCAGTTTACTCAGAGTTCGTGCAAAGAGAAGGAGATGGGGAACAGAGGTGAATAAGGCTGGTGGGGCCTTTGATTCTAGGGATACTCGAAGGAATCAGTGGCTTTGGGAGCCCTGAATGGAAAGGGAAGTGTTTTCCCACTGTGTGTATTTCTTGCCTGCTGGATGCAAGCTAGAATTAAAGCTAATGGCCCACCAGTTCTTGGCTCCGTTGTTTCATTACTATCTGTCTGAATCAAATGCGAACCTTTTCGAGCCAGGTGGCTGTGATGGTGGCCACAGCTACTGGCCTTACAGTGCTGCAATAAAGAATTGATGCTTTTCATCTCTCTCCCTTTCTGTCTGTTTTTCTCCTATTTGTCACAAAAATAAAAAGAAAGATGTTGGCTGAATAGCCATTTTATCTATCATTCCAGTCTTGTTCTAGTGTTAAAAGATAAGAGACGCTGTTCTCTTAAGACTGCTTCAAGCTGAGAAGGGGTATTTTGTACACCTAAGAGAGAGCCTATACTTGCTGGGCTTTTAGTTGGTATCAGTGTAAGGCCTGAAGGCAGAATAATTGACCAGCCATTTTATTGGTGAGAGTCTGGACTCAATGCTGTATGAAGCACATAAAAACCCTAAAAAAGACAAGGACCAAAGATGAATATTAATAGGGGGGGTTACTAGCGGGCCTATGAAAGTTAATAACCGAGTAAATTTCAGCAGAGCCTCCTGTATAGCTGACCAGATGGAGTCCTCTAGCCCATCTTGGATGGAAGCTTTAAACCAGGCTGGATTTTCTAAGATCCTTTTGATTCTTTCTTCTACTTGTTCTGTGGAGTTGCATAAAAACAGTATGAGATTTTAGTGTTCATACAGACTCCCCCTCCTTTGTCTAAGAAATAATCTAAGGCTATTAAATTGTCCATCACCATGCAGGTGAGGGAGTCAAGGGAGTATGTAAGAAACTGGAAATTCTCTCTTATATCCTGTCCTATCTCAGCCATGGTGACCATGATGTTTTTGCCACTAGGCCAACAGCAGTAGTGGCTGCAAGGGTTCCTGTGATTATGACTCCAATAGCACATTTTGACCTATGTTGTGTTAAAGTTGGGGGGTTATATTAGGGGTTTTAGGCAAGAACATGTGGATGAGGGTGTTTGTGGGAGTGACATACTCAGTCCCCCAATGACTGCTATCAATGGTGGGGTTGAGGCACTGTAAGTCAGCACTGTGGGGATGTGCATTTTGGGGTGAGGGTCCTTTGTGAATGGCTATGTTAGGTGTTCCCAGGAATGTAAGTCCAGCAGGGAGGCAAAGAAACCCCAGGTGGGGGTGTAGAGACCATGGGCTTAGGGAGAAATGATTGAGCCAAGAGAAGGGTAAGGTATTTGTAGAAGAACAGCACAGATATCTACTTTTGTCTCATGTGTGATTGGAACGGAATGTTTCTCAAGCCTTTTGGGCCAAGGTTTGCTTCATGTAATTACAGGTCCTGTTACTCTGGTGTCTGGGAGTAAGTATACATTGTGAGGAAGTGATATTAGCCAATGAGAGAAAGAAAGTTAGGTTGTACTTAACCTTTATAGGTTTGGAGTTTTTTTTCTTTTCTTTTTGTTATTTTTTTCTTTTTCTTTTTTATTTTTCCTAAGTGAGAAGCAGAGGGGCAGCAGACAGACTCCCCTGTGTGCCCAACTGGGATCCACCTGGCATGCCCACCAGGGGGTGATGCTCGGCCCATCTGGGGCATTGCTCTGCTGTAACTTGAGCCATTCTAGTGCCTGAGGCAGAGGCCATGGCCATCCTTACTGCCCGGGGCCAAATTTGCTCCCATGGAGCATTGGCTGCAGGAGGGAAAGAGAAAGACAGAGAGAAAGGAGAGGGGGAAGGGTAGAGAAGCAGATGGGCACCTCTCCTGTGTGCCCTGGCCAGGAAACGAACCTGGGACTTCCACATGCTGGGCTGATGCTCTACCACTGAGCCAACCTGCCAGGGCCAAACCTTTATAGGTTTTATTACTTTCAAAATCTCCTTGTCATGGAATTTTAGGTGATAAATACCATATACAATGCCCATAATTTAATTTCCAGAGCCTAGATGAGTGCTAAATGCTTACTTTTTAATCTATAAATACTTGTTAGATGAATGAAGAAAAAATAAAATGAGACTAAAGTGGAGATGACTAATGTAGTTACTGATGTCAAGAAAATAGGTTCTATTCAAACTTTACTGAAAGCAAATGTACTTTTGTTTCTCCATTGATAAAATTGATACAATTAAGATGACAAAGAAAGTCTCAATTCTGCAGAGCAGGAGTTATATAGTCCACGCTTTTTAGCATCATAACATGAAGTTTTAAAACAGCTTTCTTGGAATCTCTTTAATGAACTGTGACTAGAGAAGATTTAAATAACATGACTGTAATTGGGTATTTTTCAAATTCCACAAGGAAAATATTCAGTTTATAAAATTTATAATATTCAGTTTATAAAGTTTATAGTATTCAGTTTATAAAATTTATAATTTATAATAACAGCTTATAAAATTCTTTCTATAAACTGTTATTCTATATTCTCTGAATGTAGACTAACAACTAAGAAAAAGTAAGTTAAAAATAAAAATAAATACATAAAAATTTTAAAAGGAAAAAATATTAAAGAAAACTACAATAAACTTCTAGACGATAACTTTGGACAGTATCTTCATAAACTGAGGGGGTAATGTTTTTAAAATAGAATACAGAAACCACTAACCCTAAATGAATAAACTTATCTATTATATTGAAATTAAGTACTTTTATTCATCAAAAATCATAACTAAAAGTGTGATAGAACAAGTCACAGAGAAGCAGAAGCTATTTTCAACATGTATAACTTATAAGAGCTTATACCCAGAATATATCAATGACTTCTACAAGTGAATTGGAAAACAATCAAGCACTTTATAAAAGAAGATATCCAAATAGTCAATAAACATCCAAAAAAAGGTACTTTGTCACCAGAAAAATGCAGACTCATACCATAATGAGATCCCCCTTAATATCCTTCAAGATGGATAAAATTTACAAGACTGATAATGCCAACTTTTAGAGAGGATGTGGAAAAACTGGAACTCTCATACACTGTTGGTAAAGTGAAATTTGGCACATTTTGAAAATGAATCAGAGGATTATCTATAGAGTTCAATATATGAATGTCTTTGTTCACGCAGTTTCACAGCTATGTGAATATTCATCAGAACTGCAGCAAAATGTGCAAAAAATATAAGTATAAGAATATTTATAGTTGCACTATTTGAAGTAACCTATTTGAAAACAATTCAAATGTTCAACAGGATATATAAATTGTGATACATTCATATACATATGTTACAGATCATTTAATTCTACTTAATGGAAACACAGGTTTGTACATATGTAATTTTTATAATTTTTCATATGTGTTCTATTTCAAAAAATAATTTATAGCAAGAAACATACAAACAGATACAGCCACACCATATACAGGTATAGACCTCAATGAAATTCACAGTGAAAATTGCAAACTATTTAGAAATTATGAACAATAAAAATACTAAATACCAAAATCTGTTGGATAAAACTAAAACTTCACTCAGGACAAAGTTTATATTCTAGAAAATAATATATTTAAGAAACAATTTAATTTGGCATTAAATATACTCTAAGAGCATTTGAAAATTAAAAAATAAACAACTGAGAAGTCATCTAAAACTTGATTCTATGAAGAATAATCATTGCAGATCATCTTAAGAAAATCACTAAAAGCATAAAGGGAGAAAACATAATGACAGAGATAAACAGATGTCATTAAAAATAAGATATTTATGGAAAATAGTAAAATACAATATATAATTAATAGAATTCAAAATATGATTAAGCTAATTGATTTTTTATTGCTTTTTCTGGTAAACTGCATTTTCCAGTATAAATTTTACTTTTTTCTTTATATTTTTTATAATATAATTTTTTTCCAGAATTTGAGATCAAATATTGAATACAAATATTTGCTTCTATATTCAGAATCATGTTTTATGTGTCCTGTGTTCTAGGATTGTTAGATTTTAAAAAAAATTTCCATTGATTTGAGAGAGGAAGAGAGAGAGAAGAGAGATATAGAAGAGAGATGGGGGAAGAGAGAGAGAGAGAAAGAAACATCAACTTGTTCCATTTAATTGTGCACTCATTGGTTACTTCTCATATATCAGGGGTCCCCAAACTTTTAACATAGGGGCCAGTTCACTGTCCCTCAGACCGTTGGAGGGCCGGACTATAAAAAAAAAAATATATGAACAAATCCCTATGCACACTGCACATATCTTATTTTAAAGTAAAAAAAACAAAACAGGAACAAATACAATATTTAAAATAAAGAACAAGTAAATTTAAATCAACAAACTGACCAGTATTTCAATGGGAACTATGGGACTGCTTTTGGCTAATGAGATGGTCAATGTGCTCCTCTCACTGACCACCAATGAAAGAGGTGCCCCTTCCGGAAGTGTGGCGGGGGCCGGATAAATGGCCTCAGGGGGCCGCATGCGGCCCTTAGGCTGTAGTTTGGGGACCCTTGTCATATATGATCTGACCAGGGATTCAATTTATGACCTCAGTACACTGGTTTACTTTTGCATCATTATTATTGTTTTTTGAGGTTTATACCTTTTAATAATGCACTCTGTACCCATACTTACCACAAATATTTAGGCAATTCTATATTCAATTATACCTATTTATACCTTTTATACCCAGTCTTTTTAGCCAGTTCCTCTGTCTTCAAGATCAGTTTCCAAAGTTTTGATTTATTAATTCTTTGTGTTTTATTGATATTATGTTCAAGAGGGGTTTACAATTGTTATATGCTTTTATTTATTACATACTAGGGACTCCTTATCTGATGCCTCTACACATGAAGGATAATATTTTGTTTTCTATTTTTGACCATTACAGGCATGGTTCTTTTTTAATAATTAATTAATTATTTTTTTCTTCTTTTCCAAATGGGATGAGGGAGATAGAGACAGACTCTCACAAGTGCCTTGACTGGGATTAGACTGTCAACCCCTGTGTTGGGCTGATGCTCTGCCCATCCTTGCAACCAAGCTATTTTTAACAACTGAAGTTGAGGTTCCATGGAACCATCCTCAGCCCCCAAGGATGATGCACTCAGACTAATCAAACCATAGCTACAGGAGAGAGAGAGGAAGTGAGAGAGAGAAGGCAGAAAGGGAGAGTAGAGAAGCAGATGGTTGCTTCTACTGTGTGCTCTGACCTGGGAATCGAACCTGGGACTTCCACACTCCAGGCTAATGATCTAACACTGAGCCAGCTGGCCAGGGCTGGCATGGTTCTGCTGTCTCCTGTCATTATTAATCTATTACCCTAAGTTGTCAGTTTATATTTTATAGTTGGGTTTGCACTATTCTTTCTGAGTGATAACTAGATTTTCTGCCTTGATGCGTGATTTTTCTTCTTTTTCTTTTCTTTTTTATTCTTTTCTTTCTTTCCTTTCTCTCTCTCTCTCTCTCTTTCTTTCTTTTCTTTAAAACTTTTTTTATTGATTGATTTAGCAAGAGAAGAAGGAAGAGAAAGACAGGAATATAGATCTGTTCCTATATGTCCCTTACTGGGTATCAAACCCACAACTTCTGTGCTTCAGGACAATGATCTAACCAACTGAGCTATCCGGCCAGGGTTCTTTGAATTTTAATAGTTTAACCAGATTTGTATCAGTGCCAACTGAAATGTAGCAAGTTTCCTGAAATTTGAAGTACCTTATTGATCTGAATCTATTTATTTTTAATTTCAGAAAAATGTTTTACTGCTGTATAGTAATACTCTATAATTCAGGCATACCTAGTATTCTTTTTCCAGATCACATATATGAATGTAATCTCTCATGGTTGTTGTTTTTTTTGTAACTTTTATTATAATTTTATGTCTATTATTATAATCTCACTGTGGTTTTAACAAGCCTCTTTTGTATGTGAGTAATTAAATATTTGATCCTAAATCATCACAGATTTGAACTCATGATTTTAATGCATTTACTGTTTTCATGATGGTGTTATTGTGATATTAAATTTAATTCTGTATATTTTAAATTGCCCTTTTCACATCTGTTATTTCATAAACTAACTTCTAGTCTCTTCCAAAAAATGCATTCAAATTTCCATTAATTTTTTTTAAAAAAATGAGACATTTGCAGAGATATACCTTCTTTCCTCTGAGTTATATTTCAAATATTATTTATCACACATTTTTGCTATTTTGCTATTTTTTTCCTTTTTATTTTCTTAACTTCTTTTTGGGGTATAATTTCTTAATCTTAAATTTCTGTGTTTATTTCTTTTCTCTGCAAGAGATGTGCTAAAAGTCAATTTAATTGGTTTAATCAAAGTAATTAGATCTTAGACCTACTTTTTATTTTATCATTTCTCGCCCCTAATCTTATTCATGGTTATCTCTTCCTTTTATTTAATCTTCCACAATTTCCAAAGGTTTAAAATTTCTATGTTGTTTTCATACTATTTTTCTTTCTTCTTTTCAATGAAATATTTTCTTGGGCTCACAGAAATACTTTGAATAGATAATCTGTGTGTCCATTTTCATCAAATCGAATAATTATTTAAATAAGCAAAATATGCAAACAACTGGTTGGTTAACAGATAAATGGATAAAGAAATTATACTATATAATGGAATAGATATAATTAAATATATAGAATGCAATATTATTCAACCTTAAAAAAAGAAGATCCTGTAATTTGTAACAACATAGATGAATCTGGTAATTATTATGCTAAATGAAATGTTAAACATAAAGAAAAATTCTGCATGATCTCATTTATATGTGTAATTATAAAAAGTTGAATCATAGATGTAGAGATTAGAACAGTGGTTATTAAGATTGAGAAGGTAGGATAAATGGGGAGATGTTGGTCAAATGTTATAATAGTTTGGCTATGTAGGATAAATAAGTTATAGATATATAATGTATAGAATGATGGTGATTTAAGAATCCTGTATTTTATACTGAAAATGTACTGATAGAGTAGACTTTAAGTTCTATTACCATACACATAGAGAAGGTAATTATGTAAGGAGATGGGTATGTTAATTAGCTTGCTGTAGTAATCATTTCACTATGTATATTCATAATCAAAACATGTACATTTAAAATACATATATATATTATAAACAAACAAACAAATACAACATTATTTTTTAAAGTTCCCTGGTCTCCTCCTCTAGCTATTAATTAGGAGCTATGATATGGGGACTACTTTTTCTTTCCCTTGGAAAACTAACCTACTGGAATTTCTATAACAATAGAAAAGGTGAAACTTCTAAAGTATGCCTCCATTTTCTCATTATTATACCTCCTTATCATCTCTAGTATTGTGTCTATGTGTCCTTTGCTCTTACCTGTATAGTAAACTACATTCTCTTTCTCTTAATCTTTTGCATTATCTTTCCTCCTTTAAAACAAAACAGGAGCATTCACTGCATGATATCACATGCTTCCTTTTACATTCAGTCCTGACACCCCCATCTAGTTTCAGTCTTATCTGTTTTGCATAAAGTCAAATTTCCTGAAAGAAATGTTACATGCATTTCCTATTTTTTACTCATTATCAAAACAACACTAATCTGGCTATTGCCTTCACTCATCCACTTAAAACTGCCATCTTCAATATCATCAGCAACTTCCAAGTTTTAAAATCAAGAGCATGATTTCTCTCTACTTTCATGAGGCCTAATATCTCAAGTTCTACATAACTAAAACTAATTTAATAATCTTCCTGTCAAATCCACAATTTTTTCCAGTCATGTTAGTTACTAATAGGTTTTCATTGCCCATTCAAGTTCTTATAGTCAATACAGTACTGGCCATCCTCTGCCTATCCAACCAATAACAAAGTCCTCTTAATTCTACCTCTGGAATACCTCCAGACTTTATCTACTTCCCAACATATATACTGTCAAAACCCTAGTTTAAGTCCACACAATCTTTCACCTGGAATAATGCAATAGTCTCCCAATTTGCTTCTTTTGAGACATAATGTCTCTGTAAAGTGCACTCTCATTACTGCAGCTGGAGATGTTCCAAACATGAAACACCATGTTCTTTCTTTTCTTGAGATCTTACAGTTCTCTTAAACCATTCACACTTAACACACCACAATCAAATCCCGTTGTTACTTCCCTTCAGCAAGTTAAAGTCAATGCCTTTGTCAAATCTTAACTTAAACCACACATATTCAGAGACCATTTTTCTGACCATCCTGATGAGGCCTTCTCATTATAAATCTTCCATAGCAGATGCTGTGATTGTAATAAGTTATCATAATGATGGTTAAATGTTATGTAAAAAAAATTGTTTAGTGTCTGTTTCTCAATTTAGATTCTGAACTACATAAGAACAGGAACAATAGCATCTTACTGGATAGACAAAGAGACAGAATCTGAAAGACAGGCATACAAGATGAAATTGTATAAGGAAGAAATAAAAATCCAATGGTTTGAGAAATAGTCATCACTTTTTCACTTTTAGGGACCAAGTGTTTCAGCAGTATTGCTTTACATTCTAGAAATTTCCTTCTACATTCCCCTCAGGAAAAGGTCTAGTTTTTTCATTGCTGTAAAATCCAATTATTAAGGTATCATTCTAGTGTTATTTATCATAGCATTTTACTGTTATATAAACAAATCAGTAAATTCTGATATAATAAGAAGCTCTGGATTAATTTTCTGTAAAAATTTTAGGCAGTAGAAAAAAGTCAATTTCCTGTAAGAAAAAAAAAAAGGACGGTTTTATTGTGGACATAGAGAGCTAGAAATATATGCCACTTCAATGGCTGAACAATTATTTAGTTTTAACTAAATGAAAATACATGACCCAGTGGCTTAATTACTTAAAACACTTAAGGCAATTTCATTACTTCTTCTAATTTATTTATGATCAAATTATTTTCAATATAATTATATTTAACAGAAACACATTTAGGAATTTTTTGTGTGTTTTTTTTCTGGATCTTACACTTAACTTGGTAAGATTCCATCTGGAGAAGATTTAGTGTGTGTAGGTATATAACATTTACGTATTAAGCAAAAATGATGTCTACTCTTTCTCGTTTTGCTCATTTTCAGTTAAAACCCATTTTTGGTTTTAATTGGATCAAATTGTTAACATTGGTTTCACCTTTTTCAAATAGATTAGTTTGGCATAAATAATATGTCTTCTAAATTGATGTTGCTTCCTTTAATGATAGAGACTATTAACAACTCCAGTTTTAAGAAATGCCATTAGATAATGAATCAGTTTTTTACTTGGTTTTAAAAATGGCCTTGGGAAGGCTTATCATAATGAAGTCACTGGAGTCTTCTTAGAATGAGGATTGAAAAGTAATGATAATGATAATTATTTTGACAAGAATAAATTGCAGAACAAGAAAATAGTTTACTTATAGACAGACATGTTAGGAATATAAACAACAGTAGCCCCAAATAAATATTGTAACAAAAAACTGAATCAACCAGTAAGTTAGGAGAAGAAGAATCGATGGTTTTTCTAGGACTGTGTTGTAAATCACTCATTAAATTGAATTTAAGACATCCTAGGCTCCAAAACCTGCTCTTTTTAGAAGGAAAATAGTTTGGTTTTTAAATTTTGAGAAAATTTGTGTTTTTAAAGTTTAAATTTAAACTTAAATTTGTTCTCTCCTCTGACTTTTGTTTCCCTAATAAAGGTAAAGATAATTATACTGTCAACTTGTTCAGTTTGTGTGACATAAATTCTAATGGATGTGACTATATTGTAATGCACATTGCATTTCTCCCTGGAAATGGTGTTATTTTTACAAATAGGCCTTGGTATACATTTTTTCTTTCTTTACCAAGTGAGAGAAAGAGCAATTGAGAGGCAAACTCCTGCATGCCCTCTGACTGGGATCCACCCAGCAACGTCTGTCTGGGGCCAATGCTCTGCCCATCTGGGACCATGCTGGCCAATGAGCTGTTTTTAAAGCCTGAGGCAGAAGCTCCACAGAGCCATCCTCAGTGCCAGGTCCAGTGCACATGAACCAATGGAACCATGGCTGTGGGAAGAAAAGAGGCGGGGGAGGGGCAGAGGTGGAGAAGCACATGGTCGCTTCTCCTGTATGCCTTGACTAGGAATTGAACCTGAGACACCAACACTTTGAGTTGATACTCTACCACTGAGAAAACCAGTCAAGGACACAAATAGGCCCTGATATTAAGGTATAAAAGATAGTAGTATAGGGTAATAATAATGATAAGAAGTTAATATTTATTAAGCACATACTCTTGTTAACTGTTGTTCTAAGTATATTATCTATATATTAAATAATTTAATTGTCATAGTAAACTTTTGGTGAAGGTACCATTATTATTCTCATTCAAATTTTAGTGATTTGCACAAGGACAAGAAGCTGCTAAATATAAATGCAAATACATTCATGTTCAACAAATATTCTTGACTACTTTTGTTGTTTCAGGTAATATACTATATAAGTCATACACTGTCTCATTTTATTCTCACAACACACCAGAGTAAGAGAAAACATTTAATCCTGCATTATATAAAGAAGAAATTGAGGTTCAGAAACATTTATTTAGTTTACCTAACAAAGATTAGGAGGAGTTGAACCCAACATTCGTGCTCCAAACCTGAATTCCTATTGCTATAAAATCTTAGCTCCCTGTATATCTTAACAGTACTGGGTTTTCCAAAATGGGAAATCAATAATTTTCACATTATTCATAACCTGAGGTTATTTTCAGCTGTTTTTAATGGCCTACACAGTGATTTTCTACCCAACAAATGCTAAAAGAAAGCAAAGGTTTTAGGTCTCTTTATTGGGAGGAATCATTGCTCTATAATCTAAAGGTTAAAAAGAAATATAGAATCTCAAACTGTGGTGTGTGCATTTTATTTTTCAATATGCCAAGTGATTTGGCCTTAAGAAATATATTTTATAGCAAAAAGTCAAAGTGTTTTCTTTTAGTGTTTTGTTGATTTGTTGTTTAGGTTTCAGCTTTTGCAGTATAGCTGGAAATGAACCATAGTATTTGAGAGTAGAGTTGCTGAAGTGTCCAATCTACAACCCTGTCTTATTAATGAGTTGGCACTGAGTTCAATAACTTAAGAAGTGGTTCTATCTGAGAAGGATTAGCTGAGTCCAACTTTATCATTCACTGTGTAGTTCCAAGTCTGCCTTAAATTTATTGGAATTATGGAGGAAAGTTAAAAGTCTTGTAGAATTTAAAGATAGAATCATAAAGAAGAAAAAGCATTTGGCTGAGAATTCCAATTCTTAGCCAAATTTGATTTCTAACATAGCCTTGTAAACTCTAAAGTCTAAATTTCATCAAATGCTAAAATACTGTAATCAGAGTACACTATGTTTAAGGTCACTTTCAGCTTAAAAGATTAGCTTTTAATAGTAATACCTATGTTGGCCCTGGCCGGTTGGCTCAGCGGTAGAGTGTTGGTCTGGCATGTGGAAGAACTGGGTTCAATTCCTGGCAAGAGCACACAGGAGAAGCGCCCATCTTCTTCTCCACCCTTCCCCTTTCCTTTCTCTCTTCCTCTTTATTTCCCTCCAGAAGCCAAGGCTCCACTGGAGCAAAGTCGGCCTGGGCGCTGAGGATGGCTCCATGGCCTTTGCCTCAGGTGCTAGAATGGCTCCGGTTGCAATGGAGCAATGCCCCAGATGGGTAGAGCATTGCCATGTGGGTTTCCCAGGGTGGTCCTGGTTGGGCAGATGCAGGAGTCTGTCTCTCTGCCTCCCTGCTTCTCACTTCAGAAAAATACAAAAAAAAAGAAAAAAGAAAAAATAGTAATACCTCTGTTATTGAAGGTGAGATGGTCAGTTTTCATCCCTTCAGTTTTCAATCTAAGTGGACAAATAATTTAACACATCTCTGCCTCAGTTTCCTAGTATAAAATTTAGAAATAAGTTCTGTCTTTGTGGCCTGACCTGTGGTGGCGCAATGGATAAAGCATCGACCTGGAAATGCTGAGATCGCTGGTTCAAAACCCTGGGCTTGCTTGGTCAAGGCACAAATGGGAGTTGATGCTTCCAGCTCCTCCCCCCTTCTCTCTCTCTGTCTCTCTCCTCTCTCTCCCTCTCTGTCTCTCTCTCCTCTCTAAAAATGAATAAATAAAATAAAAAAAATTTAAAAAAAAGTTCTGTCTTTGTCATACTTCTAGATCAGTAGAAATATAATATGATCCATACATGTGATTTATATTTTCTAGAAGCTATATTTCAAAAGTATAAAAGAACAGATGAAATTAATTTTATAAGATAGTTAATTTAATATTAGCATTTTAGCATGTAATCAATACCAAAATATTGATGATGAATTTTATATTCTTTTTATAACACTAGGCCATTGAATTCTGATGTGTACTTTACATTACAGAACATTACAATTCAGACTAGCCACATCTGAAATGCACATGTGTCTAGTGGCTACTGGTGGCTAGAATTAATTATAAAATTTATCAAAGGATATTACACAGAAAATGCTGCCATTAGTGTTAAAATGTCTTGTTTTATATATACTATATACTATTATGGCATTAAAAAGAAGAAAATACAAAGAAAACACATTTTATAATTACAACTTGGAATTCCCCCATTTGAAATTAGACATTAGCATATGATGTCAATCCCAGAAAATGAGTGCAGATGGGGGTTGGGCTTTAAAATCTGAAAGTCATGAATGCAGGTGAACCTTCCTCACATAGGAGGCACATGGGTGCATATGTGAGTGTGCATGTGGATACCTTTCACATAGTATTCCTTCTGAATTTAATTTCTCTCATCAGTAAAATGAAAATAATAACACTTCACATACATGAATGTTATAATGATTATTTGGAATATAAAATACTTATCCCCAAATTATCTCCTTTCCTCACCATTCTCTCCCATCTCTCGCTTTTGATTGCCAGGAACTTACAGCTGCCTATTGAGATATTGAGCATAGTTCAACAAGTATATTACAAAATTTAAGTACTCTGAAACTTTGCCTCATAGAATTTAAGGATGACTTTTAGTTATACATATAATCCATCAGACAGCTAGTTTTATTAATTATCAGGAAAATTAATAGTAATAATACTAATTCTTACCTATCATTGAAGGTGTATCTATCTATCTAATCATCTCTCTACCCACAATCAAAATTTTTCAGACATTTCATTTTATTCACTGAAAATCATATGCTGGTATGAGTATTGTTTTTTATTTTACTAAGTTTGAAACTGAGTTGTACAAACACTTGGTCCATTTAATGTATATCTATCTGCCTCTAAGCTTGTGAAGTTTAAGTTTTGTCACATTGTCTTTCACTGTCCAGAGAATTGCATCCAGGTATCTTATGTCTGCCTAGAAGCAGAATAGAATTTTGATACATGGCAGTCATTGTGATCGATGGCTAGCATTTTCTATGCATTGTCTCATTTCATCTCCACAATGCCCATAAAGTATAAGTATGAATGTTATTTACAATTTACAGGTCAGGAAAAAAGCTTAGCAAGGTTTTGGTGACTTCCTCGTTCTCTTTCAGAGAGAAAATTGCAAAGCGCAGATCCACATCCATGTCTCTTTGATGTTAATTTTATTTTCAAATCAGTAAAGTTTTTCTCCAATACCTTGAAGAGATGTCTGAGTGCATCCTGATTTGTGACCTTCGATAGGCCACTTGATTTTCAGCTTCTCTTTTTCAAATACAGTTTTGATTCCATTTTCCTTATCTCTTCCTCCTCAACTTTCTCATCTTTCTCTTCTTCTTCCTAACACTGGATCGCCTCTCCTTCTGGACCATGTCTGATCCCACAGCCAATGGTCATTTTCTATATCCCTCACAGAAATTAGGGGTGTGGAAAGGTTGGTGTAAGCTGGGGATCTCTCCTCAGATCCTAAGTATGTTTTTCGCTTCCTTTGTGGCCAATCACATATTGGTAGCCTTGCCTATATTTGGCTGAAATATGGACTGGAGGTTTCTGGTATGAGGATGGAATGGTGGATTGTGTTTACAAAAATGTGTTTTTCCAGTTCCCATGAACTTCAAGAGTCTTGGGAATACCCATAGAAAGGGGGTAGTATTTTACTCCCAGTGACTTGAATGGGTTTTTAGGATTGTTCCTATGAATAAATTGTCCAAGTAATTCTGTGTGACACCTGAGGATCGGTCTGAAAGGTGATAGTGTTTTTGTCAGGTTCTCTCTCTAGTGAGGTAGTCCTTGAGCCACCTGTGAAAAATGCAGCTCCCCAAAGCTGCTTGTCTGAAGGGACCCTATCGAAAGGATATCCAGATAGAAAGGTGTTTTTGAGAGACCCCAGCTTTTCTGTTTTATCAGACGTTTGAGTCTTCATAGCCAAAGTGCTAGAGGTGCAAGGGAGAGCCTAGGCTGGCCCCAGCCCTACAATGACTGACTTAAAACACCCAAAACTCTTGAGTGTAAATGATCAAGCTGAGCTCAGTCAACTCCAGAACAATGAGACACAGGAATCAAATGATTGATATTGTTTTGAAGCATTAAGCTTGGAGTAAACTTTTTATAAACCAATAGATAACTGGAACATCAGATAACATTAACATTCATGTAGGAATACATTTTATAAAAAAATAAGACAAAATTTCTATTATCAATTCAATGGAAATTTTAGAGAAGTGGAGTTATTTTATTTAGGATCCCTACTTTGTTCTATAAATCTTTCTGGCTTATTTTGATAATTAGGTGAAAAAGCTACCAACGCCTTTTTTTCATCTTTCTGGATATTGACTGGTCCTTTGCAGACTCTGCACAGCACACATGTGATGTCAAATGAAGTTTTTAAAATTAATTAGTACAGTAAAACAATTAAATCATCGAAAGACTTCCTAGGTCATTTGGTCTAGATTCCTTCCTACACTAAATGTTTATGAGATTTCAAGGTCTGGAAATGAAAATGAAGATCTTAAGTTATGCCAGTTAAACTTAGGAATGCTTCACAGTTTGAGGAACTTGTCATGTATACTATTTCAGTAAAAAAAATAATAGCATATAATAATGATGAAAAAAGTGATTTTTATAAACATATGTGGTATTCATGATATCAAATGAAGAGTTATATATTTAGGTATAAAGTCAAGGAATGTAAAAGAGAAAAGAAACCTAACATTTCCATATTGCTTGTTTCAAAAGTGTCATTTTGAATGTTTTTTTGACTCTGGCTAACAATTGGCAGGGCTGCAAGTATCTCACAATGAATCCAAGTTGTCCCTCTGCCCCTGATTTCTAAACCAGCTCTCTGTGCTTCCTTTGGATATTCTCAAACAGAAGCCCTTGCATTTTCATTTATGTGCTGTATGGTCAGGATGTTTTGTTCATATAAACATAGCACAAGGCCTGTTGAACAATGATCACAGAATGTTAGATGATAATGATAATTATGATAATAGTTATGATGATGGTAGGGTGTAGATCTTAAATTTTTATAGTTTAAGGAGTAAAAACCATGGTTTTTTTTTACCATTCAAGATACAGAAATTCAGAAATTTTAGGACATTATCAAGCTGAAAGAGCCTCTGGTGTTCAATTTGCTCTATTCACTATACAGCATGTTATATACAAATGTATAGGTTAAGATATAATAAATTATAGCCCTGGCTGGTTGGCTCAGAGGATAGAGCATCAGCCCAGTATATGGATGTCCTGGTTCAATTTCCAGTCAGGGCACACCAGAGAAATGACCATCTGCTTCTCTCCGCCTTCCTCTCCCCCTTCCTCTCCCTCTTTTCCTCCTATAGCTAGTGTCTCAATTGGTTCAAGCATTGGCCCCAGGTACTGAGGATAGCTCAGTTGATTCGAACATTGGCCCAAGACAGGGTTGCTGGGTATATCCCAGTCAGGGTGCATGTGGGAGTCTGTTTCACTATCTCTCAACGTCTCACTTAAAAAAAAAAAAATATATATATATATATATATATATATACATATATATATATGCAATATATAAAATATATCTGGTAATAAATATATAATGGAATATTCTATCTTTCTTTTTTCTTACACTATTTTGCTCATTTCAAAACTAAGGACATTCTCCTATTAAACTATCCTGAGATTTCAGTTCAACTCAAAAAACATATGCATTAAGTTGTCCAAAAATCATGCATTAATGGATTGAAACAGACTACAGGTCTATGAGTCCCAGCATTTTCTGAATTATGCTTAATGGCTGCTAAGACTAAGAGGCTATCCTCTGACCTAAACAATCTTGAATCATTTAATTCTAATGGAATTTTCCACCAAAAATAAACAGCAATGAAGTAAAGAAAGAATTATAATTGAATAAAGCAGTCCAGATTACACAGACAAATATCTATGAAATTTGAAGAAAAATATATCTATGAATATTGAAGTAAATATTGATATGGTTCTCAATAGTGTTTTGTCACTTATAAAATTGTCATTTGCAACTGTAAACATTTTTATTGATAAATGTCATCTTATTAATCATTTTTTAGAGCTGTTAACTGAAATGATTAGAGGATCCAGCTTACCTTCTTAACCACATTTTACTTATAGCAACATTCAAACTAACAGAGTACAAACAACACTAAAAGTATACAAATTTATTTTAAAAGCAAAATACTTTTTTTCTATTTTATATGCAGTATATCATTTTTTAAATTGGCACAAGAACATTATAAAAATTATCTGTGGGTATCTTATGAAAATATCAAATATGAAGTACCACTTTTCTCTATGATCACATTATATGTATCGTCTTCAGATTTAAATTGAAATTTACCTAATAAAAATTAAGTCATTGGTTTGGAGAAGCAGTGTGGGCTTGTATATGTATTTCAAAGTGAATCTTCCCACTTTGAGGCTGATGTTTTTATTTCCATAGTGCTTAACAAAAAATTGAAGAATTGAGGTAATGTGATTGATCCAATTTCATATACTCATTTAGTTATACCTATATACTCTTAGCCAAAATCCAGTGCTATGTTGTGCTGTTATATGCTTCTTTTAACAACTAATTATACTAATCATTTTCAAGCTTTAAGCTTTTCAAATCGTTTTTTTTTAATGTACTCATAAACATTCTTTGAAAAGTTGCAAGTTTCCCTGGTCAGTTGGTTCAGTGGTAGAACAACCTGGTGTGTGGAAGTCCTGGGTTCGATTCCTAGTCAGGAAACACAGGGGAAGTCACCATCTGCTTCTCCCTCATCCCCCCTTCATATCTCTCTCTCTCTCTCTCTCTCTCACACTCTTTCACTCTCTCACTTCACCTCCCATAGCCATGGCTGATTGACTAGAATGCGTTGGCCACAGGTGCAAGGATGGCTCTGTTGAGCCTCCGCCTCAGGAGCCAACAATGGCTTGGTTGGAAGCATTGACCTCAGCTGGTCGGAGTATTGGCCCCAGAAGATCCTTGTCAAGGTGCATATGGGAGTCTGTCTATCTCCCCTACTCTCACCTAAAAAAATTAAAAATTAAAAAATAGTTGAAAGTTATTATATATCAACAAAATCATTTTAAAATTTCAAAATTATATTCTTATGAGATTTCAAATCAGCTATGTTGACCCTAAACACTTGATAATTGTTGAAATATGACTGAATTTCATTAAATTTATCTTAAAAATAGATTTTATTTTTTAAGATTAATTTATGGATGGCTAAAATACCCAGATGGTTAATTCCAAATAAGAGTTTAAAGGACCTGAAAGAATCACTGAACTGTTAATGTTTTCTAATTAGGATTTTCCAAAGAGTGGAGGATAAAAAAATGAAAGTAATTTATAACTTTCCTTACGTTAAAGAAAAATAAGGAAAGATAAAGGAAGTACCACAACCTAGTTTTATCAGTGAAAACATTGACACATTAATGATGAACCCCAGTACCCACAAGATAAAATACATCATAACTTACCAGTAAAATTGTGAAAATCAGTTTAGTTGACTATAAAATTTATAAAATTGAAGTTCTATCTTCTATGTTACTCAGTGTTTTCTATTGATAAGAATGTATATACAGTGAATAGGAAAAACTGAAATTAGAAGTATTTGACATAAAAAAAGTTTGACATATATAAACTATTCAATACAGACACTGTTGCTTGCAAAAACTGTATTAGAATCAATGAGGGATATTTCTCTACATTAACTGAACCCAAACATTTCAAAATTCATAAGGGTTTTTTTTTTCTTGGAAGTACATAGCAAATAAAGACCTTTCATGTCCTAGGACAGACAGAACTTATTCTTTGCATGGAATGCCATTTCGGTTCACTAACCTATAACATTGTTCAACATTCTTTTCTCTTTTCGAACCCAGACCAAAATTTTTTTATTTTAACTAGTAACCTTAATAATTTAGTTAATAACCAGGATAACCTTTCTACTTTCCATTCTACTCATAATTTCCTCAGCAACACACTGGTAACTCACCCACATCTTGACCTCATTATCATCCTGGTTAAAAATTCAGTAACATCTCAACCTCATTGTTCTTTCTCTTCACCATGCCATTTCTGCTTTACCTCATCATGAGTTGGAACTACTCAGCATGACTATTTCTTATAAAACAGCCTCTTTTTCTTTCTCTCATTTTTTACATTTACTGAAATTATTTTAACCTCTTTGAATTCTTTATTTTCTACATTTACAAATCCTTATGCCCCAGCAAATCTCTTGGTCTCTTATTTAAATTCTACCCTCCAAGGTGTTCAGGATGCGCTAGTTCGCACATTTTCACAATGCCTGTTTTGACAGTCCCTAGGTCTAAAACTGGCATCTCCTTTCAACGCCAAGCAGCAGTTCTAATGCAAATAAAGCTTCCAACCATTTCACATAGACTCATGACATTGAACATTACCTCTGCCCTTGCTAGTGCTTAGAATGTTTCAGTTCTTCCCTTACATCAAAAAAGGGGATTATTAAATACAGCTAATCAAAGTAAGAGATTGAATTAATTAGATTAAATATTGTTCTAGATGTTCACCAAATTGGGGTGAAGTTTGGGCAAGATGCATGAAATACTTGATGACATGGATAAAAATAATCATGTAAACTATCAAAATCTCCCTTCTTCCACATATAATCTCCAACTGAAATTAGGCTCTCTAATTGCATTTATATTCCTCTTAATTATCAGTAAAACAATTCCAAGCAGAATTAGATAACTTAGCTGGAGCCATCAGATACTAGAACACACAGGTGACATTTAAGAAATAAGAATCTTAAGGCAGAGAAGAGCTGGAGGATCAGGTCAGCTTTTTTTTTCTTTTTTTTCTTTTTCTTTTTTTTTGGTGAAAGGAGGGGAGATAGTAAAGCTGACTCCCTCATGCTCCCGACCAGGATCCACCCAGCAACCCCATCTGGGGCTGATGCTTGAGTACCGGACTGTCTCCTTGGTGCCCAGGGATAATGTCTAATCAAGCCACTGGCTGCAGGTGGGAAGAGGGAGAGAATGAAAAGAGGGAGGGGAAAAGAAGCTGATAGTTGCTTCTTTTGTGTGCCCTGGATGGGAATCGAACTCGGGACATCCATATGCCAGGCTGACACTTTATCCACTGAGCCATACTGAGCCACGGACCAGGGTCTGTTCAGCTTTTTCTTTCTTTCTTTTCTTTTCTTTTTTTTTTTTTTTTTTTTTTTGTATTTTTCTGAAGTGAGAAGAGGGTGGACAGAGTTTGCATGGTTCCTACCGGAATCCACCCGGCATGCCCACCAGGGGGCGATGCTTGGTCCCTCTGGGGCTTTGCTCCACAGCAATGGACATTCCAGCACCTGAGGCAGAGGCCATGGAGCCATCCTCAGACCCCCGGACTACTTGGCTCCAATGGAGCCTTGGCTGCAGGAAGGGAAGAGAGAGATAGAGAGAAAGGAGAAGGGGGAAGGGTGAAGAAGCAGATGGGCATTTCTCCTGTGTGCCCTGGTCGGGAATCGAACCCGGGACTTCTACACACTGGACCGATGCTCTACCACTGAGCCAAATGGCCAAAGCCCAGGCCTATTAAGCTTTTAGGTGAAAGATATTGATCAAGATGAAACAGCTTCCTGCCAGATAAGCTATTAAAGACAAAGTCAGTTGGAAAATGCACACATATACACAGAAATGACAAACTCCATTATGACTATAGATGACAAATTATTAAATGAAATATTATTATTAACTACATATAAATATGTATGTATAAATATGCTTATAACTACATATATTTAAGAATACCTAGATCTTGATGAATAAAAATTCAAATCTTTAGTTAGGATTAATTAATAAGCAACCATGGGCCTTCCTTCAAATGCACCACTTGGTTTCAGTGGTCGTTGACCTCTTCTTATGCAAATTGCTTTAGGAAATAGAAAAGAAAGGTAAACATCACAAATATCCCTAGATTCATATGTTAACATTTTTAAAATTATGATGCATCTAATAGTTAATGTAAATAGAAAGCATTCTGTCAGAATTTAACTGACAATTTTATTTTTAATAGTAATAAAATAAGAGGCCCTCTTACAATTGAATGGCAACTTAAGTTCAGTGAAATATCACAGTGTTGTAAAAAATAATATAATAATTATACCTGTATTAGTTTTTTAAGGCTATTTCCATTCTACAAATAAGTACAAATTTAGTGTCTTTAAGCAACACATATTCAGTATCGTACAGTTCCGTTAAGTCACCATTCTGGAATGGTCTCACTAGGCTACAATCAATTTCTTTGTTAAGGTTCTAGAGAATAATCTATTTTCTTGCATTTTCCAGCTTCTAGAGGCTTCCCATATTTCTTGCCTCCTAATTCCTTTTTATCTTCAAAGCCTGAAAAGTCTGGTTGAGTCTTCCTCACATGACATTACTCCAAAACTGATACTTCCATCTCCCTCTTCAATCTTTTAAATACCCTGTGATTACATTTGTCCCATCTGGATAGTTCAGGATAATTTCTCTTTCTTAAAATCAGCTGATTAGTAACATTGATTATATCTGCACTCTTAATCTTCCTTGCCATGAAACATAACATATGTACAGGTTCCTGAGATTAAAGAATAGACATCTTGGGGACAGCCATTATTTTGCCCACCACAATACTCAAACTAAGTAACACTCGTATAAGAAAATATTGACTTGCACTGTTCGAATGTAGGAGCAAAATAACAAGTATAATATTACAGACTAACTATAGAACTTCATAATATGGATGATATATATTATTTATATATGTACATGAATGTGTGTGTTATATATGGGTATGTCATGACTAGGAAGTTTTATTCTGGAATTGCAAGGAAAGGTCAAAATATATGAAAATTTAAATAGATGCAATGAATGTATTCAATGAAATATAACACAAAGTCATGATTTTAAAAAAATATACTAATATGCTAAGTGAAGGAAAAGACAATGCTTTCTTATCACGACTACTGTATCATGCATCCTAATTTTAAAGGTGATATGATGTGAAACAAAATGTATACATCTTTGTATTTAAAAAGCATTATTTAGTAGATATCTTTTTTTTTACTCTCTAAATTAGGCTAAGAGTTGGCAACAAAAATTTTATTAATGCAGTAAGTGAATCTAACATCAATCTAATAGCAAATATCCCACTTAGTATGTCTATAGGACAAATCTAAACTTTTCCTCCTTCTATACTCAAATACACAGCTCTTATATGTTCCTTTTTTTTTAATTGTTTCATTTATTGAGTTTTAGACCAAGAGGAAGGGAGAGAGACAGGCACATTGATCTCTTCCTTTATGTGCCCTGAACGGGGATTGAACTGGCAACCTCTGAGCATCTGGCCAGGACCCCTATTGTAAGTTTATTGATTGTGTGTCTGCATTACTACACACACAGAGCCCTTCACTTCTGACACATCTGGTCACAAAATATGTGGGAGGTTTTCCTATACCAATCAACTTTATACAACACCAGCTGGGTATCTGATAATTTATTTATTTATTTATTTATTTATTTATTTATTTATTTATTTATCTTTTACAGAGACAGAGAGTGAGTCAGAGAGAGGGATAGACAGGGACAGACAGACAGGAACGGAGAGAGATGAGAAGCATCAATCATTAGTTTTTCATTGTGCGTTGCAACACCTTAGTTGTTCATTGATTGCCCTCTCATATGTGCCTTGACCGCGGGCCTTCAGCAGACCGAGTAACCCCTTGCTGGAGCCAGCGACCTTGGGTTCAAGCTGGTGGGCTTTTACTCAAACCAGATGAGCCCGCACTCAAGCTGGCGACCTTGGGGTCTTGAACCCGGGTCCTCTGCATCCTAGTCCGACACTCTATCCACTGCGCCACCGCCTGGTCAGGCGGTACCTGATAATTTAAATTCTGAAATTATCTACCCAGGAATAAGAACTGATCCTACAGGTTAAGGGCTCAGTCCCACAAGACTGCCCACCTCATTTCAGATGCCTGTCACAAGTTCAACAATGTCACCTGTGTTTTTGAAAAAATTAGCTACAAATCAGATATTTGTAAGACTTCCTCTTTCAGTCCATTAATTTGTTAGAGCAGCTCACAAAACTCAGGAAAACAGTTTATTTACATTTATTGATTTATTATAAAAGGAGACAATGAAGGATACAGATAAAAATTCAGGTTGGAGAGATACAGTCTGGAAATATAGCACAGAATGCCATGTTATTCCCACATGTTCACCTATCCCAAAATTCTTCAAATGCCATCCTTTGGGTTTTTATGGAGACTTTATTACATAAGGCTGTTTGATTAAGTCATTAGCCATTGACAATTAATTCAGTCTCTATCCACTTCCCCATGCCAGGGCTTTAGAGTAAAACTGGAAGTTCCAACCGTCTAATGAGGTAATTAGTTCTCCTGGCCACAATCCCCCAACCTTAGGTACAGTCAAAAAGTTAACTCACTAATGTAAACTGACAATCAAAATAGAAACAGACTCATAGATGCTGAGAACAGACTGACAGCTGTCAAAGGAGAAAGGAGTTGAGGGCTAGCTGAAAAGGTAAAGGATTAAACAAAGGAAAAAGACTCAGACACAGACAACAGTATGGTAATTATAAGAAGGAAAGGGAAGGGAGTTAGAAAAAGGTATAGAGGAGATAAATAAGGATGGAAGGAAATTTGACTTGGGATGGTAAAGACACAATACAATATACAGCTGATATATTATAGAACTTTACACCTAAAATCTATATAGTTTTATTAAACAATGTCACCCCAATAAATCTAATTAAAAAGAAAAAAATAAAGAAAAGGTAGAAGAATTAAAAAGAAAGACTAAAATTCATTAGTAGCAAATTATATAATTTGCTATATAAATATTTTAAAGGTATACATATGAAATTTTAGAATGGAAAATAAAATTCAGAAAATTTGGGGTTTTTTACTTTTCTTTTTTTAATTAATTTTAATGAGGTGACATTGATAAATCAGGGTACATATGTTCAGAGAAAACATCTCCAGGTTATTCTGACATTTGATTATGTTGCATACCCATCACCCAAAGTCAAATTGTCTTCCGTCACCTTCTATCTGGATTTCTTTGTGCCCCTCCCCTCCTCTATCCCTTCCCCACTTCTCATTCCCCCCCCTCCCCCGGTAACCACCACCCTCTTGTCCTTGTCTCTGAGTCCACTTTTATGTCCCACTTATGTATGGAATCATACAGTTCTTAGTTTTTTCTGATTTACTTATTTCATTCAATATAATGTTATCAAGGTCCATCCATGTTGTTGTAAATGATCCGATGTCATCATTTCTTATGGCTGAGTAGTATTCCATAGTATATATGTACCAAAGCTTTTTAATCCACTCGTCCACTGACGAATACTGGGGCTGTTTCCAGATCTTTGCTATTGTGAACAATGTTGCCATAAACAGCGATGCATTTATTCTTTTGAAACAGTGCTATGGTGTTCTTGGGATATATTACAAAAGTGGGATAGCTAAATCAAAAGGCAGTTCCATTTTTAATTTTTTGAAATATCTCCATACTGTTTTCCATAGTGACTGCACCAGTCTGCATTCCTACCAGCAGTGAAGGACGGTTCCTTTTTCTCCACATCCTTGCCAGCACTTATTCTGTGTTGTTTTGTTGATTAGCGCCATTCTGACTGGTGTGAGTTGATATCTCATTGTGGTTTTAATTTGCATTTCTCTAAAGACTAGTAATGTTGAGCATTTTTTCATATGCCTATTGGCCATCTAATACTCTGGTTTCTCTTCAGATCGCATAAATCTTTCGCCTTTTACTATTGGCCATCTGTATGTCCCCTTGGTGAAGTGTCTATTCATTACTTCTGCCCATTTTTTGATTGGATTGTTTGTCTTCCTGGTGTTGAGTTTTACAAGTTCTTTATAAATTTTGGTTATTAACCCCTTATCAGACAAATATGTTCTCCCATTGTGTAGTTTGTCTTTTTATTCTGTTCTTATTGTCTTTAGCTGTGCAAAAGCTTTTTAGTTTGACATAGTCTTATTTGTTTATTGTGTCTTTTATTTCACTTGCCCATGGAGATAAATCAGCAAATATATTGTTGCAATAAATGTCGGAGAGCTTACTGCCTATGTTTTCGTCTAAGATGCTTATGGTTTCTCGGTTTACATTTAAGTCTTTTATCTATTTTGAGTTTATTTTTGTGATTGGTGAAAGTTGGTAGTCTAGTTTCATTTTTTTGCAGGTAGCTGTCCAATATCCCCAACACCATTTGTTAAAGGCTGTTTTTGCTCCATTGTATGCTCTTACCTCCTTTGTCAAATATTAGTTTTCCATAAAGGTGTGGGTTTATTTCTGCATTCTTTGTTCTGTTCCATTTATCTATATGCCTGTTCCTATGCCAGTACCAGGCTGTTTGGAGTAAAATGGCCTTGTTGTATAACTTGATAACAGGAAGTGTGATATCTCCCACTTTATTCTTCCTTTTCAAGATTGCTGAGGCTATTTGTGTTCTTTTTTGGTTCCATATAAATTTTTAGAATATGTGTTCTAAATCTTTGAAGCATGTCATTGGTATTTTAATTGGTATTGCATTGAATTTATAAACTGCTTTGGGTAATATAGACATTTTAATGCTGTTTATTCTTCCTAACAATGAGCACAGTATATTCTTCCATTTGTATCTTCCTTGATTTTTTTTTATCAATGTTTTATAATTTTCCGAGTACAAGTCTTTAATCTCCTTGGTTAAATTTACTCCTAGGTACTTTATTTTTTTGGTTGCAATAGTGAAGGGGACTGTTTCTTTAATTTCTCTTTCTGACAGTTCATTATTGGTATATAAAAATGCCTCTGAGTTTTGAGTATTAATTTTATATCACGCCACCTTGCTGAATTCATTTATCAGGTCTGGTAGTTTTTTGACTGAGACGTTAGGGTTTTCTATATACAATATCATATCATCTGCAAATAATGATAGTTTTACTTCTTCTTTTCCAATTTCGATGCCTTTCATTTCTTCTTCTTGTCTGATTGCTGTGGCTAGGACTTCCTGAACTATGTTGAATAAGAGTGATGAAAGGGGGCACCCCTGCCTTGTTCCAGATCTTAAGGGGATTGCTTTGAATTTTTGCTCATTGAGTATGATGTTTGCTGTGGGTTTGTCATAGATGGCCTTTATCATGTTGAGGTATGCTCCCTGTATTCCCACTTTTCTGAGAGTTTTGATCATGAACGGGTGCTCGATTTTATCAGATGCTTTTTCTGCATCCATAGAAATTATCATGTGGTTTTTCTCCTTCTTTTGTTTATGTGATGAATCACTATGACTGATTTGTGAATATTGTACCTGCCTTGCCTCCCCAGAATTAATCCCACCTGATCATGATGTATAATATTTTCCATATATTGCTGGATCTGGTTTGCTAATATTTTGTTAAGGATTTTAGCATCTATATTCATCAGAGATATTGGCCTATAATTTTCTTTCTTTATGTTGTCTTTGCCTGGTTTTGGAATCAGAATTATGCTTTCCTCATAAAAGGAGCTTGGAAGTCTTCCTTCCTCTTGAATTTTTTGAAATAGCTTGAGAAGGATAGGAGTTAGTTCTTCTTTGAATATTTGGTAGAATTCAGTTGTGAAGCTATCAGGCCCAGGACTTTTCTTTGTTGGGAGTTTTTTGTTAACCGTTTCGATCAAATTTGTTATAATCTGTCTGTTTAGGTTTTCTGATTCTTTAAGATTAATTTTTGGAAGATTATATGTTTCAAGGAATTTGTTCATTTCTTCTAGGTTTTCTAATTTTTTGGCATACAGATCTTCATAGTATTTTCTTAAAATATTTTGTGTTTCTGTTGTGTCAGTTGTTATTTCTCCACTCTCTTTTCTAATTTTATTTATTTGAGTCTTCTCTCTTTTTTCTTGGTGAGTCTTGTTAAAGGTACATCGATCTTGTTTACCTTCTCAAAGAACCAGCTCCTGATTTCATTGATCCTCTGTATTGTTTCTTTAGCCTCTATGTCATTTATATCCACTCCGATTTTATTATTTCCTTTCTTCTACTACCTCTGGGTCTTACTTGGTGTTCTTTTTCTAGTTCTTTTAGTTGCAGGGTCAAGTTGTTTATTTGAGCTTTTTTTTAGCTTTTTAAGGCATGCTTATAATGCTATGAACTGCCCTCTCAGGACTGCTTTTGCTGTGTCCCATAAATTTTGAGGTGATTTATGCTCATTATCAGTCGATTGTAGGAATTTTTTTTCTTCTTTGATCCAATTGTTAACCCATTCATTATTTAACAACCTGCTATTTAGTTTCCAAGTGTTTGAGTATTTTTCAGTTTTTCTGTTATGGTTGATTTCAGTTTCCTGCCATTGTGATCAGAGAAAATGCTTGATATGATTTCAATTTTCTTAAATTTGTTGAGACTGCTTTTGTGCCCTAAAATGTGGTCTATTCTAGAGAATGTACCATGAGCACTTGAAAAGAATGTATATTCTGCTGCTTTAGGGTGAAATGTTCTGAAGATATCTATTAAATCCAGTTGATCTAAAGTGTCCTTTAAGTTTGCTGTTTCTTTGTTAATTTTCTTTCTTGAGGATCTATCTAGTGATGTTAGTGGGGTGTTGAAACCCCTACTATTATAGTATTGCTGTTGACCTCGCCCATTATATCCATCAAAGTCTGCTTTATATATTTAGGTGCTCCTATATTAGGTGCATAGATATTTATAATGGTTATGTCTTCCTGTTGGATTGCTCCCTTTATCATTATGTAGTGACCTTCTTTATCTTTTACTATAGCCTTTGTTTTAAAGACAGTTTTGTCTGATATAAGTATTGCTACCCCAGCTTTTTTTTCATTTCCATTTGCATAAAATATTTTTTTCCAACCTTTTACTTCAGTCTATGTGCATCTTTTGTTTTAAGGTGTGTCTCTTATAGACAGCATAATAATGGGTCCTGCTTTCTTATCCATGCAGCTACCCTGTGTCTTTTGATCAGATCATTTCATCCATTTACATTTAAGGTTATTATTGATATGTAGTTGTTTATTGCCATTTTATTCTTTAAAGCTGTATTCCTCTTTTGCTATATTCTTTTTCCTCTTTGATCTGTTTACAACAGGCCCCTTAACATTTCTTGCAGCAGCATTGGTTTGGTTGTAGTGAATTTCTTGATTTTTGGTCTGGGAAGCTTTTTATTTCTCCTTCAATTTTAAATGATAGCCTTGCTGGATAAAGTAGTCTTGGTTGTAGGCTCTGGTTCTGCATTACTTTGAATATTTCTTGCCATTCCCTTCTGGCCTCAAGTGTTTCTATTGAGTAGTCAGATTTCATACTTTTGGAGGCTCCTTTGGAGGTGTTAGCCTTTTTTTCTCTAGCAACTTTTAATATTTTCTCTTTATCACTTAGCTTTAGTATTTTAATTATGATGTGTCTTGGTGTGGATTACTTTGGTTTTCTGTTTAATGGAGTTCTCTGTGCTTCCTGAACTTGTGAGAGTTTTTCCTGAACTAATTTAGGGAGGTTTTCAGCTATGAGATGATTGAACAAAGTCTCTATCCCTTATTGTTTCTCTTCTTCTTCAGGAACCCCTATAATGCTGATGTTATTTCTCTTCATGTTGTCACAGAGCTCTCTTAGAGTTTCCTCAGACTTTTTGAGTCTCTTTTCTTTTCTCTGCTCTGCTTCCATGCCTTCGTTTATTTTGTCCTCTAACTCGCTGATTCGAAACTCAGCTTCATCCATCCTGCTTTTAATTTCTTCCATTGTGGTCTTCATTTCTAATATTGTATTTGTCATTTCTGACTGGTTCTTTTTTATTATCTCAATGTCCTTTTTTATATTTGCTAAGTCTTTATTTAGGTGTTTGTAATGACCATCTATTGTTGTTCTAAGATCTTTGAGCAACCTAACAATCATTATTTTAAACTCTGCATCCAGTAATTTGGTTATATCTGACTCATTCAGGACCTTTTCTGGGGATTTCTCTTGATTCAATTGGGTTGCATTTCTCTACCTTCCCATTTTGTCTGTGTATAAGAAGGTTTTGGCCACTGGAGTTCAATGGGTATGGCCACTGTGTTCTCTAGGTATGGTCTGTCTGCAGCCTGCCACCCCCTTGCCGCTGCTGCTTAGGGCTTCTGGGTATGGGCATTGCTGCTACCAGGCCCAGAAAATTTGTTTTTTATCAGTATCCAAAACAATTTTAATAGCTGTAAAAGTTAAAAGTCATCTTGAAATAAATATTGTAAAATCTATGCAAGACTTACATGGAAAACCATTAGACTTTATTGAATGACATTGTTAAAGATAAAAGTCCTGGAGTGATTTATTTGTCAATTTTTAGGAAATGTCAAAATAAAAAAAGATATTTATTCTCTGCAAATTGAATGTTATTTCAGTCACAACTCACCCTAAATTTTTACGCAAGTTGATAAGCTAGTACTAAAATATGTGAAGAGTGCCAAGGGTCAAAATTACCATGACAACCTTGTAGCAAAAACTATGCTAAGACGCCCTCTCAGATCTCTCAGTTATTAAAAAATTATAGCAATAAAAACTATGTTATAATTAGTCTTATTGGTAATCACTTTAGACATACATTTAAAAATAATCAGGAAGGTAGACAATATATACATGTGCATACCCACATATATGGATATTAATTAGTATTTCACTTAAAGTGACAATGAATAGAAAATGTCTAACACTAGATGTTTAATTTAATAAACTATGTGATATGCAGGGATGTCATTTGAAACTAAGAGTTGTAAGGAAAATTTTAAATCATCGGATATTGGTCATAACATATTATTTAATGAAAATATCATGTTACCTAAGAATATTATTGCATGATCTCATTTTTAAATAAATGTTCCCATGTATAAGATGCTCCCATGTATAAGACATACCTTAATTTTGGGGTCCATAATTTGATAAAAATGTATTTCATAAAGTTATTAAACTCAAGTTTTATTTATCATAAAATTCATACAACTCATCACTGTCCAAACTTCCATCCATTAGCTTGGCCTCATCTGTGTCTGATGACAAATCACTGTCTTCAACAATGAGCACAAAAACAAGCATGAAAAAACTGGAAATGCAAGTAAAAAAAATCTACACCACTGTATAAGACACACCCAGTTTTTAAACCCCAAATTCTTTTGAAAAAAATGAATCTTATACATAGGAAAATATGATATATACCTATATATCTATGATTATAAAATGACTGAAGCTATACAAACCAGAATTCTATCAGTATTCATGTCTTTGTGGTAGGATCAAGGTGCTCTGAAAGCTTTTAATTTATAATAGTTTAGCAAGTGTTCTCCTTTGAGATGCATTACATGTATAAGTTAATGAAAACTCTATTATTTTGATAAAACATTTAGTATCATGGGGAAATGCTATCTTTAAGTCTTATAATATTTGTAAAACAATATAAAGTTTATTATTCAAATTTTAGTTTAAGCAATATTAAAATATATGCATATATTTGAGTTTGTATTCTTTTTTAACCATTTTTCTATAATTTTAACTTATACATATATATTTTTTTAAAGATTTTTTTATTTGTTGACTTTAGATAGAGAAAAAGAAAGGATCAGGGGGACAGGAAGCTTTAAACTGTTTCTTGTATGTGCCTTGACCAGGCAAGCCCAGGGTTTTGAACCAGCAAGCTCAGCATTCCACGTTGATGCTTTATCCACCACGCCATCACACGTCAGGCATATATATATTTCTTATTTTTTTAAAGGTATTAGGAAACTTTTGGAGGTGATGAATTATTTTTTTATTTAGAAATTGAATTTAATATTGTGACATTGATCAATATGGGTACATAGGTTTCAGGTGGACATCATTATAACATTTGAACTGTTGATTGCATCATGTGCCCATCACTCAAAGTCAAATCATTTTCTGTCACCATATATTTGTCCCTCCTTAGCTCTCCCTGGTAACTACTTCACTTTTATCTATGTTCATGAGTCTCAGTTTTACATCCCACCTATGTGAGATATATGAATATTGCAGCAACTTTGTTCAAGGATCCCTGTTGACTTCCTGACAAAGGGGTCAGAGAGCTGTTATTCTCAGTAGGTCTTCACTCAGAGGATCTACACAATGGTTCATTTCTGAGACAAGAGACAAAATTCAGATCAAGGAAGCAAAGGCAAAGAGAAAGAGCAAATTAGAAATGTCCAGGAAATACTACCACATCATCATGAAGTTTTCATCTTATGACAGTGGAGAAGAAAAAGCAGTCATGTAGAAACAGGCTTGATATCAGGAATTTTTCTTTATATTTTCAGTTATGAATGGATTAAATCTAGTCACATCCCCAATGCACTTCCAAGGTGCACTTTTTAACCCTTTAATGCTACTATATATTCCAATGTGTAAAATAAATATAAAACCATGAAAATATAATATATATCAGTTGTTTTGGCCATAATACAATAAACTCATGAGGCAGAGCCTTATTTCTCTGCTTTGTGAACACTGACCCATTTTATTAATGATAGCTCAAGCCTACCCAAAAAACTTTAACAGGACTTGCAGAGAACCTCTCATTTCCCAATTTGTGGCTGAATGTCAAATGGGTAGGACTTAGACAAGTAATTAAAACCCAACAGAAAATCTTGGGAACATACTAAGCTGTTTTACATTATATGCCATGATCTTTCCTCACTGTTGGAACTAAAATATTTTCTAGATCAAGTTTTACTATTTGGAATCACCCAACCAAAAAATACAGAAAGAGTTTTAACTAACAAGAAAAACAAAATCAAATAAACAATCCTAAAAAATATTGTCTCCATTTTGTAATGAAAATCCTCAAGAATTCAAATCCTCGAAAATATGCAGCCACGTTCCTTATCACCACGGTACAGGCTTGGGTCTTTTATCTCTGTTTCTAAAATAATTGCTCATTTTCCACCACCAGGTTTAGGTGATCCAGACGTCATACTCCTCGCTATCTGCCAGGATTTCTGTTGAGCATTGTAGTCTCTCTAAAACCACAGCTTGATAATCTTGCTTGTGCTGCAGTCTCAGTGGTTCAAAGTCTTAATGTTCTACACTTATCAGTTTGCTTTGTAAATCCTGCAGGTTAGAAGAATATTCATAGTCCTTTGTCATTGCATCCTTTTTCTAATTCTTTCCCTTTAACGATAAAACAAAACACAGAAATACACGCTTACTAATCTTTCCCAAATGTTTGTATTATGATTAAATTTTTTCTGTCATACTGCATCATAAAGTTTTCCTGGCTATTATCCTCACTATTAAAGATAAATGGATACAAAGTACACTATATCCCTAGGAGGATGAGGGGGGGGCATAAATAACAGAGAATGCCTCAAAGTCTTTACAAATATAATACTTATTTCAATACTAATCAATTGAATTATCTAATATAATCAAACTAATGCTATGATGCATGTAACAATATTCCTATTTTGTAGGTAAGTAAACTGTGACTTTGATTAAATAAATTGTTCAAGGTGACAAATGGCAAAGCTGGAACTTGAACCTTTTCTTAGTTATGATTGGTTATTATAATTATTAAATGACATAATGGAAGCTTGGTGACAGTGGAAGCTGACATAATGGAAGCTCTCCAGATTGTGTGGCACCAACCCAGCTGGGACTCTGGGCTTATTCTTGTCCCAGCTGGTAAGGCAGCTCACAGTCTTCTCTTTGCACAGGACCACCAGGTGCCATATTGGCAAAGATGAGTTACACCCCCCCCCCACACACACACACATACACACAAGGCAAACAAATAAGGCTTTTTATGTGCTTGCATTCCAAAAAGGTTGAGAAGCAGGACTATAGGGACCTCGTCATGATACATAACCCAGAGTACACCCAGTGTACTGTACCCTGGCCTCCGCATGTCTCTCTCACAGACAATGCCAGCTCAGGGGTCTATAAGTTCCAACTGACTTAGCTGCTGCTTTTACATTTTTTTCTAAAGTCCATTTCTCTTTTCTTCTTTCTTTCAGTGAAGTCTGTTTTTTGCCTTCAATCACCAGTACATAGCATGTAGAGACTTGGTAAGTTCTTGATGAGTGTTGGTGGTGATTGCTTAATTGCTACACTTATTTATTATTATCAGAATGAACTATCAACTGAAATGTTTAAACTCTGTGTTATCTTTGCCATGATTCTAAGTATATATTTTCCTACACTCTGCTATGCTGAGAAAATCTTCCTTATCTTTCTCTCTCCAGAAAACTCCTAGACCACTTTTCAAACCCAGTTAAAAATTCAGTTCCTCTCTTATTATCCCAGGTGAATTTAGACACCTATTTTTATGCATGGCTATACTAGTGTGTCTTACATGGTAATACATATCATGATGTTCTATGTAAGCACATGACTCCTCCACCAGGCTGTGAGCGCCTCCTGGTAAAGGTGGGTCTTTCCTTCTGAATTAGAAGTAGAAAGGTTGTCTCCAATATAATATAAACAGTTTATTATTTTTTAGTTCATTATTAATTGTATGTAGCTCTTTATCAAGAATATTTTCTCTGTATATAAACCAGTAAAAGCATTTAAGATGTTTTATTACCTGACCAGGCAGTGGTGTGGTAAATAGTGTCAAACAGGGGTGCAGAGGATCCAAGATCAAAATCTGAGGTCGCAAAGCTTGACTGCAGGCTCACCAGCTTGAGCACAGGGTCGCTAGCTTGAGTGTGGGATCATAGACATGACCCCATGGTCACTGGCTTGAGCCCAATGTTGCTGGCTTGAGCAAGGGATCACTTATTCTGCTGTATCCACCCCTCCCCAGTCAAGACACATATGAGAAAGCAATAACTAAGGAGCCGCAATGAAGAATTGATGCTTCTCATCTCTCTCCCTTCCTGTCTGTCTGTCCCTATCTGTCCCTCTCTCTGTCTTTCTCTGTCTCTGTCACAAAAAAAGACATGTTTTGTTGATGTCAGTGTGAATCTTCTCTTCACAATGTTTTGAATTGTCCTAAAAAATATTTAATGCCATAAAATAGGTCTTTGTAGTTACTCTAAGAATGTCTCATGAAGCTCTTTAGTGACCTTTTAGAATTAAAATCTTTTTCCCAAAATACAAAACCTAAGTCATTTTTCCTAGACTGACAATAACCTAGTGAAAAAGATAATCATCCCTAGAATAATGAATACAGAATGTTTAGCTCTAGTAATGTACTATATTCTTTGAATGGCTCTAGCATATCATTAATCATATTGATTTCCTCAAATCTACTCACAATTCTAGTGCTGTCTGAAATATATTGCACTTCTTTGTTAAAACAAGTAATTATTTCTAACTGATAGCAATCAGAAAGGAAAGCATTTGTCTTTTTATTATTTTTGAATAAATATTTGGGGCTTTAAAGAAGAAAATAAGAAAATACAATTCATTTTATAATAAACTGGGTAACTACTGAATATCAGAAATTATGTTTACTTAAATGTGTATATACATATGCAAAAGATAGAAAAATGATAGACAGATAGATAATAGATAGTCTGAAAATAGTATCATGATGAGGATTGCCATTGGAACATGGTGAAAATAAATCTTGTTAAGTTTTTCAAAAAACAAAGTACAATATCCCCTAGACTTCCATGATGGTTGCCTTTCTGAAAATGCAATGTATTTTAAAACAACACAAAAAATATTAATTGTATATACAATGAAGTTTTATTCTATATGCACCCTCTGAGTGAATTTTAAGAAGACACCACTGCCTTCTGGAAACAGCTTTAAGCCAGGGCACTGGACTTAGTTGAACTTTGACCATGATTGGTCTCATGGCCAGGCATCCTGTTAGGTGGACAGACATTTGCACAGGCTCTTGTTTTTATCATACACAGATTTTTCACTTACTTCAATACATTATAAAATCTTGCCATAGGCTGCATAATTTTTCAATATTTCTTGTCATAGGATAGAACATTCTCAAGTTTGCAGACTTCTTCTGGCTCTTGTAAGGTGATTAGCAGCACCGGCCACCACACATTCAACTTCAGTATCTCCTTCCATCATCGCCAACAAAAAATTGATGCACAGATCTCTAAAACACACTCTATAGGTTAGTAACACTCACTGAGAATCACTGATTTCCCTTTCACTTTCCTGGTCATGGTTGGCAACAAGGACTTTATTTATTATTATTATATATTTTTTTTTAATTTAAAATTTTGTTTTTAATTTATTGTGTTGACATGGTTTCAAGTGTCCTGCTCAATATAACACCATCTGCACACCACACCGTGACTTCTCCCATAATCCTTGCACAGTCTCTTTCCTCTCCTAGTTTTCCCCTCTTTGCCTTCTCTCCCCCTACCTCCACTCTCCCCCACCTTTAACCCCCCTCCTGATTCCCTCTGGCTATTGCTACCCTTTTGCCTGTATCTATGTGTTATGTATATATAATTTTGGCTAAACCCTTCCCCTTCTTTGATTTCGTCCTCTCTTCCCCTTCCCTCTGACAGCTGTCTCTCTGTTCCCTCTGACCCTGCCTCTGTTTCTATTTTGTTTCTCAGTTTATTGTGTCCATCAGATTCCATATATAAGTGAGATCACATAGTATTTGTCTTTCTTTGCATGGCTCATTTCACTTAGCATGTTGTCATTTTATACCTGGGCACACCTAGGACTTTATCAAGGTGCTCTCATTAGAGCCTCACAGCATTCCTTGCTGTTGACAGAAGAAATGTTGTTATTTCCAGTTTAAATATGAGGAAGAGAAATTTACTTATCTTAAATTCATGTAACTAGAGAGTTTTAAAACCATGATAAGATCCCTATTATTCTGAAAGAGACTGGGCTTTTTTTTTATGATCTATACAGTATTTCCTTCCAGCGTTAAACCTCAGATCTTATCCAAATATTTGAATCCCTATTTGGCCAGAATCACTTACTAAAGAATATTTTGAATTTAACTGTTTTCTTGTTTCAAGTCTTATTTATAAGTGCTTTAATTGGATCAACCTTGCTTGGTCCTTTTGAAGCTGATATTCCCAATAATTAATCACTGTTGGTGCAGTAAGCCAACAAAGGCGGTGAAAACTGTTCTTATTTTGGATTTCAAGGAAAAGACAGCTAGCTGTGGCTGCTGCTTTGTATTCTGGATGATGGAAACTGAAAGTGCTGTTGATATGATCCAGTTAGAGTAAGATTTATGATCCCATCTTTGTTTTAATTTCATAGTCCTCTTATGCCAAATTTGCTTTAAAAAATGTGTTCTCTCCCATATTTGCATTGGTTTATTTCTTCCTCATTTCATGGCAGCAAATAATTAATGTAGTTTTTAAACAGTTTTTTTTTAAATTGCATTTTTAAGTAGCAGGCTTAGTCTGGGCAATAAAGTCCCAGTTACCCAGACACAGTCCCAACCCATAAGGAGAGTGTGGTCTAGAGAAGAAAGAGGAATAAACAGCAACAAGCACAGAATGGGTACCTAACCTAGTTTGGAAAGTTGAAAAAATCCTCTCAGAAGAAATGATCTACTGAGACCATAACAGTGAATAAGCTTTCTCCTAATGAAGGGATGATGAAGGATTTTTTTAAAAAAGGTAAACCTTTTGCAAAGGTGCAAAGTGTGCGTTGGATGGATTCCAGTTAATTCAGTAGGTAGAACTGAAGGGGAAAAGATTAAGAGGTAAAGGTTAGACAGCTAAATGGGACCCATTTCATGAGTGGTTTACATGATATGTCAAGAAATTTGAGCCTGATACCTAAATCATGTTGACATGCATGTGAAATGGTCAGATTTTTGTTTTATAAAAGACACTCTAGCTAGATAGTAGAGATTGTAACACAGAAGTTTAGGTTGGAGGAAAAGTCTAAAGGTCTTTAAAATAATAAAGATAACCAACGTGCCAAAGTTGTGGGTTCAATCCCCTTTTGGGGCACATACAAGAATCATCCCATGAATGCATAAATAAGTAGAACAACAAATTAATGTCTTTCTTTCCTCTCTGTCTCATTAAGCAATTGATCAAATTTAAAAAAAAAAATAAAATGATACAAATAAAAGATGATCGTGGACCAATATCAAAAGCTTTAACAGATGTTAGGAAGAAAAAGCAATAGGATCTGGTGTTTGATGAGGGCTTCACAGTGAGTAAGGGGTAGGGAAGGAAGAAAGAAAGGAAAGCAGATTTCTGGTGTGGCCCACAAGACAGAGGAATGCCTTTCCCCAATGTAGGAAACCCTGGTGAAACTGGAAATGTTGTTGTGGAATACAGTTTTAATTATATAAATTGAGTTTGAGATTCATGTGGAACATCTAATTGAAGCTATTCAATGAGCCTTTGGATGTAGAAATGTGGAGCTCAGACGAAAGGTCCTGGCTAGAGATATTTTTTGGAGTGTCAGGAGGTAGAAGAATATGGAGTTCATTTCTGAGGCTCATAGTTAAGAGCAAGGACTTTGATGCTGAATGACTGAAGTTCAAATCATAGGTCTTACCTATCCCATTTTTGTGACCTTGGGTACAAACTTTTCTGTGCTTTAGTATCCTGATCTGAAAACATATTATCATAATAACTGCCTTTGGGGTTCTCCTGGGTTATTACCCATAATACATTTACTAGTACTTGACCTATAGTAAGAGTTAAAAACATTAGTTATGTACAAGAACTTTCTGTTTCTGTAATTTTACTTTGGCATATTGATTTATTCTCCGTGCCTGGTACAGTGTCTGGTACATAATAGGGCCACTAATAAATAATTGTTAAAGAAATAAATGAGCTACTTTCTAGTATGAAATCTCATTCTGGAACAATGGCAAAAAGTTAATCTCCATTCCTCCTCCCCCCAGTTTTTTTGAGGTTATACCTGAATCTCTTGGTGAATAAGTAGTGTTAGGACATTGAAGCAGAGAATGTGTTGGGAAAGAAAATACCACAGTCACAGGTGTGAAGTCCTCATTTTCTACTTTAGGAAGCCAAAAGATACCTAACATTGAAAAATCAACAAATGGTAATATAAACATGTTAGAATGTGGAAGTAAACACCAGAAAAAAAAGAACCTGCATGTGTATGGTCACAATGGCAGTGGCCGCAACTACCGACTTTACAGGCATGCTTGCGAGAGTCTGTCTCTTTGCCTCCCTGCTTCTCACTTAAGGAAAACAAAGATATTTCCGAAGCAAGAATGGGCAATTTATGGCTACTTGAGAATAGTGAATACACATGGCAATAGATAAATTATTGTTAAGTAACTCAGAAACAATGAAACACAGGGGCAATCTTGTAAACATGCTTGGAATGTTTCTGACTAATGCTTAAGATGATTAGATCAAGGTTTACTTACTGAAGTAGGCTATGTTGTTTGTTTGGTTTTTTTAATCTGAATCTCTTTAAGAAAAACGGGAAGTAAAATGCTCTTCCTGAGTTTGTTGGGCTTTAATTGATTTCAGTTCCACACAGTCTGCATGCCAGGGTGGCACATTTCAGACATACTCCCTCTTGACCCCAACAACATCATACATTGCTCAAGAAAAAAGGCCCCAGTATCAGCATTCCTTCTCTTACTATTTCGACTTCTATCTTTTCCTTCTCAATCTCCAAGTAATAATAATATTAAAAACCTTAGTTACAAAGGAATTTTAAATACAGCAGAATCTATAGTTTATAGTATAGTTTATAAAGTAAGGAACATTTTTACATTTGACAAGAAATAATTTCTGAGATGTTCTAAATTAAAAGTACAGTAACCAGAGAGTGAGAGAAAAGGACAGCACAGTTAGCCTGTTGATAGCTTTTGACCAGCCCTGACAAAAGACTGCTCATTACTATATACCGTTGGAATTTACAATTAATTTCCAGATGTCTATTTCCACAATTATCCAGAAAAGCCAATAGGCACTATAGAACCCAAGATACCTCCACTTCTTATTTACACATGAGTTTTCCAGTCTGCTGCACACAGTCCACAGCTCATCCAGAAGAGCTCACACTTCCTCCCTGCATTCTTGGGAGCCTATCCCAGAACAAGCCCTGTTTCAGCCTCTCTCACCGCCTTTGCCTATAGTTAATGCAGATCTTTTCAAAATGGCTTACGTCTTTCTCCCCACTGCTTGCTGTACGAAGTGCTTGCCAAACTCTGTAAGGACAGATATGTTATACTACTTATCTAACCATGCTGCTGGTGGTGTAAACTTCATGCCCAAACTGGGTCTTCTTTCTTCCGTTCTTTCCTTCTTTCCTTTTTCTTTCTTCTTTCTCCCTCCCTCCCTCCCTCCCTTCTTTTTTCTTCTTGTGGCAATAGCTTAATAAACCTTTTATTTAAAAATAAAAAAAGAATTTCAGAGTGGAAGTTGTTTTTTGAAAACACATTTTAAAGTTTTTTATAAAATCAAGACCAGCAATGATTATTGAGCAGATATCTTATCAAGGCCCCAGTGTTTGAGTTTGTCTGCTTGCATGCGCTGGGCAAAGAAATGCATGAGCAGAGTGTGCAGTACGAAAAGTAAAATAACCTGACCAAGTGGTGGCACAGTGGATAGAGCATTGGCCTGGGATGCTGAGGACCCAGTTTTGAAACCCCAAGGTTGCTGACTTGAGCCCAAAGGTCACTGGCTTGAAGCCCAAGTTCACTGGCGTGAGCAAGAGGTCACTGATTTGGCTGGAGCCCTCCCCCCCCACCCCAGTCACAGCATGTAAGAGAAAGCAATCAATTAACAACAAAAGTGTCATGTTGGTCAAATAAGTTTGTAAAATATGATTTTTAGGTTTACTCGCTTATAGTTTGCATTGGGGGGCTGGCCAGTGCTAGGTATATGTGGTCTGTGAAATTGCAAATTACCTTCCTGCTTGGGAAGGGCCATTGCTTTGCTAATGTTTGCTGGAGGAGAGGTTTTCACAACAGAAAGTTTTTGAAAAGAGAGAGAAGAAGAAGAGGAAAAGAAAGAAGACATGTGTGCAGAGAGAGAGCTCAGAGAGAATGCAGAGTTTGAAAAAGAAGCCAGTTTGTGCAGAGAAGAGAGGGTGTGCAGTTGGGGAACCAGAGCTGAGGAGCTTTTGTGAGCTCCGCTGAGACTGGTGCAGCCTTTGATTCTTGGAAGAATTGGAGAAGATTCTCCTGGTTGTGGAACCGGAGAATGTGTCAGGTCTTGTGAGCTCTGAATAAAGAGAGAAGTGTTTTCCCTGTGTGTTTTCTTTTTGGCCGGTGCGAGTCTTTAATAAAGGAATGGCCCAACATTTTTTGGCTCCACTGTTTCTTTACCATCTATCTGAATCCAATGTGAACCTGCATGTTCCTGGCCATGATGGCCATGACTACTGGCCATACATGTCTCAGCTATGAGTTAATGCTTCTCATCTTTCTCCCTTCTTGTGTCCTTCTCTTTCTCTCTCTCTTGCATGCACATGCATGCAAAAACAAGAAAAAAAAGTAAAATAGTGTAATATTAATATTGATTGGCCAACCCAGAAAATGGGACCCAATACTCTAAAGATCTGACTCCCCCATGGCATGTAGGTTACAGATTACTGTGTTTCCCCATGTATTGTATAAAATGCTCCCATGTGTAAGATGCACCTTAATTTTGGGGCCCAAAATTTGAAAAGAAATGTGTTACATAAAGTTATTGTACTCAAGTATTATTCATCATAAATTTCATACAACTCCTCATTTGCACAAAAAAGCGAGAAATGCAAGTAAAAAGAAAAATCTACAACCACTGTATAAGACACGTCCAATTTTTAGACGACAAAGTTTTCCAAAAAAAATGTGAATTTTATACATGGGGAAATATGGTATATAGGGAAAAATCACAAGAAACAATGGCACATGGCGGGGAGTTCAGGCTTGTGCTGAGAGCTGATTGGTCTGTGGTGAAGTAAGGATAATCAGTCTGTCTCCTGCTGCCTGGGGCTTGCTGATTATCCAGGGAAAAGCTGGCTCTATGTAGTGGAGAGAGATAGATAATTCCTAGACCTAAGATTTAAAGTCAAATCAAAATCATAAGGCCCCTGATTTTCAAATAGTGAGCCAAGATCAATATGTCTGTTTTAAATATAATAATTTATTTACTTTATTATTATTATTAATTCTCAACATTTATATATCATTCTTGTGTTACTGCTTAGAAGATGGTGCTCTGTGCAACCAGTCAAACCAACCAATGTTAAAACCAAGGGGCCAAATTGCTTCTGCTTTTTTAAATAAATGTTAGGCCCTGGCTGGTTGGCTCAGTGGTAGAGCACTGGCCCAGCATGTGGAAGTCCCAGGTTCAATTTCTGACTAGGAGATATAGGAGAAGCACTCATTTGTTTCTCCACCTTTCTACTCTACTTTCTATCTCTCTCTTCCCGTCCTGCAGCCAAGGCTCCATTGGAGCAAAGTTGGCCCAGGCACTGAGGATGGCTCTATGGCCTCTGCCTCAGGTGCTAGAATGGCTCTGATTGCAGTGGGGCAACACCCCAGATGGGTAGAGAATTGCCCCCTGATGGGCATGTAGGGTGGATCCCTGTCGGGTGCATGGAGGAGTCTGTCTGTCTGCTCCCCCACCCTTCTCACTTTGGAAAAATACACACACACAAAAAAGTTAAGGTTACTTTTGTAATCATTGTCTCAGTATTTTTGTAAATCAGAGTCATTACATTATTTCCTAATAAAACTCAGGGACTTCTTATACAAACAATAAATGGCTTGTTTTAAAATACAAAGTTTATTTTTGAAGTAAAGGTTTATGTTCCATGAAATCTCTGGGCTTGAAAATGCAGCTTTAGGAAATTCTTGTTGGAGCTTTTAAGTAGCTGCTATAAGCATTGAAGTACCCTCCTGAGTGTGACATTCCCAGCTTGATGACTTGATAGCTTAATTTACTTATATGGTGCTCTTCAAAGTGATTTTGTAGCTTCGGGTAGGAAACTGAAACCAGAGTTACTGAGCCAGAGATAAGTGAAATTTACACTCAGGAACAAGGAATATTGCTATAATCATTTTCAGAGTGGAAAAAAAATTAAACACTGAAAATACATCAAAAACTTCAAATATAGAAGTTTTACTCTAGTTTTAACAAAACCAATGAATAAACTGAGTGTTAGATCATAGTTCAGAAAGAATTATTGGCAAATGGTTTAATTAAGGTTCTGCTTACTGTTTATTAACAGTTCAAATAGCTTGATTAATTTGAAGAAAGACTTTCCAGAATAAGGCAATCATGACTTTCTGTACTTAAAAGATAATGGTTGATTTATGCATTCAAATAGTATTTGCCCAATGATCTTCAAGGGCGTTTTATTCAAAAGCACGCTGGATTGTCCAGGAAGACACCTGAGGGAGAAAACACAAAACAGCTTCAAAGGAAATCACAGATAAAGTAATTGCTGCCAATCATGGCAGAGTTGAGAATAGAGACCATTCATTACTGCTTTTGATATTACCTGGCTTTATTACTTGAAAAGAGATTGCTTGGATAAATATTAGAAATCTGGAGCCCTATCTGTATCTGCCACTGGGCGCTCTTCCATAAACCAGGACAATAGGGAGAGTGTGCTGTCTCACCTCTCATTCCACCCTCACAGATACATAGTTTTTACAGAGACTCCTAATTGAAATAATCTGAGTCCATGAACAACTCTGTTTTTAAGGACACGTTTGCCACTAGTTTTTAACAGCCACTCGTGATTCTAGACTGAGCCAATTACTAGTGGGAAGTTTGTCAAATGATGATGTTTTTTAGAGTGCCATGATTCATTTTAAATTTATTGTTAGGAATTATAACAATTAAAAATTTAACACAATCTTCATTAAAATTACTATCAGTTTCTTTTTCTTTGTGAGCTAAGTTAAAGATAAAAGTTGTTTGGAAGAACAAACAAGAAAAAATGGACATGTATACCCTCAAAACAACAACACAAGAAAGAAGAGTCTATCCTTAACATATATTACTTTATACTATGAAGTTTATAATATTAGTATTGACACATTCTCAGGAAAAACAATGGAAGAAACTAGAACATCTGAAAAGGGAACTGTTGGGCAAATGAGTTTGTAAAATATGATTTTTGAGTTTGCTCACTTTTAGTGTTAAAAAATGGCGCTGGGCCTGACCTGTGGTGATGCAGTGGATAAAGCGTTGACCTGGAAATGCTGAGGTCGCCGGTTCGAAACCCTGGGCTTGCCTGGTCAAGGCACATATGGGAGTTGATACTTCCAGCTCCTCCCCCCTTCTCTCTCTCTGTCTCTCTCTCCTCTCTCTCCCTTTCTCTCTCTCTCTCTCTCTCCTCTCTAAAAATGAATAAATAAAATAAAAATAAAATTTATAAAAAAAAAAATCATCAGTTTAAAAAAAAAATGGCGCTGGGTAGTGCCAGGTATGTGATCTGTGAAACTGCAAATTATCTTCCTGCTTAGGAAGGGCCATTGTCTTGCTAATGTGTGCTGGAGGGAAGAGAAACCATGTTTGTAGAGTGAGAGCAGAGAGAATGCAGAGTGCTAAAGAAGAAGCCAGTTTGTGCAGAAAGTTTGAAGAAGGAAATGGGGAACAGAGGTGAGGGGCTTTTGCAAGCTTCACTGTGACTGGTGGGGCCTTTGATTCTAGGAGAAACTGGAGAAGATTCTCCTGGTTGTGGAACCGGAGAAAGTGTCAGTGGCTTTGCGAGCCCTGAGTGAAAGGGAAGTGTTTTTTTCCTGTGTGTTTGCTGACTGGCCAGTATGAGACTTGAATAAAGAAATGGCCCACCATTTTTTGGCTCCACTGTTTCTTTACCATCTGCCAGAACCTGCATGTGGATGGCTGTGATGGCGGTGGCCCTTGGACTTACAGGAACCAACTACACATACAAATTTACTAAATGAAAAGATGCCATCTCAAATTAGAGAAACTTTTCACTAAATATGTATAAGATAAGATAAAAAAGATAAAATTGAATCTAGTGTATATAAAATATGTCACTATAAATTCCAAATAGATTAGATAATTAAAATATAGCAGATGGTACCATAAAAAAATGAGAGTCAGCATCCTAAGTAGTCTTTTTTCATCACCATTTGAACTGGTGAACACACAATACAATATACAAATGATTTTTATAGAGTGTACACATAATACCTATATAATTTTATTAATCAATGTTGTGGTAAGGTACCTAAGAGCTGAAAAATTAATATGGATATTTTAGGAGGAAGGGTCAGGCTTCCTATCCTGTCCTTCCTTTGGGGAAGGGAAGGGGAAGAAATGTGAAAGTTTCCTGGCTTGCAGAAACATACTGTGTAGGAGGCTCCCTTTTACTCAGAAGCTTAAAGAGCATTTTATTAATTTGGGCTAGGCGTGCAGAGAGATTTTATAAATATGATTTTTATACTTATGTGATTTACACCAAGCCAGGATGGCTGATAGCATTGTATTGTAAATGAAGAGGGGAAGGAGATTTAAATTTCCTCCCTTCCTCCACACCTGTAAGGAAGCAGGTAAATAGCTAGCCAGGTGCAGGAAGAGAGAGATTGAGAAAACCTTTTCTTATTTGATGAGCCATTTGCAGGCATTTATCCCCTAGCGCCATGGAAACTACCCCTCCCCTCCTGAAAATGTATAATTAGTGTATATATCTCTAAACAAAGAAATGACAAATGAACACTAGAAAATTTAGGAATATCTTTAAATATATAGAATAACATTTTTGCTATTGTGTGACCTTATAAGTTTTGATGTGTAGAAATGTTTTTTACGGGTCCTATGGACAAATGTTGTAAGCTTGCTAATGAATTGTGTCCCATCCCCCTCCTCCTTTTCCTGCCAACCTGTGTGTGTGAGAGCAAAGATATATAACCTGCCGCAAGGGCTGTGCCCGACACACATGACTTGGGTCTGCAAATGCCCCATGTTAGTCATATGCGGCTGGCATATTTAATAAATCTCCTCCTTTAATAAAACTCCTTAAAATTCATCTGGACTTGGTGTCACTACATAAACCCGTGGAATTGAGGTACGATTACTTTACAACATTGTCACCCATTAAAATTCAATTAAAAAAAGTGTGAGAATTCCTCTATAGCCTAGCTAGGGTGAAAAAAGCTTTTCTGACTATTATTCTGAATGAAAGGGGGCAAAAAAGAAAAAAACATAAATAAGGCTATAAAAATCAATAGAGAAAATTTGACATAACTATATTATTATACAAGTGACTATAATCAGAATAAAAAGAAAATTATGTACAATACTGATAAAACATTTCAATTTAGATTGAAATTTTGATAATCCTAATATACAAGGAACAATAAAAAATGAGAAAATATTTTAAAAGAAAAAAGTTAAAAGAATAAATGGATTGAGCATAGAAAACAGAATGCAAATAGCTATTAATCACATAATACAAAAACCTTGGAATATAGTAACAAAAACACAAAGTAAAAAGTATAGAAAAACAACACTTTTCAACCTGTTAAATAAGCAAAAAATTAAAAACTTTGACAACATATACTGCTGTCAAGGCTGTGGGAAAATAGGCATTCTCATAACTGTAGGCAAGAATGCAAGATGGTACAACATCTTTGAAAAATATTGGCAATATCTAGTAAAAGTACCTATGCAATTATACTTCGAGTGGCAATTTTTCTTCTATGAGTCCACTCCAATGACACGCTGGTTACAAAATAAAAAGACAGGTGTACTGTTAGTAAATGACTATAAACAGTGTACTAAATGTCCATCAATAACAGGCTGGTTGAATAAAGTAAAATACAGAAACAGAATGACATACTAGGTAGTTGTAAATAAAGATATCTGGTCATGTATTTTGATGGAATAGTTTCTAAGTTTTTTTTTAAATAAAAAAAGTAGAGAAAAATGTTATGATATGCTATTTTTTTTTTAGGAAAAGGGAAATTTGAGCATATTTATACATTTGATTATATATTTTAATAAAAGGATAACTTATATAATTGTTATATATGTAATGAAATTGCCCTAAGTGTTAAATTATACTTAATATTATTTTTCATTTTAGTTTCTGTAACTTTCTAAATGTTCTATAATTAACATAAGGATTATAAAAATAATGGTGATATCAATGTAAAAAATGAAAGTAAGAAAAGTAATTTGAATAAACAAGAATACATATGTTATATGCATTTTCAATATCTTTGTAAAATAAAAATTGTGTGGAAGTGTATGTGTGTTAAATTAAAATGGGTTTAAATTTCAGCTCCCACTGTTGGCTTGCAGAGTGATATTAGGCAGGTCATATCCCTCTTTGGGTAGTCATATTTTTTTAATAAATAGAAAATGTTGTCTTTAAATGGTGTTAGTATATCAACATCATAGACATATTGTTGAAAGTAAATGAATGGATAACCCAGAAGAGTTCAGAGAACAAAGTAAGTCCTAAATAAAAAATTATTTTTTTTAAATTATTCTTTATAATTTTAAGTAACACATTATGAACAATGGCAAATCTTGCCAATAGAAGGATACAAGCATTCATTAATACCTCTATTTAGCATTAAAACCTATACTTTTAGGATTTTCTCAATTCTATTAACATAACTTTTTAAAGTACATTTTGTGCTTTTTTTCTCTCAAGAAAATGAACTTGTAATTCTAAAATAAAGGCCAAATTTCCTACTATTAACTTTATCTTTATATTCACACTGCTTATAAGAGAACGCAACAATGGTAATAGCAAATGCAGCAGTGAAATTGTTCCTTTTACCTTTCACAGAACGATCACTACTTAAATGCTATACATTTTTTAAATAACTTTTCAAATGAACTGTCTTTGAAATACTTGGCTTTTTAAAAAATATTGGTCCTCTTCACATTTGCCAGTGTAAAGGCTAAAAAATACCAATAATACTTCCCCACAATGTAACTTTTTCTGTCTGGGTAAATTAACAGTCAGATTAACAGGAGAAAATCAACGTTTTAGTACATGTACATGGAAAACTCAGATAGACATGACTATTCCATGAAAATTCCAGTGACAGTGAGGCAACATTGGCTATAGAAGACATTTTGGACAAAGGAAAAAGGGTGTCACGGGTATTAAAGAATAGGTTACATACAGGTAGTTGAGGAAGAGAGGAGCCCACCTGACAGGAAAACTCTGGTGAGGTAACTCAGAAACAATGGGAACAATTAGTATTTAAGCTAACAGGCACCTGTTTGAAGCCCTCTTGTTTATCATACTTAATTAGACTAAGGCAGCATCTTAAGATCATTTTCCTGGAGCAGATTTTTTTGTTCAAATCTCTTGAGCAGAAAAGAGAATAGGTCAAATGTTCTTTTTGAGTTTTTTGTTTCTTAATAAACAAAAATCAATATCCCAAAAAGCAGTTTCATGGTGGCAGAATTTTGTTCCCTTCATAAGTGTTTCTCCTATAGTATCTGCCATTTCATTGAGGACCAATTTTGATCTAGTTCTGTGCAACAGGTAGGGCTCAGAATTTTCTGTTCGATGTAGCACAATGGAAAATGAAACTGGAAAAGACTCATGGCCTAAACTTTTTCTATCACCAATTTTTCCCTTTTCTCATTTTCTAATATCTGGCATACCCAACCCTTTCAGTTAATGGGACTGCTAATGCAAAGGGGGGGTGGCTGAGCAAATCAATCTCAATGAAAAAATGTGTGTTTGCTGATTGGAGTATATAACTTAGAATTAAGAGAAGGTAATACACACACACACACACACACACACACTATGAATTTAAAAACTGAAAATAAATGTTTCCCTATAGCATAGTGCATCGTTTACATGAGAACTGGCCATGAAACTGTGGGAGGCATGCACAGATCATGGACTACAGGCCAGGAACAGAAGGTTACCAGGGCAGAAAGCCCCAGGTGCCTAATAATGGGCAAAACTGAGAAAACAAGTACCTTGTCCCCAAGGGTAACCTTTTCTCCACTAGCATACCTCTGATCATGCAGGTTAGACCACCTGATTTTATATTGCTGGTCTTACAGTTCAGATCTTCCCCTGACCTTCCCTCCCCTGGCATGTTGCTGGTCATGCCAGTTATATCTACTTAGAAGGGGAACAGATAAAAAAGGCAGAGAAGAGCACTTAAGCATTAACCCCTAGGAATAACATCTAGGCCTCAGTTGTGTTTCAGCTTCAGGCCAAGAAAAAGCAGCAAAACCAGACAAGCCATTTAATGTCTGACCTCAGGACCAGCTGCATTGGCTAATAACTTCCTGACCTGGTGTTGACTATAACCCTTAAAAACACATCTAGAGAGCTGATGAAAATTCTATTGAGATCCTTTCCTGGGACCTCCCATGCAATCCCCACCCTTAAAAGCCCTTAGGATGGAGGATCTAGTGAGTTCTCCCTTCTGGGAGCAGTCATATCTTTCCCCTCTTCCTCTATCTCCTGTTCTCCTTCCAAGGTGCATTTTCCTTGTCTCTCTTTTTTCCCTAAGCTCTAAGGGACCCCATGTGACTTGCAACTAGGAAAGCAATGGGCAGTGGCATCTCCTCCTGAGCTAACCCCCCGAACTTTTTCTCCAGGGCCTCCTTTTCTCTGACTTCCCAGTGAGCCAAAGCATCTTTGCCTAGCCTAATTCTTTCCTATGATATTTTTAATGAGCCAAAGCAGCCCTGCCTTTTTCTCCTGTTGGTTCTTTTACCCTAGGCCCTTCCTTGTTCACTGCCCCAAGCTGTGTAACTAATCAGGGAATTCATTCTTTCAAGTGAGTTTCCTGTTCAGTCCCTTCTGAGTGTATTTCTGCACAGCCAATAAATTCTTGCTTTTTTCCTGCCCTTTGCCTCTTGACTGAATACTTTGCTTTAAGAGGACAAGCATCAAGTTCTCATCATTTTGCTGATAATAATAAAACAAGGGTTATTGTTTTGATCCTGGAATGAAAATCTGTTTAGCAGTGAACACATTATTGTAAGACTCCAGTTCTTCATACTGTAGACCATGGAATTTAGTAGCTGACAGATAGATGATTTTGTTCCTTTATTTCATCCAGAGTGTAATGAGATATGTGGTACTAGAGGGATTAAGAGTAAACCCTTGGTCAGGGGACAGATTTTTAAATTTCTAATGCAGATAGAAAGTGAGATTATTTGTTATTATTATTGTATTGTTTTTCTTTTTACATCTCAGTGATCAATATGCTTATGCTTGGACACTGTCTTGATTACTGTGGCTTCATAGAATTATGATATCATAAGTACTTCAACTTGTCTTTTCAAAATTGTTCTAATTAATCTAGATTGTTTCTATTTCCATGTACGTATGAAGAGAAACTTGGAAGTTTCGATGGAAAATTCATTAAAATTATAAATCAAATTTTGGAGAATTGTTATCTTAACAATTTTGATTCCTCCAATCAATGAACACAGAATCTCTCTCTAACACTGGGGAACAATTTTTTTTCATTTTCTGCATTAATTTTGGAATTGTTTCTATATATTTCTGCATCGCTGATTCCAAATCTGAAATCTTTTTTTTTTGTGCATGCTGTAGTTTTTATGCAATTTTAATTTCTTTTTGTTATAGTTAATGGCATGCAATAGTTTTCAAATTGGAGTTAAAGGGCAACGACTCTTGGATTGAACATAATGTTTTACAAACATCACAATTACATAATTGTAGTTGTTTTTAAATGTAAAAAAATATTATGTGATAAAAACACCCTCTTATCTTGTTTTAAGATTGAATCATGGCTTCTTCAAGTAGGTATAAATGTAAAAATAGTCCTGACAACTTCTGTTATGTATGTGGTTGTTACATACTTCAAAATCAAAGGTGCATTATTTCACCATTTGTGACACGTGCATATATTGCCTATTTTCAAGTTCCCCTTGGCGATCAAGACAAGAATTGGGCTCCTCATATCGTGTGTCATAACTGTGAGAAAATGCTTCATGACTGGACAAAAGGAAAACTCAAAGGAATGCCTTTTGGTATTCTTATGATTTGGCGTGAACCTAAGGACCCCAGCAGTGACTGTTATTTCTGTCTGATCCATACAAAGGGCATCGGCAAGAAAAAATGGCATATGATCGCATATCCTAATATTCCTTCAGCAATGCGACCTATTCCACACTCTGAGACACTCCCGGTTCCAGTTTTCAATGGTTTTATTTCTTCTAAGGACGAAGAAAGTGAGCATGGTGATCAAGTGTATTTTGATAAGCTGCATGAGGAAACGGTTGTAGAATCTGAAGGGTCTTCTTCTGATGTCAAGCAGTCATTAACCACTTAGCAGTTTAGCCAACCTGAATTGAATGACTTAGTAAGAATGACATAAAAATTGTCCTCAACTTTCTGAAGTATGAGGAGCATAATTGGATAATTTGTGTGGATTTTAAAATGGTAAATTTCCTGCAAGAACAACAGAGAGGTTTCATGAAGTATCCTTGCTTTCTGTGTTTGTGGGTCAGCCAAGCTCGGGAGAAACACTGGACACAAAAGGAGTGGCCAAAATGTGAAGCTCTGGAAGTAAAGATGCAAAATATTGTGAATGAACCTGTAGTTAATCGAGACAGGATCATTTTCCCCCACTTCACATCAAACTTGGTTTAATGAAGCAGTTTGTTCAGGCTTTGAATAGAGAAAGTGAGTGCTTTCAACATATTATTTCTGCTTTTCCTGCCTTGTCTTTTGAGAAGATAAAAGCAGATGTATTTGATGGACCTCAATTCGAACCCTCATACGTGACAAAGAATTTGCCAGGAAGATGAATAAGGAGGAGGAAGCAGCATGGCAGTCTTTTGTGGCAGTTACAAAGAGCTTCCTTGGCAAGAAAAAAGCAGAAAACTATGAACTTCTGATTCAAAGGATGCTGTTGGCTTTCCGTGACATTGGATGTAACAGCGTTAAGATTCACTTCCTGAACAGTTGCCTTGATAAGTTTCTCGAAAATCTTGGAGCTATTAGGGATGAGCAGACTACTGCTAGAGCACCAAATGAGATTGTACTCAACAAGTACACAAATGCAAGAGCTACAAACGCAAATTTTTGCCTGAATAGAATTTAAATAAGTTTTGCGCAAATTTTATGATGAAAATAAGTATTTTAGTATGTTCTATTTTGAAACTGTAGACAAATACCTTTCAGTGTATTAGTATAGTTACTGCATTATATAAATTATTATATATATTTTCACAAAGATGATGCCTGAGAAGACATTCTACTTCATTATGTTAAACTAAATGTTGAAAATTTTACAATATGATGAAAACATAAAATCTTGAATTTTAAAAAAACTGTAGCTTACAGAGGAAAACTAATGTCAGATTTGAGATCTGCACACTCGAATTAGGTAAGAACAAGTGTTTTTGTGGATGCAACAAAAGTTTTGTTCCCCATTGAATCATTCAGATCTTCTTTAAATTGCTCAGTAACATTTTGTGATTTTAGTATTGATGTTCTTTATATGTTAAATATGTTTATAGTATTTTCTTTTTTAGATGCTATTTTAAATGGATTTTTAAAATTTTATCAAATTGTGTTGCTACTATTTTAAAATGAACTAATTTATGTATATTACTCTTGAATCTTGCAACCTTGATAAACCTGTTTATTGGTTCTAGTAGTTTTTTTTCACTTAAGGTTTTCTACATATGGAATAATGTCAGGTGTAAAAAAGACAATTTTACTTTTACTTTTTTTTTTTTTTTTTAGTGAGAGGGAGGGAGGCAGAGGCAGACTCCCACATGTAACACAACCAGTATCCGCCAGGAAAGTCCACTAGGGGGTGATGCTCTGTCCATCTGGGGCCCTTGCTCCATTGCAACTGGAACCATTTTTTAGCACCTGAGGCAGAGGCCATGGAGCCATCCTCAGCGCCCAGGGTCAACTTGCTCTAATTGAGCCATGGTTGCAGGAAGAGAGGAGAGGAAAGAGAGAGAGAAAGAAATAGAGAGAGAGAGATAAAAGTGAGAGGGGGAGAAGGGGAGAAGCAGATGGTTGCTTCTCCTGTGTGTCTTGACCAGGAATCGAACCCAGGATATCCATACACTGGGCAGACGCTCTACCACCGATTCAACTGGTCAAGGCCCAATTTTACGTTTTCAAATCCAATCTGGATACCATGAACTTCTCCCCCCTTATTGCACTGTTTAGAACCTCCAGTAAAATGTTGAATAGAAATGGAAAGTGTAGACATCCTGACTTTGAACCCTCTGCCTTCCGTTCTAACTTGGCAAAGAACATCCTGGGTAAAAATGTCAACTGAGTGTCTCATTTCCTCATTTGTTAAATGTTTGCATGGCTTTTTTCCATCTGTTGGGTGTAAATATTGAACTTGAAGATTATATTCAAACATGTCTAAAGGCTTAACAATATAAATGACACTGGCATATTATAAATTTCTTTTTAAAAATCTGAAATTGTTAGATAGGAAAAAAAAAAGAAAAATGGGAGAGGAAGAGAAATGGAGAGATAGAGAGACAGCAAAGAGAGAAAGAGAGTGAGCTAGGTCCTCAAATGAAGCAGAGCTATTTCAAAACAGAATTTTACTTTTTCTAGTTATATCAATTCAGTAAATTTATTTGTCTTATCTGTGAAATGAGAGATAATACAATTAATATCCTCATAGGCAAAATTAAGATTATTAATGAGACGCTTGTCCTAAGCATGGCATTTAGTTATTCCCTACATAATTGTTAGCACTATTATTCAGCTGAAACACACTGTCTATTTTTCAACAATAAGCAATTACAAAAATTTGCTGTAAAGATTAGTTTATATCTGAAAATAAAATAAGAAAGGGGCATGAGAAGTAAACAAATAGACCAAAGTGAAGCCATATTAGACTCTGAGCCTGATACATGCCACCAGATAAGAAATTTGATTAATCAGTAATGAGATAATATTACTGTCAATAACTTGCCCATACCATGGTATTTACTCATACCATAAAAGAAAAAAACAGATCACAAAATATATCTTGTAAAGGTAAAAGTTAAACCCAACATTTTTTTTACCCTCTATTTCCCATACCAGTAATTTTCCATGAATATTACAAACAGATCAACTTCTAGAGATGGTTGGGGTCTCTCTTCTTTCCCTTGAAAGGAGAGTTCTACTCTGTCTGTGGAATGGCTTTTCTTGCTTGTCTTCTCTATTTATAAAACCTGCTTTTCTTCTTTACTCCAAGGCTTGATTCTGTATTCTTTCTTGCATGAAGCTAGAAATTCCTCTTGGCTGGGGCTTGAGTCCCCACTACAGACTCCTCTCTCTGGTATTAGAGACATGAAGAACAAAATTCCCATTGAATTTGAATTGAACTTTCACTCATATTTAAGTATGTCGAACTTTGATGGGTCAGTAATAATTTTTTTATTCTGAGAAATGCACTTTAGTGACAACAATGGCAATGGAATGTGAGTTCTCTCTTTTTAAAAAAATTTTACTTAATGATTTTAGAGAGAGGAGAAAGAGAGAAAGGGGGAGGGAGTAGGAGTGGGAAGCATTACTCATAGAAGTTGTTTCCTGATGTGCCTTGACCAGGCAAGCCCAAGATTTCAAATCAGCCATCTCAGCATTCCAGGTCAACACTTTATGGAATGCGCCACCACAGGCCAGGCTAGAATGTGAATTCTTGCTTTTTAAAAATTTGTAGAATCAAATAAAATTTTTACAGTAATGAATATGATCAAGAATAATAAGGGAAAATATAAAAAAGACAAATCATAAAATAAGAAAATTTATATAACAATAGTTATACAAGGAATTAACTATATAAAAATAATACATTCAAATTTGGCTAAAATATGCTATACCATATTTAACAGAAGAAGGAATTAGTATACTCACTGATCTGATAAGAAAAATCACAGAATAGAATGAAAAAATAGTCAAAGAATTACCTCTAAAATACCATTAATAGCAGATTGTTTTCAGGGAAATTTATTTCAAAGCACATAGAAAATTTCCATTTGATGTGAGTTGTTGCAAGCTACAAATAGTGAGGCATTCCCAGCCAATTTTTACAATGTAGCAACTTCTAGTGACAACACATAATAAAGGCCAACCTCCTCCAAACATATGCATCTCACCCTAAGGTGAAATATAATCTGCATTTAGATACAATAACTAAATCATACAGCTACTCATGGTCCAAATGGAGTTTTCTTTTTAGATTCTTATGAACTCAGCCTCATAACTTAAACTAAATACCCAAATATGTCCATTGAGCATTTATACTTTTGTAATTTGAACAAAACAACAACAAAAAAATGCAAACGAACATCAATGCCGTAAATAAAATAAACGTGTTTGGGAATGAAAACTGGCTATTTTCAATATTTCATAGGGTACATATAAATACTATTTCTGGAATTACAACACCTAGATAAATGTTTCTGTCATTTTGGGGATATAATCAAAGAATTAGTAGAGCAATAAGAATCAAATAGCATAGGGTCATAGCACTTAAATTAACAATGTTTAGTAAATAATGGAATTTGATCATTGATAAAATCAGTTGATATGTAAGTAGCAATGAGTAAGTAACAATATTAGAATCTATTACTCTAATTTCCAGGGCTATTTAATTTTAAAAAATGGGAGGATTAGAAAGTTTGTTCTTTTAGTCTAAAAGATTTTATGCTGAATGTGCAATTGCAGGAACTGTTTCAAAGAATGAATGAAATCCTTGCCTAGCAGAGATCTCTCCTTAATGCCTCTCAAATAAACCTTTTTGTATGACTGCCTAATCTATTTACATTTAAGACTGCCTTACTTTGGCATCTATATGACAGAGTAAATTTTCTGAATCTTCATTTGGATCTATTTATGATTCTACCTGAGGCCATTTTTAATGTTTATTATGACAATTCAAATTATCTATGAGGTAAACATGATTAACTATAATGCCCTTCTTTAATCACTCAGATGATAGAGCAATTGAAAAATACTGGAAACATAAAAAACAGCAGATCCAAAAATTTGTGAAATTCAGAGTTATTTCATCCATTACCATATGAAAACACTTAGCACAAATTGAGGCATGGTAGTTGTTACTTTATCCTGCCAAGAGATTTGTATAAATAACACATTGGGAGGAACTTATTAGATATTTCCCTTTCTTCTATTTTATGATTATTTGTAAAAATTCACTTTGGAAGAGTAATTTTTTCTTATGTATACATAGACACAAACTCACAAACTATGCTTTAGTAATCACAATTTGATTTAACATTTTAATATAAGCTTCCCATAATCTAAACCAGGGGTAGTCAACCTTTTTATACCTACTGCCCGCTTTTGTATCTCTGTTAGTAGTAAAATTTTCTAACCACCCACTGGTTCCATAGTAATGGTGATTTATAAAATAGGAAAGTAACTTTACTTTATAAAATTTATAGAGCAGAGTTATAGCAAATTAAAGCATATAATAATAATTACTTACCAAGTGCTTTATGTCAGATTTTTGCTAAATTTGGCAGAATAAATCTTTATAAAACAACTTACTGTAGTTAAATCTATCTTTTTATTTATACTTTGGTTGCTCTGCTACCACCCACCATAAAAGCTGCAACACCCACTAGTGGGCAGTAGGGACCAGGCTGATTACCACTGATCAAAACACTCTAAAAAATATTTTTATGGCTTACTGTAAAGTCATTAAAGTTTTAAAATATTTGAAAGTAAAGTATGCAGAAGGGCATTTTGAATTTTGCATTGTACTAAATATCACAATACAAAACAATATAACTAAATATAATCAAAAGACAAGTAACATGGATTTTTAAAAATATCTGTTATTTGTATTTAGCAGATCTTATCTAAAAAGATAAAATTGGTTTTCATAAAATACAAAGCAAAACAAAAACCAGTTTACTTGTTCCTTTCCTATTATTTAACTTAAGTTCTGGCTCTTTTAAACACCAATAGATGTTCACAGTACTAGCTAGAGTTAAGGTCATCTGGCATTTATGATATATAATAAGATATAAAATGTCAGAAGAAATGTTGCTGGAGAAAATAGAATTCTTCCACAGTATCACAGGAAATGCATTTCAGGGATACATACATAAGATGATTTGAGATATAATGGCAAGATTTATTGGAGTGAAAACAGAGCACGGCCTTAAGTATCCTATGCTCAATGTCTCCTCCATGACCAGGTGGCTCAGCGCCATCTGTCTGCAGTAGAAGCACAGCCTCTGGGTCCACAGGTCCACACTTGTCCCCACCAAGCCCAAGAGGAGGGCCAGGACCCAGATCTGCTGAGCCACTAGCCTGGCATCTGAGGAGCCAGTAGTCCAACACTGTCTCTGTTCCTGCCTGTCCCACAATCAGCACTGTACCACCACCACATGGCAGCTGTAGAGAGAACAGAAGTACTTTAGGTCTTTGTTAAGCTTTGATTATATTTCCTTGGGTGTGGAAGAAAGTAGGCTTTCTTTCTAACTGTACAATCTCTTTCTTGGATCTTCCCGGGGCTATGCTACCCCATCCAATCCCTTTCTTGTATCATCTGGGTTTCATGCCCTTATCTTGTTCAGTTTTTCCCCCAGATTTTCCCAGACTAGACTCCTCTCCTTAATGGTAGCCATATTGACTCCTACTGCACATGCCTCATAGTTTTCTTTTGTCATTTGGCTTCTACTACACATGCATTAGCAGAGGAATTTTCCTCTCACTGTTTTACCCTTCTTCCATTAATCAGAGGGAATAGGCTGGTTGTTCCCTGGGGAGATTGGAAAACCAGTTTTTCTTGCCTATTCAAGGATTAGTGAAGGATGCAGCTGTTCCTTGGAATGTCTGTGAGACTGTGGTTTCCTACTTAATCTGGTTTAATTAGATGTTGGGCTCCCTTCTCTTTTATTAATGTCTAGCTTCCTGCCTACTGTAACAAAGGTGGTCATTGGAAAGACTTTTTCTTCATGAATATGTATATTTGAAATTACCATTATTTAACTAGGTTTTTATTATTTTCTTAGATTTTACTATTTTTTACAATCATTTTTTCTTCTGTATATTTTTGGTGTTACTGTACAGCATAAAATTCATTCAATTATGATTGAAACAGGTAAAAACTAATTTCTAGAAAATTAAGAAAATGCTTTAAGTTAAAAATCTTTATTTTCATTCCTTTTATAAATCTAAAATAATTTAGAACCCCCTGATTAAATTATGCAACTTGTTTTAAGCCATACTTTACCACCAATCTGATGTCCACTTCTATCTAAACAGATAATGTTGCATGAACTACTAAAAAGAGACAAATCTTAAGATCATGTAGGTTTGAACTTTATACATTTCTTAAGTTCTTGGACATTCAGTTTGCTTTCCTCCAAAAAGAATGTATTAGATTTTGTTAAGCCCAATCCGGAGGGACCCAAAACATTGAAGACACGAACAAGGTCCATCGATTACACACCAAAGCTTTATTGTCTAGCTTGGCCAAGCGGCAGCAACTCCGACAGAAATCTGAGGGAGAGCGCGCTGGCCCTTTGTTCTACTTAGTTTTTATAGTTTTGTAAGTGGGAAGTACAGAAGAAAAAATTGCAATTAGGAGCCCTTTACCACTATTGGTTATAGTCATATGTCCTTTAACATGATAGGACCATGTTCAATTTGCAAGCCATATATCATTTTGGAGAAAACAAAATTTACAAATCAACACATTGGTAGAAAGATGTCTCTTTACATATTAAAAGGCATTCCTATATTTTCTAGTGTTCATCCGCCATCTCTCTGTCCAGAGTCACATGTATTAACCACATGCATTTACATAGGAGAGGTAGTTTCTGTGGGGACAAATGCCCGCAAATGGCTCATAGGTATAAGAAAAAGTTTATTTTGGCTTTTCTCTTCCTGCACCTGGCTAGCCATTCACCCCTTTCCCCACAGGTGTGGTGGAATGTCTGGGGACCCATGTTTTCCTCCCCTTTGCATTTACAATACAATGCCAAGGGCCATCCTGGTTATGCCAATCACACAGTACAAAGACTATTCTCACAATTTCTCTGCACACCTTAACCCAAATTAATAAAATGTTCTCCAAGCCTTTTAAAATACTAATATTAATTCTGTAGTTTTTGGTGCCTTACAACACCTGCGGGTGAAGTGGCTCAGTGGCTCCTCGGATTTTTCATTCTTAACCTGTGAAATGAAGAATATAATTTCTGCTTTCAGCAATATTGAAGAGTAAAATAATGCTCTGAATCCATGGAACACTGAAAAAAATATAACGATTTAAAATATGTATAGCAGAGTTCAACAAAAAAAAAATTTACTCGTATGTGTGGGCAATTGATTTTTAGCGTTACAAAGGAATGGAGTTTTCTAAGCCACCATGGGAGCCCTTTCTGGTGACTCTGTGTGCAGCTGGATGTGGAACATAGGCTCTCTGAACAGAAGCTGTGATATTCTTAATCAGAAAGGAACAGAGACTCCAATAAAGCTAAATTCTTCAAGTGGGCCTAGAAAAGCTCTTAGAAAACAAGAAACGGAAATGAAATGTCTCTGTCTAATAAAGGGCATCTAAAAAATCTACAATTAATATCCTATTTAATATTAAAAGACTGAATATTTTCCCCCAATAGTGGGAATACTTCTTATTTAGTTCAAAGTGCAATAAGACAGGTAAAAATATATACAATGCATATGATTTAGAAAAGAATAAAGAAAACTGTATTTACAATCAGATGTAATTCCTTATAAAAAATAGCTCAAAAAATCTACAAGAAAACTATTAGAACTAATATTTGTCTAGCAAAGTTGTAGGATACAAGGTTTATTTACAAAACCAAAATGCTTTCATATGTCTAACAATGAATAATTAGCAACTGAAATGAACAATTAGTACCATTTAAAATAACACATAAAATATACTTAAGTATAAAGTCTAACAAAATATATATTGAACCTGTATCCTAAAGTCCACAAAGGAGTTAGGCAAGAAAACAAAGATTACCTCAATCAATGGAGGGTTATATCATGTTCATAAGTTGGAAGAATTAATATTGATAAGATGACAACTCTCCCAAATTTATCTATAGATTTATCACAATTACAATCAGAATTTCAGAATGGTTTATTCATAAAAATCAGCAAGTTGGTTAAAAAATTAATGAGGAAATGTTAAGGAATATGAATAACCCAAATGATGTTGAAAAAATTACAAAGATATAAAACTCTTACTAGCTAAATTTAAGACTAACTCTAACTATAAATGTATAGCCAGGGTCCTCCACCATTTTGGCCATTCACATGCAGGTTCCCATTAAATTTGGACAGTCCATAAAGAAACATTGGAGCCAAAATTGGTGGGCCATTCCTTTATTAAAGTCTCACACTGGTCAAAGAGCAAACACACAGGGCTCCCAAAGACTTGACGTATTCTCTGCTTCTATAACCAGGAGAATATTCTTCAGTTCCTCCTAGAATCAAAGACCTCACCTGTCTTAGCAGATCTCACAAAGGCCTTCAGCTCTCTGCATCTGCACCCCTTCTGCTCTTCTCTGCAAACATGGCCTCTTTCTGCCTCTTCTCCTTCTTCTCTCCAAAACAGGTTGTGGGAAATCAAAATCCCTCCCCAGCAAACATTAGCAAAATAATAGCCCCTCCCAAGCAGGAATACAATCCGCAATTTGCAATCAACTGCCCTGCTCTGAGGTTAAGCACATACATGGCTGCTCAGCACCATATTGTAACAAAAGTGAGCAAACTCAAAAATATAAATTTTACAAACTCATTTGTCCAACAAAAATAATCAGGACACGGGACACTGATATTGACTAACGGAGACATGATACAGCAGTAAAACAGAATGTAGTTATTTAACTTTCCATACACATACAAAAGAATTCCAACAGAGAAAAAAATGTTATTTTTCAGCAAATTGTGATAGAACATTTGGAATATCCAGATGAAAAACTAAAACAAAAACTTTAATACCTTCTTTTATATAAAAATTAATTCAAAATGAATTATAGACTGAAAAAAAATAATTCCCTAAACCAGTGGTTGTCAAACTCTTTGAAGTCAGGGCACATTTAAAATCTTACAAATAATTGTAGGCACATTATATACAAATTTCTGAGAAATATGTTATAATAAGTAAGTCAAATATTAAAGAAAAACCATAAAGTCCAAGTGTGCTTTTATGGTAATTAAACAAAATAAATATGACAAAATTAAATTTATTCTGACATTAAAAAACATTTTATGTTACATTTTTTGAGTTATGCTTTTTAGAATTCATAAAAAAGAGGGGTTAAAAATTAAAAAATAACAAAAAAGTTATCTTTTTATATATATAGATACATCCTTAGTAAGATTTAGTAAATTCAGCAGGTCCTGTTGTGAATGTGTTAAGTTTTTTTATTCTTGTATTTATGAGAAACATGAGCCTGATGTGTCCTAGCGATTTCTTCAATATTTGGGCATATATTTGAAAGGCAAACTTTCATTTCCTCATCAATACGTTGAAGAATTCCTCTCTTTTTACTCTTAATTGTGTTGAGGGTAGATAATTCAAAGTCACACAAATAGGATGTTGAAAATTGTAGTAAAATTCAAAGCTTTTTAGATATTTCTATATATTCTTCTTATATAGAAATCCAAAAGGCTTCAAGAGACAATTTCTTATGTTTAATCATCAATCCACAATCAGTGGCTATAGCTGCCAGTTCTTCTTCTGTTAATGTTAAACCAAAACACTTGAAGCTTCCATGAATGGGTTTCTAATCCAATCGTATTGTTCAGTGTTAAGTGATGGAAAATGCTATAAATTAAATTCTGCCCATCAGCCTTCAAGTCCTATTTTATTTATACTTAACTTTTGCTCACTTTCAGAATCGGATTCTTTAATATCATGCTTCTTTTTGAGAAATCTATCCATTTTATTTGGGTGTATTAATTTAAATATAATATAATGATGTGTTAATAAATATAATAATGATGTGTTGACACAAAAGAGTGGTATTTCTGTAATGAAATGGTATAATAGAGTAACTATATTTATTTTTATATCTGGGCACATGCTGTGAACCAGCACAGCTAGTAATTCCAGGTCCCGAGGGGGAACAGTGTAGAATTAAGAAAATACTGGGTTGGGAGGGCCCTGTAATTGCTGCTGGCAAGAACAAAGCTCAAAAACCTCATCTTGCTTTATTTATAGGGTAATGTGAAGCTATTAGCAAATCTTAACTTTACACCAAACAAAGGGTAGAAGAAACATGCCTCCAGTCTTTCCGGGGAACATGGGGGGTAGTGTAAACAATACAGCACCACAACTTAACAGCTTTTTGCAACCTATCAGGCAAATGAGATGGGGGGTTGGGAAGACTGTCAGCTTACAGCCAATTTCCCACATCTCTGTCCCCCAAAAATCTAAACTCCAAAACCCTGTTGTTTTTTTAGTCCCCAACAAGCACATATTTCTCTGGAATACCATAGGGTGCACCTGAAAATCTTCTAGGGTGCACCAGTGTGCCTTGGTGCACACTTTTAGAACCACTTCCCTAAACCATAGAACTTCTAGGAGAAACATAGGGACAGATCTGTGTAACTTTGAGTTAATTAAGTATTTTTTGTATACATGACAATGAAAAGACAACTCATAACAAAAAAAATATGGAATTGAATTTTATCATAATTATTAACTATTGCTCTTCAAAAGATAATGTCAAAAATAAAGACACAAGCCATAACCTGTAGAAAATATTTTCATTATTTATATGTGATAAAGAATTGTGCCAATAAATATAAAGAAATCTAAAAACTCAGTCATAAAATGTTTCAATGAATAAAAAAAATGGCAAATGTTTGAAGAAACCAGGAAAGACAATATTCAAATGGTAAATCAGGTATCCCCAAACTATGGCCCGTGGGCCACATGCAGCCCCCTGAGGCCATTTACCCAGCCCCCACCACACTTCTGGAGGGGGCACCTCTTTCATTGGTGGTCAGTGAGAGGAGTATAATTCCCATTGAAATACTGGTCAGTTTGTTGATTTAAATTTACTTGTCCTTATTTTAAATATTGTATTTGTTCCTGTTGCACTCCCCAGGTAAAACAAACACTGGAGACGTTTGGAGAGTTTCAGACAAAGTTTTATGGCCAAGAGAAAAAGAAAACAAAACAAAGCAAAACAAACCTGCGCAGGGGTGAACTCAGGTGGTAGTCACAAGAGTCACACCGAGCGCCTACAGTCTAGGGGTTTTTATAGCATAGCAAGCAAGCAGTTCATACAGAAGCGAATTTGGCGTTTAGCAATTGGCTCCCCCAAATTAAATTTTAGTCACGTGCCTTAGTAACCAGTCATACAGTTATCCCCTAGGATGTGGTTACATTTACTATCTTAGGAGTTTTTACGACTTCCTTATCTCAAGGACTCCTCAGCTCCTAGCCATCCTGGGAGTCTAACGACTTCCCTATCTCAAGGACTCATCTGTTTTGTTTTTTTTTTAGTCATCCTGGGAGTCTGGGCTCATCTGTTTACTGGACTAGTTCCTTTGAAATTATTTCCAAAGCCCATTAATGTATTTTATGGCTTTTATTCGAATGTCACAGTTCCCATTTTGTTTTTCTTACTTTAAAATAAGATATGTGCAGTATGCATAGGGATTTGTTCATAGTTTTTTTTTATAGTTTGGCCCTCCAATGGTCTGAGGGACAGTGAACTGGCCCCCTGTGTAAAAAGTTTGGGGACCCCTGTGGTAAATAAACACAGGAAAAGATGTCCAGCACCACCACTCATTAGGAAAATGCTAATTAAAGCCATGAGCTATAACTATACATTTTTTAGAGTGTATAAAATCAAAATAAGACAAATTTATAAGCAAATGAAAATAATAATAAACAAACATAAAACACAAGTAAAATAAAACAAAAAATATTATCCCACCAAGTATTGGCATGTATTTAGAAGAACTGAATTCCTTTGTTTACTGATGGAAATGTCACATGGTACACCCATTTGGAAAACACTGTGGTGATATTTTATGAAGTTAAATGTGTGTTTCATACCCTATGAGCTAGGCTTGAGATTTTAGCCCCTTTCCCTGAATACACATGACAGATAAAACTGGAACAAGAAAAACATGAGTTTTGCATGAAAAAAAAATTAAATCTGACAAGCACAATTCATACCAGATGAAGTAGAATTAATGAGTAGGATTAAAAAGTGAGAATTTTAAGAAATACAAGAATCAGGTAATTAAAAATAATTAAGACTATGCAATATAAGAATAATAGTTTAAAAGAGCTCAAACATGGATACATAGCAGAAGGAACCTAACAAAAGATTGAATTGGTACACTGTAATGTCAAAATGAAATGTTGCACTACAAGAATATTTTAAAATATTAACATTTAATGAAAAAAATTAAAAAAATGAAAATTTAAGATACTTGGAAGAGTTATAAATGTAAATCCAATAATAGGAAAAATTAAATACATAGTAAGATATATTTGAAGCAATAATGACCATGAATTTACTATATATAAAGAAATATTGTATATAGAAGCCTGACTGGGTGGTAGCACAGTGGATACAGTGTCAGATTGGGATGCAGAGGACCCAGGTTTGAGACCTCGAGGTCACCAGATTGAGCATGGGCTCATCTGGTTTGAGCAAAGCTCACCAACTTGGACCCAAGGTCGCTGGCTTGAGCAAGGGGTTACTCGGTCTGCTGAAGGCCCATGATCATGGCACATATGAGAAAGCAATCAGTGAACAACTAAGGTGTCACAACAAAAAACTAATGATTGATGCTTCTCATCTCTCTCTGTTCCTGTCTGTCTGTCCCTATCTATCCCTCTCTCTGACTCTCTGTCACTGTAGAAAAAAAAAGGAAATATAAAAGAAATAAAGTTTAAATGTTTATAGATTGGCAATTATCTTAGAAAAAAAGTAATTCACATGTTTACACTTCATAGTGAAATGTAAGAACATCAAAATCAAAAGAGAAATTGTTAAAATTTTCTAAAAGAAACACAGAATACAATGAAAAACAACAAATAAAATAACATGAAAGTTCTTAATAAAAGTCTTAAATAAAATAAGAAAATATTTTTAAAGTTAAAAAAATAAGGTTTTGCCTGACCTGTGGTGGCGCAGTGGATAAAGCATTGACCTGGAACCCTGAGGTCACTGGTTCAAAACCCTGGGCTTGCCTGGTCAAGGCACATATGGGAGTTATTCTTCCTGCTCCTCCCTTCTCTCTCTCTCTCTCTCTTTTTTTCTCTCTCTCCTCTCTAAAATGAATAAATAAATAAAGTCTTAAAAATAAAATATGATCTTGAAGGACATGAGTTGTAGCTTATAATTATATCTGGTTTGTTGTTTAAAAAAAAATATTGAAATACAGTCTTTCAGATATAGAGAAGACTAAGAACAAACTGAAGAAAAGAATCCTATAAGCAACTGTGCACCAGTACCTCACCTTGCTCTTGTACCATATGCAGAACTAAAATTCCATAAACTATCAATAAGGGCAGGAAAACAATGAGGTGAGAATATGTTAAGGGACATTGTAAGTTAGGGAAGTATTATACATATTTAAAAATAGAAGACTAATGAATTTAAGTATGATTATTAGGTGAAACCATATGAATCAAGATGAAATAAATTATTTATAGTGTAGCAATTGCTGTTCATTATATTCACTTGAAGGCAGTAAAGAAGAAAAAAGAAAGAAGTAAGTTAAAATTTGCAAAATATAAAGCATGAACTTAAAAAAGTGATATATCCCAATATGACAATAATCATAAGAAATTAAATGGATTAAACTTAACTGAAGTGGAGATATTTTCATACTAGAATTTTACAAGAGATCCAATGGTTTGTAGCTTAAGCAGACTTCAAATAAAAATTTTTCAGAAAAAAATTAAAATAGAAGATTAAAAACATACTATAAACTGTGGAAAGGAACCTTGACAGCAAAGTTAATTTAATATAAAAAGCTTTAGAAGTGATTGTAATATGACCTGATAAAATAAAAATGATGAGACAGTATTCCAATGATGTATCTAAAAGTCTTCCTCAAAATATAGGAAACAAACTATAAATATATGGAGAGAAATAGATAAAGTAACATTTATATTGTAGATTCATTCATTGTCAGAAGGAAAGATTTTTGTGTGTGTGTGTATGATGTATGTATAAAACAATAAAATTCTTTTAGTGGAGGTAGATATATAGATGGATGGATAGATATATAAATAGATAGATGATAGATAGATAGATAGATAGATAGATACATACATACATACATACATACATACATAGATGATAGATACATGAGATGTAAAGAAAGCACTATTTTTTTGAACCACAAGTATCATTCATAGAAATCAGCGGTATAAGAGACCAAAAAGGAAGTGTCAGAAATGTAATAAATATTAGACTGTATTCCAAACAATAGATGTTATTTGTTTTTAAGTTTATGGAAATGGCCTCCACTGTTGAGAGTATTTATTCTAAGGGTGTGGCATACATACAACTCTTATAAGAAACTTTGACATGAATAATAGGACATGCATTTTAGGAGACAAAGACTTTCATAAATCTATTTAGGTATCATAGTGGTTTTCTATCTGTTTAGGTCAAGATCAGTGTTGCCATCCCATCTAATGGTACCCTCCTTTCTGTGTTTACTTGGAAGCAATTGTGACAGAGCTACCTTCTCCAGGGCTGAGAGAGTGGGGTTCACTTCCAGCCTCTGCTTGCTGAGGGAGGTTCTTATGCATCCTGGAAGGAAGCTGAGGCCCCTCTGCGAGAGTCTGCAAATTCTTAGTAGCCCAGTCACTAGCTGTTTTAGAGAGTCGTGCTATCCTTCTGTTACCCCCGAGTGCCCTTATCTTTCTCTGAATGCACGGGGAGGATAGAGTGGCCAGCCCAGCCCACAGGGACCTCAGGAGACAAACAAACTCATTCCAGGTCATGCCGATTTGTTTTTTATTTTGTGTTATTCATACAGTGTAAATAGAACACACATCATAGGACACATTTTACAACACTTTCTGTATTTTGCTTCATTTACAATGTTAACAAAAAATATTAAATTGCCACATGTGAATAATTATTCTGATACTATTAGTCACTTAGCTTAGAAAAGTCATATTATTAAGGGTGAGTTTATTTTACTTAAGTGAACAAAACTTATGTATATACAAAAAGAAAAATTAAAAAGACAGGAATATTATAGTCATAATTCAATTGAGTATGAATTCTGTCACTGCATGTAGAGCTAGCAGAAGAAATTAGTTGTCTGTATGATAAGTGATAAGTTTTGTTACCCTAAATAAAGCCATAGGAGACTGAATTTATTTATTTATTTATTTTGTATTTTTCTGAAGTTGGAAACAGGGAGGCAGTCAGACAGATTCCCGCATGCGCCCGACCGGGATCCACCCGGCATGTCCATCAGGGGGTAATGCTCTGCCCATCTGGGGCGTTGCTCTGTTGTGACCAGAGCCATTCTAGTGCCTGGGGCAGAGGCCATAGAGCCATCCTCAGTGCCCGGGCCAACTTTGCTCCAATGGAGTCTTGGCTGTGGGAGGGGAAGAGAGAGACAGAGAGGAAGGAGAGGGGGAGGGGTGGAGAAGCAGATGGGTGCTTCTCCTTTGTACCCTGGCTGGGAATCAAACCCGGGACTCCTGCATGCCAGGCCGACGCTCTACCACTGAGACAACCAGCCAGGGCCAGGAGACTGAATTTAAATGGTTGTTATTACAGAGCAAAATATGCTCTTTAGTTATATGAAACTCACCTAAGATTCAAAACAATGAGTTTCTTCTTACACTTACCATTGGAACTAACTCTTTTATGAAAAAATAGTGGGGACTTGTTGAGCAGGATTACACACTGTTTGATTATCATGTCTAGAAATTGTATGTAGCAGTATTTAGCATTCTTGGATTAGCTTGGTAGACTAGCACTATATTTGGGAAGAAGAGCTGATTGTATTCAGAGCAAGCATCATCGCCATAGCTTTGGAGAATGTTTCTGAGATAAACCAAAGAGAGCAAGGAACTAGAGAGGATGTGACAGAAACTAGCAGAGGTCAATACAGGTAAAGAACAATAAAAAATATTTAAAATTCTGCCCATCAGGTCAACTCTGCCATTACCTTGTGTGTACCTCACGTAGAATGTTCTTGTCATTGTTTCTCAAAGAAAGACCGTTCAGTTTGAAAATTTATCAACCATATATTAGTACCACAGATCACAGAGTAGCTCTTTAAACTTCTGCCTTAAAAAGAGAGAACGTTTTCATTTACACAAGTTGATACTTTTGTGGTTTCAACAGGTACTGATATTATATTACCTTATATTCTGTTAGTTGGTGGACTTATTTCATTGCTTAATAATGAGAAAATGGTGGCTAGCCGCTTGAGTTGAAGGTTAGTTCAGGAATGCAATTTCTGACTCTGTTAATTATTTTCATATTAATGTCTCTCCTCTTTTTTCCCCTAACAATACAGTAGCAAGGACAGCTTCATCTATAATTAGAAAGGAGATTAAACAGCCTCCACAATCCATTCCAGGATTTACCAACCATATCTGATGAGCATCTCCTTTTAAGTAACTCTAATCACAACTTCACCATCTTTATTTCAGTGATCTAGAATAACCAATCAGTTTTCTTGAGCCTTTGATTGTCATTCTTACAGTTCAACACTGCACCTTGCAGGAGGATATTTTACCCCAAAAGTCCAGAGGAAATATTTGCAATATGTGATTTAGTAAAAATTATTCTTTTCCTTCACTGATGTATTTTTAAAGTAATTTGAACTACATAGTGTGATTAACTGAGTATATAATTTTAGTTAGTTTTTATGATTTTGTCATTTACACTAAAACTAAATCAACTGCATAAAATTTGCCAAGGATTAAAAAACACTTCATGTAAACAAAGCAATATCAACTTGATGTTTTGTTCAACTTGATGTTTTGTTCTTGAGAGGCAGAATAAATTAAAGCATTCTAATAGCCACTGTAAAATGACAGAAAAAAATTAAATACAAAATTCTAGTCCTTACAAAAGGAACAAAATCTAGCAAGATTAAATATTTGGCTAAAGTTTATCAGTATGTTGTTACTAAAAAATGTAACAGTATTTTCTATAACTGATATATTTGATTTTATTCTCCCATACCCTAAATGGGAGCAGGCTAGGGGGATGTTAGGGAGGTATTTAAGCTTGTCACTCAATGATAAATCCGTGACCACTGATTAAATATTCCTTTAACTTGAAATCTTTTATTTTTTGATAAACAGAAATGAAGCTCTCTGGTAGAGTTCATCTTTCTTCCCTCTCTTCTCTCACAATATGGTTCCTGGTTGTAGTAGGAATAAGTCTGTATAGTGACTCTTGGCAGAAAAGAGGCAGTACAAACTCTATCTTGCTCTGTGAGCCCCAGTGAGCTGCTATAGTTCACTAACCCCCACGCAGCAGCTTATGCTCACACTGACCTCGCTTGTCACATACCAGGTTGTGTCTGGCCTTTGGGTAGATGCTGGTATCCAACGCTACTGATGATTGATTATATGTTGGTTAATCCCTTACTATCTCTTTTTAATGAATTTACCACACATAGCAGCCTCTTCTTTCCACCCACAAGCCCCTAACAGTCTTTTCGATATTTCTGTGTCCCTATGTGGGATAAAGAAAGAAAATCTATGTCCTGCATACTGTGCATAAGCCATGCAGAAGCAGCACATTATCCAATCTGATATCCCATCTTACCAATCTCTTTCTGACACTCATGCTCTATTGCTCAGACACCATTTTAAACATATAAATAACTAAATATGAAACTTTTCCTAAGACTTGTATTCCAACTAAACTCTAGACAATGCCCAGGACAATAGGATACTGGCTTCAGTATCTTCAGGGTCCCACATATATCTGGGTATTTCCACTAATTACAGTTCCTCACTTTTCCTTTCCATTGTGTGTAGGAATAAGAAGTGGAATTTTTGCCTTTTGAGTTTTTCAGCAATTCCTTTATGTCATATCATCATTTAACTCTTTACCTTCACTAATCATCACCTATGTTCATAGTAGCTCTTCTCAATCTTCACTGTGCAGCCAAAGCATCTGGTAGTCTTGAGGAAACACAGACTCTGGGCCATTCTCCCAGGGTTTCTTATGAATAGTTCTGGAAAGCAGCCCAAGATATCCATTTCTAGCAAGTTCTGGTATGATACAAATACTACCAGTCCAGTGACTACACTTTGAGAAGCACTGTCTCATGGCAAAGATGACATTATATTCACAAATATTGCTTTTTTTATAAATAAATTTTTATTTTAATGGGGTGACATCAATAAATCAAGGTACATATATTCAAAGAAAATATTTCCAGGTTATCTTGTCATTTAGTTCTGTTGCATACCCATCACCCAAAGAGAGATCGTCCTCCATCACCCTCTATCCAGTTTTCTTTGTACCCCTCCCCCTCCCCTTCCCCCTCTCCCCCCTTCCCTCCCCCCACCCCCGTAACCACCACACTCCTGTCCATGTCTCCTAGTCTCGCTTTTATGTCCCACCAATGTATGGAATCCTGCAGTTCTTGTTTTTTTCTGATTCGCTTATTTCACTCCGCATAATGTTATCAAGGTTCCACCATTCTGCTGTAAGTGATCCGATGTCATCATTTCTTCTAGCTGAATAGTATACTATGGTGTATATGTGCCCCATCTTCTTTATCCAGTCTTCTATTTTTTTTACAGTGATTGAAAGCCTTTAAGCAAACTCTTGGCCAATACAGCAAGAATCCATAAAAGAGTAGTGTCCTTAACATGTTCACCAAGTCCAAGTTGGCCCCATCACCATGCCAAATCCCTGAAAAAATGCAACCCAACCACAGCTCAGTCTGTTAGAAGCTGTCACAGGGAGCAGGAGTCCAGGAAAAGTCCACACAGGAAAAGTCCACATGGCACTGGAATTGTTGTCACCATTCTATACTTTGCAGCTCATGTCCAAGTCCCAATGATAGCTGCTTCTAGCTGGTAATGATTCAGGTAGACTGGAAAAGCCATTTGCAGCATGCGTGGATATGGAGCTTCTGTTCTCCTCTGCCTGGAGAGTTGAGACCAGGTTGCTTTTCCCTGGAGCTCTGTGACTGTGGCATGGTAAGGAGAACCTTGGGATACACTAAGCTGGGTGGCAAAGGTAAATTCATAATACAAGTTGGCAAAGGGGGGAAAGAGAGCTCTAAATTAGGAGTAAGTTCCAGCCTGAAATATGAGTGGGACATTGAAGTAGGAGGGATAAAGGAAACACTATATATTAAGCAAAGCAGCAGAAAATAGGACTATCAACACCCACAACAGAGATCTTTGAGGGAAGAATAAAAAACCTGACTATTCAGGCAAAACATAGTTAAGTGGCCCTTGTGCAAATGAGATCAGTTTACCTGCTTCTTGGAAGAAATACCCTAGGCCCATCCACCGTGTCATAGATGGGGCCGACGGCCTTGGGCACCTTCAGCCTTCAGTGGCAAACCCCAGCTTTCTGGACAAGGTTAGGTCATAGGTGGCTGGAGCAGGGCTGGAAGAGACTGAACCCTCCCTTAGCGAAGCGAGGGGGAAGCCTACCTTCCAGTGTCCCTGTTTCCTCACAGCAGAGGCATGTAAGCCTGGCAGGCTTTAGCTCAATGACCTTCCTTTCCACTATTGAAGCAGGACCCAGATGGCATCCTATGAGACCCCTTTGGGGTGTTGGAGCCTTTAAGGGCGTATCCTAAAAGCTGGTAGTTCCCCTGATCTCTATTGGGCTTTTTCTGCCTCTAGGGATCCTAAAAGCCATGCTCAGAAGATCTCCCTGAGGGGTTTGAGGATCCCCATCCACCTATATAAATCTTTTCCATATATCTGGAGCTATTTGGAAAAAGACAAAACAGTGTTATTAGCTGGATCTAATAAAGAAGGTAGTAGTTTGCAGGGGGAAAAGATTTGGTATTTCCTGTTCATCAGCCTTCAAAAGAAATGTAAAAATTAATTTTTTTTTTTTAAAGTAAAAAGCATGATATGGTAGACCCGTAGGAGTCATTGGCCTGGTGTGCAGGATTCCCAGGTTCGATTCCTGGCCAGAGCACACAGGAGAAGTGCCCATCTACTTCTCCACCCCTCCCCCTCTTCCTCCTCTCCGTCTCTCACTTCCCCTCCCACAGCCAAGGCCCCACCGGAGCAAAAGCCACCCCGAGCACTAAGGATGGCCCCATGGCCTCTGCCCCAGTCGCTAGAATGGCTCTGGTTGTAACAGAACAAAACCCCAGTTGGGCAGAGCATTCCCCCCTGGTAGGCATGCTAGGTGGATCCCGGTCAGGCGCGTGCGGGAGTCTGACCCATTTCCATCCTCAGAAAAATATAAAAAATAAATAGATAAAAGAAAAAATACAAAAAAAGGGCATTCCCTTGTGTTAAAGCTCCAGGGAGCATGGAGTGAGCTTGAGTATGTCCTATGAAACATGGAGCTCTATGTTTACATATAAGTCTTTGAAGAAGGAGGAACTGCTGAAATAGTTCATCAGCATTTGTCCCTAAGACAGCAGTCTTTATAGTGGAAACACCATAAGTAAATATTTGCTGTCTGTCTATAGATTAAAGGGGGAATATGGCAAATGCTGAAAAGCCATGCTCTTTGTGCCTCTCCCCTCCCCCAACCCCATCCCTTTTGTCTCCCCACCCTGTAACCCCAACACTGTTGTCCATGTCTCTGAGTCTCATCTTTATGTCCCACCTATGTATGGAATCATATAGTTCTTAGTTTTTTCTGATTTACTTCTTTCGCTCAGTATAATGTTATCAAGGCCCATCCATGTTGTTGTAAAAGATCCTATGTCATCATTTCTTATGGCTGAGTAGTATTCCATAGTATATATATACCAAAGCTTTTTAATCCACTCATCCTCTGATGGACACTTGGGCTGTTTCCAGATCTTTGCTATTGTGAACAGTGCTGCCATAAACATGGGGGTGCATTTCTTCTTTTCATACAGTGCTATGGTGTTCTTGGGGTATATTCCTAACAGTGGTATAGCTGGGTCAAAAGGCAGTTTGATTTTTAATTTCTTGAGGAATCTCCATACTGTTTTCCACAGTGGCTGCAGCAGTCTGCATTCCCACCAGCAGTGCAGGAGGGTTCCCTTTTCTCCACATCCTCGCCAGCACTTATTCTGTGTTGTTTTATTGATGAGCGCCATTCTGACTGGTGTGAGGTGATATCTCATTGTGGTTTTAATTTGCATTTCTCTAATCATTAGTGATGTTGAACATTTTTTCATATGCCTATTGGCCATCTGTGTGTCCTCTTTGGAGAAGTGTCTATTCATTTCTTTTGCCCATTTTTTGATTGGATTGTTTGTCTTCCTGGTATTAAGTTTTACAAGTTCTTTATAAATTTCGGTTATTAACCCCTATTCAGACGCAATGTCAAATATATTCTCCCATTGTGTAGTTTGTCTTTTTATTCTGTTCTTATTGTCTTTAGCTGTGCAGAAGCTTTTTAGTTTGATAAAGTCCCATTTTTTTATCCTGTCTTTTATTTCACTTGCCTGTGGAGACAAATCAGCAAATATATTGCTGCGACAGATGTCAGAGAGCTTACTGCCTATGTTTTCTTCTAAGATGCTTATGGTTTCACGGCTTACATTTAAGTCTCTTATCCATTTTGAGTTTATTTTTGTGAGTGGTGTAAGTTGGTGGTCTAGTTTCATGTTTTTGCAGGTAGCTGTTCAATTTTCCCAACACCATTTGTTAAAGAGGCTATCTTTACTCCATTGTATTTCCTTACCCCCTTTGTCAAATATCAGTTGTCCATAGAACTATGGGTTTATTTCTGGGTTCTCTGTTCTGTTCCATTGATCTATGTGCCTGTTCTTATGCCAGTACCATGCTGTTTTAAGTACAATGGCATTATAATATAACTTGATATCCGGAAGTGTGATACCTCCCGCTTTATTCTTCCTTTTCAAGATTGCTGAGGCTATTCGTGTTCTCTTTTGGTTCCATATAAATTTTTGGAATATGTGTTCTATATCTTTGAAGTAAGTCATCGGTATTTAAATCAGTATTGCATTGAATTTATAAATTGCTTTGGGTAATATAGACATTTTAATGATGTTTATTCTTCCTAACCATGAGCACGGTATATGCCTCCACTTATTCGTATCTTCCCTGATTTCTTTTATCAATGTTTTATAATTTTCCGAGTACAAGTCTTTAATCTCCTTGGTTAGATTTATTCCTAGGTACTTTATTTTTTTGGTTGCAATGGTAAAGGGGATTGATTCCTTGATTTCTCTTTCTGACAGTTCATTATTAGTGTATAAAAATGCCTCTGATTTCTGTGTATTGATTTTATATCCTGCCACCTTGCCGAATTGATTTATCAGGTCTAGTAGTTTTTTGACTGAGACTTTAGGGTTTTCTATATACAATATTATATCATCTGCAAATAATGATAGTTTTACTTCTTCTTTTCCCATTCAGATGCCTTTTATTTCTTTTTCTTGTCTGATTGCTGTGGCTAGGACTTTCAGAACTATGTTGAATAAGAGTGGTGAAAGGGGGCACCCCTGCCTTGTTCCTGATCTTAAGGGGATTGCTTTTAATTTTTGCCCATTGAGTATGATGTTGGCTGTGGGTTTGTCATAGATGGCCTTTATCATGTTGAGGTATGTTCCCTGTATTCCCACTTTGCTGAGAGTTTTGATCATGAATGGGTGCTGGATTTTATCAAATGCTTTTTCTGCATTTATTGAAATTATCATGTGGTTTTTCTCCTTTCTTTTGTTTATGTGATGAATCGCATTGTTTGATTTGTGAATATTGTACCAGCCTTACCTCCCAAGACTAAATCCCACTTGATCATGGTGTATGATTTTTTTCATATATTGCTGGATCCAGTTTGCTAATATTTTGTTGAGGATTTTTGCATCTAAGTTCATCAGGGATATTGGCCTATAATTTTCTTTCTTTGTGTTGTCTTTGCCTGGTTTTGGAATCAGAATTATGCTGCCTCATAAAAGGAGTTTGGAAGTATTCCTTCCTCTTGAATTTTTTGCAATAGCTTGAGAAGGATAGGAGTTAGTTCTTCTTTGAATATTTGGTAGAATTCACTTGTGAAGCCATCAGGCCCAGGACTTTTCTTTTTTGGGAGTTTTTTGATAGCTGTTTGAATCTCATTTGTTGTAATTGGTCTGTTTTGGTTTTCTGATTCTTCCAGATTGAATTTTGGAAGATTATATGATTCAAGGAATTTGTCCATTTCATCTAGGTTGTCTAGTTTTTTGGCGTACAGTTCTTCATAGTATTTTCTTACAATATTTTGTATTTCTGTTGTGTCAGTTGTTATTTCTCCACTCTCGTTTCTAATTTTATTTATTTGAGTCCTCTCTCTTTTTTTCTTGGTGAGTCTCATTAAAGGTTCATCGATCTTGTTTACCTTTTCAAAGAACCAGCTCCTGGATTCATTGATCCTCTGTATTGTTTCTTTAGTCTTTGTGTCATTTATTTCTGCTCTGATCTTTATTATTTCCTTCCTTCTACTAGCTCTGGGCTTTACTTGCTGTTCTTTTTCTAGTTCTTTTAGATGCAGGGTTAAGTTGTTTATTTGAGCTTTTTCTAGCTTCTTGAGGTATGCCTGTAATGCTATAAACTTCCCTTTCAGGACTGCTTTTGCTGTGTCCCATAAATTTTGAGTTGATGTACGCTCATTATCGTTTGTTTCTAGGAATTTTTAAATTTCTTCTTTGATCTCAATGTTAACCCATTCGTTATTTAATAACGTGCTATTTAGTTTCCAAGTGTTTGAATGTTTTTCCATTTTTCTATTGTGGTTGATTTCTAGTTTAATGCCATTGTGATCAGAGAAAGTGCTTGATATGATTTCAATCTTCTTAAATTTGTTGAGACCACTTTTGTGCCCTAACATGTGGTCTATTCTGGAGAATGTACCATGAGCGCTTGAAAAGAATGTATATTCTGCTGTTTTAGGGAGAAAGGTTCTGAAGATATCTATTAAATTGAGTTGATCTAATATGTCCTTTAAGTGCTGTTTCTTTGTTCATGTTCTTTCTTGAGGATCTATCTAATGATGTTAATGGGGTGTTGAAATCCCCTACTATTATAGTATTGCTGTCAATCTCGCCCTTTAAGTCCATCAAAGTCTGCTTTATATATTTAGGTGCTCCTATATTAGGTGCGTAGATATTTATAATGGTTATATCTTCCTTTTGGATTACTCCCTTTATCATTATGTAGTGACCTTCTTTATCTCTAACTATGGTCTTGGTTTTAAAGTCCATTTTTTCTGATATAAGTATTGCTAACCCAGCTTTTTTTTCATTTCCATTTGCGTGAAATATTTTTTTCCATCCTTTTATCTTCAGCCTGTGTGCATCTTTTGATTTAAGGTGTGTCTCTTGTAGACAGCATATGTATGGGTCCTGTTTTCTTATCCACGCAGCTACCCTATGTCTCTTGATCAGATCATTTAATCCATTAACATTTAAGGTTATTACTGATATGTAATTGTTTATTGCCATTTTTTCTTTGAAACTGTATTTCTCTTTTTCTATTTTCTTTTTTTCCTTTGATCTGTTTACAACAGGTCCCTTAGCATTTCTTGCAGCCTTGGTTTGGTTGCAGTGAATTTCTTGAGGTTTTTTTTGTCTGTAAAGCTTTTTATTTCACCTTCAATTTTAAATGATAGCCTTGCTGGATAAAGTAGTCTTGGTTTTAGGTTCTTGTTCTGCATTACTTTGAATATTTCTTGCCATTCCCTTCTGGCCTCAAGTGTTTCTGTTGAGAAGTCAGAAGTCATCCTTATGGGAGCTCCTTTTTATGTGATAGTCTTTTTTTCTCTAGCAGCTTTTAATATTTTCTCTTTATCATTTAGCTTTGTTATTTTAATTATGATGTGTCTTGGTGTTGGTTTCTTTGGGTTTCTCCTTATTTAAGTTCTCTGTGCTTCCTGAACATGTGTAATGTTTTCCTGCCTTAATTGGGAGAAGTTTTCCGCTATAATATGTTTGAACAAAGTCTCTATCCCTTGTTCTTTCTCTTCTTCTTCAGGAACCCCTATGATGCAGATGTTATTTCTCTTCATGTTGTCACAGAGCTCTCTTAGAGTTTCCTCAGACTTTTTGGGTCTCTTTTTTTTTTTCTGCTCTGCTTCCGTGCCTTTATTTATAGTGTCCTCTTACTCACTGATTCGATTCTCTGCTTCATCCATCCTTCTTTTAATTCCTTCTATTGTATTCTTTATTTCAGATATTGTATTTGTCATTTCTGACTGATTCTTTTTTATTATTTCAATGTCCTTTTTTATATTTGTTATCTCTTTATTTAGGTTTTCATAATGGCCATCTATGGTTGTTCTGATATTTTTGAGCATCCTAACAATCGTTATTTTAAACTCTGCATCTGGTAATTTGGTTATATCTGATTCACTTAGGTCCTTTTCTGGGGATTTCTCTTAGTTTATTTGTGCTGTATTTCTCTGCCTCCGCATTTTCTCTTCACGGGAGTAGCTGTGATCACGTGCTCGGGTGCACAAGCATTGGTGGCCTTGGCCTTTGCCCCGCCCCCATGTGTGACGTTATGCTTGGTCCTCAGGGCACTGGCAAGCACTTTTGCTCGGCTGCGGGTCTCCGCCTGTTTCCGGGCTTTTGCCCTGCCCTTGTAGGAGGAACCCACTCAAGGAACGGCTGCTACCGCCGGGCAGGACTGCGTTCCCAAGCTCAGCTCAGTAGCGGAACTCTGCCTCTTCTGGGCTTTTGGCTCCACCCCCGTGGGAGGAGCCGGCTACCAAGTCTGACCGCATGCCTGGGTTGCATGGGCGGGGCAAGGCTGTGCTCCTCTGCCCTTGCTCAGGGGCTGGTCTCCACCCTTTCCTGAATTCCCGCCCTTTTCCCACAGGCTGGATTACAGGCTGCCGGCAGCTGAGCTTGACTGCTTTTGCACAGGCCCCTCTCCCCAGCCGGGCAAGATTAAGCTCACACCTGAGCCGAGTGGTGGCCAGCTGGTTTCCGCCCCTGCCAGCAGAACCGCGCTTTTGTCTCCCGCTGCCGCCCGCCCTCCGGCGCGCCCTCAGCCGCATGGGTGGGGACGTTGCAGCTCGGACCCTAAGACTCACTACTGTAGACCCAAAAGCTCCCTCCTTCTATGCGACTCTGCTCTGAATGCTGCAGGGAAGCTTGTTTGGCTGCTCTCCTGCTTCCCTTTGCTGGTATTGCTGTTTCTGGGGGAAATATTCCCTTCAGCTTTGGGGAGTGACTCGTCTCAGGGGTTAGGGTGCCTATCTCCCAAAATGCTTCTCCCTGTGCCTCCTAGATTACACTCTCTTCCTGTTACTCTGGTCCTCTCCTCTCTCCCCCCCGTCCCCAGGAGCCCCGGGTGGGTGGTTATGAGAGATGTTCTGCGCGGTCCCTTTAAGAAGGATCCTGGGTCTTAGAAATCAGACTGTTTCTCAAAAACATTGCTTTTTAATATAAGTTTTTTGAGGTATAATTGACCTTAATAAAGTTATTTAAAAAATATTTATCTTATGCAATTTGGTGAGTTTAAACATATACCTGCACCTATGAACTTGTTACCACATCAAAGTAATGCACATATTTATTACTTCCCAAATTTCCCTGTGCCCATTTATTTTTGTGTTTGTTTTTTTGTAGTAAGGACACTTAACATAGAATCTATGCTTTAAAACATTTTAAAATACACAATACAGTGCTGGTAACTATAGGCACTATGGGTACAGCACATCTTCAGACTTCATTCATCCTACAGAACTGGCTTTATACTCACTAAGCAGCTTCCCTTTCTCCCTTCCCACCCCTCCCCTAGCAACCACCACTCTATTATTGCTTCTCTGACTTAGACTATTTTAGATTCCGCATATAAGTGAAACTATATAAGGTATAAAATTGCTCTCGATAGGTTAGTAGTAGCTGAAGGAATTTGTATAATGTTAAAAAATAGTAAAATATCCCAACCTTGCCTTTCAAAATGATTGCCTTAGAAGGAGTAAAGAAGAAATAACAAAGGTGAGATGTGATTCTGGCTCCCTAGCTGGCCGTTCATCCTGCACTTGTGGCACTGAAACCCATTGATTCAGTGAAAGGGAAGCCAGAGGGCAAGGGGATTTTTAAGACAAAATATTTTAAAAAACATCATTCCTTCTAAGAAATGATTAAAAAATAAGATGGAAAGTCACCAACAATACCTACATTACTGGAACTAAGGAAGGGTCACAGATTATGCCATAATATTTTATTTTAAGTGGTGGCCAGGGAGAGAGAAAATATAGCAATAATAAAGTCTTAGTTTCTACCTCAGCTCTCCCAGAAGCAGTGCAGAAGGACGGATGAGACACAGTCTCATAAGTGCTTCATATTTGCTAAAAGTAGACCAATGAGGTGAGGCAGCCAGGAAGACAGCCCTGAAACTCCCTAAAAAAAAGAAGCCCTATCATTGCAGAGTTTGTCGGGCGGAGACCTTCTCAAGATTTGGGATTTGTTGTTCTCGTTCTGTGAGGAAAATGGGAGAGACACACTCAGTACAACTTTGACAGTCTAGATATAAGGATTTCTGCCCAAACTTGCACTTGAACATAAAAGAGAAACAAGATATTTTTTGTTTCCCAAATTATCAAGGTCTTCTTTTACTCTTCCTAGGTAGCTGCCAGGAAAAAGTAAGGTTGTGAAACAATAATTGAAAAATTGGAGAATAGTATAATTGTGTTTTCTTGGGTAATAAAATTGCCACAAACCTGGCAGTTTAGAATAAATTGGCAGTATTATCTAAAAGCTTCAGTAAATCAGAAGTCTAAACATGATTTGCTGGGTCTTTTGATCAGGGTTGGTCTCAAAGTCTGCAAGGCAGATGTTGGCTGCAATTCAATCTCATCTGGAGGCTCAAATGAGGAAACATCTACAGTGCTCCCTCATCTATCATGGAGGTCTCAGAACCCCCTGCAATAGGTGAAAATTCACTAAGTAGAGATCTTATATTTATTTTATTATTTATACTTATTTTAAGGTTTTATAAACCCTCCCCACACTCTTATAAACCCTCCCACACTGTTATTAACTTTTCCACACTCTTATAAACACTTCCTATGATCTTAAACACTTTCTACACTCTTAAGCCTACATAATTTTAACAATATATAAAATTCTACATGGGTACTCACCAGTGAATATACTACAACTTGAATGATGAAGATGATGATGAAGTAGCTGTGCAGTAGTGAAGACGATGAAGGGGAAAATGATGAGATGAATGTACTGCACAGCCAAGGAGAGCATGACAGCTCTTCTGCAGGCGCCACTTCATCAGGTGCTTCATCAGGTGGTGCAGTATCTTTGCCCTCACCCATAACTTCTGTTTTTGCTAAAGGCGTAAGTGTAATTGGTGTCTTCTTCTGAGAGAGGAACATAGTTATGGGGAGTTGCTAGTGCTGGTTTTTCTTTTCAGCTCCAGCTTTATCCACAGAGGCAGCACCTCAATGCAGAAAAATGCCCTTAAGTCCAAAGTGTTTCTGAAATTTGTCAAACTAGCCCTTGCTGGCATTGAATGGGATTGGCCAGATGGGAGAAACACTCGATGGTCCTGATTCTGCATCATTATCCTCATCCTCATCACCATTGAGAATGTCACCGCTTTTAGCAAAAGTTTCATAAAGCTAGTTGGCCTTCGTGAGAATGGTGTTGGTATCCAATGAGATATTCTTCTTTCTGCAGTCACTGATCCACAGGGCCAATGCAAACTCCATCCTCACAATGGCCTATTGGAGGAAGTTACCACCCTCCTCACAGTTTTGTTAAAAGATATTGCTGCCATCGTCCTTATATTCTTTTTGTCTTTCTTTAAGTAGTGAACTGAAGATTCATTGATCTCATAATGGCGACCTACAGCCATGTAGCTTCTCCCTTCCTTTAGCATGTCGAGGAGTTCCACATTTTCTAGGATGGCAAGCATCTTTCTCTGGCACTTGGGTTTGGTGCCAGAAACCTTAGAAAGTGCAGAACATTTGGGTGACATCATAGGGCTTGAAATAAGTTCAATTTTTAATGAAAATTTCACAAAAACACAACACCACAGAGCAACATTATATGCAGTGATCAGACATCCATTTGAAATGGAAAAGGTGAGATGCTGAACACATGCTATTCCCGGGAGATGGAGGAAACTGATGTTATGGTTGCTAAGCCAATCAGTGTTCAGGAAACAGAACACCTCTGGTTGGTCGTCTCCCATCTATCAGCCAATAGTGTGCAATGTATGATCTCACATGGCAAACTAGCTCAAGCAGAAGCTGTTGTAGCTGTGTTTTCCATACATGTAAGTCTTTGTCCACTCATTTGCTGTATGCTATTTTAATTAATATTTTATATTGTTTCCATTTTTTAGGCTAGAAAATGCTTATTTTACCAAAAAAATAATTAAAATAATAAATATATAAAATACCTGAATACCTCAAAATCCCGCGATATAGCAAAAAATTTGCAATACAAAATTAGATATATATCTAAAACTCTTTGACACAGTGAGACTGCAAAAAGTGTGCCGTGACATGGCAAGGGATGACTATACTTTCAAAGTCATTCAGGTTATTGACAGAACTGATTTTCTTGCTGTTATATTACTGAGGGCTCTAGGTTTTTGCTAGCTGTTATCTGGTTTGCCTTTAGGTTGCTCACAGTTCCATGCTACATGGATTTGCATGTCTCCTTACTTCATTAAGCCAGCAAGAAGTATTTTCAGCTTGAGTGGACTAAGATAAAATCATATATAACCAAATGAAGACAGTGACATCCTCTTATCTTTATCATATTCCATTTATTAGAAGCTAGGCACAGGTCCTATCCAACCTTAAAGGAAGGGAATTTCACCAATGTATGAGTGCCAGGAGGTGCAAATAATTTCAAGTCACCTTCACATATGTTTATCACAATTAATTTTGTTAAAAAAAGATTTCAGGATCTCACATAACATTGGGTAAATAATACTCAGCCCAAGCACAGTTCCCACTTCCTAAAAAGGGAGATATTCTACATCTTTTAAAAAATCCCTGACTTGACCAAGCAGTGGCACAGTGGATAGGGCATCGGCCTGAGATGCTGAGAACACAGGTTCAAAACCCTATGGAGGTTGCCAGCTTGAGTGCAGGCTCACCAGCTTGGGGGTAGGCTCACCAGCTCGGGGACAGGTTTACTAGCTTGAGCATGGGATCATAGACATGACTCCATGGTCACTGGCTTGAAGCCTAAGGTCGCCAGCTTGAGCAAGGGGTCACTGGCCCAGCTGGAGCCCCTGGTCAAGGAAATCAATCAATGAACAACTATGGTGTCACAACTATGACTTGATGCTTATCAGCTCTTTCTCTTTCTGTCTGTCTGTTTCCACATCTCTCTTTCTTTCTCTTGCAAACAATCAACAAACAAAAAACCCTAAATGAATAAATCCCTAATATAAGATATTTTAAAAAATTGGAAAAGTCACATCAAGCCATTATGCCTTAACTACCCACTCTCCTCTCTCAGACATCAGGCGGGTAGATATAACAGACAATACTTAGCTTGTCAACTGGAGCTCTTAGGAGGAATAAAACAGGGGACTTAGTAAAGTAGAATGAGAGGAATGATATTCAGACCCACTATGTTGAGGCCCAAAGAAGGTCTGGCAAAACAAGGATCTACTCTAAATATATATATATATATAATCCAACAAACAAAACATAAATTTGACTGAATGAGAATTTTGCCCTACAGGTGATTTTGCAAAAAAAAAATATTTGTAAAGTAAAAGGAGTGAAGAGAGCCAAAGACCAGGGTAGTGCTTCTCAAACTTGAGAAAGCATCTAGAGGCACTGAGAGAACTGGCAAAAAGCAAGTTTGGAGTCTAGTAGGTTTGGGTGGGTCACAATAATATGCATTTTTATTTAATTTTTATTTATTTATTTTTTTACAGAGACAGAGTCAGAGAGAGGGATAGACAGGGACAGACAGACAGGAACGGAGAGATGAGAAGCATCAATTATTAGTTTTTCGTTGCGCGTTGCAACACCTTAGTTGTTCATTGATTGCTTTCTCATATGTGCCTTGACCGCGGGCCTTCAGCAGACTGAGTAACCCCTTGCTTGAGCCAGTGACCTTGGGTCCAAGCTTGTGAGCTTTGCTCAAACCAGATGAGCCTGCGCTCAAGCTGGCGACCTCAGGGTCTCGAACCTGGGTCCTCTGCATCCCAGTCCGACGCTCTATCCACTGCGCCACCGCCTGGTCAGGCAATATGCATTTTTATTAAGCTCCCCTGTGATGCTGACACTGCTGATTCAGGAGGACCATACTTGAGAACCATTTAATTGCATTTGAGGAGGTTTCTGTTTTTCAGACTTGAATTCTTTTTTTTTTTTTTGTATTTTTCCAAAGCTGGAAACTGGGAGGCAGACAGACTCCCGCATGTGCCCGACCGGGATCCAGCCGGCATGCCCACCAGGGGGCGATGCTCTGCCCATCTTGGGGCATCACTCTGCTGCAATCAGAGCCATTCTAGCGCCTGAGGCAGAGGCCACAGAGCCATCCACAGCGCCCGGGGCAAACTTTGCTCCAGTGGAGCTTTGGCTGCGGGAGGGGAAGAAAGAGACAGAGAGGAAGGAGAGGGGGAGGGGTGGAGAAGCAGATGGGTGCTTCTCCTGTGTGCCCTGACCGAGAATCGAACCCAGGACTCCTGCACGCCACGCCGCTGCTCTACCACTGAGCCAACTGGCTAGGGCCAGACTTGAATTCTTAATTGAAATAAGACAGATCTCATATTAGTTTTCTGTCTTCTATATAAACCCGATTCTGTAAGCTGTAGGTGATATGAAATCCCATGCTGGCTGTGTGTTTCGTTCTTGTACATTGAGTATACTAAAAATGCCTGATTTACTGTGGCAAGTTTTAGTGAGAATGTACACAAATGTACTTAGTACAATGCCTAGCATTCATAGGCACTCCATAAGTGCTGCTTTCTTTGTTTTTTTTAACCTTGTTGAAAGAATAAACATTTATATTGTTGATCTGACCCCAGTAATCAAAAACCAGATTCTTCTATAATTGTATTAATAATTAAAATTTAGATATACTGAAACTTATTTTTCTAAATATACCATATATACCTTTTTCTTTAAACATGCTTTGCTGCTCTTTTCTGGTAACTATGTTGAACAGAAGTCCAATTAACATTGTGTTAAAGACTGTCAGTTTAAGTACAATAACAGTGACAAAATTACTCATTAGCAACTTTAGGATAGGTCTTTTTTCTGCTTATTCTGGGCTTTCCATCATAATTTCTGATATCTTTTTGCTGCAATTATGTAATTTTCTCTACCAGTCCTCAAACTAAAGTTACATCAGAATCAGCATTACCACCAAGAGCTGTTACCTTAAAGAAACAAATTAAATTTACAGATATAAGTTTTTAAGGGGGTAATACAACAACATAGTAAAGGTTTTTCCATGGGCAGTGTTGTATCTTTGTTTCCTCTTTTCTTGCTTGTGATAATGGTTGAGAGTGAAGGCAGTGATGATAAGAAAAGGAGCTTAATGAGGCTTATGATTTCTAGGAGTCTATAGAATGGGGATAATGAGATGCTCCCTGCCGGCATTACAAGATTTTTTTGTGAGAATTGAAAAATGATGTATGTAAAAGTTCTCTGAAAAATTTTAATATCTGATTTAAAAATAATTACTCCATGGATAATCAAGAGCTTCTCAGTAATTTCCAGGAGGGACTAAAGATGTACAGAGGATTTCTCAATTTAAAACAGCAGAGACTAGTATGACAAAGAAAATAAACGAAGAAAAATAGATAGGGTTGAGCCAGGAAAATATAGATCCATAGAATAAAGAAGATTAAAAATTGATAAAATCGATTCCTGGCCAGGGCACACAGGAGAAGCGCCCATTTGCTTCTCCACCCCTCCACCGCGCTTTCCTCTCTATCTCTCTCTTCCCCTCCCGCAGCCAAGGCTCCATTGGAGCAAAGATGGCCCGGGCGCTGGGATGGCTCTGTGGCCTCTGCCTCAGGCGCTAGAGTGGCTCTGGTCGCAACATGGCGACGCCCAGGATGGGCAGAGCATCGCCCCCTGGTGGGCAGAGCGTCACCCCATGGTGGGCGTGCCGGGTGGATCCCGGTCGGGCGCATGCGGGAGTTTGTCTGACTGTCTCTCCCTGTTTCCAGCTTCAGAAGAAAAAAAAAAAAGAAAAATTGATAAAATATGAATACAAAGAAAATAAAGTTGAATGAGTTAAATTAAGCCAAATATATATAATTATGTACAATTGCTAATGGACTAAACTCTCTATTTTTAACATGCACTTTTCTAAAGCAAAGTGGATGTGTTCTTCCAAAGATAGCACTTTCATAAAGTCTAAAGTGAATGGATAAACAAATATAGGCCAAGTAAACTGTAGTACGAATAAAAACGTTGAAATCACCATATTATCAGAGGAAAGCAGAATTCTAGGTAGCATACATCAAAAAGGAATGATTTGTTTTATACATGAAAACTGCTGTGCTTCTATTTTTGTCTTATATTGCTACTATAAGAAATTACCACAAATTTAGAGTCTTCTAACAACCCAATTTATTACCGTTCATTTCTGTAAGTCAGAACCTTCCTCAATCCTTGATTATGGCTCCATCTTCCATCCACAAACCCAGCAGGTAGCATCTTTCAATCCTCAGTTCTGATTTCTATGACTGTTGTTACATATCCCTGAAACTGCCTCTGATATATCTGTATCACAACTGGGAATAACCTCTGTTAATATGCTCATTCAATATCCTTACACTAAATGGCTTCCTATATAACCCCATTGCCTGTAAGTATCATAATACAATTACAGGTTACTGGGGTTTAGGATGTAGACATTATTGGTGGGCTCTTTTTTCAGCATACCTCAGTGTGGTAGATAGAGCCATTTGAAAATTCCTCTCATTTTCTGCATATGTTCTAGATATCTTGTTCCACATAGACAGTGAAAGTCACTTGTTTATATGTCTTCCCAATTTCAGCCATGGGAGTTCAAGCCACTCTGGGTAAAGGGCTCACTTCAGATTCATAAAAAAGTGTTGTAAATTTTTTATGTCAAATGATTAACAACTTTTTATTTATATATTTGTGAAAAGCAAATGTTGGAAATACAAAATGCAGTTGACAAAGAGGCCATTTTTTTAAAAACTCATGGTCTTTATCTGTTCATAGAATTAAAAAAATTAAATATTAAAACTAAGAACATATAATATCATGTACAATATTAGTAATACAAGGATAATGGAAAGAGTGACAGGTGAGGGCAAGGCTAGGTTAGTAGAAACGATACCTGAGATAGTGTCTGCGACTCAGGAAGAACGGAAGTACAACCCATACTTTGGTGAATTAGTAATTAGTAAGTGCTTATTGAGCACAGTTTGCAAACAGAGCAATCAAAACAAAAATTAAATAGGCTCAGGGGCATATAGAATAAATTTACATTTAATAAATAATAATATAAGAATAAACTCTACCTTTTGTGTACTCACATCTGTAAACTTAATTTTGCTCCATCCTGTATTGTTAGAAAACAGCTTATATAGTGAGAAAGCAGTGATAGTTCATTCTTTACAGTGATTGGTTATAATATAAAATTGCTAGAGGTTACTTCTTATCAACCTGCAGAAAAAGTTAAAGATTTGCTTATAAGGCATAAACAAGAAATGACCCAAGTCAAGTGAATCTTGCAAAATAAGCTATTTTAAGCTTTGTTTGCTTGACTAAACTAGTTTTATCAGCTTAGGCAATTTTCAAGGCTGGTCTCTGTCTGTTTTAGATTTTTAACATTAGATTGCTAAGATATGGTCTCTTCCTGGAGGTGACATTTGATAAAAGTTCTAAAAATATGTGAAGGAGCAAGTCATGTAAATATATAAGTGCTATGAGGCAAGCATTTTCCAGACATAGTGAACAGCAAAGATAAAGGCCATTATGGAGAAAAATCTTGGCTTATCTGAGAAACAGATAGGCCTGAGTAGCTAACACAGTGAGCAAGAAATAAATGCTAAGAATGTTGCCTGACCAGGTGGTGGTGCAGCGGATAGAGTGTTGAACTGGGACATGGAGGACTCAGGTCAAAACCCTGAGGTCGCCAGCTTGAACACAGGCTATTGCAGCTTGAGTGCGGGTTTACCAGCTTGATTGCAGGGTCACTGACTTGAGCTTGGGATCATAGACATGACCCCATGGTTGCTGGCTTGAGCAGAAAGATCGCTGGCCTGAAGCCCAAGGTCACTCATTTGAGCAAGAGGTCACTCGATCTGCTGTAGCCCCACCACCACCTCCACCACCATGGTCAAGGCACATATGAGAAAGCAATCAATGCACAACTACGGAGACTAAGAAGCTGTAATGAAGAATTGATGCTTCTCATCTCTCCCCTTTCCTGTTTGTCTGTCCTTATCTGTCCCTCTCCCTGTCTCTGTCACAAAAGAAAAACAAATAAACAAACAAAAAACTGTTAAGGAAGGTTATGAGCAAACTTGTAACATGTACCTTCCCCCCCCCCCCGTGTAAAGCCAGAAGGCAGGGCTGCCATCACAGCAGCCGCCTGGCACATGCAGGTTCACATTGGATTCGGACAGTCGGTAAAGAAACAACGGAATCCTATCTTGCACCCGGCGGGCAAGTAAAAACACACACTGGGCTCCAAAACCCACTCACATTCAGTGCTCACAAAGCTACTGACTTATCCGAGTTTCCTAGAATCAAAGGTTTCTAGCTCACCAGACTTTATTCACCTCTGTTCCCCATCTCCTTCCTTCTCCCTGCACAAACTCTGCACTAACTGGCTTCTCACTCAACACTCCGCCATCTTGGCTGCTTCTCCTGGCCACATGGCCTCTTTCTGCTCTCCTCTCTGCTAATCTCAGGAACCAAGAGAACAAGCTTCTATTCTGCACCTATTTTATAGTGTAGAAATCCAAACCTTTAATCCAATATAAAAATAGGGAAGTCTCTAATACAAAGTCACTTATCAGAGACATGATGGATTGTACCACCCCACATCAAAAAGGGTGGGAAAGGCTTAATCCCAAAACCAAGCCCCAGGCTACAAGGATTCTGCCTGTCCACAGCCCGCCCCCAACACACATTAATATCACCTGGGTGACGGCCTCCACATGGGCAGCGCCATCTTTAACAAAGTGAGCATAATACATTTTATCTGCCCAACACCCCGAGTGTTAATAAAAAGCTACAGGAGAGTATGAAGTGTAAGCCTGTGAAAGGAGAAAACAAACAAAAGACCATAAACACAACTTTTATAAAATAAAATATTACAATGTGAAAACACCTGTAAGATAATTGTTCTGGGAGACTATGGAGTTTAAAGATATTATAGAATAGATTGGGAAAGGTCAAAGTACAGTTTCTTTGAGAATTTTATTACCATTCAAATTCTCTAGAGGTATGGGAAAAGTTACAGTAAGTTAAACATGGGCAAGATGTGTAAAATCAGCAAGTCCAAGATTCTTGTTTCCTAGCTATTGGTTGGACAATTTGGGTACCTGTATTAAGAAGGGTGAAGAGGAATAATTGGGGACCAAGGTCTGGTAAGGACTACTGTGGACACAGTTACTTTACATTTCAAAAAGATCTTGCTTTTTCTGTGGATAATTAATTGGAGACATCAGAGTAGAAGAGAGACATCAATTAGGAGGCTCTTTTATTGTTCCATCTATGAAGTAATTATGGCTTAGGCTAGATAGCACTAATGCAACTAATGCAATGGGATATCTTTCCCCACCAATGGCTGTTAACGTCTCTTTCTTTTACAAATAGAAACAAAACATTTGATCATGTGAAAATATTGCTAGGGTTCTCCCAGGGCCTTGTCAGGGGCTGATAAAAGCACAGGCCCTAACACTTATAGTTTACTAGTTTTACTGCATACCCATCTCTGTTGATAATGGTTTAGCAATGTGGTTAGGATGATAGCTCACTTAGGTTGAGAGGAAAATGGAGGAAAGGAAGAGGAGATAATAGTCTTTAAAGGAGTTTGCCTGGAAAGGAAGTAAAGCAATGCATTGGCAGCTAGTTACAGAGGTGGATTTAATGGCGGGCACACCGGGCACACATCCTGGGCCCTGACTTCTGAAGGGCTCTGCAAAACCCCAACTTTATATTTTTTTCTAATGACATCAAGTTTGGTTTCATATGTGCAATTTTAACATTAATACTACATAATATTCTTTATTTATTTAAAAATATGGTTAACATGTATTTTTATTTTCTCTGTCTCTCTTTTTTTTAAGGGGCCCAATATTTTCTTCTGTGCCTGAGGTCACAACTGACATTAATCTGCCTCTGGCTAGTTAGATGGTTGTGTGGAGAGAGAAAGTTTTTGCTGTTTTATAATATGTCTAGAAATATAAAGAAAAATTTGATGATGTGGTAGAAAAAAAGATGTTATGGGTACAAAAGCTTTAAATAGAATGAGAGAACAGACTGCCTGTAAAGGAGAGCAGGGACATATTCGTGCCACGTGAGGGAAGGCAGAGGTACCTGGGCATGAAGTCGGGAGTTGCTGGATGTGGTAGAGGTAAGATGAGGATGTTTTCTTCGAAATGTTTCCATTTTCTTAAATACTCATATTTGAGATCATACCCTGAGAGGTTTATAAAATTGCTATCTTGCAGACTGAGAAAATGAATTGATAAGGAATACATAACAGGATCACTGAAAGGGCCTGCTTGGTGTTTAGGGAGCAAACTTAATGTGAGATCTATGATCTGGGCTTCAGTGTTGCTCTAGATAGATCTGGCTGCTTGAGTACAATCCCAGAATTAACTAGAGAGATAGGTTTCACCGTGTTTCAGATTTTACCATGTGAATACATTGGATAAAAATGTGTGCAAGTGGGTTGAGAGATTAGGTAAGGATACAGTATGGAGGTGAGTCACAGCCTCTAAGTTGGGTGAAGAAGGAAGTGAATTTTTAGGTGGCAATGAACAATAAAAAACATAGTAGGATCAGTGGCTAGGAAGTCCCTGTGAGATAAAGTATATTTTGAATATGACTTTATGAAAAATAATAGTAGATATGGGAGACTGATAAACTGTCAGTGTGCTGGTAAAACTTTGTATCTGACAAAGTCATACGCAATGTTCTCAGTATTTATGAAGATTTAAAAAGTCATTTATATATAAATGATAAAGAAAATCTCAACAAATTGTGAAATTAAAGAATTGAATAGTACAGCATGTGGAAGCCCTGGGTTCAATTCCTGGCCAGAGCACACAGGAGAAGCGCCCATCTGCTTCTTCACCCATTTCCCTTCTTCTTTCTCTATCTCTCTCTTCCCCTCCCACAGTCAAGGCTTCATTGGAGCAAAGTTGTCCCAGGCACTGAGGATGGCTGCATGGCCTCTGCCTCAGGTACTGTGGTTCTGGTTGCAATGAAGCAATGGCCCAGATGGGCAGAACATTGCTCCCTAGTGGTCATGCTAGATGGATCCCAGTCGGGTGCATGAGGAAGTGTGTCTCCCTCCATCCCCGCTTCTCACTTTGGAAAAATAAATACAAAATAAATAAAATAAAATAAAATAAAATAAAATTGTATAGTACAGACTGTCAAAGTAATGCATTAAAACAGGAAAAAAAAGTAAAATACAAAGAATGAACTTTACTGAATTTATGACTTATTCACAGCTGCTGAAAAAGTTTTAAAGTTTGCTACCACATTTTGAGAGTTATTTTTACTATATCTTGAGTTCTCACTGTACAATATAATTAACAGATGTGAAGAGAAATGAATGAATGAGTGACTAAGTGAATTAAACACAAAATCCCACATTTCCAATTTCATTCTTCATCAGAGTGCATATCTATGACAAAGGCTATGCCAATCAGATATGCATATGGGACTCACTTTTATGTGGAAAAAAGTCGTGTGAGGAAAGTCAGGCAGAAAGAAGATTGTTAATTTTATGGTTTTTTTCTGCAATCAAGTGCAGCACTGGCAGTTTCTGGTTGAGACCTCGTATCAATAGAGCCTTAAGCAGTGATAGCAATATCCCAAATCAATACCATTCTAATTAGATGAGAGGCAGCAATCTCTCAGATCAGTTCTGTCATAAACTTCTAAGAATCATTCCTTTAGAACCATTATTAGATTAGAGCTCAATTCTTCATGCCATCCAATAATTCTTTAAGATATATTTAGTTGTATGTCCCTTTCTCCTAAATCTAGCTAAACTAGATTCTGTTGTTTACAGCTAACAATTCTAGCCTATACATCTCCACTTTGAATTTGATATCACTAAAAGTTTTCTATAGTTTCTAGAAATAAATGATATTAAAAATTGACAATAAATATGAGAAAGATGAGGATAATGAGAATAAAATATAGCCCACCTCATTAGAGAGTGAGGATATTTCTCCTTCAGAGACAAGTGCATAATTTTAAATAGTCAATTTTTAAAAGAAAAAAGAAAATCAATATTTCTGTTGCTTGTTTTGGGAATTTTTTTCCTAAAGGATGAAATAAAAATTAAAATAAAATAATGCACTTAAATTATTTTACACATTAAAAAAAAAACAAAGAGATCTTCCATAAATTATGTTTATGGTTATTAGCAGTAGAAATAGTAATACAACTTTATCACATGAAAAGAGATAAACCTGTGAAAATTCTTTATTTTTTTTCCCTCAAATGATAGAAAGTAAACAGCACACAAAGTAAAAATGTATCTGTAGCAATATTAGAAAGTAGTTGATGCCCTGGCTGGTTGTTTCAGTGGTAGAGCGTTGGCCCAACATGTGGAAGTCCTGGGTTTGATTCCTGGTCAAGGCATTTAGAAGTGACTACCTGCTTCTTCACCCCTTCTTCTTCTCTCTCTCACTCTCCTTCTTCCCTCTTGCAGCCATGGCTTGATTGATTCAAGCAAGTTGGCCTGGGCACTGAAGATGGCTCCATGGCCTCACCTCAGGTGCTAAAATAGCTAGGTTTCTGAGAAACAGAGCAGCAGCCCCAGATGGGCAGAGCATTGCTAGATAGGAGGCTTGCTGGGTGAACCCTGGTCGGGGTGCATGCAGAAGTCTGTCTCTCTCCTTCCCCACCTCTCAATAAAAAAAAAAAGAAAGAAAGAAAGAAAGAAAAGAAAGTAGTTTATAGACATATAGATGAGATATAAAAGAAACTATAGGGAAGTGTAAGTAATTTCTAACAGTCGTGGGATTGTAGGGTCATTTTCTTCCTTTTTTTTGGTTTTCAGTCAATTTTATTAAAGTATAATTAAATACAATAAAATATACAGGTTTTATGTACACACTTTATGATTTTTAGAAAATGTATACATCCATGAAACAATCAGACAATTGAGATATAGATTAGAATGTTTCCATGAAATAATCTTTCAAGTATCTCATCCTTTTAAAAACTATTTTATTGTTATCAGATTATAGAGGTTCTTTATATAGTTTGAGTGTTTTAGTATCTTTTGTTAGAAATATTTATTGTGTCTATCTCCTCTAGTCTTTGGCTTATTATTATTTATTTATTTATTTTGTGACAGAGACAGAGAGAAATAGAGAGAAGGACAGATAGAGACAGACAGACAGAAAGAGAGAGAGATGAGCAGCATCAGTTCTTTGTCGTGGCACCTTAGTTGTTCATTGATTGCTTTCTCATATGTGCCTTGACTGGGGGCTACAGCAGACGGAATGACCACTTGCTCAAGCCAGGGGCCTTGGGCTCAAGCTGGTGAGCCTTGCTCAAACCAGATGAGCCTGCACTCAAGCCAGCAACCTTGCGGTTTTGAACTGGGTCCTCTGCATTTCAGACCATGCTCTATCTACTGCACCACGGCCTGGTTAGGCTTGTTCCCCCCCCCCTTATTTTTTTAAAATTTAATACTGTTTTTGAACAGAAATTTTAAATTTTGATGAGATACTATTTATCATATTTTCTCTTATGCTTAGTATTGTGTCCTAAAAAACCTTTACTGGCCTCCTTGTTTCATAGGTATTTTCATTTTTTTAAATTTATGATTTTAATTTATTGTGTTTACATAGATCCAAGTGTCCCACCAAATATATCTCCCCACACCCCCGTGTTCCCCTCAGCCACCCCTCTTTTTCCTCCTTCTCCCAATGCCTTCCCACCTTCCCTACAGGATTTGCTGTCCTGTTCTCTATAATGCTGTGTTATGTGTATATAACTTCACTAATCTCTTTCCCTTCTCTGATTTCATCTTCTTCTACTTTCCCTCTGACCACTTCAACCTCTGGTCCCTTTGATCCCGCCCCTGCCTCTGTTTTGTTCCTCAGTTCACATTGTTCATTGGATTCCTCAAATGAGTGGGCTCATACGATATTTGTCTTTCTCTACCTGGCTTATTTCACTTAGCACAATAGTTTCCAGGTCCATCCATGTTGTCGCTAAAGGTAAGATTTCATACTTATTTTCTGTGTTTTATTTTGGAATCTTTATAATGTTAGTGTTTCTGTTTATGGTCCATCCTCCACTAATATTTTTGTAGGATGTGAGGTAGGGTCAAGGATTACTCATTATAATCCCAAACAGATATCACATTGCTCTATCACCACATGTTGAAAAGACTATGCTTTCCCCATTAAGTTAATTGGCTATAAATGTTGATTCTTTTTCTGGTTTCTTCATGCTATACACTTGATATATTTATTACCCCTCACCTCAGTACTGCATTGTCTTCAGCTGCATAGTAAATCTCAAAATCAAGTAGTGCAAATCCTTCAATTTCATTGTTTTAAAATGGTTTGACTTTTTTAGATGCTTTTTTATGTATAAATTTTAGATTCACTGTCAATTTATAAAATAACAAACAAACCAATAAAAATTCTTAGAGTCTTGATTGGAATTGTATTTAACCTGTAAATAAATTTGGATAATTGTTTTTACAACAAGATTGAGTATTTCAATTCATAAACACAGTACATTTTAAAATTTATTTAAGATTGCTTTATTTTCCTTCAGTAATATTTTGTATTTTTCTGTGTATAGATTTTATACATCTCTTGTTAAATTAATTACTAAGTATTTTATGTTCAAAACCAATTTAAATAGCAATTTAGCAGTTTTCTTATATTGTTTATTGTTAACATATAGAAATGTAATTGATTTTTTCATATTGACTTTTTATTTGCCAGATTCATAAATTCACTTAACAATTGTATTAATTTAAAAATACATTCTTTGACTTTTCTACTGAAATAATTTCCACCTTTATTTAGAGACAGTTTTAATGCTTTTTTATCTCTCCAAGATTTATTCCTTTAATTTTTTCCTTAAATTATTACATCAGCTAGAGCCTTCAGTTCAATATTAAAATGAAAGTGGGGAGAACAGTCAAGTTTTTTTTCTGATCTTAGGAAGAAAGCATTCAGTCTTTAAAATTAAAAGAGGCTCAGTACTAAGTAAAAATATGCCTCATGTTTAAAAAATAAATATTTCAAAACAGCAATGGAATTAAACAAAGTTCTATAAGTTTTTATTAAAATATAGTTAATATGCAATAATAGTTCCAAGTGTACAACAAAGTTATTCAAATTTATAGAGCTAAGTGATCACCACAATAATTCTAGTAACTATTATACACCCAACAAAGTTATTGACTATATTCTCTATGTTGGGCATTACAGTTCCATAACTTACTTATTTTATAACTGGAAATTAGTGTCTTTTATTCACCTTCATGTTCTCCATCCTTCCCCCCATCATCTTTTTCCTCTGTAAATATCAGTTTGTTCTCTATATTACAAGTTTGTTTCAATTTATCACTTTGTTTGTTTTTTAGTTCCAACATATAAGTGCACTTTTGGTGACATGGCAATTTGGTACAACCACTATGAGAAACAGCATGAAGTATCCTAAAAAATTTAAAAATAGAACTACCATATTTCATTTCTCAATATCCTACTGAAGAAAACAAAAACACTAATTCAAAAAGATAGATGCATCTCTGTGTTCTTTGCAGCATTATTTAAAATACTCAAGATATGGAAACAACCTGTCTTTTAATAAATAAATGGATAAAGAATGTTACACATGCATGCAAATGCACACATGCACACTGACATAGTGGAATATTACTTAGTCATACAAAAGAATGAAATCTTGCCATTTGTGAAAACATGGATTGGACCTAGAGGGTATTTATTATGTTAAGTAAAACAAGTCAGACAGAGATGGACAAATAGCATAAGATTTCACTTATATGTAATTTCTATTTCTCTGATATGCTCTAATTTTGGAATAATGGTTATGCTGGCCTCATAAAATGAGTTGTGATGAGTTTCCTCTACTTTTTGAGAGGCCATGCATAAAGTTGGTGTAATATGTATATATAAAATTTAATAGAATTCATTAGTGACTTTATCTGGGCCCAGAGACATCTTTTTAGGGTACTTCATAAAATTAATATTGCTATGAATTTAATATCTTTATGACATATATAGGACTACTCAGATTTTGTATTTTCATTGTTTTGACCGGTACATTGTGTTTTTCAAAGAATTTGCACTATTAAATCCAAGGGGCACCCTTTCCCCTTAGCAGTGCTTTGGCATTCTAACTCTGAAATTCTAAGATCTCTGTTTTTTAGCTTAGATCCCAAAATCCACTCAACCAAAGGGCTGGTATTGATCTTATCAAAAGTTGAATTAACTGGAGATTTGGTTATAGCTTCCATAATTCAATTTTGGCTTCAGATGCTGTGAAGATAAAATCAAGTTTTCTTTCCCTGCAGGTGAAGCTGAGACCAAATACCTCAAGGTTTCTGGGTCCCAAAACTGCAAGTAGTCGAGTCCATTTGATTACAAAGCAGTCTGGGTTCTCAGCACTTGGGATGACCTCCTACTGTCTGCCAGATACACAAACACTCCAAAAATAAGAGTGAGTCTTCTCTCTGCTTTTAGCCTTGCCTCTGTTTACTTTATAAAATATCCATAGAAATAATTGCTTTTCAGAGAAAGTTATATTTGCTTACAAGGAGATAATTAAAAACAATGACAGATTTTTTTTCTTATGATGAAAGAAATCTTAATCTTGTACAAGACAGAAACACAGTCAAGATAAATAATAGTTACTTCACTTTATTGGCATATCACTACTTGTTAAATAACTTCAGAAATTTTTTGTACTTTGAAATCAGTAAACATAAAGACAGTGACAAGAACACATTTAAATAGTTTAAAATTAAAATATCCTACTTAATAAAGATATACTTGTCATATAATTACATATATCTCTTTAATATTGTGACATAACTATATTTGTATATCCAAAATTTATTTTAGACTAATATGTAAAAATGGCCCTATATTTTGTCTGTTGTAATAAGATACATATCATCAATTTTTAATACATAATTATGGTATCTGATGACTTCTCATGATTTAAAAATTTAAATTTTCTCACTTTCATGTTTTTATGCTATATCTTTCATTCATTATTATGATAGTACTAAGGTATTTAATTTTATGCATTCCCATTTTGTTAAGATGGTTTCTGTGTTACTAAAAACCAAAGTTGCTGTTTCCTATTCTTTATTAAATTTGTGTAATTCTTTACAATGCAGGTTTTCTGTTCTATATTTGGAATAAAAAGAATGCTTGTCTTTTACTGTTTTTCCATTTTCTTTCTTTCTTCATTATATGTAGGCTTTGTAAATCCACAGAAACAGGAATAATTAGTTTTCCTGAACAGTTGTAATACTAAATTTTCCATAAACAGTTAGTGGAAAGATTGCTTCAAAAAACTCGCTTTATTTTTCCTATAATTTCACCTGATAGCTTTCTATCAATCCCTCTATAAATCACAGGGATTCTACAATTCTTTAGCTTTTGCTGTTTCTCTTTATTGTTTAGTGAAACCACCAACCACAGTGCTTCTCAAAATGTAGTGAATAGCGGAAACAATTCCAGATATGAATACAAAACTGTCTGGGTTCTCAGCACTCTGGATGGCCAGGTAGACCTAAGACGTCTCTGACTAACTATCATGCAGAGTGGGGTCCCTTGCTACCACTGTGTGAGGGAAAAACAAGCAGATGGTCTATTTAGTTAGAGTTCCACGTGTTGCAGTTGTCAACCAGACCCAGAAACATCACAGCCGAGGGGATGTAAATCACCATTGTTGCAAATAACCCTGAACATTTTATTATATGGGAATGTTTATAAGCAACTATAGTATTTATTCTGCCATAAAATAATATTTAGGCTGACATCTTGGAAATATAGTGAAGTCAAGTTACTACAAACTTCTAACTTCAAGAAGATTGCATCTTATAATAAAGCTGAGAAGTAGAAGAAAAGTTGTTTTCAAAGTCCAATAGTTGTTTTCTACTGGAATTGTAGGGTATTATGTAGTACAGAGAGCAGTGGTCTGCAGTGAGATAAAAATAGGGCTTTAACAACAAGAAAAGGGTAAGAAAAGATTGGATGATTGAGTTTGACTTTGAATATTTAAATGTTATTTCCAACCTGGTACTTCTAGTTTCGACCATGAGCCCTGGTCTTGGGGGGGGGGGGGTGATAAATAATAAATGGCACCTGTTTTGTTATGATATGTTATATTACACATGGTTGCACACCTCACCTACTTTTACCTTTTTGTGTGTGTGTGACAGAGATAGAGACAAAGAGAAGGAGAGATAGGAACAGATAAACAGGAAGGAGAGAGATGAGAAGCATGAATTCTTCACTGCGGTACCTTCATTGTTCATTGATTGCTTTCTCGTATGTGCCTTAACTGGGGGGCTACAGCAGAGTGAGTGACCTCTTGCTCAAGCCAGTGACCTTGGGCTCAAGCTGGTGAGCTTTGCTCAAACCAGATGAGCCTGTGCTCAAGGCGGTGACCTCGGGAGTTTCGAACCTGGGTCCTCCGTGTCCCAGTCTGACACTATCCACTGCGCCACCGCCTGGTCAGGCTCACCTACTACTATCTTTATGGCCATTTAAAGTAGTTATTGATAACAATGCTTCAAATAATGAGTTGATACATAACCACTTAACACTAATGTAATTTATAAGTTGTATTTCCAGCCTCTAAAATAACAATTTAGACTTGTGAAAGAGTTAATATTATGTGTCAACTTTACTGGACCATGAGGTGCTCAGATATTTGGTTAAATATTATTTTGAGTGTGTCTGTAAGTCATTGTTTCTGTATGTCATTAACATTTGAATATGTAGACTGTGTTAACTTAAAAAACACAAAGGAATAAAAGCATTTATTTGAACAAAGGAGGGACCGTAATCCAGGAAGCACAGATTCAGGTAACAACCTAAATAGTGCTCTGATGGTAGCAAAGAAAAGAAGGGTTTATAAAGGAGGAAATAACACACCAGCACTGTTCTCATGCAGGTCCGCCATGTAAATGAAAGGTATGGGCTAGGTCAGATGGAATTGGTTAAGCCCATTATAGAAATGGAGGATCCTGGTTATTAAAATGAATTTGTTTCTTTAAAAATGAAGAATGCAGATGGTCTGGTTGTCTTGAGCAGGAGCAAGTAAAGTCTGTATTTATCCATGGAGCAGCTGTTGATTCAGGGTTTTGCCATTTGGTATCGAGCTGGATTTAGCAACAGGTCAGTAACTTCACAGTAGTTCCAAGAACTGAGACATGAAACATGTACAGGCCCCATTTCCTCAAAGACCTTCATTTTAAGTGGCTCTCTTAACAATGCTTATTGCATTTTTTTTCTTGAATAAAGCTGACTGCCTTTCCCATTATGGATGGCTTTATTCAGTCAGGGAAAGGCCTGAATAGAAGGAAAATGCTGAGTAAAGGAAAATTTCTCCGATAGTCTTCAAGATGGGACCTCAGTCTTCTCCTATCTTTGGACTCACACTCAGATCGGAACTTTCACCATTAGCTCTCCTGCTTCTCAGGCTTTAGAAAGGGACTGAAACTACACAACCATTTCTCCGGGTCTGCAGCCTTCTGACTGCAGATCTTGGGACTTTTCATGCTCCATAACTGCATAACCCAATTCCTTATAATAAAATCTATTCTCTCATATATAGATATAGATGATATATATAGATATTTAGCTAAACTAAAAATAAAAGGCCTTTCATTGTGAGAGGAACATGTACTCTTTGAAATCAACAAGAATAGCTATTTGGGAATCATTAATTCAGGCAGACGCCCAAATAATATTCTGATTGAATGACAAAGACCATGGGTATTGATGAGAAGGGGTAGTTGAACAATTGCATCAATAAAAGAAATGCATTGTATTTGGTGCAGATAATGCAACATAGTGATTGTTTATTCTATACAATGTTTTTAAATTTTAGTCGAAGAGCCATTTAGTAGTCATAACTGCTTTCTTATAATCTTTGCCAAAAGTTCTTTTGGCAAAAAAGTTGCTTAGGCCCAACTTGAAAGTTATTTTGCCCTGTTTTTAATATTCAAAGATTTGAGGCATATGGTATGCAAGGTAGTTCTTCAGACATGGCAGCTCTGGCTTCATTTTAAAGTGATTCCTTTTATATTATTGTTCAATATGTGTATCTATATCTATATCTGTATCATCTATATCTATCTATATCTCTATCTATATCTATCTATCTATCTATCTATCTATCTATCTATCTATCTATATCTACATCTATAACCTATCTATGTACCTATATATCTGAGTGGTCCCTAAATGCAATCCTATATATCCCTATAAGAGAAACTCAGAGGGAAGTCTGACAAGAAAAAGAGGAGAAAGTGGCCAGAGGGACAGATATTGAGTGATGTGATCACAAGCTAATGGATTCTGACAGCCATCAGAAGCTGAACGATTCAAGGAACAGATTCTTCTTAAGAGCATCCCGAAGGTGCATGCCTCTGCCAGCACCTTCATTTCTGCTCAGTAAAACTAATTTCAGATTCCTGTCCTCGAGAACTGGAAATTTCTGTTGTTTTAAACAAGTTTGTGGTAATTTATTACAGCAATGACAGAAATCTACTATTTTTAGTGTCAATATAATTCTCTCTTTTTGCTGGTTTTCTTTTGTATTGATTTACAGATAAGCAGGATATGTGAGAAAAGAAGGATATTTTTATTTGTTAGGTATAACCTTGTGCCTGGTACAATGCACAGTATTCAAAATACACTATCTCCTTCCCACACCTTCCCTGGGTATCTTGTTGAAATGAGAAAGTGGTTATCAAGGAGACCCGTAGCTCTTCAGATGTCTGCTAGCACAATGACATCATTATCATTCTCAATGGCTATCCAGAGCTCCATGCACGGAATACAGTTGGTTGGCCTTATAGTAAATCTAGCTAAAGAAGAATTATGTTGGCTAGTACTGTATTTTAAATAAATTTAGACTTGAAGAATTTTTGGCAAGAAATGATCTTGGTTTCTTATACTTCAGAGTTTGTGCTACTCATTACTGATTACCACTATTAACTTCATAAAATCAGACTTCTACTTTGGTCTCTGAAGACATTTCAGTGTGTGACTCTGACCTGAATAATTCAGCCCGAATTCAACAAAGCCATATCACCTCTTTTATGATTTTTCCCTAATTACCAATTATATTATGGCTTTTTCTTCTTACAGTTTTTTCTTCTTTTTATTCTTTAAGTACTTTTACTTTATTTTTATGCAGTTTTATTGAGTTATGACTGACAAATAAAAGAGGTATATAGGTATATATTTAACATGTAAAAGTGATTGTTGGGCAAATGAGTTTGTAAAATTTGTATGTAAGGCCAGTGGCCACTGCTGTCATGGCCATTTATATGCAGGTTCTCATTGAGTTCAGACAGAAGGTAAAGAGAGAGTGGAGCCAAAAAAATGGTGGGCACTCTTTTATTAAAGTCTTGCACCAGCTGGTGAACAAACACACAGAGAAAACACATCCCTTTTATTCATTCACAGCTCCCAAAGCCCTGACACATTCTCTGGTTCCACACTCAGGAGAATCTTCTCCGGTTCTTCCTAGAATCAAAGGCCCCTCCAGTCTTAGCGAAGTTTGCAAAGCCTCTGAGCTCTGGTTCCCCATCTGCACACCTTCCCTTTCCCTGCCATCATGGCTTCTTCTTCAGCACTCTGCATTCTCTCTCCCTTCTCTCACTCTGCAAACATGGCTTCTTTCTGCCTCTTTTCTTTCTTTCTCTTTTCAAAACTTTCTGGCATGAAAACCTCTCCTCCAGCAAACATTAGCAACACAATGGTCCTTCCCAAACAGGAAGGTAATTTCAATTTCACAGACCCCATATACCTGGCACTGCCCAGCCCCCAATGCTACTATAAGTGAGCAAACATAAAAATCATATTTTACAAACTTATTTGACCAACATTTGTATTTTCTGAGTTTGCTTACTTTTATTTTTACAAAATGGTGCTGGGCAGCACCAGGTATATGTATGTGGTCTGTGAAATTGCAAACTACCTTCCTGTTTGGGAAGGGCCATTGTTTTACTAATGTTTGCTGGAGGAGAGGTTTTGCACCACAAGGTTTTGAAAAGGGGGACTGCAGAGTGCTGAAAAAGAAGCCATGTTGGCAGGGAAAGGGAAGGTATGCAGATGGGGAACCAGAGCTGAGAGGCTTTGGGAGCCCTACTGAGGTTTGTAGGGGTCTTTGATTCTAGGTGGAACCGGAGAAGAAACTCCTGGTGGTGGAACTGGAGAATGTTTCAGTGGCTTGGGAGCCCTGAATGGAAAGGGAAGTGTTTTCCTGTGTGTTTGCTCACCGGCCAGTGCGAGACTTTAATAAAGGAATGATCTACCATTTTTTTGGCTCCACTGTTTCTTTACCATCTGCCTGAATTCAATGAGAACCTCCATGTGCATGGCCACAATGGCAGCCCCTGGCCATACAATGATGGTTTGACTTATGTATACATTGTAAAATGATTGCAATAACATGTTAAATCTCACATGATTACTTTTTTTGTGTCAAAAAAGTTAAGATTAACCTAATGCTGGTGGACTTGGTCATCATCCACGGAGTCCCAAGAAAAGCATTCCAAAGACCCATGTATTTTAATTTGGGGGGGAATGAGATGAGGCTTTTGTTGTAAAAATTTTTAGGGGTTGAAATGGAAACCTGCCTATAAGTTCTCAGTGTCTTATCTCTGTCCATTCCATCAAGGAAAAAGTCCAGTTCTGTCTTCAGTAAGCACAGCAGAAAGACCAGTGTCTAAAAACTCTGTGCCATAGTTTAATCTATACCAAAGCTTTGTCCAGTCCAGGTGGTGTATTGCTCTACCCAGGCCGCACCCAGAGCCTGGACTTGGGAGTACGTGGGGCTGTTAGCTCACACAGCTCCTAGGTCTGCATGGCTGTTTGGAGAAACACAAACAAACAGGGCAAGCGCGCATTTCCAAGCAAGAACGAGAAGAGAAAAAGCTATGTTGCAAGGCTGCAATCCCCTGGAGTGTCTGAAACTGTAATTTCCTAGTGAAGCAAGCAGGCTTTTTAATGTCTGGTTCCCTTTGCTCCATTCTCTTATTAATATCTAGCTACCTACACTGACAAACCCTGTTAGTTGATTTCAAATATACAATACATTACTATAGTTACCATGTTATACATTCTGTCTCCAGAATTTATTAATCTTATAATTAAAATTTTGATCAAAGTCTTCCCTATTTTTTCACCTCAATTCCCTAGTAACCACCATCCTACTCTGTTTTTATGAGTTCACTTTTTTAGATCCTCGATGTACTGGTAAGTGGGATCATATTGTATTTCTCTTCCTTTATCTGGCTAATTTCACCAGCATAATAGTCTAGAGATATATCCATGTTGTAGTAGATGGCAGGCTTTTCTTCATTTTATGGCTTAATAAAAATGTATATCAATATCACATTTTCTTTATTCATTCAACAAGTGAAAGACATTTGAGTTCTTTCCATATCCTGTCTACTGTGAATAATAATACTGCAATAACATGGAACTACCTCCTTGAGATACTGATTTCATTTCATTTGCTTGAATACCTAGAAGTGGGATTGCTGGATCGAATGGCAGTTCTACTTTTAGTTATTTGAGAAACTACCACATTGCTTTCCAAGAAGATTGTACTAGTTTACATTCCCATCAATACTGTACAAGAGTTTCCTTTTCTTTATCCCTCACTCACATTTGTTATTGTTTCGCACGTTTTCTTAAATAATAGCCTTCCCTAATTGATGTAAGATATTATTTTAATATGGTTTTGATTTTCATTTTCCTGATGATTACTGGTGTTAAGCATCTTTTTTATCACTATTGGCCATTTGTATGTCTTTATTAGAAAAATATCTATTTAGGTTCATTGTCCATATTTTAATTAGGTTATTTTTTATTATATTGGATTGTAGAAGTTTCTTATGAATTTTAAATATTAATCCAACATATATATAATATATATAAAATATATAGTGGAAAATATTTCCTCTAATTTAGTACATTACCTTTTAATCTTGATTGTTTCCTTTCTTTTTTTTTCTTTTTTTTTTTTTAGAGAGGAGAGAGAGAGAGAGAGAGAGAGAGAGAGAGAGAGAGAGAAGGGGGAGGGAGGAGCAGGAAGCATCACCTCCCATGTGTGCCTTGACCAGGCAAGCCCAGGGTTTTTTTTTGTTTTGTTTTGTTTTTAACTTTTTTTTAATTTATTTATTCATTTTAGAGAGGAAAGAGAGAGGGAGAGAGACAGAGAGAGAGAGAGAGAAAGGAGAAAGAGACAGGGGGGAGGAGCTGGAAGCATCAACTCCCATATGTGCTTTGACCAGGCAAGCCCAGGGTTTTGAACCGGCGACCTCAGTGTTCCAGGTCGATGCTTTATCCACTGCGCCACCACAGGTCAGGCCTGTTTCCTTTCTTATACATAAATGTTTAGTTTGTTCTAGTACTATTCATTTTGTTTCACTGCTTGTGCTTTTGGTATCATATCCAAGAAATCATTACTAAGACAAGGAGTCAAGAAGATTTTCTCCTGATTTCTTCTTGAATTTTTATAGTGCCAGGTCTTAAATTTAAGTATTTAATCTACTTTAAATTGAATTTTGTATACAGTGTAAAATAAGATTTTTTGTGTATGATGTAAGATAAGGGTACAATATCATTCTTTTTTATATAAACTTTATTTATTTATTCATTTTAGAAAAAAGAGAGAGAGAGAAGGGGGAGAAGCAGGAAACATTAACTCCCATAAGCGCCTTGACCAGGCAAGCCCAAGGTTTCAAACCGGCGACTTCAGTGTTCCAGGTTTGATGCTTTATTCACTACATCACCATAAGTTAGGCCCAACTTTATTCTTTTACATGTGAATATCCAGTTTTTCTAGCACCGTTTATTAAACATCCTATGTGTTCTCCAATGAGTGTTATTGATTACTTTGTCAAAGATTAATTTACTATATACACATGTTTTTTGGGGGGAGTTCTCTTTTCTGTTAGACTAGTCCATGTGCCTATTTTTATGCCAGTACCATACTGTCTTGAGTATTATAACTTTGTAATATAATTTGGAATTAAATCTTACCTTTTGCAAAAGCATGGATGGACCTAGTATTCATTAAGATAAGTGAAATAAGTCAGTCTGTCAGAGAAATGCAAGTACAGTACCATTTGATTTCACTCATATTTGGAATCTAACAGACAAAATAAATTAACAAAGAAACATACTCATACATAGAAAGTAGGCTGACAGCTGTTAGGGAGAGTGGTCGGATGAGGGAGGTGAAAGGATAGAGCAAAAAAGGACAAAAAAAAAACCCTCATGGACACACAAAATAGTGTGATAATTGCTCAGAATTGGGGGATGTGCAGGAGGGTATTGGAGTAAATGGACGAAGAGTTGACTTGGGGGGTGGGTATACAATATAGTGTACAGAAATGAGTTATAGAATTGGGCACCTAAAACCTATATAATTATGTAAACAGTGATTACATTTAGTAAAAAAACGAGTTATGTCGACAATTTTTTACACCTGCTAAAAATTGTTTTAGCTATTTGTGGTGTTTTATGTTTCCATACAAATTTTAGAATTATTATTTTTTATGTAAATAGAAAATGCCATTGGAATTTTGATAAAGATTGCATTTGATATGTGTGGATAGCCTTAGATAGTGTAAATATATAACAAAATTAATTCATCCAATCTATGACATGAAATATATTTCCATTCATTTGTGCCTTTTTAATTTTTAACAAATATTTTGTAGTTTTCAGTGTACAGATATTTTGTTGCCTTATTTAAATTTATTCCTAGGTATTTTATTCAGATGCTAATGTAAATGGGCTTGTTTTCTTTTTCAGATAATTCATTGTATATAGTAATGCAACTATTGTTTTATACTGATTTTTCATTTTGTAACTTTGCTGAAGTTATTAGTTCTAACAATTTTTTAGTGGAATCTTTAGATTTTTTTCTATATATATAGCATTGCCATCTGCAATGAGAGGCAATTTTAATTTTTTCTTTCTAATTTGGATGTCTTGTTTTCTTTTTCTTACCTAATTGCTTTGGCTAAGACTTCCAGTATTGTGTTGAACAGAAATGGTTAAAGTGGATATTCTTACCTTCTTTCTGGTCTTAAAAGAAAACTTTTCAGCTTTTGTTCCTAATTTGTTGAGAATTTTTGTCATAAACAGATGTTGAATTTTGGTAACTGACTTTTCTAGATCTATTAAAATAATTATACCATTTTTTTATCCTGCATGCTGTTAATGTGGTATATTACATTTATTGACTTTCATATGCTAAATATCATTGTATCTCAGGAATAAGTCCCACTTGATCATAAGGTATGATTCTTTCAATGTGCTATTGAATTTGGTTTGTTAGTATTTGATTGAGAATTTTTATGTCTATGTTCATCAAGGATACTTAGAATGTTTTTTTCTTGTAGTGTCCTTGTCTGACTTTGGTATCAGGGTAATGCTCTCCTTGAAATACGAGTTTGGAAGTGCTTCCTTCTTTTCAAATTTTTGGAAGTACTTGAGAAAAATTGGGATTAATATATTTTTTAAATTTTGGTAGAATTTGGCCCTGGCCAGTTTGCTCAGTGGTAGAGCATCAGCCCAGCATGTGAATGTCTCAGGTTTAATATATAGTCAGGGCACACAAGGAGAAGAGACCCTATGCTTCTCCACCCCTCCCCCTCTCCCTTCTCTCTCTTTCTCTCTCTCTTTCTTCTCTTCCTGCAGCCATTGCTCTGTTGGAGCAAGTTGGCCCCAGGCACTGTGGATTGCTCCATGGCCTGGCCTCAGGCAATAAAATAGCTTGGTTGTTGAGCAACCAAACCATGTGTCAGATGGGCAGAGTATCACCAGGTCACGGGCTTGTTGAGTGAATCCTGGTCAGGTCAAATGCTGGAGTCTGTCGCTCTGCCTCCCCATTCCTCACAAAAGAAAAATTTTTTAAAAGTTTGCAAGAATTCATTAGTGATACCATTCAGTCTTGGGATTTCTTTTGTTATTGTTGGGAGGGTTTTAAATACTGACTAAATCTTCTTAGTATCATAGTTATTGATCTGTTTGAATTTTATATTCTTCATGATTCACTCTTGGAAGGTTGTATGGGTCTAGGAAATTACCATTTCTTTTAGGTTTCTCAACTTTTGGAATATATTTGTTCATAGTATTTTCTTATGATCTCTTGTGTTTTAGTAGTATCATTTAAAATGTCTCCATTTTCATTTCTAATTATATGAATATTCTCTTTTTTTACTTTAGTTTAGCTAATGGCTTATCAATTTTATCATTCTTAGATTTTAATTCTTAGATTTTAAATAAATCTTTTCTATTATTTTCTGGTCTCTATTTTATTTATTTTTGTTTTGTTATTAGTTATTTTCTTTCTGTTGCTAATTTGGGCTTAATTTGTTTTTTCTGTTTTCTTTCCCTGAGATGTAACATTCAGTTTTTTAATTGAGATTTTTTTTCTTAATGCAGACATTTATTACTATAAACTTTCCTTTATCTGCTTTCCAAAAGTTTTTATATGCTCTGTTTTATTTTTTTGTCTCAAGATGTTTTATGATTTTCATTTTGATACAATTTTTTGAACCATTGGTTGTTTAGTAGTGTGTTGCTTAATTTCCATAAATTGTGAATTTCCCAGTTTTCTACCTCTTACTGATTTTTTGTTTTAGACCACTCCACAAGGGCGCATTCATAGAGATAGTTGTAAAAGAGGGCAAAAACTAAGCCATGTAAAATATTTGGAGATACCCATGTGCCATTTGGGAAGTTCCTAAGGTGAGGTATCCCATGTGACTTGTAGGTCAGAGACTAGATGGAGTCTAAAACACTGTTAGTAAGACCCATGCCTTTTGTTCAGTTTGGAGCTCTGGTTGCTACTATAAATACCTACTTCTATTCCGTGGTTTTTGTCTCTTCCAATCACTTAGCTTGCTAATCCCCTTGGTATTTTATGTGAGGCAAGAAAGAAGTGGGCCTCTTTGGCTGTATTCTGCAGTGGGAGATGCCAGATACTCACTTGCTATGTTCTCACTTCCCCCCTGAGTAAAGTAACTGACCAAGGGAGACTCTTTTGGCACTGAGCTGTGCCACCTTGAGAAAACAGTGACGCAGGTGAAATGAAACTATTTTTACTTTTTTCAACGCATTTATTCTTGCATTTCTGCTCCAGTGGTGCTCTGGAACTTAACTTCTGGACTCCTGAATTTCCATAAAGCTCTTCTAGTCTATAGGTGATTGTCAAAACTGATATTTTTGGGGCATAATGCCTGAAAACTCCTAACCTGCCTGCCATCTATTGTTCTCTTGTACTTTTAATTAATTAAATATGCAAACCTCACATTTTTGGCTCTTCTCTGCAACATCCAACATGCTGCTCCAATGGCATGAAATGTCTTTTTTTTTTACAGAGACAGAGAGAGAGTCAGAGAGAGGGATAGATAAGGACAGACAGACAGGAACAAAGAGAGATGAGAAGCATCAATCATTAGTTTTGATGCTCTATCCACTGCGCCACTGACTGGTCAGGCTGGAAGGTCTTAATTGCTCCTAATTCCAACTCACCTCAGTATTCAGTTTAAAATTTATCTGTACTATGAAACCTTACGCTGCTATTTTCTACCTAACTCATGTGGCCCTTCACAAGCTGTCATGGTATAAATTACTATATTATAATTCTTAACATTATATATAATATATAATAATTATATACAGTAACAGCCTGACCAGGCGGTGGCACAGTGGATAGAGCATCAGACTGGGATGCAGAAGACCCAGGTTTGAGACCCCAAGGTCGCCAGCTTGAGCGCGGGCTCATCTGGTTTGAGTAAACCTCACCAGCTTGGACCCAAGGAGGCTGGCTTAAGGGGTTACTTAGTCTGCTGAAGGCCCACAGTAAGGCACATATGAGAAAGCAATCAATGAACAACTAAAGTGTCGCAACGAAAAACTAATTGATGCTTCTCATCTCTCTCTGTTCCTGGCTGTCTGTCCCTATCTGTCCCTCCCTCTCTCTCTGACTCTCTATCTGTCTTTGTAAAAAAAATAAAATAAAATAAAATAAAAGATATATATATATATATATATATATATATATATATATATATATATATATATAGTAAAAGAGTTAGTTAGTTTAAATGGTAATCTATGGGACTATATTAGGGACTATATTACTGTGCATAAAATAAGGAATGCCTATATCTGTCTAGAAATTAGATAAGTACATTTTTAGGACAGAAAAGTATAATTATTAAGATAAAGTGAAAGTAAAGCTAGTTGGAGGAGAACTAAGCAGTATATGAGCCAATGTGTATAATGAAAATGGAGGGATACTTTACCAGAAATGCAAAAAGTAACTTCCAATTCAGGGTGGCAGAGGTGTAGATGACTGGGTAGACTATGCCAGAATGCAGAGGATTTACAAAGTCTCAACTTGCTGCAGGTGACTTATGGAGTGAAGTGGAAGGCACTGCTATGACTGGCTTCCAAGGGGAGCTGTCATACCACTCAGAGGAAGCTTTTGTGTTACTGTGAAATTTGAACTTTTACCACAAAAGTGGGAAAAAATGTTTTGTAGAGGAATGAAGTTCCCACTGCACCACTTATTCTTTGAATATACTTATCCCAATACACAGTACGGATGGACCTGTATTCTACATCAGGAGTTGGCAAGTTTTCCTGTAAAAACCCAAATATTAAGTATTTGGGTTTTGGTGGGTCATAGCCCAGTCTCTAATCTAAGTGCACAACTCTGCTGTTGTAGTGCAACTTTAACCATAGACAGTACATCCATAAGTGGGGATGTTTGTGTTCCAATCAAACTCTATTTCCACGAGCTGGTGGTAAGAAATTTTAGCCTGCCTGTAGGCCATACTAATTCACAATTTTGAGAAGAAAAATCACAAAAAAATATCAATTTTTTTTTCTTGTCTTCTTCTGGGATTGTTTTAAATGTAGACCTCCATCCAATACCTATAAACTTCAAGTATCTTAAAAGAAAATCTTAGACAAAAATAAAAACACATTCTTTTTCTTAAAAGAAAAAAATTTATTTTTATTTATTTTATAAAATGGGAGAGAGAAAATGAAAGAGAGAGAGAGAAAAAAAGGGGGAGGAGTAGGAAGCATCAACTCCCATATGTGCCTTGACCAGGCAAGCCCAGGGTTTTGAACTGATGACCTCAACATTCCAGGTTGATGCTTTATTCACAGAGCCACCATTGGTCAGGCAACACATTTCTTTAAAAATGCATAAATAGCCTGACCAGGCAGTGGCGCAGTGGATAGAGTGTCAAACTGGGATGTGGAGGACCCAAGTTCAAGACCCCAAGGTTGCCAGCTTGAACCCAAGGTCGCTGGTTCGAGCAGGGGGTCACTCAGTATGCTGCAGCCCCCCGGTCAAGGCACATATGAGAAATCAATCAATGAACACTAAGGAGCCGCAACAAAGAATTGATGTTTCTCAGCTCTCTCCCTTCCTGTCTATCTGTACCTATCTGTCCCTCTTTCTTACTCTCTCTGTCTCTGCCACACAAAAAATGCATAAATAGCAAACAAAACAAGAACTAACAGATAGATATCACATAAAAGATTACTCTGAGAAATCAAAGTAAATGTTATCTAGTTAAATGATATCATTGCAATAAACAAGCAAAAATAAATTATTCTAATCTAAACAGGTTGATCAGAAGACTCCAACGACTAGATGTTATAGTCAATTTTTTTACATTTACAGAAAATAAAGCAGAAAAAATAATACAGCAATTACCTACTCAGGGAAAAAAATCATGTTACTTATAGGAGTAAATGAAATTAAATAAGTGGTCAAAATTTTCTATAACATTATGTTTTAAAATATTGAAAAAATATTTACAAGTGTTTCATGGAAACAAGTTTATGAATAAATTTTAAAAATTAATCCAGCTCACAATTTTTTAAAGAGTAAAAAATATGCAAGCACTCCACATATTTTCAATATTTTTATGTTGAAAAGTGAATAAGATTATCAGTAAGATATGGTATAGGAAGAAGAGTAATGAAAAACAAAATCAGAAACATTGCTCCAAATTTTGTTTTCAAATGGTTATAAAAAGAATACAAATATCAAGCTTTTTAAAATAAAAAAAATGTATAATGACAAAAATTAACCATCTGGATTGAAAATTTTAGTATTTCAAAAATATGGGAAATTGGTAGGGAAAATGATACAGAAGCCTGCAAAATGTATTTTTCCTAAAGAATGATACAGTAAGATAGTCATTATAGAACTTTATAGTTTTGGTATTTTGATGAAAAAACATAAATTTTAACTATTAGACTCTTGACTTACCACAAAATAACATAAAATGTATAATTCTTAAATTATTTAAGAAAAAATTTTATTTGTCCAGATTATATGGTTAAAAATTCCCAAAATGTTTATTTGTCAAAATAGAAATAAAGGCCCTGGCCGGTTGGCTTAGTGGTAGAGCGTCAGCCTGGTGTGCAGAAGTCCCGGGTTCGATTCCCAGCCAGGGCACACAGGAGAAGCGCCCATCTGCTTCTCCACCCCTCCCCCTCTCCTTCCTCTCTGTCTCTCTCTTCCCCTCCCGCAGCCGAGGCTCCATTGGAGCAAGGATGGCCCGGGTGCTGGGGATGGCTCCTCGGCCTCTGCCCCAGGCGCTAGAGTGGCTCTGGTCGCAACAGAGTGACACCCTGGAGGGGAAGAGCATCGCCCCCTGGTGGGCAGAGCGTCGCCCCCTGGTGGGCAGAGCGTCGCCCCCTGGTGGGCGAGCCAGTGGATCCCGTTCAGGCGCATGCGGGAGTCTGTCTGACTGTCTCTCCCCGTTTCTGGCTTCAGAGAAATACAGAAAAAAAAAATAGAAATAAAATTTGCATGTATAGAACAGAAAATACAAATAAGACAATACTATATATCTAAAACTATGAGATGGGCGACAGCCAAAATAGTAAGCAGAAATAATTTATAGTAATAAGGCGTGTTAATATTCACCTAAATGTATGTTAAAATAAGAAACCAAATGATCCAATAAAACTAAAATAAAATAAATATTTAAAATGGATAAATTAGTTATTAAAAAATATAGATGGGTAAATCTGAGTTCTGGTTTTCTTATTCATAACAAAATTATAGAAATCTCTCAAAAGACTAAGCAAGAAAAATGAGACATTAATCTTAGAACACAACATATGGGACTTTGTACTGCCTCCTCATATCAACTGCAAAGAAGCTTCCTCTCCCTTATCTCCTTCCTATATTATGTGAAAGATTAAAGTACATTTTTAGGAAAACTGAAATAAAATGCCCCAGAGTATAACATATTTCTGCAATGAATCATTCACAGTAAAAAATGACTAATTCATTATGTGTCTTCTCAACTGTTAGGTTCATAATTTAAAATTATTACATGATTAGATTTCATCTTCATATGTTTGCCCAATTTTCTTTTGTGTTTTTTACATATTTTTTTCAAAATTTATTTATATTGTTAGAACATAAATACTTATCCATTTTCAGATGTTATATTTGAAGTTGATATTTTAAAATAAAAGAATTTAAATAATTACTTAATCCTGTTTTGACTAAAACATTGAAATTGTGGCTTGGTCAGAGTAATGGCGTGGTAGGAATTGATACCGATAAATCTCCCCAAAAACTCAACAAGATCTTCAACCAGAAACAGAAAAACCTATCCTTGGAGCCTTCAGATGTTTCGCAACACACCCGAAGGTATGGTCGAGTGAAAGATTGGCTAGATATATGGTCAAACCCTGGGGGAAATAGGGAGTAAGAAATGCTCCACTTTCCTCGCTAACCTAAACAGGGCAGCTTTCACTGGGAACTGAGAATATAGAAACTAAGGCAGGCAAAGGGAGTGAATAGATCCAGGCCACAGTACAAACGGCTGAACCAGGCTGTGGCACGCAGATACAAGCCGAGGAAAAACCCGGGCAATTCAAGCTAACATGCGCACCAAACCCAGACAAAGAAAGACAAGTGGGGCAGCAATTTTTCCCATCTCCTGGTCAGCGCACGTGGATAGTGGGCGAGAGATTCCTCCGAACACCTCAGGGGTGGGCGCCGCCCGTGCTAACCCACAGAGAGGCAGAGTCATAGGCCTTTGTGTGGGCTGAAAGCGGAATCTCCGAAGAGCCCCAGCGCCCTGAGGGGGCCACGCACGAAGAGGGAGCTAGAGCCAATTCCAATGCTGGAACTTTTCTGTACGGGTGGAGGGCTTTCTCGAAGTGAGAGGCGGCTGGCCTGATATCCTGGTCAGCTCGCACAGAGAGTGGGCAGGAGATTCCTCCGAGCACCTCAGGGGTGGGCGCCCATGTTATCCCACAGAGAGGTAGAGTCAGGGGCCTGTGTGTGGGCCAAAAGCGGAATCTCCGAACCGCCCCAGCGCCCTGAAAAAGCCGCACATGGGAACAGAGCTAGAGCCAATTCCAACACTGGAACTTTTCCGTGCGGGCAGGGGTTTCACTCAAAGTGTGATGCGGCTGGTCTGAGATCCTGGTCAGCGCACATGGAGAGTGGGCAAGAGATTCCTCCGAACACTTCAGGAGTGGGCAACTGTGTTATCCCACAGAGGGGCAGAGTTAGAGGTCTCTGTGTGGGTGGAAGCCCTGCCTGCTTATGCTAGCAGCTCTAACTGACTGAGCCTTACTCAGAGTCCTGTGCTGAGTGGGAATAGAGTGGGGAGTTGCCAACTCTTTGAGCCTCTTACTATCCAGGCAGAGGCAGCAGCAACCCCATAGCTGGATTATCAGGCTTCTAATTGTGGAAGGAAAGACTAGGAGAGAGGCTCCAGGAACACGGACCCTCTCACTGTCGGAGCCTATAAACGCGAATGAGCCTCGACTGCCAACGAGACTGAAGCCCAATACATGACATCGCCATAGAGAATTATCAACTGCAAACCTCTACCAGAGCATGCCACAGGGGCAGAACCCGGGATACAAAGTCACCGACCAGAAAGAGAGACAGAAAAGAAAAAGCAAGACGATAACCTCTCAAACTCAAGAATAATCCGCAGACTTTATAACCTATCCCATTTTATTATATTTGTTCGTCTGTGTCTCTTATCTTCATTCTTGATTTTTTTTTTTCCTCTTCCAATTTGGTCGTTTAATTCTCTGCCGGTCTTACTCTCTCCTCTCTTTGAACTACACTACACATAAGTGTTACATCTCCCATTATCTTTTCTTTCCTCTTCCTTTTACTCTATGAGGGTTGCACTCCAAAACCCTTAACTCTCTTTCTCTTTCCTCGTTTTTCTTTTTTCTTCTTTTAGTGTTTTCGTCTTTTCTCTCTCTCTCTCTCTCTTTTCTCCCTCTATATTAGTCTCTTCCCTTCTCCTTTACATCCTCTCTCATTCAAACCTAAATAACGAACAAATTATCTTATCTGGGCTCAAACTTATGTTTGTGGCATTTTGGGGGTTTTTACTTCACCTTTTTAACTCACTAGCAGTGCTCCCATCCCTGGCTCTCCATTTTATCTAGTTCTTGTTCCACTAAATACAATAGTAATTTTTTAACCCCCCCCCCCTTTTTCCTGTTTCCCTCTTATTCCTCTCATCATAACTCTTAGTTAGCCAACACCTAAAAGCAAATCATTTTATTCTTGACCCAAATTTTTTCCTTATTTGCTTTTTTTGGGTCTATACCACCCCCCTTTTATATATATATATATATATATATATATATATATATATATATATATATATATATATATATTTTTTTTTTAAATTTATTTTTCTTTTTCTTTTTTACTTTTTCCTTTACCCCTTTCTTACTTCTCCCCAATTCAGGCCCTCCATTACAGGTATTGTTTGTTCTATTTAGTACAATATAATTCACAGTTCACCACAAGATTTTATCAAGAAAGAGGGGAGAGGAGAGGGAAAAAAAAGGAGGGGAAAGAATAATTCCCTTTTTTCTCAAATTTTTATTTTATTTTATTTTTCTTTATTTAATGATTAATTTAAAAAAAACTCAATTTTTTATTTTTTTAACTTTTTATTCTTTATTAAATCTCATTAATACTATCAACAAAACCACCTTCAGATGCCATTAAAGAAGAGAAAATCGAATATCATGGATATAAAAGAAAGAGAGGCAACACAGATAGATGAGGAAAAATCTATGGAGAAAAAATTTAAGATATTGGAAACCTTGGCGTTAAATGACAGAGAATTTAAAATAGAAATCCTAAAAATACTCAGATATATACAAGAAAACACAGAAAGGTAATTTAGGAAGCTCAGAAAACAACTGGATGAACACAAAGAGTATATCTCCAAGGAAATTAAAACTATAAAAACAAATCAAACAGAGATGAAAAACTCAATTCATGAGCTGAAAAATGAGGTAACAAGCTTAGCTAAAAGAACAGGCCAGATAGAAGAGAGGATTAGTGAAATAGAAGACAAGCAACTTGAGGCACAACAGAGAGAAGAAGAAAGAAACTCAAAAATTAAAAAAAATGAGATAGCCATACAGGAATTATCTGACTCCATCAAAAAGAATAACATAAGAATAATAGGTATATCAGAGGGAGAAGAGATTTAAAATGGAATGGAGAACACACTCAAACAAATAATAGATGAGAACTTCCCAAGCCTGTGGAAAGAACTAAAGCCTCAAATTCTAGAAGCAAACAGAACTCCAAGTTTTCTTAACCCCAACAAACCTACTTCAAGGCACATCATAATAAAATTGGCACAAACCAACTGCAAAGAAAAAATTCTCAAGGCAGCCATGGAAAAGAAGAATACAACATATAAAGGAAGGCCCATTAGATTATCATCCGATTTCTCAACAGAAACTCTACAAGCTAGAAGAGAGTGGACCTCAATATTTAAAGTCTTGAAACAGAGGAACTTACAGCCATGAATACTATATCCATCAAAGCTGTCCTTTAAATATGAAGGAGAAATAAAAACATTCAAAGATACAGAAAAGATGAGGGAATTTATCACCAGAAAAACCCCACTCCAGGAAATACTAAAGGGGGTTCTCCAATCAGATACAAAGAACAACAAAAAAAACAAGAACAAAGCCACAAGTAAAAGCTCCAAGAAGAACACAATAAAACCAAATTTAAACTGTTACAACAACAAAAAGAAAGGGGGGGGGAGAGGATGGAGATTAACAGTAGCAAAGGACAATGGAGTGCAAAAGTACTCACAAAATAGTGCACTACAATGAACAGGGTAGGAACCCTTTTCATTACTTAATGGTAACCACCATTGAAAAAACCACCACAGAAGCACATGATTTAAAAAAGATAGCAACAGAGGAAAGATGTATGAAACACAACCAAATAAAAACAAAAGACAGAAAAACGAAAGAGAAGGATCAAATAAGACACAAAACTAACAGAAAGCAATCTATAAAATGGCAATAGGGAACTCACAAGTGTCAATAATTACACTAAATGTAAGTGGATTAAACTCACCAATAAAAAGACACAGAGTAGCAGAATGGATCAAAAAAGAAAATCCAACTGTATGCTGCCTACAAGAAACTCATTTAAGTAACAAGGATAAAAACAAATTCAAAGTGAAAGGCTGGAAAACAATACTCCAAGCAAATAACATCCAAAAAAAAGCAGGCGTAGCAATACTCATATCTGATAATGCTGACTACAAGACAACAAAAGTACTCAGAGAAAAAAATGGCCATTTCATAATGGCTAAGGGGACACTGAATCAAGAAGACATAACAATTCTTAATATATATACACCAAACCAAGGAGCACAAAAATATATAAGACAGCTACTTATTGACCTTAAAACAAAAACTGACAAGAATACAATCATACTTGGAGACCTCAATACACCGCTGACGACTCTAGATCGGTCAACCTAACAGAGAATCAACAAAGATATAGTGGCCTTAAACAAAACGCTAGAGCACCTGGATATGATAGACATCTACAGGACATTTCATCCCAAAGTGACTGAGTATACATTTTTCTCCAGTGTACATGGATCATTCTCAAGAATTGACCCTATGTTGGGCCACAAAAACAACATCAGCAAATTCAGAAAAATCGAACTTATACCAAGCATATTTTCTGATCATAAAGCCTTGAAACTAGAATTCAACTGCAAAAAGATGGAAAAATTCTCACAAAAATGTGCAAACTAAACAACATACTTTTAAAGAATGAATGGGTCAAGGAAGAAATAAGTGCAGAGATCAAAAGATATATACAGACAAATGAAAATGACAATACAACATATCAGAATCTATGGGATGCAGCAAAAGCAGTGATAAGAGAGAAGTTCATATCACTTCAGGCATATATGAACAAACAAGAGAGAGCTCAAGTGAACCACTTAACTTCACACCTTAAGGAACTAGAAAAAGAAGAACAAAGACAACCAAAAACCAGCCAAAGAAAGGCGATAATAAAAATCAGAGCAGAAATAAATGAAATAGAGAACAGAAAAACTATAGAAAAAATTAATAGAACAAGGAGCTGGTTCTTTGAAATGATCAACAAAATTGACAAACCCTTGGCAAGACTTACCAAGGAAAAAAGGGAAAGAACTCATATAAACAAAATCCAAAATGAAAGAGGAGAAATCACCACGGACATCATAGATATACAAAGAATTATTGTAGAATATTATGAAAAATTCTATGGCACTAAATTCAACAACCTAGAAGAAATGGATAAATTCCTAGAACAATACAACCTTCCTAGACTGAGTCAAGAAGAAGCAGAAAGCCTAAATAGACCTATTAGTAGAGAAGAAATAGAAAAAACCATTAAAAACCTGCCCAAAAATAAAAGTCCAGGCCCAGACGGCTATACCAGCCAATTTTATCAAACCTTCAAAGAAAACTTGGTTCCTATTCTACTGAAATTCTTCCACAAATTTGAAGGAGAAGCAATACTTCCAAACACATTTTATGAGGCAAACATAACCCTTATACCAAAACCAGGCAAGGATGGCACAAAAAGAGAAAACTACAGACCAATATCTCTAATGAATACAGATGCTAAAATACTAAACAAAATACTAGCAAATCAAATAAAACAACATATTAAAAAAATAATACATCATGATCAAGTGGGATTCATCCCAGAATCTCAAGGATGGTTCAACATACGTAAAACGGTTAACGTAATACACCATATCAACAAAACAAAGAACAAGAACCACATGATCTTATCAATAGATGCAGAAAAGGCTTTTGATAAAATACAACACAATTTTATGTTTAAGACTCTCAACAAAATGGGTATAGAAGGAAAATATCTCAACATGATAAAGGCCATATATGATAAACCATCAGCTAACATCATATTAAATGGCACTAAACTGAAGGCTTTCCCCCTTAAATCAGGAACAAGACAGGGTTGTCCACTCTCTCCACTGTTATTTAATGTGGTACTAGAGGTTCTAGCCATAGCAATCAGACAAGACAAAGAAATAAAAGGCATCCATATTGGAAAAGAAGAAATAAAGGTATCACTTTTTGCAGATGATATGATCCTATACATCGATAACCCCAAAGAATCCACAAAAAGACTACTAGAAACAATAAGCCAATACAGTAAGGTCGCAGGATACAAAATTAACATACAGAAGTACATAGCCTTTCTATATGCCAACAATGAAACATTTGAGAATGAACTCAAAAGAACAATCCCCTTCATGATTGCAACAAAAAAAATAAAATACCTAGGAATAAACATAACAAAGAATGTAAAGGACTTATACAATGAAAACTATAAACCATTGTTAAGGGAAATCGAAAAAGATATTATGAGATGGAAGAATATACCTTGTTCTTGGTTAGGTAGAATAAATATAATCAAGATGGCCATATTACCCAAAGCAATATACAAATTTAATGCAATTCCCATCAAAATTCCAATGACATTTTTTAAGGAAATGGAGCAAAAAATCATCAGATTTATATGGAACTATAAAAAACCTCGAATAGCCAAAGCAATCCTAAGGAAAAAGAATGAAGCTGGGGGCATTACAATACCTGACTTTAAACTATATTATAGGGCCACAATAATCAAAACTGCATGGTATTGGCAGAAAAATAGACACTCAGACCAATGGAACAGAATAAAAAGCCCAGAAATAAAACCACATATATATAGTCAAATAATTTTTGATAAAGGGGCCAACAACACACAATGGAGAAAAGAAAGCCTCTTCAATAAATGGTGTTGGGAAAACTGGAAAGCCACATGCAAAAGAGTGAAACTGGACTACAGTTTGTCCCCCTGTAGTAAAATTAACTCAAATGGATCAAAGATCTAAACATAAGACCTGAAACAATAAAGTACATAGAAGAAGACATAGGTACTAAACTCATGGACCTGGGCTTTAAAGAGCATTTTATGAATTTGACTCCAAATGCAAGAGAAGTGAAAGCAAAAATTAATGAATGGGACTACATCAGACTAAGAAGTTTTTGCTCAGCAAGAGAAACTGATAACAAGATAAACAGACAGCCAACTAATTGGAAATGATATTTTTAAATACCTGCTCAGATAAGGGCCTAATATCCAAAATATACAAAGAACTCCTAAAACTCAACAATAAACAAACAAACAATCCAATAAAAAAAATGGGAAGAGGATATGAACAGACACTTCTCCCAGGAAGAAATACAAATGGCCAACAGATATATGAAAAGATGCCCATCTTCTTTAGTTATTAGAGAAATGCAAATCAAAACTGCAATGAGATACCACCTCACACCTGTTAGATTAGCTATTATTAACAAGACAGGTAATAGCAAATGTTGGAGAGGTTGTGGAGAAAAAGGAACCCTCATCTACTGTTGGTGGGAATGTAAAGCAGTACAACCATTATGGAAGAAAGTATGGTGGCTCCTCAAAAAACTGAAAATAGAACTACTTTATGACCCAGCAATCCCTCTACTGGGTCTATACCCCAAATACTCAGAATCATTGATACGTAAAGACACATGCAGCCCCATGTTCATTGCAGCATTGTTCACAGTGGCCAGGACATGGAAACAACCAAAAAGCCCATCAATAGATGACTGGATAAAGAAGATGTGGCACATACACACTATGTAATACTACTCAGCCATAAGAAATGATGACATCGGATCATTTATAGCAAAATGGTGGGATCTTGATAACATTTTACGGAGTGAAATAAGTAAATCAGAAAAAAACAGGAACTGCATTATTCCATAAGTAGATGAGACATAAAAGTGAGACCAAGAGACATTGATAAGAGTGTGGTGGTTACGGGGGGAGGGGGGAGAGGGAGAGGGAAGGGGGTGGGGGAGGGGCACAAAGAGAACTAGATAGAAGGTGACAGAGGACAATCTGACTTTGGGTGATGGGTATGCAACATAATTGAATGACAAGATAACCTGGACATGTTATCTTTGAATATATGTATCTTGATTTACTGATGTCACCCCATTAAAAAAAATAAATAAATAAAATTATTAAAAAAAAGAAAAGAAATTGTGGCTTAAAAAGAAAAGTCTTCAAGCACTATCTTCTCATAGATTTTTCAGAATTTTTTCTTAAAAGTTTCTGGAACTTTTCTGTCTGTAAAGTACAAGAATTGTGGAGGTACAGGAGGAAGTCTCTCTGGGACAACCAATGAGAAGTTAAGCAATCATCATAAAGATAATCAGGGTACAGTCAGCACGGTCACTTGGACTGCACAATCTCCCTTCCCTTCCACCTTAGCTCAGGAGGGACATGCTTCAAATCACTGAGGTATGAAGAGTCAGACTGTTATTTGCTGTTGGAATTGGTTTTTCTAGTTAATAACAGTAAATCTCTGGCATAGATGTTATTGGCCTTTAATATCCTGTAATTTTTAGACAATTTTATAAATAATTTGGATTTAGTTCAATTTATTCAGAACTTAAATATGTTTAATAAGGTTCACTACTCTGCCAGACCAAGTGTCTGCTGGTTTAGTACCCTTCTGAAATATATATATAATACGTGTAAGTAAATTACAGTCTTAAAGTACACTTAGAGTACTCCATTATTTAAAGCAAAATCTATTTTAACAATATGTCTAAAATAAAATGCAGCTGATAAAACTAAATCCAAAGTTATAACAATGAAGACTTACCCTTCCTTAAAGCTGTTCTGCTTAAAGAAACCTAAAAAGCATGTGCTCTTAAAGCCATTCAATGAGAGGCAAGCAGGTGCTGTCTCCTCATCCTTTACTGTAAGATGCCCAATGGGGCTGGGCCAGAAATGAATACTAAAAATTTCAAAAAAATCTATAGAGATGTTAAAAAAATCTTTTATGCAAAGAATGTCTGTCCTGTATCTGTGAGTAGTAGTGCTCATCAGAATTTCCTAATAACACAAAGGCAAAGGAAAGTCCTTTACACTTGATTGAATATCAAAGGAATGGGAGATGGACTATTATTAGGTTGCCCTTAGAGGTTTTACTGGGTTTTTACTATATGCTGTTCACCAATGTGAGTCAGGTGGACCTTGTGTGAGAAGAGTGTTGGGTGGTCAGATCCTTTTTGGGCATTTCTTTCTAAATGGCATTCAAAGAGATAAAAGGAATAGGAGAGATAATACAGGGAAGCTACTCTTTCCAGCTCAGAAGAGGTTGATGAAGTCCATATATGCATTCAAAAAGACAGTAGGCTCCTCTTGAAGGGTAGTGGCTAATGTAGTTATACAGAATCCACACTGTGGACTGCCGCAGCATTTTCCTTTATAGATCCAAAGACGTGGTATAGAGATTCTCTGAATCCAAAGGCCAGTGGATAAAATGAATGGGAATAGTGACAGTGGCAAGAACTCCTACTCAGCACCTTCTAAACTTCTTCCTCTGACTGATGTACTATAAGAGACTGTTTTTTGTTTTTGTGACAAAGAGAGAGGAACAGATAGGGACAGACAGACAGGAAGGGAGAGAGCTGAGAAGCATCAGTTCTTTGTTGCAGCACCTTAGTTGTTAATTGATTGCTTTCTCATGTGTTCCTTGACTGGGGGACTACAGCAGAGCAAGTGACCCCTTGCTCAAGCCAGCAACCTTGGGCTCAAACTGGTAAGCTTTGCTCAAACCAGATGAACCCACGCTCAAGATGGCAACCTTGGGGTTTCCAACCTGGGTCCTCCGTCCTAGTCAGAGTCTCTATCCACTGCACCACCACCTGGTCAGGCTGTAAAAGACTGTTAATAACTAAGTTCCCATCATTGTTACCTATCCACAGCTCACTCTCAGATGGTTGAGTATATGATCCAAAGACTGGGTGCGACCTCACGACCCCTGTTAGGACAATGGCAGCATGCCCCATTTTGGGGAAGCTTTTGGAGATGAAGGGGATGGCGATTCTCAGGAACTATGTACCTCTATTTGACAGATACTTTTTATGGTAAACCAACCAGATTAATTCTCCTTGAATCTACAGAGAAGGTTGACCCGGCGGTTCTGAAGCCCTAGATGACGCAAAAGTACCTCCACAATGCCGCCCGGCTCAACTACGTGGTGATGTGGTCTCGGTTTGTCTCTAAAGCCAAAGGCTAAGAAATTGAGGGTCATCACTCAATGAAACCTTAGCCTCCAACCTTCCCAAATCTTGTACTGATCATAACCGGGTGTTGGAAAGTTACGTAAAAGCTCGACTATCTCTGGACTTCCAACCACGCCCATGGAGTCTTGGTAGAAGATGCATAGATCCTTGTAGGTGAAAAATTTGACTGATGGCTTCCAAAGGGAAGATCAGGGTAAACCAGGGTTAGGGTCAGAGACAGGCTGTGTAGATAGACCACAAGCAGGGGCACCGGCAAGAGTCCCACCTACACTTACGTCCTGATTCAGGTAAGAGCTGGACTACAAGACTCCATTTTGTGGAGGAGCCCGTTGCAGATTACATTTTTTTTCCTGTTGATTTGTAGGATTAATATACAGTATATTGAAGATACTGATTTTTTCTCCACTTTTCATTATAGTAAATATCTTTTCCCAAATTGATACCTCTTCATTTATACTTTTTATGACCAAAAGTTCTTATTTTGAAAAGAAGCAGAAACCAGTTACATCAATATTTTCCTTAATGAATTATGCTTTTGCTGATTTCAATATTTTTTCTACCCTCCCAAAATATATTTATCTTTATAAACTTAAAAGATATTCAGTTTTTTTTACATTTAAAATTTTATTCCATTAAAAATTGGAAACCATTTACAACAAGGCACACCATTGTGAAATATCAGAATAACAATAAAGAGAGAGCTTAATCATGTTTAGAAAAAATAGTTTTTCAAAAGACAAACACATTGCATAAAGGAAACAGCACTCAAAATAACATCAGACTCATACACATCATTTCAGAATAAAAAAAGAAAGAAAGAAAGAATGTGGATCAATGCTAAAAATTACTAAAAAAAAGTAATTTTCAATTTATGATGTTTTCCTCATCTAAAACATCAAATATAAGGTTAGAATAAAGTAATTTCTAGACATGCAAGGGCTAAAGAAATTGCACCTACCACATACTATTTCTTAGAATGCTGCTGGAGCATGTGCACCAGGATGATGAAATTCTGAATTAAAAGAGAGAATATAGGACCTAAGGAAATATAGGACCAAATATAGCAAAAGAGAATATAGGACCTAAGGAACATATTAGTCAACACAAAGAAATGCTCAGAAAGTCAGAATGATCACCAACCCACCAATTTTACAGAGCAACCAATCCAGTTTAGAGGAGATAAATGAAAGCTTTGAGAGGATTATTTATATCAAAATTCAAAAATGAAAATTGTATATTATATTTTTAACTTTATAAACTATAGCTCCAAGATTTTGTTAGATTGGTTGAAATATTTATGTGTAATAACAAGTAGATATATGGAAAGCTAGGCCAATTGCATTCTACAATGCAGAAATAAATAAACTTCAATACTAATTTTTTTTTTTTTTTGTGAGAGCAGCAGAGGCAGAGATAGACTCCCACTTGTGCACAGACTGGGATCCACCTGGCAAGCCCACTAGGTGGTGAAGCTCTGCCCACCTGGGGCATTGTTTTGTTGCTTGGCAGCCAAGCTCTTCATAGCACCTGAGGTGGAGGCCATGTAGCCATTCTGAGCACCCAGGGCCAACTTGCTTCAATCGAGCCTTGGCTGCAGGAGGAGAAGAGAGGGGAGAGAGAGAGAGAGAGAGAGAGATAACTGAGAGGGAAAGAAGATGGGCACTTCTCCTGTGTGCCCTGACCAGAAATCGAACCCTTGACATCCACATGCCAACCTAAAACTCTACCACTGAGCCAACCACCCAGGGAACTAATTTTTAAAAATATAGAAAACACCATAATCTACTACTACTTTGTACAAAAACGCATGTTACTTAATATAAGTACTACTAGTTTAAGCAAACTTTTTATATTTAGATAATGGAGGAATCTATTAGTTCAGAGTCAGCCAGAGAAACAGAACATGTAGGGGAGAATTATTTATATATGTTTATGTCTTTATCTCTATACCTATATCTGTATCTGTTTATCTTTGTCTATACCTGTATCTATAGGTATACCTATATCTCTGTACCTATATGTATACCTATACATCTGTATCTACATTTATATCTATATATTTATACCTATATCTATCTATCTATCTCTACATATCTATATTACAGGGACATGACATACATTAATGTGGTGGCTGGTAAGACAAGTCAAGTCCAAAATGCATCAGAAAGAGCAGATTGGACCTCTTAGCTGTTAGCTGAAATTTCTATTCACAGACAGACTTTATTCTTTTTCAGGGAAACTTCAACTCTGTTCTTAATATCTTTCAACTGATTTGAATCAGGCCCACTCCAATTATCTAGAATAATATTTTGTTGTTGTTATTTAACTTAAAGTCACCAATTATAGACTTTAATCATAATAAGAAAATATCATAAAAAAATAGCCAGATTGGTGTTTGCTTAAATAATGGGATTGTACCTAGGCCATGTTGACACAAAATGATAATCATAGGATAATTAATATTCAACTGCAATAAGAGCTCAATAAATAATGATGATAATTATTATTTAAAAAATACCTGAATCAGTAAATGTAATGCTCACTCAATAAACTTACAGGACAAATAAATTTACCAAAAAATCACTTACATTTCTTGATACTAATAACAAACTAACAGAAAAGAACAATACAATTTTTTTAAATTACATAAAAATAATAATATACCCAGAATAAATTTAACCAAGGAGGTAAAGGACCTGTGCTTTAAAAACTATAAGACATTGATTAAAAAAATTGAAGAAGACACAAATAAACAGAAAGATATCTTGTACTCATAGAATGAAAGAATTAATGTTGTTAAAATGTTCGTACCACCTAAAATAATTTACAAATTTTGCAATCTCTATAAGAATTCCAAAGGCATTTTTTTCCCAGAAATAAACCAATTTTAAAAATTGTGTAAAGTCACAAAAGACCCTGAGTAGCCAAAACAATCTGAGAAAGAAGAATAAAGCTTCCTGATTGTAAATTATATTACAAAGCCACAGTAAACAAAACAGTATAGTATTGTTATACAAAACAGACATATGAAACAATGAACAGAATAGAAAGCACATAAATACACCCATGCATATATAATTAATTAATTTATAACAAAGGAGTCAAGAATATACAATGGGGAAAAAATATCAGTGCTGAGAAAATTGGACAGCCATTGCAAAATAATTAAAATGGACCACTATCTTACACCGTAAACCAAAATCAATTCAAAATGGCCTAGAGACTTGAACATAGGACTTGAAACTATAAACATCATCAAGAAAAATATAGGGAGTATGCTCCTTGTCATTGGTCATGGCAATATTTTTTTTTATTTAATACAAAAGCAAAGTCACAAAAACAAAAATATACACCATTGGAACTATATCAAACTAAAACATTTTGTACAATAAAGGAAACTATCAGTGAAATGAAAAAGCAACCAATGAATGGGAGAAAATGTATGTAAATTATATATACAATAAAGTATCAATGTCCAAAATACACTGCCCACAAAAATTAGGGGATCAAGGAACATGCAGATACTCCAATACTTTCAGCCTTTTGCATAGTGCATTTTTACCAATGAAATAAAAGTTGGTTTTGCAGCCCTGGTTGGTTGGCTTAGTAGTAGAGCATCAGCCCGGCGTGTGTAAGTCCCAGGTTTGATTCCTGGCCAGGGCACACAGAAGAAGTGCCCATCTGCTTCTCCAACATTCTCCTTCTCTTTTTTCTCTCTCTCCTCCTTCCCCTTCTGCAGCCAAGGCCCCACTGGAGCAAAGTTGGCCTGGGTGATGAGGATGGCTCCATGGCCTCCACCTCAAGTGCTAGAATGGCTCCGGTTGCAATGTAGCAATGCCCCAGATAAACAGAGCATTGCCTTCTAGTGGGCTTGCCAGGTGGATTCCTGTCAGGCACATGCGGGAGTCTGTCTCTCTGCCTCCCACTTCTCACTTCAGAAAAATACAACGAAATATTTATTTAAATGTTGGTTTTGTATCTCATTGGCATAATTTAACAACTTTCTGTGACTTGTCATTTGCTTTTCTGATATTCTTATTTAATAAAAAAAATCAAATGCTTCTTTTTTTATAGCTTCATATTTATTTTGAAATATCCTCTAACTTTTGTGAGCAGTATATATATAAAATACATAAAGACCTTATACAATGCAATAGCAAAAAACAATTTTTTTTCAACAACACAGATGGCCTTTGAGGGCATTATGCTAAGTGAAACAAGTCAGAAAGAGAAAGACAAATATTGTATGATCTCACTTATACTTGTGGAAATAAAACACAAACTAATACTACATACAAAAAAGTAATTGCTGGTTGCAAGAGGTGAGGGTTGGAGGATAGGCAAATTGGATGAAGATGTTCAAAAAGAACAAACTGACTTGACAATGGTGACTATTCTTAATAATACAGTATTGTATATTTGAAAGTTGCTAAGAAAAGAGATTTTATAAGTTCTCACAAGAAAAAATATAACCGGGTGATAAAAAATCTTAACTATTGTGATCATGTCACAATATATATATATATATCTATATCTATCTATCTATCTATATATATCTCAAATCATTATGCTGTATGCCTAAAACTAATACAATGTTATATGTCAATTATATCTCAATAAAAAATGCCCATATAAGCCAATAGAATGTTCACTCTGCTCAAAAACTAGTAACGCTCTTGGGTTACGTTAGACCAGGGTTCTGCAAACTATGGCCTGTGGGCCGCATGCAGCCCCTTGAGTCCATTTATCCGACAACTGCCACACTTCCAGAAGGGGCACCTCTTTCATTGGCGGGACACACGCCTCATTGCTCCAGAAGCGCATCATATCACTTGATATAGCTAGAGTGACAAATATGGAACCGGACATTGACCATCTCATTAGCCAAAAGCAGGCCCATATTTCCCATTCAAATACTGGTCAGTTCATTGATTTAAATTTACTTTTTCTTTATTTTAAATATTGTATTTGTTCCTGTTTTGTTTTTTTACTTTAAGTAAAGATATGTGCAGAGATGAGAAGATGGCAGTGGAGTAGGCAGATGCACAGATGCCCAGATCTCACCACCAAACTGAAATACAAATCAATTTAGGAAAAATCAGTGTGAAAAACCAACTCTGGACTACAAGAACAGCTCTCAAAAACCAAGGAGCAAAGAAGAAGCCACAACAAACCTGGTAGAGAGTGCCTGAATCTCCTCTGCTTACAAGAATGAAGGGGAGGGGGAGGCTGAGAGCCCAGAGGGGATCTCACCCAAGGGAAAAGAGAAAAAAATACTGTTCACAACCACCTGCCTGGCAACCAGGGAGTGAGGTGTGTTGAAAAGACCGGCTTATCTCCCAAGTAGAAAGGACAGGGAGAGGGACAGACTGTGAGAGGCTAAGAATGCAGGAAACGAACTAAAAAAGCTGACTCCTCCATGCTGGAGGCAGCCATAGCTGGGGGAGGGACTGAACCTTCCACAAAACAGTACTGAATTGCTTCCAGATCAGAGATCTCCGGACATCTCTCCAGCTCCAATCAGTGCAACAAGACACAGCTGAAAACAAGAAGTGGGAGGAGGGGCAGTAACTCAGGTCTCCATGGAGATCTGAGATACACCTCCCCCTACTGAAGCTGAGAAAACACCCTGCCCCCAGAGAGATTAGTTGGCTGAAGAGGCCTTCAGAGTCTCAGGTTACACCCATCGCATTCCTGGATACACTTTCAAGGAAGCCCCCTGCTGAGATCAATAAACAAGACTATCACCTGTTAAGAAAACAAACAAATCAAGACTTCAAAGCTGCCCAAATCTGAAAGTGGATTACAGATAATAGCTGATACCAACCCAAGAAGACCTAGAAATAACACAACTGAAAACTGGAGGCAGACAACACCAAGCCTAGACTCAACCAACTATACAAATAAAACACCCAAACACAATGAGAAGACAAAAAAGTGCAATCCAAATGAAACCACAAGAGATACCTTCAGGAGATGAACTGAGTGATATGGAAATAATCAAACTTCCAGATGCAGAGTTCAAAATAATGATTGTAAGGATGATTAGGGATCTTAGAACAACAATGGATGGTCATTATAAACACCTAAATAAAGAAATATCAAGTATAAAAAAGAATCAGATGGAGATGATAAATACAATATGAGAAATAAAGACCACAATGGAAGGAATTAAAAACAGGATAGATAGAGCTGAGGATCGAATCAGCGAGTTGGAGGACAACTGGAATGAAGGCATGAAAGCAGAGAAGAAAAAAGAAAAGAGACTCAAAAAGTCTGAGGAAACACTTAGAGAGCTCTGTGACAACATGAAGAGAAATAACATCTGCATCATAGGGGTTCCTGAAGAAGAAGAAAAAGAACAAGGGATAGAGACTTTGTTCAATCATATCATAGCTGAAAACTTCCCTAAATTAATGCAGGAGAAACTCTCACAAGTTCAAGAAGCACAGAGGACTCCATTAAAGAGAAACCCAAAGAAACCTACACCAAGACACATCATAATTAAAATACCAAAACTAAGCAATAAAGAGAAAATATTAAAAGCTGCAAGAGAAAACAAAGCTATCACCTACAAAGGAGCCCGCATAAGGATGACATCCGACTTCTCAACAGAAACACTTGAGGCCAGAAGGGAATGGCAAGAAATATTCAAAGTAATGCAGAACAAGAACCTACAACCAAGACAACTTTGTCCAGCAAGGCCATTGTTTAAAATTGAAGGAGAAATAAAAAGCTTTACAGACAAGAAACAACTCAAGGAATTCACTACAACCAAACCAATGCTGCAGGAAATGTTAAGGGGCCTGTTGTAAACAGATCTAAGTGGGAAAAGAATATAGCAAAAAAGGAATACAGCTTTAAAGAACAAAATGGCAATAAACAACTACATATCAAAAATAAACATAAATGTAAAAGGATTAAATGATCCAATCAAAAAACTTAGGGTAGCTGTGTGGATAAGAAAACATGACCCGTACATATGCTGTCTACAAGAGACGCACCTTAGAACAAAAGATACACATAGATTGAAGGTAAAAGGATGGAAAAAAACATTTCATGCAAATGGAAATGAAAAAAAAGCTGGGGTAGCAATACTTATATCAGACAAATTGAACTTTAAAACAAAGGATATAGTAAGAGATAAAGAAGGCCACTACATAATGATAAAGGCAGCAATCCAACAGGAAGATATAACTATTATAAATATCTATGCACCTAATATAGGAGCACCTAAATATATAAAGCAGACTTTGGTGGATTTAAAGGGTGAGATCAACAGCAATACTATAATAGTAGGGGATTTCAATACTCCACTAACATCACTAGATAGATCCTCAAGAAAGAAAATTAACAAAGAAACAGCAGACTTATTGGACACACTAGATCAACTTGATTTAATAGATATCTTCAGAACATTTCACCCTAAAGAAGCAGAATATACATTCTTTTCAAGTGCTCATGATAATATTCTCTAGGATAGACCACATGTTAGGGCACAAATGTGCTCTCCACAAATTTAAGAAGATTGAAATCATATCAAGCACTTTCTCCGATCACAACGGCATGAAACTAGAAATGAACCACAACAGAAAAGCTCAAAAATTCTCAAACACATGGAAACTAAATAACAGGTTGTTAAATAAGGAATGGATTAAAAATGAGATCAGAAAAGAAATAAAAAAAGTTCTAGGAATGAATGACAATGAGCATACAACAACTCAAAATTTATGGGACACAGCAAAAGCAGTATTGAGAAGGAAGATCATAGCACTAAAGGCACACTTTAAGAAGCTAGAAAAAGCTCAAATAAACAACTTAACCCAGCATCTAAAAGAACTAGAAAAAGAACAGCAAGTAAAGCCCAAATGTAATATAAGGAAGAAAATAATAAAGATCAGAGCAGAAATAAATGACATAGAAGCTAAAGAAACAATACAGAGGATCAATGAAACTAGGAGCTGGTTATTTGAAAAGGTAAACAAGATTGATGAACCTTTAACTAGACTCACCAAGAAAAAGAGAGAGAGGACTCAAATAAATAAAATTAGAAATGAGAGTGGAGAAATAACAACTGACACAACAGAAATACAAAATATTGTAAGAAAATACTATGAAGAACTGTATGCCAAAAAAATAGATAACCTTGATGAAATGGACAAATTCCTTGAAACATACACTCTTCCAAAAATCAACCTGGAAGAATCAGAAAACCTAAACAGACCTATTACAACAAATGAAATAGAAACAGTTATCAAAAAACTCCCAACAAAGAAAAGTCCGGGGCCTGATGGCTTCACAACTGAATTCTACCAAATATTCAAAGAAGAACTAACTCCTATTCTTCTCAAGCTATTTCAAAAAATTCAAGAGAAAGAAAGACTTCCAACTCTTTTTATGAGGTGAGTATAATTCTGATTTCAAAACCAGGCAAAGACAACACAAAGAAAGAAAGTTATAGGCCAATATCGCTGATAATATAGATGCTAAAATCCTCAACAAAATATTAGCAAACCGGATCCAACAATACATGGAAAAAATCATACACCATAATCAAGTGGGATTTATTCTGGGGAGGCAAGGCTGGTACAATATTCATAAATCAATCAATGTGATTCATCACATAAACAAAAAGAAGGAGAAAAACCATATAATAATTTCAATAGATGCAGAAAAAGCATTTGATAAAATCCAGCACCCTTTCATGATCAAACTTTCAGCAAAGTGGGAATACAGGGAACATACCTCAACATGATAAAAGCCATCTATGAGAAACCCACAGGCAACATCATACTCAATGGGCAAAAATTAAAAGCAATACCCTTAAGATCAGGAACAAGGCAGGGGTGCCCCCTTTCACCACTCTTATTTAACATAGTCCTGGAAGTCCTAGCCACAGCAATCAGACAAGAAGAAGAAATAAAAGGCATTCAAGTTGGAAAAGAATAAGTAAAACTATCATTATTTGCAGATGATATGATATTGTATATAGAAAACCCTAAATTCTCAGTCAAAAAACTACTGGACCTGATAAATGAATTCAGCAAAGTGGCAGGATATAAAATCAATAGTCAGAAATCAGAGGCATTTTTATATGCCAACAATGAACAGTCAGAAAGAGAAATTAAGGAAACAATCTCCTTCACAATTACAACCAAAAAAATAAAGTACATAGGAGTAAACTTAATCAAGGAGACTGAAGACTTGTACTTGGAAAATTACAAAGCATTGATAAAAAAAATCAAGGAAGATACAAACAAGTGGAAGCATATACCATGTTCATGATTAGGAAGAATAAACATCATTAAAATGTCTATATTACCCAAAGCAATCTATGAATTCAATGCAATACCAATTAAAATACCAATGACATACTTCAAAGATATAGATCACATATTCCAAAAATTTATATGGAACCAAAAAAGAACACGAATAGCCTCAGCAATCTTAAAAAAGAAGAATAAAATGGGAGGTATCACACTTCCTGATATCAAGTTATACTACAAGGCCATTGTACTCAAAACAGCCTGGTACTGGCATAAGAACGGGCTTATAGATCAATGGAACAGAACAGAGAACCCAGAAATAAACCCACAGTTCTATGGACAACTGATATTTGACAAAGGAGGTAAGGAAATACAATGGAGTAACGACAGCCTCTTTAACAAATGGTGTTGGGAAAATTGGACAGCTACCTGCAAAAAAATAAAACTAGATCACCAGCTTACACCACTCACAAAAATAAACTCAAAATGGATAAAAGACTTAAATATAAGCCTTAAAACTATAGGCATATTAGAAGAAAACATAGGCAGTAAGCTCTATGACATCTCTTGGAGCAATATATTTGCTGATTTATCTCCACGGGGAAGTGAAATAAAAGACAGGATAAACAAATGGGACTATATCAAACTAAAAAGCTTTTGCACAGCTAAAGACAACAAGAACAGAATAAAAAGACAAACTAGACAATGGGAGAACATATTTGACAATACGTCTGAATCGGGGTTAATAACCGAAATTTATAAAGAACTTGTAAAACTTAATACCAGGAAGACAAACAATCCAATCCAAAAATGGGCAAAAGAAATGAATAGACACTTCTCCAAAGAGGACATACAGATGGCCAATAGGCATATGAAAAAATGCTCAACATCACTAATCATTAGAGAAATGCAAATTAAAACCACAATGAGATATCACCTCACACCAGTAAGAATGGCTCTCATCAACAAAACAACACAGAATAAGTGCTGGCGAGGATGTGGAGAAAAGGGAACCCTCCTGCACTGCTGTTGGGAATGCAGACTGGTGCAGCCACTGTGGAAAACAGTATGGAGATTCCTCAAAAAATTAAAAATCGAACTGCCTTTTGACCCAGCTATCCCACTGTTAGGAATATACCCCAAGAACACCATAGCACTGTATGAAAAGAAGAAATGCACCCCCATGTTTATGGCAGCACTGTTCACAATAGCAAAGATCTGAAAACAGCCCAAGTGTCAGTCAGAGCACTAGTGGATAAAAAAGCTTTGGTACATGTATACTATGGAATACTACTCAGCCATAAGAAATGATGACATCGGATCATTTAAATAACATGGATGGACCTTGATAACATTATACGGAGTGAAATAAGTAAATCAGAAAAAAACTAAGAACTATATGAATTCATACATAGATGGGACATAAAAATGAGACTCAGAGACATGAACAAGAATGTGATGGCAATGGGGGTAGGGGGTTGGGGGGAGGGGGAATGGGGCGAGGAAGGAGAGAGGGGTTGGGGGAGGGGAGGAGCACAAAGAAAACCAGATAGTAGATGACAGAAGACAATTTGACTTTGGGGAAGGGGTATACAGCACAATCAAATGTCAAAATAATCTGGAGATGTTTTCTCTCAACATATGTACCCTGATTTATCAATGTCACTGCATTAAATTTAATAAATAAATTTTTAAAAATGTTAAAAAAAAAGATATGTGCAGTGTGCATGGGGATTTGTTCATAGTTTTTTTTTTTATAGTCCAGCCCTCCAATAATCTGAGGGATAGTGAACTGGCCCCCTGTGTAAAAAGCTTGGGTACCCCTGCTATAGAACCTCCTGCATATTCAAATTTTTATATGCACTGAGTCATTCAGAATGCATTTTTACCTGATTTCTTTCAATCATCATAATATTTGGAGATTTATCCATGCCATTCAAATATCATAGTTTATTTTTGTATTCTGTCTATTGTATGAGTATCATTAGTTTATTCATTCACCTGTTGATGAACATTTGGGTTTCCAGTTTTTGGTGCTTTTAAATAGAGATGTTATTGACGTTTGTACACAAGTTCTCATATGGGAAATTGCTTTCATTTATTTGATAAGATATGTAACTATAAAAACTGGGTCTTATGGTAGGAGAATAGATTACTTTTTAGAAATCAACATATGGACTCTATATCTCTGCCAACTTTGGATGTGTTATAGTTAGTTGTTTTAATTTTAGACATTTTAATAGCCATGTAATAGAATCTAATTATCATTTTAATTAGCTTTTTTCTAATGAAAATTATGTCAAGTATCTTTTCATGTGCTTGTTTTCCATCCATGTATCTTCTTTGATAAAATGTGCAATTCTTTGTCTATTTTTAAATGGTTTTTGTTTCTTATTACTGAGATTGGACTCTTATTTATATGGTCTGAATGCAAATATTCTCATCAGATGTATTATTTGCAAATACATCCTCCTCATCTATGGCTTTTTGCCATTATTGTTGTATGTTTAGAAATTAAATTTCTTATTTTGAAGAAGTCTGATTTATCAATTTGTTTCTTTATGTATATAGCTTTTTCTATTGTACCTAAGAAATCTTTACCTAACTCAGTTTGCAAAGATTTTCTTCCATATTTTTTCAACAAGTTTATAGTTTTAGTTTTATGTTTGCATCTATGACTTATTTTAAATTAATTTTTTAAATATGGTTTGAAGTATGGATTGAAATTCATATATTTGCCTTCAACAATGAATATCTCATTGTTCCTCCACCATTTATTCAAAAGATGTTCCATTCTCTACTGAACTGTTTTTGAATCTTTACTTACAATTAACTAATCATATCTGTGCTTATTTCTGCTAAAACAATCTTTTTTTTATAACTGGATTTGTTACCACGTGATTTTGTTTAGTGTAGCGTTTAAATTAATCTTGAAATGAGGTAATCCAAATCATCAAATTAGCTTTCTTCAAAGTTGTTGTAGCTAGTCTACATTGAAAAAGTTAATATATTATTAGAATCAGCCCATCAATTTCTACAAAATGAAGATGTCTTTTGCATAAAATTTGTAGGTGAAATTTTGTACACTTAACATCTTAACAGTATTGATTATCATTCTAGTGAAACTTTGTCTACTTTTATAATTCATATTAAAATCAAACAGCATTGGCAAAATAATAACAGTCATTATTTTACTGAGTGACAAGAATAATGCAGCTCTATTTTGCAATACTAGCTGTAATTCTTCTGGTAAGACATTTATCTCTATTGCATATTTATGCTAATAAATTTCTTGAAATTTATGATAAGATGCACACACACTGACATCAGAGAATTATATGTATTTTATTTGGTTTCAAGATAATGTACTAAATAAAAATGTGTGTATGCTCTGTTGTCAGGCCACTTGTATTTGAAACTTGAGCCCATGTCTTAAATTCTTAGCATAATTCTCAGTGACTCAATTCTAAAGACGAATCTTTTGAAAGCTTGGTAAAAGGGTTCAAATGCATTTTGTTATAGAACTGAAATATTTTGCATGTGGGGAAGTCATGTTATTTGCCTGAGATTTTATCCCATTGTAATCATTTTGAAAATACTAACAATTTGTAGCATGTAAATTACCCAGGCTCTATAACACTGATGCTGCCTTTTCAAAACTCTTTTTAGTAGTGAATGAGATTCTGAGGGATGATGCCTAAGAGAAGTTGCATACTAAAGAGAAATTGTTAATTAAATGTTTACTTTGGAAAACTTGCATTTGAGATAACTAGATAAAATTTTCTGGGTCAGGGAGAATTTCAGAGAATCTTTACTTTCTCTTCTTGCCTTGATCAGTGGCAGAAACTTAGAACTGTAAGGGAGCAGGGTCATGAATAAGAGAAGATAAAGCTGTAATCGCCCTTGGAGCTAGGGGTCTGATGTAGGAAATCATCTGAGTTTGTGTTATAACAAATTTCTGCCTTTTAGAAATGTTATATAAGTAACTCAAACACTGTTCTAGCCCCTGGTACAATTAACAGAGACCCTAAAAATGTTCCGCTTTGGTCTACATCTCCTAACTTCTAAGCTAGCCTTTTTATTTATTTTTTATTTTTTACAAGCTATTCATCACGGGCTACTTTATTCCAGCATTCCTGACTGCATTTATGTTGATTTTCTCCCGGTTTTAAACTTAGACCTGTATTAGTCTGCTTGACTGCTATGACAAAATACCATAGACTAGGTAGCTTAAAGGACAAAAATAACAATCTCTCTTCCCCTTTTCATTAAGCCATTAATCCCATCATAAAGACCTCACCCTTATGACCTCATTTAACCTTAATTATCTTAAGGACCAATTTCCAAATACCAGCACATTGGGGGTTAAAGCTTAAATTCAGTTCCAAGCAAAACCTTTGGGATCTGATCATTATTATAAGCAAAGGTTGATTTGCCTTGTCTGCTTCTACACCTGACAGTGGCAGCCAGGCTGACTTTTCAGTTCCCTCTGTCTGTTCCAGAACTAACAAGCACTTATTTTCTTCTATTTATGGGAGAAAATGCATTTGAACAGGGCATGCTGAGTGTCAAACGCAGAGCCTGCGAGATAATATCTATATGTCCCAAATGCCAAATCACAAATAATATAACAAAATACATATGTACTAGAATTTGTAGCAGTAAATCATATTGATCCAGTCTCTTTAAAAGCTGTTACTTATCAAGAGTTTATTAACACTGTTTATTTGTCCACTTAACTGCTACCATTACATAATTTTGTTGCAAAAGGTATTAAAACAGTTTCTAATAAAGCGTACAATGAGAATTTTTTTAAATATCAAAGAATGTATTTCTTATTGGTGTTTTGCTCCCTGGGTTGTGAAAAATTTACCGTTAAAAAATCAGACATTTACACTTAGAGTTATGAAATGCTTCATGTCCCCAAACACCAAGAATTGTGTGATTCCGGTAGTAACTCATCCATAATGAAAAGGGAATCTTTCTGCTTTTTATTTCTTACTGTGCTTTATGATTTTACAAACTTTAGCTCTATATTTTTACCCTTCTATTTCTAAGATTGAAAATATCCTCTGCAAATAAGCCAAGGCATCTTGTTTCTCACTCATACTGTTGGTTCTCCTTAATTAGACAATATAGCACAGTGGTTGTGAGCCTAGACTCATGCTGTCTGAGTGTGTACCCAGCCTTTACCACTTAAGCACAGTGCCTGCCTAGTTTTCCTCATCTGTTGAAACTGCAGTACTAAAAAGTATCACAGGGCACTGCTGTGAAGATTAAATGAACTATTATATGTAAAGAACTTAAAAGAATTCCTGGAATGGACTGAAGAATTAACAAACATTAGCTATTGCTTTTATTGTGCCATGGAATAGATAAATTAAAAATACTAAATATTAAAATGCTGAATACAGAAACAGTTATGATTACAATTAATTCACAAATTTCATGGATTCTCTGGTTTTAAAGTTAACAACTTAAAAATAAATGTGTCATATTTGCATTGAGCAGTCACTATTAATTTAATAAAATATTTTATTCTTACCTTCATGCATAATGGGTTATTTGCTATTTTCAGTTATTCAAATATTTGACTACAGGAGTTTTAGATTTAGCAGACAATTGCAGAGAGTGTAGAATGCTTCTAATGCAAGAAACAAATAATTTTAGGTATTATAGAAGGACTATAAAAATGTGGGGGGTTTTTTGCTTTGTTTTTTTTACAACAAATTGAGTAACTCATTGGAGAGATAAGACTTCAAGTCACAAAAAACGCATATAGGAAGAGACATTAGAAGGTACCCAGTGAAACTGTGTAATTTTACACATGGGAAAACTGAGGCTCAGCTATATTGATTATCTAAGATTACAGAGTCATTAGTGATTGAGTTTGGACTGATGATTTGTAGTAGAGTTTTTTATTACCCATTTTTAAAGTAAAGAGCCATTAAAAAGATAGTATGATATATAATAGTTTTATATATATCAATTATCAGAGAGTTTGTTCAATTTTAATTATACTACATCATTTTCATTGCTGGCTTTCTCTTCACTGCATTTTGTGCATTCACAATAAAAAGCTACTAATATGGCATGCTTTATTTAATGATTTATTCTTTATGACTACTACAATTTTCAAATAATTTTTTTTGTGGTTCATGATAAGTTGTATTTCAGACTGTAGCGCCAACCTGCAAAATGTAGAATAAAATTTATTTCAATTTCTTAAGTGGAAGGTGTAATTGCACCTAAACTAAAACAAGAATTTGGCCCTGGCCAATTGGCTCAGTAGTAGAGTGTCAACTCAGCATGTGGAAGTCCCTGATTTAATTCCCGGTCAGGGCAGACAGAAGTGACCCTCTGCGTCTCCCCGACTCCCTCTCGTCCCTCTTCCCATCCCACAGCCATGGCTTGATTGATTTAAAAGCATTGGCTCCAGGCACTAAGGATGGGTCTATGGAGCCTCCACCTCAGAAGCTAAAATTAGCTCAGTTGCAAGCATTGGCCCTAGATAGGCAGAGCATCAACTGGGGGTGCCTGAGTGGATTATGTTTGGGGTGCATGTGGGAGTTCTTCACTCCCCTCGACTCTAATTTAAAAAATAATAAAATAAAATAAGAATTTAGAGAAATGCTCATGAAGAAGCCATTCTGTGGAAACAGATACATTGTTGCAGATTGAGCCTTTTGCAAATATTTAGTCTTGTATTTTTGCACAATTACAAATAGTTTTTTCCCTGATAATACAAGTTAAATTTGCCAATATGGTTGGTTCCCTAAATAATTCTTCAGCACATAAGTAAACTTTAGAATCTGTGAAATAAATAAGTTAGAACATCTAAAGAGAATGAATTATGTAGAGCAAGTCATTAAATGTATTATACAAAATTGCTGCTTTCTTTATTAGTTTAAAGAAAAGGTGAGGGCATTTCCTATGGCTCCCATCTATCACAATAGTTGTTATAGTCTTCTAAGAAGTTGAAATCTCTGTTTTCTGTTGCAAAACCAGGTATGGGCTTTTATAATTACTGGTGTCACAGAATTATTATAAATTATTCATAAAAATTATCTAAACAATGGAATCCCCAAATGAAAACACATGGTACTGATTTAGATGCCATCTGTGCCTGTTTCAAGCACCAATGAGATGCCAGTTTGGTTTTTCATGTCAACTCAGGATGATATATATTTTAAAATTTTATATTTTATATAACTCAGGATTTTATATTTTTTAAAACATAATTTTTCAGCAGAGATATTAAACATCTTATAGAAAATATATAAAAATAACCAGACTGCTGATGTTTTAATGAGAAACAAACTTACTAGAGATTAGGGAAGTGGGTAAATATGAGCTCATTTGATATAATTTAGCAATAATTATTTTTTACTCCAATATTGACATTGGGGAAAAGTAGAAAAATAATGGCTATGGGTCTAGATAATCATCTGAATGCAAGTTATTAACATGGATTTCACTTTGTCTTTCGGTGAAGAATTTCAAATGGGTCGGGTGATTGTCACAAGCCAATGGGGAAGTACTGAGTCTGGAATAGGTTTTAAGGTATGCTAGTCAATAAGATGCTTAATATGAAGAGATCTGCTTTTCATTTTGCTTTTTTGTTATTTACATATTAGAAGTATAAACCTTGGTTTTTAAATTAAGAAAAAAACATAGGAAAATATACATAAAACTAGAAATAATCAATAATAATGATCCCACTGTTAAGATAACTGGCATTGTTTGGTGTATTTTTTTTACAGGTTTTTTGTGTGTGGGCAAACTACATATGCATATTTTGATTATATTATTTTTACATAAATTAAACAAATGAATTTTTTAATATGCTTACTAAATTTTATAATGAAGTGTTTATGTTATCAAATACACTTTAACAGTCTTAAATTATTGAATGTTTTTTTCATAAAGAGGTGCATCATAATTCTCTAATAATGTTTCTTTTTTTGGAAAATTTCTACATTTTAATAGATTAAAAAAGTTCTTTATGAACATCCATTTATATGATCATTTCTTACATTGTGATTTCTTTGAGAAAAAATTTGTATGAGTGAAGTTTGAATCAAAGTATTGTGTGTGTTTACACATAGGTTTTGCTTTATATTAGTAATTTTTTAAGGAAATTTTCTTTATGTAAGTACCTCTGTATGAGAGTTCTCTATATAAGTACCCTCAGTTCATCTTTCATCTAAAAAATATGTACATGTTATTTTATTAATTAAATTTTCTTTCACATATAAGGTTTAATAAGCATGGTGCTATGAGGGAGAATATAAACCAAAGAAACAAGAACACCCAAACATAAATGAAAGAGTGGAGATGTGTTTGTAGTAGGTAATTCTGAGAAGGAACTAAGGTAGTATGGTGATCTGATCTATTGTATGCTACTAAAAAATAATAATAATAAAGAGCCATTTAATAATAGGATACTTTAATACATCTAATGTGGGATGTGAGCACTTTAATGCTCCACTAGAGTTCTAAATGGTAATATAGTATCAACCAATCATGTTAATCATGAAAGAAATTTTAGGGTTTTCTTGTTTTGTTTTGTTTTTGTTTGTTTGTTTTTCTTGGTCTATGTGGAATGGTGTTTTTCCATTCTTGTAACAAGTTGCAGTGTAGTTTTGAATGAATATTGCTTGGGAATGTTTGTTTGTCAACAAGGTTATTTTAAAATGCTAATTGCCTCACCTGACCAGGTGGTGGTGCAGTGGATAGAGCATCAGATTGGTACATGGAGGACACAGGTTTGAAACCCTAAGGTCACTGGTTTGAGCACAGGCTAATCCAGCTTGATCACAAACTCACCAGTTTGAGCACGGGGTTGCTGGCTAGAGCATAGGACAGTGGTTCTCAAAGTGTATGCCAGGGCACACTGGTGCACCCTAGAATATTTCCAGGTGCACAGTATGGTATTAAAGAGAAATATGTGCTGTTGGGGACCAAAAAACCAACAGGTTTTTGGAGTTTAGATTTTTGAGGGACAGAGGTGTGGAGAATTGGCTGTAAATTGACAGTCTACCCAACCCCCCACCTCACTTGCCTGATTAGGTTGCAAAAAGCTGTTAAGCTGTGGTGCTGGATTGTTTACACTACCCCCCATGTTCCCTGGAAAGACTGGAGGCAAGTTTTTTCTATCCTTTGTTTGATGTAAAGTTAAGATGATATGTATGGTGGGGGTTTTCTGCACTCAACACAATTAAGAGTAAAAAGAGAGGAATTCTTCAATGTATTGATGAGGAAATGAGTTTGCCTTTCAAATATATGCCCAAACATTGAAGAAATTGTTAGGACACATCAGGCTCATGTTTCTCATAAACACAAGAATGAAAAAACTTGACACATTCATGCCGAGACTTGCCAAATTTACTAAATCTTACTAAGAATGTATCTATATATAAAAAATAATTTTTTGTCATTTTTTTATTTTTTAACCCCTCTTTTTTATGAATTCTAAAAAGCATAACTCAAAAAATATAACATAAAATGTTTTTTAATGTCAGAATAAATTTAATTTTGTTGTATTTATTTTGTTTAATTACCATAAAAGCATGCTTGGACTTTATATATTTTTTCTTTAATATTTGACTTAATTATTATAACATATTTCTCAGAAATTTGTATATAATGTGCCTACAATTATTTGTAGGATTTTAAATGTTCCCCGACTTCAATAAGTTTGAGAACCACTGGCATAGGACCATGAACATGACTTCATGGTTGATGGCTTGAACCCAAAGTGTGCTGGCTTGAAGCCCAAGGTCGCTGGCTTGAGCAAGGGTTCACTAGCTCTCCAGTAGCCCTCTGGTCAAGGCACATATGAAGAAGCAACTAAGGTGCTGCAACAAAGAATTAATGCTTCATATCTCTCTCCCTTCTTGTCTATCTGTCCCTTTCTCTGACTCTCTCTCTGTCTCTGTCAAAAAAATAAAAATAGATAAATAAAATGCCAATTGCCTCATCTATATAACTAAAAGTCAAATCAAATAAATGTGGAATAATCACATTTAATATAAATTTGTATAGGAAAAGAAAGGTGTAGAAAATTATTTAAAATTTGTGGAAGAATTTATGTTGTCTAGAAAGTTAAGGGTTTTATATAAAGTCATAATTATAAATATAACCAATGGAGCACAAACTATATACCTCTTTAAATATAAGGAGAATTACACACAAATAAAATAAACAACAGAATAATAGTCAAAAATCTAGAAAATCAGAAATTATAGTATAAATAAAACATTAGTACCAAATGTAGCTATCATATAATCATGTCATTAAGAATAGTCTATACTAAAAGAAGTAGAGTTTCATATTATTTCCTAATATCTAACCTTATGCTAAAAAGAAAATATATATATTTAAAACATAGCATAGTTATTGAAAATAAAAGGGTGGACAAAGATATATTGGCAGGTGTATATGATAAAAATAAAATATTATTGACAATAAACATGGCAATGATGATTTTTTAAAAATTTCTCCACCATTTTATAAAATAATAGCATTCATTAAAATGAGATTGAAAAAAAACAAAGAATCTCACTTATAGCAACAGAATGTAAATCTTTTGTTCAAAAAATATTCAAATGGAAAATTAATAAAAAGACTATATATATTGTTAAAATTTTAACATTAACCATAGCAATCCCTATCAAAATTCAAATGGCAATTTTTTACAAAGGTTAGAAAAAAAACCACTAAAATTCATATGGAGTTACAAAGAATTTGAATAGCCAAGACAATCTTGCAAAAGGAAAACAATTCAGGAGGCATCATGCTTCCTGATGTCAAAGTCTATCACAAAGCTGTGGTAATTAAAACCAGGTGGTCCTGGCATAAAGACAAACATATAGAAAAATACAACAGAATGGAGAATTCGGATATAAGCTTATACAGGTACAGTCAACTGACCTTTGACAAGGGTGACAAGAATATTCAATGAAAATAGAATCGTTTCTTCAATGAAGTGTTGGGAAAACTGGTATCTACATGTAAAAAGTTAATTTTTAAACTTTTTTTGTACATTATGCATGAATATTACCTCAAAACTGATAAAGTCTTAAACATAGTATCTGAAACTATATAACTCATATAAGAAAATAGCAGAAAAGCTTCATGACACTGGTCTTAGTAATGTTTTTACGGATGACATCACAAGCACAAGGCAACAAAAGCAAATATAGATAGGATTATATCAAACTAAAAAGCTCTGTACAGCAAAGAAACAATAATGTGAAAGGTCACATACAGGATGGAAAAAATATTTTCAAACTATTTATCTGATGATTGGAAAATATTCAAAATACATAATAAATTTCTTATACAGTGGTACTCTGAGATATGAACAGACCAACATACAAATTTTTTAAAATATGAGCTGTAACTCAGTCCATATTTTTGTTCGAAATCTGAGCGAAATTCCGAGATATGAGTCATGATTCTGGAAGCTGCCGCTAGTTGGTGCGTTGGCGCACGGGTCCAGTATTGGCAGTTTGATATACATACAGTTGATTAACTTACGAGCTTGGTTACAGAACAAATTAAATTCATATCTCAAGGCACCACTGTACAGTTGATTGACTTACGAGTTCGGTTACAGAATGAATTAAATTTGTATCTCAAAGCACCACTGTACTCAATAGCAAAAAGTATATATAACTTAATTTTTAAAAATAGACAAAGGATTTAAGTACACTTTCTCCAAAAAAGACATACCATTGGCTAAATAGTATATAAAAATATGCTCAACATCATTAATCACCAGGGTAATGTAAATCACAATAGTGAAATATCATTCCAATATCACAATAATGGAAATACCATTATTGCATTATAAAAAGCAAACCTACAACAAAGGTATTGTGTTGACAAGAATGTGGGGACACCTGAAACATTATACACTATTGATGAGAATGTAAAATGGTCCAGCAGCTATAGATAACTGTATGGATATTCCTCAAAAAATTACTACTAATCATAGAAGGCAGTCACTCATTTTTTTTCTGTTAAGTATGTTGCTATCTGTAGGGTTTTCTTTGACTCTTTGTTTTATCAGTATGCGGGTGTTCTCTATTACTTTGTTGGTGAGAATTTTAATTTTGAATGGATGAAAATTTTTTCCAAATATTTCTCTTTATAGTTATATGAGAATTATCATTTTTTATCTTAAAATGTTGAACTAAAGACATTGTGTTCTTGGAATAAATCTCATTTGGTCACTCTGTAATATTCTTTATGGTGAGATAAGTTATTAATATTTCATTAAGGATTATTGAGATAATATTTCTGAAAGGTATTGGTCCCTAGTAGTTTTCAGATTCTCTTGTAAAATCTTTGATTGTGTTTGTATTAGGACAACACTAATTCTAACCCACAGTCAGTAAAGTATGGCAGTTTATGCCTTTTAAGAAATTTATCCATTTCACTTTGAAAATACAAAATTCACTGGCTTAACGACATTCCTAATATTCTATTAATATTCTATTAATTCTATTAATACCTATCAATGTCATTAAAACCTATAGATATTTACTTTCATTTTGATGATGGCATTTAATGTTATATATATTTTTTTCATTTAATTTAATAGAATTTATTATTATTGATCAAAGAAGCAATTTTCTATTGTTTTTTATTCTTGTGATCTTAGTGATTTTGCACTTACCTTTCTTCTGCCTGCACTGGATTTTAGTTTGTCCCTTTCCTCCTTTGTTTTATAAAGTGAAACTTTATATTTAAAGTTTTTTTCTTGTTGTCTTACAAAAGCAGTTGAAGCAAAATATTTTTCTAAACACTGTTTTCTCTTTCTCACAAATTATAATATGTTGCATTTTAACTATTAAATTAAAAATATTTAAAAATTTCTCTGTATTTTGTGTTTGTCTGTGAAAAGACAGACACAGAGAGACATACAAAGGGGGAGAAGAGAAAGGAACACCTTAATACTTAAAAGTTGAAATACTCTCCTTTTGAATTACTTTAGGTGCTATAGTACCTATTTTACATCCTTTATGTATTGAATTCTCACAACAAAACAATGACGTATATACTATAAGTACCTATTATGTAAATAAGTAAAAGTAGGTTTACAGAGACATTATAACTTGTCTCATACCTCATAACTAGTGTCTATTAGAACAGAAATAATTTATCTGTTTAGTTTTATTTATTTTTAATATTTTCCTTTTTAAAAGACTTTAATTATTTTAGAGAGAGAGAGAGAAAGAGAAAGAGAGAGAGAGAGAGAAAGGAGGTGAGGAGCAAAAGGAATCATCTCCCTTATGTGCCTTGACTGGGCAAGCTCAGGGTTTCTAACCAGAGACCTTAGTGTTCCAGATCAACATTTTATCCACTGTGCTACCACAGGTCAGGCTAATCTGTTTAGTTTTATGTGCAGCTCATTATTTTAACCACTACAGTACAATCTACTATCCGTCTTTAAAATTCAGATTCAGTAGTTACATCAGCTTGTTTATTTGTGGTCTTTTCTCAATATTCTTATCTTGAGATTGGTGGTTCTTTACAATGAGAAATTTAAATATTATCTCAGAAAAAAAAACTTTGATTATATCCTAAATCTCTATCTTCTGGAATTTATAATAATAAATTTTTAATATTTTAATTTTTATATATTTTAATCCTTATTTCTATTCCTTTTTAATATTGAACTCAATTTTGATAAAATTTTTAACTTATTTTCTAATGAACTCATTAATTTTCATAAGTACTCATTTTTATTTGTATTCTTTTTAAGAAAGAAATATGCTGACCAGGCAGTTGTGCAGTGGATAGTGCCTTGGCCTGGGACACTGAGGACCCAGGTTTGAAACCTAGAGGTCAATGCTTTAGTGTGGCTCATCTGGCTTGAGCAAGGGCTCACCAGTTTGGGGTGGGGTCGCTGACTTGAGTGTGGGATTAGACATACCCCATGGTCACTGGCTTGAGCCCCAAGGTTGCTGGCTTGAGCAAGAGGTTACTGGCTCAACTGAGTCCCCCCTGTCAAAGCACATATTAGAAAGCAATCAATGAACAGCTAAGATGTCACAACTATGAATTGATGCTTCTCATCTTTCTCCCTTTCTGTCTGTTCCTGTCTGTCCCTCTTGTTCTCCCTTCTCATCTCTCTTTCTCCGTGTGTCTTTCTCTCAATTAAAAAATAAAAAGAATTTAGAATGTATCCAGGATAGTTTTTTAATAGTAAGTAAGACATGAGCACATAAAATTTTTGAATTACAGTATAAGTAAAAATATCTTTGAATCTAATTAGGAAAACATACCTCACTAAGATGAAAAGTATTCTCTGCCAACCCTTCTACACCCTGCCCCCCTTTTTTTTGTTGTTGTTTGTTTTTTTGAGAGAGGCAAGGATCGAGAGACAGAACATAGCACTGCTCTTGTATGTGCCCTGACTAGGAAATCCAACAAGCAACCTCCGTGCTCCAGGATGATGCTCTAACCCACTGAGCTACTCAGCTAACCTTGTTTTTGAGGGAGGTTCTAGAGGAGTTTAGGTTTGTAAAAGGATAAAAATAATTTGGTAGACTAAAAAACAACAACAAAAAAAATTATGTGTATTTCTTCATTTTGCCCTAAGCTCATGAGACCTTCTTTTAAGAAATGAGAGAATCCTCCTAGATCAGAGACTTTATTTTTCTGAAATTAGGGTATTTCATGCTGTGTTCTTATCCAAATAATTTAAGTTAATTCGTAAGACCATTATATCATATAAATATGCTTATGAACTTTTATGTCACTTTAGTATTTTCACCCTTTACTCCTATTTCAGGTGGGAAACATTAATTAATTGAAAATATTTTATACAGATTATATATGTATATAAACACATTATTTGTAACACGTATTTTCCTATAGTAGGTGTATAGAAAACACAGTATGAAGCTCTCCTTAAACTTAAAGATTACTTGTTGATGGATTGAACATAAAAGGAATAAAACTTTTATAGTCCATCTGTGTCTGATATTTGTTCCATATCCTGGTATTTGATCTTAACATCTCTGTTCATATTGAGCGAATTGTGAAATATAAGCCAAGTCTGGAAGCATAGCTCACAGGGAGCTTTTTCTGTGCAGTATTTTCCTTTGTTCCTCAAAGCCACTGAATCAAATTTCCATATCTTTCTTTTTCCTTCTTTATTTGTTTTGTCTGGATTCTATATGAAACTTTCTTTTTATTATTAAACTTATAGCCAGCAAGAAATCAGCCTTGTTCTATTTGATAATGCTAAATTTTAGATTTTTCCTTGGGTTTTCCATTGCTGCTGATTTTTGAGCACAAAAAAAAAAAAAAAAAAAAAAAAAAAAAAAAAAAAAAGAAAAAAAAGAAAAAAAGAAGGAAAGAAAAAAAAAAGTGAAAGCAAAAGAATTCCAAATGAGGAATCTTCATTTGTTGAATGGTTTCCACTGACTTCTGAAATTATTGATTGTAGTAGAACCCTACCACAGTCCCCTCTATTCATTTCATACCACACAGAAACACTGTATTGCAGTTGGGGACACAGAGTAATTTCAGTATTATTTTCCACTTGGACTCACTGAATCTAAGTTTAAAAGAGGCTGTTTAAAGCAAATTCTTTATGTGGAATTTAGAAAAACTACTCTGAGAGCTTATTCACTTTAATATATTCCTTAGTCTCTATCAGTCAGTATTTGGGAAGAGAGAATTTAAATGCTTGCCCAAAAGTTGTCATTTTTCATAAAAGTATAATTTATCTTGTGCTGATGTCTTATCATCAAACACAAACATCTATTATTGGTCTGTGCCATGTTAATACAGTGACAGTCCCAGGAGCTGCTGAGGTTTATGGGACAATTTTATGTTCCTGTAAATTGTCTCAGAGAAGTGTGCTTTTTCCTGCTTCGAGGCTGTCACTTCACAGTGCTCTCTGTGTCTCCAGACGCCAGTCAATCTCCTCCCACTAATTTTTTTTTATTCTAAGATGCTGAGCGATTAGAGAACAGATATTAAATTTGTCCTCCTTGTAGTGAGTTTCACAAAGACTTTTCCAGAATAAAGAGCATTTTCTTTAATACATAAACTGTTCTGTCCATTTCAGGCGGTTATTAATAAGAATTTTTTTTTTGTTTGTTTGTTTGTTTTTTTGGTAAAGGCTTGGTTTTCCTTGGTTGTTGTCACTTGAGTTTTTGACTAAGAACTCACACCTAGTTTGGGCAAGTGTTCTACAATTCTTAATTATAGTTCATAACGAGTAATCAAGGCTAGCTAAACTCCATCTGTGAAAAGTATTATAGTAGGAATGACAAAATTACTGAAGATGTTGATTCAATACTAACATGTCCAAATGAATGCTCAAATCTATAGTAATCATCGTAATCAGTGAAGGATCTTTTTTACATAAACAATCTTTTCCACTTTAATACACAATGTTACAATTATTTATAATGCAGTGTCATCAGGCCATATTTTACTAGATAATGGAGACACAAGGATAAACAAAACATATTCATGTTTTATAAACAGCTAAAATGCTAATGGATGCAGTTAAGGTTCTCCAGAGAAACAGAACCAGTGATATATGTATGATCCCCAACCACATGGTGAAAGGCAGTGTACTTTACAGCAGCCACGGATTTAACGTTAATCTCAACTGGAAATGCCATCAAAGACACACTCAGAAACAATGTTTAATCTGGATATACTGTTGGCAGTCAAGCTGACACATAAAATTAACCACTGCAGACACCTAGCATTTAGGTACAAAGCAAGAAAATTAGCACTGTAAAGAGATTATTGAAAATTAAATTAGGCTTCCATTCATAATGGAGGAGTAGCTAACATGGTACTGGAATCCTCCCATGACCACATCAAAATTACAACTAAATGTACAGAACAACTATCATTGAGAGCAGCCGGTGATCTAGCTGAACAGAAGCCCTAAAACTAAGGATATACAGATGAAGTTACATTGAGACTGGTTAAGAAGGGCTGAGATGCAGCTGAGACTGGTCCCATAGACATGTGGAGCAGTTAAAAATCAGAAGGTGGATCTTGGCTGCAGAAGTCCCCTCTGAGGAATGAGGAGTTACAGCCCCACATCAGGCTTTTCAGCCCAGGGATTCAGTGCTGCGAAAAAACGTCCTCACCACTTCTGACTAGAAACCAGTGGAGACTGTGACTGAGACAGAGGGCTGCTGGAGTCCCAGGCATTTCTCTTAAAGGACCCACACATGAATTTATTTGGATTCAGCCACTCTGAGATCCAGCACTGGGGCAGCAGCTTAACAGGCACCAGGGGCATCTGGGGAGAAACTGAATTGCTGGCTTTGGGCCAAGTCTGGAGAGGCAGCTTTCTGCCAGACAGAAGTGCTGTCAGATGCCCTTATTATTGTACTTCTGCTCAGCCCTCCCCTTTAAGCAAGGCTCAGTATCTGAGTCTTCATCAGCTAGCACTGTTTCCTGCCCTGGTAAATCCCTGAGACCCTGCCCAATGCAATTTTTGAGTCCACCTCAGTTGCTTCCTGTGGGTTTTCTATACAAATGGCTTGTCTTGGCTCATGCTGAGGTACTTTCTAATGTATTTCATAGGTTTCCAAACCCCAAAATGCAAAATCTGGCCTGGTGTTCAACATATCCCTTGCTAAGTGGATCCAAACCTGACGTCAGCATGAGCCAAACTTGGTCTGTAGGTTGGCCTCCCCTGGGCACTTTTCTCTTGGCCCAGCACAAGTAGTAGCCATAGAGTCTGGGCAGGGCACAGGTGTCAGTTAACTTAACTTATACCTCTTGGGAGAACCCAGAGCCAGTGAATCCAGGGGCTAACCTCAGACTATGCCTGTACACCATCCAACCACATCCATGAGACAGACACTCAAGGGATGAACTCTGTGAGCATCAAAGCCTCACTGAAAGCACATTCTGCTCAGTGGTCAGCCCCTGCACAGTAGCACAGCTACTATAGTCACAGCTAGTTCTCATAGCTGATTGGCCTGGGGTAAACTTCTCCCTTGAGGTGCCAAGAGCAATCAAAGTTCAACTACGACATGAGTGTGCACACAGCTTACACCAGAGGCACACAGGGTGGGGTGAGGTGGGGGGCTGTACCACAGAGCCCAGCAGAACATTTACTACATAAAGTAATTCTACCCAGACTGGGAGACAAAGCAGATCTACCTAACACCTGGAAAAAAACACTGTGAGGCAGCCAAAATGGGGAGACAAAGACATATGTTCCAGATGGAAGAACAGGAGAAATCTCCTGATAAAGGAAACAATGAATTGGAGACAGCAATTCACACAAATACAGAGTTAAAAACAATGGTTATAAGAATGCTCAAACAACATTTTTTGAAATAAGTAATAGCAGAAGAGAAACACATATGTAAGCAGAGTCAAAATTTCTGGATTTTTGAATTTTGTGAGTTAAGTTTGAGATGCATAGTATGAATGTCAAATGGAGATGCCAAATAAGCTGTTGGATAGATAACTCTGAGGGCCAATGGAGAGGTCAACTCTGAGGGCCAATGGAGAGGTCAAGGCCAGTGATATAAGTTTGAAAATCCATATGGTGTAGATGAAATTTAAAAGCACAGGGACTGATGAGAACACTGAAGGGGACAAAATAGATGAAGAAGGGTAAAGGTTCAACAACCAGGGTTGGGCACCTTTTGGGTAGAAGAGAAAGAGAAACTCACAAAGAGAGGCCAGTGAGATAGAAAAAATCCAGAAGAATATCTTGGTCCAACTTTAGAATTACTTCAATAAGACAGGGAATGTGTCAAGTACTGTGCAGAGTTTGAGTAAGTTGACAACTAAGGATTGAGCATGTGTTTAGCAAAATTGAGATCTTTATGACCTTACCGCAAGCAACTTCAGTGGGGAGGCAGAAGGAAAACCTGTATGGAGAGAGCTTCAAGACACATTAAAAAATGAAGGAAGAGAAAGAATGACAAACCCACCTAAAATATAAATTGTGGTGGAGAAACTGAGAGATGGCAGTTCTAATTCTGGGTGTGTGTATAACTAGTTTTAAGAGAGGACAAAACATTGTGCTAGAACACAGTTGGTGAGGCATAATTGGTATCTCAAAAGGTCCAGGGACCCTGCCCCAGATATACACATACAACCACACAAATGGACAAATTAACAAAGATCCAGGCCTGTAGTCACCATGAATGATTCAGTGAGCCAAGGAGATGGGTATTAGATAGTCAGAAAATGGGATAGCAGTGCCTAGGTGTCAGGCAGGAGCAATATGGAACCAGGTTGGTCACTGAGGTTGTAAGAGAAGTATGGATAAAGAACAGCCTCAAGAGGCCAGATCAGAAGAGGCCAGCATGGACCACAGGTTCCAGTAAGAAGGGGAATGCCCTGGTTGGTTCTGCTGTGAAACTTGGGGGTAACATTGTGCAAAAAGTGGACCTGGAACTTATACGTCATGCCAAAACCAGCAAGAAGGAGGAAGAATGGCATGGGATTGGGGGATACTAATAGAAGGAAAGCAAATTTTCTCTGATGGATACCTTCCAAAGTTGGCATCACTGATCTCTCACAGATACATTTACAGAAAAGATGGTTGTAAAAAAGAAAAGGTGAGACAAAAATATTATAATAGAAAGAAACAAATGATTAGTTTTCAATATGTTGAAAATGAGATGGCCCAATAAGGTATGGCTGTAAAGAAAGTAGATGTATATATAAAATTATAATGGTAATAGAATAATTATAATATTTATAATGTATATTATGCATGTATGTATTTATACACATACACATATATATACATATAATAATTATACATATGTATTTGTGTATCTGTGTGTGTATAGATTGGAAGAGGCCAAATTGGAGGTAATAAGAAAATGAGAGAAAGTAAAAGGAAATGATGGAGGCAAGGAGGAAAAGGAAAAGGTAAAAGTAAAGAGATCATTGGCATTTACACTGAGAAAAGTCTTCAGCGCTGAATCACTGGTGTTCACTATGAGAACAATCATCTTTGAGAGGTTTGCTTTATGTGAACTACTGCTTTTAACCTCCAATGCAGTCGAAATTAATGTCTATATATTACTACAAGCTTATGAACTTAGACTGACTTCCTTTCTTTTATTTGATGACACATGTGGATAAGTAATTGTTTGAGACTTACTTTTAAAATAAATTAGGATTACTGAATGGATTTACTCTAGGCTATGGTCCCACATTGGTCATTTCAAAACTTTAATCACCCATTAAATCATTAAGGTGACTGTTTTGTCAATGGGTGATGATGTAATTAATGATTTAAGTAGGCTACATTAATCATATTTAGGGAGTCAGTGACTATTTTCTCAAAACACAAATTGAATTCTCACTTCCTTTTATTCTGTCCTAACTGGTGATGAAAAATAAATCAGTGTGTTCCCTTGAATGTAAGTCACAATGCGTTCTTTTATTTTTTTAAGCTGGTGTCTGCTATAGGCAGGCACATAGTTGTGTGAAAAATGGTTGTAGAATTGATTGTCATAACAATGTTAGCATAATTCTTGGAATATTTCACAATGTGTTTCCTGAGGAAAGTTATATCACCATTTGTGCAGCTTTGTGGCCAATTGACTGTAATAATTATTATATTGTAGTCTGTTATTTGCTGACATATTATTCCTATGACAGTTTAATATTTTATATATTTTTAAGGAACTCAATGAAATAAAATATATGTAAAGTATTTAGTACTCTATATTTATTCTTTTATAGGTGTTCATAATCACAAAATTCCTCAGATTCATAAAGGCTCAGAGTCTGCATTTAAAATTATTGATTAGACCCAAGTAGAGACATTTAAATGTGACTTTGGAATATATCTGAATAGCCTTTTCTTATTTATTCCTCATGAAAACATTGATTACCAAGTTTTTGAAGCTGTGGTATATCAGGATTTAATTCCCTAGTTTAATAATAGAAACGCTAGTTTTTTCTTTTAAGGAGGCTTGTGACATCTTTCCTTGGCTTCCAATGCTTTTTTTAGTTTTACCTATTTCAAAATTGAGAGTGTTTCACAGAATTTTTTAAATTTAAATAAGAAGAAGACATTTAATTCTTATTTTTTCTTTTTTAAAGATTTTAAAAATTTATTTATTTTGGGAAGAGGGTAAAGAGAGTGAGAAGCATTTGTATGTGCCTTGATTAGTCAAGCTGAAGTTTTGAACCAGAGACCTCAGAGTTCCAGGGCGACACTCTATGCACTGCACTATCACAGGTCAGGCAACATTTAATTTTAAGAAATGATAAAATGGAAACCAAATGTTTACAGGTAAAGAATATTTCCAATAATAAAAAATGGAATGAGTTGTAGAAGGTACTAGAAAAGAGGGAAATCTAGGAAAGAGATGTGTAGTTTAGTTAGCCTCTTAGTGATTTCAGCAAGAAAATTGTTATATAAATACCTGTTAATTCTTTATTGAGCCTTTACTATATGCCAGTCACCACTCTAATTGTTTTATATAAACTGGTTCACTTAAACCAGGATTTCTCAGTCTCTGCAGTATTGAAATTTGGGCCACATAGTTCTTCACTGTGGAGGGTTGGCATGTGCACTGTCGGAGATTCAGCAGTATCCTTAGACTCTACTCACTAGATGCCAATAGCAATCCCTTATTTGCAGATGTCACAAACAGAAATACCTTCAGACATTGCCAGAAACTCATGGGGAACAAAAATATTTCCCACTTGAGATCAACTGACTTAAGCCCTTAAACAACTTTATGAAGTACATATTATTGTACTTTCCATATAACCTTTAATGAAGTGGACATAGAATCTTAGTTCCTTCCCCTAGATTACCAAGAGAGTAATCATACATCTAGGAGTTAAGACCAAGCACTTGAATGCTATAACCCATAATCTTAGTCTACTATGTATACTCTCAAACCTTTCTACAAGAGAATCAAAAGTTTATACAAGTGAAAAAAATTAATAAAAAAAGACTTTAATTAAATATCAATTTGTGATACTTTCTATGCATGTCACACTTGTTCTAGAAAGGGAGAAATTAATGTGGGAAGTGGATCAAAAAGATTTGAGATGTTATGGGGTGAACTTAAATGAGGAGGTTGGGCTGAGGCCCACTGAGGGACATGAATTTAGAAAACTACATCTTGTTAGGTAAGTTTGTATGTTATAATTTCCTCGATATTTGTAAGTTGCATGTGCTTTCCTAAGTTTTATAAAAATGAAAAATAAAATAAAAATAACCAAAACAATAAAATTATTATCAATGTCAAAAGAAGTGGCCCAGTCATACTTGGCTTATTACATAAGTTAGATTGTCTGACTTTCTCATCATTCACACTACAGTCTGGTGTTCTGAAGATAATATAAGTGTTTTTCTTTTTCTTTTTTGTTATGCTGATTTTTAAAGCTGTTCATACACTTATGCTGACGGTAGTTTTTCCAGTCAGAGTAGTTATGAACCTCTGGAGTATCATAAATGACTCAAAGCACTAGCTTTTAGTTCCTAACTGACATGCATAGGAAACATTAGGGGCATTTATAGGTGATAGTAACACATGTCCTACAAAATATGCTGGGAAATTAATTAATGAGAAGCTAGTATTTGTCCACTTTGGGATGGGAGGCAGCCAATTCTTCAGTAATTTGTATTCTAAACATAAAAAGCTTCCTGCACTCACTTTCAATTTCAGGAACCTCTATCACTTGCTATTAGTGCTGACAGATTTCTGTCTGTGGTTAAGTATGAAATGAGATCAGCATCTAACTTTACCTCACTGGTCTTCATTGTCCTCGGCAATTGTGCCTGCAGTTATGAGGGCAATGAATATTACACATCTGAAGCTAAAAGTTAATCTACATGCTCAAACAGCTAACAAACTACTTTGCCCCCAACCCTTTTTTTATTTCAATCTGGTGATTAGTAGAGGTAGGCTCTAAATCTCAGTTCCACAGCTGTCTACCTGGAGCATCCTGAGAACAGACTTGACTTATTTGAAATGCAATGTATTCATTTGGATTATAAAAGTTGAGTGTTAGATTTTTAAATTTCTAAAATGTAATAATTTATGGATAATTATTTTTTTTCAATGTGAAACTTTGCCTTACCATAGCTTAAGATCATTTCTGAATATATATATGGTCTACCGGAAAGTTCTGTCCATTTTTGGAATAAAACTAAATACAAATTTTTCTTGCTGTCAATAAACTTTATTAAATAATATAATTGCCAATTATTATTAATGATTTCTTGCCAGCATGAGGGCAATTTGTATATCCCATTTTTGAGAAATGTTTTATCTTTTGATGTGAAAAATTAAACCAGTGCTTGTTTGATATCGTCTTCATTTTTGAATTTTTTGCCCTTCAAAAAATTTTGTAAGGACAAAAACAAGTGATAGTCGGAGTGTGCTAAGTCTAGGGAATATGGTGGGCACGACAGAATTTCCCAGCCTAGTTCTGCAATTTTTTGATGAGTCCCCAAAGCAGCATGTGGCCTGGCATTATCATAATGCAGTATGATGTTCTTCCTATTGAACATCGCTGGCCTCTTTTCTAAACTTTGTTTTAGTTAATTTGCTACGTCAGTATGTATACATTAAGTGATAAAAATAGAAAGGCACACATGCGCCAAATAAACATATTCTTACGTGTTAAAACTTGTTGTGATAGAAATGGAAAGAACTTTCCGGTAGACCATAAATATATATACACCATATATATATATATAGTTGAAACATGGAAGCTTCTGAATAAACACAGAATCATTAGTCTTTAACAGTATCTAAAATGTCAATCAGACTTTTTCAGCTTCTTTTTGTTCCTAAGACACTGAATTTTTATAGCTTTTTTCTTGGACTCTATAGTTGAAGTATTAATTTTGCTATTATATTAATTATTTTAAATAATTAAAAATATGAACCTTGAGAGAATAAAAATATTTCTAAGAGGATTTTATACTCCCTCATAAACAGAATTCTCCAAAACCCTAGCCCAAAGCAACCTGGAATTAGGTATGGATAAAAATAATTATTGAACATGAGCCAGCACTTGCTTTTGATATTGGCTATTTCTCATTGGTTTCAAAGTCAATTTCATATTGGGATTTGGAATTTCTGACTTTAGGGAGCCACTACTACCCTAAGGCTGAAATGGGACCATTGATCACTAAAGAAACCAAAGACTCTGTTGCAAGATGTACAGGTTTCCTGATGAATCCAGGAAGTAAGCTCATCCTCAATTTAGTTGCAAGATAATGGAAGGGCTACAGAAACATATTTGAAAGAAACCTTCAAGACATACACTATAGGAGGAAACCAGCTGATTGCTTATACTAAACAAGTCTTTTCATGTTAATGGACTATTTCACGGATGCAATATATTACACTGTTGTATAGTATACAGCCAGCAAAGTATCACTCAGATTAAAAAAATTACTTTTTTATAGTTACTACAGTTATTTTTAAAGAAATAAACATTACAAATACTCTTATATACCTTTAAATTATTTCTGAATGTCTTTTTCTTCCAGTGAAGTTATTCCTACCTTGTTATTTTAATATTTTTACGGTCCCTCTGTTGCCCATAATTTCTTCAAAGTTTAGTGAGAGTAAGCTAATATACAAATTGATATTGATTTATTGCTAAAATTTATATTAAATATATAATTTTCTAATCACTCAGCATGATTTTGAGATTTATTCATATTTATACATATGTAACTAATAATTATATTTCTGTATAGCATGTAATTATATGAATATATTATAATTTATACATTTAATACTGGTAGATATTGAGATTATTTTTAGTTTATTGGTTTAGAAGAGATTACTTTGACGAATATCCTTGTGCATAGATTTATTGAAATGTGTAAAGGATTTCTATAAGGAACAAATATCAAAATGAAATTTTTATTTATAAAGTAAGCATGTTTTAATGAAAGTTTACAAGTTGCTTTCCAAAGTGGCTGTTGCAATTTTCACTTCCTACAATAGAATATTAGAGTTCTCTCTCTCTCATCCTTGTCAATAATTGGTGTTATCAAATTTTCAATTTCTTCCAATCTGAGAGTTGTGAGATCTTATCTTAATAGTCATATCTCACCTTAATAAATATCCTATATACTGTTATGTTTGAGATCTCATTAATGATAAATTCTAAATAGTTATTTTAATAAATTTCTTGATTTATCAAGAACTATTAAAACAGAAAAGAAATTTGGACTTCCAACAAGCTGTGAGTGAGAAGCAGAGCATGGCCCATACCCCTGGAGCCCTCTATGGACTCACTGGCCACTTTGTTTGTGGCCCCAGGGTGACTACACCCCTTCATGTGGAACCTGGAGACATGGAGACTCTGAGGCAGCACTCTGTGTGACACTAGGGCATCACTCTGTGACCCTAGGGTGGTAGCTGTTTTACTTATACTACTAGACCTTGGTTTTGGAATAGAAAAGTGATGAACAAATGTTTTTAAATTTTTAAGTAAACACCAAAAATATAGGTTATTGGGTCATATGGAGAAAATATATATATATATATATATATATATATATAGAGAGAGAGAGAGAGAGAGAGAGAGAGAGAAGAAAGAAAGAATGAAAAAAATAAAAAGAAAAAAATGATGGAACACCAGGCAGCGCAGATTACCCTTTGGGAAGATTTACTTGTAATTTTTTATGGCTTGTGTATATAATATGAAAAAGAAAAATTGCCCTTTACTTTTCTCCCAATATTTTAAAAAGAAACTTACTTTGCCACATGTAGACCTTCTGTGTGTAAAACAATTAGAGGCATATGATAAAGAAACTTAGAAAATCACACATCTTGTAAATGCTTTAAAAAAAAAAAAGACCTCAGAAAAGAAACTCATCTGGAAATAACTCTTGGAAGTAGAATTGTTAGATCATTTCTAGAAGTAACACCAGGAGCTGGAGCACAGATGTTAGAGGAGAAGGAACAGAAGGTGGTGAGGAGGAAGAGAAACAGTGTTCTACGGCAGATTGCTCATATTTGGGAAACATTTTCATATTGTCATTCATGCTGTGTGTGTACATTTTGTTTCATCTAAAAATATCCATCTAATATTTCTAGATGTTCTGAAGTGCCTGATGTATGTTAAAAGTAGATGTAGTAAAATACACATTTGGTAAATATCCTTTTTGTTTAAATTTAAATGAAATGTTGTGGTTTGGATATGGATTTCTTGAGTACTGACATAACAAATCAGTGTGATATATGGTCAACTCCAGCTCCTGTTCTCCAAAATGCTCCCAGTGGGCTGGCCAAGCCTCTCTGGAAGTGCCCTCTTTCCTACTACTGGGGTAGCAGGCAATCTCTGAAGCCATACCAGGGAAAGAGTAGAAGCTGTCAGGAATCTTACAAGTGGACTTAATAGAGCTTTGATGTAAACTGAGTAAGTCCAGTGGTGTAACGCTATGCCTTAACTTTGTATGTTTTCCAGAAATATGTGTCCTTTCTCCATTTGTTGCATGGGTGCTCTACTTGTTTCTCCAATTGTCAGAAGCAAAATTCAGCCTTGGCTCGCATCTGCCATCCTGGAAAGTGCAGAATCTGTTACCCTCTCCAAGTGGCAACTCTGAAATGTCTAAATAGAAAATGCTGAACAACACAGATGAACAATGATACAGGTGCAGGGAAAGAGAACTTCTCTTTTAGCTGCAATTGCATAGGAAGACAAAATAAAACAAAAACAAATGACAGATTTTATGTTTATTTATAGTGAATATGGCAAGGGTGGGAGAGATTAAAGAAGCAAAACCCATTTCAGAGCATTGCAGAGCTTCCCCTGCAACCCTTAACTTTGGCAAGAGTTTCATGAAAAGACTGGAAAATAAGAGATTTACATGTATCATTCAAAGAAGAACTTTTTGGAAACTATATCATCCAGTAATTTCTAACATTAGAATGTGGACATTTACTTCAGGTTAAAGTTCAATTTATGAGAGCAGAATAAGGTAGACATGCTAAAAAGGATGATCCAAGGAGAATTTTATGAGGGGCAGGGAATGCAGAAAGAGGGGATCCCACTGGAAAGAGGGCTCTTCTAGTTTATCAGCCAGATACAGAATAAATGTCTGAGAAGCAAGCCCTGCAAAATATCTCTGAGAATTTGGAGGAAATGATGCACACGTAATGTACTGTCTTCCTATATTTTATAGATATGAATAATAACATGTTTGAATGGAGACTCTTTAGCGCACAATCTATTTTTCTCTCAGAATCCTATAGCTGTGCTCTAGCCTGATTCTTTTGCCTTGTGTTTGCCAAAATCTATTTAATTAAGTCATTCCTTTGTTTTCCTGTTATTATTTATTTGTGACACTTGTATGATTTCTTTCACTAATCTTGACATTAAAATAATTCAGTAAGAGATGTTTCACAGGAACGTCTTTTATTGAGTTTGTCTTATAGAAATTACTTATTTTCGTTAGATAAAAAATCATCCTCAATTACTGCTTTAAATATTGTGTCTTTTTAATATAGTGTTCTTTTCTCCCTCAAAATCATGTGTATATATATGAATTTCCTTTCTCTTTATTTCTATTTTATACATATATTTCATATGCATCTCTTCTTTTGTGACAGAGAGAGAGACAGACGGGGACAGATAGGAAGGGAGAGAGATGAAAAGCATCAATTCTTTGTTGCAGCTCCTTTAGTTGTTCATTGATTGCTTTCTCATATGTGCCTTCACCAGGGGGCTACAGCAGAGTGAATGACTCCTTGCTAAAGCTAGCAATCCTGAGCTCAAGTCAGTGACAATGAGCTTCAAACCAGTGGCCTTTGGGCTCAAGCTTTAGACCACAGGGTCATGTCTATGCTCCCACACTCAAGCCAGAGACCTCACGCCAAAGCTGGTGAGCCCAGGCTCAAACCGGATGAGCCTGCGCTCTAGCCAGTGACCTCAGGGTTTCAAACCTGGGTCCTCTGCATCCCAGTCTGACACCCTCTCCACTGCTCCACTGCCTGGTCAGGCTTATACACATCTCTTTATTCTGAGTTTAATTTTGTCTCTTATAGTAAACTATCCTCCATTATTATCACAAATTTATTTTTGAGTGTTGTATTTATGTTTTTATGACAAAGACATACCTTCTGATAACTGAGTCATCACATTTTGTAGCTGTAATGACCTTCAAGAGTTGTTGAAAAACATCCCTTAAAAAAGAGATGGCTATATTTTCTTATTTCTTTCTGTATGTTCTTTTCACAGCAGGATATCTTGATCTGATGTTGTTGGTTTTTCTCTTCCTTTTGAATTCACAAGTATTTTCATGAGTCTAACAGTTTTTTCTCTTTTATCTCATAAACTGGCTGTATCCAAAGGCTACTACATTTATAAAAACTGTGTAAGATTTCAAAATAACTGAAGGACATTTTCACCTACATAGGGTTTCAGCAAATGTACAACTATCTACATAGCCTTCTTGAAAAACTGTTACAAAGATATACTATATGAGATATAAGAAAACATAAAAATAAGAACTCAAACATTAATAATATATCTAAGTGGTTTTTCTCAAAGACGTTTAAAACAAAGAAGACAAGGTTCAGTCAGAGGTGATAAAATGCAAGTTTCCTGGCCCTTTCCCCCGTGGACTGAAGAGGACACACAGTCAGCTGTTGCCTTGCTGTCCACCAACTTTCTATTTGTTTTTACTTAAAGGCTTTTAAAAAATGGTTTAATATCCACAAGCTAAATTTTGAGACAAGAATGAACTGCAGCATCTTATTTCTTACCTACAAGTCGAAAGTCCCTTAAACAATTAAAATGGAAAGAAATAATAATTGGTATTATGGTATTTTTTTGAGAAAGGCAAAGCCACCTACCTTTTGCCTTCTTAGGTATCTTGGTGTTCTTTAAGGAAGATGGTTTATTTTGTTTTTTAGAACAGGGTGTGAATTTAGAGGGCTTTGAAATTATATTATTCCCACGTCTGAGGTTCTCATTATAAGAATGATGGTGATTGCTAAGGAGAGAGCAACAAAAATGATGAAGGTGTACACAGCCTATATATTCAGCTACCCTGGGGAAAGTAAAGCAGGGGAATAATAGGACAGTTATCATTAAATATTTAAAGGGATAATAAATTTATTCTACTACACTCCAAAGGGTGGAAGTAAAACTAAAGACTGAAATTACAGTGAAAATATTTTGTTTAATAAAAGAATGACATTTGCAACACTTTAACTCTTTGTGCTGTAGAGTTGGATCAGGGGCTGATGGAACACAGGAGAAGTTTGTGGTGTTGGTGGGAAGTTTGCTGTAGGATGTTCACAGGCCTTTCCCCTCCAAGCTCCTGTGACGTTTCCACTAAATATCATGTTTAATTTCACTAGAGTTTGAAGGTTAGAGAGCATTTGTTCTATTTCATTCAAATAAACCTTTATAATTAAAGGAGTGTTTGAATTGTGAAATCTGCAAAGTTAAATTTCATTGCATTTCACTTAGTAAAATTAAAATGCCTGGTGACATCCTGGGTAGAGCATTAGCTGTATTTAGACTGGTAATTAATGTCTAATTGGACACTAGTACTCAATTTAGTAGTAATGAAATAATCGCTAAAAATATCAACCGGTATTTAAAAAGATATGTGATATATACCTGAAGCAATTTTCTTAAATGCCAATTATAATTTGACATTTAGAGATGGAGCAATGTGATTGCTGATGAAAGCTGTACTGTGATCTTGTGGCATATGGCTATGCATTCTTATTTGAAGGAAAAAAATTTCATAATTCATAGATATTTTAAAAATAAATATTTTACTTCTGGGAAAATTTATTTTTGTAATTAAATATATATTTATAACAAAGAAACTGAAAGAAATAAATTATTTAAAGAAAACAATTCTGATATTTTACAAAGAACTTACGGATAAATTACTTTTCCCTAAAGCTGAGCACACTTGGAAGACCTCTGTGTCATGTAACTAGGAAAAGCACAAGGATACAACTCATTCTGTATAATTATTTGTCTTATTTTTGCAAAGAATTTCAATTGGAATTTGATTTTTAGTACCAATTATAAAACAATTATATATTCTCAGTTAAATGTAGATTCATATGCTGTAACTGATAATTGAGAAAAAATATAATCTTTGTATAATATTTGAGTAATCTGTTCAGAATGCGTTTAGAAAGAAACTTACTATACTATCTCTCAGAGTCAAGCCAAGAAGTAACTACATATCTCTACCATCTATCTATTATCTATCTATCTATCTATCTATCTATCTATCTATCTATTATCATCTATCATCTATCTATCTATCTATCTATTATCATCTATCTATCTATCTATCTATCTATCTATCTATCTATCTATCTATCATCTATCTATCTATCATCTCTCATTCATTGAGATTGACTTAGTATGAGGAATTGCCTCGTGATTATGGAGGCTGACAAGTCTTAAGATTTACAGGGTAAGTTGGCAAGCTGAAGACTCAGGAGAACTAGCTGATGATGTTTTTTCATCCCGAAAGTTGAAGGCTTGAGACACCAGAGAAAGCTTTGTAGTTTTGAGTCAGAAAGCAGGAAAAATGATGTCCCAGTTCAAAAGTGTCTGGCAGGAATTTTCTTTTACTCAGGGGATGGTCAACCACACACACGCACATATGTTTTTTTTTTCTATTCAAGCCTTCAACTAATTAGCTGAGGACCATCTTACATTTGGACAGGGAATCTTCTTTGCTCAGTCCACTGATTAAGTGTTAATTTCATCTGAAGACACCCTTATGGAAATACCCAGATTAATGTTTGACCAATTATCTGGACACTGCATAGCTTAGTGAAATAGACAAATAAAACTGACTATAACAGGTAGTATTTTCTTTTTTAAAAAATTTTTTTATTTATTCATTTTTAGAGAGGAGAGAGAGAAACAGAGAGAGAGAAGGGGGGAGGAGCTGGAAGCATCGACCCCCATATATGCCTTGACCAGGCAAGCCCAGGGTTTTGAACCGGTGATCTCAGCATTTCCAGGTCAATGCTTTATCCACTGTGCCACCACAGGTCAGACAGGTAGTATTTTCAATAAAGGGTCAAACATGCTAACATGATCTTGGAAAACATTTAAATTGATCCATCAAGACTCTACAAGTTATTAAATCCCCAACATATATTGTTACAATTACATTGTCTAACATTTTTGGACATATTACTAACATAAACTATCCCAATAAATTAGAAATCTAAACCAACCAGACAAATGAACAAACAAACAAAAATTCTCAATAAAGCCCATACAGGTGACCTTGCTTTGAATAATGCCAAAGGTAAAAAAATAAAAAAACATAAAAACATTGTTACTGTATCATCTTCATCATCATTATCATCATCATAATTTTTATGTAGTTCATTGTATTTAGAAAGTCAGTATAACATTGTTTCCATGAAGACATCCATTCATATTAGAACATTTTTGCTCCCAGACTATTTCCATAATTTTAGTAAAAATTATGATTGTGTGACCTATCAAATATAGGGGCAGAAGATTATAAAGAGCATTGCATTAGGCCAAAATCTTGTAAAATTATTTGTATTAATTGCTTAATATATACTTTATAAATGCTAATTTCAGGAGATGAAAGCTTGTTTCTCAAAAAACAGATATTGTGTTTTAAGGTTAACATTACTTTGTAGATAAATTCCTTCCCAATAGATTTTTCAAGTAATGGCAGAGGAACAATAGATGTTAATATTTAATACAGATGTAAAAAAATAATACTATCACCATATCATTTAACATTTAAGTATATGCTATTTATTTTTGCTACTGTATAACAAGTATTTATATAGACTATTCATGCTTTATGTAATTTAAAGCAGTGTTTTTCAACTGCCAGTCTGTGGACTAGTCCATCAGAAATTTCGTGTGGGACCACAAAAAAGTTAACCACTGTGATGTTGTATTATAGATCCAATGATCTTAGTTGAATTCACTTATGCTCAGAGTAATTTCTGCTTTAGTGGTCCCAGAAATTATTTTCATATTTTTACCAGTCCCCAAGTGTAAAAAGGTTGAAAACCAATGCTTTAAAAGTTTTGGGTTTTAGCCTTGGCCGGTTGGCTCAGTGGTAGAGCGTCGGCCTAGCGTGCGGAGGACCCGGGTTCGATTCCCGGCCAGGGCACACAGGAGAAGCGCCCATTTGCTTCTCCACCCCTCCGCCGCGCTTTCCTCTCTGTCTCTCTCTTCCCCTCCCGCAGCCAAGGCTCCATTGGAGCAAAGATGGCCCGGGCGCTGGGGATGGCTCTGTGGCCTCTGCCTCAGGCGCTAGAGTGGCTCTGGTCGCAACATGGCGACACCCAGGATGGGCAGAGCATCGCCCCCTGGTGGGCAGAGCGCCGCCCCATGGTGGGCGTGCCGGGTGGATCCCGGTTGGGCGCATGCGGGAGTCTGTCTGACTGTCTCTCCCTGTTTCCAGCTTCAGAAAAATGAAAAAAAAAAAAAAAAAGTTTTGGGTTTTAAAACTTATATCAAGTTCTATGTTCAACACATAATAGGAGCTGTATTAGCATTTGTCATTTGTTAAGATGTGTACATGTAACTATGACATATCTGTATGTGACTGAATGAATTTTTTAAAAATTTCAAACTGTATTCATAGTCAATAAATCATAAGACCAACAAACAGTAACATAAATGGCTATGATTTAGCAGACAAACAAGTAAACTCTAGAAGACATTACTTGTTCTTTAAATCTGGATGTATCTAAAGTTATATTATGGTTACTTTACTAGGGGAATACTCTTCAAACATCACAGTAAGTTGAATGATATAACAGACAATGCATTTAAGTTAGAATTAAGCACAAAAAAATATGAGTGGAAGCTATTCAACAATAAATATTAGATAGAATTTAGAGGAATTCTTAACCAGAATTGTTAGTAAAGCAAAGATAGAGCTAGAAAAATGTGGTGTGTGTTATAAGATGTTCTATCAAAAAGAGTAAATTATCTTAATTCAGAAATCTTCATGATATGAGGTTCCTCTTAAATAGCTATATCTCAGGCTGTATTTCTATCTATTCTGGAGAAGCTATCTGCTTCTCGATAAAAAAAATATCTTCAGAGGAAAGAAAAAGCAAGGGTCTTGCTTTTCTTCTAAAGTAACTGTATCCCTTTGATTGTGATCTTCCTTTTTATGTGCATGGACTGCTTATTCATCTTTTAGCTGATGGGAGAGAAAAAGATGGTTCTTATGTACATGAAGTAAAAAGGAGTTTTGATAGCTCTTCAATAAATCTGGTTACAATTACATGATAAATTGGGTTGTTAAGACTTATAGGATGATTTTGGGTATTTTTGCTTAAACTATCTTGCTCATCTCTATTTAGAGGCTGTATAATGTAAAGAAAATGCCTTAAGGAGAAATTCAGGTACTTAGACTTTACACCTTGATGTCCTGTTATTTGCAATCTCAGCTTTCTACCTCTGTTTGTACTATAGACTAAATGTTAGTGTCTACCTTTGCCCAATTTTTATATATTAAAATCCTCACCCCCAATGTAATGGTGTTAAAAGGTGGGCTCAAGAGTTGGTTAGGTCATGAAGCTGGAGTCCTCATGAGTAGTATCATTACCTTAGATAAAGGTCTCTGAGAAACCCCTATCTCCTTCTACCATGTGAGGTCAATGAGAAAACTGTCATCAATGAAAAAGGAAGTGGGCTGTCACCAGATACGAAATCTGCTGGTGCTTTTATCATAGAATTCCTCAGCCTCCAGAATTTTGAGAAACAAATGTTCACTCTTTAAGCCACCCAGTCAGTGTTATTTTTGTTACAACAGTCTGTGCAGACTAATACAGTTTCCTTATTTATAAAATGACGACAATAATACCTCTACTACTTATACTGCAAAATATATGCTTATGCTTTCTTGGGAAGTAAAATCCCAGGGGAATAAACATGACGGTGGAAAGGAAAGTGAGGCAGGACAGCAGGGAAAGTCAAGGTAAGATGATGCCTTTTTGAGCAAACCACAGCTTCCTGAGAAAACATGGCCATTTGGTAGATCAAGTATGTCATCTTTAACAGATCATGTTACTTCACAATTCTTAGTTCACTTTGGAGAAAAAACAGAAATATATTTATCTGCTAACTTCCTTTCAATTCTTGTCTCACATTGGTCAAATGTTGCCTCGGGGCACATTAATTCCAGTATGCTTTCAAGGTGACTTACTGACTACCCTTATGCAGGTGCTGAAGAAATTAGATCTTATGACATATTGTGCAATCTTTATCTGAGACTCCCAGTGAAGAGAGAAGCTAGATCCTCCTTTTTGAGAAGGATAGGTCCTGGAGTCTTATGCTTGTGTATCTTCTGTAGCAGTGGACAATATCAGAGCCCCACTGTCTCCTAATAGAAGCTACAAGAACAAGAATATGAGGCAATAGGTTCTGATAGTGGCACTGCTCTCTGTTGAGCAAGAAGTCGAGGTCCCAGGAGTTAAGTGAGTCCAAGTTACTTGGATTTATAACCAGAACTGAAACAGGTATTTTAAGAAACAATGGCTTAACCTTTCTAAATATTTGTCAATCTTTATTATTTTGAGGAGTGTTTAAGACATAATGCTAACTGTTTCTCTGATACCAGCTGGCACCATGAGAACTGTAGGATTTGGGGAATAAAGTATTACTTACAGTTTTTACATTTCTCTGACACTTTATGAAGATTATAGGTGGCCCTGGTAGAACTCATATATTAGCAAAACTGTTAATAATTGTCTTAATTTTTTCAGGGAAGGGAAATAAAGTGAATATTTTGGCAACAACTCAAGGCAAAGCCACATCTGTGAGCTGTGAAGGAATGCATCTGCTTCATTTGTATAAGATTATTTCTAGCCTTGCATTGGGAGTTCTCTAACATTTCTAAGAAAAGGTGGAAAAAAATGGGGTCATCATAATCATGGGCATTAATTTGGCTACATACCTTCTGACATGTATCATCCTTTTATTTGAGTTAAGAGAACCCAATCTCCCACAATCCAGTTGAAACTAAATGATTGTATAAATGGTTCACTCACCTGAAAAGAAGGCATATTTAGCAACTTTTGGGTTAAGAGAAATAGTAGATTTTTTACTTGAATAATTTTTAATTGATAACAAGGATTCTACTGACATAATGACAGTAAGGAGGCAATCTCAGAAAAAAATAGGGAGAGAAAAATGTGTCACATTCTAATCATATTTAAAAGAAAAGTTGTAATTCCTTTCTTCCTTCCTTCTTTCCTTCCTTTCTTCCTTCTTTCCTTCTTTCCTTTCTTCCTTCAATTTATCAACTACCTTCTTTCAAATTTATTGAATATAGAACATCTACACTGAGGAGTAAGGGACTGTGGAAATCAGCTAGCCTGGTAAACTCAACTTCAACTTCATGTTGCCTCTGAGTGATGCCATCTAGTCAGACTTGAACCAGATTATTGTATTTATGGAGGTTAAATGATGAAAAGTAAATTGTATATTTTTCTTTTAATAATTTTATGTCATTTTTATTATATTAGATAAGAAGGCTAGTCATTACTGCTCTGAAAAAAATATCTTCCCACAGAGTGAAGTCACCACAGAACATTTGTAGAATTATGAACCTGGGAGCTTAAAAACATTCCAGGAATAAGTCTTAAAATTGGAAATAAATTACAGTGCATTCTTCAAAAGTTTTCAACTGCAACCAGATGAGAGAAAGTTTTTCCCTTTCTAAGTAAGAGTCAAAGCTTATCAAGTAAAGACTATTATTTCCTTGAAGGCAAAAATATTGTTTTCAGACCACTAATGTGTGGTGAATCAGTACATACACAGTCTATGTGCTTGAGAATCTGATGCCTTTTTTATATAACTAAACTATTTTTGAAAAATAAAAGAGTTGTAAAACTTTTTCAGTGTTACTATTAGGAAGTCAATATATTTGAATATATTATGTATGTGTTAAAATTGATTTTAGCGTAAAAAACATTTAACTTGCTAATGAGAATTTTCTTTTTTCTCTGGGTATTCTTCAATTATTTATAGCTAATTTGAAGTTGCTAAACAGCTTGAGGAAATTTTTTGTTTTGTTGTGATTTTGTACCATTTTTTTTTAAATTCCAGAGTATGATGATTCTGTGTACTACAGAACCAAAGTGAAGAATTATAGAATTATATGAAGACAAGTTTTAAGTTGAATTTTCTCTTATAGTACTAATTTTGAACATCATGTTCAACTATGCAATTCCTCATTTTATTTGTCTTTACATAAGTAGAAAATTTACAGTACCAAGAAGAGGTATGCTATAGCTTAAACTGTTTCCCACAGGAAAAAAAAAATATATGTTAAAGTCTTAACCTCCAATATTTCAGAATGTGACCCTTTTTAGAGATAGGTTCTTTACAGAGGTAATTAAGTTAAAATTTTATAATTATAGCCCTTAATAGATTATGACTGGTGTCCTTATATAAAATCAATTTTGGGCACATGTAGAGATGAAAAGTGATGGGAATACATAAGGAGAACCACATGCAAGTTCAGGAATGCCTGAGGCTACCAGAAGATAAGTGAAAATTAGAAGGAACCAATCCAGCTGACATTTGGTTATGGACTGCTAGCCTTCAGAACTATGTGACAGAACAATTCTGTAACTTAAGGCCACCAAATTTGTGGCACTTTGTTACAATAGCCCCAAGAAAATACTACAAGGTATTGTCCAGCATTATTCTCAAGATGATGTATTTGGGGTTCTGGGTGCTCCATAGATAATCCTGAGCTTAAACAATGTTATTGATACTAAGTTTTGGGAAGGATGTATGGTTTGAGGGTTTATTACTATATAAAAATGCTCTACCTTGAAGTAAATATAAACAAAAATGTTTACTTACCCTCTGTAGAAAGTTTTCTTAGTTGAAAAATGAAGTTCAACATATAGAATATAAGAATTAAAGAAATGATTATAAATATTTTGTAAAGCCTAGGGTAACCACTAAACTCAATTTTAAAAATCAAAAACATTTTAATTGCAGAGAAAAAGAGATAAATAATAATCAATTAATCCAAAAGAAGGCAGAAAACTAACAAACAGTTGAAACTGATAAAAAATATCTAGCCATTGCATAGAATTTAATCAAGCATATCAATGATTCCCTTAAAGTATGCAGTCTAAACATGCTAATAAAAGACAGATATCTTCAAATTAAGTAATAAATATCTAACTATATACTGTCTATAAGATATCCACTTTAAATATAAATCTATAGATAAATTAAACTAAAAGGATGAAAAACATATCATTTTAACATTACTTTGTGCTGAAATATTTGTATTAATTGAAAAAAAATAGACTTTAGAACACAAATGTTTCTAGGGTTGAAGAAAATCATTAGACAATGATAAAGAAATCATTTTTCATGATGCATCTCAACTATAGTTAATAATGCTGTACTGCATATGTCAAAGTTACCAAGAGAGTAGATATTAAAAGTTCTCATGACAAGAAAAAATACTGTACTTAGAGTATGGTGACAGATGTTAACAAGGCTTATTTTGATGACCGTTTCTCAATATTTACAAGTATTGAATCATTATATTGTTTACCTAAGATACTAATACAATGTTATATGTCAATTATAGCTCAATAAAAAATATACCCTTATGTTACAGTGGTAAAACTGAGGTACAGAGAAATAGAGTAACTTGACAAGTTTACTTAGTTAGTAAACAGTGGAGCTAGATTTAAAACCCTGATTTATCTCTGACTTCAGGTACAAATTCTTAGCCTTGACATGATATTGCCTTTGGAAAAAAATCAGTGTCCCATGAAGAGATAACAATCCCAAATGAAATAACTAACAAGAGCATTCACAATACAAAACTGATTGCTAGGAAAAATGGTCAATTCTGTAATGATATTTCTATTCATGTTTCATTAATTAATAGAACTAGTATATTAAAAATTAGTATAAATATAGAAGCTCTGAGAAATCCTATGAAGAAACATGTATAGAACATTCCACCCACAACAACTAAATATACTTTTTCCTTTTAAGTTCATCAGAAATATTCACCAACAGATCATTTCCTTGGTATAAAAAGATACAACTTAACAAATAAAAAAATTAAATTATAAGAAGTTTTTTTCACTTCTAGGAATATATCCTAAAAATAACAAATTACTGATACAAAAGAAGAAATGCACCCCCATGTTTATTGCAGCATTGTTACAATAGCCAAGATCTGGAAACAGCCCAAGTGTCCATCAGTGGATGAGTGGATTAAAAAGCTGTGGTACATATACACAATGGAATACTATGTGGCCATGAAAAAGAAGGAACTCTTACCCTTTGCAACAACATGGATGGACCTGGAGTCTATTATGCTAAGCTCAATAAGCCAAGCAGAGAAAGAAAAATGTCATATGACTTCACTCATATGAGGAATCCAATGAACAATGTGAACTGAGGAAAGAAAGAGAGGCAAAGAAAAGGTCAAAGAGTCAAGAGGGAAGGCAGGCAGAGGGAAAGGGGATGTGAGGAGGGGATAAAAGAAAGGAAAGATATCACTGAAAGTATATAAATATAACACAGAGAGATAGAGGGAAGAATAGTAAATCATGGAGGAAAGGGGAAAATGAACAATGGGGTATCAAAGAGAACAAAGAGGGAAGGGTAGAGATAATGGAGATAATTTGGGGGGTACACTTGTAACTATGTAAACACAAAAATTAAAATCAATAAAAATATTCACATTTAAAATAAATACATTCTCACTCAATTATCTGGCTTGATGGATACTGAAACAGAGGAGTAAAAACAAACCTTTTTCAAACCTATAGTATTTTCTATATTTATAAGTACACCTCTCAATTCTTTTTTTTTTTTTTGCTTTCTTTGGGAGGATTTCAAGGCACTTCTATGAGGGGCGGCAAGATGGTAAAATGCAGTAGACAGATGTTCCAACTTCCACCTCCCAGAAACAAAGTGGATTACAACTTAATTTTAAGAACCATTATCTGGAAAAACCAACTTTGAACTAAACTAAGAAGACTCTTTAACCAAGGAACACTGAAGAAGCCACACTGAGACTAGTAGAAAATATGGAGAGGGCTTCCCAGCTCCTAGGAGTGAACGGCAGCCCAGAGGTACTCGAGTGGCGAGAAGTGAGTTTAGCGGAGAGAGGAGGGTCCTGGGCCCCAGGAACAAAGCCCCAGCCTGTAGCTGCAGAGTCTAAAAAAAGCATATGGACAGTATTTAGCTGTGAAACAAGTCAGGATACTGTTTGTGAGAAAGAGACATATTTTTCAGACCCAGAATTCTTCTTAAAGGGACCACACAGAAATCCTCTTTCACAACCACTAACCCAGGACTCTGGGAGACTGGGAGAGTTGAGAGGACCAGAGTAGCAAGAAGAGAGTGTAATCTAGTAGGAACAGGGAGAAACACATTGAGGGACAGCCACCCTAACCCCTGGGCTGAGTCATCACCCAAATCTAAAGTGAATATTTCCCCTGGAACCAGCAATACCAGCAAAGGGAAGCAGGACACCAGCCAAGCAAGCTCTCCTATGGCACTCAGAGCTGAGTTGTTTAGAAGGAGGGAGCCTCAGGAATACAGTAGTGAGTGCTAAGGTCTGAGCTACATTGCCCCCACCCACACTGCTGAGGGCTCGCCAGAGGGCGGGTGACAGTGGGACACGGAAGCAAGGTCCCATTGGTGGGGGCAGAAGCCTGGCCAGCCACAACTGAGGCCTGGCATGAGCTCAGTCTTGCGCAGCTGGAGGAAGGGGGCACAAATGCTGTCCAACCAGGTTGAAAAATACTCAAACACTTGGAAACTAAATAGTATGTTATTAAATAACAAATGAGTGAACAATGAGATCAAAGAAGAAATAAAGACATTCCTAGAAATGAATGATAATGAGCATAAAACAACTCAAAATTTATTGGACACAGCAAAAGCAGTACTGAGAGGGAAGTTCATAACATTACTTAAGAAGCTAGAAAAAGCTCAAATAAACAACTTACCCCTGCATCTAAAGAAATTAGAAAAAGAACAGCAAGTAAAACCCAGAGGTAGTAGACAGAAGAAAATAATAAAGATCAGAGTGGAAAGAAATGACATAGACGCTAAAGAAACAATACAGAGGATCAATGAAACCAAAAGCTGGTTCTTTGAAAAGTTAAACAAGATCAATGAACCTTTAACCAGACTCACTAAGAAAAAAAGAGAGAGGACTCAAATAAATAAAATTAGAAATAAGAGTGGAGAAAAAAACACTGACACAACAGAAATACAAAAGATTGTAAGAAAATACTATGAAGAACTGTATGCCAAAAAATAAGACAACCTAGATAAAATGGACATTTCTTGAAACACATAATCTTTTAAAAATCAATCTGGAAGAATCAGAAAACATAAACAGACCAATTACAACAAATGAGATAGAAACAGTTATCAAAAACCTCCCAACAAATAAAAGCCCTGGGCTAGAGGGCTTCATGGTTAATTCTACCAAATATTCAAAGAAGAACTAACTCCTATTCTTCTCAAGCTACTTCAAAAAATACAAGAGGAAGGAAGACTTCCAAGCTCTTTTTATGAGGTGAGCATAATTCTTATTCCAAAACCCGCAAAGAAAACACAAAGAAAGAAAATTATAGGCCAATATCCCTGGTGAATATAGATGCTAAAATTTTCAACAAAACATTAGCAAACTGAATCCAGCAATATATGAAAAAATCATACACCATAAACAAGTGGGATTAATTCTGGGGAGGCAAAGTTGGTACAATATTTGCAAATCAATCAATGTGATTCATCACATAAACAAAAGGAAGGAGAAAAACCACATGATAATTTCAATAGAGGCAGAAAAAGCATTTGATGAAATCCAGCACGTACTCCTTATCAAAATTCTTAGCAATGTGGGAATACAGGGTACATACCTCAACATGATAAAGAACATCTACGACAAACCCACAACCAACATCATACTCATTGGGCAAAAATTAAAAACAATCCCCTTAAGATCAGGAACAAGGCAGGGGTGACCCTTTCACCACTCTTATTCAACATAGTTCTGGAAGTCCTAGCCACAGCAATCAGGCAAGAAGAGGAAATAAAAGACATCCAAATTAGAAAAGATGAAGTAAAACTATCATTATTTGCAGATGATATGATATATATATAGAAAACCCTAAAGTCTCAGTCAAAGAACTTCTGGACCTGATAAATAAATTCAGCAAGGTGGCAGGATATAACATTAATACTCAGAATTAAGAGGCATTTTTATACACCAACAATGAAATGTCAAAAAGGGAAATTAAGAAAACACTTCCCCTTCACTCTTGCAACCAGAAAAAAGTACCTAGAGTAAATTTAACCAAAAATTTAAAGATTTGTACTCGGAAAATTATAAAATATTGATAAAAGAAATCAAGGAAGATACAAACAAGTGGAAGCATATATCATGTTCATGGATGGGAAAAATAAACATCATTAAAATGTCTATATTACCCAAAGCAGTTTATAAATTCAATGCAATACCAATTAAAATACCAATGACATACTTCAAAGATATAGAACACATATTCCAAAAACTTACATGGAACAAAAAAGAACACAAATAGCCTCAGCAATCTTGAATAGGAAGAATAAAGCGAGAGGTATCACAATTCCCGAAATCAAGTTATACTACAAGGCCATTGTACTCAAAACAGCCTGGTATTGGCATAAGAACAGGCATATAGATCAATGAAACAGAACAGAGAACCCTGAAATAAACCCATAGCTCTATGAACAACTGATATTTGACAAAGGAGGTAAGATCATACAATGGGGTAAAGACAGCTTGTTTAATAAATAATGTTGAAAAAATTGAACATCTACCTGCAAAAAAATGAAACTAGACCACCACCAACTTACACCATTCACAAAAATAAACTCAAAATTGATAAAAGACTTAAACCTAAGCTGGGAAATCATAAGCATCTTAAAAGAAAACATAGGCAGTAAGGTCTCCGACATCTCTCGCAGTAAAAATATGCTTTTTCATCTCCATGGCAAGTGAAATAAAAGACAGGATAAACAAATGTGACTATATCAAATTAAAAAGCTTTTGCACAGCTGAAGACAATAAGAACAGAATAAAAAGACAAAATACACAATGGGAGAACATATTCAACAATATGTCTGATAAGGGGTTAATAACCAAAATTGATAAAGAACTTGTAAAACTCAACACCAGGAAGAAAAACAATCAATCAAAAAATGGGCAAAAGAAATGAATAGACACTTCTCCAAAGAGGACATACAGATGGCCAATAGACATATGAAAAAAATGCTCAATATCACTAATCATTAGAGAAATGCAAATTAAAACCACAATGAGATATCTCCTCACACCAGTCAGAATGGTGCTCATCAACAAAACAACACAGAATAAGTGCTGGCAAGGATGTGGAGAAAAGGGAACCCTCCTGCACTGCTGGTGGGAATGCTGCCTGGTGCAGCCACTGTGGAAAACAGTATGAAGATTCCTCAAAAAATTAAAAATCAAACTCCCTTTTAACCCAGCCATCCCACTGTTAGGAATATATCCCAAGAACACCATATCACCATTTCAAAAGGCGAAATGCACCCCCATGTTTAAGGCAGCATTGTTCACATAGCGAAGATCTGGAAACAGCCCAAGTGTTCGTCAGTGGCCGAGTGGATTAAAAAGTAGTTGTATATATATACAATGGAATGCTATATGCCATGAAAAAGAAGGAAATTTTACCTTTTGCAACAACATGGATGGACCTAGAAACTATTGTGTTAAGTGAAATAAGCCAGGCAGAAAAAAAAAAAAATCTTATGACCTCACTCATTTGAGGAACCTAATGAACAATGTGATCTGAGGAATTGAATTGAGACAGAGGAGGGATCAAAGAGACCAGAGGAAAAGAGGACAGAGGGAAAGTGGATGATAGGATGGGAAAAACCTGAAGGGAAGGGGAGAGGGTGCTGTAGGGAGGGGGGCAAAGGAGATGTTGAGAGGTTGAGGGGAATATGGGGAAGGAGGGATGCATTTGGGGCGACACTAGAATCTATGTAAACACAATAAATTAAAATTCATAAAAATAAATAAATATATAAATAAATAATACATTCTCTTTTATCTAAAATAATTTTATACCCTGGCCCAGTGGTTCAGTGGATAAAGCATTCTCGATCTCCAGTCAGGGCATGTAGAAGAAGCAATCAATGAGTACACAACTAAATTAAGAACAACTACATGAAAAAAAAGTTGATGCTTCTCTCTCTGTCTCTTCTACCCACCTCATTCCTCTCTCTTTTTTTCTCAAATCAATGGAAAATTTTTAAAAAGTAAAATAATTTTATATTTTTTTGTAATTAGTTTATTATAATTGTAATCTGTCACAAATGTGCTATTTTATGTTTTTCAAAAGGCCTTATCTATTAATGCTAGACTAGGATGGGTAACACATATATCTGAACAATATCTTTAGTGTGGGAACACAAAGATATCCTTTACTTTAGTTCTTAAGGTCTTTCACATAATGACTTGGCAGATCAGAGCAAGGTCCTTTGAGTGTATGTAGGGGGTGATAATTCTTATGGCAAACTCCACCTAGTAGGCAAGCATCTTTGACCTGGAATTTGTGGCTATAATGAGCTCTTCCTTGTACTGTCTCCTAAAAGCATGCCCTTTGCTGTAAATTTATATTCAAAGATGATGAATGAGGTATGGAAGCAGTCTAGAAAAGTATGTACTGTGAACAAGTAGATATTATATATGTGTATTTTTTTCAAATCTTGCACATTCACTGAGAGTGTGAGGTACTATTTTACCTGTTGTTCTACTGCTAGTAGGCATTGTGAGCCTAGGAAAGTTTCCAAAATTCTGTGAGCAAATTATTTTCCAACTTCCTTAATTTAATCTAACATCTTTAGGAAGTAATGGCTAGTAAAAGGGAACTGATAATGGTCACACGAGCTATATTAGCGTTTTCTGATAAGCATTGACTATTTTGAGTAATAATAGATGCCTGTGCCTGCCTAGTTTCCTAAAATTAGCTCCAAAAGAAATGCCCTTCTTCCCATTTCTTATTCATGATGTCAGCTTCCTTTGTAACAGCTGCATTTGTAATGTATTCATCTTGTCATAAAAAGTAAATTCACTGTCTATTGCTGAATGTAAGACTGCACGGAGGTTTGATGGTATTCATAGACTATATCATGCTTCTTTTGAGATGTCTTTGCTATCATCAAATAATGTGACTAGATTGAAAAGACTAACTTACAATCCTCTAGCCTGTGCCTGAAATGTACTTTATCTCTGTATCATATTGATTTTCATAGAGAACTGAAATTTAAAATATACATGATACTTGGATTCTTACTTCTTCAAGAACTATAAATGTCACTCTTAAAAAGTTTTCAAATATTAACTGACACGTTCTAAAATATGTTATTATATGTTTTAAGTATAGTTTTAAAAATAAGGAGAATTGTATCTTAAATCCAATTCTTCTATGTATTGCCTTTTTTTTTACAGTGAGAAAAATGAATTCAAGTGATATGAAATGACATTTTAATTTTTACCTACCTCAAAGGCAGTTTTCAGTACATCAAAATAATAGATAAGGGGAATAGTTTCAGAGTTGATGTTTTTGATGTACTTTTAGAAAAATGATAATTATGTAAAATTAATATTTTGGTTATTGTATTTAGGAGATAAATAAGTGAAATAATTTTATATGTAAAGCTTTAAATAAAAATAAAATATTGGTCAACTTATGGCTATGGATATGTCTTTCAAAATAACATGTGGTTTTAGTACTCTGTGAAATATCATTTCTCAATGCTCACTCCAAGGAGTGAAGAATTTTTACCTTATAGGGTTTTTCTCATGATACAATATAATTTTTTAAAAACTAAATTCATTATTAAAATGGTTTTGTTTTTTTATAAAGCTCAAGATATCAATAGATCTATCTTCTCTCATATCAGGTAAATATAATCTATTGTGCATCTATTAAAATACATAGCATTGTAAAATTTAAAAAATCATATAAAGTGAATTGAAAAGAATAATTCAAAACTCTTATGTCTCAAAAATCAAAATAATTTTTACCTTTTGGAAACAAGAATGTGTTATGTCAAGTGGAAATAATTTTATAGGGATTCTAAAGAAAGTGGTAATATGAATGTTTTTTAAATCTCTATGCAATTTGATATATTAGAACATTTGTAACCACAATTGGCCGGTAGATATCCAAAGTAATCATCAGTCATAAGTCCATAACTGCAGAGTGGAGGGAATAAAAAAGGATGTTTACTACTGTTAAATTCTCAGTCATTACCCACAGCTTGCTCAGTCTGGTGCTTTGCTATCTTTGTTCTTTGTTGCCTCGGGAATCAGGTGACTTTTCTAATTCTCTCAAAAGGTTAATAGTGGAGGAAATGACGTCAGAGTAATGGCATGGTAGGAGGCGATACCGATAAATATCCCCCAAAACTCAACAAGATCTTCAACCAGAAACAGAAAAACCTATCCTTGGAGTCTCCAGATGATTCGCAATACACCCGAAGGTATGGTCGAGCGAAAAATTGGCTAAATATATAATCAAACCCCGAAGGAAATAGGGAGTAAGAAATGCTCTGCCTTCCTCACTAACCTAAACAGGGCGGCTTTCACTGGGAACTGAGAATATAGAAACTGAGGCAGGCAAAGAGGGTAAATAGATCCAGGCCGCGGCACAAACGGCCGAACCAGGCTGTGGCACAGAGATCCAAGCCGAGGAAAAACTGTTCCTGTGGCTACCCGGGCAATACAAGCTAAGACTCGCGCCAAACCCAGACAAAGAAAGACAAGTGGGTCAGCCATTTTCCCTGATCTCCTGGTAGGCGCACGCAGATACTGGGCGAGAGATCCCTTCCAAAGCCCCGAGAGTGTGCACCCGTGTTGTCCCACCGAGAGGCAGAGTCAGAGACCTTTGTGTGGGATGAAAGCGGAATCTCCGGGCTGCCCCAGCACCCTGGGAAAGCCGCGGACGGAGAGGGAGCGAGAGCCAATTCCAACACTGGAACTTTTCCGTGCGGGAGGGGGATTCACTCAGAGGGTGAGGCGGCTGGCCTGATATCCTGGTCGGCGCGCACAAAGACTAAGCGAGAGATTCCTCCCAGCACCTAAGGAGTGGGCGCCCCTGGTACCCCACAGAGGGTCAGAGTCAGAGGCCTCTGTGTGGGCCGAAAGCGGAATCTCAGGGCCGCCCCAGCGCCTTCAAAAAGCCACGCCCAGGGACCGAGCGAGAGCCAATTCCAATGCTGGAACTTTTCTGTGCGGGCGGGGGTTTCACTCAGAGGGTGAGGCGGCTGGCCTGATATCCTGATCTGCATGCGCAAATAGTGGGCGAGAGATTCCTCCAAGTGTCTCGACAGTGTGCACCCATGTTATCCCACAGAATGGCAGAGTCAGAGGTCTTTGAGTGGGTGGAAGCCCTGCCTGATTATGCTAGCAGCTCTGACTGACTGAGCCTTACCCAGAGCCCTGTGCTGAGTGGGAATAGAGTGGGGAGTTGCCAGCTCTTTGAGCCTCTTACTATCCAGGCAGAGGCAGCAGCAACCCCATAGCTGGATTATCAGGCTACTAATTGAGGAAGGAAAGACTAGGAGAAAGGCTCCAGGAACACGGACTCTCTCACTGTCGGAGCCTATAAATGCTAATGAGCCTCGACTGCCAACGAGACTGAAGCACAATAAATGACATCGCCATAGAGACTTATCAACAGCAAACCTCTACCTGAGCGTGCCAAAGGGGCAGAACCCGAGGTACAGAGTCACCGACCAGGAAGAGGGAGAGAAAAGAAAAAGCAAGAAGATAACCTCTCAAAATCAAGAATAATACGCAGACTTTATAGCCTATCCCATTTTATTATATTTGTTCATTTGTTTCTCTTATCTTCATTCTTGATATTTTTTATTCCTCCTCCAATTTGGTCATTTAACTTTCTGCCGGTCTTACTCTTTCCTCTCCTTGAACTACACTACCCATAAGTGTTACATCTCCCATTATCTTTTCTTTCCTCATCCTTTCTCTCTATGAGGATTGCACTCCAAAACCCTTAACTCTCTCTCTCTCCTCTTTTTTCTTTTTTCTTCTTTTAGTGGTTCCCTCTTTATTTTCTCACTCTCTCTTTCTTTTCTACCTCTATATTAGTTTCTTCCTTTCTCCTTTACATCTCCTCTCATTCAAACCTCAATAAAGAACAATATCTTATCTGGGACTCAAACTTATGTTTGTGGCATTTTGGGGGGTTTTTACTTCACCTTTTTAACACACTAGTAGTACTCTCATCCCTGACTCTCCATTTTATCTAGTTCTTATTCCACTAAATACAATAGTAATTTTTTAATTTGTCCCCCCATATTCCTATTTCCCTCTTATTCCTCTCATCATAACTCTTAGTCAACCAACACCTAAAAGCAAATCATTTTATTCTTGACCCAATTTTTTTTCTTATTTGCTTTTTGTGGGTCCATATGCCCCTTTTTTCCTTTTTTTGCCCCTTTATTACTTCTCCCCAATTCAGGCTCTCCAGTACAGGCATCGTTTGTTCTATTTAGTACAATATAATTCACAGTTCACCACAAGATTTTCTCAAGAAAGAGGGGAGAGGGGAGGAGAGAAAAAAAGGAAAGGGGAAATAATTTCCTTTTTTTAAATTTTTATTTAATTTTTATTTATTTCATTATTAATTTTTTTAAAAAAACAACTCTTTTTGATTTTTTATTTGTTTAACTTTTTATTCTTTATTAAATTTTATTAATACTATCAACAAAACCACCCTCAGATGCCATTAAGGAAGAGAAAATCGAATATCATGGATACAAAAGAAAGAGAAGTAACACAGCTAGATGAGGAAAAATCCATGCAGATAAAATTTAATATATTGGAAACCTTGGAGCTAAGTGACAGAGAATTTAAGATAGAAATCCTAAATATCCTCCAAGATATACAAGAAAACACAGAAAGGCAATTTAGGGAGCTCAGAAAACAACTCAACAAACACAAAGAATATATTTCCAAGGAAATTGAAACTATAAAAACAAATCAAACAGAGATGAAAAACTCAATTCATGAGCTGAAAAACGAGGTAACAAGCTTAGCTAATAGAACAGGCCAGATAGAAGAGAGGATTAGTGAAATAGAAGACAAGTAACTTGAGGCACAACAGAGAGAAGAAGAAAGAGACTCAAAAATTAAAAAAAAAATGAGATAGCCCTACAAGAATTATCTGAGTCCATCAAAAAGAATAACATAGGAATAATAGGTATATCTGAGGGAGAAGAGAGAGAAAATGGAATGGAGAACATACTCAAACAAATAATAGATGAGAACTTCCCAAGCCTGTGGAAAGAACTAAAGCCTCAAATTCAAGAAGCAAACAGAACTCTGAGTTTTCTTAACCTCAACAAACCTACTCCAAGGCACATCATAATGAAATTGGCACAAACTAACGGCAAAGAAAAAATTCTCAAGGCAGCCAGGGAAAAGAAGAATAAAACATATGAAGGAAGGCCCATTAGATTATCATCTGATTTCTCAGCAGAAACTCTACAAGCTAGAAGAGAGTTGACCCCAATATTTAAAGTCCTGAAAGAGAGGAACTTCCAGCCATGAATACTATACCCATCTAAGCTATCCTTTAAATATGAAGGAGAAATAAAAACATTCACAGATACAGAAAAGATGAGGGAATTTATCATAAAAAAAAACCCACTCCAGGAATTACTAAAGGGGGTTCAGATACAAAGAACAAAAAAAAAACAAATCCACAAGTAAAAACTCCAAGAAGAACACAATAAAACTAAATTTAAACTGTGACAACAACAAAAAGAAAGGGGAGGAGAGTAAGGAGATTAACAGTAGCAAAGGACAATGGAGTGCAAAAGTACTCACAAAATAGTGTGCTACAATGAACAGGGTAGGAACCCTTTTCACTACTTAAAGGTAAGCACCATTGAAAAAACCACCACAGAAGCACATGAGATAAAAAAGATAGCAACAGAGGAAAGATGTATGGAATACAACCAAATAAGAACAAAAGATAGAAAAACGAAAGAGAAGGATCAAACAGGACACAAAACTAACAGAAAGCAATCTATAAAATGTTAATAGGGAACTCACAAGTGTCAATAATTACACTAAATATAAACGGATTAAACTCACCAATGAAAAGGCATAGAGTAGCAGAATGGATTAAAAAAGAAAATCTAACTGTATGCTGCCTACAGGAAACTCATCTAAGTAACAAGGATAAAAACAAATTCAAAGTGAAAGGCTGGAAAACAAAACTCCAAGCAAATAACATCCATAAAAAAGCAGGTGTAGTAATACTCATATCTGATAATGCTGACTACAAGACAGCAAAAGTACTCAGAGACAAAAATGGCCATTTCATAATGGCTAAGGGGACACTGAATCCAGAAGACATAACAATTCTTAATATATATACACCAAACCAAGGAGCACCAAAATATATAAGACAGCTACTTATTGACCTTAAAACAAAAACTGACAAAAATACAATCATACTTGGAGATCTCAATACACTGCTGACGGCTCTAGATCAGTCATCCAAACAGAGAATCAACAAAGACATAGTGGCCTTAAACAAAACACTAGAGCACCTGGTTATGATAGATATCTACAGGACATTTCATCCCAAAGTGACTGAGTATACATTTTTCTCCAGTGTACATGAATCATTCTCAAGAATTGACCATATGTTGGGCCACAAAAACAACATCAGCAAATTCAGAAAAATCGAACTTGTACCAAGCATATTTTCTGATCATAAAGCCTTGAAACTAGAATTCAACTGCAAAAAAGAGGAAAAAAACCCCACCAAAATGTGCAAACTAAACAACATACTTTTAAAAAATGAATGGGTCAAAGAAGAAATAAGTGCAGAGATCAAAAGATATATACAGACTAATGAAAATGACAATACGACATATCAGAATCTATGGGATGCAGCAAAAGCAGTGATAAGAGGGAAGTTCTATCACTTCAGGCATATATGAACAAACAAGAGAGAGCCCAAGTGAACCACTTAACTTCACACTTTAAGGAACTAGAAAAAGAAGAACAAAGACAACCCAAAACCAGCCAAAGAAAGGAGATAATAAAAATCAGAGAAGAAATAGATGAAATAGGGAAGAGAAAAACTATAGATAAAATTAATAGAACAAGGAGCTGGTTCTTTGAAAAGATCAACAAAATTGACAAACCCTTGGCAAGACTTACCAAGGAAAAAAGAGAAAGAACTCCTATAAACAAAATCCAAAATGAAAGAGGAGAAATCACCACGGACACCATAGATATACAAAGAATTATTGTAGAATACTATGAAAAACTTTATGCTACTAAATTCAACAACCTAGAAGAAATGGATAAATTCCTAGAACAATACAACCTTCCTAGACTGAGTCAAGAAGAAGCAAAAAGCCTAAACAGGCCTATTAGTAGAGAAGAAATAGAAAAAAACCATTAAAAACCTCCCCCAAAATAAAAGTCCAGGCCCTGATGGCTATACCAGCGAATTTTATCAAACATTCAAAGAAGACTTGGTTCCTATTCTACTGAAAGTCTTCCAAAAAATTGAAGAAGAAGCAATACTTCCAAACACATTTTATGAGGCCAACATAACCCTCATACCAAAACCAGGCAAGGACTGCACAAAAAAAGAAAACTACAGACCAATATCTATAATGAATACAGATGCTAAAATACTAAACAAAATACTAGCAAATCAAATACAACAACATATTAAAAAAATAATACATCATGATCAAGTGGGATTCATCCCAGAATCTCAAGGATGGTTCAACATACGTAAAATGGTTAACGGAATACACCATATCAACAAAACAAAAAACAAAAACCACATGATCTTATCAATAGACACAGAAGAGGCTTTCGATAAAATACAACACAATTTTATGTTTAAGACTCTCAACAAAATGGGTATAGAAGGAAAATATCTCAAGTTGATAAGGGCCATATATTATAAACCATCAGCTAACATCATATTAAATGGCACTAAACTGAAGGCTTTCCCCCTTAAATCAGGAACAAGACAGGGTTGTCTATTCTCTCCACTCTTATTTAATGTGCTACTAGTTGTTCTAGCCAGAGCAATCAGACAAGACAAAGAAATAAAAGGCATCCATATCAGAAAAGAAGAAGTAAAGGTATCACTTTTTGCAGATGATATGATCCTATACATCGATAACCCCAAAGAATCCACAAAAAGACTACTAGAAACAATAAGCCAATACAGTAAGGTCGCAGGATACAAAATTAACATACAGAAGTCAATAGCCTTTCTATATGCCAACAATGAAACATTTGAGAACGAACTAAAAAGAACAATCCCCTTCACGATTGCAACAAAAAAAGTAAAATACTTAGGAATAAACATAACAAAGAATGTAAAGGACTTTTATAATGAAAACTATAAACCATTGTTAAGGGAAATTGAAAAAGATATAATGAGATGGAAGAATATACCTTGTTCTTGGTTAGGAAGAATAAATATAATCAAGATGGCTATATTACCCAAAGCAATATACAAATTTAATGCAATTCCCATCAAAATTCCAATGACATTTTTTAAGGAAATGGAGCAAAAAATCATCAGATTTATATGGAACTATAAAAAACCCCGAATAGCCAAAGCAATCCTAAAGAAAAAGAATGAAGCTGGAGGCATTACAATACCTGACTTCAAACTATATTATAGGGCCACGACAATCAAAACAGCATGGTATTGGCAGAAAAATAGACACTCAGACCAATGGAACAGAATAGAAAACTCAGAAATAAAACCACATATATATGGTCAAATAATTTTTGATAAAGGGGCCAACAACACACAATGGAGAAAAGAAAGCCTCTTCAACAAATGGTGCTGGGAAAACTGGAAAGCCACATGCAAAAGAATGTAACTGTACTACAGTCTGTCCCCCTGTACTAAAATTAGCTCAAAATGGATCAAAGATCTAAACATAAGACCTGAAACAATTAAGTGCATAGAAGAAGACATAGGTACTAAACTCATGGACCTGGGTTTTAAAGAGCATTTTATTTATTTGACTCAATGGCAAGAGAAGTGAAGGCAAAAATTAATGAATGGGACTATATCAGACTAAGAAGTTTTTGCTCAGCAAGAGAAACTGATAACAAAATAAACAGACAGCCAACTAAATGGGAAATGATATTTTCAAACAACAGCTCAGATAAGGGCCTAATATCCAAAATATACAAAGAACTCATAAAACTCAACAACAAACAAACAATCCAATAAAAAAATGGGAAGAGGACATGAATAGACACTTCTCCCAGGAAGAAATACAAATGGCCAACAGATATATGAAAAGATGCTCATCTTCGTTAGTTATTAGAGAAATGCAAATCAAAACTGCAATGAGATACCACCTCACACCTGTTAGATTAGCTATTATTAACAAGACAGGTAATAACAAATGTTGGAGAGGCTGTGGAGAAAGAGGAACCCTCATCCACTGTTGGTGGGAATGTAAAGTAGTACAACCATTATGGAAGAAAGTATGGTGGTTCCTCAAAAAGCTGAAAATAGAATTACCTTATGACCCAGCAATCCCTCTACTGGGTATATACCCCAAAAACTCAGAAACATTGATACGTAAAGACACATGCAGCCCCATGTTCATTGCAGCATTGTTCACAGTGGCCAGGACATGGAAACAACCAAAAAGCCTGTCAATAGATGACTGGATAAAGAAGATTTGGCACATATACACTATGGAATACTACTCAGCCTTAAGAAATGATGACATCGGATCATTTACAGCAAAATGGTGGGATCTTGATAACATTATACGAAGTGAAATAAGTAAATCAGAAAAAACCAGAAACTGCATTATTCCATACGTAGGTGGGACATAAAAGTGAAACTAAGAGACATTGATAAGAGTGTGGTGGTTACGGGGCGAGGGGGGAGAGGGAGAGGGGAAGGGGGAGGGGGAGGGGTACAAAGAAAACTAGATAGAAGGTGACAGAGGACAATCTGACTTTGGGTGATGGGTATGCAACATAAGTGAACGACAAGATAACCTGGAGTTGTTATCTTTGAATATATGTATCCTGATTTATTGATGTCGCCCCATTAAAAATAAAATTATTAAAAAAAAAAAAAAAAGAAAAAAAAAAAAAAGGTTAGGTTAAGTTTTCCAAGTTTCACTCTCAATTTCTTCTCTCTTTTTGAACTTCCAAAATAGTTTTATAAGCATAAATTAAAAGGCATAAAATTATTAAATCTTAACCTTCCTGAAATTTGGATGTCAAACTGAGGTTTATCATCACTAGATAATGTTTGGGTGCTATCCATTTAATTTGGTAACAATAAAAAGAAATTTAAAAAATTTGATTTTATTATTTCATTTGATTCTACCTTATTCATCACTAAAAAAAATATGAGGTGCAATCAATGCTCCATTAATCTAATGAAATAACTGTGTAAATGGTTTCTGATCATCTACAAATACACATATTTTTGTATTATGAATCCTTTAATAAAAAATTATTTCTGAGAAAATCTTCAATGTACACCTTTTGATTCATCATTTTTAAGGTATACAAAATAGACCATTTAAAAGTATGTAACTCCCTAAATAGTAACTCTAATTTTTCTTTCCCCTTGATCAGCTTGTATACCTTACTTTGTAGCTTACCGCTACAAGATGGACTCCACTGTTTAGAATATTTTATTTTAAAAGACAATCATGTTGTTTACATAGTTGAAAAATTTCAATACTATCCTACTGCTCTTTGTATAAAGAATTAGGTCCTTAACATAACTACATAGTCCTGCATTATTTGATCTGGTTTAAATTCTTCGGTATTCTCTATCTATCATTCTATACCTCTCGCAGTGCATTTGACCAATGGTTTCTATCAGTCTCTGGTCCTCTCATGTTTCCTTCTACTGCAAGGTCTTCATTGATTCTGCATAGAGAAATCATATCCTTCTGCAATCTGTGAATGGATTGAGACTAAGCTGTAGTGGAGACCAGGAGACTGGTTAGGGGATTTTATAATGCTGGAGAATGATGATATTTGCCTGAATTGCAGCAAGTGAGGAGAATGAATAAAAAGTATATTTAGAAAATATTTAAGAGATAGAGGGGTCAGAACTTGGTAGTTGGTTGACTATTGGTGGTTAGTATTGATTTAAGAATGATTTCCCACACTTAGGCTTGAGGCCTATAATCTTAGGAAATTTGGTAGAATAAACAGATTTAGAGAGAAAGGATAATGATTAATTTTAGACATGCTGATATTAAGTTTTTTTATGCCAATAATCAGTTGTGTGTGCAAGACAGAAGAGATTCTGGTCCAGATATTTGAATTGCTTAAATAATCAGCAGATAATAATTAGAACTATTCCAATAAATGTGATTGTTTCATTTGGATGTTTCAAATGATAAAAGATGAAAGGAAGGGACTTGGACATTTGATAGATAAGAAAACAAAGAATTCAAAAATGAAATGTGAGAAGCTCTAAGAGATATGAGATAAAGTGTGAAAAATGTAAAAATCTTGAAAAGTATGAGGCATGAAAGAATGAAGAAGTGTCTTTCACAAAGTCTAGGTGATAAATGATAAATATACTGCTCACAAAAATTAGGGGATATTTCAAAATGAATATGAAGTGATAAAAAAACAAGCATTTGATTTTCTTTTATTATACAAGATCATCAGAAAAGCAAATGACAAGTCAAAGACAGTTGTTCAATTACGCAAGTGAGATGCAAAACCAACTTTTATTTCATTGGTGAAAATGCACTATACAAAAGGCTGAAAGTACTGGAGTATCTGCACATTCCTTGATCCCCTAATTTTTGTGTTACTAAGTGATCAGTAACTCTAAAATAGAGAACATATGTATTAGATAATCTTGCAGCACTTTGTGGTGATTATAGCTAGACCATGGGTAATATAGTCATGACAAAGCCTCCTGTAACCTGGTATGTGCTTGTATATGTGTTATATATAGATGTAATTAGATATATATAATTAAATAGGTGAAAATTAGAAAAAATAAAAATAAATGTAGACCAATAATAAAATAAAATTAGGATAATCTTAGTGAACAAAAGTTTATGAAAAATAATTTTCTTTTGATGACATGGGTTACAAATTTCATTATGTTGTTTCAAAATCAATCAAAAAAACCCAAAAAACAAATATGATTAAGTAAAAGATATAATGAGTCCCTGAATTAAAAGCAAAAATGGCTCAAGAGTAACATAAAAATATATAATATTTATATATATATATAAATAATGTGCTATTGTAAATTTATATTTATATATACTAGAACACATTCTTTATATTATTTTTAAATTTTAATTAATTTATTTATTTTTGGTCCAGAGACTTGATTTGTTACATCATGATGAACCATGGCAAAAATATTCCTTTTCCCTATAATAATCCACACAAGCTAAAAAAGCAATTTATAAGAATAGGCCAGATATTTTAGCGCAGGTTTGCATCATTCTTAGCCTGACTTTCCCTAAAGGGAAATACAAAATACAAAGATAAATGACTGTACTTCCTATATTGCGAGCCATCTTCTTTGATCTTTTCTGTGGCTCCTGAGATTTGTATCAAAGGTAGGTATCTGAGACTGTAGATTATTATGTTCTGTGGCAAGAATCTAAAGTGGTTATGCAATGTTTCTGATTAAGGCTAGAGTTATACAAATTACTAGTAAACAGAAAGATCAGAGAAACAGACATAAGCCTATGCAAATTCAAGAGCTTAACTAGTTATTAATGAGTGACCACTCTGATTCAGCATAGAATTAAATCCAAAAATCATCTCTAAACAGGTTAGTCTTTGGAAATAATTATGGATGATTGAGATCCCAACAATCTATGTCATAGAATTTATACATGCTAATTGTATTCCAGTGTTTTTTCACAGCAGATATTATTGATTGCTCACCAAGGTTACCCAAATCATGCAATTTCCTAAAAGGTGAAAAGATAACTTTCTAAAAAGTTTTGGCCTAAATCTATAATTTAGACTTTTTGAGAATGACATCATTAAGTCAATCATTAAGTAGGTAACTTTTAAGGTAATGTTTGTCAAAAGTGTTGATATTATTATTGAGTCATCTATTTGAAGATCCTTTGAGATTTAGCCAATTGCCCAATGAAGTGATTCTTGTATGTAAAAATAAAATTATAGTCATAAGATTGGAGAAATTGTTTATTCTTAGTAATGGGCAGGCATGCAAAATGATAATTTGACTAATAAAAGTAAAATTTAAACATGAGAATTTCCAAGTATATAATTTTTATACCATTTATTATCAGGTTTGTCAGAGCACTATACCTATAGACACTGTTACTCAGGTGATGTTAAGTACAAGTCTTACAAAAGTACCATTTGCCAGCATTATAAAAAAGGTCCATAGACTTTAGACATAAGCAGTTCTATTTCATGCAGTTGTAGTAGATACAATTCAATAAAATTTTCAAAAGTTTTATATTTTTCCTGATATACAACTTTAGTGGGTGAAAACAAATTAATAAATTTATTAATAATGAAATACCCATGCTGAAATCCTGCCGACTCTTCTTGGAAAACATCAGCTTCAACATTTTAAATTATGTTTATTGAACAACCATATATTTGAAGCCTCTGGAACAGATTCATGACAAGGAATCATTCAAAATCTTATGTAATTATATTGCTATTTTCAACAAGCAGATCATGTGAACAAGACACTGCATGCATTAATTCATTAATTTATTAATTTATTCCATAAATAGCCCTGGGGTTTTTCCTTTGTGTCAGGAATTGAGCTAGGTGAAGTTATGAAAATACAGCAGTTAGGAAAAAAAATTATGTGCTTTAACGGAGCTTATTTCTAATAAAGCATTTAAATACATGATTTTTGGGTGACGTTTTATGAGTTAGGCATTGTGTTAAATGTTTTACATAAATTACATTATAATTCTCTTAGTAAATCCTTGAGTGAATATTATATTTTATGCATGTTTTCTTGTTCAGGATAATGAGATACAGAGAATTTATGTAAAATTTGCCCAAATTGACATAGATAGCCATTGTCAGGGCTGGGATTTAAAACCTGAATAGTCAGACTCCAGAGTGTTCACATTTTATCAACTGCTATGTCATGATTTGAGGGCAAACCAGACAGATTCCATAACTCCGAAATATTCCCACAAAACCTTGTTAAGAAAAATGATGTGACAACAAATTTTAAAATTTGAGAAAGATAATTTGAGGCTGTATCTCACATCTGGCAATTTTTAGCATTGCAACATTAAGGATGTTGTTTAATTTTTTTTTAGTTTGAATTCCATTTTCTATTAAAATTTGATAACAAAATGTCCAAGGAAGCAATTTAGTAAGTATGTGATAAAATATACGTGACATTGGGTTTCAAATAAATGTCAATTCAATATCTTAAAAGTAACTGAGCTCTAATTAGTATCTCCTTTGGAAAAAGCTATATTAAAATGGGTCTGCAGAATTTTGAACATTTGAGCGGGGAGAAAAAGCACTAAAGGAGAAAATCGAAAGCTTCCTTAGACAAACTTCTAACTTCTCATTTAGCTTAAGGATGAACTTTCAAATGATGTTTAAATTGTGCAGATCATTCTGTTATAGATGTATCCAAAACTCAAATTTTAATTTAATTACTCTCAAACCCAACGTGGGTCTGATATTTGGAAACTTTTCCTGGGTATAAGTCTATTCTTTTTTGATGTTTGAAGTGGATTTCTCATTAAAATGATGTAATATTAGGCTTCTATGAAGTTCAGAGATCTATAACATAGCTCAAAGCACTTTTCACCCTGCAGGACCAAACTAAAGATGAAAGGGGACAGAGGGAGAAATGATCATTGAAATATAAATATTTCATCTTTACTAAATCTTAAAGTACAATAAATTTTAAGAAAGATAAATTGTGTTATGTGAAATATTGGTATTCCTGATGTGAATATTTTTCCTACAGTTGGTGACTTCTTATATTCTTTAAAAAGTCTATAATGGAAAATATCTCATTTATATTATGAGTCCTAACTGAGATGAATCAGTTTGGGATATCTTTTTAATTAGTTTAAAGCAGTTAGGATTATCTCAGATTAGGAAGCTTTAGTAGAAAGTGTCTTTGAACATTTTACATTGCAGAAACATACTGAATGTTTATAGAAAACAATAAAGCATTGATATATATTCCTAGGGCTCTATTCTTTTATCTTCCTACAGTTGCTATTCTTTCTTTTTATTACTAAATTTCTATTGAAAACCTGACAATAACCATAACAAAACACAAATGCTCACAACACTAAACTATAAAACTGATAATCAATGTAATTTGAGAAATTGGAATGATGCTCTAATAAAGCCACCTGTTTTTAAAAAAATAAAAAACAAGTTTTTGTTTTATCAAAGTAGTTGCCCAAAAATGTCTTTTTGAAACTCTCTGTCCCCATCCTGAATTAACATTGTACATCACATTTTTCTTTGCAGACTAGAAACCTGGGTTCTACGGTTCTAGAAAATGGAACAGCTATTTTTTTGTAAGCCTCCCTCTACCATCCACTCGGTTCTAAGGATAGAACTTGGTAGGGCTTAAGGACCAAGTGGGCCTGAGTTTAAAGTTTTCCTTTTGAGTTGTAGCTCCAAAAAATTGTAGATGTTACTACAGATAAAAAAGAGCAAGAATCCATATCATTTCATGTATGGAAATGTAGATTTCCAGGTAGTAAAAATCTGTTTAGACATGCTTTTCAAAATATTTGATAATCCCCTTATTACAAAATAACTACTTATCTTTATTACATGCATATTTATTTATAAATCTTACAGGTATAACTTTATTGTAATATATTATTTACATTTTGAAGCTTGTACAATATGTGAGCTCAGAATTTAAATAAAGTTTTAAAAACATCTATTATATTCTCTAATGGAATAAAAATCTTCAATCATTTTAGTGAGAGAAATTTGATTAAATTTATTTTGTAATTTGAAAATATTGATTGGATGCTTTGTGAGACACTTCCTCCCACATCTGGTTTTAAGTTAACTGAATTTCTCTATATGGTTTTATTATCTGTCATTACAGAATATAGTAGTCTGTAAAGGGACATAGATCAAAATGGAAATAATATGTCACTGTTGCTACTTAATAAATTGGGTTATCCTTTATTCTTCTCTACCTATGATGAAACGTTTTATGTAAAAATCTGTTTGAAAATCTTCTGTAATGATGTCAAGAACTGTTTCTTGCAAAGTAAATAAAATACATTGCAATTTTGTGTTTTTAAGAAGTAAGTTTAAAAATCATGGTAAAATTTTACTGGAAAGAACTTCACTGGATGATTTTGAATAAATCAGTTTTTTTTTTTTTTGTTAAGTATGCAGACATGACTTTTTATATATTGTAGAGTTGCCTTATTTTTTTTGGTAACAAATTTTTTAAAACAGATAATCAAACATTTACAAACTTCACAGAATGAGTATTTTTTTTTTAAAGTTACTTTCTCAGTTGGGACAAAAATGTCACTTTTAACTTAAAACAAGATTCGGTGAGTGTTTTTATTTGCAAATATATCTTCTAAGAATTAAGAAGTGCTATTAACAAATAAGGGCCTGTCAAAAAAGAACAACAACAAAAACAAAACAAAACAAAAAAACACCATGCCCAACCTGAATGAATGAATTGAGGGGAATATTTCAACTTGGTGATAACTGTTGCAAGCAAAATGCCAAAATCAATAGGCAAAAAGGAGAGGAGAGAAGGCATTATGCATAATCTCAAAGTAAATAAAGTAATATTTATTTATTACAAAGGGAAACTAAGGTTATAGTGGAGACACTTGGTAGATTCCACCTTAACTAGGTGGCCAAAGCAAACATCACTTGTAATAAGACATATTAACCTTAAGTGTATCTGATATACTGCACTGAAAAAGACACAGTATCACTTCTGTTCTATTCTTGAAAAGAACTCATAACATTATTCTAATCACTAGAAGACATGAGGCTAACCCAAACTAATATTTATTAAAAATGCCAATGTCATGAAGAGCCAAGAGAAACTTAAAAAATGTCAAAGATTGGAGGAGACTAAGGACACATGAAAAATAAAAGCACTGTGAGGTCTTGGATTGCATACTGGAATGGGAAAATAGTGAAATGGAAAAGAAAGTGAAATTTAAATAAGGTTTGTAATTTAGTTAACATTATTGTACCAATGTTTATTTAATTATTTTGATAATTATTTAATGGTTATATAAAACACAAATAACAGGGAACTTTGAGTGAAGAGTATCCATAAACTCTCTGTACTGTGTTTTCATCTCTGTGGTGGTTCTAAAATTGTTTCCAAATAAATATTGTTTTTAGAAAGTCCTCTAGAACAGATACACTAAGAAAAAAGAAAAAAGAAACTAGATCACCTCTTACACTATACACAGAATAAGCTGTAAATGGATTAAAAATTTAAATGCAAGACCCCAAACTATAAAGAAGAGGAAAACATAGACAGTATGCTGTGAACCAGCACAGCCAGTAATTCCAAGTCCTGTGTGGGAATGCCGTGAAATTAAGAAAATAGACTTAAAAAGAAATAATATGGGATCGGGAGGCTTTTGCAAGCTGATGGCAAGAACAGAGCGTGCTCTCCACTCCTAACCCTGCTTTATTTATAGGGCAGAGAGAGTCATTAGCAAATTAGTGATATCTCTGATCACATTTCCAAGGCAACCCAAGAATTCTTCCAAGTGCAGAAAACCCCCACCATACATAACATCTTAACTTCACAAAACAAAGGATAAAAATAAATCAGACTCAAATCTTTCCAAGGGACATGGGGGATAGGACCATTATAAACAATCCAGCACCACAGCTAACATGGAGGTGTGGAAAAAAATAGCCTTTAGCAACTTCACTAAGCAAGTGAGGTGGGGGTTGGGCAGACTGTCAATTTACTGCCAGTTCCCCACACCTCTGTCCCCCCAAAATCTAAACTGCAAAGACCTTGTTGGTTTTTGGTCCCAACAACAGTAAACTCTGACATTGCTCTTACAGATAGTTGTTCTGATATATCTCCTTAGGGAAGGGAAACAAAACAGAAATAAACAAATAGGACTACATCAAACTAAAAATCTTTTGCACAGCAAAGGAAACCATTAATAAAACAAAAGAAAACAAAAAAAATCTAAATGGTAAAAGAGATCTGACAGTGATCATTTCATAAGGATTTAATATCCAAAGTTTATAAATAACTCATAATACTGAATACCAAAAAAAAAAAAAAAAAGCAAACAATGCTAATTTAAAAATGGGCAGAGGACCGGAATAAACTCTCTTCAAAGAGAACATACAGATGGCCAACAGACATATGAAAAGATGCTCAACAACACTAATTATCAGAGCAATGCAAATTAAAACCACAATGAGATATCACCTTAATCCTGTCAGAATAGCGCTCATCAATAAATGAACAAACAACAAATGTTGTTGAGGATATGGAGGAAAGGGAACCTTGTGCACAGTTGGTAGGTTTACAAATTGTGCAGTCACTATGAAAAACAGAGTGGAGGTTCCTCAAAAATTTAAAAATAGAACTGTGTCATAACCCAGCAATTTTACGTCTGGGAACATATTTGAATAAATACAAAACAATAATTTGAGAAGATATATTCATCACTATGTTCATGGCAACATTGTTTACAATAGCTAAGATATGGAGGCAACTCACATGCTCATCAGTAGCAGCCCAGATGGCAAAACAAGATGTGGTACATATACACAATGGAATATTACTCATTCATAAAAAAAGAGTAAAATCTTGCCATTTACAACAATGTGGATGGACCTAGAGTGTATTATACTAAGCAAAGTCAGACAGAGGAAAGACAAATGCCATATGACTTCACTTACATGTACAATCTAAAGAACAAGTTAAACAAACAGACTTGTGGATACAGAGAACAAATAAAAATAATATTGAATATCAACTATAATTGGAAAAAAAATTATACCCTAGACAGACTAATCTCATCAGTGCCAGAGCTTGGTGAGTACATATTTATCTATCTTGGTTCAGGCCAAATACATCTGGGCAATATCAAGGTTGAATGAGCATATAAACTTTAAACAATGTCTGTGTCATCTTCAGGCAGAGAACATAGCCACCTATGTGCCAGATATTTAAAAATAATGTTTGATGGTATAATACCAATGTGTAGTTATTATAGACATATTGGAAAATATAAGACATACACAATAAAAAGTAAAAGTTATTAATTATCCCACTACCTAGAGATAATCAATATTTGTAGTGTTGTCTTTAGCTTGATAGTGTGTGTTTGCACATACATGCATCATACTGATCATAAATTTCTAGCTCCTGCTCTTTTTTAACCATGCAAAACATAAAATTTCTTCTGTCACTAAAAGTTCTTTATGAATTGAAACAAAGACAAAACAGAAACTTAAAGATCTTTTAAGTAGAAATATAGGTAATTCTTGTGAACACAGAAAAAGACGACAAATTTATATTATGGATCTTTGTTAAAGAAAAAAAAAAGTACAGCTTATTTTAAGAGTGTTTTATAAACTTTGCCATGATATATCAGTGAACTTTGTGCTGTACAAAATATTTTCATGGTCATCCTTACCTCATTTCACAGTACTACAGAGATGATCAGATTTACAAGGTTTTAATTTTATAAACTTGCCATATTTTTCACTCCATAAGATGTACTTTTTTTCTCCAAAAAGTGGAGGGGAAAATGCCCATGCATCTTATGGAGCGAATGTTCATTTTTTTTTTTTTTTTTTTTTTTTTTTTTTTTTTTTTTTTTTAGCCGCTGCAGGTTCCCAGACAACTAGAAGAGTATTTGAACATTAAAGTCTCTTCACATTTGTTAATAACAGTGCTAATGGTTGTTAATACTGCTGTTGAGTTTACATTGTTGAAATATTATTGTGGTACATTTTATTAAATATTTTAACACACCATTTGGTTCAGAATATTTTTTTTATTATTTTCCTCCTTAAAATCCTAAGTGCATCTTATGGTCAGGTGGGTCTTATAGAGCAAAAAATACAGTAACTATTTTTTGTGATAAGCTTTTACACTTTGTATCTTTTTCACTTTATCTTTATTCCTATAATGTCTTGATTACTAATAAATTTGGCATATTTTATAATCTTTGTATTGTTATCTCAGACTAGTTCTGTTAGTTTCTACAAATCTATTTATAGTTAAAATTACCCCATTTTAATCATAAAAGTTTTTTTATCATTAATGACATAACTTACTGTTGCTAATATATTTCCACTCTTAATCTGCCCTTTAGTGCTTACATGATATAGTTTTTAGTTAAGTCTATTACTGAAATTTATGAACTGAATACTTTCAGCAGAGTACTATTATGAACCTTTGTCCTTTTATTCAACTGGAGAGCAAATCTCCCACAATTCATCATTTGCACTAATACTTGTTTCCTCTAGTCTTCAGCTGTGTTTTCTATAATTCTTCTAACAGTAGTTGTCAAAAAATCATATATTACCATTTGTCACCATATTATTTTTCTGTATATTATTTCAGCCTCTATTACAATGGCAGAAAGATTGAGGGTTTACCCAAACACATAAGTTTTTTTGTCTTTTGCTATTATGTAAGACAGTGCAAGAGTAGTTTTATCATTTTTATCAAGGTGAGTGTCAAGGTAACTCAGAAATTGGTGATTGAATTATGGAGCTTTGTCCTTGAGAGCTGGATGAGTAAGTAGTTAATAGATCCCACCCTTTCCAACTGCTGCACATGGCCATTAGCATCTATATTCATCCTTGTTCTATGTGCAGCGAAGGGTCCATCCTAATAATAGTATTAATAACCTCAGAGGTTTGGTCATCTTCTCTTCAGAATATATGGTCATCATTGTTTCCTAATAATGAGGCTAAGTAGATCTCACACTGGGAGTAGAAGTGTCAGCTTGGTCAATTCCCCATCATTTGCTCCTGCTAGTATTATTAATATTTATCTTTATTCAGAAGTTTCTTCCATTGCATTATGGGTGTGCCAACTTCTGTGACTTTCCCACATGTGGGAAATGTGACTACATTATTTGTGATACTTAAGAGACTGTATTTATATTTTTTCCAATAAAATGTTTCTTTGACAGAATGTTTTCATGATACCTCTCAATTTTCTGAGGTTTTGTCTTAACAAGATTACACAATCTGTGAATTCATTTGACTTTACATTCTCCTCTATGAGCCTTATTGTTAAACCCCTCAGTGGCAGGACAATTCCTTGCAAAACACCTACATCTCTGCCTCCATTGTCTAAGTGGGGCCTTCCTGGTGCTCAGAAAAATTGTAGGAAACAGTGTCAGATCCCACATCCAGTGTTAATATAATAACCTTAATTTATCACCTACTTTTTAAACAAGAAGTATAAATTGTTATATTATCTTTAAAAAGTTCAATAGAATACCTTTCATACCTCCTTTAGTGAGTATACATATTCTATTTTGTAAATGAATGGCTTAGAGGAAGGAACCCAGTAGTGGAAGTAGAAGGAGGACATTTAAATATAGTTAGAAGTAACTGAGAATAAAATTAAGACATAAACTCATTAAAGAGAACTTCAGCAATATTTGTGAGAATTGGCAAATACAACTAATTCTAGCGTGCTTACTCTGTGGCAGGCACTCTTCCAAGAACATTATATGTATTCATTCAGTGAATTCTCATATTTAAGAAATGTATAATTAATTTAACTCTTTATGCCATTAAGGGCATAGGAAGTTACTACAGATGAGATAACCATAAAATAAGGTTAAGAAAATGGCCCAAATCTGTGCCTGGGTCCAGATGAGCTCCTGCTGGTAATGCTATGCTTGGCTGCTTCTGGAATATTTATGGAGAGATGGAAAACAATCAGACTAAACTAAATTTGGACATATTTTCCTTATTTAAGAAACTGAATATATATATATATGTATATATATCCAATAGAAATATCCTAAAGCAATGGTCCCCAACCCCCAGGCCACAGAACAATACTGGTCCGTGGGCCATTTGGTACCGGTCCACAGAGAAAGAATAAATAACTTATATTATTTCTGTTTTATATTTAAATCTGAACGATGTTTTATTTTTTAAAAATGACCAGATTCTTTCTGTTACATCCGTCTAAGACTCACTCTTGACGCTTGTCTTGGTCACGTGATACATTTAGCCATCCCACCCTAAAGGCCGGTCCGTGAAAATATTTTCTGACATTAAACCGGTTTGTGGCCCAAAAAAGGTTGGGAACCACTGTTCTAAAGGACAAAAAAATGTTAATGGCAATCACTCATGAATAGAGAGAGGTCAATGTTTGAGAAAAGGGAGAAGTGAGCATTTAATTCATTTATTACCTCCTTTTCAGTTTGATATTTTAACTAAGATGTCACATTCTCTTCATTTTGAGAAAACACATTTGAAAGAAACTAATAAAATTAGCCTCTAAGAAAAAGTTTTCCATAAATCCTTTGTTATTTAACATAGTTTTGGAAGTGCTAGGTATTGAAATAAACCATCCAAAACAAAATTAACAATATTTAGGCAAATTTTTATGTTCTGGTTATATCATTGCTTATATTAAACCAAAGATATTTGAAAAATGGGAATTCACAAGCATAAGTAATTAGAAATAATTTTATCTAAATAATTATTTTCCTATATGTCAATTATAATGTTATATATTATGAAGGAAAACTGTCATTCTCAATAGCCAAAAGAGTAATCAAAAGAAGGACCAATTATGAATAACAAGAAATTTGTGGAGAGTTTTGAAAAACTGAAGAAGACTTGACTCAACTAGGGCCATACAACAAAGTTCAAATTATGGAGAACTAACAAAGCATAAGTTTTGATATTACTGAAAACAGCCTAAACATTCAGCAAAATCCATTTTGTACTTACGTTCTTTCTCTTTTGCTTTCTGCTCTTGTTTCTTATTGTGTGTTTTATGTTTATTAACATAGTACATATTCAATTGCTTCTGTTTAGTAAAGTTTTATCATTTTTATAGCAAGAACAACTGACAGATGTTTTAGAAGGATATTCATTTCATTGAATTATATGTTTCAAGACACCTAAGATATAGGGTTATAATCTAGTTTATAATACATAATTATGCATAGTGTCATTACCATATTGTTAGAAACTTTTCTTTTGGAAAAAATAGTCACTTGACAAAATAACTAAAATGTCCTTGATGTTTTATGAATAAGACAATTAAGAAAAGAACACCCACATGAAAAAGTCACAAAAAACCATCCCTCTCACTGAGAAAATGCTGCCTATTTTATCAATGAGTGTTAGAAACACACTTATAATTTAGAAATGTACCTAGCTTAACTGATTAAACTGAGCACAAAAATGGGGGAAGAGGTGTAGAATACCTGAATAGTTACAAATACATATCTAAAAAGGATAAGACTTTTAAGTAATCTTAAAACTGTAAAGAGATAACTGAGTACAAGCAGTGTACAGACATGTATGAAAAGAGACCACCAGCCTTCAAAGTGAACTTGGTTAATTCCAGGCACCACTACTTTATTCCACCTACCAGTGAATTCTCTGCCAGGTAAGCATCCTATTCAGAGAGGTTAAAGAGATCAACAATCACGCCTGGTAGTTGAAGGGCTTACATTCTACTGTTTTGGGGACCAAACATTAGTCCCAAATTTCTTCACCCCTCTTTTCTACTTCTAAAGATCTCTGTACTTCGAGAAGCAGTAGCCATCCCAGAGGCCTTTCCAGATAGGACTGATATTGCTGGTGTAAGCAATGTGAAGAAAGCCCAAGAATATCAATTTTTGAAAGTGGTAGAATCTTCACATGGCAGAGAGTGCTTGAGGATGTAGTTTAAATAAGTTATTTTAAATTAAATGTCGCTGGAGAGTTTATGTGCCACACCTATGGTGATTGAGATGATTAATAACATGTTTCCTCTAATAACTGAGTCACCAGATTTCACCTGACACTATTATCCGTTTCCCCTCTAAACAGCAAATTGCCTTTTGACTCAATTTTTAAAAATTATATAATTATACAGTTATTTATAAAATAACAAAAAGATTTAGAAATAGATCTCTTTTTTGTACTATGATAATGATCTTGGTATATGTGAGAAACATTATATACTTTGAAGACAGCATTCAGAACTGTTAAGATAAGTGGCAAACTAATTATCAATCTCTATTTTTCTTTTCTCTTTCCCCACAGTATCTCACAGTTTTCCTGATGGCAGCAATTCTTACAGTGCAGTGCCAATTTCAGGAGGACTGAGAGGTCAAAATGACTTTCTCAATAATAATGAAATGTCCTTTTCACTTCTTCTGTTATGATGGTACAGCGGGTTATTCAGAGGCTGCATGGTGTGAGATCTTGAAACCGGGGTAATGCAGAAGCAGATACGAAGATCCAGAAATCTGACATCAAAATAATTGATGAGAGATGACATCAGAGTAATGGCGGGGTAGGAAGTGATTCCGATAAATCTCCCCCAAAACTCAACAAGATCTTCAACCAGAAACAGAAAAACCTATACTTGGAGCCTCCAGATGCTTCGCAATACACCCAAAGGTATGGTCAAGTGAAAAATTGGCTAAATATATAACCAAACCCCGAAGGAAATAGGGAGTAAGAAATGCTCTGCCTTCCTCACTAACCTAAACAGGGCGGCTTTCTCTGGTAACTGTGAATATAGAAACTGAGGCGGGCAAAGGGGGTGAATAGATTCAGGCCACGGCACAAACGGCTGAACCAGGCTGTGGCACGGAGATCCAAGCCGAGGAAAAACTGATCCTGTGGCAACCCGGGCAATACAAGCTAACACTCGTGCCAAACCAAAACAAAGAAAGACAAGCGGGGCGGCCATTTTACCCGGTCTCCTGGTTGGTGCGCAGTTAGTGGGCGAGAGATTTCTTCCTAGGCCCCGAGAGTGGGTGCCCGTGTTGCCCCATGGAGAGGCAGGGTCAGAGGCCTTTCTGTGGGCCGAGGGCAGAGTCTCTGGGCATCCCCAGCGCCCTGGGAAAGCCACGCACGGGAGGGAGTGAGAACTAATTCCAACGGTGGAAATTTTCCGTGCTGCTGGGGGTTTCACTCAGAGGGAAACGCAGCCAGCCTCATATCCGGGTTTGCGCGCGCAGATAGTGAATGAGAGATTCCTCCGAGTGCCTCGGCAGTGAGCGCCCGTGTTATCGCACAGAGGGGCAGAGTCAGGAGCCTTTGTGTGGGCCAAAGCGGAATCTCGGGCCGCCCCAGCGCCTTGCAAAAGCCGCACACGGGGACGGAGCGAGACTCAATTCCAACGCTGCAACTTTTCCCTGCGGTTGGGGGTTTCACTCAGAGCGTGAGACTGCTGGCCGGATATCCTGGTCTGCGCGCGCAGCCAGTGAGTGAGAGTTTCCTCCAAGCACCCAGAAGTGGGTGCCCGCCTGTGTTACCGGACAGAGTGGCAGACAGAGCCAGAGGTCTTTGAGTGGGCGGAAAGCCCGCCTGATTATGCTAGCAGCTCTGACTGACTGAGCCTTACCCAGAGCCCTGTGCTGAGTGGAAATAGAGTGGGGAGTTGCCAGCTCTTTGAGCCTCTTACTATCCAGGCAGAGGCAGCAGCAACCCCATAGCTGGATTATCAGGCTACTAATTGAGGAAGGAAAGACTAGGAGAAAGGCTCCAGGAACATGGACTCTCTCACTGTCGGAGCCTATAAATGCTAATGAGCCTCGACTGCCAACGAGACTAAAGCACAATACATGACATTGCCATAGTGACTTATCAACTGCAAACCTCTACCTGAGCGTGCCAAAGGGGCAGAACCCGGGGTACAGAGTCACCGACCAGGAAGAGGGAGAGAAAAGAAAAAGCAAGAAGAAAACCTCTCAAAATCAAGAATAATCTGCAGACTTTATAACCTATCCCGTTTTATTATATTTGTTCGTTTGTTTCTCTTATCTTCATTCTTGATACTTTTTTTCCTCCTCCAATTTGGCCGATTAACTCTCTGCCGGTCTTACTCTCTCCTCTCCTTGAACTACACTACCCATAAGTGTTACATCTCCCATTATCTTTTCTCTTCTCTTCCTTTCTCTCTATGAGGGTTGCACTCCAAAACCCTTAACTCTCTCTCTCTCTCTCTCTCTCTCTCCTTTCTTTTTTCTTCTATTAGTGGTTCCCTCTTTTTTTCTCTCTCTCTCTTTCTTTTCTCCCTTTATATTAGTTTCTTCCTTTCTCCTTTACATCTCCTCTCATTCAAACCTCAATAACAAACAAATTATCTTATCTGGGACTCAAACTTATGTTTGTGGCATTTTGGGGGGGTTTTACTTCACCTTTTTAACTCACCAGCAGTGCTCCCATCCCTGGCTCTCCATTTTATCTAGTTCTTGTTCCACTAAATACAATAGTAATTTTTTAATTTGTCTCCCCATTTTTCCGTTTTCCTCTTATTCCTCTCATCATAACTCTTAGATAACCAACACCTAAAAGCAAATCATTTTATTCTTGACCCAAATTTTTTCCTTATTTGCTTTTTGTGGGTCCATACGCTCTTTTTTTTTCTTTTTCTTTTTTTCTTTCTCTCGTTTTTCTTTTCTTTTCTTTCTTTTTTTTTTTTTTTTTTTTTTTTTTGCCCCTTTATTACTTTTACCCAATTCAGGCCCTCCATCACAGGCATTGTTTGTTATAATTCACAGTTCACCACAAGATTTTCTCAAGAAAGAGGGGAGAGGAGAGGAGAGGAAAAAAGGAGGGGGGGAATAATTTCCTTTTTTAAAAAATTTTTATTTTATTTTATTTTTCTTTATTTCATTATTAATTTTTTTTTTAAAAAAACAACTATTTTCGATTTTTTATTTTTTTATTATTTTTTTAACTTTTTATTCTTTATTAAATCTCATTAATACTATCAACAAAACCACCCTCAGACGCCATTAAGGAAGAGAAAATCGAATATCATGGATACAAAAGAAAGAGAGGTAACACAGCTAGATGAGGAAAAATCTATGGAGAAAAAATTTAATATATTGGAAACCTTGGAGCTAAATGACAGAGAATTCAAGATAGAAATCCTAAAAATCCTCTGAGATATACAAGAAAACACAGAAAGACAATTTAGGGAGCTCAGAAAACAACTCAATGAACACAAAGAATATATGTCCAAGGAAATTGAAACTATAAAAACAAATCAAACAGAGATGAAAAACTCAATTCACGAGCTGAAAAACGAAGTAACAAGCTTAGCTAATAGAACAGGTCAGATAGAAGAGAGGATTAGTGAAATAGAAGACAAGCAACTTGAGGCACAGCAGAGAGAAGAAGAAAGAGACTCAAAAATTAAAAAAAATGAGATAGCCCTACAAGAATTATCTGACTCCATCAAAAAGAATAACATAAGAATAATAGGTATAACACAGGGAGAAGAGAGAGAAAATGGAATGGAGAACATACTCAAACAAATAATAGATGAGAACTTCTAAAAGCCTGTGGAAAGAACTAAAGCCTAAAGTTCAAGAAGCAAACAGAACTCCGAGTTTTCTTAACCCCAACACACCTACTCCAAGGCATATCATAATGAAATTGACACAAATCAACAGCAAAGAAAAAATTCTCAAGGCAGCCAGGGAAAAGAAGAATACAACATATAAAGGAAGGCCCATTAGATTATCATCAGATTTCTCAGCAGAAACTCTACAAGCTAGAAGAGAGTGGACCGCAATATTTAAAGTCCTGAAAGAGAGGAACTTTCAGCCACGAATACTATACCCATCAAAGCTATCCTTCAAATATGAAGGAGAAATAGAAACATTCACAGATACAGAAAAGATGAGGGAATTTATCATCAGAAAACCCCCACTCCAGGAATTACTAAAGGGGGTTCTCCAATCAGATACAAAGAACAAAAAAAAAAACAGAGCCACAAGTAAAAGCTCCAAGAAGAACACAATAAAACCAAATTTAAACTGTGACAACAACAAAAAGAAAGAGGGGGAGAAGATGGAGATTAACAGTAGAAAAGGACGATGGAGTGCAAAAGTACTCACAAAATAGTTCACTACAATGAACAGGGTAGGGACCCTTTTCATTACTCAAAGGTAAGCACCATTGAAAAAACCACCACAGAAGCACATGAGATAAAAAAGATAGCAACAGAGGAAAGATGTATGGAATACAACCAAATAAAAACAAAAGATAGAAAAACGAAAGAGAAGGATCAAACAAGACACAAAACTAACAGAAAGCAAGATATAAAATGGCAATAGGGAACTCACAAGTATCAATAATTACACTAAATGTAAACGGATTAAACTCACCAATAAAAAGGCACAGAGTAGCAGAATGGATTAAAAAAGAAAATCCAACTGTATGCTGCCTACAGGAAACTCATCTAAGTAACAAGGATAAAAACAAATTCAAAGTGAAAGGCTGTAAAACAATACTCCAAGCAAATAACATCCAAAAAAAAAGCAGGTGTAGCAATACTCATATCGGATAATGCTGACTACAAGACAGGAAAAGTACTCAGAGACAAAAATGGCCATTTCATAATGGCTAAGGGGACACTGAATCAAGAAGACATGACAATTCTTAATATATATGCACCAAACCAAGGAGCACCAAAATATATAAGACAGCTACTTATTGATCTTAAAACAAAAACTGACAAAAACGCAGTCATACTTGGAGACCTCAATACACCGCTGACGGCTCTAGATCGGTCATCCAAACAGAGTTTCAAAAAAGACATAGTGGCCTTAAACAAAACCCTAGAGCACCTGGATATGATAGACATCTACAGGACATTTCATCCCAAAGTGACTGAGTATACATTTTTCTCCAGTGTACATGGATCATTCTCAAGAATTGACCATATGTTGGGCCACAAAAACAACATCAGCAAATTCAGAAAAATCGAAGTTGTACCAAGCATATTTTCTGATCATAAAGCCTTGAAACTAGAATTCAACTGCAAAAAAGAGGAAAAAAACCCCACCAAAATGTGCAAACTAAACAACATACTTTTAAAAAATGAATGGGTCAAAGAAGAAATAAGTGCAGAGATCAAAAGATATATACAGACTAATGAAAATGACAATACGACATATCAGAATCTATGGGATGCAGCAAAAGCAGTAATAAGAGGGAAGTTCATATCACTTCAGGCATATATGAACAAACAAGAGAGAGCCCAAGTGAACCACTTAACTGCCCACCTTAAGGAACTAGAAAAAGAAGAACAAAGACAACCCAAAACCAGCCGAAGAAAGGAGATAATAAAAATCAGAGCAGAAATAAATGAATTAGAGAACAGAAAAACTATAGAAAAAATTAATAGAACAAGGAGTTGGTTCTTTGAAAAGATCAACAAAATTGACAAACCCTTGGCAAGACTTACCAAAGAAAAAAGAGAAAGAACTCATATAAACAAAATCCAAAATGAAAGAGGAGAAATCACCACAGACACCGTAGAAATACAAAGAATTATTGTAGAATACTGTGAAAAACTTTATGCCACTAAATTCAACAACCTAGAAGAAATGGATAAATTCCTAGAACAATACAACCTTCCTAGACTGAGTCAAGAAGAAGCAGAAAGCCTAAACAGACCTATCAGTAAAGAAGAAATAGAAAAAAACATTAAAAACCTCCCCAAAAATAAAAGTCCAGTCCCTGACGGCTATACAAGCGAATTTTATCAAACATTCAAAGAAGACTTGGTTCCTATTCTACTGAAAGTCTTCCAAAAAATTGAAGAAGAAGCAATACTTCCAAACACATTTTATGAGGCCAACATAACCCTCATACCAAAACCAGGCAAGGATGGCACAAAAAAAGAAAACTACAGACCAATATCTCTAATGAATACAGATGCTAAAATACTAAACAAAATACTAGCAAATGGAATACAACAACATATTAAAAAAATAATACATCATGATCAAGTGGGATTCATCCCAGAATCTCAAGGATGGTTCAACATACGTAAAACGGTTAACGTAATACACCATATCAACAAAACAAAGAACAAAAACCACATGATCTTATCAATAGACGCAGAAAAGACTTTTGATAAAATACAACACAATTTTATGTTTAAGACTCTCAACAAAATGGGTATAGAAGGAAAATATCTCAACATGATAAAGGCCATATATGATAAACCATCAGCTAACATCATATTAAATGGCACTAAACTGAAGGCTTTCCCCCTTAAATCAGGAACAAGACAGGGTTGTCCACTCTCTCCACTCTTATTTAATGTGGTACTAGAAGTTCTAGCCATAGCAATCAGACAAGACAAAGAAATAAAAGGCATCCATATCGGAAAAGAAGAAGTAAAGGTATCACTTTTTGCTGATGATATGATCCTATACATCGAAAACCCCAAAGAATCCACAAAAAGACTACTAGAAACAATAAGACAATACAGTAAAGTCGCAGGATACAAAATTAACATACAGAAGTCAATAGCCTTTCTATATGCCAACAATGAAACAACTGAGAAGGAATTCAAAAGAATAATCCCCTTCACGATTGCAACAAAAAAAATAAAATACTTAGGAATAAACATAACAAAGAATGTAAAGGACTTATATAATGAAAACTATAAACCATTGTTAAGGGAAATCAAAAAAGATATAATGAGATGGAAGAATATACCTTGTTCTTGGCTAGGAAGAATAAATATAATCAAGATGGCTATATTACCCAAAGCAATATACAAATTTAATGCAATTCCCATCAAACTTCCAATGACATTTTTTAAAGAAATAGAGCAAAAAATCATCAGATTTATATGGAACTATAGAAAACCCCGAATAGCCAAAGCAATCTTAAGGAAAAAGAATGAAGCTGGGGGCATTACAATACCTGACTTCAAACTATATTATAGGGCCATGACAATCAAAACAGCATGGTATTGGCAGAAAAATAGACAATCAGACCAATGGAACAGAATAGAAAGTCCAGAAATAAAACCACATATATATAGTCAAATAATTTTTGATAAAGGGGCCAACAACACACAATGGAGAAAAGAAAGCCTCTTCAATAAATGGTACTGGGAAAACTGGAAAGCCACATGCAAAAGAATGAAACTGGACTACAGTCTCTCCCCCTGTACAAAAATTAACTCAAAATGGATCAAAGATCTAAACATAAGACCTGAAACAATTAATTACATAGAAGAAGACATAGGTACTCAACTCATGGACCTGGGTTTTAAAGAGCATTTTATGAATTTGACTCCACAGGCAAGAGAAGTGAAGGCAAAAATTAATGAATGGGACTACATCAGACTAAGAAGTTTTTTCTCAGCAAGAGAAACTGATAACAAAATAAACAGAAAGCCAACTAAATGGGAAATGATATTTTCAAACAACAGCTCAGATAAGGGCCTAATATCCAAAATTTACAAAGAACTCATAAAACTCAACAACAAACAAACAAACAATCCAATAAAAAAATGGGAAGAGGATATGAATAGACACTTCTCCCAGGAAGAAATACAAATGGCCAACAGATATATGAAAAGATGCTCATCTTCTTTAGCTATTAGAGAAATGCAAATCAAAACGGCAATGAGATACCACCTCACACCTGTTCGATTAGCTGTTATTAGCAAGACAGGTAATAGCAAATGTTGGAGAGGCTGTGGAGAAAAAGGAACCCTCATCCACTGTTGGTGGGAATGTAAAGTAGTACAACCATTATGGAAGAAAGTATGGTGGTTCCTCAAAGAACTGAAAATAGAACTACCTTATGGCCCAGCAATCCCTCTACTGGGTATCTATCCCAAAAACTCAGAAACATTGATATGTAAAGACACATGCAGCCCCATGTTTATTGCAGCATTGTTCACAGTGGCCAGGGCATGGAAACAACCAAAAAGCCCATCAATAGATGACTGGATAAAGAAGATGTGGCACATATACACTATGGAATACTACTCAGCCATAAGAAATGATGACATCGGAACATTTACAGCAAAATGGTGGGATCTTGATAACATGATACGAAGCGAAATAAGTAAATCAGAAAAAACCAGGAACTGTATTATTCCATACGTAGGTGGGACATAATAGTGAAACTAAGAGACATTGATAAGAGTGTGGTGGTTACGGGGGGGGAGGGGGGAATGGGAGAGGGAAAGGGGGTGGGGAGGGGCACAAAGAAAAGAAGATAGCAGGTGACAGAGGACAATCTGACTTTGGGTGGTGGGTATGCAACATAATTGAATGACAAGATAACCTGGACTTGTTATCTTTGAATATATGTATCCTGATTTATTGATGTCGCCCCATTAAAAAAATAAAATTATTTTTTTTATTTTTTTTAAATGAATTTTTATTAATGGTAATGGGATGACATTAATAAATCAGGGTACATATATTCAAAGAAAACATGTCTAGGTTACCTTGTCATTAAATTATGTTGCATACCCCTCGCCCAAAGTCAGATTGTCCTTCGCCATCCTCTATCTAGTTCTCTGTGCCCCTCCCCCTCCCCCTAACTTTCCCCCTGTCCTCCCTCCCCCCACCCCTGGTAACCACCACTCTCTTGTCCATGTCTCTTAGTCTCATTTTTATGTTCCACCAATGTATGGAATCATGTAGTTCTTATTTTTTTCTGATTTACTTATTTCACTCCTTATAATGTTATCAAGATCCCACCATTTTGCTGTAAATGATCTGATGTCATCATTTCTTATGGCTGAGTAGTATTCCATAGTGTATATGTGCCACATCTTCTTTATCCAGTCTTCTATTGAAGGGCTTTTTGGTTGTTTCCATGTCTTGGCCACTGTGAACAGTGCTGCAATGAATATGGGGCTACATGTGTCTTCACGTATCAATGTTTCTGAGGTTTTGGGGTATATACCCAGTAGAGGGATTGCTGGGTCATAAGGTAGTTCTATTTGCAGTTTTTTGAGGAACCACCATACTTTCCTCCATAATGGTTGTACTACTTTACAGTCCCACCAACAGTGAATGAGGGTTCCTTTTTCTCCACAGCCTCTCCAACATTTGCTATTACCCGTCTTGTTGATAATGGCTAATCTAACAGGGGTGAGGTGGTATCTCATTGTAGTTTTGATTTGCATTTCCCTAATAACTAATGATGCTGAGCATCTTTTCATATATCTGTTGGCCATTTGTATCTCTTCCTGGGAGAAGTGTCTATTCATGTCCTCTTCCCATTTTTTTATTGGATTGTTTGTTTGTTTGTTGTTGAGTTTTATGAGTTCTTTGTAAATTTTGAATATTAGGCCCTTATCTGAGCTGTTGTTTGAAAATATCATTTCCCATTTAGTTGGCTGTCTGTTTATTTTGATATCAGTTTCTCTTGCTGAGCAAAAACTTTTTATTCTGATGTAGTCCCATTCATTTATCTTTGCCTTCACTTCTCTTGCCATTGGAGTCAAGTTCATAAAATGTTCTTTAAAACCCAGATCCATGAGTTTAGTACCTATGTCTTCTTCTATGTACTTTATTGTTTCAGGTCTTATATTTAGGTCTTTGATCCATTTTGAATTAATTTTAGTACACGGGGACAGGCTGTAGTCGAGTTTCATTCTTTTGCATGTGGCTTTCCAGTTTTCCCAACACCATTTGTTGAAGAGGCTTTCTTTTCTCCATTGTGTGTTGTTGGCCCCTTTATCAAAGATTATTTGACCATATATATGTGGTTTTATTTCTGGGCTTTCTATTCTGTTCCATTGGTCTGAGTGTCTATTTTTCTGCCAATACTATGCTGTTTTGATTATCGTGGCCCTATAATATAGTTTAAAGTCAGGTATTGTAATGCCCCCAGCTTCATTCTTTTTCCTTAGGATTGTTTTGGCTATTCGGGGTTTTTTATAGTTCCATATAAATCTGATGATTTTTTGTTCCATTTCTTTAAAAAATCTCATAGGGATTTTGATGGGAATTGCATTAAATTTGTTTATTGCTTTGGATAATATGGCCATTTTGATTATATTTATTCTTCCTATCCAAGAACAAGGAATATTTTTCCATCTCATTGTATCCCTTTCGATTTCCCTTAACAATGCTTTGTAATTTTCATTATATAGGTCCTTTACATTCTTTGTTATGTTTATTCCTAAGTATTTTATTTTTTTTGTAGCAATCGTGAAGGGGATTATTTTTTTGAGTTCGTTTTCTAATATTTCATTGTTGGCATATAGAAAGGCTATGGACTTCTGTATGTTAATTTTGTATCCTGCGACCTTACTGTATTGGTTTATTGTTTCTAATAATCTTTTTGTGGAGTCCTTCGGGTTTTCGATGTATAGGATCATATCATCAGCAAAAAGTGATACCTTTACCTCTTCTTTTCCGATATGGATGCATTTTATTTCTTTGTCTTGTCTGATTGCTCTGGCTAGAACTTCTAGCACCACGTTAAATAAGAGTGGAGAGAGTGGACAACCCTGTCTTATTCCTGATTTAAGGTAGAAAGTCCTCAGTTTTATGCCGTTTAAAATGATGTTGGCTGATGGTTTATCATATATGGCCTTTATCATGTTGAGATATTTTCCTTCTATACCCATTTTGTTGAGAGTCTTAAACATAAAATTGTGTTGTATTTTATCGAAAGCCTTTTCTGCATCTATTGATAAGATCATGTGGTTTTTGTTCTTTGTTTTGTTGATATGGTGTATTACGTTAACCGTTTTGCGTATGTTGAACCATCCTTGAGATTCTGGGATGAATCCCACTTGATCATGATGTATTATTTTTTTAATATGTTGTTGTATTCGGTTTGCCAGTATTTTGTTTAGAATTTTAGCATCTGTATTCATTAGAGATATTGGTCTGTAGTTTTCTTTCTTTGTGCCATCCTTGCCAGGTTTTGGTATGAGGGTTATGTTGGCCTCATAAATGTGTTTGGAAGTATTGCTTCTTCTTCAATTTTTTGGAAGACTTTGAGTAGAATAGGAACCAAGTCTTCTTTGAATGTTTGATAGAATTCACTAGTATAACCGTCTGGGCCTGGACTTTTATTTTTGGGGAGGTTTTTAATAGTTTTTTCTATTTCCTCCCTGCTGATTGGTCTGTTTAGGCTTTCTGCTTCTTCATGACTCAGTCTAGGAAGGTTGTATTGTTCTAGGAATTTATCCATTTCTTCTACATTGTTGTATTTGGTGGCATATAATTTTTCATAGTATTCTACAATAATTCTTTGTATATCTATGATGTCTGTGGTGATCTCTCCTTTTTCATTTTGGATTTTATTTATTTGAGTCCTGTGCCTTTTTTCCTTGGTGAGTCTTGCCAAGGGTTTGTCAATTTTGTTGATCTTTTCAAAGAACCAGCTCCTTGTTTTATTGATTTTTTCTATAGTTTTTCTGTTCTCTATTTCATTTATTTCTGCTCTGATTTTTATTATCTCCTTTCTTCGGCTGGTTTTGGGTTGTCTTTGTTCTTCTTTTTCTAGTTCCTTAAGGTGTGAAGTTAAGTGGTTTACTTCGGCTCTCTCTTGTTTGTTCATATAGGCCTGAAGTGATATGAACTTTCCTCTTATTACTGCTTTTGCTGCATCCCAGATATTCTGATATGTCGTATTTTCATTTTCATTTGTCTGTATATATCTTTTGATCTCTGCGCTTATTTCTTCTTTGACCCATTCATTTTTTAGAAGTATGTTGTTTAGTTTCCACATTTTTGTGGGTTTTTCCCCCTCTTTTTTGCAGTTGAATTCTAGTTTCAAGGCTTTATGATCAGAAAATATGCTTGGTATAATTTCAATTTTCTAAATTTGCTGATATTGTCTTTGTGGCCCAACATATGGTCAATTCTTGAGAATGTTCCATGTACACTAGAGAAAAATGTATACTCTGTCGCTTTGGGATGAAGTGTCCTGTAGATGTCTATCATATCCAGGTGTTCTAGTATTTCATTTAAGGCCACTATCTCTTTATTGATTCTCAGTTTGGATGACCGATCTAGAGCCGTCAGCGGAGTATTGAGGTCTCCAAGTATGATTGTATTTTTATTAGTTTTTGTTTTAAGGTCAATAAGTAGCTGTCTTATATATTTTGGTGCTCCTTGGTTTGGTGCATATATATTAAGGATTGTTATGTCTTCTTGATTCAGTGTCCCCTTAATCATTATGAAATGACCATTTTTGTCTCTGAGTACTTTTTCTGTCTTGTAGTCAGCATTATCAGATATGAGTATTGCTACGCCTGCTTTTTTTTGGGTGTTGTTTGCTTGGCGTATTGTTTTCCAGCCTTTCACTTTGAATTTGTTTTTATCCTTGTTGCTTAGATGTGTTTCTTGTAGGCAGCATATAGTTGGATTTTCTTTTTTAATCCATTCTGCTACTCTGTGTCTTTTTATTGGTAAGTTTAATCCATTTACATTTAGTGTAATTATTGACACTTGTGGGTTCCCTACTGCCATTTTATAAATTGCTTTCTGTTAGTTTTGTATCTAGTTTGATTCTTTTCTTTTGTTTTTCTATCATTTGTTTTTGTTTGTTTGTGTTCCATACTTCTTTCCTCTGTTGCTACCTTTTTTAAGTCAAGTGTTTTTGTGGTGGTTTTTTCTAGGGTGGTTACCATTAAGTAATGAAAAGGGTACCTACCATATTCATTGTAGTACCCTATCTTATAAGTATTTCTGCACTTCATCGTCCTTTGCTACTGTTAATCTCCATCCTCTCCCCCCTTTTTTTCCTTTGTTGTCACAGTTTAAGTTTGGTTTTATTGTGTTCTTGGTGGAGCTGTTACTTGTGGTGTTGTTTTCTTTTGTTCTTTGAATCTGTTTGGAAAACCCCCTTTAGTATTTCCTGGAGTGGGGGCTTTCTGTTGATAAATTCTCTCATCTTTTCTGAATTTGTGAATGTTTTTATATCTCCTTCATACTTGAAGGATAGCTTTGATGGGTATAGTATTCGTGGCTGAAAGTTCCTCTCTTTCAGGGCTTTAAATATTGGGGTCCACTCTCTTCTAGCTTGTAGAGTTTCTGCTGAGAAATCTGATGATAATCTAATAGGCCTTCCTTTATATGTTGTACTCTTCTTTTCCCTGGCTGCCTTGAGAATTTTTTCTTTGTCATTGGTTTGTGTCATCTTTATTATGATGTGCCTTGGAGTGGGTTTGTTGGGGTTAAGAAAACTCGGTGTTCTGTTTGCTTCTTGAATTTGAGGCTTTAGTTCTTTCCACAGGCTTGGGAAGTTCTTGTCTATTATTTGTTTGAGTATATTCTCCATTCCATTTTCTTTCTCTTCTCCCTCTGATATACCTATTATTCTTATGTTATTCTTTCTGATGGAGTCAGATAATTCCTGTACGGCTTTCTCGTTTTTTATTATTTTTGAGTCTCTTTCTTCTTCTCTCTGTTGTGCCTCAAGTTGTTTGTCTTCTATTTCACTAATCCTATCTTCAATCTGGGCTGTTCTGCTAGCTAAGCTTGTTACCTCGTTTTTCAGCTCGTGAATTGAGTTTTTCATTTCTGTTTGATTTGTTTTTATAGTTTCAATTTCCTTGGTAATATATTCTTTGTGTTCATTGAGTTGTTTTCTGATATCCCTATATTGCCTTTCTGTGTTTTCTTGTATATCTCTGAGTATTTTTAAGATTTCTATTTTAAATTCTCTGTCATTTAGCTCCAAGGCTTCCAATATGTTAAGTCTTTTCTCCATAGATTTTTCCACATCTATTTGTGTTACCTCTCTTTCTTTTGTATCCATAATATTCGATTTCCTCTTTCTTATTGGCATCTGAGGGTGGTCTTGTTGATAGCACTAATTAGATTTAATAAAAAGTAAAAAGTAAAAAAAAAAAAAAAAAAAAAAAAAAAGGTAAAACACCCCACAAAAAAAAAACAGTAATAATTTATTATTTTCCCCTTTTCTTCTTTCTTCTCTTTCCCTCCTCTCCCCTTCTCAGGGAAATATCGTGCCTATAATGGAGGGCCTGATTTGGGGTGAAGAGTTCAAGGGGCAAAAAAAAGGGGAGTAGGGACCTACTAAATGCAAAAAAAAAAAAAAAAAAAAAAAAAGGAAGAAAATCTTAGACAAGCATAAGATGATTTGCTTGTGAGTGATGGTCAACTAAGAGATATAATGAGAGGGATAAGAGGGAACCAGAAAAAAGGACAAAAAAAAAGAATAATAAAGAAGAAAAAAATAAAAATGATAAGTAAAAATCTGTTGTATTAAGTGGAGCGAAGACTAAATACAATGGAGACCTTGGGTTGGGAGGACCCAAAATGCCACAAAAATAAACAAACAAGAAAAAAACAAAAACAAAAGCGAAAAAGAAAAATAAAGCCAAAAAAAGCCTTGAGTCCCAAATTAACTAATTTGTTCATGATTGAGGATTAAATGGGATGAAAGTAAAACGAGAAAAGAAAAAACGAATAGAAAGGAAAAAATAAGAAAAAGAGAAAAACGAAGGAAGAAATAAAAAAGGAAGAGAAAAAAACAAGATAAAGCAAAACAAAATAAAACAAAAGAGGAGAGAGTGAGAGTTAAGTGTTTTGGAGTATAACCTTAAAGGAGGGTGAGGATGAAGAAGAGAAATAAAATGTAACACTTATGGGTAGTGTAGTTCAAGAAAAGGGAAGCATAAGATGGGCAGAGAATAGAAGGTCCGAGGTGGAGGAAATAAAGGCAATAAGATAGAAGAAACAAACAACAACAACAACAACAACAACAAAAAAAATTAGTGGAACAAGTTGTAAAGTCTGTGGATTTTTCTTGATTTTGAGATGTTAACTTCTTCCTTTTTCTTTTCTCTCCCTCTTCCTGGTCGGTGACTCTACCCCAGGCTCTGCCCCTGTGTCACACTTAGGTAGGGATTTGCAGTTGATGGGATTCTATGGCAATGTCATATAATTGGCTTTAGTCTTGCTGGTAGTCAAGGCTTGTTGGCGTTTGCAGGGTCCAACGATGAGAGAGTTTGTTTTCCTGGATTCTCTCTCCTTGTCCCCCCTTCCTGAATTAGCAGCCTTGTGATCCAGCTATAAGGCTGCAACTGCTTCTGCCTGGGGAGTAAGAGGCTCAAAGAGCTGGGAAATCCCCACTCTATCCCCACTCAGTGCAAGGCTTTGGGAAAGGCTCTGGCAGTCAGGGCCTCCAGTGTAATCAGGCGGGGGTGGGAGTCAATTGTTGTCAAGGTGACTGTTCAGCACCTAGCATTCAGTTGGACCTCTCAACCCAGGCTTTCCACACTTTGTAGCCTGTTTTGGCTGGGAAGAAGAGGCACTAGTCTCTGCTTGCGACTAGTGTGGTATAGATCTTATTATCTGCCAAGTCCTTCTTGTTAGCGTTTATCCCTGAATATGGAGGCTCTATCAATCAGAAGTTGCCCCCGCCCCTTTAGCGAGAGGCACTAAAAAATATCACGCCTCTTGTCTTGGGTCGCTGAACTGAGAGAGATCTTATCAATTAGAACCGAGGGTGCGCAGATTTCACAGGTTAAGCTAATTTCAGTGATTGGGTCGCAGCTGTGCTCCCGAAGGAATTTCAGGCTGCCTGCACGCGCCCCTCCCCCAACGCTTGATTTTTAGCTTGAATGGCTGTGTGAGGTGCCCCGCCCGCGGAGAGAATCTCCCAAGTAGGGAATACCGCCCTGGGGCCTCTCCCGCTCCCCCCGCTGCTGGCGGCTGGGGCGCACCGGGCGCAGGATAATGGGGCACCCTGGGTGTGTGGGCCAGCAGGGCGCTCTGGGCGCGTGGAATGCCCAGGGTACACGCGCGAATGGGGTGCTCCGGGCACCGGTGGCTGGCGACTCTCACTCGCAGTGCGCGGGCCGCTGGGAACGTTAGCGGTGCTCGCTCTGCAACCGGACCGGGCGCGCCAGCGGCTGCTCGCTGCTCCGGAGTGTGGGCAGTGCTCACTCTGCAACCGAACCGGGCGCGCGCCTGCGGCTGCTCACGGCTGCTCGCGGCTGCTGCTCGAGGCGGCTGCTCGCGGCTGCTGCTCACGGCTCCTGAGTGTGGGCTGACTCACCACAGGCGCACTTCCTAGCGGCTTGAATGAACGTCCCTGCGGTAGCTTCCTCCACACCCTCGTCTCTCAGATTCAAATGATAACAGTCCTTTCGCTTTCAGTTTGTGTGGAACTCCGGAATGCTCCAAGGATAAATTTTCCTGTTTCTAGTTGATAAATTTGTTGTGATTTTGGGGAGATCTGTCGGATGCGCTGCTCACAGCGCCATTTCCGTGACGTCACTCTGTTTATTTTTCAAAAATAAAATTATTATAAAAAAAAAAAAAAAATTGATGAATTAATTGTAAAACAATGTCACTCTTTCCACAGTCATTGCTTTAGAAAATATAGTCATTTTCATTAAAATAGCTTATTTTTGTTAGTGTATGATGAATTATAGTATTATTTTAAATTAATTTTAATGCAAATAATCTTTAAATGTCTGTTTTAATTCCTAATAGGGTAAATATCAATATATATATCTTATATAAACAAAAATTCTTTGGAGTTCTCAATTAAGTAAGAGATTTAAAATGTCTTCGGATGAAAAAGCTTAAATAACCACTGCCTTAGTTGGTTATTTCACACTATTCCTGAGCAAGGGAGAAATGCATGCAAATGTGTTACTGTCATAGAAGAAATATATTAACTAGTTAATATACATTAATTAATAAAACTTTTCATATATGTCTCAGCCATTGCATTTAGGATCTGGGAAGAGAGTCATCTTGTATTACTTTTTACTACTATATCCCCAGCTGTGTCCAGGATGTGTTACTTTGACTAAATTGCTTCACATATCTGGATCTTACCACCCTATTATGCAAACTGGGGATATAGTTCTGCCCATTTCAAAGATTTTTAAAATAAATATTAAATAAAATAGTAAATGTAAATTCTCTTATCCATGCCTGAGAGATAATAAGTAGTCAAAATGAGTCTTTGGATGACCGGTAGAGATCAGAGACGATGATGAGTGTAGGGAATATAACGGAGATGTAGCACTGGTAATACCAGTTATTTTTATTTTTTAATTGAAATGTAACATACATACAGTCATCCTTCGCCATTATCATGGTTCATTTTTTGCGTTCTCGCTGTACAGCGGGTTTTAAAATTGTATATATCTAATTTTGTATCGTGGATTTTTTGCTATATTGTGGGAATTTTGCAGTATTAGGTATTTTTATATGTTTATTATTTTAATTATTTTTGAGGTAAATTATGCATAGGACATGTTTATAAGAGTTTAGGAAGGTTAGTAACAATGTGGGAAAAGTCTGTAAGAGTATGGAGAGGGTTTATAAAGCCTTAAAATATATATAAATAATAAAATAACTATAAGGTCGCTACTTCGTGGATTTTCGCTTATCCCAGGATGTTATGGAACCTAACCCCCTCAATAGAAGAGGGATCACTGTAACTAATTTGATACACAGCTCAAAGGTCTTTTACATATGAAGTTATCCACCTTGTCATCACCCAGATTAAGATATATTTTTACTGTTTTGTGTTTGATTGGAACATTTTTTAAAAAATGTCAAATTCTAGAAATTTCATTGTAAAATAAATCACAGTGTACAGTTTGGTAAATTAATGCAATTAAAATGGTAAAAATATGTAATATATAGCAATATTGAACAGGTATATAATTAAATATTATTTGTGCAATTAAGCCTTTCAACATCATCAGGTCTTAATTCAGGAGTTAGTTACATGTTAAAATTAGCTTATTTCCTGGCCAGCCCTTATGAAGTTTTAATTTTGCACTCATTTTGTATAACACCCTTCCCTCAATTTAATTGTTTTCTCTTCTGCACTTAAACTATTTAACATATTAAGTAATTGACTTATCTATCATTCTCATCCTGTGCCTTCTCCACTAGAATGAATTCGAGCTGAATGAGGATAGAGTGCTTTATTTATGGTTTTATGCTCAGTAGCTAGAAGATGATTTGACATAGAAACTGCCCATTAAATATTTGCTAAATATATGTTGAAAAATAGTAGGCTTTACAAATATGAATACTCCTGACCCATGGTGGTGCAGTAGATAAAGCATCCACCAGAACACTGAGGTTGCTGATTCAAAGCCCCGAGGTTGCTGGCTCTGAGCATGGGCTTCATGATGGAATCTCTGGCTTTATTTAGAGGGAAATGGTCTGCATGATCCCAAAGCTCAGCAGCTTGAATCCAAAGGTCACTGGCATGAAAGCCCAAGGTTGCTGACTTGAACAAGCTATCTGACCTTAGAATCACTGGTAATATAAGTCAGTTTGATAATTAATACATATGATTTGTCAGGTTCATGCAATATGGTAATATCTTAACCTCTCCATACTTCATATTCTAATATATTTCAACTGACACTTTTTTTTTCAATCCACAAGTAAATATTGAATGACAAGAACTTGACAATTTATGGCCAGTACAGATGGAATTGTTTCTGAGTTTTCTTATAGGCTATGGGAAAGCAGAAAAGGTACTTTATTAGGAATTTCAATAAATGAATACAGAAATCAAATAGATAAATTAGTATAATAGAACTGCTCTATGAGGCTTTGGCATACAATAGAAGGTATTCAAGAACTGTGTAGGAAGAAAGTCATGGTGAGCAAAAACATGTGAAATTTATCTCAAAGGGATAGATGTTATTGTAAAACTCCACTTACTACTTTTCATGTGAGGATGCAGATGCAAAGTGATCTTCTCTTACACTTTTTTTCCATAGATGACAGAAACCTATACTTTTATATGAAATCTCCAAATCTTTAAGTTTTAGCATTTAATTTAAAGGTAAAGTTATGATTTGTTAACAATTTGTGGAGAGAAGAAAATATGTCCTAAAGCTGAAATTGGGTCAGGGATACCAGTTATGACTTCTGGTCCCATTTTTTAAAATCAATGTTTACTCCCAAACCCATTTACCCATTAGATGTCCATCCAGGTGAGCACAGGCTCAAAACACAAAACACGCCATTCTCTACAGTTGTATTATATTATTGAGTAATATATTCACAAATTTTTCACAATTTTAAGGGAGATTTTTTCTTTTTTTTTTTGTTATTAATTTTTTTTTACTTGATTAGAGTTCCTAGAATGTTAACTTTTTTTTTTGCCTCTAGTATTTTTGTCAAGCAGTAAATGATACATTTGACTTTGAAAGAAATTAGTTAAACAAATTTGTGTTTTCTGGTGTTCAACTTCTGTGCCAAAAATTAGTATAGACTTACAATTTTTAATAAATTTAATTGTATATTTCTTTGTCTTTATGGATATCAAAAATAATTCTATTTCTTATGCATACATTTAAATTTTATTTGAAAACACATATTGTCATCACTCAGTCTGATTCTTTCTCTTTTAATAACAGAGCCAATTTCTCAGCATCTTAATCATTTTCACTGCTTCTTCTTGGATAGTCTCCAAATTATCTCCAGTCTTGAAGTTGTAGAGCTTATGAAGAAGCATAATCATAGAGACAATTAAAACAAGAATTAAATATTGCTAAATTGTCTTTTGACAGTGATCGTGAGAGTCTATATTTCATTAAAATGATATAAAATGCAGTAATTTTTTACTATCTTATATTTGCACTCTACCTTTTGAGTTATTATCTGTATGAAATAATTTGATAATTTGGGATAGCATGACTTCAGGATTTGGAGTATGTAAGTTGAAAATAATGAGGAAAGAGAAATGACTAAGGGATCGTTGGAGGAAATACTTTATTTCTTCTAATCAGAGAATCTACATGAAGCAAAAAGAATAATTTCCAGCCATAGGTGATGCTTTTTATTTTTGCTTCAACATCTTTTATGTATGATTACTCAGACATTTACTATGCACTTTCATTGATGGAAAACTGATTACCTCCAAAGCACTCTCTTACTTTCTTAGTTCAATGAAAGGATCAGAAAGCTATCTTCTAATTTGTGCCCTAATGTTTCTTCTGACAAGTAGCACCCAGTGAACAAGGAGCAGAGTTAGGATTTGAATCCAGGGCTTTTCTCTAGAACCCAATATTCTTTACCACGAGTGTTACTGTATTGCACGAAAATACAGTTCATTAGACATCTTTTCTACATTCCACAATAGATATGCTAGAATTTAAATAGCTCACATAACCCCAGGCAGAGTTCTTACATACTTAAGCTTATACAGATGTTGGGAAATCTTAGGCTTTCTGCTAATCTTTCAACTCTATAGTATCAGCATGCTCACAAGAATCAGAGAACTGAGAGGTCATAGGTCAGTAATCTGGAGACAATTTAATGACATAGTAAATATATCTAATTAAAAAGGATATATTTTTTATCATCTTTATCATAGATTAATCAATCAGATGTGTAATGAAAACAAGATAAATCAACTTTTACTTTTTTTGAGGGTATAGACTACTTATTAATTTTGTGATTTTCTGTCAAAATCATTTGATATTGGGAGACATAAAATAGTTATATAGTTGAAAGTTTAATATTTAACTAGTGCAAATTTATTTTTTGCATATATGCCATAGAAACAAAAGTATAGGAAACAAAATGTTTTATCAATATATTTTGTAGGCAAGCAATATTTTTCTTGATCAATAAAAACCTATAAAATATGTATATGTTAACCTTTTCCTGATTTACAATGTTCTTGTTTAATTAAATTGCAGCTTAATATTTAAAATAATTAACAAATTAAATTAATACCACCATATGTAACATTTTTTATAAAAAGCTAAGTAAATGATTGTAAAATATATTAACTTTTTTTTAAACTATTTTATTTATTGATTTTAGCTAGAGGAGAAGGGGAAGAGAGAGAGACAGACAGACAGGGACATTGGTCTGTTACTGTAAGTGCCTTGACCAGGAATTGAATTGGCAACCTCTGTGCTTCAGGATGATGTTCTAACCAACCAAGCTGTCCACCAGGGCACATTAACTTTTATATTTAAACTACTAATTAAAAATGTAACTTCAGATAGATATGTTTGATTAGTTTCAAAAACTTATTTATTGGCCCTTGCAGGGAAGAGTGTTCCCTTCCCCATGCACCGATGTCACAAGTTCAATCCCTGATGGGGCACATATGAGAGGCAACCAATGAGTGCACAACTAAGTGGAGCAATGAGCTGATGCTCTCTCTGTCTCCTTAATCTACTTCCTTTTTTTTCTCTCTCTCTCTAAAATCAATGAAAAAATTAAGAAAACACTTATAAATTTATTTCTAAATGAATCAATATACATAATCTGGCTCAATTTAACTAAATTTCTACTTTATAATTTTGAAATAGATGTGTGGTAATATATTTCAGGAGAAGAAAAGTATATTCCTTCCTGGAAAGAAGAAAATGTTTAATAAAAACCAACTAAAAAAGTACAAAAACTGGTATTTGTTCTTTGCTGCTTTTATTATACTGTGGGTATCACATTTTGAAAATAAGGTTCAGGCCAATATAAATATATAGTAGGGTATTTCCACTTTTTAAAAAATCATACACAACAGTTCAGTTGTAATTAAAATTATCTATTTAAAAAATAATTAAAGTAAATTTCTTCCTGTAGCTGTTGTAGAGCAGTATCTTTTTTTAATGTATCTTTTCTTATGACTACTATTTTTGTCAATATGTACTTTTTAATAATTTTTATGTAAATGGTCATATTATCATGCTATTTGTATGCTGAAAAGAAAATAATAATTTAAATCAATTACTAGAATAACAAGATATGGTCCATACTTCCTAATGTTAGAAATAAAGTGATCTTATATGAAGTGCTTTACTTGTCTCTCCCACTTTATGTAAGACACAAAAATTATCCCTCTCTTGCTTGACTGTGATAGGTTTACTGTTACATGAATTAATTACAGGAAGTATCTGGATATCAGAAAGCAACTCTAGAAGCTAATTTGGTTGGTCCTCTGATAGCCCAGAACTCTATGGCAGTCAATGATACAATAACAAACATTAGACCAACAAGGGAGGCAACTTCTGTTTTGAGAAAGAGAAAAATAAGCTGCCAGAAATGCCTCACAACTTTATTATTGCAATTGATCACATTTATGAAGACCTCATAAAGCTGCAAACAGTTATAATACAAAAAGGGAGTTATAACAATGCAAAATGGTCTATCATCACCTCTTGATGACAACTTTATTACTATTGTAGACCAATATTGTACAGGGGAATCTAGTAGCTATAAGTTATTTTGAAGTGAAGCAGCACAACAGGCTGGAATATTCCTGTGTAAAATTTATTTTTTAAGAGACACAATAATTATATCAAACAGTTACCAAAATATCTGGGAGTAACAGGATCTATTCAGATACCCCAACAACCACATCTCCTTTACGTTCATTGGGAATGGCAATAAGTATTACTATCTGGGTAGGGAGACAGGTTTTGCAACTCCATGCTTGGTTTGCCTCTAAATCACTGTCCAGGTGAATGGCAAAGGTGGAGTTTATTAACATTCATTCTCAAGGAGCTCAACAGAGCGTGCAACTCCAGGGCCTCTGACTGTGGCAGGGAGTTGACATTCACCTCTACCTAAGTATGAGAGTTAGAAAGAAAAGCCCCTTCAAACTATTATCTCTTTATTCTTTTACAACTTTTTAGTAAGCAGGTGACAGGCACAAGAAACAGTAATGTAATTAATTTCCTTAGGAACTATCTTAAAAAAATCTAGTATTATCAGATTTCGGGTTAGTTGGGTAACTAGAATGTCACAATGTAAGTTTCAAATATGTTGTCTCCCCTTCAGATGCATGTTCAGGATTCATCTTTGAAATTCTCAAATTCCTGAGATTGTACTAAATTTAATTTGAGTCTCTAGTATTATAACATCTTCTCTTAAACCTAAAGTTAATTATATATTTTATTACTCAAAAATATTTATTAAATGTTTCCTCCTCTTGCCCCCTCAGGCCAATGTGTGATAAAGGTTTTGATTGTGCTAGTCTCCAACATACTTACTATTTTTTCTATCTAAATTTCTATCTATAATTATATCAATCTATACTTATAAGCTGTATATACATATTATATATTATATTCATATAAATAAATAACTTGGAATCCTAGAACACACACACACATATATATTTTATTATTTTTGTCTTTTTATTGTATAAAATAAGAAGATTGTATAACAACAGTAATTTTTAGATGTTTAAAATTTTATTAATATTGTAGCTAGGATCCCTTTTCTCTTGCTTTTAAACATTTTTCAATTAGAAAGCTATGAATGTGTAGAATGTAGTATGTGATTTTCCACTTTGTCACAATTATTTAATATTACATATACTTTTTGACTCGAGTTTCTGTTTCTTTTTTATAGAAACCAAATAATTCTGCACCTTTATAGTAGACAAACTCTGTCCTAACATTTTCTTTTGAATTATTTTGTGTGTTGTTTTGTGACAAATATACTGGATCCTCAAAATAATGATACTTCTCTTCATCTATTAGTCATTATTTTTCCATAAGCATAACACTACCTGTATAAGGCTTAGATATGAATAATTTCATTGATCTAATTTCTTATCAGGTTAATGCTTTGTGATAAAAACGATGTGTTGTGTTCTGCACCTAGTCCAATCGTGCTTTATCCTAAGGAGTATTCACCTGGAGCAGCTTTGTTGAGGTGCCATCTTGTTGACTTTTTTCCCTCTTATCATTATATTTTATCATTTGTTAGAATAGTTAACATATTTACATGTTTTAAAATTAAAAAGAGATTACTAGCTTACTTTTGCTTTTTAATACTTATGATAAATTACATTTTGTATATATTGTACTGTATACATTGAACTGGTTAGTATTTAATAGCAAATGTTGAAGTTCTTCAGATATATCAGTATGTCAAAATTTCCTTATGCATTTAAATGGCTTTTTGAATATGTGTAAAGAATTTACTCCATCCTCTATGAAAGAACTTTACATTGTTTTAAATCTTTGACCCTTGAGAAACTGTTATTCACTTAATAGCTGAGTAGAATATAATTTTAACTATAAACACAGCTAGATATAGCATCAAGTCCTAGAAGTAGAATTGCTGAGTCAACAGAAAGACACATTGTCAACTTTGGTAAATATTAACACGTTACTCTTCTAAGAACTATATGAATTTAAACCTCCACAAATGATATATAAAAGAGCTTATTTTTCTACATCTTTGCCAACATAGTAAATAATTAAGATGTTGTGCCTTTGCCAAACTTTTAGATAGAAGATAGAATTGTCCTAATTTTTAACCATCATTTGACAAAGTTACCAAGCATTTTTCAATATTTCCCCCCTTTTCTAAGTGAGAGGAGGGGAAATAGTGAGACAGACTCCCTCATCCACCCCAATGAGGATTCACCTGGCAACCTCGTCTGGGACTGATGCTTGAATAAGCCAAGCTATTTTTAGTGTCTAAGGATGACCCTCAGACCAACAGGGCTATCCTAAGTGCCTGGGGTTACATTAGAACCAAATAAGCCACTGGCTGTGAGAGAGGAAGAGAGAGAAAAGGGTGAGAGAAAGGGGAAGAGAAGCAGATTGGCACTTTGCATGTGTGTCTTGACAGGAGATTGAACTCAGGACATCCATATACCTGGCAGACATTCTATCCACTGATCCACAAGCCATGGCTCATTTTTTCATTCTTATAAATCATTTGTAATTTCTTTTCTGCTCACATCTTTTGTTCATATCTTTACCCAGATGCAGACATTTTTCTTCTTCTTTTTTTTTTTTTTTTTTGTATTTTTCTGAAGCTAGAAACGGGGAGAGACAGTCAGACAGACTCCCGCATGCGCCTGACCGGGATCCACCCGGCTCGCCCACCAGGGGGTGACGCTCTGCCCACCAGGGGACGACGCTCTGCCCACCAGGGGGCGATGCTCTGTCCCTCCCGGCGTCGCTCTGTTGCGACCAGAGCTACTCTAGCGCCTGGGGCAGAGGCCAAGGAGCCATCCCCAGCGCCCAGGCCATCTTTGCTCCAATGGAGCCTCAGCTGCGGTTGGGGAAGAGAGAAACAGAGAGGAAGGAGAGGGGAAGGGGTGGAGAAGCAGATGGGCACCTCTCCTTGTGCCCTGGCCGGGAATCGAACCCAGGACTTCTGCACGCCAGGCCGACGCTCTACCACTGAGCCAACTGGCCAGGGTCAGACATTTTTCTTGAACTATAAGAGCAAATGAGTGAGTATCAAATATCCTTTCCCAATCCATTACTTCTCTTTGACTTTGTTTTGGATAGTCATTGCTAAGTAAAAAAAAAAAAAAATTGTAAGAACTGACATTTATTTACTTATTTATGGTTTGGAAACCACCTACATACCAACATCTTAAATTTTTTTTTAAAAAATTGGCCCTGGGCAGTTGGCTCATTGATAGAGTGTTGATCCCGTGTGTTCGATTACCAGTCATGGTACACAAGAAAAGCAATCATCTGATTCTCCATCCTTCTGCCTTCTCTCTCCCTCTCTCCCTTCCCCTCCTGTAGCCATGGCTTTAATGAGCAAGTTGGCCTAGGCACTGAGGATGGCTCCATGGCCTCACCTCAGACACTAAAATAGCTCGGTTGCTGAGAAACAAAGCAGTGGCCCCAACTGGACAAAACATCAGCCCCAGATTGGGAGGAGGGTGTGCATGCAGGATCTTTCTTTCTACCTCTCTGCCTTTCACTTGTTTAAACAAAATTTTAAAAAATTTTTCTAACATTTTATGGTTTTCTTTAATATATTTAAATATATTATTCTTTTGAAGTTTACTTAGTGCATGATAATACAGCTAAAACCAACTTAACTTTTTTTAAAATATTGTTACCTGTTATTCCAACACCTTGATAATCTAATCTTTATTTCCACTGACTAGAAATGACAACCTCACATATATTAAATTCCCATATATATTTAAGCTAGTTATTAAATTTATATTCTTTTAAGCCTATTATTAAACTTTATATTCCTTTCCATGGGTATATATTCCAAGGAATATACCCATTACTCCTATTTCAATAATCATAGCTATATATTAAATTATAAGTGTATAACAGAAGAGTTCATAACTCGTTGTTCTCTTTCTCTTAATTTTCAAATTTACTTTTTCTCTATTGTGTTAGCCATATAAATTTTATAATCCAAACTTTTAATTTATAATATTTAATTAGGATTAATTTTTACCAATATTTAACTTGTATTGTGACTTTTATTAAAGTTAATTTTGCTATTTTGAACTATTTTAGAAATTGAAATTTATGAATCATGTTTTGTGGCTCTGCAAGTCTTTTATTTACTTGTTAATTTCTATATATTTTTGTGTATTTAATAGCCATCCACACCTCAGAAATATTTGTCAATGCAAGTAGAAAATATGAACATATTGTAAATATAACATTTTTGTTTTTTATTTATTTTTTTATTTATTTCGCTAGAGATAGACAGACAGACAATGACAGATAGACAGAAAGAGAGAGAGATGAGAAACATCAGTTCTTCATTATGGCACTTTAATTGTTCATTGATTGCTTTCTCATACATGCCTTGACAGAGGGGCTCTAGCCAAACTAGTGTCTCCTTGCTCAAGCCAGTGACCTTGGGGCTCAAACCAGTGACCATGGGGTCATGTCTATGATTTTTATTCAAGCCGCAACCTTGTGCTCAAGCTGGTGAGCCTGTGGTCAAGCCAGATGAGCCTGCACTCAAGCTCACGACCTTGGGTTTGAGCCTGGGTTCCTCTGTGTCACAAACCGATGCTCTATCCACTGAGACATCACCTGTTCAGTCATAAATATAACATATAACATTTTTTAAGGGAATGTAAATTATCTTATGGTTAGACTAATATTTTATACATGGAGAATCTTAATGAAATAACTGAAAAATCAAATGAATGAATTCAGAAAATTACCTAGAGGCAAAATTAACTTGCAGAAATCAATAATCATTATACACAATATATACACAAATATAAAGAATAAACTAGTTAGATGCTATACCAGAGGAAAATCCCAAACTAAAAATTGACTACTAAATAAAACATTTGACATAACAAAAAATATACACAACATACATAAAGAAAACTTGAAATCGGTACTGAGATGCAAAATGTGTCTTGAACAAAAGAAATGATGGCACAGGTCCTTGTAGAAAACCTTAGCATTATAAAAAATATTGTTTTGCTAATTTTTTTTGCCTTTCTTTACCTGACTCTCTTAGCAAACAAGGCCCATGGAAATGGATACCTCTGAGGCTGCATTATGAAAAAGAATGCTATTCTTCTCTTTTAATTCTGTTTCCAACCCAAATCATAAAGACACAGAAATCTCCTTTCTCATGGAATTTAACCACTAATCTTATAAACCTGTTTCAGAGAATATAAGCACTCTATCCAAAATTACACAGCTAGTTAGTGATAAAGCTAGCAATAAATACAGTATAATGGACAGGACAGAATACAGGCTTTGGAAATATAAAATTTGTTTATAGCTTGTTTTACTATTTTTTGATCTATAGCTCAAATGGTCTAGTAAGCTCTGTAGCTCAGGTTTTGGAATTAATAATAATAAAAAGTATATTTACCATGAAAGACTGTGGTGTGTGACTTGAAACAACGCACGTGAAAACAGGCACATTATTAGCCTTCGGATTCCCGGCACATGCTTTTCTGCCTTATCATAATGCTGTCCATTTTTCAATTCTTTATATATAAACTAAGTACCACCAGTCTTAAGCAAAAAGTCACTTAATATTGATACCATTTCAGTCAGGATTATTTAACATATTACCTATATTAGTATGTATCTTACAAGATAATGAATAAGATTGTTATTGATTGATACATTTATATATATTTATTTTGGAAAAAAATCTATTTTAGTAAAATAATACACAGAGTATTGAAAACTTCTCATTTTTCTATCTCACTGAATAAAATTTTTTTGTTTATAGTTTTATTTGAATTATTTAAGCTTTTTTTAGTATGAGATGTTTAATTTCAAAAACTGTGTTTTAAAAAATGTACTTTTTATTATTGAATCTATCAAAGAAAAATGATTATGAAAAAAGTATAATTGCTAATGTTTGGAAGAACTATAACATAGATACACAAATTTACTTCTATTTTTATTTGACTTTGATAATATAAAATGAACTGAGCGTTTTTAACTGCACTCTTCTTTAAACTGTCTCACAGAAACATGTTAATTGATAAATATTAATTAAAATATAAGATAAAAGTTATTAAGCCAAATTACATGCTTTAGAATATCCCAGGTCTTATTTTGGTGAATAATTAGATAAAAATTTAACATTAAATGATTTTGAGTGATTGCCATCTTTAATGAATGTGACACATCTAGCTGGGCATAACATTTTCCTGGAGCCTATAGTTTCTAAATTTTATTTACTTATTTGAGATATTGTTTGCCTTAGAAGAGCAGGTACACAGATAGGTTCTTCTTTTCAGTTTTTATTATTTTTTTTATAGAAATGAAGTTGACAAATTAGGAAAAAGAAGATTTGAATTATAAGGCAAAGTTATGGCTTTATTCAAGGTGAGAACATCGAGTGACTAAACAATTAATAGTGCAATCATTTCCCCTGATACAAAATCCTGGGGTGTGTACAGTCAAGATGCAATACACTGGCTCCTTCCATTGCTCTGGAGCTCAGCTCCATTCATGCTCTAGTCCAAGCATCAGTTCAAGGTCTCTGCTTTTTCATGTTGTACGGAGAAAGGTATGGTCTCTAAATTTTCTCAAAACTTTCATTACTCAGCCTCTGAATATTTTAAAACAGGAAGTGATGTAATTGAAAATAAAGATTTTCAAAATCCTGGACATAAGTATGATGTAAGGTACCAAAGGCTACAGAATTAATATTAATATTTTAGGAAGGTTAAAAAACATTTTATTAATTTGGGCTAGGCATACAGAGAGATTTTGTAAATAATCTCTGTACTTGTGTGACTAGCATAAAACCAAGATGGCCGATGACATTGTGTCGTAAATGCAGAAAGAGAAAGGAGACTTGGATTCTTTGACCTTCCCTCATACCTATGGGGAAATGGGTGAATAGCTAGCCAAGTATAGGGAGAGAAAAGATTAAATTAAACCTTTTCTTATACTAATGGACCATTTACAGACATTTGTCCCCATGGAAACTACCTCTCCCCTCCTGAAAGCATGTAGTTAATGTAGGTATCTCTGGACAAAGGAATAGCAAATGAACACTAGAAAATATAGGAATGTCTTTTAGTATGTAAACTAACATTTTTACCATTGTGTTGCCTTATAAGTTTTAATATGTAGAAGCATCTTTTTGTGAACCCTATAGACAAATGTTATAAACTTGCTAATGAATTGTGTCCCATCCCCCTTCCCTTCATCCTTTTCCCAAACCTGTGTAAGTGAAACAAAGCTTATGCTATGTTGTCAAGTTTTCCCTGCCCATGTAAAATTAAGGGTATATAAACAGCCCTTGAACTACTTTTGGAGACTGCACAATTTGGGCCAGCAGATGCCCCATCTCAGCCATCTGTGGCCGGCATATTTAATATATCTCCTCCTCTAATAAAACTCTTTAAAGTCATCTGGACTGGGTGTCTCTACATGAACTCAATGAAATGAGGTACAGTGCCTTTCAGAATCTGGGGTGCAGTACTTTATAACAAGTAGAGGTCAAGATCTGGACTGGGCTTCCAGGAATCACTTCATAAGCAATATCCACCCATGGGTTTTTGTCAAGCCAGTAGCTGCGGCCACCATCACAGCCGCCTGGACCATGCAGATTCTCATTAGATTCAAACAGACGGTAATGAAACAATGGAGCCAAGAACTGATGGACCATTAGCTTTAATCCTAGCTTGTACCCAGCGGGCAAGTAAAAACACACACTGGGCTCCAAAACCCACTCATTTAGTGCTCACAAAGCTACTGACTTATCCGAGTTTCCTAGAATCAAAGGTTTCTAACCTCATCAGCCTCATTCACCTCTGTTCCCCATCTCCTTCTCTCTGCACAAACTCTGCACTAACTGTCTTCTCCCTCAGCACTCCACCATCTTGGCTGCTTCTCCTTGCCTCCTCCACATGGCCTTTCTCTGCTCTCCTTTTTCTGCTCTCTCCTCTAATGCTAATCTCAGGAACAGAGAGAGCAAGCTCCCTGTCTGCCCCACCTTATAGTGTAGAAATCAAAACCTTTCATCCAATATACAAACAAGGAAGTCTCTGATACAAAGTCACTTATCTGAGGCATAATGGGATTCCTCATGAGAGTGCACTACCCCACATCATACAATAGTCAAAGGTGTGGAGAAAGCTTAGTCTTAAAACTAAGCCTTAGGCTATAACAACCCGGCCCGCTTACAGCCCGTCCCCCACACCCAATACAAACTGTAAGTGATATCATACAAACATGTATATCATATTTACAAACTTATTTGACCAAAAGTTTTCTTTTAGCTCAACTCAAACCAAGTGAGCCACTGGCGGTGAGATGGGAGGAGACAGAGAAGGGGGAGAAGGAGGGAAAGAGAAGCAGATAGTCGTTTTACATATGTGCCCTACCTGAGAATTGAACCGGTAATGTCTGTGATGCTCAATCCACTGAACCAATTGGCCAGGGCCTACTCATGGGTTTTCTAAGGGAAGAGCTATTGACTGCTAGAATGTACTATTGTAGCTATTACTGCTGATGTTTTTCTTACTGCCACCACCCATGCAACTAAAAATTGTCTCTCTACTCTCGTGGAGTCAGTTACTGGGGTGCCGCTGCAGAAACCTCCAGAGCCTCCACAGCTCTGCTTTACAAGAGCAGTCACCAAAGCAGCTACTGGCTTAAGATAAGATAATCACAGAACATTTTTTCTTTTTTAAAATTAAAACTCAGTTTTATATTAAAATATTCAAACAATCAGAAAATAACATAAAAGGTCATGTTGCTTCTTACACTCGACTTTTTCATTTCAGATTCACCTTTATATAAATATATAATATCTAGATTTAATTCACATATATAATTAAGAATTTTAAGTTAATTGTTTACCACAAAACCCTTTAATTGTCTTATTCCACAATATTCTGGTCTTTCTTGTTACTAGAAGCCTGTGATAAGTATAATACTCATTTTTAGATAAAGTTGTTTGACTTTGTTGGCATTGTTAACATTTTTTAGTCTCATTTGGATTCTAAATATTCATTCTATAACATCTCAAATATGTTTGTTTCATTTTTGTTTCCCAGAAGATTGTGTGCATAGGCTGAGAATGTACGTTTGTAAACAATTCTGGAAAATTTTCAACAATGTGTCTTTCAAGTTTGCCTATTCAATTCTTTTTAATTCTGATGAGACACTGTGTCTCATAACTTATCATCAATTACTATAATACCATTCCATTTATTTTTCTTTGTCATTAGCTATATTTTTCTTTTCTGAATGCATTGCATCTTTCATTTTTCAAATCTTCTCATTGTTTTTTTTTTTTTTTCAGCATGAGGTTCTTATTTAAATGTCTTAATTACCTTTTAAAGTTCATTCTTATGCTTTGATTGCTGCTTTATTATTGGGAGATCTTAGGGCTCTGATTATTCAGTTTGTTATTTCTGACTCTCAATTATAGAAAATTATTTCCTCATATCTTTTGTGGTTTTTTACTTTGAACTTGGGTTTTGGTGAATGGTAGGAGACGAATGCTCTCTGGACGGAGTTCCTGAACCCCTCTCCTTGTCGGGGGGTTCTATGTGTGCTTTCTTCAAAGCACCATGGTATTATCACTTATGAATACCTGATCATTGTATTAATTTCTAATCTTTAAGATTCTGAATGAATATTGTCAAATCATTCCTGCTCTCTCCTCTAACGCTAATCTCAGGAATTCTATTGTTTTAAGAAAAACATTCTTTTTCTAATGAGAGTTCAGACAGAGATAGGCAAGCTTCCTTATTATCATCCAATGATGGAGAATGAACTTTTCTATTTCATCATTTCTCTCTGGAAACCATCCAGCTTTGTTCAGACATCTCAGTTCCAATTCTCTACCCCATACTTGTTAGTAAGACCAAAGCCCTTAGGTTACTAAGACACATAATTCCTTCCACTCAATTTTCCAGGTCAGCCACAGTAATTATGCTTTTATGGTTGCACATGTGTCCTTCAGTCACTTCACCAGTAGTTATTGTTTTGCTTGCAGTTTAACTTTTTGAAGACCTTAGCTATATAGTTTTCAACATTTTATTATGAATTTCTCTAACATTTTTCATATTACATTGTTTTTTATACTGTTAGGTTTCCTTGCAGGAATACACAGGATATAACATCAATGACTGATTCTAGTGTGAAGTATCTTTAATATTGGCTCTTCAAATTTTATCCAATTAAATAATATTTTAGAGAGCCAGAAGTATTTAGTGAATTGACTATTCTTTTTAATAAAGAAAAATAAACTAATTGAATGTCTTTCACTTCTTCCATAGGCCTAGTTTAGCTTAGTATTACCAACATTTGATATAGCTTCTTTTCCTTTGGAAAGATGAAACTCAAGTTGAAGTGGGCATAATTTATGGCAAAATCCCACAAATGTCCTTCTGTGCAGGTGAGACTCTAATTACAGCATGGTTAACAACAGATGGCATTATTTTAACACAGAGAAATGCTGAGAGAAACACTGATTCTCTCTCAAGAGTAGTGACAACCTGATATTCTTGGCTTAAATAAGAACCTGGTGATTGGAATTCATAAACCTGGACAGGACAGGGACTCGTGTACTGCCAAGTGCATACACCACCTTCAATTACAGTCACATTGAGAAAGGTTAAATAAACCCCATGTAAGCAAAACTAAAAAGGAAAAAACAAATATTTTATTTTTTTAAATCTATTTAATTATCAGCAACTATTGTCTCAGCAGTGGGAAAATTCTGAAGTAAAAAAATACAGAAATAAATACACAATAAATTGAATTTGAAAAAAATAAAAATAGATTTTAATATACTTCTAACATGTGCCCAGAATCCTACCCTGTCTTAATTCTCATTTCTTCCACTGATTTCATCTAAGATATGGTCATTTTTACCATTAATATTTCAGTAGCCTCCTACTGGTCTCCTTGAAAGTACTATTCTCTAGAGTATATTTTCAACCTACAGTCCATTTTTTTTTAACTTTAGATTCTCAGACATACAGAAACTACAGAAGAGAAGATACTAAACTGTCATGTATCTATCAGCAGCCACATTTTGCCAGTCTTGCTTTGTGTACCTCATTGTTCCTCATTTCCCAGTCCTCCAGTAATAGTTTTGAACTTGAAGCCAGATTAGGTTATTTTTACACTCACAAGTTTCCTAAAGCTTACAAACTCAATGAAAGTAGAATAAAGCCAAACCATTCAATAGCCCACAATTCTTATATAATCTTTCATCACTAACCCCTCTATTGTCTCACAACTCCCCTCCTCACTTGGCGTCAGATACTGGCTCCCACGTTCTTGCTGAAACATGCTGGTCTGCTCCCCCATTAGAAATTTGCTCACTTTGCCTAAAACTTTCTCTTCTCCCCACTCCTTCTCTCTATATAAACAAATTCCCACCTCAGCATTTTTGAGCTTTTGTTCAAATATTACTTTTAAGTAAGGACTTGGGCATTCAATTTATTTCTTTGTTTGTTTATTCAGTGAGAGGATGGGAGGCAGAGAGACAGACTCCTGCATGCAGCAGGATTGAGATCCACCCAGCAAGTACACTGTAGGGGGCTGAGGGCTGATGCTTTGCCTATCTGGGGTGTTGCTTCATTGCTTAGCAGCCCAGCTCTTCTGAGTGCCTAAGGGGAGGCCATGGAGCCATCCTCAGCACCTGGGTCAACTCGCTCCAATCAAGCCATGGCTACAAGAGGGGGGAGAAGAGAGAGAGAGAGAGAAAGAGAGAAGGGAAAAAGTGTTATTGGTTGGTAGCTTGGGGTGGAATACAAATTTAAATTGAGGCCCTGGCCACTTGGGTCATTGGTAGAGTGTCAGCTGGCATGTGGATGTCCCGGGTTTGATTCCCGGCCAGGGCACACAGGAGAAGCAACCATCTGCTTCTCCACCCGTTCCCCTCTCGCTACTCTCTCTCTCTCTTTCTCTCTCTCTCTCTCTCTCTCTCTTCTACTCCCCTCCTCCAATCATGGCTCAATTAGAGCAAATTGGCCTCAGGCGCTGAGGATGGCTCCCCAGTCTCTGACTCAGGTGCTAAAAACTGGCTCTAGTTGCAATGGAGTAAGGGTCCCAGATGGGCAGAGCATCACCCCCTAGTGGGCTTGCTGGGTGGGTCCACATGTGGTAGTCTGTTTTTGCCTTCCCTCTTCTCACTAAATAAAAAAAAAAAAGTGTTTAGAATGACAGAAGGAAAGCCACAAGGACTTTAATATCATGTAATAAGTAGATTGAGAAAAGGGGAAGCCTGAAGGGTAAGTGCGGGCCTTGCAGGTAATGAGTTTCAAAATGCTTCTTAGTATAACTAAAAAAACCACTGAAAATATTTTAAACTGGGTTATAACCTAATGTAATTCACATTTTTATGGCTGTTTGGAAAGGAGCAAGGCAAGGCAAGAGTGACATCAAGAAGACCCTTAAGAAGGCTGTTGACCAGAGTGACTTAGAGTAAAACTAAAGCTGTAAGATTTAAAAAGAAACATAATGCAGGATATATTTAAATATACTTTAAAAGTCAAGTAAAATATTTTTCACTGTTTGTCTTGTAAATTTGTTGAGTGGTCACATTATTTACTTATTAAACAATACCTTATTTGTAGTCACTTCTCCAAAGGCTCCGCTTGAGCATACTGGAGACTCGAACTGGTAGCTGTAATGAGGTCTCGTCATTGCTTTCTGTTTATGTTAAGTCCAACATCATTTGGCCCTGTTGATGTGCTTGGGGAATTCTTCTTCCATGGTGTCCCTTTTCAGACCAATCTGAGACAAAACCTAACAATCTGGACTGTTTGTGTGGAATACAAATAAGTAACTGTGATTACATCCCAGAGGGAAATCCCCAGCTGGCCTTTAGAGGTACAGGATAACAACAGAGAAGGAAATGCTCCCTTTATTATGTTATGTTGATATAATAATGCTAATTTTTTGTGACAAATCTCATTTGTTGAAAGGAAAATTAGAGGGTGAATATGTAGCATACATAGTTTTCTTTCCTCTATAAAGAGGTCAGCTTGCAATTACTCCTGTTTTAAGCCTAATTATCAGAGAACTGAAGCACAGAAAAGAGAACTGCAGCACAGAGAGAGAACTGCTTTGGTTATAGACTCTCGCTCGGGTTCTTTTTTAACACTGTGGTGCAACAGCAGGCATTCAATTTATAAACATCCCCTTACACTACTACCTCCCATGGCTCAGTCTCAACAACAGAATTCCATTATATGTGCAGAGGACACTTTGCTCAGAGAATTACTAGTGAAGTGAATTTTAGTGGCTATCCTCCAGGACCTCCACTGCTCCTGTACCTTCCCTTTGGGCTCTAGCTGATCAGTGATGGACACTGTCCAATATAATGATACAGTATTGAGCAAGAGCCAAGCTCAGCATGGTTAAGTGTTGGGGAGACCTGAGTATGATTACTAGTTCCAGTGCTTTCTAGCTGCTTAACCCTGCTGTGCTACCTTTTCTTATATTGCACATTACTGGCTTTGTGAAATACATTAAATTAAATAAACTTCATACTTTCTAATATTTTTATATTTGCTTTTAGGTAAAAGATATTTTAGAGATCTTGTAGAGAGAATATGGACAGGCTAAATATCTTTCTCCAGATAAGAAATATACATCATTCAGTGATAAAAGAGAATGAAAGAGATAAAATAACATGTTTGGGGAATGAGAAGGAGTTTCGTTTTCCCTGTAACAATGTCTCTTGACTATAATTCCCATTTCAACTCCACTCTACATGGATCCTTCTTTTCAGTTTTTTTTTTTTTTCAACTTAACCCTAGCAAGGGAAATTCCCCATAGCTTTACTGAGTAGTGAAGATACTGAATTCTTCTAGCTCTGTTCTTTCTAGTAAGATAGTTACTAAGCCACTGAGTACTGCAACTGAAAGTCTGAATTTTTTAAAACAGTTTTGTTAAGGTATAATTAATAAACAAAGAACTGCACACATTTAATCTATAAAATTTGATGAATATGAACATATGCAAACTAAAGGTCTAAATTTTTAATTTTTTTTTTTAGTTTGAAATGTTTTAAACTTACTTTTACAAAACAATATTTATTTCAGAAACTGGAAAATTAAGCTTGGAATTCATTGTATGTGAATCTACTTTTTTAATTTTAAATTATAAGAAACTCTAAATGTAGATCTTTCTTAGGCTTTGCTCACTCTTTTTCATTACTTTTTCTCATTGCTCCTTTGACTAAGTAATATATGATCTTCTTTCAGTTCTCTTAAATTCTTCTGATGTAAAATAGTTCAATTGATGGAAACAAGGAGTAAAATAGTAGCTGTCAGAGGCTGAGGAAAGGAGAAAATGGGAATTTGCTTTTCAATGGTTAGAAATTTTCAATTACCCCAGAAAAACAAATTCTGAGATCTGTTGTATAACATTATGTCTATAGTTAAGAAAACTGTATTGTGCGTTGAATATTTGTAAAGAGGGTAGATCTCAGTTTAAGTTATCTTACAACAATAAAAGAATATCTAAATGTAGATCACATATTTTAATAAAAATATAGTGTGAACACCTCAATTAAATTAAATTAAATTGAGTTGTTCTCTAAGTATTACATTCACACCAACCAGATCTTGAAAGCTCAGTACAAAAATCAATGCAAATTAGCATTTTAATAGTTTTTATATATTTATTATTCATGGAAATAAGAATACCTTGGATACTTTGAAATAAATCAAATATATTAGCAAAGTTAATTTCATCTTTGTTTTTATTTATTTTTTTAATGTTGCTTTTAGAAAATGTAACATTACATTGGTATATACATTATGTTTCTATTGTTTTGGCATTTCTTAAGGGGATAAATAAGGGATTTTATAGACCGTGTGCTTTAATGAGATGGATTTCTATGCCCTTTGTAACTGAAATAAGAAAGTCAGCTTCTAGTTCAAGCTAGGATCAGAATTTTTTCTACAAATGTTTCTAGAATGAAACAAATTTCAAATTTGAAAACACATGGACATTATCTAATTTATTATTTTATCTAATATTAAATCTATAGAAACAGTAACAATATTCACTTTGCCTTTTTGTAACAAACCACCTGACAATCTCAAAGGGCAGCTCATTTCATTTTCTATCATGCTAATATTAGGAAAAAAAAATGAAAATAAAATATTTAATTCTTTTTGTATTTTTCTTAAGTGAGAAGCTGAGAGGCAAAGATGGACTCCTGCATGTGCCAGACTAGGATCCAGCAAGCCGACAAGAAGGGAATGCTCTGCTCATCTGGGGTCATTGCTCTGTTGCAACCTGAACCATTTTAGCACCTGAGGCGAGGTCATGATGGCATACTCGCTCCCTGGCCAACTTGCTCCAGTCGAGCCTTGGCTGTGGGAGGGGAAGAAAAAGATAGAGAGAGGAAGAAGGGGAAGGTTGGAGAAGCAGATGGTTACTTCTCCTGTGTTCCCTGACCAGGAATCAAAACTGGGAGATCCACACACTAGGCTGATGCTTTACCACTGAGCCAACTGGCCAGGGCTAGGTAGCCAACCAAGTTTTATGGCCAGGGCAGATGCAATTACTGTATTTTTTAATATTTTAGATTATATCTAGTAAATTATTTTCTGTAAATATAATTTACATGCACATTTTAAAAAATTCTAATGAGATTATACCATCAGTATAACTTAGTAACCAGTTTTATTTATTTATTTATTTATTTATTTATTTATTCATTCATTCATTCAGTGAGAGGAGGGGAGGCAGAGAGACAGACTTCCGCATGTACCCTGACCAGGATCCACCTGGCAGACCCACTGGTGGAGGGGGGGGGGTGCTCTGCTCATCTGGGGCATTGCTCTGTTGCTCAGCAACTGAGATCTTCTTAGCACCTAAGGCGGAGGCCATGGAGCCATCCTCAGTGCCATGGTCCAACTTGCTTCAATCAAGCCATGGCTGTAGGAGGGAAAAAGAGAGGAAGAGAGAGAAGATAGAGGGAGAGCAGTGGAGAAGCAGATGGTCACCTCTCCTTTGTTCCCTGACTTGGAATCAAACCAGAACATCCACATGCTGGTCCTTCAAACTTCTACCACTGAGCCAACCAGCCAGGGCTGGTAACCAGTTTTATTTACTCATCAGAAGTAACAAACAACTCTAAAATCTGGCCAATGTTCCCCTACGGCAGGGGTCGGGAACCTTTCTGGCTGAGAGAGCCATGAATGCCACATATTTTAAAATGTAATTTCATGAGAGCCATACGCATGTATGTTACGCATTATCCAATAAAAATTTGGTTTTGTCCCAGAGGACAGTTGTGATTGGCTCCAGCCACCCGCAGCAATGAACATGAGCAGTAGGAAATGAATGGATTGTAAAACATGAGAATGTTTTATATTTATAATGTTATTATTTTTTTTTATTAAAGATTTGTCTGCAAGCCAGATCAGCCATCAAAAGAGCCACATCTGGCTCGTGAGCCATAGGTTCCCGACCCCTGCCCTACAGTATTAAGTACTGATTGTGGAACACAATTATTTAATCTAATATTCAAAATTTAAATAACACTGTAATAAAACTTAATGTTAACATATTTGGGGCACTTTTATTTTATTTTTTTACAGAGACAGAGCGAGAGTCAGAGAGAGGGATAGATAGGGACAGACAGACAGGAACAGAGAGAAATGAGAAGCACCAATCATCAGTTTTCTGTTGTGACACCTTAGTTGTTCATTGATTGCTTTCTCATATGTGCCTTGACCAAGGGCCTTCAGCAGACCGAGTAACCCCTTGCTCGAGCCAGCGACCTTGGGTCCAAGCTGGTGAGCTTTTTGCTCAAACTAGATGAGCCCGCGCTCAAGCTGGTGACCTCGGGGTCTCGATCCTGTGTTTTCTGCATCCCAATCCTATGCTCTATCCACTGTGCCATCGCCTGGTCAGGCATATTTGGGCACTTTTATAAAGACTCTTGCCTTCAGATGAATTCCTAAACATGAGATTGATGAGTAGGAAATTTCAGTCAAATGCCCTCCAGAAAAATTATATCAATTTCTAATCCAACTTGTTGGGTGTTTAAGTAATAAGAACACATAATAACATTCTTTTACATCTCTACAAACTTTATTGTCAAATAAATAGTATCTTGATAACATTGGTTATTAATAATATCAAACATTTTGGCCAAATATTTTTGGGCATATGAAAGTCAGATTTTGGAATTGGTTGTCATATGACTGAATATTTTAAGGAGGGTGTTTTGTCTTAATATATTTTATTGATTAAATATTTGATTGTAAATATATTTATCAATGGTAATTTGAATTCAGGTACAGTTTGTTAGTTTAATATTTTGTTATGGTCATAAAGTTTAACAATCTTCTTTCTGTATTTTTTTATAATTTCTAATATCATAAAAGTTTAGTGAGATAATTGGGACTGATTCAGTATATAGACAGTAAAATTTAATACCCCAAATAAGGAAATAACTTGTACAGTGGTCATATTTTATTATACAAGAAATTACCCATTTCTTGACATCTTCATTTTAAAGTAGAATAGGGATGTTTACTGAACATTATGAAATTTTTGTAATATTTTAATTTTTTACATGCATTTAGTAAAATCAGAGTTGCAGTCTAATTTAATGTTTAACTATTTTTTTTAATTATTTTTGTTTTCATAAAATTCACAATGCAGTTCTGTAAGGTCAAATATTCTTTATTTGGATGATATCTACATTAGCTAGTCATAATCAATTTCTATAGAATTTTATGCTTAGAAATTATTTGAGGAAATCAACATATTTTTGCTCTAATTACTGGAACCAAATGTTTTTAGATATATATAAGTTGTGTTCTTGAAGGTCACATGCAATAGATAAAATACAAACAAATTATTTAACTTATAATTTTTTTTCTGGATCATATGTTTGTAATGCAAAAGAAATAAATGTCCTATTAAAATAAAAATTTGAACACATACAATTTAATAGCTTTTATTTAATATTTTATAACATAAACCAATTGCAAAAGTTGAAATATATTCTAAAGGCAAATGTCTACACTCTTATAAATTTTGTTTTAATCATTGCAAATACTTCTACATATAATGCAATTAACTTTTACCACTTATTTTCAAGATTCTCAAAAAGATGTTTATTCTGTTATTTGATATTCCTATTGTTATTACTTTAATTGAGGTCTTGTTTCTTATCTTTATTATTAGAATAACCATTGAAGGAAGTGAGAAATAGGATGATGAGATGGAGGGTTGGAGCTAAACAATCTTGGTTTGTGGAATGGAAGAATTATATTAAAGAAGAGTAGATAGGCCCTGGCCACTTGGCTCAGTGGTAGAGCATCGGCCTGGAATGTGGAAGTCCTGGGTTTGATTCCTGGCCAGGCAGGGCACACAAAGAAGCACCCATCTGCTTCTCCACCCTTCTTCCTCTCCTTTCTCTCTATCTCTCTTTTCCCCTCCTGCAGCCAAGGCTCCATTGGAGCAAAGTTGGCCTGGGTGCTGAGGATGGCTCCATAGCCTCCGCTTCAGGTACTAAAATGGCTCAGGTTACAACAGAGCAATGGCCCCAGATAGGCAGAGCATCAACCCCTAGTGGGCATGCTGGGTGGATTTTGATTTGGCTTTTGTGGGATTTTGTCTCTCTGCCTCCCCACTTCTCACTTTAGAAAAATACAAAAAAAAAAAAAAAAGAGTAGAAAATAATGTTGAACTCTATATAAAAATAACAAAAAGTCCTAGAAAGACATGACTATATCTAAACTTTTATCATTGACCTCCTTGAGTCTAAAATTGGTTACAACTTTAACACTGGTGTGAAAATAACCTTTTAAAAATTCAAATTAGATTATATGAAGCCTCCTACCTAAAATTAAATCCTCCAATAGTTTTTCATCTCTAGGACAATGTTTGAACATTTTACTGTCACACATAAGGATGTTCTTCACCTACTCATTTCTCCAACTTTATTCATGAACACTTTCAAGTTATATTTTTCCTCCAGTTTCATCAGAACTACTTACAGCTTCATATTTGTAATGTGTGACTATCATTGCTAACATTTTCTTCCCACTTCTAATCTTCCTTAAAAATTTTATCCTTCAGACCATGCTTGAAAGGGTCCTAATCAGTAAAGCTTTCCTTAGTATGATCAGACCCTTCCAGAGTTAATCACACATTTTTTCCCTCCTTGCTTCTACCTTTTACCCTCATCCTTTTAATTACACTCTATTTATCATTCTTGGTTATATTTGTCTCTTGTAATAGACTGTAAACTCTTTGAGAGAAAGAACTGTGACTTATTAATCTTTGTATCTACAACACTTAGCACAGTGTTTGGCATGTACTAAGCATCTAATAAATACACATTTTTGAATGAATAAAAAAAGTAAATGAATAAATAAATAAATAAGAAAGTAACTGCTCTAAAAGACCTTGAGGAAATACAATGACTTTTGAAGTAATGCAAGTTTTATGAATAGCATACACAATTTGGTCTTCAGTGTTCCTTGGCCACAAAATTTGATTTAATGTCAAGTGAGGAAAGTAGCTATGGTGGTTTATTTCAATGACTAAGCATTTTGTGGGCCAAAAGAAAGCAGATGTGACCATTTAGGAGGGTATTTATCTTACAGAGGGCATTAGGGCTATAGAGAAAAGGCTATGAAATCACTCTTTTCAAAGAACACAGAAGTGAATTGACAAGGAGTTTAGTAAGTGGCAATTTTGAAGCTGGCTGTGTTCCTCCAGTTTGTCATTGTCACTGGAGAGGTTGCCAAACCACAGCTCCATCCCAGGATGAAATTAAATATAATTTGGTTAACTAAAAATATTCAATATTCACAAATGCATAGAGACACTTATTATAGCTACATCCCAAATTAAAACACCAGACTGCTTGCATTCCAATCATAAATTAACAAATGCTTTTATTGGTTGTTCTAATAATAAGATTTACATCACTATATCTTTTAAGCTATACTCTCTAATATTAAGACAGTCCTATTTTTTTTAACTTTAACAATATCATCAGCAAAAAAATTTAAGGAAAACTATAATGCACAAAACTTTAAAAATAATATTGATATTATAAAATCATATTATAAAATCATATTAATTATAAGAAGAAATCATCTAGAAATAGAGGGACAGGGATAAAGAGTTTTGCACTTGTCCTCTTCCTCTCTATCATTCTTAACAAATATCCTCACTAATATTCCTGACTAGAATCAGTGAAGAACTAAAATGTAATCACTTGAGTTATCAAATTGTCCTTTTTTCCTCTTGGTTAAAGCATTTGTGGTGAAGATGAAATCCCAGAATATTGCATTTTTCTTCTCCTCATGAATAAGTTCAGGTAAAATAATCTTGCTTTTTCTTGAGACTCCTTGCTGGTTCTTCACCAGGAAAGGTGAAGAATAACAATTCTACCCATCTTTATGATAAATCACAATGTAGAGAGATAATTTATTGAAATATTAATGTATGAGCATTTTTCTCTTGCAGGTCTCATCTCTTTCTATCAAGAAGACAGATGGACCCTTTTGGCATTCTTGCTATGGGACTGGGCGGGTCTACAGGGCTCAGCAGTCATGCTTGGGAGGGAGGGCTAGGAAATAGAAATAAAATGTAATAGGTGGCTATTTCTGAGACCAAATGGGAGCTGCAGTCTTCAAATTCTGTGAGCTAAGAAGCCTACATGCCCAGTCCAGGACCCTGGTGAGTAGGCATGGCCTTGAAGTACAAAGAAATTGTGTGATACAATCCAGAAGAAGGGTCCTAGTTTTGTGCTCAAGCTCCTTATGGAAGAGGCACAATTTTTTAAATAAGGAAAATTCTTTAACAATGCAATCTTGGACAAGAATGCTATAAGTAGAAACTGTGTTAGGTTAAGGACATATATGTAATGTCAGAAAGAATAAAGTAGCCCCTGAAAGTTACTGAGTATAGACAACCCATTGCTCTGATAAGCTAGAGTGTTATTGATAGACTTATTTGATTCAAGTAAAAGTAATGTAACATTTACAACAAATTTGTGGGATGAGATTCATAAATAAGACTATTTATGAATTAGATGAAGGGATACAGGATATTGGGAAGACATATGTTTGAAACATCAGAGGGTGCTGGAAAGTTTGCAGTGTGTAGGGATAAGAGAAGTTAAATTCTTCCATCAATACTGAAGGTAGCAGTATACCAAGGATATTTTTGGTTTAGAATATTCTCCTTCTCCTATGCCAAATCTTTTTAATTTTTAACCTTAAACTTTAGTTGCATTTGTTCTATGTGAGTTTGGTTCCTTGTAGGTCATGGGATTTACAGCCTCTCTCTCTAACATTATACCCTGTGTCAGATCAAAACAACTTGTCAGTAATTTAGAAATAGTATGTTAGGACAATGCATCAGAAACTGCAAATTGGCATCCTGCTGTAGAACTGTCCTTAAGAAGCATGTTGCTTATTACCTAACCCAGGACTTGGCATATTGCAGGGCAGAATTTCTCCTTTGTGCAAGGACTGATGGTGGACATAAAAACATTTATGAACACATTTATGTAGATAAAAATCACAAATCTGCACATATGGTTGTGCCTGTGATTGCCACACATTAAAAATAATAATATATACAAATTAATACATTGTATATGTCAATATTACTATTATTAGTCTTGTGGTTTACTCATTGAACTGTTTTTAATGATTCCTGACACAAGGAAGTGGTATAAAAAAAGTCAATTTTTAAGATAAAATGTAGCTTATCAAGAGTAATAGATTTGATAAAACCAAATAATTTATTTACTGATTTTTATCTGGCTGTGTACATCTGGAACACTAACCCTTAGGAATAAATACGACAAGATTTATTTTGTTCTGATATCAATATTTTCTAAATGCCTCAGAGTGAGTTTTCATTTTAGAGAATGACAAAATTTTATAGTGATGATGATTAAGTTCACATTTGGTAAAGGCAACTACTATTTTATATATTTAATGTATATATATTTTTGTATAACTTACTGCATTCTTGGTTCTGAGCTCTGTGTTGGAGCTTTACTGGTTAAAATTAAAGATTCTTCTGTCATGGTGTTTGAAGTTTAACAAGAACTATAAATGAAACTATAATCATAAATTTAATCATAATTATAAATATATGGCAATTATAACTATGACTGTAATTATGGCTATAAATATAGCTATAATTATATCATTTACTATTTAAAGTTATTTACAACTACTCATAAAGAATATACAGAAGATTCTGGCGTCTGCTATCTCTCATCAGAAATTAGACATAACCTTAAATTAGTGGCTAAGGGAATATCTCAGTTAAAAAATATTCTGTTCGATAAAAAGATTCTTTTCCCAACAGTTTGCTCCATGTGTCTATGCTGGGACATTGTCTCTTATTTCAGAGCCCTCATGCCAAGCATAGATGACATTTAGGCCTTGCTTGTTTAACTTCAAGTCTAACTCCATGTGCTGCTATGTAATAGTATCAGATCAGAATCTTCTATATTCAAAGTCTTTGTGGTAATATCATTGTTCTGCCAATGGGCTTGGCGTTACTACTTCCTGTGTGATGGAAATGCGTGAGAAAAACCCTCTGCTGCTTAAAAGCAGAACTAAAAATGCTTTTGTTAAACATCAGAGAGAATCTTCTTGTGTAGCTCTAATAAAATTCATCAACTTGGAAGTTATTTTTAATAATGCCTTTTGCCAAATATTATTGGTTACATGAACATTGTCTCTATTTTAAAACTCATAGACACAATTTAATTTGGTTATGACTTCTGATCAAGATGGCAGGCTTCAGGTAAATTGATGAAACATTTATTATGTATGTGTGTTCTTGTAGGTTGAAAGTCAAAGCTTGGCTATCACAACATAGATTTTGAAAGATGTACACGTTTCTGAGATAAAAACATCAAGTTAAAGGGTAGGCAGATATATCTAACAATTAAAAGTCTAGAGTTGACAATAATTAAAGATAGAAAGATCAAAGAATAATCAGTCTGACCAGACGGTGGCACAGTGGATAGAGCGTCAGACTGGGATGTGGAGGGCCCAGGTTCAAGAATCCGAGGTCACCAGTTTGAACCATTCAAACTATGGTTATGGGAGGAGGAGAGAGAGAGGAGAGGAGAGGAGAGGAGAGGAGAGGAGAGGAGAGGAGAGGAGAGGAGAGGAGAGGAGAGGAGAGGAGAGGAGAGGAGAGGAGAGGAGGAGAAGAGAGGAGAGGAGAGGAGAGCTGAGAAGAAGAGAGGAGAGGAGAGGAGAGGGGAGGAAAGGAGAGGGGAGGGGAGGGGAGGGGAGGGGAGGGGAGGGGAGGGGAGGGGAGGGGAGGGGAGGGGAGGGGAGGGGAGGGGAGGGGAGGGGAGGGGAGGGGAGGGGAGAAGGAGTGACTGACTAAGGCAGCCGTATGGTATAGAGGCCTGCCCTCGACCCTGGCCTGTTGGCTCAGTGGTAGAGCGTCGGCCTGGCGTGCAGAAATCCCGGGTTCGATTCCCGGCCAGGTCACACAGGAGAAGCGCCCATCTGCTTCTCCACCCCACCCCCTCTCCTTCTTCTCTGTCTCTCTCTTCCCCTCCCGCAGCCAAGGCTCCATTGGAGCAAAGATGGCCCGGGTGCTGGGGATGGCTCCTTGGCCTCTGCCCCAGGCACTAGAGTGGCTCTGGTCGCAACAGAGAGATGCCCCCTGGTGGGCATGCCGGTGGATCCTGGTCGGGCGCATGCGGGAGTCTGTCTGACTGTCTCTCCCTGTTTCCAGCTTCGGAAAAAATACAAAAAAAAATAATAATAATAGAGGCCTGCCCTCTTAAGCTTTCTGCAAGAGTCCCTAAGTCACGCTGATGGAATTCTACTACTTCAACTTTCTAAAACAGAGTTTTAAAATTACTATCTTAGGTAATTAGATGCTATTGATAGTTTTTGCGTGGAGGTAAGTGTAAAGGAAATTGATTGTAATTAGTGAAATTAACACATAGATTATTTAGGGCCAGTAAAGAAAGGAGAAATTTCCAGTGGACTTCAAAGCTTCCTTCCCATGGACAATTGCAACTGCTGCTACAGGCTAGCCACCAGGCAGAACTACTTCTCTGACAGCTAGTATTTATAGACACACTAATGGCACTAGCTCATTCTTTTCCAACTTAATACCCAATTTTACTAAGAATGAGTAATTAATTACTCATTTACTAAGAAGAGAAATTAATACAAAAATATTTTAAAATCTATATGCTTTGATTTCCAGGATGTACTTTAATTCTCTCTAGGTTGTGTTTTATTACAAGGGTCTTCTCTTTTTTGGTTCCCAGTCTGCCTCCACGTAATGCATTCCATTTTACCACCCACACACAATGTACCCATGTATACAACTGCCTTCCTCAAAGAACAGAGAGCTCCAATGGACAGTAAGAGCTCCAAATGATCAGGAAATACTACTCAGCTGCATATTACCCACCTTCTCAGTTTTCATTTCCATCTTCTCTGAGACATTAGAATTGAGAATTTACCATCTGCAGGAAACTGCAGCCTTAATACTAGTTATTAATGGGTTCATCTTACAGAGCCATCACAGAATAACCATCATCTCAACATTCACAAAATTTTTTCACCACATAAAATACACAGAAATGGTGTCTTATTATAAAGAGGCAGCAGAAGCCAAAGAAATATTACTCCAGGAAAGAGGCCAGAGTCCATAGTGATAAGAAGCTTAACTAGGGTTGCTCTAGCAGGAATGGGAAGAAAAAGATGGACCAAGTTATGTATCCAAGAAAAAATAGATATAATGGTGAATGAGACATGGGTAGTGTAGGTGAAAGAGATAAACAGATGGGTAGGAGACTGCCAACCTTCATATCTGGAAGAAAGTGATTTTACTCTTACAAATGAGAAAATCAGGAAGGTGAAAATGTTTGTGTGAACGGTGAGGTTTTTTCTTTTTTTTTTTTTTTTGTATTTTCTGAAGTTGGAAACCGGGACGCAGTCAGACAGACTCCCTCATGCGCCCGACCGGGATCCACCTGGCACACCCACCAGGGGGCGATGCTCTGCCCATCTGGGGCATCGCTCTGTTACAACCAGAGCCATTCTAGCGCCTGAGGCAGAGGCCACAGAGGCATCCCCAGCACCCAGGCCAACTCTGCTCCAATGGAGCCTCCGCTGGGCTGCGGGAGGGGAAGAGAGAGACAGAGAGGAAGGAGAGGGGGAGGGGTGGAGAAGCAGATGGGCGCTTCTTCTGTGTGCCCTGGCCGGGAATCAAACCCGGGACTCCTGCACGCCAGGCCGACGCTCTACCACTGAGCCAACCTTCCAGGGCCAATGGTGAGTTTTAAATATATTGATGATTTTGAGGTTTTGGCAAGAAGTCCAAGCACTTCAAAAAATGATAAATACAGGATTCAATTTAGTTCCTTGAGGACTTCTTTTCAGAAAAGACATCGAATGACCTCTATCTGAAACTTCTAAATAAGAACTTATGACTTATAGTTTCAATAAATTTGTATTGCCTAATTTATAATTTTAAACCTACTTTTCTTACTAAAATATTCAAATCGTAGCTTTGAACATGGAAAGAATGAGTTTTAATTTAGTGCTTGGGAAGAACAAGGTGTGTTGACCATTGAAGTCTATCTAAAAGGAGCTATTAGAACTGAGAAATTGCATGCTTTGAAGATACTAGAGAAAATTGATTTCTAACTCGCTAAGGTGAAGTGCACATTTTTGCTGAAAACATCTTAGCAGTAGAGTGGTGGCAAATGCTTTACTTGAATTTCCAGCACTTTCGCATCCATTAATGCCAGACAGTAAAATTTTAAGAATATACTAGATCCCTGCTAATCTACTTCACCATTAAATATTAAATCAGCTGTTTCTACTCTTCTCTATTTGTACATGCCAAACTCTTAGCTTAAATACTAGATCTAGAAAATGATAGAGAATAAGTAGTCTCTGACTTAGAAGGCTTTTGTATTGGCATCCAGCTCCATTCATATCCTGGTACTTGTGATTGTTAGATGGATGTCTGGCCATACTTGGAGGAAAACCTGAACACAGTAACTGGTTATTTGTCTCTGGCTTGCCTGTTGGGTTACTGATTTCTGTAATTAGCCTTTGACCTATTGAGTTTTTATAATAGTGGCCCTTGATGCTACCCTCTTCAAAACCTTAAGAAAATAAAATTTTAAAAAATTAGAGATTTTATTATTATTATTTTTAGCAAGCATATATATGTTCTAAACACTTTATAGCTACTTGGCCATGTTTTGGGTTCCCTTGGAGAAAGAAAGGTTCTGGTAATGCTTGGCTGTATTCTGAAGGAATACTTCTCAAATTTCTGTGGTGAGAGATTGGTTTTTATTTACTTTTCTATCTATCACAGATCAATACTTTTGCAAAATACCCTCTACAAAATGTCCACAACTCACATGTTTAAATGACATGGCAAGGTCAGGTTACTACATACATTTCTAAAAATCACTCTCAATTTCTATAGTAATTTCATTGTGTACCAGTAACAAACATTTTTCAGATTATAACAGTCCATGGTTCAACAGTTGAGTCACACTGCATTTAAAATATATGCAAAAATATTGATGTTCCATCAATCTTGGGAGTTTTTTATATGATCCCTCAAAGCTATGAAGATTGACCATATAATTAAATGTCATTCTTCAGCCATTTTACTTCTCTCTATAACAGGGGTCAGGAAACTTTTTCGCTGAGAGAGCCATGAAAGTCACATATTTTTTTTTTTTACTTGTTTTTTTTTTTTTTTTTTTTTCATTTCTGAAGCTGGAAACGGGGAGAGACAGTCAGACAGACTCCCGCATGCGCCCGACCGGGATCCACCCGCACGCCCACCAGGGGCGATGCTCTGCCCACCAGGGGGCGATGCTCTGCCCATCCTGGGCATCGCCATGTTGCGACCAGAGCCACTCTAGCGCCTGAGGCAGAGGCCAAGGAGCCATCCCCAGCGCCCGGGCCATCTTTGCTCCAATGGAGCCTTGGCTGCGGGAGGGGAAGAGAGAGACAGAGAGGAAAGCGCGGTGGAGGGGTGGAGAAGCAAATGGGCGCTTCTCCTGTGTGCCCTGGCCGGGAATCAAACCCGGGTCCTCCGCACGCTAGGCCGACGCTCTACCGCTGAGCCAACCGGCCAGGGCCGAAAGTCACATATTTTAAAATGTAATTCCATGAGAGCCATAGAACGACCCGTGTACATTACACATTATCTAATGAAAATTTGTTGTTGTCCTAGAAGACAGCTGTGTTTGGCTCCAGCCACCCACAACCATGAACATGAGCGGTAGGAAATGAATGGATTGTAATATATGAGAATGTTTTATATTTTTAATGCTATCATTTTTTTTTTATTAAAGATCTGTTTGCGAACCAGATGTAAACACCAAAAGAGCCACATCTGGCTCACGAGCCATAGGTTGCTGACCCCTGCTCTATAACCTTATTTTCTAGTATCTTTGAATAATGTAAAATAATAAACAATAATTACATCTCACACTATTTACTGAGTGCTTACTATGCATCAGGGTCCAAGATAAACAATTTAAAGACATTATTGCATTAAACCCTCACATGAACCTTATGAGGCAATTTATAGATGAAGAATTTGGCTTCAGAAAGGTTAATTAACTTTTCAAAGTCATACAACTTCACCACTATATGACAAAACCAGCCAAAGCGTCTACATTCCACAATATAAAAATCAATGACAACCCTGTCTATTTTCTAACCCTGAGAATGCACTCTAGGTATTATGTTGATTCAGAATTCCCAGTTCTCCTGAAACAAGTTATTATAGACAAAAATTTCAAGCTGTAGTCATCATACCATGGCCCTCTACATACTGAGTATAGGTGGCAGGCAGTGATTGTTTCCACAGCCCAACCAGATGCACAAGCTTGCAGGAAATGCAAGAGTCACTTCTGCACATCAGGAACAATCATGGAGCAGAGGAGAAAATAAAATAAGAATAATCTCACTTAGACCTATATATTTTCCCTTTGGTGGACAGAAGCAGTTATGAAATATTTTATGGTACTTTTTGAATCCTGACCATTGTCATCTTCCCAAAATATGATGACTACAATTTCTCCTTTAATAGTTGATAAAGGGTGAGACCCTTAGTTTGGTGAACCTCCCATCAGAGGAAGTATACAATACAGTGGGAGAGAGAGACTTTGCTATTTTTTTTTCTGCCTCACACATTTCTAATTATGGAATAAAACTCAGCAGCAGTCTGGACCCCTATGGTAAATAACTAAGTTTTAGCATTGAAATGGACATAATAAAAACATTTCGCTCCCTAAATTCTGTCAGGGAACACTGGGAGGATATTCACAACTAACTAAAAATGTGCATATTTGCCAAGGTTGATATTACAGTGCCTGTGTTGCCTAGACTCATAGAATCACAACATTTTAAACCTAGTTTCCTGAAGAGATTTCATTAAAAAAAGAAAAGAAAAAAGCACTTGGAAACAGCCATATGTTTGAATAATTCTACAAGTTATTTTTGTGTTTGTTTAAGGTTTTGTTAGACATTTTCAAACTATATGTATTTTAAATATTTTACAGGTAGAGATCTTCCTTTATTTAGAATAGTAGTTGGCAGGCTTACAGCCTGCAACAAATGTGGGTGGTAGATGCCACGCTGACATATGCAATTAGTCTGTGAAACTCTGGTGCAAGGACAAAGCATCCACCATGAGAGCAAGCCATCAGCAGTTAGCAATCATGGAAAAGAAGTTCTTTCTTTTCTATTTTGTTGCTTCCTTCTGGTGTGTGGTTGGAGCATTGGAGCATGATGACACATATACAGTGGCCACTGACTCTCACCCATATCCAGTTGCCAGGACATGGGGCAGGAGTGGGGCAGATAAGCTAATGCATACAGTTGCATATGCACTTTTTATTAGGCCCATTAATATAGATTCCTGTTTTTCCTGACACCTATTAATGCCAAGGCTTTCTTCATCCTTCTCTGTGCCCATATTATCTTTTTTGGTATACTGGCATCTTTTCTTATGTGGGGCAGGCAACTCAGTTATATTTAGGTTTCCAACTACCTTTCACCAAAGTTCAAACGATCTCTAAAAAGTCCTCAACATAAGAGTGTACATATATACAAATACATATATAATACAATACCACTTGGAAAAACTTGTGATTCTACCTTGGTTATTTAAAAATATGTCCATAGATATTTGATAACTCTTCTTCAAAACATGGAGTATATTTCCCTACCCTTAAATAGTGGCTATATTTAGTAACACAGATTTAATAATATGTCAGAAGAGAGAATGTGTAATGTCCAAGACTAAGAGTTAAAAAATATTAAATCTTCCTCCTCATTTTCTTCTTTGGATTACTTGCTAGCCGCCATGTCATGAAGTCATGCAAGCAGCCCTAAGGAGACAAACACTCAGCCAGAGCCCTGCATGGTAAGGTACCGAGCAAGAGTCGGACACCTCAAGCTAACAGCCGTGTAGGTTTCTGTGTTGGAAGCAAATACTCCACAACTGTCAAACCTTCAAAAGCAGCAGCCCTGGCCAGGCATGAGAGGTCCTGAGATTCAATCACCTAGCTAGACCCCTCTTAGATTCTTGACTCTCAGAAAATGTATGAAAAATAAATGTTTGTTGTTTTAACCTGAGGCAGTCGATTCTGAGGTAATTTGTCTTGTAGCAATAGATAATGATTATGCCCATACTTCCTTTATATAATTTGGTTGCACAGTACCTGAGTTTGTTTCACTCAGGGTGACTAACCACTACAAAGCATTTGACAAAACAAGGAGATATGCAGCGTGATGACCAGTGCCAGCTCACACTGAAACTTGCCCAGAAACACATCATAGGTTGTGTCTGCAGTGGCAATTGACTTATGTAAATGATTCTACACTTAGCGGTGTTTGATCAGCATAAATACTAGAAAATGTGTCATTTTTTACTTAGCTATTGTGACTTGAATATTTACTACATCCTAGTACTTATTCTAGATGCTATTGATGTAAAGATACCAAAACATAACTAAGCCCTTGCTTAGAAAGATTATTCAGTTGTTAAGGTATATGAATATAGCCATAGTACTTCTCTTTGGAAAATGCAAAATACATTTACTATGCAATGTACAATGGCTCCTTAAGTAACAAGTTTGAAAGATTTATTCAAAAATAGAATATCTTCCTCTCTGTCTACATGCAAGACTGTGTGTACAGAATAATTTGTGTTCAGAAATTATCTACTCACTTTGTAATTGTCTATTCCTTATAGATATGATATTGAAATGGTTCCAATGTATAAGCAAGAATGATAAAGCAAAATTAGAATGAGACCAGAGGTCATACATTGGGGCTATTCTCCAATTCCGTCCTTGAGTAGTTATGTGTCTTAAGTCTGAAGCATTTCTGGGAAAATCTTTATTCTCTCTCTCTCTCTTTGTTGCCAAGTAAAGAAGGGTACCCCACTAATGTTCTGATTCTAGGGCTCTGTGTTCATTTAAAACAAGGGAGCAATTGTTCATAAATCGGTGTGTTTTAAAGCACCTCTCTTGATTGTCTCTTGTGTCCATACTGCCTTGTTCATCCTTTCTATTTATATTAACATGTACAGTTGTTACCTATACATTTCTCCACTCCCAGTAAGAATACATGGGGTAGAAAAGTTAACTTTTCTTGTGCAGGTATGCCAGCCTCAATGACTTGACCCAACATCCCCCCCAAAACAGTTAACATTAATCATAAATTGGATTTCTATTTTTCAATTTTCCATTTTTAAAATGGAGCCATGTCCCCCATGAGTCAGTCAATCACCATAAAAATAAAATATTCATTGTTAGTTGTCTTTATTTCTAATACATTGCTGGGATAGTATGGAAAATCCTTTTTATGGTCTGTGCAATTTTGTTCTTATCTGTGAACTGTGAGTAGTGCTACTGGTGTCCATCATTTTCATAGAGGTGTTCCTAAAATCTGTTTTTTGATTTGCATATTTATTCACACTCATATATATTTTTCCACAATTACCATTAAAATAGGAAAAATATTGTGCATTCTTTTATCTCATGGTTTTGTATCATATTTTCTTCACATTTTACATAGTCTTTTTTTTGTGTGTGTGACAGAGATAGAGACAGAGAGAAGGACAGATAGGGACAGACAGGAAGGAAAGGAGAGATGAGAAGCATCAATTTTTTGTGGCGGCACCTTAGTTGTTCATTGACTGCTTTCTCATATGTGCCTGGATGAGGGGGGGCTACAGCAGAGCAAGTGACCTCTTGCTCAAGCCAGCAATCTTGGGCTGAAGCTGGTGAGCCTTGCTCAAACCAGATGAGCTCATGCTCAAGCCAGCAACCTCGGGTTTCAAACCTGGGTTCTCTGCATTCCAGTGTGAGGCTCTATCCACTGTGCCACCACATGGTCAGGCTGATTCAACATAGTCTTAACTATGTTTTTAGTAGGTGAATAAAATTGGTGTCTCTTATGATGTAAATGACACTTCTCAATTCTCAAAAATAAACAATTAAGAGTTGAAATATAATGAGGTATAATTGGGTGCAAATAAGGAACCATTACATTTATAAGCAGAAAACCAAAAATATTGTCATATGCCTTCTCTATAAGAAAGACCAACAGTGTCTGAAGAGAAACCGTCAATGCAGATAATTATATGCATGGATAGTTAAGTAAGGGGAACAACAGAGATCAAGCTAAAGTTATTGTTCTATTTTATCGGGCAGATCGAGACCAAGGGAGCAGTCAGGGTACAAAAGGAAGAAATCAACAAGTTTGTTAATTATGCCTGAATGCCGCTCAGGCCTGCCTCTGACAAGATTTGACAAATACCCATTGTTGAGTTATTTTTTACTGTGGAGAAATTATATTCACTTGCTTGACATTGCTCTCCCACAAAGGGGGCCTTCTGTACTTCACCTTTGCAATATAAAAATCTGTCATGGAATTAAATTGTTACTTATTGTGGCTGTGTACCAACTTAAACTGCCATTAGTCACAAAGGCAGAAAGTACAAAGAAACAATTTCAATGCTATGTCTGTTAGGGATTGAAAAGAAGCAGGAAATCTGATGCACAATTAGCAAGTATAGGAACTAGACAATACTAAGAGCAGAAGAATCACATATTTTGAGACCTTTTATATTAAAAAGTTTTAATAAATTTCCCTTTAATTCAAAGTTTATGTATTGAATTAGTAATAGATTATTTTGGTTAACAAAGATACAACTTGATTATGCAAAGCTGAGTTATGTCTACAGCTGGCACTATTGTTGGGGGACTTTTATAAATCTTAATGAGGAAAATGCTCCAATGAAAGTAGACTTACTACTAAGAAGCGATGTTTTCATCTAGACTTCTCACTTTATCTCTTTATCTCACTGATCACATTGAAATGAAGAAATGGTTGACATGGGAGAGGTCTGGATTCCTACAGCCCTGGAGTCCACCCCTGGCTCACGATGTTATATGCATTATGTGTACTTTCTGTGGCACTTTTACAAGATGTTCATAATTTTTTAAAATACCTCCCAAGCAAAGAGAAATTGATATTCCCTCCCCTTGAAAATGGACAAGTTTTGTGATAGCTTTGAGCAATAGAAGAAACTGGTGTATTTTCTTTGTTTGCTTAAATCCTTACTTTTGAAGGTGTTTGCTCCTGTGTAAGTAGTTTTGACTGCACTGTGATGTTAAGATGTTGTGAAGAAGCCCAAGTTAGGTCACCCAGAGAGACTGCATTGAAGACTCACAAGGAGACACTCTAAGATTGCACCACAAGAGAGTGGTGTCTGCCATCTTCTTCTGTGCTATTATCCCATAGTCCTAGCACTAGCTTTCCTGTAGTTACAATGGGTTCAGAGACCCAAACTGTAACTGAATTCCTGAATCACAGAATTCAATAGAGAGAACAAAGTGGTTATTGTTTTATTAAGCCACTAAGTTTGGGGATAATTTGTTATGTAGCAATAGCTAATCAGAACACTCACTGAATCTCAATAAAACAAAGATGTTTCCTATGTTGCAGAAAGTTGTAAATATGGCGTATCTGACACAAAACAGACACAGGAAAAAAAAATCAGAACAATTATACTGCCAAATTTTAAACTATACAGAAACTTGATAACTAGAAGAAAACATTCTGTCACATCCTCCTATTGCTACAGGCATGAAATTCTCCACAATTAGTTGTTTAAACAAATTTGACCTGTCTAAATCAAATTGAATCTGTCTCAAATCATAAATGCCTGAATTGGGAAAATAACTCAGTCTCAATCAACATGGAAAATTCCATGACCACAGAGAAAATACATTGTTCTGAAAGCAGTTGTCCTTCTTGAGTAGAAAGACCCTGGACACCACTGCCTTGCCTCTGGATACCCTTGTCTCTTTCTGTGCCTCCTTGCATCTGTCTGATGGAGCTATCCATAGAAGAATTTTCAACACTTACTCACAGTGGTCCTTTTCATTTTCCATGGGTCCTCTTTCCCCAGAGTGTTTGCATTGAAGTAGAACCCTTTGTGGAACCCATAATATTGGTTCCCTTTGCCACAGGGCAGTTCATTTATTTTTATATCATTTATATAATTTCTTTATATTTATATCATTTCTTGCTCCCGAGATATTTTTTTAGGACAAACAGCTGGCAGAGCTATGGCTTATTCTCTGGTCAGGCCTTGGGACACAGAGCAATGAAAGAGCTACTTTCTGGCAGAAATAATCCTAGTAGCATGCCTTCTACAAAATAGAATTTCATAATGACCATTTCATATTTTATATTGATTTTATAATTATAATTTATTTCACATACATTATTAAATAATTTTTATATTTAAAAAATATTGGTATTTACATTTACTATATAATTATAAAACCTGCATAATTCTATATAATTTTAATATATTTTCCTGAAAAGGCAAAAAATATAACATCACTGTTTCTTTGGTTTTGATCAAATTATCCATTATTTAATAACAGCTATTATTATTCTTTATTTTATATGAAAACATGTATGCCTTAGCATATTTGTCTATGTATGTAAGTATGTATATAACATATATGTATATGTATGAATACAAATCAGCATACTTTGTTACTGACACTGTCCTAACTACAATAAATGATCTCAAAAAGTCATAAAATTTCCAGTGAATTTAAGAAAATAGGAAATAATACTATGTTTTATTAATCAGGTGTTCAGTTCCTGAGACAACTGAACTTGGATTTCAATGTTATATCTTATAACAGTTTTATACTAAACAGCAATTAACTATGGCTTTAAAAATCTTCCAAAAATTTAATTTATGAATTATCATTAAGAAATAATTTTGTGTCACTAAAAACTCAAAGACAAGGTTCATCACTTCCTAAAAGCAATGCAAGAATTTCAGACTTAGTTATGACTTGTTGCTTATTAGACAGTTTTCCATGTTAGCCTCAGGAGAAAGATATTAAAATGATTGTTATTTGCTATTTTTTTCAGACTGATATATGTTTATTTAATGTGGTTTCATGCAAAAAGAAGAGACCATAAAATGGACCTTTCTATTCTCACAGTCCCTTTGGAAATGACACATTCTTAGAAGGTATCATACCTAGACTTAAGAAAAAGATGTCTTTCTTATTTTCCTCAAGTTCCACATTATGCACAAAATAGTTGCTTAGAGTTATAGGATTTATGAGAATGTTACCTAAAATTTCTGCTCTGACAAGAACTGCCTGGAAAGATTTTGATTGTTTTTTTCTCCAATGTGGCACATAGCCATTTTTGTCTATATACAGTGTTTATATTCACCATGGCTATGACTTATTGGCTGCTAGTTAGAATAAAGAGAAAAGGAGTAATGAACATAGCAACACAAAATTCCTTTGCTAACACATTATGTTTGAGTATAATATTGTGTTGTGCCTTTCTTTTCACACCGATAACTTCTTTAGTCCCATAGAATCATATGAGTTCTGGCACCTGCTGATGTTCTGATTTTTAAAATAATACCTGTGATACCTTCTTGTTTGTTTTCCTGAATAATGTCCACGTTATTTACTCATATATAATGGACCTACAAATGAGTGTGGCTGCACCATGGAATCATAAAAATGGTGTAGTATAGTTTTGTATTTTACCAAGAGGCAGAAAAATAGTAACTCAATGGCAAATGGCTAGTTGGTGACCACACATATTTATAGTTCAAAGTTCTTTCATCATCATAATGTTGGTAATGATTGGTAGAACTGTCAATGTTTGTCAAACATTTGTTTTTAACAAAACCTTCTTACACATTTGAAGTGTTTGTCAGATCTTATGGAGCTTTACAAGCAACTGAAGGATAGATCAACAAGTGGGGGAGATTGATCGTAGTATTGAGATAATAACAGAGATAGAGAAATGGCCACAGATGGGAAGCAATTTAACATTCTCAGATTGTAATGGCTGCAAAAGTGCTGCATTTGCTAGGTTTTAATATCAAGGACAATCTAACTAGTAAAATAAATGGGGGCATTTTTTCTTGGCTCTATGTAGTAAAATATTAAGAATCTTGGCTAGTATCTGTTTCTTGATGTTATCTTAATATTTACTTATAAAAATCTTTTAAACACACCCACTACACATTTCTTAAGATTGCTTTAAAACAAACTTAGCTTTCTTTTAAGGAATATCTGTTTTTTAGAACATTGAAAATAAATTTTGAATTAATTCTGGATATAAATTCCATCAAATGTTTAGCCTAAGCCCATTAGAGCTTCCTTTCATGTTTTTCTCGTTTATGCAGAGTTTTTACCTTATATTCCTGTTGTCAGCTAAACTAAATTATATAATTAAATATTTATTTGATTAGTCTTTTTTTATAATGTCAGCTTTCTATGCTTCTTTTATTCTGTTTTGAAATGTATTTCTGCTTTTCTCTTTATTAAATTTTCCTTTCTTCCTTACCTGAACTCATTTTCTGTGTGATTTTTTAGCCTAATTATTTGATAATTTATTAAATTTACATTCTTTATAATAATGTAAACATTTAAAAGTATAACTTTCTATTTTGTACATAGTCTTAAAATTATAATTTTTAGTATACACACATGTATCATATATAATATATATTAAGTTATATATTCTCATTATATGTTTGATGATATGCAGTTTGTAGAACTAAAATGCAGTTATGTACAATTTATTTCACCAAGTCATGTTTTTATGCTTATTAAATTTAATTTTTAATTTCATTTTTTCTATATTGAATTTGAAATGTTTTCACATTAAAAAATATAATGGAATTCTCAGAGACATTTGAACAAGCACAGTGCCAATAAGATGCTGCCATCTCAGGCAGAAAAGTTGTCACCATTTTGATATGTCAAAAATGGAGCTGTTTTTTCTACCCACAGGAGTAATCATCACTGTTGGAAGCTGCTGCTTCTGAGTGTTCTATGTTGGAATTTTAGCCACAGTTTTATTGTTTTACCTTCCCCTTGCCAAGCTCCCGGAGCTGCCAAATCTGAGCTACTAGTGATTCTTCAACTTTTAGGATGGGCTCGGCTGCCAGTTTCCTGTCCAAATATGACTTTGAAGTATTTTAGCAGCTTCTGCCTCTCGTCTCCTGGGATATAATATAAACCACTGTCCTTATCACTGATTCAAAGTCACTTTATGTTATCCATGGCATGGACCATCTTGATTGCTGTAATTCTTTTCTAACCTCTAATCCCCTTTGTTGCCTCTAATTATGTCACGTCAATTTCACATATCATCACCAGATTATAGACACTTTTTAATCCACTCACCCTACTTGTCTTGATAATAGATTTTTCATACTCTACTCCCCAAATTCCAATATTTAGATCCTAATTAATCAAGGCCATTGTGCTGTTCATGCTATTGCTTAATAGAGTAATTGGACTTGCTTTCCTCATAGTAGTTCGTTTTTCTTAGTTCTATAATTTTCATAACTGAGAACCACTTATTTTTATACCTTTGGGACATTTATTGATTTACTTTATAATATAGAGCCAAACCCTTTGGTCATTATACTAATGCAGCGGTCCCCAAACTTTTTACACAGGGGGCCAGTTCACTGTCCCTCAGACCATTGGAGGGCTGGACTACCAAAAAAACTATGAACAAATCCCTATGCACACTGCACATATCTTATTTTAAAGTAAAAAAACAAAACAGGAACAAATACAATATTTAAAATAAAGAACAAGTAAATTTAAATCAACAAACTGACCAGTATTTCAATGAGAACTATGCTCCTCTCACTGACCACTAATGAAAGAGGTGTCCCTTCTGGAAGTGCGGCGGGGGCCGGATATATGGCCTCAGGGAGCCGCATGTGGCCCGCAGGCTGTAGTCTGGGGACCCCTGCACTAATGTATCATTTTAGATCATCCCTATGGATGATTAACATCCTTCACTCCATTCTTCAAGTTAGTTGAAAAGTCTAGGGTTATATTTTGATCACTCTTATTTATCACCTGCTTTTTCTTTATATTTGTGAGAGATTGAATATACAAATAAATAATGAGCAGACAATATGTACAAAAAGAAGTGTGCCTCACCACCTGCAGCAATAAACCCAAGAGGCCTACCTACTTTGTTTCAACCACTCCAGAAAGCCAATAGTAATGCCTGTAGAAATTGGTCTCAAATAACCAGGACTTATTAACTGACAGGTTTCTTAATTTTTGAACTGTTTCTAACTTAAGACCAACTGGAGAAAGCCCAATAAAATACACACAATTGGAAAGCGAGTCTGTGAATAAAGGAGGACTATTGTGTTTGTGTGTGTGTGTGTGTGTGTATACTCAAAATTGCATTCTCTTGACATTTTCAAATGTCATTTTGATATATTATATGCTATTATGTTAGCATATGAAATCTGTTTTTTCCCCTACAAATACACTTTAGGGAGCTTAAAGAAAATTTGAGGTTAAAAATGCTCAAAATGAGCCAGATATAATTAGTTTGATACTAGCAGTACAACAAAATTTATTTTCTATAACTCCTAAGTTCTACTTAAAATTGTTGGGCTTTTTGTACAGGAACAATAGGAAACATACCTGTTAAGAAGAAAACATTCAGATTATTATGATTGCATTAATTTTGTTTTCTTAAACATTGCAAAGACAGAGTAATCCAATTTAAACATGATAGATAAACAAGTGGGATTAATATACTTAAATTCTTAAGGATTGCATAGGTGGCATTACCTTTTTGAAATATCATCTGAGTAGTGATAAAACTATTTCTCTTTATTCCTGGTGTTATATCTTAAATATATATTATAAAATATTAATATATTTCAGAAGCCTTTTTCCCCCACATGCTTTGACTGATATTATTTCCCCCTGACCCAATAAAAAGCAAATCAATGGCATTTTATTTTAATATCAGTTATCTTTGAATGAGGGAGTAATCAAAATATTAAACACTCTATTTCATAAACCAGAACGAAAGTATTTATGCAAGTATATAATTTTACACACTTAGAATTTATCACAAAGACTTTCATTTCTTAGTCTTTACCCCACTCGTGACAGCCTAGTGCTTACCAAGCTTTTGTAAAATAGAAAAGGGTGATACTCATATTGGGGCTCTGGTCTTTAAAACAGTCCAAGTCCATATACAATGAATAATTGTCTATTGGGATAGCCATCCATACAGGTAACAATATAAGCTTTGTTACTAACTGCTCAGTGTCAGTTTTTTTAAAATAATCTATATTTTAATCTTAGGGGTCTTCTTGTGATCTAGTTTATAAAGCTCTTGCTACCATGACCTATCTTGCAAGTTCTTCTCAACTTAGATTTAGAATGTGTTGAGTTCCATCCCACCCATTGTAAATGAAGCTTGGCCTGCCATCTCTGCCAGGTAAGAATGAGAAGTCCTTCCATTCCTACTTCACAGTGGCCATGGAGACTGGGCAGTGAATCCCTAATAGCCATTCCCACTCTGCACATAGAAGAACAGAGGTTTTGTCCCCTGCCACATACTTACTGCTTCAGAAATGATGCCAAATTTGATGCGAAGTGGGAAAAAATGATCCTGTCTTGATGACTAAAGTTTCATTTACAATATTTTGCATCCCTACTTCCAGAGCTTCATGTTTCAGCCACTCCTTCTGTGTCCAGTGTTTCTCCCGAGCTCGGCTGTCCCACAAACACAGAAAGCAAGGATACTTTGTGAAACCTCTCTGTTGTCTTAGCAAGAAATTTACCATTTTAAAATCCATACAAATGATCCAGTTATGCTCCTCATACTTCAGTAAGTCGAGGACAATTTTTATGTCATTATAATCTTCCTGCAGATGAGTTGAATAACCAATTGGAACCGCTGCATAAACATTATTATTGTGTAGGAGAACACATTTCAGACTCCATTTAGAGCTGGCAAGAAATAGCCGCCATTCTGTTGGACTGTAAGTGGTAACACGTAGCTAGCTGAGACTACTGATACATTGACAATAAAAAACGTGTTTGTCTTCGGAAATAAAGTCCACAAAAATTTGTTTGCACTTCCTGAAATGGGATACTTTAGCTGACCGATGAAGTACATTCTTTTTTTTTCTTGAAGCCTAGAGGCTAACAACTCAGCTGCTTTCTTTGATAGACCCAAATCTCTTACTAAGTCATTCAATTCGGGTTGGCTAAACTGCTGAAGAGTTAATTATTGCTTGGCATCAGAAGACCATTCAGATTCTACAACCATTTCCTCATGCAATCTTATCAAAATGCACTTGATCACCATGTTTACTTTCTTTGTCCTTAGAAGAAATAAAACCATTAAAAACTGGACCTGGGAGTGTCTCAGAGTGTGGGACAGATAGGTCGTATTGCTGAAGTAATATTAGGACAGGGGTCCCCAAACAACGGCCTGCAGGCCACATGCGGCCCCCTGAGGCCATTTATCCTGCCCCCACTGCACTTCCGGAAGGGGCACCTTTTTCATTGGTGGTCAATGAAAGGAGCACATTGACCACCTCATTAGCCAAAAGCAGGCCCATAGTTCCCATTGAAATACTGGTCAGTTTCTTGATTTAAATTTACTTGTTTTTTATTTTAAATATTGTATTTGTTCCCGTTTTGTATTTTTACTTTAAAATAAGATATGTGCAGTGTGCATAGGGATTTGTTCATAGTTTTTTTTTATAGTCCAGCCTTCCAACGGTCTGAGAGACAGTGAACTGGCCCCCTGTGTAAAACGTTTGGGGACCCCTGTATTAAGATATGCAATCATATGCCATTTTTTCTTGCCGATGCCTTAGGTATGGATTAGACAGAAATAACAGTCACTGCTGTGGTCCTTAAGTTCACGCCAAACTATGAGAATATCAAAAGTCTCCTTTGCATTTTCCTTTTGTCCAGTCATGAAGCATTTCCTCACAATTATGACACACAATATGAGGAGTCCAATTCTTGTCTTGATCATCAAAGGAAACTTTAAAATGGGCAATATATGCACATGTCACAAATGATGAAATATTGCACCTTTGATGTTGAAGTGTGTAACAGCCACATATACAAGAGAAGGTGTCAGGACTATTCTTAAATTTACGCCTACTCGAAGAAGCCATGATTCAATCTTAAAACAAAATAAGAGGGTGTTTTTATCAGATAATAATTTTTTACATTTAAAAACAACTACAATTATGTAAAAGTGGTGTTTGTAAAACATTAATTGCCTTGTGGTTATGTTTAATCCAAGAGTTTTTGCCCTTCAACTCCAATTTAAAAACCAATGCATGCCATAAACTATAACAAAAAGAAATTAAAATTGCATGAAAACTAGAACATGTACCAAAAAAATGGACTTTATATTTGTAGTCAGCGATGCACAAATACATAGAAACAGTTCTAAAGCCTCATGCAACAGAAATTAAAAAAAAAAGTTCCCCAGTGTAATAAGTGCCAAGTTATAATTTTAAAAGAAAAAATAACAATAACCCAAATAAAAATAACCACAAAATGGACTCACCAGCACCATAAAGATGACAAAAGAATGGTTTAGTAAACTTGAAAATATATCATTAAAAATTATTAAACTAAAAATCTTTTGAAAAAGTGAACAGATTTTATTTTATTTTTTTATTTTATTTTTTTGTATTTTTCCGAAGCTGGAAACGGGGAGAGACAGTCAGAAAGACTCCCGCATGTGCCCGACCAGGATCCACCCAGCACACCAACCAGGGGGCGATGCTCTGCCCCTCCGGGGCGTCGCTCTGCCACGACCAGAGCTACTCTAGCGCCTGGGGCAGAGGCCAAGGAGCCTTGGCTGCAGGAGGGGAAGAGAGAGACAGAGAGGAAGGAAGGGGTGGGGGTGGAGAAGCAAATGGGCGCTTCTCCTATGTGCCCTGGCCGGGAATTGAACCCGGGTCCCCCGCACGCCAGGCCAACGCTCTACCGCTGAGCCAACCGGCCAGGGCCAAAGTGAACAGATTTTAGGGACTTAAGGAACAATAACAGAACACCTAACATTTGAATCATTAGAATTTCAGAAGGAACAGAAAAATATTGTAGAGGTAATACTATATTTAATGAAATAATAGTTATAATTTTCTCAATGTAAAAAGTCATAAATATATTAATTTCAAAAAATGAGCTAATCCAAAAATATAAATCATAATAATTTCATATCCAGGCATAACAATCTAACATCTGAAAATTGACATTAAAAAAAATCTTGAAAACTACCATAGGGAAATTATTCATTACTATCAAAAAAGAAGGTGAAATAAAAATATGCTTAAATATATGAAAATGAAAAATATTTATCACCATCAGAACTGCTCTATATGACTAAGCTAAACAAAGTTCTTCAGATGGAAAGGATATAATAACATAACAGAATACAGAAAATGAGGAATGAACAACAGAAAGGGTAATTTATAGGTAATTATAAGACTTCAATTCTCTTTGTTTTTTAAAATTATACTTTACAGTTGACAACAGTCAATTATAAAATTGTGTGATGTTCTTCTCAATGTAGGTAGACAACTATTTAAGGGGTACTTAAGTGACTTAAATGTTATGATAGCTACATTCTAACTGAAGTGGAAAACATTCAAATTTCCAGGTTCTTTCAGTTTGTTGCCATCATCTTTGTTTTCTGTAGGCTTTTTTTTTAAAAAATCACAGTTCCTTTAACTCCACATTGGTCAATATTTTTAATTGTCTTTAATTAATTCTAGAGTTAATTTTTATAAGATTTCTATAAAATCACCATTAACCTGAACATTTTTTTATATGCATACTCTTTCCATTGAAAGTTAACAAACATTATTTTGGTGATTTATAAGTCTGAAGGAATGAGATAATTGATTAGCTTTAAGCAAAAATTTATTTCAAAAAACTGTTCAGAAGACAAGATGGCGCTGGAGTAGGTGAACGTACCAACATCCAGCTCCCAGAAGCAAAGTGGATTACAAACTAATTTTAAGAACTATCATCTGGAAAATCCAACTTTGGACTAAACTAAGAGGACTCTTCAAGCAAGGAACACTGAAGAAGACACACCAAGACTGGTAGGAAAAGCAGAAACACAGAGAGGGCTGCCCAACTCCCCAGAGCGAACGGCAGCCAGGAGAGACTCGCGTGGTGAGAAGTGAGTTTAGCAGAGAGGGGAGGGTCCTGAGCCCCAGGAACAAAGCCCCAGCCTGCAGCTCCAGAGCCTAGAAGAGGCATATGGAAAGTATTTAGCTGGAAACAAGTCAGGATACTGTTTGTGAGAAAGAGACTGATTTCTCAGACACAGGATTCTTCTTAAAGGGACTGTGCAGAACACCTCTCTCACAACCACTCACCCAGGGCTCTGGGGGATGGGGAGAGAGGAGAGAACCAGAGTAGCAGGAAGAGAGTGTAATCTAGGAGGCACAGGGAGAAACATTTTGGAACACAGCCACCCTAACCCCTGGGATGAGTCACTCCCCAAATTTGAAGTGAATATCTCCCCTGGAAACAGCAATACCAGCAAAGGGAAGCAGGACACCAGCCAAACAAGCTCTCCCATGGCACTCAGAGCAGAGTCGCTAAGAAGGAGGGAGCTTTTGGGACTACAGTAGTGAGTCTTAGGGTCTGAGCTGCAGCACCCGGACCCCACACAGCTGAGGTTTCACCCGAGGGTGGGCGGCAGTGAGATGAGGTAGTGTGATTCTGTCGGCAAGGGCGGAAGCCAGCTGGCCACCACTGGGCCCAGGTGTGAGCTCAGTCTTGCCCAGCTGGAAAAGAGGAGGTGTGCAAAAGCAATCAAGCCCAGCTGCAGGCAGCCTGCAATCCAGCCTGTGGGAGAAGGGCAGGAGCCCTGGAACGGGTGGAGACCAGCCCTTGAGCAAGGGCGCAGGAGCACAGCCTTGCCCCGCCCACAGAGCCGAGGCTTTTGGCCTGACTGGGGAGCCGGTTCCTCCCGCGGGGGTGAAGCCAAAAACCCAGAACAGGTGGAGTCCTGCTACTGCGTGTGGGCACACAGTCCTGCCTGGCATGTGGAGCCAAGGCTTGCAGCCATCCCACAAGTAGGCTACTCCTGCAAGAGCGGGGCAAAAGCTCGGAAACAGGCGGAGACCAACAGCTGAGCAAAGGTGCTCACCACTGCCCTCAGGGCCAAGCATAACGCCACCCACGGGGGTGGAGCAAAGGCCAAAGCCACCAAGGCTTGTATACCTGAGCACATTATCACAGCCACTCCCATGAAGGAGAAGCGGAAACCACAGCAACAGCTCCAGTGGGCAGGTACTGGCAACACCCATACCCAAACGACCTAGGCAGCAACAGCAGAGGGGGTGGCAGCCCTGCAGACAGACCATACTTAGGGAACAGAGGCCATACCCAGTGGACTCCAGTGGCCAAAATCTTCCTTTACACAGAGAAAATGAGAAGGCAGAGAAATGCAACACAAATGAATCAAGAGAAATCACCAGAAAATGACCTGAATTAATCAGATATAACCAAATTACCAGATGCAGAGTTTAAAATAATGATTGTTAGGATGCTCGAAGATATTAGAACAACAATAGATGGTCATTATGAACACCAAATAGAGATAGCAGATATAAAAAAGGACATTGAAATAATACAAAAGAATCAGTCAGAAATGACAAATACAATATCAGAAATAAAGAACACAGTGGAAAGAAAAGCAGGATGGATGAAGCTGAGAATCAAATCAGCAAGTTAGAGGACATAATAAATAAAGGCACGGAAGCAGAGCAGAAAAAAGAAAAAAGACTCAAAAAGTTTGAGGAAACTCTAAGAGAGCTCTGTGACAACAAGAAGAGAAATAACATCTGCATCACAGGGGTTCCTAAAGAAGAAGTGAAAGAACAAGGGATAGAGACTTTGTTCAAGCATATCATAGCTAAAAACTTCCCTCAATTAAGGCAGGAAAACATCTCGCATGTTCAAGAAGCACAGAGAACTCCATTAAAGAGAAACCCAAAGAAATCAACATCAAGACACATCATAATTAAAATACCAAACCTAAGTGATAAAGAGAAAATATTAAAAGCTGCAAGAGAAAAAAAGACTATCACCTACAAAGGAGCCCCCATAAGGATGACTTCCAACTTCTCAACAGAAACACTTGAGGCCAGAAGGAAATGGCAAGAAATATTCAAAGTAATGCAGAACAAGAGCCTACAACCAAGACTACTTTATCCAGCAAGGCTATCATTTAAAATTGAGGGAGAAATAAAAAGCTTTCCAGACAAAAAAAAAAAAAAAAAAAAAAACCCTCAAGAAATTTACTACAACCAAACCAAGGCTGCAAGAAATGCTAAGGGGCCTGTTGTAAACAGATCAAAGGAGAAAAAGAATATAGCAAAACAGGAATGCAGCTTTAAAGAATAAGATGGCAATAAACAATTACATACAATAATAACATTAAATGTAAATGGATTAAAAGATCTGATCAAAAGACATAGGGTAGCTGCATGGATAAGAAAACAGGACCCATACATATGCTGTCTACAAGAGACACACCGTAAAACAAAAGATGCACATAGCCTGAAGATAAAAGGATGGAAAAAAATATTTCACACAAATGGAAATGAAAAAAAAGCTGGGGTAGTAATACTTATATCAGACAAAATGGACTTTAAAATGAAGACTATAGTAAGAGATAAAGAAGGTCACTACATAATGAAAAAGGGAGCAATCCAACAGGAAGACATAACCGTTATAATTATCTACGCACCTAATATAGGAGCACCTAAATATATAAAGCAGACTTTGATGGATTTAAAGGGCGAGATCAACAGCAATACTATAATAGGAGGGGATTTCAATACCCCATTAACATCACTAGAAAGATCCTCAAGAAAGAAAATTAACAAAGAAACAGCAGAGTTAAAGGACATACTAGATCAACTTGATTTAATAGATATCTTCAGAAACTTTCACCTTAAAATATCAGAATATACATTCTTTTCAAGTGCTTATGGTACAGTCTCTAAAATAGACCACATGTTAGGGCACAAAAGCAGTCTCAACAAAGTTAAGAAGACTGAAATCACATCAAGCATTTTCTCTGATCACAATGGGATGAAACTAGAAATCAACCACAACAGAAAAACTGAAAAATACTCAAACACTTGGAAACTAAATGGCATGTTATTAAATAAGGAATGGGTAAACAATGAGATCAAAGAAGAAATTAAAAATTTTCTAGAAATGAACGATAATGAGCATATATCAACTCAAAATTTATGGGACACAGCAAAAGCAGTCCTGAGAGGGAAGTTCATAGCATTACAGGCATACCTCAAGAAGCTAGAAAAAGCTCAAATAAAAAACTTGACCCTATATCTCAAAGAACTAGAAAAATAACAGAAAGTAAAGCCCAGAGCTAGTAGAAGGAAGGAAATAATAAAGATCAGAGCAGAAATAAATGACATAGAGGCTAAGAAACAATATAGAGGATAAATGAAACCAGGAGCTGGTTCTTTGGAAAGGTAAACAAGATCAATGAACCTTTAACCAGACTCACCAAGAAAAAAAGAGAGAGGACTCAAATAAATAAAATTAGAAACAAAATTGGAAAAATAACAACTGACACAACAGAAATACAAAATATTGTAAGAAAATACTATGAAGAACTGTATGCCAAAAAACTAGACAACCTAGATGAAATGGACAAATTCCTTAAAACATATAATCTTCCAAAAATTAATCTGGAAGAATCAGAAAACCTAAACAGACCAATTACAACAAATGAGAATGAAACAATTATCAAAAAACTCCCAAAAAAGAAAAGTCCTGGGCCTGATGGCTTTACAAGTGAATTCTACCAAATATCCAAAGAAGAACTAACTCCTATTCTTCTCAAGCTATTTCAAAAAATTCAGGAGGAAGGAAAACTTCCATGCTCCTTTTATGAGGCAAGCATAATTCTGATTCCAAAACCAGGCCAAGACAACAAAAAGAAAGAAAATTATAGGCCAATATCCCTGATGAGTTTAGATGCTAAAATACTCAACAAAATATTAGCAAACTGAATCCAGCAATATATGAAAGAAATCATACACCATGATCAAGTGGGATTTATTCTTGGGAGGCAAGGCTGGTACAATATTCGCAAATCAATCAATGTGATTTATCACATAAACAAAAGGAAGGAGAAAAACCACATGATAATTTCAATAGATGCAGAAAAAGCATTTGATAAAATCCAGCACCCATTCATGATCAAAACTGTCAGCAAAGTGGGAATACAGGGAATATACCTCAACATGATAAAGAACATCTATGACAAACCCACAGCCAACATCATACTCAATGGACAAAAATTAAAAGCAATTCCCTTAAGATCAGGAACAAGGCAGGGGTGCCCCTTTTAACACTCTTATTCAACATAGTTCTGGAAGTCCTAGCTACAGCAATCAGACTAGAAGAAGAAATAAAAGGCATTGAAATTGGAAAAGATGAAATAAAACTATCATTATTTGCAGATGATATGATATTGTATATAGAAAACCCTAAAGTCTCAGTCAAAGAACTTCTGGACTTGATAAATAAATTCAGCAAGGTGGCAGGATATAACATTAATACTCAGAAATAAGAGGCATTTTTATATACCAACAATGAATTGTCAGAAAGGGAAATTAAGAAAACACTTTCCCTTCATTCTTGCAACCAAAATAATAAAGTACCTAGAGTAAATTTAACCAAAGATTTAAAGACTTGTACTCAGAAAATTATAAAACATTGATAAAAGAAATCAGGGAATATACAAACAAGTGGAAGCATATACCGCGCTCATGGTTAGGAAGAATAAACATCATTAAAATGTCTATATTACCCAAAGCAATTTATAAATTCAATGCAATACTGATTAAAATACCAATGACTTACTTCAAAGATATAGAACACATATTCCAAAAATTTATGTAGAACCAAAAGAGAACACGAATAGCCTCAGCAGTCTTGAAAAGGAAGAATAAAGTGGGAGGTATCACACTTCCGGGTATCAAATTATATTATAAGGCCATTGTACTCAAAACAGCCTGGTACTGGCATAAGAATAGGCATATAGATCAATGGAACAGAACTGAGAACCCAGAAATAAACCCACACTTTTATAGACAACCATATTTGACAAAGGAGGTAAGAGCATACATTGGAGTAAAGACAACCTCTTCAACAAATGGTGTTGGGAAAATTGGACAGCTACTTGCAAAAAAATGAAACTAGACCACCAACTTACACCGTTCACAAAAATAAACTCAAAATGGATAAGAGACTTAAATGTAAGCCGTAAAACTATAAGCGTCTTAGAAGAAAACATAGGCAGTAAGCTCTATGACATCTGTTGCAGCAATATATTTGCTGATTTTTCTCCACAGGCAAGTGAAATAAAAGACAAGATAAAGAAATGGGACTATATCAAACTAAAAAGCTTCTGCACAGCAAAAGACAATAAGAACAGAATATAAAGACAAACTATACAATAGGAGAATATATTTGACAATGCATCTAATAATGGGTTAATAACCAAAATTTATAAAGAACTTGTAAAACTTAATACCAGGAAGACAAACAATCCAATCAAAAAATGGGCAAAATAAATTAATAGACACTTCTCCAAAGAGGACATACAGATGGCCAATAGGTATATGAAAAAATGCTCAACATCACTAATCATTAGAGAAATGCAAATTAAACCACAAGATATCACCTCACACCAATCAGAATGGCGCTCATCAACAAAACAACACAGAATAAATGCTGGCGAGGATGTGGAGAAAAGGGTACCCTCCTGCACTGCTGGTGGGCATGCAGACTGGTGTAGCCACTGTGGAAAACAGTATGGAGATTCTTCAAGAAATTAAAAATCGAACTGCCTTTTGACCCAGCTGTACCACTGTTAGGAATATATCCCAAGAACACCATAGCACTGTTTGAAAAGAAGAAATGCACCCCCATGTTTATGGCAGCATTGTTCATAATAGCAAAGATCTGGAAACAGCCCAAATGTCCATCAGTGGACGAGTGGATTAAAAAGCTTTGGTACAGGCCCTGGCCAATTGCCTCAGTGGTAGAGCGTCAGCCTGGTGTGCAGGAATCCCGGGTTCAATTCCAGCCAGGGCACACAGGAGAAGCGCCCATCTGCTTCTCCACCCCTCCCCCTCTCTTTCCTCTCTGTCTCTCTCTTCCCCTCCCGCAGCCAAGGCTCCATTGGAGAAAAGTTGGCCCGGGCACTGAGGATGGCTCTATGGCCTCTGCCTCACACCCTAGAGTGGCTCTGGTTGCAACAGAGTGACGCCCCGGATGGGCAGAGCATCACCCCCTGGTGGGCGTGCTGGGTGGATCCCAGTTGGGTGCATGCGGGAGTCTGTCTGACTGCCATCCCATTTCTGGCTTCAAAAAAATACCAAAAAAAAAAAAAAAAAAAAAAAAAAAGTTTTTGTACATATATACATACAATGGAATACTACTCAGCCATAAGAAATGATGCCATCGGATCATTTACAACAACATGGATGGACCTTGATAACATTATACTGAGTGAAATAAGTAAATCAGAAAAAACTAAGAACTATATGATTCCATACATAGGTAGGACATATAAATGAGACTCAGAGACATGGACAAGAGTGTAGGGGTTACAAGGTTTGGGGAGGGGAGGGGCACAAAGAAAACCAGTTAGAAGGTGACAGAAGACAATTGGACTTTGGGTGCTGGGAATGCAGCATAATCAAATGTCAAAATAACCTAGAGATGTTTTCTCTGAACATATGTACCCTGATTTATCAATGTCACCCCATTAAATTAATCAAAACAAACAAACAAACAAACAAAACAAAACAAAAAAACTGTTCAATGTTGTTTTTAAAATTCTTTTCATCTTTCTGCTACAATAGTTGTATTATGGATTAAATCAATCCTTCTAAAATAATTGAAAATCATAACTTTAGAGATTTAAATATAAAAACATATTCTAACCTCTTAACTTTTATAATTAGGAGTAAAAAAAATGTTGTCAACTAATGCATATGTTTATCTCACTTTAAAAGTTTGCTTTCTTGATATTTGCATATTTTATTTCGATGGAAAACACCAGTGAAGAAATGAAAAAAATCCTCTGTGTGAGCTAAGAAAGATTCTTGTTAGAGGAATGACTCAGGATTGTTCTCGTAGGTAAAAGGTTTCATAATACATGTCAGTGAATTTTATATACTATTCAATAATAACTTGATTATCAAAATAGTAGGAAAGATGCCCAAAGAATAGTTAAAATTAAAATGTCTGGATGACTATAAAAAAATCTACAGGCCTGACCTGTGGTGGCGCAGTGGATAAAACGTCGACCTGGAAATGCTGAGGTCACCGGTTCGAAACCCTGGGCTTGCCTGGTCAAGGCACGTATGGGAGTTGATGCTTCCTGCTCCTCCCCCCTCTTCTCTCTCCTCTCTCTCTCTTCCCCTCTCTCTCTCCTTTCTAAAATGAATTAAAAAAAATCTACAAATTATATATATATCTCTATGGGCAAATATGCTGTTATTTAAAAAAAAAGAAAATACTGTTTATGCTCTACAGAAACAAATTGATTTGGTTTGAAATTAGAAAAGAAATAGAAATGTAATGCTGACCACAATTTTGAATTCACAGCCTTTAAAGTTATCAATGACAAAATTATATTACTGTAATAATTTGTCTTTGGTAGCCATGCCCAGTCAATCCCTGCATTTGTTTTAAATTAGAAGCTGTGAGGACTCACACAGGGAAAGCAATTAGCAACTACCAGCTGTTTGATTCACTCTCTGGAAAATAGAAACAATTTATATTATGTAAACTCAATCACAGAGTAGTTTCTTAATAAGTTCACAGTGGGCAAAGAAAAAAAAACCATAATGGAATCAATAAATATATGAATAAAAATCCTGAAGATTTCAATTTAATGAAGCAGAGCTCTGAAACCCTTAGAAAGTAGACCACAGTATATATGTTCTTTTACTACTTTTCTTAGGAAAGCATACCAATAAAAGAAAAAAGAATACAAATATTCAATTCTTACAGAACAACAACAAAAACCCCTGTGATATGAACCTGGTTAAAAAATTTAGGTTAGCTTATCAAATAAAGAATTTAATTTAACTCAACTGATTTGTACTCTTCCACTAATTTAAAAGTAGTATACTATTAGTTGTAGATATTTAGTTTTTAGTCATTTTTGCTCATTTGGAATACACAACTGAATTATGTATGATGATAATTTTCCTAATAGTTAAATAAGTTACACATTTTTGCAAATAGGATGTTTAATAAATCATAAAATAAATTTTTGCCTAAAATTTCCTTGCAGAGCATCTAAGATATTTTAAAACTGTCATTTCCACAAAATTTTTATGAATATGTTTTATATAAGTGTCACTAAATTTTTACAAAATGTATATATACACTCATGTCACCACTACCCAGATAAAGAAATAGATTAACAGCATCACAAAAATCACACTATTTATTCCTCTTGTAACTACATCCTTCTTTGCCAAAAGAAACTACTATTTATATTTCAACTATGACAGAAAAATTTTGCCTATGTTTATATGTATTTAAATGGAAGTACTTTATGTCTAGCCTTTGGCTTCATATTATGTTAATGAGATTCAGCTATATTGTTATTGTCTGTAGCAATAAAGTTGTTCTTGCTGCTTGTCTAGTGTTAAATATGCAACATACAACTTTCCATTTGCCCTTCCCTTCAGCCCCTGACAACTTCCATTCTATTTTCTGCTTTCATAAGTTTGATGAAATCAGATAGGTCTTATAAATAAAACTGTGCAGTATTTGTCCTTCTCTGATTGCCTTATTTCACTGGGCATAATGTCCTCAAGATTTATCCATGTTATGGCATATCATAGTATATTTTGTTATTTTTTATGGGTAAATAATATTTCATTGTATGTACATGCCATTCTTTATCCATTGATGAACATTTAGGTTGTTCGTTTTTTTGGTGACAGAGACAGAGAGAGTCGGAGAGAGGGACAGAAAGAGACAGCCAGACAAGAAAGGAAAGAGATTAGAAACATCAATTCTTCATTGCGACACCTTAGTTATTCATTGATTGCTTTCTCATATGTGCCTTGACTGTGGGCCTGCAGCAGACCGAGTCTTGCTCAAGCCAGTGACCTTGGGTTCAAGCTGGTGGGCTTTGTTCATTTCAGATGAGCCGGCGTTCAAGCTGGCGACCTCGGGGTCTCGAACCTGGGTCTTCTGCATCCCAGTCCAACGCTCTATCCACTGCGCCACTGCCTGGTCAGGCTCCAGTGTTAGAATTGAGCAGAGATCTTTTATTCACCTGGAGGCAATGAACCCTGGTCTACCACTGTCTAATCTGGCCTACAAATAATTCATAGAGGCAGCCATCATGAGGTTCTTAAAAGTATCATATATCTGAGTTTCCTTACAAGTGCTGCCATCATCATTGTATCCGGTTTTCTTGCCACTGAACTTCTTAGAGAGTAGATCATGCCTCTAACTCTAATCTTTCTTTTTTTTTTAGAGGCCGTTACTAGCCCGGGAGAAACTAAATGGTAGGATGGTAGAGATGGACACTTATTTCCTATTTCTGGTACCATATGTAGGCTATGATTTGTATTTCCTCCCTACATAATAATGTTCTATTTGAGATCTAGGAGCTGAACATGCTCAGTGCCCCAGTCCTCTAAAGCTTGCTGCTTCTTAAAAAGGAGTGGAAATAAGTATAAAATTGCAAAATGGACTCAGGCAATCTTATCCCTCTGAAGCCTTCAACCTTTCTACACTTTATCAAATAATAAAGGTTCCACTGTGCAGTCAACACAAATTCTCACTGACATTGAATCTTCTTGTTCTCATTGTCTACAAAAAGCCTGTTACAACCAGGACGCTGGGAAATCCCTATGGCTGGCTGTCCTTCATTTTCCCTCATAGACATAGTCCATGAAAGCCCTATATATAGAAATGAGAATAAGTCATTCATAACACTAATGAACATTATATAAAAATGCTGGTAAGTGTATTATTCATTTCCCAGCTTTCCTTCAGCTCCTTGGGCTCTGACATGATCTGAATATCTCCCGAAATCTGCATCTTATCTGTTAACAATAAAATTGTACTACAGTTGCAATCGCAATGTACTTCTGGGAGAAAATGACAAAGTGATACTAATTTAAATCTAGAATAAAAAAATTATAAAACTTGCAAATAAAATAATGAGAAAAAGAAAAATTTTAGGTGTGGCCTTGTCAATTAGAAACTACAATTAAAAATCCAGAAAAGACACATATAAGCAAACTAAACAAAATCCAGATAATTTGAAAATATGAATTTAAAGTATACATAACATATTTTACAATAGGCAAATGCATTTAATACATATTTTAAATATTGAAAAGGAAATACATAATTCCACAATCATGGAGATGTCAAACCCCTCTCAGTTGTTGATAGAACAATAGACCAAAAAAAAAAAAATCTTTTACGATCTAAAAAATCTAAGCAATACATAAGCAAATATATTTGACATTTAAAGAACACTATAAAAGAACAGTAGAATACATATTACTTTCAAGTTCACATGGATTATTTATTAAGATCAATCATCTTGTGTCATAAAGAATTCTTAACAAATGGAAAGCAATTGAAATAAAAAAAGTATATCCTTTGATCAGATGAATTTTAAAATAACTGAAATATCTCTAAATACTTGGAAATAAAACAATTTCTTTTTTATCTTCTGTGGGTCAACTAAAAAATTCCAAGGGATATTAGCAAATAATTTAAACAGAAAAAAATTAAAATACAAATATCAATATGTGTAGGATGCTTCTGTGATGGCCGGCATCCAGAGAGGAAGAGTGTAAACGCCTGGCCCCACTAATCAAACTCAGGAAAATGCTGAAACAATTTTCCTGCTTCAGTGCTCCTCATTGGGTAGGGCTGGCTATGGAGGATTTCACTGAAGGAGCATTGCAACTCAATTTCTCTTATGGCTTAATTTTGCTTTCCTCCTTCCCTACTCTTGACTTCCACAGGTGTCCTAAGAACACTCCCTAATAAGCCTCCTGCTTGTGAATTTCTTTCTCAGATTCTGCTTCCTGGGGAGCCCATCCTGGATAAATTGCCATTAACAAAATAAAGACTTAGAGCATTTCCAAATCAGTGTCTGAGAGGCAATCTCAGATCGATAGTTCACAAAACCTACTTTGTAAAGATACACCGCCTATAGTAAAGTAAGCTTTCCTGTTTCTTTGTAGAATAGTTTCATTACTGGATTTGACATAATTCATTTTCTGATGGAAGTGTAAGATGTAATTATTAGAGTTCCTTCCTTCAGAAGGTAAATTCTAGGATGTTGCAAATTGTTGAATATCTCTCTACCCCTTATACTAGTAAACAACAAAGACAAGCTGTCTCAGTGCCTTTTAACTACCATGTCGCTGACAACACTGTGATTAGTGAGAACTGAAAACGAGTAAGATTAATGATTTTAATAACACCCATGGCCCATCAGCATGCAATTAATTCGTCCTTTGTATGTTTTCTTTGTCTTTTCTATCTGAAGTCTTAACCATACAGACAGAAAAAAAACCATGACTAGCTTAAATTTCATTTAAATTATGGTTTTACTTAGATATTGATGGTTACCGTATTTAGTTGAACTGAGAATTGAAGTGTGTATTAGAAATGGAAAAGCTGCTTGGAAAAAAGGGTTATAATTTTTATTTCTGCTATCTTCTAACATTTTTACTGTATTATGCCAACTGAATGGCTTTACAAGTAAAACTAAACAGATAAAAGTGAATGGGAATATAGGGAGTATTGCTTAAACGGTCTTGTCAAAGATAAAATGATACACAGCATTATAAATATTTTTCATGTTCTGTAAATATGTGGTACTTAATCAAAAGCCATTTAAACCTTGGAAGGACCAGAAACATAAAATTGAATGAGACTATTTCAATTTTATCCATTTTCTGAATGTTTGATGTATTATATTTTTTACATATGAATTTTTAACTTTTAAGTTCACATATATGGATTAGCTTTTAAATGTGTCATAAAAAATGTGCCACCAGCACACATGGAAAAAGGTTTTAATAGTATTTAGTTTTCTGTCCTGGTTCCTACGATTTATGCTGAAAGCTACCTGGTAAATCACTTCTCTTTTAAAATATCTTAAAGAAGTGGAAATTCTCTACAATTTACTGATTGAAATTATGTCTCTTAAGCATATATAAGTAACAATTTTAGAAAATGTACATTGTTATACAATGCACAGGAATATTGGGTCATTAAAGCCTTAGGTTCAAGGTCCTATTTGTTAAATTCTTGAAGGTTTAATGAAATATGTCCTCTCAAAATCAGAAGGGTAAACTCAAAAACTACTGAGAGTTTCTTGTGACAAAATGGCCTTATCTGAAGATTGCTACTTTAGATAATCAGGATGTGATATTTCTATTTAATTTTATTTTTATAATGGATAAAGTTTTGGGACATAAGACCGGAAAAGGTGTGTAATATTGTAACTGCTACCAGACCAACGTTATTAAAATAACTAATTCTGCCCTGGCCAGTTGGCTCAGCGGTAGAGCGTCGGCCTAGCGTGCGGAGGACCCGGGTTCGATTCCCGGCCAGGGCACACAGGAGAAGCGCCCATTTGCTTCTCCACCCCTCCACCGCGCTTTCCTCTCTGTCTCTCTCTTCCCCTCCCACAGCCAAGGCTCCATTGGAGCAAAGATGGCCCGGGCACTGGGGATGGCTCTGTGGCCTCTGCCTCAGGCGCTAGAGTGGCTCTGGTCGCAACATGGCGATGCCCAGGATGGGCAGAGCATCGCCCCCTGGTGGGCAGAGCGTTGCCCCCTGGTGGGCGTGCCGGGTGGATCCCGGTCGGGCGCATGCGGGAGTCTGTCTGACTGTCTCTCCCCGTTTCCAGCTTCAGAAAAATGAAAAAAACAAAACAAAACAAAACAAAACAAAACAAAAAAACTAATTCTGAAACAATATGTTGATGGAATTCAGGCATGGATGGCTGAGAAAATGGAAATATCCTATTTAATATGCTTAAACGTTTTATTTTAAAACAAATGCTATTTATTTTTTAGGGCAATGACAAGCTGCTATATTACCCTTAGCTCAGTTTTATATTCTGGCAGCCAATTTATTTTCAAATGCATCTTCCTTTAAGGCAAGAAACTGAGGAAAACAAAAATGCTTCCAGGATAGCATTTCTCAACATATGATTTCTATAGAACACCTGTATCCTGTATCAATTCTTCTGTGTACTTGGCTAAACTTGCAGATTATTCGCTATACATAGTACTTCAGACTGCTGAACAAGAAGCTCTGGGGTTGTGGCTTGGAAAAGTGCATTTCCCAAGGATTACTCTGTTAAAATTACTTACCCCAGATATGTGTTAAAAAAAAAAAAGCCTGGTGTAAGTAACAGTGGGTGTAGAGGAAGAGTTATTGGTCCTCATCTAGGCTGTGGTTTCTAAACACCAAGTTGTGCTCTCCAAAAGTACTGGGAACTGTGGATAGGCTGAGAGCATTGGGTATGAAATCAGTATGCCCAAGTACTCACCACTGGTGCCACTTTAGAGTGCAGGTGATCATGCCCTTCCCAATCTTAACCGGTAAGGAGAAACAACACCTGGAAATGTATAAATGAATGCTTTTTAATCCTGTCTGTAACCATCCGAAATTTCCAATTTAGCAGGTAGATGGTCGATGCTCAATGTGTCTCACACTAAATGAACTGAATTCATTCTAACCTCTGCTGGCCACTGACACACTTTACGAGATACTTATTCATGTCTCTGAACTTCATTTTCCTCATGATATTGATAATAACTGTCTTCAGGAGTTTTTCAAAGGTTAAATGTGCCAATTATGTAGACTCTCTCTGGAAATGAAAATCCCCAATAATTGTAAGAATGCAAAATTAGGACTGTGTATATATGTAACTTATTTTATAGGTTCAGATATTAATATTTAAAGAATAAAAAGTTGTGCCAATTTTCTCACTGACATAGTTTTAATCAATAAACTAGGTAACCTTGATTGGAGAAATATTTTATAGAAATTAATCACTTTTATAAAACTAGCCTGTGAATACTAAATATTTTAACTTTCCTTTTTTAAAGAGATAAGCCCCTAAGCAGTGAAATAGTCAGGTAACCTTGTACATTTTGGATCCTGCTTACCTCTCCAGATTTAACTACATTTGGTTAAATGCACTCAAATACTGTCAAATTCTAATCTCTTCACTGAGCTCAAAATTTATAGATATAATTTACTACTTGAATTCTCATTAGGGTATATTAAATAAATCCCAAGCTTTGATGCAAATACATATATAAACATTTATATTAAAATAAATTAATAACTGAGAGTATTTTTAATTTCTAGTGTTCCTCTCTTATATACAAATGCCTCTTCTCCCATTCTTTCTATTTGCTGAGTAGTATTCTATTGCATGTATCTTAGAGGTTGTTTTCCATTTGCCAGAGGAAGGACATTGATTTGTTTCTTGTTTTTAGTAATTATGGGAGAAAATACTAAGAATCTGCAGACATTTTTTTGTGTGTGAAATTAGTTATCCTTTCTTAAAGAAAATAAAAAAAATGTGCTGAAACTCTCATCTGGGGCATTGGGAAGTGTTTATTAATAGCACTGATTGCACTGTCTGAATTTTGAACATGTGCATTTGTTAAAATTTTAATTAAAAAAGAACTTTATAAGTGGCCAATAACTCATGACAATACATGGTCTTTGAAGTCTCCATCTTGCTCTCTAATCTTTTCACATTTCTTCTGTCCTTCTCACATCTCATCCTTCTTTTAGTTCTGCAAAAGTTGAAAAGATCCTCATACCAGTTCTTCACTCTGTTGGGAAATATATTCTCTGCACCTGCTTCTTCCTTTTGTCCTGGCTCATTCTTGCACACCGTTTACATCTTAGCTTAGATATTACTACTTGTAAGTAACTTCTCTTTCTTGACTGGTCAGGCCAGGCTAAGGTCATTAGTCATATGCTCTCATTGCCATTGTGGTGTTTGCTTTGCAGCTGTGATGACTTATATAAAATACTTTGTTATAAGTGGGAAAACCCAAGTCAAAAAGAAAGAAAGAGAGAATTTAATGTCCCCTGTAATATAAAAGTCCAAGTTTTGGACCTGATTTAGATATGGCCGCATTCAGAAACAAGTTTCCAGTATGACTGTACCTTCTGATTTGTTGCCTTCATTCCAAGATCTCACAAAGTAGTCTTTAGGATTTCTAGGTTCCCATCATCTCAAGTTCAAATCTAGTGGTAATAGAGCCTGCCTTTCTTCATACACAGTAAAAATCTCATTGTGATTCATTGACTGCAATCCATTTCACATGCTCACCTCAAAATTAAGCAGTGGTATCAAGGAGGCATAATGCTGTTAGAAGACCCATCGAAAGTAACAGTTAAGACATATGCTAGCAAGAGCTGGAGAATTTCATGCAAAGTAGAAAAATGGACAGAAATATTGTTTGATTTGGGCTCGTCGGTGCTTCTACAGCTGTTCCAGGAACAGTAATAAGAAGCTTAAAATCAAAATATTAATTAGAAAATCCACTCACTAAGTAAGGGAGAAAATTCTTCAGTAATTGTGGCAGTAAAATGACAAGAAAAAACAACAACACAAAAACTATAAAAACAGGAAGGCTTTATATCCTAAGATGTCTTTTTGAAAAATGGCTCAGCAATAATAAATTAGGAGAGGCATGCTGAAACCCTAGAACAAGGCTCTTATATACCTGAAGTTTGGAACGCTTAGATAAAAACCTTTTATTGAAAAATAAAAGCAGAATTTACCTTACATAATATATTAAATCTAGTTTAACTTTATAAACTCTTAATGCACTTTAGTTATTTGTCCCCTTGTAGGCAACAAATAGAAAACTCAATATTTCCAGAAAATAATGAAGAAGTCCAATAATTAAATATTTGAAAAAGCAGTTTATAGACATCTACAACTAATTGCAGGCTTGAGAAGGACAAGGAGATTCTTAGAAAAACTTCTCTAGTTAAACCTTTATGTACCTTCTTAAATTCAAACTTGGAGACTGGAGTTAATGTTTTACAGAAATTCCATGATAACTATAATAGAAAATATTAAGTGAAAGCTCAAAAACACATTGTTATAAAGCTTTAAGTATTTGTCTCCTATTAGTATCACCTTATAGATTAATCAAAGACAGTTTTGTGACAGCTAATCATTTAAACATTGCTTGTAGGAACTGCATGAGAACAAGTGGTCTGAAGAAACATACTTGTGTTTCACCTAATAAGACATATTAAGAAGTTGGCATTCTGTGCGATTGTGGGGTGGCTATTTGGAGAAAGATGCTATCCCTTCTTGTGGGGGTTGTGGGGAGGAGAACACATTGTTGTGTGTGATGCCTGGCTGCAGGTCACAATGGACAGCAAGAGCTTAAAGGTGGCCGGGGTGGGGCTGCGCTTCAGACCCATGTGGAGGCTGCGGAGTGGACGTGCAGCGGTCTTGATGAAAGACTGCCGAGTCGCCATGCCATACAACGCTATGGCTGGGCAGCGCCCAGAGCAGCGATGTGCTGCACGTGTTCCATAGCTCCACCGGAAAGCTGCAGCAGCAGCTGTACAAGGCCAAGTTTGCCATATTCAAGGACATTCCCATGTTTGAGACTTCATCCAGATTAGCAAAAGAGGAGACATGATCGATGTGCATCTGTGCAAATGGTTACTGTGGACACTGAATATACCAGTCCAAGCTCACAATACCTGCTATCTGCTGGCACAATCGGCTGTCAGCTGTGCAGTCAGCACCAGACATGGCTGGACACATCTAGGGAAGTGGATTCAAGTCAGTCTGAGAGCTTGGAGCTGACCAGGCTACTTCCACTGAAGTTTGTAAAGTTACCTATCTACAGTCATGAGAAAAAAACAGCTCCACTTGGTGTTGAGATTTACAAGTTCTTTATAAATTTTGGTTATTAACCCCTTATCAGACGTATTGTCAAATATGTTCTCCCATTGTGTAGATTGTCTTTTTATTCTGTTCTTATTGTATTTAGCTGTGCAAAGCCTTTTAGTTTGATATAGTCCCACTTGTTAATCCTGTCTTTTATTTCACTTCCTCGTGGAGATAAATCAGCAAATATATTGCTCCGAGAGATGTCGGAGAGCTTACTGCTTATGTTTTCTTTTAAGATGTTTATGGTTTCACAGCCTACATTTAAGTCTTTTATCCATTTTGAGTTTATTTTTGTGAGTGGTGTAAGCTGGTGATCTAGTTTCATTTTTTTGTAGGTAGCTGTCCAATTTTCCCAACACTATTTGTTAAAAAGGCTGTCTTTACTCCATTGTATTTCCTTACCTCCTTTATCAAATATCAGTTGTCCATAGAGCTGTGGGTTTATTTCTGGGTTCTCTGTTCTGTTCCATTGATCTATATGCCTGTTCTTATACCAGTACCAGGCTGTTTTGAGTACAATGGCCTTGTAGTATAACTTGATATCAGGAAGTTTGATACCTCTCACTTTATTCTTCTTTTTTAAGATTGCTGAGGCTATTCGTGTTCTTTTTTGGTTCCATATAAATTTTTGGAATATGTGATCTATATCTTTGAAGTATGTCATTGGTATTTTAATTGGTATTGCAAATAGTCCAATCAAAAAATGGGAAAAAGAAGTGAATAGACACTTCTCCAAAGAGGACATACAGATGGCCAATAGGTATATGAAAAAATGTTCAACATCACTAATCATTAGAGAAATGCAAATAAAAACCACAATGAGATATCACCTCACACCAGTCAGAATGGCGCTCATCAACAAAACAACACAGAATAAGTGCTGGCGAGGATGTGGAGAAAAGGGAACTCTCCTGCACTGCTGGTGGGAATGCAGACTGGTGCAGCCACTGTGGAAAACAATATGGAGATTCCTCAGAAAATTGAAAATCGAACTGCCTTTTTACCCAGCTATCCCACTTTTAGGAATATATCCCAAGAACACCATAGAACGGCTCCAAAAGGAGAAATGCACCCCCATGTTTGTGGCAGCATTGTTCACAATAGCGAAGATCTGGAAACAGCCCAAGTGTCCATCAGAGGACGAGTGGATTAAAAAGCTTTGGTATATATATACTATGGAATACTACTCAGCCATAAGAAATGATGACATCGGATCATTTACAATAACATGGATGGACCTTGATAACATTATACGGAGTGAAATAAATAAATCAGAAAAAACTAAGAACTATATGAATTCATACATAGATGGGACATAAATATGAGGTTTAGAGAGATGAACAAGAGTGTGATGGCAATGGGGGTGGGGGGTGGGGGGAGGGGTGATGGGGCGAGGAAGGAGAGAGGGGGTGGGGGAGGGGACAAAGAAAACCAGATAGAAGGTGACAGAAGACAATTTGACTTTGGGTGAGGGGTATACAGTACAATCAAATGTCAAAATAATCTGGAGATGTTTTATCTCAACATATGTACCCTGATTTATCAATGTCACTGCATTAAATTTAATAAAACAAACAAACAAACAAACAAACAAAAAAACCAGCTCCACTTGAAGCTTGCCACTGGTCACTCTTTTTCCCAACAATTATGCACCCCTTCAGATGCAAAAGATGTGTTTTCACCCTGGGAAAAACCTAGCATTCCTGCTGAGACCGCCAGTGGCAGCTGACAGTGCTACCCATGCCCTCCCAGCTCCTGGTGCAATGGTCAAACCTGTGTTAAAGATAGTGGGCAGCAAGAGAACTCTTTAGTAAACTTTTGCAGAGACTGGGGAAGAATGAGGCGTAGCAAGTGCTTTGAGAGCGTCACTGACATCTCTCAGGTAGTTCTCCTAGGCTCGCTGGGGAAACCCTGCACGTGGAAGGGCTCCTGCCAGCTGAGCCACTGTGTGGAAGCCTTGCCACACTAGAGAGGTCCTGAGTGCTTCTGAATATCTGAAGTCTCTTAGGTGTCAGCTTCTCTAACCTGTACCCGATGTCGTAATGCTGTCAGCAGCATCCTGGCTGTTCAGTGTGCTCTGGAACATGGATATGCTACTGTGGACTCAGGCAGTCTGATCTGTGGTGGGACATCTTTAAGTGAGAAAGCCCTTCCTTTATGTGAGCCATGCACTGACTTTTGTATGAATCTGTGGCATGGCAGCATGCTCGGCACACAGGCGTGCAATTTGTTAGTAGCATTCAGAATGTGAAACACACATGGCTTTTGACCAGAATCTCCCTTGAGGAATCTGTTTTGTAGAAATGCTAAGTGTGTGAAATAAAAGTGTGAGGGTGCTCATTACTGAATCACACTAGTGCTGGCCTTGGCACTGGAACTCTCCAAGCAAAGCTGCAGTGACCCTTGCGGGTGCGGCATGGGGATTCTTGTATCCACTGGAAGACTGGACTTGGTGACTTCAAAGGTTCTTCTAATGCTAAAGTCTTGAGGACAGGTGACAGCTCTTTCTAGTCTCACTTATTTTCTTCTCTACTGCTCTGTTTCTCATCTTGACACAGGCCATGGAGATCAATGGAGGAGACCAAGACCAATGGAGGAGACCAGCGTCAGATTGCTTCCCATGATTGCCTAGGTGTCTGGGTCACCTCTCTTGTTTATGCTGGTGGGGAAGTAGTCCAGGAACAAGCTTCACACAAATACTCTGTGCTTAGAGACACACTGTCTCTCCTAACCCTGTTCAGGAAGGGCCATACCAGGGGCAATACCAGGGGTAGCCACAGTAACACGCACAGGCAGTGTGAGCGTGGTTACAGGAGAGGACATGACCAGCATACCTGTTGCAGAGACCTTGGAAGGTCCAGGAACTGGACACTTCATCTCAGCCTAGTGAGTAAAGACAATATGACTGAACAGAATGGAAATCAGAATGTCTCCCAACACTGCTGAAGCCCTTAGGAAAAGAAAGGATGAGGAGAAAACTCTCATCAAAATACCTTCCCATTCTGGTGATGGGAAGACAAGTCAAACCTAAGATCCCAAGGAACCACTTAAGAAGATCAAAAGAAGAAGGGCAAGAACAGCCCAGGGGCCAAGGACATGGCTTCTATCCCCAAGAATATAGCAATCTCAGCATCGCATAAAACGGGGCTAGATTATCTCAAAAATCGAGGAGGAGCTGATCTTGAACTAGTTTATGAGGGAAGAGCTCCATAATCTGTTCCTTTGTCCCTCCGCCCATCTGCAGCTCTGAGTCTAGGAGGGAACACCCTAGTCATTCATGGAACTTGTGGATATTGAATAGAATGGATCTCCAATGCTATGGTCTCCCCATACCTTTCAAGATGAGGAAACTTAACTTTTCAGAAGTGGGTCAATTCTTTCACTTTTTGAAAAAAATGCCTTCCATTATCTCTTAAAAAATAAAGTAAAGAATTTATAAATTGGTCTGATATGGCCTCAAAGAAATTCCTGTCTGGCTTCCTTTTCCCTTTCTAAGTTAGAGTGGGCATGTGATTCCTAGTGTATGCTTGGATTATTTGGACAAAGAAATCAAGATGCCTGTAGAGTTTGGTGTGTTTGGAAATATCATTATGCATCAAATTGCCAATATGCTGAGCTTGCCAATGTGTGAGAAGTGACTATGTCTGAAGTATTATATAGAGTGTCTCTAATAATTTGTTTTCAGAGATTTCAGTCTGTTTGCAGTGGTCCAGTACTCACTTTTTTTCAAAATGTTGTTTGTCTGTCTCGGTTATTAGTGTGTATAGAGTAGTTCATTTGTTTGGGTCCATTGCTGTTGGCCATACTATTGGATTTACCACCACTTTCCCCACATTCTAAAAAGTTTCAATTATGGCCTGTTCTTCTAGCTCAGGTGTCGGGAAACTTTTTGGCTGAGAGAGCCATGAACGCCACATATTTTAAAATGTGATTCCATGACAGCCATACAATGACCCATGTACGTTATGCATTATCCAATAAAAATTTGGTGTTGTCCTGGAGGACAGCTGTGATTGGCTCCAGCCACCCGCAGCTATGAACATGAGTGGTAGAAAATAAATGGATTGTAATACATGAGAATGTTTTATATTTTTAACGTTATTATTTTTTTTATTAAAGATTTGTCTGTGAGCCAGATGCAGCCATCAAAAGAGCTACATCTGTCTTGTGAGCCATAGGTTCCCGACCCCTGTTTTAGCTGGTAATGTGACCAAGGCAAACGCGGTGGGGCTTGCTGGGATGCAGTTTCTCAGTGCTCCAGTGTGATGCCGGGCACAGATGTTCAGGCCATCAGAAGCATCTCAGCCACTTGAGATGGGGAGTCCATCACTATGTGTCCTGACTGAACCCTACTTGCCACAGTTCTGAATTGCACACTCAGTATTCCCATAAGGGAAGGCAGCTGTTAATTCTGTTTTTGGGAATCTCACATTCCAGACTCTTATCCGCTCATTGTATGCATGTCTATCCAAGATAGATGGCTTCTCAACAATGTCATTCCAATAGCTCCCTCCTGGCTTTGGATCTACACCTAGTGAAGGTTGTAAAAGGCTGAAAAACAGGCTTATCCAGAGGGAGTATAGACACCAGCATTAGCTAATTTGGGCTTCACCCCAGGCTTTCCCATTCAAGAGCTGTCTGACCTTGAAAGCAACCTTTATCTCTCTGAACTTTAGAGAAAATAATAATAATAATTCCTACCCAACAGAGTGCTGTAAAGATTTAGTTTCAAGTTCATTTCAATTAGTCACAATGCACAGTTCCTGAAATACAGTAAAAATAAGAATTATAGCTATTACCTTAGTCATATTTCTCTAAGTTTCAGTTGACTGTGATTTTTTACGTAATTGATAGAAACTTTAAATTGCCATTGATTGCTAGACCATTGCTGTAGTCAGAGTTCTAAGATAACTCCCTCTCAAGATTCCTGCCTCTAGAATAAACATGCCTTAAATATTTTATAATAATACACAATATTTTACATAATTCTATATGATAAATTATTATATAATAATGTTATATAATTGTTTCAGTCTGGATAAACATGCCTTGAACAATACTGTCCCTGGTATGTAAGTTGCATTTATAAATATGATGACATTTTACTTTTATAATTTTGTAACCGTATACAGCAAAGGAGATTTTGCAGATGTAATTAAGCTCCCTGATCAGCTGACTGATTTAAACAGAGGGAAGACTATCCTAGATAGGCATGAGAACCAACTAACCAGGTGAATTCTTTTAAAATGACTTTCAGAGGTCAAAGCGATTAGAAGTCAGAGAGACATTCTGCTGTTCTGAAAGGAATCAAACTGTTCTGCTTTGGAGAAGGCCACATGGCAAGGATAGGCAGGCAGCCACTAGATGCTGAATGCCTCAGTCCAATCAATGCACAGAACTAAATTTTGCCCCAAAATAGTATGCTTAAAATAAACTCTGAGCCTTAAATGAGATTGCAACCCTGGTTGACACCCTAATGTCAGTCTGATGAGACTCAGTAGAGGATCCTGCTAATCTGACCCATGAAAACTGTGGTGTTTATGACAAGCATTGTTTTAAGCCACTAAGTCTGTGGTAATCTGTTATGCTATGACAGAAAACTAATATAAGAGATGAATATATGAAAGCCATGCTGAGCTAAATTTGATCTATATGTATAGATAAAACTATTTGAATATAAATTATATCCAAATGCATTGATTTTAATTGAAGAAAAAGTATAAAAAGAACAACTGTCTCATCTATAAGAAGAAAGGCCCAATATTGATTGTATTTCCTGAAATAATGATTAAGATTCAGTTATCTACTGCAATATTTGTAAGTTGTTCTTTCAAAAAAGAACAATGTCAGCAGTAAGAGGTAGTTCCCATAATTATCTAGGGTCAAATATATGTTAAGAACTGATTTGCAGCTGCTATAAAGAAGGGAATTTACAAAGCATTCAAGTATTTAGCTACTTTACTCCTGCGTTATTGTTTAGGATATCATGGGGAAAGGATAGAAAATGGGAGTATTTTCATTCTGTTGATGGTCCTCCTCTTATATGGAAGAGAGAAGTCATCAGTGTATCTGTTCTTACAGTTAAATCTTAAAGGCTTTACCAAAAATCGAAGAGCAATAAAAGCAGATGGTAGTTTTACTTGAGAAATGTTTATCTTAGCTCTACTTCGCAAGTTGTGTAGACATATATGGACATAAAATAACCTACAGCAGGACTGAATTGTCTCATTTCATTTAAATTGTGGCAATCCTGGGGACAGCAATGATTGTACACAAGCAACATTATTATTTACAGCCATTTCTTTAATTTCCCATTCTGATCAAATTTTTATTTATATGTCAAAGAATTATAAATCACTAGGAAAAATTTGTGTCATCATTTTAGCACTGTAAAAGTTAGCATCCACCAGAGAGAAAACTTGAAAAAAAATAAGGCAGGGTGTAATAGCAGAAGGTGACTTGAAGAGTGGAGGGAAATGTTGATTTGAATCTCGCTTTTGGAAAAAGAAACATTCCAGGGTATAAGTAGATAAGTTTCCAAATATTCTTATTATCAGTGAATCTAGGACCACAGAGATATCATATCTAGTCAGCTTAGGGCAAATCTCAATGCTGGGAATAATTTTAAGAAAAGAAATAAAAGCTTATTTCTGAAAATACAGTTTGCACTTGCTTAAGACAAATTTCTAAATAAAATGACCACACCAATGCACAGTTCCAAAGAACGCAATGGTGCCTGCTACAGAGGAGTAAGGTCATAGATAAATTTAGGCTATCCCAATAAACACACAAATAATGAAGTATTAGAGTAGCAAAGTTTCTGGCCACAAACCCCTTATTAAAACAAACAAATAATAAATAAACAATTAACAAATGTATACCCAAAATTTAGTAAAAGAAGAATTAAAAATGGCCATGTAAGAATTATGCTCAGAATACATAAATATTTACAAAGTATAAGTCCCCAAAACAACTTACCAGTGGCCAGATTGTAATAGTAAAACTGAGATACTTACCCACCGTAGTTCTTATGCCTAGTTTCAAGTCTTTACCTCTAAAATAAAGCAAAAGTGCAGATAAGTCTAACTTGCCAAATTGTCAATGTGCTAAATTCATTTACTTTTATATAATACCAAGTGAAAAATGAAAAAATAAATTAAAAAAATATTTTGGATGTTAATGTGAAAAAATTTACCAGAAAGTGTTGGTAAAAATGTAATTCTTTTAGAAAGATAAATGTTTAAAAGTTGATTATGAAGTCTTTAAATAGACAATTTAATGAAACTTCTTGGGTTTTGCCATCTTGGCCTCTAACAAATGTCTCGGGGAGGAGTTCATACCTCCAAGGCCCCTAGATCCCTGGGCAGCCTGGTCATTATCATCTTCAATTTAAAACCATATAGTTGCAGCCTGACCAGGCAGTGGCACAGTGGATAGAGTGTTGGACTGGAATGCAGAGGACCCAGGTTCAAGACCCCGAGGTCGCCAGCATGAGCATGTGCTCATCTGGTTTGAGCAAAAGCTCACCAGCTTGGACCCAAGGTCGCTGGCTTGAGCAAGGGGTTACTCGGCCTGCTGAAGGCTCATGGTCAAGGCACATGTGAGAAAGCAATCAATGAACAACTAAGGTATCACAATGAAAAATTGATGATTGATACTTCTCATTTTGCTCTGTTCCTGTCTGTCTGTCCCTATCTATCCCTCTCTCTGACTCTCTGTCTCTGAAAAAAAAAATCACATATGGTTACAAAATTCTGAACAATGTAATGAAAGGAGAGGAACCAGAACATGTTTAATGCCAAAGACAATCAACAAATGCCCACTAAAAGTACTTAAATTTGAGTTCTTATTTAACTCAATTTGCTGCAAATCTAGAATATACTTTTTTTTTTTTGCCATGGTAAGATTGATCAAAAATCATCAATCATATTTTATAAGAAAGAGCATTTAAATTACATAAAAGTAATATTAAAAAAAAGCAAAGAAAATAATTTTAGAAAGGATTTAATCAACTCTAGGATTTAAAATTAAATAACATACTAAGCCAACTAAGAAAACTAATGGAAAACAAAAATTATAGTTGAGACCAAAATCAGATGATAATTTTAACAAAAGCCAATACAATACCAAAATTGACTCAAATATCAAAAATTGATTTAAAATTATAAAAATAATCAGAGATTTATTTATTTATTTTAATTTTAACTAAAAAGAGACAACCAATACAGTTCTTCTGGTAGAATCATTAAAACCCTCAAGTAGTAGATTAATTCAAACTATTTACATTTGAAAGAGAAAATAATATGGTTATAGATATAAAATTCTACAATGAAACAAAATTATCAAATCTAGTGTCACAGTACCAAAAACTTCTTTATATTTATACTTGGTGCATAAGCACCTCTACCCCTGCCTGTTAATTTCAGACAATGTTTGCTGGAAGATGTAAGGTTTTTTTTATTTTTTACATTGTGATTAGGAAGAATTGAGATATTTGTATCAACAAGGTGTCTTCTGCAGTTGGTGGGCCCTGCTCTGGCGAACCTGGTATGGGCTCCTCCTAGACCGAGAGCTTCTGGGAAAATAATGTCTGGCTGTTTGAAAGCATGATTTTCTGGAAGCCACTAGTAGAATCCTTAATCCTGGCCATTAACATCTGGAGTCAAAGTTCTCACACCTCACATACACCCTTCTTTTTAATCCCATGATCCAACTGGTACACAAGTATTCTCAATAATTCTTTCTGGTCATATGGACAATTCTAGGTCCCTTTATCAATGCCCAACCCATAGGAATTCACACTGTTTTCTGGCTTGTCCATCTAGCTGCCTTTTCCTGATGCTGCTCAAGGCACGCTGTACCTTTGAGGAAAGTGACAGTCTGTAGAGTCTCCATCAAAGGCCTGAAAATTTGCCAATAACCCTCAAAGCTCTTACGTTTTCCAAATAGCTAAATATTTCTACCCCTGCCCCTGTTTTTATCCTTATAGGTGAATTTGAATACGAATTCATGTGGATCTATCCCCCTACATCTACCTAAGTGTCCCTTTCCTTCCTACAATCCAGTGAAACCAAAGGTTTAAAGCTCTCCCCACTCCTATCAGTAGGAGGAGGATCCTCCTTTTCAGTTAAGTAATATTGTTCTATATTAAAGGTAGCCAGAGCTACATTATTTTATGATGATAGAATACTAGATTTCGAAAAGAAAAATTTTTTTGGACTACTTTCTGCTTTTACAAATATGATCTTGCTGAAGAGGTCATGTAAGTCAGCTTTAAGACTCAGAGTGGATCAATGTCCCCTTTCTTCCCAGAAATCAGTAAAAATTTGAGGACACGTAGATTCTCTGTGAAGATAAACTGATAAAAAGCAGGTCTAGTCCTTAGCAGTATGCTCGCCACATAACGATCATGCAGCGCGTGTTGGCTGCTGTGATTGTTGTGGGAATTCTCTGGACATCAGGGGGTAAATTTTCAATCATCCCTTTAAAAAAATCAATTTCTATGTTCAGAGAATGCCCCTAAATATTATTCTGGATCTCAGCTTTCTCAGAAAGGTTTTGTGCTATCTTTTCTCTGACCTTCCCTTTCTTTTTCCTATGAAAATCTCTCCTGCACAGTTCCCTTGGGTCCTTTCCCTTCGTTCACGTCTTGCACCCCCCCCCCAACCTCACCTGTGCTTACTTCCTTTATAAGTTCCCTCTGTAGAGTCTCACTGGATACTCTGCTTGCATACATCTCCTCTTGTAAGCACTCTCCTAACCTGAAACATAAGAAGCTGTTAAATCCCTCTGTAAGCTGTGGGATGATTTTCCACCTCCTTCCCACAGTTCTACCTTCATCTATAAGAGTTAAACCTTTTTTCTAATAAGTGCTTCTAATTCTTCAGCTTTTGTGTTCCTAGTGTGCTTTCTGCTGCCTTTAAATCTTATTTATTTGTTTATTTGGCTTAAAATATCTTACGGTTTCACTAGCTGCTTTGCCTCTGGTTTCTTTTATCAATATGATCCTATTACGAGTGACAGACTTTCTCTATTTTTTTTTTTTTTTTGCCTTTGAATTTGAAATTATTCTTCTTAGATATGGCACAATATGGGAGTTGAGTATTTCAAAGTCAAACTCCACAAGTCACCACCGAGTCTTTTCTTTTACATTTTAAATAATTCCAATCTGCTTTCTTTTAGAAGTCATTGTTTACTAATGGCAAAAACCATAGAAATTAAAAAATAAGAGTTTCTTAAAGGAGATCCAGAATAATTCAAAAGAATAATTGCTCTCAAATTAGTCTCCTCAAGCCTGACCAGGTGGTGGTGCAGTGGATAAAGCATTGGACCAGGTTTGATACCCCAAGGTTGCCAGCTTGAGCACGGGCTCATCTGGCTTGAGCAAAAAGTTCACCAGCTTGGACCCAAGGTCGCTGGCTCGAGCAAGGGGTTACTCAGTCTGCTGAAGGCCTGCGGTCAAGGCACATATGAGAAAGCAATTAGTGAACAACTAAGATGTCGCAACGAAAAACTGATGATTGATGCTTCTCATCTCTGTTCCTGTCTGACTGTCCCTGTCTATCCCTCTCTCTGACTCTTTCTCTGTCCCTGTAAAGAAAAAAAAAATTAGCCTCCTCATTACTCTTAAATTACCTTTAAAACAAAACTAAATACAACCATCAGGAAAAAAGTGTAAGATGCAAATTTTTTCATTCAAAGAATAAACACCATGAAAAATGGGCTTGCTGTAAGAAATGAGCCTGTAATGTGCTCCTAACAGGGAAACCACAGTGTTCCCTAAGGCCATGTGGCGGGGTGGGCCTGAGGTGGGCAAAACCACAGGAAAGACAAGGCACGTTGTCCCTGAGAACAAAATTTGTGCTACGCTGTTTTTTTAAATATATTTATAAAAATAATAAAATAAACCACTTTATCATAGTTTCAATAAAAAAAAAGACCTAAGACTTTAAGGCAAAATATAAAAGAACTAAGTGGATTTACCCTTTTCTTAGGGAGTCCTTGGCTCTTACTCTGAGGTCACTCAGAGGTTTAGGTTCTTCTGTCAACTCTACTAAATGAAGTGTTAAGTATATTTAGTTGAAAATTTTTAGGAATCAACAAATTTAAGAATATTAATAAGCAAGAGGACTTAATATTAAAAATATTTATTTATTTATTTATTTATTCCATAAACCAGAGAAAATAAAATCTCTTTTTTTCTCTACTAGTTCTTTCAGCTCTTTCATATTATTTCTTATATTTGTAAAATGAATCTTACATAATTTTCTTAAATCCTAATGAGATTTGCCATTTAATTCTAGAAGAGTGTTCTTTTTGTGGGTGTTGGTGATCATCTACAGCAGTGGTAATCAACCTGGTCCCTACTGCCCACTAGTGGGCATTTCAGCTTTCATGCTGGGTGGTAGCGGAGCAACCAAAGTATAAATTAAAAAATAGATTTAACTATAGTAAGTTGTTTGATAAAGATTTATTCTGCCAAATTAGCAAAAATTTGACATAAAGTACTTTATAAGTAATTATTATTATATGCTTTAACTTGCTGTAACTCTGCCTTATAAATTTTATAAAGTAAAGTTACTTCCCTAATTTATAAATCACCATTACTGTGGAACCGGTGGGCAGTTAGAAAATTTTACTACTAACAGAGATACAAAAGTGGGCGGTAGGTATAAAAAGGTTGACTGCCCCTAATCTACAGCTATCACATGCAATAGGTTATAGATTACCATGCAAAAAGTGTTGTTTTCATTTATTTATGTGCATCTTGTTATTTTAGAATTTTGAAATTATACATGGTTTATTTCTTGTTTCAAAGGCCAAGAAAAAGTACCAAGAAAATAACATCAAAGAGTCTTTATGTTCCTCTATAGCAGGGGTCGGGAACCTTTTTGGCTGAGAGAACCATGAATGCTACATATTTTAAAATGTAATTCCATGAGACTCATACAATATGTTTAATACTAAATACAAGTAAATGTGTGCATTTTATGTAAGACCAACACCTTTAAAGTACAATAAGTCTCTGAATTCTTTTTAATAACATTGTTATGCTGTTCCTAACCAATCATGAGTAAAGTACTTCTTACCATTAATGTGACTTCTGGTGCTGCATGATTTTGCTGATGGCTTTGTAGTCTGGTTGATATGTGGTGAGGTTAAGCTTCATGCAGGCAATGAGATTTCCATCCATAAAATGTGATTGTAGGTTGGTCTTAACGTTATTTAGATGTGAGAAAGACTGCTCACATGCATACGTAGAGCCAAACATTGTCAGTACAGCAATACTCACATGCTGTAGTGTGTGGTATGTGACAGGAAGCGCATTCCAAGTTTTGACAATCAGTTGGTCCGCGAGTTGAATTTTTTCATTTCTACCCACTTGTGTTTGCTCGCAAACTCTGCTTGCTGTCTTGCAAGTCTTACCAAATCTTTATTCAGTGACTTGAACTTATTCACTCACATGGCTGAGGCCTTCAGTTCAGCAGCTTGTAGCTCAAAATCTCTGACGGGGACACGGGGGATGTAACTCAGGTTGGTGCTGTCCACTGCACACTTCTATGGATGGGTGATTAACTTAAAAAGACAAATGTCCTCACAAAATTCTCCAAAGCACTCTTTGAATGACTGAGGGAGATTAGATTGTGAAGACGGCTAGCTGCTGGAGATCAACATGTTGAGCAGGGTCACTTGCTGTGCATGCATCTTTAAACTCTCCCAGTTTTTCAATGTGTAGTAAATGACCTGTTTCAATGTCAGTGATGAAGAGTTCTAGCTTGTTTTCAAATGCAAACACTGCTTGTTGAAGGGATAAGACTTTATTTCCAATGCCTTGCATTTTCACATTGAGCTGGTTCAGATGTTCAGTCATGTCCACGAGATAGTAGAACTTCAGGAGCCACTCAGTGTTAGCTAACTCAGGATGCTCAATGTTTTTCATTTCAAGAGAAGTCCGTATTTCACTCAGACAAGCCACAAAATGGCTAAGCACCTTACCTCTTGACAATCGATGCACTTTGCTGTGCAGAAGCAGACCGGGATAGTTATTCCCGACTTCATCCAGCAGTGTTTTAAACTAGGGATCATTTAAAGCTTGAGCAACAATAAAGTTGACCACCCGAATGACCAGCGACATCACCTCACCAAACTAATCGCCACACATCTGAGCAGAAAGCACCTCCATGTAGGATGCAGTGAAAACTTGGATGGATTTCTTTTCATGTTCATGAAGAAGTGCTACGAATCCTCTGTTTTTCCCCACCATGGAAGGAGCACCATCATTGCACACCAAAATAAGTTTATCCATCAGTAGATTTTTTTCTTTAGCGAACTCCCACATATGAGGCAGACTCCCACATGCACCCCATGCAGGCTCCACCTGGCAACCCCATCTGGGGCTGATGCTCCAGTACAGAGCTAGTATTAATACTTGAGGCTAATGTGCTCCTATGGATATCCTCAGTGCCAAGCTCCATTCTCGAACCAGTCGAGTTACTGGCTTCCAGAGTAGAAGAGGGATAGAATATGGAGAGGGAGGGGAAGAGAAGCAGATGATTACTTCTCTTGTGTGCCCTGACTGGAGATTGAACTCGGGACATCCATACATCTGTGTGACTCTCTATCCACTGAGCTACCAGCCAGGGCCGTCAGTGTCCTTATGTCATACACAGAACCCTAAGGCTCGTGACTAACATGGCCTAGAGTGGGAAATGGATCAAGTTGCTGCTTATAATTTTCTGTAACATGGCAAGTTTGCATAAAAATAATTGGATAAATTTTAACTGATAAAAGCAAGAGACCCCGAGGTTGCCAGCTTGAGCAAGAGTTCATCTGGTTTGAGCAAAGCTCACCAGCTTGGACCCAAGGTCACTGGCTTGAGCAAGGGCTTACTTGGTCTGCTGTAGCCCCATGGTCAAGGCACATATGAGAAAGCCATCATGAACAACGAAAGTGCTGCAACAAAAAATTGATGCTTCTCATCTCTCTTCGTTCCTATCTGTCTGTTTGTATTTATCCCTCTCTCTGACTCTCTCTCTGTCTCTGTCAAAAATAAAACCTTCTGATATTAGTGACAATAATGGTGGCTGTGCTTATGGCTTAAAAATGTATGTGACATACCTCATACCAGCAAGTTTGGAAGTTATTTTATTGGTCAGTAAATGGATTCAGCAAACAAAGTTGTTGTTGGTGACAAGGTTTAAGAAATTTAGGTTAAATCTATAAGTCAAAAATTTATAATTCAGGCCCTGGCTGGTTGGCTCAGTGGTAGAGCATCGGCCTGGCGTGCGGGGGACCCAGGTTCGATTCCCGGCCAGGGCACATAGGAGAGGCGCCCATTTGCTTCTCCACCCCACCCCTCTCCTTCCTCTCTGTCTCTCTCTTCCCCTCCCGCAGCCAAGGCTCCATTGGAGCAGAGAGGGCCTGGGCACTGGGGATGGCTCCTTGGCCTCTGCCCCAGGCGCTAGAGTGGCTCTGGTCGTGGCAGAGCGACGCCCCAGAGGGGCAGAGCATCGCCCTCTGGTGGGCAGAGCGTCTCCCCTGGTGGGCGTGCCGGGTGGATCCCGGTGGGGCGCATGCGGGAGTCTGTCTGGCTGTCTCTCCCCGTTTCCAGCCTCAGAAAAATACCAAAAAAAAAATAAATTTATAATTCAGTATTCTTTGACATTATGATGTATGTTCTTGGAGTATTGGCCAGGACCAGGTAGGAAAACAGCATGGAAGGAGTAATATGATAAAGAATATACATTGGTTTTGCCTCTGGTTTATGGCACAGAGCTTCAAGAGCCCTAGGAATTTCCTGAGTGAAAAGAGTTTCTTTGTTTGTTAGCTCAGTGGTAGAGTGTCGGCCAGGTGTGCGGGAGTCCCAGGTTCGATTCCCGGTCAGGGCACACAGGAGAAGCGCCCATCTGCTTCTCCACCCCTCCCCCTCTCCTTCCTCTCTGTCTCTCTCTTCTCCTCCGCAGCCAAGGCTCCATTGGAGCAAAGTTTGCCCAGATGCTGAGGATGGCTCTGTGGCCTCTGCCTCAGGCACTAGAGTGGCTCTGGTTGCAACAGAGCAACACCCCAGATGGGCAGAGCATTCCCCCCCTGGTAGGCATGCCGGGTGGATCCCGGTCAGGTGCATGTGGGAGTCTGTCTGACTTCCTCCCCATTTCCAACTTCAGAAAAATACAAAAAAATAAAATAAAAATAAAAAAGAGTTTCTTTGTTATGCCAATGAAGTGACTCACACTGGGTTCTTGGATAATTTCTGGGCCCTAGCTGGTCACCAGAAAGACCAAGGATGTGATTAGAGGGTTGAGACTTTCAACTGCCACATCTCTGGAGAAAGGAGGAGAACTAGAGATTAAGAGCAGTTCTGTGGCCAATGATTTAATCAATTGTTTTTTCATATGGAAACTGTAATAAAAAGTCTAGCTACTAAATTTAGCAAAGCTTCCTTGTTAGTGAACACATTCACCTGTTTGGAAAAAACAGGTGTGTTAAGATAGTGATAGTTCTGACTCCACGGAGAGCTGGATCAAAAGTTCAGCATTTGAAACTCTCCCAATTGTACCTTAAGTTCATCTTTTATGATAAAACTGTATTTTTTCCTTTTTATTGAATTTATTGGGATGACACTGTTAATTTTACAGTTTTCAGGTGCATAACTTTACATATAACACATACTGTGTACACTGTATTGTGTGTTCACCTCCCCAAGTAAAGGCTTTGTTCATCACCATTTATCACTAGTATAGCACCTTTAGTGAGTTCTCTGAGTTTTTCTAGTGAATTACCAAAACTGTAGGGATTGTTAGAAAATTGAAATTTGTAGCTAGTCAGTCAGACACAAATCTGGATGAGTTGTTAATATCAGATTTATATTTTACTACCCCATTGGACATTAAACCATTTGGGGTAGATACTGAACAGAAGAGAAAGTGCTCTCGTACTCTAATAATTGTCTTTTAAATAAGGATTCATAAAGATAATGTCTTTAAATATAAATAGATTTTTTTGACCTTTATTTTCTGAGAAAGCCACTTCCCACTATAGCTAAGAGGGACTTTTTGAAAGTCTTTCTCAATGAGAGGTGAGGGCAAGTTGGTGACTTATGTTTTTGTGAAAGCTGACAAATAAAGGCTGCAGTGAAGAAAGTTGTGTTGTTGGGATGGAACTTGAAAGGGGTCACTTTTGAGCAGAAATAAAGCCTGAGGGATTAAACAAGACCTTTGCTCTGAGATCAGTCAAACACAGAGTAACTTTGAACAGGAAACAGCATTTTTAAAGGAACACTCCAGCTGCTATGTGTAGAATAAAAGCTTTTTTAAAAAAAAAAAAAAAAAAAGGAGACAAATGGCAAGTGCGAACACAGGTGAGCAGTGAAGAGGCCATTGCCATCCTCTGGGTGAGAGGTGATTGGGGCAGTGATGTATGGAGAAGTTACTGAAGTTGCTAAGAGAAACGGAAAAGGTCATCTGTAGTATACAAAGTTTTAGAAAAAATTGTTTGAATAACTGAAACCAACTATTAACTCTCCAAATTATTATAATAAAACACACACATTCAAAATTCAACTTATATTTAAAATAGCGCAGTTCTATTTATAAAAGTTAAAGAATGAAAACAGTATTTGGAAAGAAGATGGTACTTGATAGAATTAGAACAAACCTACTTCTTATCAATTAATGTAAGCAGAATACATTTAATGATAAAAAGAGTTGCAAGTTCTAATGAAGAAGCCTACACTGAGTTTACTAGAAAATATTTACCTAAAATGAAAAATGACACAGAACAGTCACTCTTAAAGTTTAGAGAAATGCATAACAAAAAGGTGGATGCTTGCAAAAAGAAGAAGCAATCTGTGATATCAATGCTAGGTGTTGTGAAATCAAACTAGAAGTATTCATTAAGGAGAGGAACTGAGCTTTAAATTATAGATGGTAAATACACAATGAGGTTATAACCGTAATATATTTTTAAACTTATTTTTATTAATTTTAATGCAGTGACATTGATAAATCAGGGTACATATGTTCAGAGAAAACATCTCCAGATTATTTTGACCTTTGATTATGCTGAATATCCCTCACCCAAAGTCAAATTGTCTTCTGTCACCTTCTATCTGGTTTTCTTTGTGCCCCTACCTTCCCCCTACCCCTCCTTCTCCTTCCTCGCCCCCTCCCCACCCCTCCACCCCACTCCCTGTTACCATCACTTTCTTTTTTTTTTTTTTTTGTTTTTTTGTTTTTTGTTTTTTGTTTTTTTTTTTCATTTCTGAAGCTGGAAACGGGGAGAGACAGTCAGACAGACTCCCGCATGCGCCCGACCGGGATCCACCCAGCACGCCCACCAGGGGCGATGCTCTGCCCACCAGGGGGCGATGCTCTGCCCATCCTGGGCTCTCCATATTGCGACCAGAGCCACTCTAGCGCCTGAGGCAGAGGCCAAGGAGCCATCCCCAGCGCCCGGGCCATCTTTGCTCCAATGGAGCCTTGGCTGCGGGAGGGGAAGAGAGAGACAGAGAGGAAAGCGCGGCGGAGGGGTGGAGAAGCAAATGGGCGCTTCTCCTGTGTGCCCTGGCCGGGAATCGAACCCGCGTCCTCCGCACGCTAGGCCGACGCTCTACCGCTGAGCCAACCGGCCAGGGCCACCATCACTTTCTTGTTCATGTCTCTGAGTCTCATTTTTATGTCCCATCTATGCATGGGTTCATATAGTTCTTAGTTTTTTTCTGATTTACTTATTTCACTCTGTATAATGATATCAAGGTCCATCATGTTATTGTAAATGATGCGATGTCATCATTTCTTATGGCTGAGTAGTATTCCATAGTATATATGTACCAGAGCTTTTCAATCCACTCGTCCTCTGACGGACACTTGGGCTGTTTCCAGATCTTCGCTTTTGTGAACAATGCTGCTATAAACATGGGGGTGCATTTCTCCTTCTGGAACTGTTCTATGGTGTCCTTGGGGTATATTCCTAAAAGTGGAATGGCTGGGTCAAAAGGCAGTTCAATTTTCAATTTTTTGAGGAATCTCCATACTGTTTTCCACAGAGGCTGCACCAGTCTGCATTCCCACCAGCAGTGCAGGAGGGTTCCCTTTTCTCCACATCCTTGCCAGCACTTATTCTGTGTTGTTTTGTTGATGAGCGCCATTCTGACTGGTGTGAGGTGATATCTCATTGTGGTTTTAATTTGCATTTCTCTAATGATTAGTGATGTTGAGCATTTTTTCTTATGCCTATTGGCCATCTGTATATCCTCTTTGGAGAAGTGTCTATTCATTTCTTTTGCCCATTTTTTGATTGGATTGTTTGTCTTTCTGGTGTTGAGATTTACCAGTTCTTTATAAATTTTGGTTTTAACCCTTTATCAGACGTACTGTCAAATATGTTCTCCCATTGTGTAGTTTGTCTTTTTATTGACAGGAGAGAAGAAAACAAGAGAGAGAATGAATAAAGAAAGAAGTAAGAGATAAAAAAAGGGAGTGAAGGTAGGAAGTATAAAAATAAAAAATAAGATATGCATGGCCTGACCCATGGTGGCGCAGTGGATAAAGTATCGACTTGCAATGCTGTGGTTGTAGATCGAAACCCCAAGCTTGCCTGGTCAAGGCCACATATGGGAGTTGATGCTTCCTGCTCCTATCTCCTTCGCTCTGTTTCTTTCCCTTTTCTAAAATGAATAAATAAAAATCTAAAATAAATAAAGAAATAAAATATGCAAAGCATAAAAAAATAAAACAAAACCCAGGATGAGTAAAGAGAACTCTCATGAAACACAACAGAAAACACAACAGAAATCGAGAAATTAAACTCATGTTTATTATATTCTCTACAATTGTCTCATTTTCACACATAATTAATTGCTCAATTAATTACTCAGGTAGGAATAATTTAAACCACTTTCTCAGAATCACAGTAGATACTGATAACAATGAGAGAGAAAAAAAATCTGAAAATGAGTATATTTCTCTGATAAATAACTTGACTAAAAGAAAGATAAAAGAGGAGATTGTAAAATATCTAGAAAATAATGGTAGTAAAAACACTAATCAAAATTAATGATCTATGACTGAAATAATGCTGAGAAAAATTAAATGCTTACACAAATAAACACATAATGATAATTTTAATAAGTATTTAGCAGTTCTCTTTCTCTTTACAACAACCTCCAGTGACAAAAGCATCAAGGACAGATTTCTTTGACACCTTAAATGCTGGTATCTGCCTTTATTTCTTTTAATTATTAGTCTGTATTAAATCTATGGGGCTTTGGTTTGAGATGATTCAAGTTTTTCACTTTCTATTTTCCTGCTGTTGCCCTCAGTGGGAGGTGTCCTAAATTTTCTTCTCTTTTACTTTTCTTTTGGATGTCAGAAGGGTGCATTTTTTGTAGCTTCCTTGACACTTAGGTTACAGGCCATGAACCACAGAATTCTTAAAGCCCAGCATATGCCAGTAGATGACAAAAATTGGATAAAAGGCTGGTTTTCCTCTGAAGTTCACACAATAATAAAAGGTAGAAAATGGGAGATTTTACAAAAAAAATATGAAAGCCAATTTGAGGAATCATTAATTAGGATATAGGAATTTCAAGTTACAGAGACAGAATATGTCATTAGGAGTCCTTTTATGTTAAACAATTTAATGAACTCAGCTGGAAAGAAATTTTGAATCTTCTCTCCTCAGAATTCAGCTAGTTATAATAGCTACATTGGTGAGTAATTGGTATCCTTTCCTCTTTTCTTTGCAGAATTACTTTTAGGATATTGCTGTGTCTCCGTATCTTGAAATATGTTTGTATGAGGAAAAATACCAGCCTCCACATCTGTGGGGGAGGGTTACGAATGCATGTGCTTCCTATCTAGTGTATGAAATTTTGGTAAATAAAATTTTTTTCAGTTATTAAGAATTTTTTATGTTTGTTAGTGAGCATTAAGATATACATCCATGTTCTTTGGGGGCAATAAAAAAATAAGACAAGGTCATAGAATAAATAGAATTATCAGGCTCTCACACTGTCTCACTTCTGGATAAAATCAACTTGAAACATGTTTTTAATATTGGAGCCATAATGTCTTTGTGCAAATGACTCTCTTGGTATCAAGCATTAACTGGGTCATTGACTGACTCAGAATGTATGAATAATGCCAAGCAATCAATATGATCTCCCACATATCTGTGCCAATTGAGGGTTTTGTTATTCCATGAAATTCTGAACTCTCTCCCACTGCAACAGGACTACAAATAGGAGAGGTTGCTTTCTTTGTCCCATTTTCAAAGTGTTATTTCATGGATATTTATGTCAAATTATATTATACATATACAATTATATTATACTTATACATAATTAACTTACTACATAATTCTGACTAGGATTTGATACTATTGACAAAAAGCAGGTAAAAAAGAGCTAAGGAAAAAACAGTGCTTGTCTCCAAACAGGACAATATAGACTCTTTTCATTAAAGGTGCTCTTAAATGATGTATCATTCTTTGTTTCTAAGTATTCTTGAATAGCAGATGTTGTTGAAGTCCATAATGAAGAAGAAAAAATATTTAAAATATTCATATACTATTTCAGTAATTAGGAAGTCACATTTCGCTGAAGAGATTTTGTTCTCTCAGTAAATATATGATGATTAAAAACATACATAAAGTTTAACCTTTATATTTCTAGCTGATTTTTTTGTTAGGATTAGAAAAAATATTTTATATGTGTGTGTGTGTGTGTGTGTGTGTATAAATATATTTTTCAGATATCTCAATGTAGATAACTCAGCTTTTAATATGATATGGAAACTTGCAAAAGTATTCATTATTAAAGCCTGTTTAAATGATTGGGTCATAAGTGTCTAAGTGTGTAATGTTAGGGAACTAATAAATGAACGATGTAGATTTCTTACGTTCTCACTCTCTTGCTCTTTAATATTTTTGAAAATATTCATTTTATGATTTTTTATTATTTACTAACATCTAATATGAAGTTATTTTAATTTAAAAACAATCTTTGAAATTAATTAATTTCATAGCAACCTCCTTTAATTTATATATCTGTGCTTTTCATACCTTATATGAGTTAAATAAAAAAGATAGCATTTGTATTGAGAGTATCATTTTGTATTTGATGTTCCCATTTAACTTACTCTTTTTTAACTTAAATTTACAAATAAAAGTTACCTTAATGTGGACCAAAAAATACCAAAATAATTTTATGTATTGTTTTGTTAAAATGAATATAGACTTTTAAGAATAAGATAAACATATATAAAAAGCAAATACAATTTTTAAACCTAAAACGTTAACTTATTGACAAAAAACATTATTTACCCTTCTCAAAACATTGCTTTATTTACAACACTGACCAGAATCCAATGGCAATGTTTAAAAGTTATTTCTTTGTTACAGATAAAAATGTATTTTACATATAAATTCAAATGTCAGTTTTTATGATCATGCCAGAGATAGAAGTCACTGCTTTCTATCTTTCACTGTCAAGAGTTTTCAGTTTATCCCTATTTTTAGTCAATGTTTATGACTTTCTCAATATAAGTAGAGATGATCTTCTTTTCAGAAACTAAACAATTTTTACCAGGATGACTTTCTTGGGATAAGAATGCTGAACCTCATTGTCAGCTGGGCATTGTTTCAACTGCACAGAGATCACCCCAACTGAATTCTATCAAGTAGGTTCTGAGAGAGCAATCATTTTTGAAAATTTGCAGCTATTTGGAGGCTTTCATTTTCCAAGAGCATATATTTTTTTTATAGTTTCATTTTATCTATTAATTTTTTAAACCTTTGCTTTTTTAATATCTTTATTATATTATTAGAAATATTTACCAAATTATTTCTGGAATAGAAATTAATTTTTAAAAATTTCTTTTGCATCTTTTTAAAGATTCAAATCTTTGAGAGTTGAGTTTATAACTTGTCTATTAAGAGAGAATGGATACATATGCAGACATAATGACCAACTGCCATGGAGATAAGCATATCACCATAGCAACTCGAATCATGTGTATGTGTGTGAAAAATGCTGAGGGGTGGAAAAGAAATTGTGTTTATGTATTTTGAAATTTATAGGCTAAAGAAGAGTGATGTATCTTCTACTAATTAGTAACTCTCTTAACCATTCCTCCTAGAAATAGATTCACAGCCACCTTGCCAATTCTGTGTCTTAACATACTTATTCCATATATATGGGAAATTAGTTCTTCTCTTGCTGATCAACTTATAATATCCTGATATTTTGAGTTTATAAATAGCATTTCAATTATTTAAACAGAAGGTCAGCTTAATTAATCATAAAAAACTGCAGAATACTGTAGAACACAAAGAGAAGATGGTACAGAAGAAGCAATTAAATTATTGAGATAGTCAAAGACCATGATAAGGATAGATACAAACTAAACAAAATCACCCTAGCCAGCAGTTCAGTGGATAGAGTGTTAGCCAGGCATGCGGACATCTTGGATTGGATCCCCGGTCAGGGCACACAGAGAAGCAACCATTTGCTTCTTTCCTCTTCTCTCCCTTTTCCCTTTTTTGCCAGTGGTTTGATTGGTCTGAGCATCTTCTCAGGCACTGAGGATAGTTTGGTTGACTCGAGCTCTTCTTAGCATCTAAGGCAGAGGATATTGAGCCATCCTCAGTGCCTGGGGCCAGCTCAATCCAATCAAGCCATGGCTGCAGGAGGAGAAGCAAGAGAGAGAGGGTGAGAGAAAGAGAGGGAGAGGGAGAGAGGAAAGAGGAGGAGGGGTGGAGAAGCAGATGGCCGCTTCTCCTGTGTCCCCTGACCAGAAATCAAACCCAGGACAACCACACACCAGGAAGATGCGCTGCCACTTAGCAAACTGGCCAGGGCCTGGACTGGTCTTAAAGCTTAGAATGTGAGTTCGCCCACACAACTTGCAAGCAAGAGCTTTAAGAGACATTGTAAGTTTCTGCAAGCTCTTTTGCTCTTTTCTCCTTTACCTAAAATAACATGTCTCAAATAGAGGCTGTTTCTCAGCCTGAGTCCTGGAAGAGGAGAAATGTGAATCAGAGCAACAATTGATTCTTAATTTCCATTACATAATTCTGCTGTAAACCACTGATTTTTTTTCTAAATTTGTCAATCTGACAAATATACCAATTAGATTTCACCTTCCATTTTTTTTTTTTTTTTTGGTTATTTAGTTCTCACTTCTAATCTTTCTACCATTCTTTTTCAATTTTATTTATTTATTTTTAATTATGAAAAGAAAAAATGAGATCTATCCTCTTAACAAATTTTAGGTGCACACAGAAGTATAGCACAGGCACAATATTGTACAACAGATATCTCAAACTTTTTCATCATGCAAAACTGAAATTTTACACCCATTGAACAGCAACTTTCTGTTTTCCTCACCCACACACCCTGTCAACCACCATTCTCCTGTTCTGTGAATTCAGCTTTCTTAGATTCCACATATAAATATAACCAGCTAGTCCTTCTATGACTGGCTAATTTTACTTTGCATAATATCCTCAAGTTTCATTCATATTATTGAATATGGCAGGAGTTTCTTCTTTGCTGACAGTTGAATAATTGCATGAATATAACACATTTTTTTATTCATTCATCCTTCAGTGGACACTTAGGTTGTTTCTGTCTCTTGGCTATTATGATAATTGCTGCAATGAACCTGGGAGTTGAGATCCTGATTTAAATTCTTTTGACTATATACCAAAAGTGAGATTGTTGGGCCTCATGAAAATTATATTTTTAACTTTGGGGAAGGGGCAGGGACTTCTCATTCTTAATGTGCTCAGTAGAGCTGACTCTACTCCAGATCTTTGGTTTATGCTGTATCACCGAAGTATGCTCTTTTCACATGATGCATTAGTATTAAGGAGCCCACCTAGAATTGTTGAAAGAGAGTCATCACATCCTCCTATTCTTACCTAGAAACCTGGGCTTGCCACAACTCAGGCTGTTCCTGTTGTAGCAACATGCATTAATGAGGGGAGAGTCCACTGAAGAAGGACTCATGAATCCATCATTATCAGAAGCCATTAATCTTGAGTTAGGTGAATAAATATATATATATATTTTTTTTTTGTATTTTTCTGAAGTTGGAAATGGGGAGGCAGTCAGACAGACTCCCACATGCACCTGACCGGGATACACCTGGCATGCCCACCAGGGGGCGATGCTCTGCCCATCTGGGGCGTTGCTCTGTTGCGACCAGAACCACTCTAGCACCTGAGGCAGAGGCCACAGAGCCATCCTCAGCACCCGGGCCAACTTTGCTCCAATGTAGCCTCGCTGCAGGAGGGGAAGAGAGAGACAGAGAGGAAGGAGAGGGTGAAGGGTGGAGAAGCAGATGGACGTGTCTCCTGTGTGCCCTGGCCGGGAATCAAACCTGGGACTCCTGCACGCCAAGTGGATGCTCTACCACTGAGCCAACCGGCCAGGGCAATATTTCTTATTTTTTAAACTTGCTTGATGAGTGCACTGATTATTCTGCTATAGAAAATCAGTAACAATTACATTTTCTCCAAATTTCTACTTGTTATCTAAAAGTTTTGGTAAATATATACACTGCTGCATTTGGCACATGATAATTACTCTTAATCTTTATGTGGCTTTTGAATTTATCACATAAAATATTTCTGTCATTATTTTATGATATTTTAATTTCAAATTTTTTTAATTTAGATTTCTGTTTTGTCAAATGTGGGCACTGCTGAACATATTTTATCCACTTTATTATGTTTTGTCCCATTATATTTTTGTCTTTTTTTTTTGTCATTTAAGTTTCAAGTAAAAAGCAAAGATTTTACTTGTTTTTGAGTCAAAATATAACTTTATCTTGTCTTAATTTATCTTTACTAAGAACTTTTTTAATTACTTTTTTAACATTTTATTTTATTGATTTGAGAGAGAAAGAAAGGGTGGAGAGAGGAGTGGGAAACACCAACTCATGGTGGTTGTTTCTGTATGTGCCTTGACTGGGCAAGCCCGGGATTTTGAACCAGCAACCTCAGCACTCTAGGTCCATGTTTTATTCACTGAGCCACCACAGATCAAGCTTTAGTAAGAATATTTAAAGTGATTGTGTGTTTTGATATTTTATCTTCTTCTTTGTTTTCACTTTTATGTCTCTTTGCAGTTTCTTATATTATGCCATACGATCATTCTTTCTATTACCATTTGGCCTTGGAATCATTTATCTAGTTTTATATCCTAGTTTAATTGCTTAAGTTATTCTATTTTTAAATTATATTAGCTCACACTGTACAAAGTGTTCTCCATGATGCTTTTTATTATCTTTAAAGATGACTGCTATTTTATATTGATAACTTCAGAGCCATATTCACATAATCATTTTAATGGCTTGCAGTAAAGCTTTAGTTAATAATTTTTGACATATGTTCTTTATCCACTAATTTATTTTTAAAAGCCATATTTCAACAAATATTTCTGTGCATGCACATTTTTCTGAACCAATCTAAATATTTTCTTAATAAAAATCCCTGTAAATTGATGGATCAAGTAATATGAGTTCTTTCAAGCCTTTGATACATACTGATAACCAGAATGACTTTACCAATTGATATTTCCACTCTATTAGTACATGATTAAGCCTTTCTGTTGACACATACCATTGCCCACCTAATAGGGATATGTTATCTTAATGCTTTAAAAATGTTTCTGTTGATAGTTCTTTCTTCAAATAGAGTTTTCACATAAAATTTCAATTCAAAAAATCACTGTGTCAAGAAAAAAGTTGGAAATTTAGTGATCTAGTAGAATTCTTGCATATTAGAGATTAGAAAACAGGAGCCTTTGAAATTAAGGGTCACATACAAGGCCACAGAGCAAAATAAGATGAGAATCAGAGCGCTGCTATCCTAATGTCTGAGATTGCTTTTCAATTATCTATTTGGCAGAAGGTTTTAAGAACATGTTCACAAGCTTGTTAGTTTCTGATAGGAAAAGATTTAGAGTCATCAGAGTGGAGTTAAGGATGATTTGTATTTAATTTTGGCCTTCTTTTTTTGTACACAGTACAAAATATAATCATTAAACAAATGGTAAGAAGGCGAGAACTTAGTTCTTTCTCCATTAGCTTGAAGAATATTTACCAAGGGACATCTGCTGTGTTTCTTTATTATTGACTCAGGTTGGGTGTTTGTGTCTAGAACTTTCTATTATGTTCTGAAATTTGTACAGCTGCCATATTTAACATATATTTAAGTATATGTATCTTTAATATTCAAGTTCTTCACTCTTTCCAGTTTCTTTAACTTATCTATAAGGTAGCACAACTGATTTTATCATGTTTGTCTATTTTTATTCATGTTTTTCTAATATAACTCATATATCATTTATTTTAACATTTTTGAGCTATGTTTTATCTTATCTGATATTTTAAGCTATGTTTATATTGATGTCTTATAATTTTTATAATTTAGTATACTTAATCATATGGTAGCTTTAGTTTTACTCTGGCTTCTATACCTTGATTATTTTATTTTAGTTTTATTTTATATCTTTATTATTCAATATATTTTAAGTTTCTTATTTATTTTGTTTGCTGGGCTTTATCAATGAACAAGAAGAGGCAAAGCCACAGGGACAACTTGTACGAGAATATGTTGGTTTCCATTAATCTTCTTTCAACTTTACTTAATGACTCCACTTTGCTTTCAGTATTGAATCTTCACCCACAAAAAAACTAAGTAAGTATGTCTGAAATCACATTAATGCTTTTAAAAATTGTTGAGATTTATTGAAATATAATTTATCATATAACCAACACACTTTAAGTTTGTATTTCAATCATTTTTCAAAAAATTGTGCATCCACAACCACAGTGAATTTTAGAACATTTTTATTATGGCAAAAAGAAACATCATATTCATACTTGTCACCTTTCAAATGTTCCCTCCCTCTAAACAATGGACAAACACAAACCATTGTTTTCTATAGATTTAGCCATTCTGGATATTTTATATAAACAAAACCCTACAATATGTGTTATTTTTGAAATTGGCTTCTTTGACATTGTAAGTCAAACTCTTTCAAGGTGGATCTATGTTATTTCATGTGCCGATACTTTATTTTTTCATTGTTGAATAATGTTCCATTGCATTAATATTTTATTGTTTCTTTCAATCTTATATTTATCCATTCAATGGGGTAGACATTTGGGATGTTTCTACTTTTTAAATTATAATTCTATGAACATTTGTGTATAAGATTTTTTTATGAACATATGTTTCATACCTAAGGATAAAATTTCTGAGTCATCTGGTAACTCTATGTTTAACTGTTTAAATGCTGCCAGATGTATTTCAAAGCAACTGCACCATTTTACATTTTCTCCAGCAGCGAATGTGACTTCTGATTTTTCTGTATACTTGCCAAAAATTGTTATTGCTTGTCTATTTCATTAGTGTACAGTGCAATCTCATTGTGGTTTTGATCTACATATTTTTGATGGCTAATGATGTTGAATATATTTTCAAGTGCTTATTAGTCATCTATATATCTTCTTTGGAAAACTGTGTGTTCAGATGCTTTGCACATTATCTAATTTTGTTGTCTTTTTATTATGTAGTTGTAATATTTTTATATATTTCCTGTATACATGGGAATGCAAAATATAGTCTCTAGTCAGATATATGGTTTTAAAGATTTTATTTATTGACTTTAGAGAGAGAAGAGAGAGAGAGAAAGAGAGAGAAAGGGGATTAGGAGCAGGAAACATCTACTCATAGTAGTTGCTTCTTGAATGTGTCTTAACAGGAAAAGCCTGGGGTTTCAAACCAGTAATGTCAGCATTCCAGATCATCACTTTATCCACTGTGCCACTACAGGTCAGGCTCCCATATATGCTTTTATGACTACCTTTACTTGTGCTCATTGTTTTGCCTTTATTTTTGCTTGCTTTCAACATGAAGAATTATTATGAATATTTCTTGTATAGTGGATCTATTAAGTTTACATTCCTTCAATTTTCTTCATCTGGGAGTTCACTTTTTGCATTCATATTTGAAAGATCATTTTATCTTCGGCCTCCATTGTCTCTGATTATAAGTCAACTGTGGATTTTGTCTTGGTTCCCTCATGTGAGATAGTTATCACTTGTTTCTCTCAAGATAGTCTCTTTTTCTTGGCTCTTTAATTTTTTACTATGATTTGTCCAGACATGCATCTTTTTACCTTAATCCTAAATGGAGCTTATTGAGCTTCTTGGATATATAATGTTTTAATATTTTTCATCAAGTTAGAAAAGTTTTCACCATTCTTGGAATTTTTGTTGTTGTTTATTTTCCTACTCTCTACCTCACACTTTCATAAGCTTATATTGGTGTGTCCCTCAAGGTGCCATATGACATCACTAAGATGTAAATATCTAGGAAGCTGAGCTGGGGAGATAGGAGGGAGTAAGTGGGTTTTGATGAAAATTCCACAGATTCTAGCTAGCCTTACAAAGCTTGGTAAATTTCCTTTAATAAATGTTTCTTCATCTGCTGTATGCCCTAAGGATAATTATGTTTTTACAGTATTCCCCATTTCATTTGTTTTTGCTGAGAGTGGGCCTGTGGAGTTCTTCACATTACTATCCCAGAAGTTTTTTTTAATACTTAACTCAGAATAATAATAACATGATTGGAGAGAGGGGTGAACACACGATACTGTGTGCAGAGAACTGGACACCTGAAACCTGTATAATTATGTAAATCAGTGTAACCCCAATAAATTCAGTAAAAAAAATAATGAATATACATTTAGTGAGGAACCATTTTGCATTGCTGAATCAAAACTGACATGCCCACAGACAAAACTTCATTCACACCCCCACCAAGAATTCATGAACAGCTATGTGCCAGTACTATCATTTTAAGGATATGATAGACAAAACACTTGCCTCCATGTATTTTATCTTCTAGTTAATTTTTTTGATATGTATATTCTATTTGCATGCTATCATAAAACATTTTCATCATCTTGCCATTGTTTCTTCATTATCTGCATGATAGAACTCAAAATTACCACCCATCTCAAAGCTCTTTACATTCAGGTCCCAAAGCAAACTTTCTATTTCCCCCTGATATGAAAGCCTTCATAAAAATCTTTTTTTTAAATTCAAACCACTTTTTTTCTTAATCATAGTGAGCTCTTACTTGGCCATGTCATATATATCATTTCTGCAGGAACATAATCATTTACATTCATATCAATTTAATCCTCTCCATCTTTCTAAAAAGCATCTCACCAACAATTTCCCTTAGGAATTTTGGTAACTCAAACATTCAATACAATAAAAATATAGCCCTGTAACAAATAGTTGTTCAAGAAATTCATAAAGCCTTCCCACTTTCCCCTTTTCACAAAATAATCTGATATTAACATTTGGGTTGAAGTTTAAAAAGCAAGCTATATTTAAAGTAACTTTTTCCTGAATGCAGTCTTCACTACTTAATCTACTTTATATATGTTCTTCCAATATTAAATGACATTTTAAAATATCAATAATATGCAAGCTTCAGGCAAATTTAATTTTAACCTATACTTCAATCAGAAAAACATTTTTTAGCACACATGTTATAATTGTTTTTTCATTTTATACACACATACACATGCACACACTGGAAATCTATCTGCAAAATGTATAAAAAGGAAAGGTTAACATTTGTTATCTAGATGTAATGTGTCATATTTAGATGAATATCTATGTAGCATATCTTAAAATGATGATAAAGAAGTCAGTTAAGAAATATCTTCTTCTGAAAAGCTGCATATTTAAAATATAGCCTTTACAAACACCCAGTAAATGATCACACATACAAGCACATTCACAAACTCACACCCACACATAATAGCATTTATAGCAGAATTGTAACACTAAAGGGTTTCAACAACTCCCTCAGATTTATAGAACAATACTCTCTGCACCTAGTCACAGCATTGCTCATGAGCCAGCAGAAATATCAATCTGAGAGATTGTTAAAAATGAGGAAATTTGGGCCTCACTCCTAACATCTCGAATCAGAATCTGCGCAGGTGGGCCCCAAAAGTGTATGTTTTAAAACATGTAACTCTATAAGTGATTCTTATACACAGTAAATTTTGAGATCTTTTAATCTGAAACAATGCTGATTTCTTCCTAAACCTATGTGCTCTCTTCATTATGCTAAGAAAATAATCTACAAGACTTCGTGCTTTTTCTAACATAAAAATAATCTATCCTATGAAGCAATATGAGGACACAGTGCGCCAAGGAAGACTAGAAATATTTCATACAGCATAATGTTTTTCATTGATCTTTCTAAAGAAAAGGTACATCTTGAATAACTTATTTTTTATGTAAAGAAAGTCTAATGCATATTTGTGTTATTAAGCATGGAAAAAGTATATCTTTTAAATGATTGCCATTTAAGGAGAAATATCCTGAATCCACTTAAGACAAAGTTGGGATTGAAAATTATTATGATTCTCATATGAAATGACTTTCTTACCCATTTCTTATTAGCCCATTAGTCCAAGGATTAAATGTGCTTTTAACTTCTCTGCAAAGTAAGGAATGTTTAATGTTTGGCTGCATGTGAAATGTAATTCCATTTGCGGTGCTTGGTAGTGTTATACCAGTCTTCTTGTTCATAAATTTCCCTTCAGCTATGATCAAATTTTCAGTATAATACATTGAACTTTTGTGTGCTCATAAAGATCCAGAAATATTTAACAGCAAATTACTGAAAATTTTCTAGAAATTACTGCAGGTCAAACAGAAGCTTCAATTTAGTGAAGATGGGTTGCCAGTAAATTTGGGAGTTTGATTATGATTTGTTAAGACTCTTTCAAAGAATATATACAGAATAAGAGTACTGCATTTGAAACCATTAAAAATGGCAGCTTGGTATACTATGAATACTTCCCTCTTTTTCAGTTTAACTGATTAGTTAAATCCATAGCTCCCTGAATATTTTAGTTTAATTTTCTATCATGCTGCTGCTATTCTTTAAATAAATTTGAAAGATGGTAGCTTTTAGATAGTATGTTTAAATTTATTTACCCTCCAATATGGTAGACTTTAACATTCTTCCTCCAAAGAATCTGTACTGGGTCCTCTAATATCTTTCAATGTGTGATCATCCAACATCTCCACATACCAGGCCACTAGCCTGTATTTTATTCAACTTGACCCAGTCCACAAATCATTATCATAAAGTTTTAATATGTTGAGATGTTACAGTCATTGAAATTTTAATCAGTGATGGTATATAAAGTCCTTCACAATTGCATGCTTGTGGTGCCAAAGATTTTTTTGTGTACTTCCAGATATGTAGGTCATGTTCCATGGGGGAAAAAGTCAAGTTCTATAGAACCCACTTTATAGCCCTTAATTGTTTCTATAGTAATATATATAGTAATATATATATATGTGTGTGTGTATATATAGTAATATGTGTGTGTGTGTGTGTGTGTGTGTGAGAGAGAGAGAGAGAGAGAAAGAGACAGAAATTCCATTTTGTAAAAATCTCTGCTCTGATTGAAATACATACATATATATTTCTATAGAATAAAAGCAGAAGCTATTTTTTAATTTTTATGTCTCATTATCTAACTTTAAAATTTAAAAAAGGAATTGGTAGTATGTCCTCTTGTTTTTTATTTCTTTTAATTTAGTAATGTTATAGTTTTCTTCTCTTTTAAAAAAATTCAGAATTAAGACTATACTCTAAGTCAATGTGTCTCAAAGTTCGGGCACATATAAAATTCTACAAATAATTGTAGGTGCACTATATACAAATTTCTGAGAAATATGTTATAATAATTACGTCAAATATTAAAGAAAAATATATAAAGTCCAAGCATGCTTTTATGGTAATTAAACAAAATAAATATGACAAAATTAAATTTATTCTGACATTATAAAACATTTTTGTGTTATATTTTTTTGAGTTATGCTTTTTAGAACTTGTAATAAAAAGGGGTTAAAAATTTTAAAAAACAACAAAAAAGTTATCTTTTTATATATAGATACATTCTTAGTAAGATTTTGTAAATTTGGCAGGTCCTGGTGTGAATGTATTAAGTTTTTTCATTCTTGTGTTTATGAGAAACATGAGCCTGATGTGTCCTAGCAATTTCTTCAATGTTTGGGCATATATTTGAAAGGCAAACTCTCATTTCCTCATCAATACATTGAAGAATTTCTCTCTTTTTACTCTTAATTGAGTTGAGGGTAGAAAATCCTAATTCACATAAATAGGATGGATAAAATTGTAGTAAAATGTTCAAAGCTTTTTTAGATATTGTCACATATTCTTCTTTTATAAAAATCCAAAAGGCTTCAAGAGACAATTCCTTATGTTTAATCACCAATCCACGATCAGTGGATAGAGCTGTCAGTTCTTCTTCTTCTGTTAATGTTAAACCAAAATCACTTGAAGCTTCCATGAATGGGTTTTTAATCCAATTGTATTGTTCAGTGTTACATGATGGAAAATGCTATAAATTAAATTCTGCCTGTCAGCCTTCAAGTCCTATTTTATTTACACTTAACTTTTGCTTACTTCCAGAATCGGATTCTTCAATATCACACTTCTTTTTGAGATATCTATCCCTTTTAGCATTTATCTAAAACTAATATAATGATATGTTATTAATAAATATAATAATGATCTGTTAACAAAGAGAGTGGTATTTCCATAATGAAATAGTATAATAGAGTAACTATATTTATATTTATATCTGGGCACATGCTGCAAACCAGCACAGCTAGTAATTCCAGGTCCCAAATGGGAACAGTGCGGAATTAAGAAAATACGAGGTTGGGAAGGCCCTGTAATTGCTGTTGGAAAGAACAAAGTATGCCCAAAAACCACATCTTGCTTTATTTATTGGACAAAGTGAGGCCATTAGCAAATCTGAACTTTGCACCAAACAAAGGATGGAATAAACTTGCCTCCAGTCTTTCCGGGAAACATGGGGGGTAGTGTAAACAATCCAGCACCACAGCTTAACAGCCTTTTGCAACCTAATTAGGCAAGTGAGGTGGGAGGTTGGGCAGCTCACAGCCAATTCCCCACACCTCTGTCCCCCCAAAATGTAAACTCCAAAAGCTTGTTGGTGTTTTGGTCCCCAACAGGCACATATTTCTCTGGAATACCATAAGGTGCACCTGGAAATCTTCTAGGGTGCACCAGTGCACCTTGGCGCACACTTTGAGAACCAGTGCTCTAAGTACTTAGAGTTTACCAAGTGTATAGTTTCATGCAAAATATGTCCTGAATTAAAAAATATATTTCAATTAGTCAACATAGTTTAATTAGATACTATGACTTACATCTGTCCCTCTATAATACATTGTGTGAGTAAATTGTGACTAGACCTTTTCCCTTTATTTCTGATGTACTGTCATGGAAGAGAAAGACTAATGAGAAGGTGCTTATATGTATTAAATAGATAATGTCTGAATGTAAAGCACATTAAAATATCTGTGTTATGTATGATGAGCTTCTGTAACACATTTGGCATTATTATAAATCCATTGTGTCTGACCTGTGGTGGTACAGGGGATAAAGTGTTGACCTGGAATGCTGAGGTCACCAGTTCAAAGCCCTGGGCTTGCTGGGTCAGGACACACACAAGAATCAACTACTACAAGTACATGTTTCCAGCTTGTCCTCCCTTTCTCTCTCTCTTTTTCTCTGTCTCTCTCCTCTCCTCTCTCTAAAATCAATAAATAAAATTTAAAAAATAAATAGATAGATAGATGATAGATAGATGATGATAGATAGATGATGATGATAGATAGATGATGATAGATAGATAGATGATAGATAGATAGATGATAGTAGATAGATAGATAGATGGATAGATAGATAGATAGATAGATAGATAGATAGATAGATAGATTCATTGTGATATTCTGAACCTCGTACTTATTCCTTCAGTTTTCCCTGCAGTCCAGAGGTAAAACCCACAGATTCATGCTAAGGTTCAGTAGAAGTCATTAACACAATACCTCATATCAGTCAAGAAAGAAAATGGCGAGATCTGAAAAAATAGTATATGCTGAAACCAAATATACAAGTAGAGAAAAATTGTACAGGCAGGGAGAAGACTGCTTGATTGATACTACAGCTATATTTTCCTTTTTTAAAAAAAATTTTTATTTATTTATTCATTTTAGAGGAGAGAGAGAGAGAGATTGAGATAGAGAGAGAAGGGGGGAGGAGTAGGAAGCTTCAACTCCCATATGTGCCTTGACCGGGCAAGCCCAGAGTTTTGAACCAGCAACCTCAGCATTCCAGGTCAACGCTTTATCCACTGTGTCACCACAGGTCAGGCTATATTTTCCTTTTTGTGTACATCAATAAATAGGCCTTTTATGATGTTCAGTGTATTCATTTATTTTTAAAATTTATTTATTTAATTAATAGTGTTTACATAGATTCACCTCGAATGCATCCCCCCTCCCCCATATTCCCCTCTACAACTCTCTTGGCCCCCTCCCTACAGCATCCTCCCCCATTCCTTTCAGGTTTATCCCATTCTATCATCCCCTTTCCCTCTGTTCTCTTATTCTCTGGTCCCTTTGATCCCTCCTTTGTCTCAATTCCTTTCCTCAATTCTCATTATTCCTTGGATTCCTCAAATGAATGAGATCATATGATATTTTTCTTTCTCTGCTTGGCTTATTTCACTCAACATAATAGTTTCCAGGTCCCTCCATAGTGTTGCAAAAGGTAACATTTCCTTCTTTTTAATAGCCCCATAGTATTCCATTGTATATATGTACCACTGCTTTTTATCCATTTGTCCACTGACAGACACTTGGGCTGTTTTCAGATCTTATCTATTGTGAACAATACTGCCATAAACATGGGGGTGCATTTCTTTTTTTCAGTCGGTGATATGGTGTACTTGGAATATATTCCTATAAGTGAGATGGCAAGGTCAAAGGGCAGTTCCATTTCTAATTTTTTGAAAAATCTTCATACTTTTTATCCACAGTGGCTGCACCAGTCTGCATTTCCACCAGCAGTGCAGGAGGGTTCCCCTTTCGCCACATCCTTGCCAGTATTTATCGTATGTTGTTTTGTTAATGAGCGCCATTTTGACTGGTGTGAGGTGGTATCTTATTGTGGTTTTAATTTACATTTCTCTAAAGATTAGTGATGTTGAACATTTTTTCATCTGTCTATTGGCCATCTGTATGTCCTCTTTAAAGAAGTGCCTATTCATTTCTTGTGACCATTTTTTGATTGGATTGCTTGTCTTCCTGGTGTTGAGTTTTACCAGTTCTTTATAAATTTTTGTTATTAAACCTTTATCAGATGTATTGTCAAATATGTTCTCCCATTTTATGGTTTCTTGTTTTATTTTGTTCATATTGTCTTTAGCTGTACAAAAGCTTTTTAGTTTGATATAGTCCCATTTGTTTATCTTGTTTTTTATTTCATTTGACTGTGGAGATAAATCAGCAAATATATTGCTGTGATAGATGTTGTCGTTTACTGCCTGTGTTTTCTTCTAGGATGCTTATGGTTTCACAGCTTACATATAAGTGCTTTATCCATTTTGAGTTATATTTGTGCATGGTATAAGTTGGTGGTCTAGCTTCATTTCTTCTGCAGGTAGCTGTCCAGTTTTTTCAATATCAGTTGTTAAAGGGACTGTCTTTACTGCACTGTAAGCTCTTACCTCCTTTGTCAAATATCAATTGCCCATAAAGATGTGGGTTTATTTCTGGGTTCTCTGTTTTGTTGCATTGATCTATAGCCAGTTGTTATGCCAGTAACAGGCTGTTTTGAGTACAATGGCCTTGTAGTATAACTTTATATCAAGAAGAGTGATACCTCCCATTTTATTCTTCTTTTTCAAGATTGCTGAGGCTATTTGTGTTCTTTTTTGGTTCTGTATAAATTTTTGGAATATATGTTCTATATCTTTGAAGTATGTCATTGGTATTTTAATTGGTATTGCATTGAATTTATGAATTGCTTTGGGTAATATAGACATTTTAATGATATTTATTCTTCCTAACCATGAGCACGGTATATGCTTCCACTTGTTTCTGTCTTTCTTGATTTCTTTTATCAATATTTTATAATTTTCTGAGTACAAGTCTTTAACCTCCTTGGTTAAATTTACTCCTAGGTACTTTATTATTTTTGTTGCAATAGTGAAGGGATTGTTTCCTTAATTTCTCTTTCTGACATTTTATTGTTCATGTATAAAAATGACTCTGACTTCTGTGTATTAATTTTATATCCTGCCACCTTGCTGAATTTATTTATTAGGTCCAGTAGTTTTTTGACTGAGACTTTAGGGTTTTCTATATACAGTATCATATCATCTGCAAATAATGATAGTTTTAATTTTTCTTTCCCAATTTGGATGCCTTTTATTTCTTCTTCTTATCTGGTTGCTATGGCTAGGACTTCCAGTACTATGTTGAATAAGAGTGGTGAAAGGGGGCACCCCTGCCTTGTTCCTGATTTTAGGGGAATTGCTTTTAATTTTTGTCCATTAATTATGATGTTGGCTGTGGGTTTGTCTTAGATGGCCTTTATCATGTTGAGGTATGTTCCCTGTATTCCCACTTTGCTGAGAGTTTTTATTATGAATGTGTGCTGGATTTTATCAAATGCTTTTTCTGCATCTGTTGAAATTATCATGTGGTTTTTCTCCTTCCTTTTGTTTATGTGGTAGATCACATTAATTGATTTATGAATGTTGTACCATCCTTGCCTCCCCAGAATATTTCCCACTTGATCATGATGTTTGATTTTTTTCATGTATTGCTGGATCTAGTTTGCTAATATTTTTTTGAGGATTTTAGCATCTAAATTCATCAGGGATATTGGCCTATAATTTTCTTTCTTTGTGTTGTCTTTGCCTGGTTTTGATATCAGAATTATGCTCGCCTCATAAAAGGAGCTTGGAAGTCTTCCGTTCTCTTGAATATTTTGTAATACCTTGAGAAGGATAGGAGTTAGTTCTTCTTTGAATATTTGGTAGAATTCACCAGTGAAGCCATCGGGCCCAGGGGTTTTGTTTTTTGGGAGCTTTTGGATAACTGTTTCAATCTCTTTTGTTGTAATTGGTCTGTTTAGGTATTCTGATTCTTCCAGATTGATTTTTGGAAGATTATATGTATCAAGGAATTTGTCCATTTAACCTAGGTTGTTTAATTTTTTGGAATACAGTTCTTCATAGTATATTCTTACACTATTTTGTATTTCTGTTATGTCAGTTGTTATTTCTCCACTCTCATTTCTAATTTTATTTATTTGAGCCCTCTCTCTTTTTTTCTTGGTGAGTCTCATTAAAGCTTCATCGATTCTGTTTACTCTTTCGAAGAACCAGCTCAAGGTTTCCTTGATTCTCTGTATTGTTTCTTTAGCCTCTACATCATTTATTTCCATTTTAATCTTTATTATTTCCTTCCTGCTATTACCTCTGGGCCTTACTTGCTGTTCTTTTTCTAGTTCTTTTTGATGCAGGGTTAAGTTGTTGTTTTGAGCTTTTTCAAGCTTCTTAAGGTATGCTGGTAGTGCTATGAACTTGCCTCTCAGGACTACTTTTGCTGAGTTCCATAAATTTTGAGTTGTTGTATGCCCATTATAATTCGTTTCTAGGAATTTTTTTATTTCTTCTTTGATCTCATTGTGAACCCATTTATTATTTAATAACATGCTATTTTATTTTCATGTGTTTGAGTATTTTTCAGTTTTTCTGTTGTGGTTGATTTCCAGTTTCATGCCATTGTGATCAGAGAAAATGCTTAATATGATTTCAATCTTCTTAAATTTGCTGAGACTGCTTTTATCTCCTAACATGTGATCTATCTTAGAGAATATACCATGAGCACTTGAAAAGAATGTATATTCTGTTGTTTTAGGGTGAAAGGTTCTAAAGATATCTATTAAATCAAGTTGATCTATTGTGTCCTTTAAGTCTGCTGTTTCTTTGTTAATTTTCTTTCTTGAGGATCTATGTAGTGATGTTAGTGGGGTATTGAAATCTCCTACTATTATAGTATTGCTGTTGATCTCGCGCTTTATATCCATCAAAGTCTGCTTTATATATTTAGGTGCTCTTATATTAGGTGCATAGATATTTATGATGGTTATATCTTCCTGTTGGATTGCTGCCTTTATCATTATGTAGTGACCTTCTTTATCTCTTACTATAACCTTGGTTTTAAAGTCCATTTGGTCTTATATAAGTATTGCTACCCCAGCTTTTTTTTATTCCATTTGCATAAAATATATTTTTCCATCCTTTTACCTTCAGTCTATGTGCATTTTTTGTTTTAACATGTGTCTCTTGTAGACAGCATATGTACGAATCTTGTTTTCTTATCCATGCAGCTACCCTATCTTTTTTGATTGGATCATTTAATCCATTTACATTTAAGGTTATTATTGATATGTAGTTGTTTATTGCCATTTTATTCTTTAAAGCTATATTCCTCTTTTGCTATATTCTTTTCCCACTTTGATCTGTTTATAACAGGCCACTTAACATTTCCTGCAGCATTGGTTTGGTTGTAATGAATTCCTTGAGGGTTTTTGTTTGTTTTTTTGTTTGTTTTGGTCTGGGAAGTTTTTTATTTCTCCTTCAATTTTAAATAATAGCCTTGCTGGATAAAGTAATCTTGGTTTTAGGCTCTTGTTCTGCATTATTTTAAATATTTCTTACCATCCCTTCTGGCCTTAAGTGTTTCTGTTGAGAAGTCAGATGTCATCTTTATGGGGGCTCCTTTGTAGGTGATAACCTTTTTTTTCTCTAGCAGCTTTTAATATTTTCTCTTTATCGCTTAGCTTTGGTATTTTAATTATGATGTGTCTTGTAAGTTTCTTTGGGTTTCTCTTTAATGGAGTTCTCTGTGCTTCTTGAACTTTTGGGACCATTCATTGCATCAATTTAGGGAAGTTTTCTGCTCTGATTTGATTGAATAAAGTTTTTATCCCTTGTTCTTTCTCTTCTTCTTCAGGAACTGCTATGTTGCGGATTTTATTGCTCTTCATGTTTTCACAGAACTCTCTTAGAGTTTCCTCAGACTTTTTGAGTCTTTTTTCTTTTTTCTGCTCTGCTTCCATGCCTTCATTCATCATGTCCTCCAACTCACTGATTCGATCCTCAGCTTCATCCATCCTGTTTTTAATTCCTTCCATTGTGGTCTTCATTTCTGATATTGTATTTGTCATCTCTAACTAATTCTTTTTTAATATTTCAATGTTCTTTTTTATATTTGCTATCTCTTTATTTAGGTGTTCATAATGACCATCCATTGTTGTTCTAAGATCCCTAAGCATCCTAACAATCATTATTTTAAACTCTGCATCTGGTAGTTTGGTTATTTCCATATCACTCAGTTCATTTTCTGAAGGTTGCTCTTGTGGTTTCATCTGGATTTTACTTCTCTGCCTTCTCATTATGTTGTGAGTTTGGGTGTTTTGTTTGTAGAGCTGGTTGAGTCTAGGCTTGGTGTTATCTGCCTCCAATTTTCAGTTGTGTTATTTCTAGGTCTTCTTGGGTTGGCATCAGCTGTTGTTTTTATTTTCAGTGTGTTTAATTTGATTGAACAATGTGGATCATATAGATTAGTGGTCACACAACACAATCAACAGTTCAAATGCTAGACAAATGTTTACCTGAAACCTATGTATTCTTCATGATCAATGTTACCCCATTAAATTTAATTTTATAAATAAAATTATTTTCTAAAGTCCAGAGAGTAAATAATTTAAGCTTTCCAGTTCTGTATTGTGGCATGAAACAGCCATTGACAATAAACAAGCATGGATGGCTGTTCTCCTATATGAGTTTTATTACAAATAGTGAGAATTTAATTTTATATGATTTTCTAGTATATTGAAATTGTATTCTCTTTTTTATGGTTTTCAATTATTTAAAAATAAAAATACCATTCTTAGCTCATGGAGCATACAAAACCAGCACTTAAGATTAAATACACAAAATTTGGATTTTAGCCCAAATTATATTTTCTAACAGAGCTGTAACAAAATTTTTAAAAGCAATATATATTTTAAATTTTTTAAGATAAGGATTTTTAGGCCATGATCTGTGGGCTCAGTAGATAGAGTATCAGCCTGGTGCATGGATGTCTCATGTTCTAATCCCAGTCAGGGCACACATGAGAGGCCACCACTACTTCCCTTCCCTTCCCACTTCCCCTTCTTTCATTCTTCTCCTCTTGCTGCCAGTGGCTTGATTGGTTCTAGCATTGTCCCTGGGCCCAAGGATAGCTTGGTTGGTCCAAGTGTTGGCTTCTGGCCCTAAAGATAGCTTGGTTTATTTGAGCATTAGCTCTAGGTGGAGGTTGCCATGTGGATCCTGGAAAAGATGCATGTGGGATTTTGTTGCTCTATCTCACCTCCTCTCAGCTAAAAGTAAACAAACAAACAAACAAATAAATAAATAAATAATGTTTATTTGACAGATATAACAGGCAAAGTATTGGTATAATGTCACATAGAAGAATATTTATTTATGAAAATTTTACTGATGCATACTATAGAGGTAAAAATACAAGATAAATTTCTAACCATAAAGTATTTTGGCTAACTATTGGTTCAAGATTAGCAATAAATATTAACACAAGAACCAATGTAATATGTGTTATAAAATATATATAAAAAAATAAGGACATTATAGATTAATTGTATTGACTATAGTAGTCTATTTTAATAGAGAAGTAGCATGCTCTATGGATTTTTGCATTTAATGAATGTGTAGGATATAAAAATAAAAAGGTATTTCAAGCAGATGAAATAAGAGAAACAACATCATTGAAGTAAAGTGTATAGATATTACACGTTGAATGAAGTTGAATGTTGCTTAGAGTCTTACTTGTGAATTAAAGACTGGGAAGTATATAATAATCTGAAATGAGCTATTGACATTTTTGAATGAAAAGTTAAATATGAACATAGCCTGATCAGGAGTGGAATGGAGGACCCAGGTTTGAGACTCCGAGGTTGCCAGCTTGAGCACGGGCTCATCTGGTTTGAGTAAGGCTCGCCAGCTTGGACCCAAGGTCGCTGGCTTGAGCAAGGGGTCATTCAGTCTGCTGTAGCCCCCTAGTCAAGGCACATATGAGAAAGCAACCAATGAACAACTAAGGTGCCACCACGAAGAATTGATGCTTCTCATCTCTCTCTCTTTCTGTCTGTCTGTCCCTATCTGTCCTTTTCTCTGTATCTCTCTGTCACAAAAAGAATAAATATGAACATAGAAAATTTGTGAGTGCATAAAAATAAATTGGAAGTAACTTGATATGGCTCCTTATACCTACTTTCTTGGCTTTAATTTCCCCTCTCATTATTTTACCTCAAAATTTCTTTTGGTTTAAGAATAAATATATTGTTTTGAATATTTCTCTTACTTCATCAGCATAGTCTGAAATTGGTCATGAGAAGATTTTGAAGTTACTTAAGCTTGTTCTATTGGCAAAACCAGAAGTCGCTATTCTTATAATATACTAATTCTTCCTGAAAGTAGTTCAATAAATTGATGTTACCACTAGAGAGAATGATAAAGTTTTTTAAAATCCACTTCAAATAATATAATACAGAAATATTAAGTAATTGCAAGTACTTCAGGTTTAAAAATTCTACAATCAGAATGAATAATATGTTTTTTATTCTATAATAAACTTACCAAGGTATCAAATTACTATTTATTGACTTGTTCAAGATGTTTTCAGTTTTTTTATCTATATATAGAAATATAGCAAAATATACTTCTCAGAGAACACAATTCCATCATCCATTTTTTTTATAAGAACAATTTTTTTATTTCCTTTCTTCATCTTTTTTAACCTGAATTTATTTGGGTGACATTGGTTAGTAAAATTATATAGGTTTTAAGTGTACAATTCTATAATACATCATCTGTATATTGTATTGTGTGTTCTCCATCCCAAGACAAGACTCCTTCCATCACCATTTATTGTCCCTTAAATTTTCCACTTTCAATTATAAATAAGATTACCAAATTATTTCATTTTCAATGACAGATAATTTTTAAAGTGAAAGGGGACAATAAAAATAAAATTTTAAAATATATGTGTAATATAAAATTTATATATGTGTATATGTGTTTATATGTATTTATTTTTTTATTTGCTGATTAAAACGTTTTACTATGCTTTTGGATTAATAAAAAATGCTTATAAAATTTTTTATATTTTTGTTTTTTTCCTAAAAAATATGCTTTATGAGACTGAGAAAAAATCACTTCCATTAGTATTTTCACCATACACAATGCCTGGATGAAATGATCCTGCTCACCCTGTTTTACCAAGTACCCTTGAAAAGAGGGTGTTCGTGACTGACATACTGAAAAGTACTCAGAAGGAATCAAAAGTTATTTCTGGTCTCTTTTCCGAATTAACTTTACATTAAACTAGTTCACTGCTTATGCGTTTCATATGCAAACAAGTTAGATCAAAACTGTGTGAGTCACCCAGTACAAGTTTGCCAACCAGTGACAGCTTATCTTAATGTATTCAGAAATAATACTTGTTTAACATGCAAAATCTAACACAAATGCCTAATTACATAAAATACTAGAACAACATGAATAAATGGGTCAATTTTAGGCAAACGGAGAAATAGGATCACAGTAATTTATTAGTTTGAGGCTTTTATTATTGTTTCTGTACCTTTGCAAGCCATTTTTTTTATTACATAGTAAGTAAGTTTCTTACCTATTTAAGAGCAGTTATAGTTTATCAAGGAAAACATATATCCTATAAAATGTTAGTTAGCCTTTATTTTTAGCATTGTAGCTTAATCTTTATGCATGGAAAAAAGTGTTTTAAATTGTATTTGACTTTTTGTGAAAGGGATATTCATATATAGTGAATATTTATATTTTAAAAATATTTTTAACCCAAGCCAAAAACTTTAGATTAATAGGGGTATTAATAATACTCTTCTTAAAAACCACTTAATAACCTTGTTCCCCTGATGATGGAAAGATAGCTGCATTGGGTCAATAGGTGATGTATATCACATCTATTTTGAAATTTATGATGTTTCTATTGACTTTTAAAAAGTATTACTCAGTATGGTCTTTATAAAACCATCATTTTTTTGAGATATCGATGTCAATATCCAAAATGCTAACCAGAAGCCCATAACTTATAAAATGGGATTTGGGGGGATAAATCAAAGATAAACTTTTATTCCAAGTGGAAATGTTTTTCATATATATATATAATTTTTGAACTATTTTTTAATATATTAGCAAAAAATATTATAAACATAAACACACAAAATTACATTCATATAATTATTCTTAACCCATTATCATTAGCAAGTCTAGGGTAATTTATCCCACTAACAAGATTTTAACAAGGTATGTCTGGGTTTTATGTGTCTTATCTTTTTTTATATACTAATTACAACATCATGCTATATGCTATATATTGTGTATTACTATTTAAATGACAAATGACTTCTTTTGATATTACTCTTCTTGCGTTAATGATTTAAATCAGTACACTATCTTAATTGATGCTGAAGGCATTTGGCACATTTAAATGGACAATTTCTGACCAAACAAGTGAGAAATTAATAAGTATATAATAGATGTTATCAGATGCCAAGTACAAATTTTTTATTAAGAGATTTTTAAAAATGAAAAAAAAATTTTCTTTTTGTATTTTTCTGAAGTGAGAAGCAGGGAGGCAGAGAGAGAGAGACTCCTGCATGTGCCCAACCAGGATCAACCCAGCAAGCCCTTTAGGGGGTGATGTTCTGCCCATAAGACCTTTTCAACTGAATTGAAGAAGAAAACATGGAAAGTAAGTGGTGTAAATACTGTTTAGAATGATTCTGAAAGATCTAAAGCTGAAAAATAGTAAGTCAAGCAATACATTGTTGTTCAAGAAAAGAGGAAATGGTCACAGATGTGCATAAGGTTAGAAAAACACATACTTCCTGAAGAGACTAGTTCAGCAGTAGTGAAGAGAAATTTGAAACACTTCATAATAAGGCCCTTTTAAGGGCCTTGGAAGTGAAAATCCAGCTAGACCAGATGAAAGAACAGCTCAATCTCTACTTCATAAAAGTAGGATAGTGCTTTAGGATTGATAAATATTTAAAATTCTTAAAAAATTAAATATAAAATAATTTTTAACTGTTTGAAAAATTAAACACACTATTGAAATTGCAATTAAAATACATCAGAGACTTTAAATTTATTATTAAAATTCCTGCCTTATACACCTGAGTTTCCTAAAACTTAGTATAACTTGTCTGCTCCTATCTCATGACATTTACTCAGATTCCTGCTAATTAGATATTTATTAGAATGATTGTGGTTTGCTACTGAATTTTTTCTAAAAAATTTTCTTTATAATCATTTATAGAAAAATGATGCAAGTTATTACAAACATATAGTTTTTATGTACCAAGCTTATATGTAAGTGTCCTCATGTTGGGTAATTTGTTAATGTTGCTCTTCAGCTTTTAGAAGTGTTCAATAAATATCTGTACTCAATAAATATTGTTAAAAGTGAATTAAGTAAGGCAATGTTTAAGCTTATACAATGAGGCTATCTTTTTCTAATATAATATTGTTATAATAAGTGGATGTATTGAATTATGACAACACCAAAATATAGATATTGTAAGAACTTTTTATAACATTTGATATTGTAGCATAACTTTTATATTTATAAATGGTGCAATATTCTGGTATGATTAACTAAAAATTAGAAGAAATATACCTGAGTGTAAAATTAAAAAATAATAATAATACAGCTTGGATGTTTAAAGTACAGTGTAATTGGGATATGGATAAAATGACAAGTCATACTCTACTAAAATTATTTCTTCAATAGTTTAGATCTCCCTCATAGTGTCAGTCAAAGCTTCTTAAACAAAATGACTGAAAAAGTGAAGATTATGTCTATGATACTTAATTGATCTTTATTGTTGTGAATAAGTTATTATACTATCTGGATTGAATTAACATTACAGTCAGAAGTGGGGAAGAGGAATTCAAGCAGAACTAAAACTTCAATAAGAGTCAAAAAATTTATACATAAATTAAGAATTTATAGATTTTGAATGTCTCCTTATTTGTTATGTTGGCCTTTCTCTCAGGAGTGAATTGATGGATCTCTAGATGTAGCATGGATCAGACAATCAGCAGCAAATACTGTTAGTGCTATCTTTGAGCATAGTGGGTAACTGAGACATCAGTGGTAGAGTGGATTGTTGCAATTTCCCATGGATAAAACAAACTTAGCTTTATTTTATTAGCCCACATTAAGGAAAACTATGGAGGAGTATGGTCAGTCAGAATGACCCGACTAAGTTAATTCTATTGAGTTATGGTGTTGTGAGAGTATTTTTTTTAATTAAAATAATTTAAATCAAAGCAATTAAATACTTTAAAATATATTTATGATAAGTTATTATGGAAATTTCAAGTATGAAAGAAGAAATTTCAATTGTTCTTTAGGCAGTCTACATATTTTAAATGTATTTTATCTTATCTGCACAGAGAATTTGCCTTCTTTCAGACAATTTTATATTAGCACTAAATACAGTGTGTCCATAAAGTCATGGTGCACTTTTGACTGGTCACAGGAAAGCAGCAAAAGATGATAGAAATGTGAAAGCTGCACCAAATAAAAGGAAAACTCTCCCAGTTTCATGCCTATTCAGTGCAGTTCGATGTGGGCTCATGCACAGATTTTTTAGGGCTCCTTAGGTAGCTATCCCATATAGCCACTACAGACTCGTCACTGACTGATGGCCTACAAGAACGGGGTTTCTCCACCAAACTGCCAGTTTCCTTCAACTGCTTACCCCACCGAGTAATGTTATTCCTATGTGGTGGCGCTTCATTATAAACACGCCGATATTCATGTTGTACTTTGGTCACGGATTCGAATTTAGTGAGCCACAGAACACACTGAACTTTCCTCTGTACCGTCCACATCTCAACTGGCATGGCCGTGGGCTGCTCCTCTGTATACACGGTGTTACGTTATCATCTGCGCATGCGCACATGCTGCCACATCATCCTACAGAAACTGGGAGGATTTTCCTTTTATTTGGTGCAGATTTCACCTTTCAATTTTAATTTTATTTATTCATTTTAGAGAGGAGGGAGAAAGGAAGAGGGAGAGAGGAGAGAGAGACAAAGAGAGAAGGTGGGGAGGAGCTGGAAGCATCAACTCCCATATGTGCCTTGACCAGGCAAGCCCAGGGTTTCGAACTGGCGACCTCAGCATTTCCAGGTCGACGCTTTATCCACTGCGCCACCACAGGTCAGGCCAGATTTCACCTTTCTATCATCTTTTGTTGCTTTCCTGTGACTGCTCAAAAGTGCACCATGACTTTATGGATACACTATATGACACACTATATAACACACCTTAACTGAAATGTTGACTTTTAAATTAATTATTATATGGTTATATTAGTAAGCATTCTTCTAAGGTTACAATTGGTGCTTTGAAAACGTTTTTTTTTTTTTAGGTGACATAATTAAACCCTTGTATTATGTAGAAGCAGTTATGTTTCTGTTAAGCCTAATCCAGAGGGACCCAAAACATTGAAGACACGAACAAAGTCTGTCGATTACACATTAAAGTTTTATTGTCTAGCTTGGCCAAGCGGCGGCAACTCTGACAGGAGTCTGAGGGAGAGCTCGCCGGCCCTTTGTTCTACTTAGTTTTTATAGTTTTGTAAGTGGGAAGTACAGAAGCAAAAATTGTAATTAGGAGCCCCTTACCACTATTGGTTATAGTCATATGTCCTTTAACATGATAGGACCACGTTCAATTTGCAAGCCATACATTATTTTGGAGAAAACAAAATTTACAAGTCAACACAATGGTAGAAAGATGTCTTTTACATATTGAAAGGCATTCCTATAGTATCTAGTGTTTATCTGCTATCTCTCTGTCCAGAGTCACACGTGTTAACCACATGCATTTACATAGAAGAGGTAGTTTCTGTGAGGACAAATGCCTGCAAATGGTTCATTGCTATAAGAAAAGGTTTATTTTGGCTTTTCTCTCCCTGTACCTGGCTAGCCATTCACCTCTTTCCCCACAGGTGTGGTGGAATGAAAGGGAATCCATTTACAATACAATGCCAAGGGCCATCCTGGTCATGCCAATCACACAGTACAGAGACTATTTCTCACAATTTCTCTGCACACCTTAACCCAAATTAATAAAATGTTCTTCAAGCCTCCCAAAATATTAACATTAATTCTGTAGCTTTTGGTACTTTACAACACCTGCGGGTGAGATGGCACAGTGGCTCCTCATTCCCTCCTCTGAATGGGAGGATAAGATGCAGTATCTACCGAGAGGAGAGGCTGGTAGGTAGGCTGAAACGTAGGTCGATGGACCAGGAGGTTGAAGGCCCCTAGCTGGCATTTTACCAGGGTGGGATAAGCAATAATCTGGTATGCTCTTTGTTAACTGGGCAGGTGAGATGGGTGGTTAGGCCCAACACCTGTCCCCTGGATATAAAAAACGCCCTGTTTATATTTCGGTCTCCAACAGATATTAAAATTTCAAATTTGTGTGTTGTGATTCTTACTCATCTGAATTCCCATGTTCGGATTTGGAGGCAGACTGGAAAAATATAAAATTAACAACAATATTAAAACAGCCAATGCTAACAGATATTATAACAAATGTCCTAATACAATGAAGTGATTAAAACCTATTAGATTACTAAGCAAAGTCTTAACTAATACAACAGGATTTAAAATAAAATTTTTAGTCTTAAATGTCCTTAACATGTTAATGTAATTTCACCAAGTCTATATTGACACCATTCCTGCTTCATATTATTTGTAAATGTAACCCAACCCCACTTCAGTTTGAGAAATGTCCCAAGGAGCAGGAGTCACACACATTCAGGAATAGTCCACAAGGCACTGGAGTTGTGGTCACATTTCCACGCTTTGCAGCTAGAGTCCAAGTCCCAATGACCACTGCTTCTAGCTGGTAACAATTCAGGTAGACTGGAAAAGCCGTCTGAAGCACGTATGGAGACGAAGCTTCTGTTTTTTTTAAACTGGAGAGGTGAGCCCAGGGTGCCTTTCCCTGGAGCTCTGCAACCATGGCATGGTGAAGAGAACCTGGGGATACACTATGCTGGGTAGCAGAGGTAAATTCGTCTAAATTAGGAGTAAGTCCCAGCCTAAAATAGGCATGGGGCATTGAGGCAAGAGAAATAAAGGAAACACTATATATTAAACAAAGCAGCAGAAAATAAGGCTATCAACACCCACAACAGAGATCTTCGAGTGATGAATAAAAAAACCTCTGAATATTCAGGCAAGACATAATAAGTGGCCCTTGTGTCCATAAGAAAGGAGATCAGTTTACCTGCTACTTGGAAGAAATACCCAGGCTTATCTACAGCAAAGTGAGATGGGGCCGATGGCCCTGGGCACCTTTAGTCTTCAGTGGCAAGCCCCAGTAGGCTGGCAAGGTCAGGTACAGGTAGCCGGAGCAGGGCTAGAAGAGACTGAACCCTCCCTTGGAGGAGTGAGGGAGTAGGTTACCTTCCAATGTCCCTTTTTTTTCCACAGCAAAGGCATGTCCCTGGTGGGGGCCGAGAAGCCTGGCAGGCTTTTTAGCTCAATGACCTTCCTTTCCACTCTTGAAACAGGGCCCTGATGGGAGTCCTATGAAGTCTCTCGGGGGCGTTGGAGCCTTTTATGGGCATATGCCAAGAGCTAGTATTTTACCTGATCTCTTTTTGGGCTCTGTCTGCCTTTTCTGTTCCTCTTTTGGTCATTATAGACCTTAAATGCCATGCTCAGAAGATCTTGTTGAGGGGTTTGAGGGTCCCCATCTGCCTATATAAACTTTTTCTATATACCTAGAGCTGATTGGAAAAAGACAAAACAGCATTATCAGCTGGATTAAATAAAAGAGGGTAGAAGTTTGCAGGAAGAGAAAAGAAGTTTGGCATCTCTTGTAGGATTCCAGAGTCTCTCAGTCGCTGAATAAACCTGTACATTATTATTTAAAAGAAAAATTTTTTTTTAAAAGTCCATAACACGAAGTTTGATTGAAAACAATAAAATACAGAAACAGCAGATTCTCATTTTAAAGTAAAACTGACATTTCCCAGAACTTTCCTAGTACCGTACCATTCTGATCATTATTAAAAAAAACAAAACAAAGTCCCAATTCCAAAATAATTAGCAAACCTATTGGTAAACATTCTTCTCATGGTTCTAGTTATTTTTCTAAATTTTACATTTGCACCTTTTCAAGAATGAGATTTTTTTTGTAAATTTAACTGATTAACATTTGTGAGAACTGGACTTTCTTCGTATTTATTTTTAATAAAAACATTTACACACCCTACTCAAATTAAGAGAAAATATACATTTGTTCATTAAAGCGCACCTGCTTCAGATAATTTTTTTTTCTCTTCACACATTAGCATAGAAAGCCTTGTTTGATTCATGCTGAAAATTTATACAAAACGAAAAGACCTGCTATTCCAGGGAAACCTTAAGGCAAAAGCAAAAGCCTTATACTACAAAAGAAAAACAGAGCAGAGGCATGGGGACTGTGAAGTCAGCTCAGATAAATAAGCACCCACAAGGATGAAGACAATTTTTGTACAAGCATATGCAAACAGTTTTAAAAGGTGCATTCAACATCCATTTTTCTGCAGAAATAATTGTCATGTCACACAGCTTAACTCCTGAAACAAGTTTAGATTTTAACAGAATCTTAATTCTCTCCTATATTTACCAGTGGAATCAGAGCCTTGCTTGGGGTGGCTCTTCTTTCCCCCTTGTCACCACACAGACTTTTAAGCATTTGTTGAGTACACTTTATAATACCTTTACTTCAAAATTGTAAGAAATATTTGTCTTTATGTTAACTTAACAAAACATAGTAAATGCATTTTTAAGTAACATTTCTATACTTATTAAAACATTTCTATCCCATTAATTAACAGGTAAATTAAAGAGCACATTAAGGCTGGAAAATTCCAGTGTGGCTTTCATTATTTTCCTATATTATTAATGAAAGTCTACACCTTTGTTAGGTAAATCTACTCTGCTTCAAGCTTTGTAGCTGCAGCAATAACCTGAAGTTTGAAGCAGTTTAACCAAAATTAGCAAGTCTTTAGGATCCGCATTCCATTCTATTTAAATTTAAATGAGCACACTATACTTGTTCTAATTAAAATTAAAAATTTGTAGAGATGATATCATTTTATTTTTTTCAATACTAAAGCCACATTTCCAATTCTTGCATGCAAAGACCAAACACAAACGAGGATCAGACAAGGTAGACAAATCAGAGAGAAACCCGGGATTTTAGAGATTAGAATGTTGCCTGCTTGATTTTTATGCAGGGCTATTATGATAGGAACAAAATGATAAAAACTAAACAGAAATCTCTCAAAAAGGTTTGAGAACGGCCATTTTTGAGATTCTGTTTAGCTACATCCAAACAGGCGTTCCCTTCACTCTCATTTCAGGCATAGAACAGTAAAGAAATAAAATGAGTTTAGAGAAAGAGAATAACTGGAAAAAATCTGTATTTTTCCCAAACTCTTAAGTATTTCTACTTACTAAAGAAAATCAGATAATAATACAACTTTAAAAAGCATCTTAGTCTTCTAATCATTCATAAATTCTAAGAGCTGTAACAACAAGCAGCCAAAATTCGTTTCAATCCCCACTGACCTGGGAAGCCCCCTCCTTGCCTCGCCCCTGGCGGGGCCGGCTCACACCAAGGCCCTGCCGCGTTCACGTGGCTGCGCCCCGTGCCTCAGCGGGTGTCCCGTGGGATGCTGCAGTGTCTCCCGCCACCGCACAGCATGAGGCCCACCGGGGCTTCCATGCAGTCTCTCCGGGAGCTCTTCCCTCGCGCTGCACGTGGCCTTTCGGGGGAGGGGAAGGTGGGTCCAGTGGGGGCAGGAACCAGGCTTCCTCTGCTGTTTCCCGAAATGCACCCACACAGGCCCCCTTCTCGCCTCATCCGCAGGCTGTGAGGGCAGCACGCACGAGCCAGGGGAAGGGAGAGCAAGTGGATGGTGGCCACCGGACCGAGTGAGCGCCTGCGCGTCTGGCGTGAGGGGAAGCCGCTGCCCGCCCCCTTTTTCCACACTGTATTTAAAAGCTTCACTCTCTAAAAGCTTTGACGAATGCAGTGACAAAAACAGATAGACAAACAGAAAAAAAAAAAAACAGACAAACAGAAAAACAGGTAGACAAACAGGCACCACCTTTCCCTCGAGCTCGGAATATCTAAACTCAAACGGGGTTCCCTAAAAGCGGGATGCCCTCTCAAATCTCCCAACCTCGCATCCGAGGGGAGACGGCCACAGACCCCTTCCTGGCTTGTCAGCCAGGGCTCACATGGCAACAAACAGTCATGACCTTGTTCTACTTACCCAGGGTTGAATAAGAAAGCTCCGGTGTGCAGACCGATGGCAGTCTCTCGATCCCAGGCGAGCCCCCAAAATGTTAAGCCTAATCCGGAGGGAACCGAAACATTGAAGACACGAACAAAGTCCGTCGATTACACATCAAAGCTTTATTGTCTAGCTTGGTCAAGGGGCGGCAACTCCGACAGGAGTCTGAGAGAGAGAGCACGCCGGCCCTTTGTTCTACTTAGTTTTTATAGTTTTGTAAGCAGGAAGTACAGAAGCAAAAATTGTAATTAGGAGCCCCTTACCACTATTGGTTATAGTCATATGTCCTTTAACATGATAGGACCACGTTCAATTTGCAAGCCATACATTATTTTGGAGAAAACAAAATTTACAAGTCAACACAATGGTAGAAAGATGTCTTTTACGTATTAAAAGGCATTCCTATAGTATCTAGTGTTTATCTGCTATCTCTCTGTCCAGAGTCACACATGTTAATCACACGCATTTACATAGGAGAGGTAGTTTCTGTGTGGACAAATGCCTGCAAATGGTTCATTGCTATAAGAAAAGGTTTATTTTGGCTTTTCTCTCCCTGTACCTGGCTAGCCATTCACCTCTTTCCCCACAGGTGTGGTGGAATGAAAGGGAATCCATGTTTTCCTTCCCTTTGCACAAACCATAGATAGTTCACTGGGAAATAAAAGGAAGTCCACTGGGAGAGTAACCGAAATGTTCCCACCCTCTCTCAGTGTCCCATGATCCACTTGATCCACTTGTATTTTATTCGAGCAGGAAGCAGAGACGAGGAGAGGCTGCAGTGTGTTCAGTGGGGAGAATTGATCTTAACACAATCAGAACCTTCAACCTACTCCACTGACCCTGGCAAGTGGGCATACCAGAAACTTGTTCACAGCTTAGTAGTTTTCCCATCCCCCACATACATGATTCTGTCTTTTTCCTACATCACATCACCTTTGTCTGGAGCACCGGACTTCTACCTGCTTTTCCTTAATTCTCATACTTACTATGGATCAAGTCTGTCTGTCATGTGGTCTCAGCACATATTGTATTTTTTTTTTTTTTGCAGCATTGCATTGCTGACAGTCATTTTGTTTGTTTGTGTAATTGATTAGCTTGTGTCTTTTGCACTAGAATACAAGCTTTATGAAGCCAGGGTTCTCATATGCTTTTGCTCACCACTTTATAGACAATACAGGTTGGATATATAGTATACATAGATGATCAATAAATACATTTGAGGAGAGGGAGGGTAGTGAACATTTATTAGTGGTTTTGAGATAACAGTAAATGCATTATAGCAAGTAATTAAAAACTGAGTATTAGAAGTATTACCCTAAACTCCATTATAAAGTCCTTGCCACAGGTAACTTTTTTTCATTGATGATTTTACTCTTAAACCACAGGTTACTGCAAGCTTATTCCTCATCTTTTCACTGCTATTATTTTTAGTTTTAATTCACCAAATCTATCATTTTTCCTTTCTAGAATAAATCATTAGTACCATATTTCCCCATCTATAAGATTCTCCCATGTATACAATGCACCTTAATTTTGGGCTGTGAAATTTGAAAAAAAAGTTCAAAAACTTTATTACATAAAGTAATTGAACTCAAGTTTCATTCATCATAAAATTCATAGAACTCCTCATCATTGTCAAAACTCCCATCCATTAGCTTGTCCTCATCTGTGTCTGATGACAAATCACTGTCTTCATTTATTGCCTTGTGCTCAGTTCCATCTATGGCATTTGAAATGCCATACTTCTACAATCACTGTATGAGACCCACCCAGTTTTTAGACCCCAAATTTTTTGATAAAAGATGCGTCTTATATAAATACATGGGGAAATACGGTATCTGTTTTGCATTTTTGCTTTACTTTTTGCTTTTAAATCTTTGTATCATAATCTGCTGGTAAGATGAGGTGATCACGGTGATCACAAAACTATTATTTAATTTAAGGTCCATATTCTATGATTAAAAAATATGCTGACAGCCTGACTATATGGTGGTGCAGTGGACAGAGCGTCGTACCAGGACAAGAAGGACCCAGGTTCAAAACCCTAAGGTTGCCGGTTTGAGCAAGTCTGACCAGCTTGAGCCCAAGATTGCTGGCTTGAACAAGGGGTCACTCAGTCTGCTGTAGGTCAAGGCACATATGAGAAAGCAAGCAATGAATAACTAAGGTGCAGCAACGAAGAATTATGCTTCTCGTCTCTCTCCCTTCTCATCTGTCTGTCCCTATCTGTCCCTCTCTCTGTCTCTCTCTGTCTCTGGCACACAAAAAATATGCTGACAAAATGTAATTTCAGAGAAAAATAATAGGAATTCTTCCTTTTTAAATATAAATTTTCATACACACCTATATTTGTTATATATATATAATTAAAGTAGGTTATCTCTGAATGGTATTTTGTTATAGATATCTGTAGTTGCTAAAATTCCTACAATATAATATATATATATATATATATATATATATATATATATATATATGTAATAAAGGTACATTTAAAAGGTTTTTAGAAAACTAAATTTTGATGATTTTTTATTTGTATTCCTTACATTTTTAAATAAAGCAATCCAAGGATATTTAGTTTGACACAGATTTTTGAACATGGGTTCAAATTATATCAATTTTGAAATCTTAACTACGTGACTTGCCTTGATAATTAACTCACACTATTTAATTAAACAGGATAAAACACAGCAGGCCTCTTTTGTTTATATATTTCAAACGTGATTTAATTTACTATCTCACCATTTGCTTTTTAGAAAAAGCAAGGGACTTATATTTCCTTGAATATATAATTTTTTTTACTGGCAATATAAAAGGTTGAAGGAGAAAAGACAAGACTTTTTTTTATTCTTAGATAGATTACTCTATTTCTACTGCTGAAGCAATTTTATTTGATTAAAACATGCTATCTGGGACTTCCATACCCCTGCCCTTTGCTAAGTTCCGCTTCAGTGTAGTTTTATATATAAAACATGGAGTCATTTTCAGCATAGATCCTGTATAGAGCAATGCATGGTTCATTCTTTGCTGTGTTATTAACTGAATTTGCACCAGATCTCTCTAGCCTTGAGGTTAACTAGACTTTCCTAACTTTCTGACAGACATTTTATGAAGGCTGGGGAATGAAGGAGGTGGGGGTGGGGTTGCATTTTTGCTTCAAAGATAGATTGCAATGAATAAAAATGCCATAGGTAAAAGTAAATGTTCTAAACTGGGCGCTATACTATTCGTTTTTTCCTAAGATAATATAATAAAATTCTTATGGTTTGCAGGGAAAACAGAAAAGAAAGAAAACCAAAGAGAAAAAGACACAAACCAGGCCCTGGCCGGTTGCTCAGTAGATAGAACGTTGCCTGGTGTATGGATATTTTGGGTTCGATTCCTGGTCAGGGCACACAGGAGAAACAACCATATGCTTCTCCTCCCTTACTTCTCTTCCTTCTCTCTCTCTTCTCCTCTTACAGACAGTGGCTCCATTAGTTTCAGAGTGACCCCAGGTGCTGAGAATAGCTCAGTTGAAGTGCATCAGCCTCAGGCGCTAAAAATAGCTCAGTACTCAAGCATTGGCCCAAGATGGGGTTGCCAGGTCGATCCTGTTTGGGGTACATTCAGGAGTCTGCCTCACTAACTCCACTTTCCTAAAAAATTTAAAAAGACACAAAGCAGAATAAAAAGCAGATTCTAAAACTAACCTTGTGAACATGGTTCTTCATGATCATTAGGGAGCTAAGAGGTAGATTTTGTAATATAAACAACAAAGAGCTCAAATTTGTATTAATCATAGTCTGAAAAACTCCAAAGGAAGATATTATATTAAGCCATCCTTGGATAGCAATTTCCATATGTATATATGTATATAAATACATTTCATAAAAATGTAAACAATGAATGGGAGAGATAAACATCAAACCCGAGAGTATCTACTTTTGGCTTCTGGGGAGAGGAATGCAACTATAAATATATTGGTAATATTTTATTTCTTAACCCATGTAGAATGAGTATGTTATTTTTGTTTACTCTTTGAACTCTTTTACATACCTGAATATTTTATTTATTCACTTATTTATGTATTTACATTTACATTATTGGGGTGACATTGGTTAAGATCATTACATAGGTTTAAGCTGTATCGTTCCATAATACATCATCTGAACACTGCAACTCATGTTCACCAGCACAAGAAGAGTTTCCTTCCATCACCATTTCTCTGCTCTTAACTGTCTCTTACTTCCTCCACTCCCTTTCCCTCCTGTAATCACTGCACTGTTGTCACGCCTATAACTCTTTTCTTTGCATACCTGAGTGTTTTTAATAATTTAAATTTTACATAAGTATCTAATTAATTAAAATATGTTTGTGTGGTAACTCTCTACACACATAAAAAGACATTAGGAGAAAACTAATACTTTTCAAAAGAATTTTTAAAACTAGTTTGCATGTCAATTAAAAGATAAATACAAACCAGGGTAATCTTTATTACATATAATGAATAATTAGTTAACACTTCATGAGTTTATTTTATTTTGCTTTTATTTTAAAACTTATTTATATTTAAATTATGTTTATTTTTTGAATTATTTTAATACATTCATGTCATACAAAATTTAAAAAGAACAAAGAGAATAGTTATCTTAAAAGACTATGAAGTAGATAACATTTATGAACCTTCTAATAATTAAATGGAAAAGATAAATAAATTTGCAAAAGAAATACAGTGATGGATATATTCATGAAACTATCATGCAGATTAGATTTAAATAAGTAAACCTTTTGTTCTCTTGAGTGAATTTAGAAATATATCATAATAATATATTACAGAAATTAGAAAAAAATATTGAATACTGTTTAGTATTCAGTTTTCAACATTAAGAATTCAGGAAATGCCTGAAGTTTTATTCATCCAGAAGCAAAGACTCAGCTGTGATTCTATCTAGTCCTCTTTGACCTCATATGTCACATATTATGTCCCATAACAAAAGTATTCATATCTTATGTCACTCTTTGCTCGGCATTACTTGTTTTCAGGGTCTTTCAAGGGTTCTTTCGTCTTCTTCCTCTCATTTTTACATTAATAGAGTTTGAAACTATGTGAACATTCCTCTGGTGCTGTCGTAGCTATGCTGGCTAGTGCTGGAAGGTTTTTTGACTCCTCTAGAACTTCAATATTAGTGCCTATATCTTTCCAGTTGAGGTTGGTTTCTTCATTGTTTGTTTTATGTTTTCCCTCACTCAAATTTCTGTGATGAACTCTTCAAAGGCTTTGACCTCAGGAGCAGAAATGAGCAGGGGTAGGGCACACTGGGTGAAATGAGAATGCTCAGGGCATTTCATTACAGATGAACTCCATCTGTAGGTTCACTTTCTTACACATAAAAAACATATAGATTAACACTCACATCATAGTGGTGAGTTGAGGATTAAGTTTGTTTGCCAGTATAGTAATTAGCTAGTAATAGTATTAATAGCTGTAATTGTAAAGTATTTAAAATTGGTTTAATAAATACTTTCTAATACACGTCTACCTCTTCTCTTCTTGATCACCTTGCCTAAAGCATTATATGTTGCAAGGAATACCCACTCACTGAAGAAATTTTAAAGTTAGAATGAAGTTTTCATTGATTTCAAATTATTTTATTTACACTGCACTCAAAGAAAACCTTGCATCTTTTTAGTAAATAAAAAAACAAAAAACAAAGATGAGCTGTATTTTATTGTGGGTGATTTTCAATTATTTTAGTGTACTTTTAACTCATTTAGTATATTTTAAAGACATTAGTATTATGAAGGTTTTAATTAATAGGGTATGTTTCAAAGCCTCATAAAGTTTGAAAGGAGCAACTATAAGGGTTTTTCGTAACTAGTATTTTGGGGACCAGTGTTTGGCAGCTGCTTCTCCAGTTTATATAATCTTAAATTTGTTTCTTAATTTTATAAATGTCCAGAAAATAATTAAACAGTTTATATTAAATGAATGGGAACATATGTATGATCAGTTTATTTAAGGCCAAATAAAACAATAAGATTAAGAATATAGGAATGGTAAATACACATACACATTTTTTATTCTTCATTATAAATAATACATATATTTATATATCATATATGAATATATTAAAAAATAGCCAAACTTAATATTTATATTTCCTAACATTTAGCATTAGGAACAACATTGTTTATATTTTAAAATAACAACAAAAAGATAAATTTTGCTTGTCTTTTTTCTTAAGACATCCTATAATATCAACTTGTTTTTTTCCATTTTTTTCTATTTTTTAATTCTTTCCTCAAGTTACTTTTTTAATTAAAAGCAAATTAAAATATTATTTCTGCAGGCAAAAAACACATATACACATAAACAAGCATGATTTGTATTACAATTAGAACTCTCCCTAATTTAGTCAAAGAAAATGAGAGTTAAAGGATCTGTACACTTAGATAATATCTGAAACCATAATTTATTATATACTTAAATCAATGCACACAAAAAATACTAAAAATTCATTTCAATTATCAGCCCAAACCCTTAGATAAGTAAACTGCCATTTTATTACATAATGTGATGATAAAGACCTCCATATCTTCTGTTTTTCTGACTATTTTACTTGATAACATGTTTACTGAAAGTAATTGCCAACAGAAAAAAGTTTTAAAAAGTATTTCTACTAATATTTTTTAAATATCTTTTATCTTCACCAATAACATTTAAATTAATATTTTAAACAACAGCTAAATAATGAATTTATTGCATGTGTGATGCCATATAGTTTTGAAAGTACTTTTATTGGCTTTAATTGATTTAATCAGCCCAAGGACCATCTTAGTAAGAATGTAATCAACATTCTTTTTAGAAAAATAAACAGAAAATTAGATATTAATAGATACATCAAATTAAATAATTTACTAGTAACCTGCTTAATGATGTAATTGCAAAAAATACAGTCAACATGGAGCTCAATAATTCTGAGACAAAATTGTTTATCATGAGTCTTTTTTAATATTTAATTTAAACTTTATTAGAAAAATGTTTAAAATACTTGAAGACATATTAAAGAAGCAAATAATTTTGTATATGGATGTAACTTTATTTTTTACTGTATTAATATGTAGAAGATACATAATCATTTTGAGCCCCTTATTACTGTCATTTAGATTTTAAGCGATTAGAAAAATAACTCAGCCTGGCCTGTGGTGGTGCTGTGGGTAAAGCCTCGACCTGGAATGCTGAGGTTGTAGATCGAAATCACAGGCTTGCCTGATCAAGGCACAAATGAGAGTCGATGCTTCCTGCTCCTCCCTCCCTTCTCTTTCTCTCTTTCTTCTCTAAAATGAATAAAGAAAACATTTTTTAAAAAGAAATGAAAAGAAAAACAAGTCACATAAGGTTTTAAATATTTCTTTTAGCCTGACCAGGTGGTGGTGCAGTGGATAGAGCGGTGGACTGGGATGCCAAGGACCCAGGTTCGAGACCCCGAGGTCACCAGCTTGAGCATGGACTCATCTGGTTTGAGCAAAACTTACCAGCTAGGACCCAGGGTCGATGGATCAAGCAAGGGGTTACTCAGTCTGCTGAAGGCCCTCTGTCAAGGCACATATGAGAAAGCAATCAATGAACAACTAAGGTGTTGCAACGAAAAACTGATAATTGATGCTTCTCATTTCTCTCTGTTCCTATCTGTCTGTCCCTATCTATCCCTCTCTCTGACTCTCTCTCTGTCCCTATAAAGAAAATAAATAAATAAATAAATATTTCTTTTAAAAAGGGGGGATTTGTCAGATTAGGCCATTTGAAAACCAAGGTACATCTAACTTAAGAGAAAACTAAGTTTGAAATTCAAAGATTCACCTACCTAAGTTCTTTCTCTCTGTTCCTTGATTTGCCCTCCCATAATAAATCAAATTCATTACTAGAAAGATTTTTCTCCATAAAGAATATAACATTTTAAGGTTTATAATAAAAAAATAAAGATTTTTAAAAAGATGGAATACTAAAGTAATTCCAGTGTTTTATGGAAAGTCACAAGGGAGACTGATTGGCCCTGTTTTCCTTTCTCCATCTTTGAAGCAATGATCAAGCCTTGGACTTGGGTATTCTGATTGGCCAGCATGAATCAAAAATCTCTTTTCCATGCAGTCACAGCATTAGACATTTCTGTGTGACTGATAGCTGTTTAAAATTATGATAAAGAAAGAGGGTGACTCATATCAGACCCACTGTTTCACAAACGTTATATGTAAAACACATTCTGCTAATAACTGCCGAACCATACATATTTCTTTCTATATATACATATTTACACTGAAAACTGCCTCTCCACATACTGTTATACTATGTACAATAATCAAAAGTAACTGTCCTCAAGATTTTCAAGTTACTTGACTTTAGTTTCAAATCTAGACTGTCTGAATGTAAAATGTAGGATGTAGGCTTTTGTCAATCTTGCATGGCAAGCAATGGCTAAAAGATAAATATTAATATTATAAATTCTGACATGTCCAATGTGATTAACAAAGTCAAATATGTTTTAACTATTTATATATTTGATATAAAATATTTAGTAAAGATAAGAAGATAACCTTAGTTGGGAGTGTATTTTAATTTATAAACCCGGTTGTGCAATACACTATTACATTCTATGAATCAGGTTAATTTTTATTTTAAGCCTCAATAACCTCAAAATGATAAAAAAAAACAACTCATCAAGGTCAAGATTGTACCCCTTTCCCTACTAGGTATGGGACGTGCAGAGTTGAGTGCCTAGCTATTGGAGGTTAGGGTGAGGAAGGGCTGGCTGTAGAAAAGAGAACCCCGTTAGTGATAAGAGACATGCAATGTTCTTTGCCTTCCTAAAAAACAAAAATAAACCTCATAAATTTCTCTTGTAACTATACATTTTTTTCTCTCAAATGGAGGTTCTGTTACCAGTTTTCTAAAGTGCAGTGCAAATTGAGATATTTTTGATAATCATTTCCCCAGAATACCTAATTTGTAGGTTGCTGGATCTATACACAGATTCTTTTGTGAAATGAGAGGTAAGAAGTGTCTCATTTTGGGGAGAACTATCTTCTACCTTTTCTCATGACCAATATTTCTGAGAGATTTATTTCTTTATTATATTTTAAAAGAACTACTTTAAGATAGTAGGCTAATTTTCAAAATAAGTAGAGGAATTTCTAACTACGTTGTTCCTTATAATAATTATTTTGGGAAAAATATTTAATAAATGACCTACCTATGTTAAAAAAATAGATTTGGGAGCTTTTACCTTGGTCTCCCATTTCTCCCATTTTTCCTACTAAATCATAAATGATACTTTCAATAAGACTGAAATCAGACGCTAATGGGTAACCAGATGAAGAGTTAAGTCAGCAAGCAAAAGTATGTTTAATATAAATGTGTTACAAAATATAGCTCTTTCTCTAAAGTACTTGCCAATTCAGACATGTTTATAGAAGTGCAGATGAATTATAAAACAATACTGTTTTTAAGAAAAATAATTAGTAATTAGATTTTATATGCTTATACTTGTTATTAAAATTGTGAATAATTGGATCCTTAATAATGTTAGTGTGAAGGATATGTGTTTCATCCGATATAAGCTATTAAATTATTATTTCTATCGAAGCCAACCCTGTCATTCCCTTATCCATTACTTTTGCCTAATAGTGAAGTTCCTGATCAACACCTGCTGCTTGGAGAAATAAAAGAAAATCATTCTCCATTCCACGGAGAATATGTGCTGCTTAATTGTGACCGCTGAAGAGAATATTTCAATTGTAAAGGAAACTTTTGTCAATATTTAGTAAAAATGCAAGTTAGTTGTTTGGCAGAGCAAGAAATGGAGGATGCCTGGGGAATATTTGTCACATATGATTTATGATTTTCTAAAGTATATTTTGTTGATGATAATGGGAATTACATATAATTAAATGTCTTGGGAGATTGAAGAAAGACAGGCTCTTTCCTGTTGTAACTCTGAAAGTTTTTCATATGCTAAAGTGTAGCTTGGGTCCTCAGGAGGATCAGTTGGAATTCTGTGTGTCTCAGAGTATTTGAGAATGAGACCATTTTAATGGTATATTCTAATGACGAATTTTCAGAGAATTCAATATAGACTTATATTATATTAGAGTTATAAGTACCTTTACAAATTACCTGGATGAACACATTTATCTTATAAATGAAAAAAAATGAGGGCCAAAAAAATCTCCTCTAAGTTTGCCAAAAATCTACTTTATGGCAGATAGAATAAGGAATTCATATTCTTGTTTCATGTTAGAGATTTTATTTTTCCAATAAAGTACTCAGTTTTAGAAGTTAATTTCACAGTGCTTCAGAACTCTTCCTTTTTGGCCAGCAGTGAGTTTAATAAAAATTAGTTTGAGTATTCAAGTAAGAAAAACAAATGAAACATGTTTCCGACTTAGCTATCAAAACTTAGAATATGCCTATAGACTAGGGTAAGATGATGACCTTTACACTCTCAGGCTCAAATAATTTCAACAAGGCATACAGAAGTTGAGAGAAGACTAGAGGTCACTTCCTTTGGGAAGTAAGGGAATTGAACTTTAGGAGAAGTTCAATAACCACATGACACAGAGGAGAGAAAGTGCTAAAAGGTATACAAATAAGCCTTTGAAGAGAGCTGATAGACCCTGAATGACCTATTACCAGTGAAAGCATTCATCATTATGTGGGGGAAGTACTGCCCTGACTAATTCTTAATAGAAGTTTATAATTCTTTGTAACTCATGTTTTTGTCCGTCAAATAATTTTTGAGAAAATGGTTATGCAGTGTTCTAAATTCCACCCCCTGTACCCACTAACTTCTATGATGTTACTGAGATACAATGTTGCATGAAGGTTCGACATTTTAGTCTTTATAAAGGTAAGCATGGTGAAGAGAAAGATGTGGATTGATTTTCTTTCCTTCAGTTTTTAATACAATAAGTTTGTTATTCAGTCCCAGAGTCTAATAGAGATACTTCTGCAATCTCTTGGTTCTGCCAATGATTCTATGATACTCCTACCCATAAAAATATCTGTTTTCAATTTAATGGGAAATTTTGTCTCTCAAAGACATTTAAGAGCATGTATGAAGATCTGACTTTGGATGATGGGTACACAACATTATCAACAGTTCAAATGCTATAGAAATGTTTACCTGAAACCTATGAACTCTTTTTGATCAATGTCACTGTGTCAATGTTAATTTTCTAAATAAAATTTTAAAATTAAAAAAAAATCCTCTAAAATGTATTTTGGATAATACTTTAATTCACTGTACTACAAAGCCAGAGTATAAAGTAGGTTTATAGGCCACTCACCTTGCTCTTTTTTTCAATCTCCAACCATGCTTATAATGTACAGTAAGATAATGTGCTATGTTTGCACTTACTACAATATCAGTGACAAAAATCCCCCAAATTTGCTGTCATCCTTTGATCCCGCAGAAAATAGCCCTTTTCTCAAAGTAAATCTGTTATTCATTTTCTCAAAGAGAAATTGTATTGTAAAAAAAAAAAAAAAAAATCCCTGTTCTTTCTCTTTTTCTCTCTTCTCTGTTTCTCTTCCTGTCTTTATATTATCTTTCTAGACAGAGGTTATTTGGAGCTCTCATTGATGGAAACTAATGGAACATTTTTAGCATATTTGTTACTCCAAATTATCTTATGCTTGCCAAAGTTCTCAAATATTAAGGTAATGCCTAACACACACACACACACACACACACACACACACACACACACACACACACACACACACACGTCTCATAGACCCTCAATTGAGAAAACAAGCAAATCCTTAAAACCAAATGTGACTATAACAGCAGTTGACACTCTAAACAACCTTGTACATTAGCATCACCTCTAAAGCACAGCCATGACATGAGAATCAATACTTACTATAATATATACCTACAACGCTCTGCTAGTCATTGAAAATTAGCTGAGATATGGAGCTATCTGTGAAGAAAAAGAGAAGAGAAAGATAAAATTTACATTTGCAGGCAATAGATACAAATTCTCCAGAGTTCCACTAAGGTGAATATTATTTAAGTTGTTAATTGTGACACTAAAATTTTCTTATACTAGGCATATTTTATAGTAATTATGCATTGTTTTCTCTCTGCAATCAAACCTTACACAACTTAGAAATTTGTAAAATGTCAGCAATAGTATGCTTATCTTTTTGAGACCCCTTTCTTCATTTATATTAAAATCTGTAATCTCACCTGACCTGTGGTGGTGCAGTGGATAAAGCGTCGACCTGGAAATGCTGAGGTCGCCAGTTCAAACCCTGGGCTCGCCCAGTCAAGGCACATGTGGGAGTTGAAGCTTCCTCCTCCTCCCCACCTTCTCTCTCTCTCTCCTCTAAAATGAATAAATAAAATAAATAAAAATAATTTAAAAAAATCTGTAATCTCAAAATATCCCTTTCCATTTTCATTTTATGGAGCTCCACTTCCATTAACAAACTAAAAAGTACTCTCACTTGGCAATTTAAAGGGCTATCTCTTTCTCCTTGGTAATGAAAAGTCTGATATCAATTTAATTTTTTTTAATTTATTTATTTTTTACAGAGACAGAGAGTGAGTCAGAGAGAGGGATAGACAGGGACAGACAGACAGGAACGGAGAAAGATGAGAAGCATCAATCATTAGTTTTTCATTGCGCGTTGCAACACCTTAGTTGTTCATTGATTGCTTTCTCCTATGTGCCTTGACCGTGGGCCTTCAGCAGACTGAGTAACCCCTTGCTGGAGCCAGAGACCTTGGGTCCAAGCTGGTGAGCCTTGCTCAAACCAGATGAGCCTGCACTCAAGCTGGCGACCTCGGGGTCTTGAACCCGGGTCCTCTGCATCCCAGTCCGACGCTCTATTCACTGCGCCACCACCTGGTCAGGCAAGTCTGATATCAATTTAATACCCCTTTAGTCTAATTTGTATACATTTTTATAATCTTTAACTTTGTTATTTTGTCCCTTAAAAATTTATAATTATGTGTATATTCCACATAGAAATATGTGTATCATCTTCAGAACTTGGCTCCATTTATTCTTTAATAACCTCCCCTTTGTGTTCTCTGTGGTCTGTCAAACTTAACAGTTTAATATTGGACTCTCTATACAATTTTTCTCCATCTTTTATCTGGTTTTAGGATTTTTATCTCCCAGTCTTTGGTTGAGAATTTTTTTTAGTGTCTTTATTCTATTTTATTTATATATTTTTATTGAATTTACTGGGCAAAGGATTTAATGACTTTTGGACCTTTATTTCCAACCATTTATTGATTTGAATAATGAAAATTGTATTTTAAGTTTATAATAATACCTCTTACTTTTTATTCCCTTTAAATATAATTTGATCATGTTCAAAGATGTAATAATATCTTCAGCCTTCCATTAAATACCAATAAGAAAACTTTTTCTTATCTTTTTCATCTGTAGCAAATACTTCTCTTTGTTTATTTAGGTGTTTCTTCACCATAACTTAGATTTTATTGAAATATAGAATAACACATAGTTTTATATTCATTTTTTAAAAGTAAAAGAGAAAATCTGCCTTATATTTTACCTAGAATTTAAATTTTTATTGACACAAGCCCTGCGTTCTGCCTAAAAGCCTATATTATCATATTCTGTATATACCATTTAAAAACAATGTCTCATTATTTCTATGCAACATAGATTTTAGTTTCCTTGTTTTCTCCAGTTTGTCTCTATAGCTCTCAATACTTCTGGCACAAAAATGCTTGGTTCTATATTTTACTTCCCCCATGTGTGTCCTTGCCATAGTTGTATTTAATTGTATCACAGAAATGTATTTATTCTGCATGAAGTAAGTGAATTCTATCTCTTTGCCTCCTTTTGAGGCTCACTATGATGACAGGATGTTGTAGAATCTAGTTTGGCTATGAAGGGTGAGTGGACCTGAACCTCTGATTTGCCCCTTTCATTTTAAATAAACTCCCATAATAGAGCTCTTTTTAATTTGGTGGGACATGTTGTGAGGGATACAACCTTACTTGAACTATGCTCAGGAAGAAAAGCTGAGTTTGTTTTTCATACCTTAACTTGCCTTTACTTGAAATCTAGTCTCATTTGCATATCTACTCGGAATAAAAATAAAGGATTTTTTTTTTAATTTTTGGAGGAGATGGACTATGATTTCATTAATGGGAAGGTGTAAACGGTGTTATAAATAAGTAATGGAAGAATTTCTTTGGAGGTTCTACCTCTGTCTTTTTTTTACATGCATCAATATTTCTATATAGTTTAGCTAATTTATGTACACTTTTGCTTTTAGCTATGCTAATTCATTCATAATCATAGTTATTAACTCTAGGTTATTCTATTCATTTTTTCTATCTTTGTTCTTATATCTTTAATTTTTATTTTTCTCATTTTTAGTGAGCTGTTGAGGGAGAAAAAATGGGTTTTTCCCTCATGAAAACAATGTTTTCAATGATCCTTTCTACACTATAGACATTTACCCTTTTTCTGTTACTAGCCACACCAAACTTCTACAGAAGACTTTGATTTTTACTTCTGGGTACTCTGTGTGGGGAGAACTGGGAGAACGTTATACCAAAGCACTTATTTATTTAAAGACTCTAAACCTAAGTTTCCCAATTTATTTAGAAAGAAATAATAACATTACATACTTCATGGGCATTTACTATAATTAAATAATTCATGTATTGCAATATAATAATTCATGATTTAAAAACTTAAAGCAAATGTGATTCCTTTTTTTTTTTTTTTTGGATTTTTCTGAAGCTGGAAACGGGGATAGAGAGACAGACTCCCGCATGCACCCGACCGGGATCCACCCCGCACGCCCACCAGGGGGCAACGCTCTGCCCACCAGGGGGCGATGCTCTGCCCCTCTGGGGCATCGCTCTGCCGTGACCAGAGCCACTCTAGCGCCTGGGGCAGAGGCCAAGGAGCCATCCCCAGCGCCCGGCCATCTTTGCTCCAATGGAGCCTCGCTGTGGGAGGGGAAGAGAGAGACAGAGAGGAAGGAGAGGGGGAGGGGTGGAGAAGCAGATGGGCACTTCTCCTGTGTGCCCTGGCCGGGAATCGAACCCAGGACTTCTGCACGCCAGGCCAACGCTCTACCATTGAGCCAAACGGCCAGGGCCTCAAATGTGATTCTTAAACTTACTCATTTTGGTAATAGGTCAATGAGCATTTGCTACATTCTTATGCACAGTTTTTTATTATTTTTAAATTAAATGTAATGGTGTGACATTGATCAATAAGAGTACATAGGTTTCAAGTGGATGTCTCTATAGCATTTGAACTATTCATTGCATTGTGTGCCCATCACTCAAAGTCAAATCATTTTCTATCACCAAGTAACCATTTCACTTTTATCTATGTCCATGAGTCTCAGTTTATATTCCACTTATATGCACTTGTAATCTAAAAAAGTAATAGATGCTTAAAATTCCTGAGTAAAGAATTTAAAATATTATTTAGTGTTTTTATTTTGATATTTTTTCTGGGTAGTATAAATTATTTGAATCAGAAAAAATATCAATAAACTAATTGTCATTGTTATGCCTCCGTATACCTCCACCTAGTTGTATAGCAGAACCCTTTTGAATGTGGGCATAACTAAAACAAAAAGAGTGTTCTAATTCTCAAACAGAAAATATCTTAGTCAGGTTTTAAATCAAAAGCATTTCCTTAAAGAGCTAGTATTAAATATTTTAAAGTGAAGAAAATGGAGACATGCATTAAGACCATACCTCTTTTAAATATTAAAATAATATAAAATTGAAATTATTTCCAGTGTAATATTAAACTTTATTTTATAATTAATTTTATTACCCACAGTTTTAAAAAATTTTGTTCAGATCTTTTCTTTTTTTTTAATTTTTTTTTACAGAGACAAAGAGAGAGAGTCAGAGAGAGGGATAGACAGGGACAGACAGGAACAGAGAGATGAGAAGCATCAATCATTAGTTTTTTGTTGCACATTGCAACATCTTAGTTGTTCATTGATTGCTTTCTCATATGTGCCTTGACTTCAGGCCTTCAGCAGACTGAGTAACCCCTTGCTCGAGCCAGCGACCTTGGGTCCAAGCTGGTTAGCTTTGCTCAAACCAGATGAGCCCACGCTCAAGCTGGAGACCTCGGGGTCTTGAACTTAAGTCCTCATCATCCCAGTCTGATGCTCTATCCACTGCACCACCACCTGGTCAGGCTTTTTCAGATCTTTTAGAGACACTTAAAAAGAAGACTTAAATTTATTTTTCTCTATATATTATCTTTAGTAAATTTTTATGAACATGTTTTCCTCCAGTTGTGTATGAAATTATTTTATCATTTTCCTGTATTCTATATAAAGAATATAGAATATATATTACTAAATGAACCTCCAAGAGAGAAAAGGTAAGAAACTAGTGTAATTTTTACTGCTTTAGCCAAGTTCATATAAGAAAATCCTGGAGAAGAGGTATAATTTTAGAGCTTTTCCCCAAATCTCATTCTACTAACTTTAATTGAATAGCCTACTAGTACAAACCTCTGTTCTATGTGGCGTGACATAAAGTCTGGCATATGTTACTCTTCCTTCATCTTTTCAGGAAGATTTTTATTATCCCTGTGTAACAAAGGGAAAAACAGTAGATGGGATATTTAAACAAATACTCAAAGAATTATAGTGCAAACCTGTGAAGTGGAGAACAGTACCTAAAACTATATTCTATGAGCCCAAGGTTAGTGCTGGTTTTATCACATCTTAATACTTAAAATTTTGTAATTCATACTCAAGGTAGAGAAATGACTTGCCCCAAGTATTTTTAAAAGTATATGTCAGAGTCAAATAGCTGTTTTCTGATTCCCAGGATAAATTTAATAGCACTGTACATCAAACAACTTTGAACAATCAAGATCACAACTGAGGCAGGAGAGTGGCAAAGGAGGTAAGCATTGAAAATCAACTCCAGGAAGTTGATCGTGCTTATCCTGTGGAGTTCAATAAGGTTTCAATGCTTGCTCTCAAAGTCAAATATTTTCAGTTCTATACATTCCAAGCCAGGCTGTGATATTTTACTGCAACTATAATAGGAAATGTAACAGATGGGATGAAAAGTTGATAACCAAGGATGGCAAATCCAGTTATCCCTGAGGAAATGTGATTTTGAAAAGCATCTTGATAAAGACAGGAAGACAAACTGAATTAAAACAACTGCAATTACAATGCAAAAAAACCCATATGTGTCCTCTATTTGATATATATTCTCTTGATAATATAGCGGTCCATAGAAGGGATAAAAGAATATTGTGTGTGTGTGTGTATATATATATATTCTGTAGACATTAAGCAGAATTTACACAAAGGAGATCATTAACAGCAACTCTTCTTAAGAAACTGAAGAGTAAAGGTTTTTCTTTGTTCTTCAAATCTCCCACAGTTCTTCAGCTACACACATAATAAATTGGTTAACTTTATTGTGAACATATGGTTAAAGAGTGACTCTTTATGAGGATGGATTAATTAAGTTTGCACCTGGTAAGAGCAGTTAGCAAATCTTCTGTTTAATAAAATATGTTGGCTGTCCTAATGAAAATGGGAATGGAAAATAATGTTCAACATTAGAAAGCAAGATTAATATTAATAGTTATTAGTCTGAACCTTAGGACAGAAGCAAAATTGTAGCTAATTAAATTTGTAGGTAAGAAAACGAGCAAAAAAAATAGTTTTCTTCATTGACAGACCTTTGCTGAATAAAATGGCTAAATATGGCCAAACTCCAAGGTTTGATTCCATCAAATACACATCTATATTACTTTAATTTATGTTCTTTATAAACAGATAGCATAGAATCATCTTTTATTCCTCTGTTATTTTACAAGCTAGTGCACCTGACCTTAGATCAGGCACACTATTTGGAGAGGCAAGGACAAGGACAGACTTACAAAGTAGTCCTATCAACAAACTACTTGTAGAGGATCTTTGGAATTATACTGAGCTTTTTGATCTCATATGCATTAGCTTGCTTCTGAAAATATTTAGTGGTTAGAAAACCCAGTATTATGTAGAATGGTATCGTAATGGCTAATATGGTTGAAAGTAGTCTTATTTTGAGGAATATCAGGTGATTCAACCCTGTCAAAATTTTTTCTGTCCAAAAATATATATAATATAAAGAGGAAGGGGAGGCATAAAATGAATAGGAAATGTAAGAAACTGCAATGCTCATACATTACCCAGGAGATAAGAAGTCTTGAAACAGTTTTATATCTGTCTGAAATGTAGAAAATGGTAAGAATATTTTACCCACTACTCTTAGAACCTCTGCAGTGTCAGTCCCAAGTCAACATTTCAGATCTCTCTATGGAATTGCACAGTGGAATTTTTTATATATATCTGGCGTTATCTTTGCTAAAATATTTAAAAGTTGGGGGAAGTTGCTCTGTATTATAAAAGTAAAGAACATATTAATTGGGAGCAATATTTTAACATTTTAACTTTTTCTTAAAAGTTAAAATGTTAAAAAAAAATTTTTAAATGCTTTATGCTGGAGATAAATTCAGGGTTAGTGTTTTAATGTGCAATTCAAATGTTCCTAATGATGGAAGGTGTTACACTTTCATAGTTCTTTTTCTTTTATAAGTGTTTCTTCAACCTAGAATCAAAAACAAAATAAAAACTCCAGTCTTCACTTAATAGATCATTTGTTTTTGGTTTTTGTTTTATAACATATGGGTTTAAAATCTTTTGTTTTTCAAAATAGATATATTTGAAAATTATTTTCTAAATTAATAACAGCATTTAAGCTTCTTTGGAATACTGTTTTTAGTTGATAGTTAAAAAATTTATTAGAAAGAAAGAAATGCAACCTTTATATTTTATCAATTATCTTAAGAAGCACTGAATTCTATAAAGCTGAGGATATTTATTTTATATATTAAACATAATATCTTCCTGAAGACATGCTATTGTAACTTGTGTTTGATATAAGAAATAACTGGAATACTATGTATTTGTTGATAAACTAATACCATAAAACAGATATTCCACAAAATATTGGAGGCAGAAAAACATATAATAATATTTACTCTTTATATAATTTATAATAATAACTACTAGTAGTAGCAGCAGCAGCAGGAGCAGTCATAATTAGCAATAATAAATCTGAAAATATGAACTTACTTTCTCCTGAAAAATATCCCATCAATGCCAGAAAAGTATGTATTGATCAAGAAAATGCAATATATATATATAGTAAGCTAATAAGATTAGCCAATATCAATGAGTATCAAAGGTTTTCTACAATGTATTCTTCAGGAATGTTGGCTTAAACATAGGAACCAACACACCCATTGTATTTGATATATAAAAGAAAGAAGGTTAAATAAAAAAAAGAAAAACATGCACACAAAAATAGTAAAGGTTGTAGACCCATATGGTTGATGAACCAGGTAAAACAAGGATACATGGGATACACCCAAAGGTTGAAATTTTAAGGAAAGGTACACCTTAGTGCTGCTTACTGGTTTTTCAATTGGATCATTATGAGAGCAGTGGTACCGTTGGGGGGAAAAGGTTTTGCACAAACTACTATCATGCTCTTATTATCAAAATTGAAAAATTGTGCCCTGGTCAGTTAGCTCAGCAGTAGAACATTGACATGGCATGTGGAAAACCTAGGTTTGATTCCTTGTCAGGCCACACAGGAGAAGTGGCCATCTGCTTCTTGACCCTTCCCCCTCTTCCTTCTCTTCTCTTCTCTTCTCTTCTCTTCTCTTCTCTTCTCTTCTCTTCTCTTCTCTTCTCTTCTCTTCTCTTCTCTTCTTCTCTTCTCTCTCTCCTCCCATAATCATAGCTTGAATGGTTCAAACAAGTTGGCCCCGGGCACTGAGGGTGGCTTCCGTGCCCTCCCTCAGGTGCTAAAATAGCTCAGTTGCTGAGCAATGAAGCAGTGGCCCCAGATAGGCAAAGCATGTCCCTCCACCCCCACAGGAGGTTTGCAAGGTAGATCCTGGTGGAGGCTCATGCAGGAAACTTTCCCTCTATCTCCTGCCCCTCACTTAATAAAAAGAAAGAAAGAAAGAAAAGTTGTAAGGAGGTGCATCACAAAAGCTCCTAATGCTGCCCAGGTAACTGCATAATTATTACTGGGAGAAAAAAAGTTTATAAATCATGAAGTTGCTAATAAAAGAGCTGCTTTATAGGGAAGAAGGAAAAAAGTGGTCACCAGCCAGAGACTTGGGTTTAGCACACCACAGCTCTTTATCCTAACACAATGACAGGTTTTAATTTATATCAGTGTATATCCAAGACCATCTTCAAGATTTTTCCTGATGATTGGCAGTAATAGAGAGGCTTCCTGAATTTCAGTTAAGAAAGATGAGGCCCTGCTGCTCAACAGGAAAGCAGGATATTTTCATTCAAATGTATTACCAAATGAGAAAGCTATTTTTGATGTTTTATTCCCTTGTGTAAGCTTACAATACCTTTACTGATAGTGAGTGTCATACTTTCTTTGTTCTTAAGAATCAATCCTGTAACTTCCTTTATTTTTACATATGAATTTGACCTCTTTTGAAATGCATAGATAACTTTTTCAATATATGTTATCAATATGCCTTTCCAGTAGACTGTTTAAAGTTGAATAACTTAAGACTATAAAGTCTATTTCCCACTCTGAAATGTTATTTATTTGGTAGAAATACTTTTAAATTATAATCTGTAACATTAAACTAAAATAATTACAGATATAATATGTCCATTCTTCTTTTATTTATACTGAAAGATTTTTAAAAAGATGTTCAAATACTCTGGCAGAATGTCTAATAACTCATAATTTCCGCAATTATATTTATGCCCTTTAGAAAAAATAAGCAATGAAAAATAACATTAGGAATATGAATATAAATATACTAACCAGTTAAATATAAGTAGAATAAGTTGGAAATTAGAACAAATATACCTCCATAAGATATTCTGCAAAAAAAAAAAAATCTTTTGAAAATACCTAAAATCTGTTCCCAGTTGGAATCTTGAGACTCTTTATATTACATAAGAAGCCTATTTAAAATAATTATAATGTAGAATAAGTGATTATTATATTATACAGTATATGAACCAACTCAAAAAACCTGAAAACATGTTGAAAAACATTTTCAAGAAATTATAAAAGCAATGCAAACATTGAAAAGAAACTAAAGAAACTGGGACTGTAGTATAGAAGCTAGTAGATGAATATAAATTTTTAAGTAAGAACTAAAGAATGAGGAGAACAAGTAGATGAATAAATAAAAGTAAAAACTGGAATAGAAGTAAATTCTCCTGAAATAAAACATTGGAGGGGGATATTTTTATACCCTTCTATTTCAGAAAAAAAAAATGCTACACAGATAGACATATACTGATCGAATCTTAAAGATTCTTCACAGAATTAAAAAATAAGTAAAATATTAAAATGAATAAAGCAGAATTTTTAACCCCTTTCTTCCCAAGCTCCAACAGGACGACAAGAAGTACAGTTGTTCAAAGAACTAAATATTTTAAGAAAACTGTTTTAGTTCATTTGGGCTACTGTAGCAAAATTGCCACAGTCATGTTCTGATGTAAAATGGTATAATAAAAGCATTCTGAACTCACTTCCTCCCATAGGACTCACCATGTCTGCTCACAGAGCAATTCCTTTTGGAAGAATTCCAGAAATTAGCTGAGCAATTTTTATATGTCTGGCAGATGAGAAAAGACACAACTTCAGCCACTCTCCCCATAAACCTCATCTCTAACATTGTATCATCTAAATTGGAAGACATTTTCAATTCCCATCTTTTCCCTGAGGATTTAAGTGTTTAGAATGCACATTTAATCCCCCTACTTTTAATACTTCCACCTGAGGGATAAGCTCAACACCCAACTTGGAAAGTAAACAAGGCTTGAATCGATGAGAACAACATGGTACTAAACACAGACGCAGTTGTAAAGGGCTCCTGAGGATGAAACCCCCAGAACTCATCACAGAATGAGCCCTGTCTGACCCAGACTTATCTAATTTAAAATCTGCCTGAGGTCAGGCCCCCAAAGTGATCCATCCTGGAGATTGGGAAGCCGGATATACCACCTCTGCTTTCTCACTAGGGCATTCTAAAAATAACCACTGTAAACTGGGTGGCTTATTGAAAACAGAAATTTATCTCTCACAGTTCTGGAGGCTGCTTAGGGTGCGTGCCAGCATGTTTTGGTTCTAGTGAGAACTCTCTTTAAGTGGCAGATAGCTGATTTCTGCCGGTAGTCTCACACGGTGGAGGTGGTTCGAGAGCTCTGTGGGGTCTCTTTTATTGGTTTTCCAATCTCATTCGTGATTACTCTACCCCAATGATCGGATCATCTTCTAAAGATCCCAGTCCTTAATAAAATTGTACTGGACATTCATATTTTAACATGTAAATTCTGTGGAACATATTCAGACCATACGAATAATGAAACAGATCCAGGGTTTGTTGTTGCAAAATAAAGCTTGTAATCTAAACATACTGTTTATATAAAAATATAAAATAAAATGGAAATAATCTGCCTATGTCAATTTTCTTTCTTAAAAATACATTTGCATTGTAGCACACAACTAAAAATTTAACAAAGTTCAACTATTTATCATAAAAGCAACAAGTTTATCCTTCACTCGATTATGAAACAGGTAATGCCCAACATCTCAAGCCATCTTTACACATCAACCTGATTACAGTTTTATCTGCTTCTTTTGGAGAACAACAATATAATTTTTTTTTACAATTTATACCACCTATTTGCATTTGCAAAGTAAGTTTTATTTTATATTTCTATTTTGAACATTAAGTAAATGAAATAATGAAATATTCTTGTGTTTCTAAACATATGTTTTTGTTTGAATGTAGTTTGTATATTTTATTCTAATATTACATAAGACACAATTTATTCATTTTCTTGTTTATAGATGTTTGAATAGTTTTCTCATTTTGTTACTGTGATTAACATACTTTCATAACTTCTGCCAGTGAGTATAATCACACATTTCTGTAGGGTACGTAATATGTGGACTTGTGACACAAAATATAAAATTCTTAATTTTGTTAGATGATTTTCTTTTTTTTTTTTATTTTAGAGAGAGGCGTTAAGGCAGAGGCAGAGTCTGCATGCATCCTGACCGGGATCCACCTGGCAAGCCCACTTGGGGCAATGTTTTGCCCCTCTAGGGCCTTTGCTCCATTGCAACAAGAGCCATTTTTTAAAATATTTTTATTAATTGTAATGCAGTGACATTGATAAATCAGGGTATATATGTTTAGAGAAAACATCTCCAGATTATTTTGACATTTGATTATGTTGCATATCCCTCACCCAAAGTCAAATTGTCTTCTGTCACCTTCTATCTAGTTTTCTTTGTACCCCACCCCCTCTCTCCCTCCTTCCTTGACGCCTCCTCACCCCCTCACCCCCCCCGTTACCATCACATTCTTGTCCATGTCTCTGAGTCTCATTTTTATGTCCCGTCTATACCCTAAGAACACCATAGAACTGTTCCAAAAGGAGAAATGCACCCCCATGTTTATGGCAGCATTGTTCACAATAGTGAAGATCTGGAAACAGCCCAAGTATCCGTCAGAGGACGAGTGGATTAAAAAGCTTTGGTACATTTATACTATGGAATACTACTCAGCAATAAGAAATGATGACATCGGATCATTTACAATAACATGGATGGACTTTGATAACATTATATGGAGTAAAATAAGTAAATCAGAAAAAACTAAGAACTACATGAATCCATACATAGGTGGGACATAAAAATGAGACTCAGAGCCTTTTTTTTTCTTTTTTTTTTATCACCTGAGCCATCCTCCACTCCAGTGGCCAACTCACTCAAGCCAATTGAGTCATGGCTGCAAGAAAGAAAGAAAGAAAGAGAGAGAGAGAGAGAGAGAGAGAGAGGAAAAGAGGGAAGGGTGGAGAAGCAGATGGTCGTTTCTCCTGTGTTTCCTTACTTGGAATTGAACCCAGTACTTCCACACATGGGCCAATGCTCTACCACTGAGCAAACAGGCCAGGGCTTACATGATTTTCAATTCCCTGTTTACTATGAAATTTCAGTATCTTTCGATATTACTAGTTATTTAGATTTCTGAAATTTGTTAAAAGCATGTTCAAGTCTTTTGCATTTCTCTACTGTATTTTATTTCTTTTATTTAAAGAGTTATACATTTTTAAAAGTCTATTCCAATAAGAACATTTTTCAATTTTGTATATTGTAAATATCTTATTCTGTAGTTTGCCAGTTTTCTCTGTTAAAGAGTTTTTCGTCGGTAGAACTTACTAATTTTAATGTTATGAAACTTACTGATATCTTTCACTAAAGGAGTTTATTTACTGTTATTTAATCTTTATGTGTACTTCAATTCCCATAAGAAATTCTCATATTTATTTTTATAATTCAACTAAAATAGATTTTTATTTATAGTATAAGGTATACTTCCATTTTATTATTTTTCATGTATACCTCAATTGTCCAAATTTATTTTGTTAAAAAAATGGGTTTTTTTAATTGATTTAGTGTCACTCATAAATATCCCTGGATGTATTGTTATACTTTTAGGCTCTTTTTTCTGTTTAATTTATTTTTATATAAGCTTTTAATCTTGCTGTACTATTTCAGTACTTTTAACTTTATAAGTATCCAAATTGATATTTTATCTTCAAGAGTACCTTGGATATTCTTTTTTTTTTTTTAATTTATTTATTTATTCATTTTAGAGAGGAGAGAGAAAAAGAAAGAGAGAGAGAGAGAGAGAGAGAGAAGGGAGGAGCAGGAAGCATCAACTCCCATATGTGCCTTGACCAGGCAAGCCCAGGGTTTTGAACCAGCGACCTCAGCATTCCAGGTCGAAGCTTTATCCACTGCGCCACCACAGGTCAGGCAACCTTGAATATTCTTAAAGCTTTGTATTTCACATCCAATCTGTCATCTTTAATTGAGTTTTTGCTGAATGTGAAATATTGTATGGTGGTACTAAATGAAAGAGGAGAATTAGAGCTAAAAGTTCAGTTTTTCTTTTCCTTTTTGTTTCAGCTGTGTCATTATTCTTAAAAATACAATTTGGTGTAATTATTTGAATATTTCATTGTGTTATTTGTAAATGCAAGTTGTCAATTAAAACTAAATGCTCATAAGGCCCTGGCCGGTTGGCTCAGCGGTAGAGCGTCGGCCTAGCGTGCGGAGGACCCGGGTTCGATTCCCGGCCAGGGCACACAGGAGAAGCGCCCATTTGCTTCTCCACCCCTCCACCACGCTTTCCTCTCTGTCTCTCTCTTCCCCTCCCGCAGCCAAGGCTCCATTGGAGCAAAGATGGCCCGGGCGCTGGGGATGGCTCTGTGGCCTCTTCCTCAGGCGCTAGAGTGGCTCTGGTCGCAACATGGCAACGCCCAGGATGGGCAGATTATCGCCCCCTGGTGGGCAGAGCATCGCCCCATGGTGGGCATGCCGGGTGAATCCCGGTCGGGCGCATGCGGGAGTCTGACTGTCTCTCCCCGTTTCCAGCTTCAGAAAAATGGAAAAAAAAAAAAAACAAAAAAACTAAATGCTCATAATATAGTTTTCATAGGCCAAATCTATTGACCTTTACACTATCTATCCATATATCTATATATGTGTGTATTGTATGTAGATTATATATGATCAAGTTGTATTACTTTATGTTCATGTATTTATCTATATATACATAAACATATATGATACATGTGTGTATGTTGCATATGATTTATAGTATTATATATACACACATACATTTATGGAAATATTTACATATGCCAAATATAGTGACTTTTAATCACATTTTAAATCTCATGTGGTCTTAAATTCATTAAATTATACTTAAGAATGACTAATATAAAAATAATAACTGTTGGAAAAATTGTAGAGAAATTTGAACATTGTGCATGGTGGTGGGAACATAAAATGATTCAGTCACTATGGAACCATATAATAACAGTATAATAGTTCCAAAGGGGGGGGAAACCCTTACACATAGAATTCTTCTTTGATCCAGCAATTCCCCTGCTAGGTATAAATGCAAAAGTACTGAAAATAGAGTCATAAAGAGATATTTGTACAGTCATGTTCAGAACTGTATAATTGCAATAGCCAAAAAATAGAAGCAACCCAAGTGTTCATTGATGACTAAATAAGCAAAATTTATTAAATACATAAAATGGAGTATTATTCAATCTTAAAAAAGAATAGAATTCTGAAATGTACTACAACATAAATAAACCTTAAATTTCAGATGTTTAGTTTGTCTGCTAAATTCAAGAGAAACAGGTAAACAAGCCATTCATTATTTATCGATAAATAATCATTTAGTTATTGTATATTAAAGTATAGCTCCAAGAATTCAATGTTAGTGTTGTTTCTTTAAGCAATGAAAACTGTTATTTCTTTTAGAGTAATAAAATACCTAACATTATTTAATATGTAACATTTTTAGAGATTATACTAAATATTTACAAAAATTATTTCATACATAGATATTGTTATCTACATTTTACACATAAAGGTTTTTTCAGAGATTTACTTTCACTAACTCCAAATGGAAATATAAAATTATTTTTTTACCTGATCAATTTAAAGCCCATAATTGATTAAATTATAGTAAACTAAGAATAAATTTAGTATTGTCCTTAACTTAGTTAAAATATGACTCATACAATTTTTCACATTTACCTCAGTTTTCTTTTCTTTTCTTTTCTTTTTGTATTTTTTCTTAAGTGAGAAGTGCAGAGGCAGAGAGACAGACTCCCACATGTGCCCGGACCAGGATCCACCTGGCAAGCCCACTAGGGGTTGATGCTCTGCCCATCTAGGGTGTTTCTCTGTTGCAACCAGAACCATTCTAACATCTGAGGAGGAGGCCATGGAGCCATCCTCAGCACCTGGGACAACTTGTTTCAGTAGAGCCCTGGCTGCAGGAGGGGAAGAGAGAGAGAGAGAGAGAGAGAGAGAGAGAGAAGGGGGAGGAGGAAGGGCAGAGAAGCAGATGGGCACTTCTCCTGTGTGCCCTGACCAGAAATTGAACCCAGTACATGCACATGCCAGGCCAGTGCTCTACCACTGAGCCAACCAGCCAGGGCTCAGTTTTATTTCTTAGCACAGATGAGTGAGATCTTTTTTTTAATGTTACATGTGGATAATTAAGTACTTTAATTGTGGAATATTGAAGAAACAACGTGAAATCCTATCTTAACGAAAAACTGCTTGTCCTTATCTGCTTAATAAGAAATTTGACATTATCATGAATATAAACATATAAAAAATACTTAAAGGCAAAATATGTTCTTTTTTTTTTTTTTTTGTATTTTTCTGAAGTTGAAAACGGGGAGGCAGTCAGACAGACTCCCGCATGCACCCGACCAGGATCCACCTGACATGCCCACCAGGGGGCGATGCTCTGCCCATCTGGGGCGTTGCTTTGTTGCATCCAGAGCCATTCTAGCGCCTGAGGCAGAAGCCATAGAGCCATCCTCAGCACCCGGGGCCAACTTTGCTACAATGGAGCCTTGGCTGCGGGAGGGGAAGAGAGAAACAGAAAGGAAGGAGAGGGGGAGGGTGAAGAGCAGATGGGTGCTTCTCCTGTGTACCCTGGCTGGGAATCAAACCCGGGACTCCTGCACGCCAGGCTGACACTCTACCTCTGAGCCAACTGGCCAGGGCCACAAAATATATTCTAAAGTTGTCCATCAATGCTAAAATTGTGACGGAATTGTCAGAACTCTTGATGCTTAATTTGAAATACTAATATTGAATGTCCACCATAGTGATGTGAATATTTTAGTATTCCTTTCTCTGATTATTGTCTGTGAAAGCATTTAACAATTTCCTTCTAGAACAGAAAGTGTGGCCCAGGAAAAAGTAAAGAGCTCAGCCAGAACACTAAAATTTAAGTTTTAATTTGGGTAGTAGCTCCAACCATTTATTTCTGAAATAACATCTTACACCTAAATTGTTTTAATGAAATGAATGGCAATATCCTCAAAGCTAACTTTAATTCTTCACATTGATCAGTATGATGTTACAATAAGATGATGATCTGATTCTTATTCTCAAGGCTCTGGTAACCTGTGATATCCATGATAGGTCCTAGAGCCTTTATTGCAGAATACAAACAACTACGTTTTGAAACAAAAGAAGAAAAAGCGTTATACACAAGCTGAATTCTGATGGTGTTTGCTTATTGCATCTGCTAGGAAAAGTCATCATTTCTCTTTAACTTCAAAACCAATTTTTCTCTTTAGAGCAGGGGTCAGGAAACTTTTTGGCTGAGAGAGCCATGAACGCCACATATTTTAAAATGTAATTCCATGAGAGCCATACAACGACCTGTGTACGTTACACATTATCCAATAAAAATTTGGTGTTCTCCCAGAGGACAGCTCTGATTGGCTCCAGCTACCCACAACCGTGAACATGAGCAGTAGGAAGTGAATGGATTATAATACATGAGAATGTTTTATATTTTTAATGTGTTTTTTTTTATTAAAGATTTGTCTGCGAGCCAGATGCAGCCATCAAAAGAGCCACATCTGGCTCGCGAGCCATAGATTCCTGACCCCTGCTTTAGAGTACTCTTTCAATTGAGTGTGGAATTATCTTGCCTTCTTTCTATTTACTGTTTCTTTATCAGTATTCACACATGCATCTTTATTTATTTAACCAATTATTTATTTTTCAATTACAATTTACTTTAGATATTATTTTGTGTTGGTTTCATGTGTACAGCACAGTGACTAGACTTTCTCAGTGTTCACTCCAATATTCCCAGTACCTACCTGGCACCATACATAGTTATCACAATACTATTGACTAAATTCCATATGCTGTGCTTCACAATCTCATAACTATTTTGTCACTGTCAATTTGTACTTCTTAATTCCTTTGCCTCTTTCACCCATTTCTTCAACCCACCTCCCCTCTGGCAACCACCAGTCCACTCTCTGTGTCTGTGACTCTGTATTAAATATGTTTATTCATTTATTTTGTTCTTTGTGTTCCACATAAATGAATTCACATAAGTGAAGTCCGTCTCTGACTTATTTCACTGAGCACAATGCCTTCTATGTAGATCCATGCTATCACAAACGCTAAGATTTCAGTTCTTATGGCTGAGTTGCATCCATATCTTAGCTATCATAAATAATGCTGCCATGAAGATAAGAGTGCGTATATTCTTTCACTGTTGCTATCAAAATACCAATGAGGTATTTCACAGAACTAAAACAAATATTCTAAATATCTATATAAAACCATAAAAATTCCCAAATAACATTAGCAATCTTGAAAAAGAAAAACAAATTTAGATGCATTATACTACTTGATGCCAAACTATACTCTAAGGGCATGGTATTCAAAACAGCATGGTATTGGCATAAAAACATACATATAGATCAAAAGAACAGAATAGAGAACCCAGAAATAAACCCATGTCTATATGATCAATAAAATTTGAAAAAGGAAGCAAGAACATTCAATGAGGTAGAGAAAGTGTATTCAATAAATGGTGTTGGGAAAATTTGAGTGATACATACCCATACAACATCTTAACTGGAATGTTCAAAATGGTTCTATTATACACCAAAGGTATCTTTCATGTTCTATTAAATATAGGTAGCCTGAAAAGTCTTGTATGTTTGAAATTTAATTCAAGTCACACTGTTATTTGCTGAACAAGGACCACTACTGAGAATTATAATGTGATATATGTTATGCTTTGCTATGCTACACAACACTACACTATGCTATGCTATGACATCATGTTAGTTTCTGGCCATGTAAAAGAACCAACACAGGTAACCATTCTAAACATTTCAGGATCTCTGGCTTCCACATGTCATAATAGTCATTTTCTTTATATTATTTATTCCCTCTTCAAGTTGCAATATTTATAGTAGCTGTAGTCTTTCTACTTTTTCCAAAATTGTTCAATGTTCCCAAGTGAAATGCTTTTCTGTTTTCTTTCTCTTATTTAGTGTCTAAACCACTAGAAGCTTTAAATAAACAAATGGTGCATTTGTTTTAGTAGCAAGTACCATTTCTTCACATAGCTAATGAAAAAAATTAAAATATTTATTCATGTAATTTTTGCTAATTTTAATAATGCTTTATGAAAGTTTTTCCATATAGCCCATAAATTATGAATACCTGGCATAGTATCAAACTTTTTTACTTCATGCAGAAAGCCTCATTGCTGTGTTTTCAATATTATAATTAACATTTTGGAATAGGTAAGCATTTACAGATTCAATATTTTCATCTATGTATTAAATCTGAGTCTTTAGTGCAATAGTCAGAAACAACAAAATTATATCACGACAGTTGTCTAGAGTTTGTGCCAGCAGGGATTTAGCCAATCTAGTTGGTACAACCAGTAAAATATTATTTTTAAAGTTTATGTAATAAGCGGACTAGATTTCACTTTATTATGTATCCTAAAATATTTGTTGATTTACCTGCATTTAATGTTCTTAAAATATTACCATGTGGACTAATCTCAACAATCTCAAGTGATATTTAAAACCTAAACTTATGTTCTCATCTTATTTCTAATTATCTTCTTTCCAACTTTCTTTTGCTATGATGAATTATCTAAGATATTATTGTGTATTATTTCATAATATTATACAGAGAAAATAAAAACTTTTCTACCAGATGACTGGTTATCAATATATTTGCCTCATTAGTTCTAAGTCATTTGGTGTTCTAAAGAGGTTTTTGTAAAATTTCAAAGGTCTCAGACCTTTTACAGCCTGGCTGTGAGGAGATGAGAGATTGATGGGTGAGAGTAGTCACCAGCAGGTTCAAAGAACAACCATTACACATCTTTGTATGGTTAAGACCAAGACTTTGGCCCCACATCAAGACAAGAAAGTTGTGCCACCTTGAATTGGTATTGAGTCCTTCTCTTAGCCTTGTGTTTAATTCCCTCCATGCCCCTATGTCATTTTTCATGAGCAGGTAGCTAAGCCTCCCTACTCTCTCTCTTTTCCACCTATCTCCACAAAATTACTTCTGATGTTTGGGAGTTTAAAGTACATCAAACTAGGGAGTTCCACCATCCCCTACATTTGTTCTGCTTGTCTCTTGGTAAGGCCCCTGTACATTGGTAATTTGTATTCTTCCTCTCTAGGAATTTCTCTTATATTATTTATTTAATAGATCTCTTCTATTACCTTTTTTTTCTTTTTGTAGATCACTGTCTTAGTTTTTTCAGGCTGCTTTAACAAAATACCATGCTGTTTAGTTTATAAATAAAATTTATTTCTAACTGTTTTGGAGGTTAAGAAGTTTAAAAATCAAGATGGCATCATGCTTGGTTTCTGGTGAAAATCCTCTTCCTGTTCCACACCAAGCAGCTTTTTGCTGTGTTCTCACATATTGTAGGAGGCAAGCTCAATCTCTGTGGTCTCATTTATGAAGACACTAATACATTCATGAAGGTCTCACCTTCATAATCTATATACCTTTTAGAGTTTCACCTTTTGATACTATGAAAAGGTGAGAGTTAGGGTTAAGCTTCAACATAATGAATTTGGGGGGACATAAATATTTGGCCAAAATTCTGGGCAATATTTTCAAAAAGGGATGTAATCAATCATTTGAAATTTACCAATGCTATTTCTTTTCTTTGCTGAGTCATTTTTTGTTGTAATCTGTTTCATGAAAGCAAAAGCATAAAATATTTCAGTGTATTAATTGCTTTTGTCACTTTTATATATTTTTATATTTGCACTTGTTTCTCATTTTAATATATATAATATTTTTTAAATTGTACAACAGTTTTAAATTTACAAAATTATTGCAAAGATAGTTTTTATATATCCCATAGACTGTTTTCTTATTATTGGCATCTTAGATTAATGTGGTCCATTTATTATAATTAACTAATCTCTATTAACACATTGTTATTAAATGAAGACAAAACATTATTTCTACATTCTCCATACTTTTCTCATATTCTTATTTTACCCTATAATTCCATCTATCTCAGGATAGATGGTGATGAAGAAAGACTTCACTTGAGGTGGTTAGAACACAATGCAATATACAGATGATGTATTATAGAAATGTACACCTGGAATCTGTATAATTTTATTAACTAATAGTACCCCAATACATTCAAGAAAAAATGTTTAAAAATATTTCAAAGGATATGCACATTTTAAGGTCTTTTACAATGTGTTGCCAGATTTACCCATGTATATCTCCAATTACCCTATGACCCTTTTGCTAACAGTATATGAAATGGCAACATTCCCCAAACCCTCACAAACACTGAATATTTTCTTTTTTGTTCTTCACCTTTGCCAGTTTTAATAGTCAAAATACAGTCTCTTGTTGGTTGAATATATACTTCTGGTCTATTAAAGGTTATATTATTTATATGCCAAAAAAAATCCCATACAGGGTACCAAATTAAATTTAGTACTCATGTTGCTTTATACTCTTATATGTATATTTGTTTTTTTAGGACTAATATAACAAATGACCACAAACCGTGAGGCTTATAAACAACAGGAATGTATTCTATCACACTTCTGGAAGCTAGAGGTCTGAAATCAAAGTGTTCGCAGGGCCAAGATTTCTCTAAGGCAGTGGTTCTCAAACTTTTTGAAGTTGAGGCACATTTAAAATCCTACAAATAATTGTAGGTGCAGTACATATAAATTTCTGAGAAATATGTTATAATAATGAAGTCAAATATTAAAAATATATATATATAAAGTCCAAGTGTGCTTTTATGGTAATTAAATGAAATAAATATGACAAAATTTAATTTATTCTGACATTAAAAAACATTTTTATGTTACATATTTTGAGTTATGCTTTTTAGAATTTGTAAAAAAAGAGGTTAAAAAATACAAAAACAACAAAAAAGTTATTTTTATATATATATATAGATACATTCTTAGAAAGATTTAGTAAATTTGGCAGGTCCTGGCATGAGTGTGTTAAATTTTTTCATTCTTGTGTTTATGAGAAACATGAGCCTGATGTGTCCTAGATATTTCTTCAACATTTGGGCATATATTTGAAAGGCAAACTCTCATTTCCTCATCAATACATTGAAGAATTCCTCTGTTTTTACTCTTAACTTTACAGCAAACAAAGGCTAGAAGAAACTTGCCTCCAGTCTTTCCGGGGAACATGGGGAGTAGTGTAAACAATTCAGCACCACAGCTTAACAGCCTTTTGAAACCTAATCAGGCAAGTGAAGGGGGTTGGGCAGACTGTCAGTTTACAGCAAATTCTCCACACCTCTGTCCCCTGAAAATCTAAACTCCAAAAATCTTGTTGGTTTTTTTGGTCCCCAACAGGCACATATTTCTCTGGAATACCATAGGGATCACCTGGAAATCTTCTAGGGAGTACCAGTGTGCCCTGGCGCACACTTTGAGAACGACTGCTCTAAGGGCTAAAAAGCAGAATGTTTTTTATGCCTTTCTCTTAGTTTTGGGTGTTGAGAGCACTTCTTGGTACTCCTTGGTAGATAGATGCAACACTCCAAACACTGCTTCCTTCATATTTGTTTTTGTTTGTCTTTGTTTCTCTCTTCTTATCTTCTAAAAACATCCATTGTGTTGGATTTTTTTCTAGTAAATGGAAACTTAGGTTATTTTTTTTATAATATTTATTTTTAATATACAATTTTTATGTTAAAATTTCTAAGTACCTGTACTTTGTTTTTTTTTGCATCTCCAAAATTTAAATGCCTTTTTTTCACACTGTACAGATGATGCGCTGTAGAATCGTGCACCTGAAACCTGTATAATTCTGTTAGCCAGTGTCACCCTCATAAATTCAATTAAAAGGAAAAAACTAGTGTTTTATTTTCATTTATTTCAAAATAATTTTGAATTTATCTTGACACTTTTCTTTGATCCATGTGTTATTTAGAAACTTATTGAATTTCCAAATATTTGGGTATTTTGTAGTTATCAGTCTGTTATTAATTTGTAGTTTAATTCTATTGTGGTATGAAAACACATTTTGTATAAGATCTATTCTTTAATATAAAAGAAAATATGTTTTCTACTGTTGTTAAATGTAGTCATCTATAAATATCAATTAGATTCAATAAATTAATATGCTGTTCATGGAAACTAAATTTAAATTGTCAATCACTAAAAGAGAAGATATGAAGTTCCACTTGTAATGGAGATTTGTCTATTTCTTCTTTTGTTTTTATCAGGTTTTACCTCACTTATTTTGAAACTCTATTTAGGTACATACATGTTCAAAGTTATTATGTCTTTTTAGAGAATAAATGTTTTTATAATTATGTAATACCAGTATCCCTTATAATCTTCCTAATATTATGTCTGCCTTGTCTAAAATTATTATAGCTAATACAGTCTTTTTTAACTGAGTTTTAGACAGAGAGAAAGGGAGTGGGACAGATATAGAAAAAAGCATTGATCAGTGGTTTCACTTATTAATGTCATTATTGGTTGGTTAATTCTTGTATGTGCCCAGACCGGGGATCCAACCATAAACCTTGGCATGTCCAGATGATGCTCTAAACAACTGAGCTACCCAGCCAAATCAGTGAGTACACCTTTTTAGATTAGTGATAACATCATACATCTTTCTCAACTCTTTACTCTTCAGTTTATTAGTATTAACATTTAAAGTGGGTATTTTAAAGAACATGTAGTTTGGTTTGTTTTGTTTTTATACTTTGATAATTTTTATCTTTTATTTGACCCATTTAGATTATTTAGATTTAAAGTATTATAGATATAATTGGATTAATAGCTACCATGTTTCTGTTTCTTTGTTTTTTCTTCCTTTTTAAATTTCTTCTTTGCTTTTAATTGGGCAATTTATATAATTCCACTCCATTTCTTTCCTTAATGTATTAATTATACTTATTTTTAAAACTTTGTTAAAGATTATATTATGCAATACATATTTCTAACAATCTAAATTCATCTACAAATAACACTATATCACTTTACAATTTGTATAGTCACCTTATACAAATAATTCACAATTTCTCTTACCATTCTCTTCAGTAATTGCTATCTTTTTTTTTTTTTTTTTTTTTTGAGAAAAAGAGAGAGAGAGAGTCAGGGAGAGGCAGGACCATGGAACTACTCTTGTAAGTGCCCTAATTGGGGATTAGAATAAGCAACCTTCGTGCTCTGAGACAACACTCCAACCAATGGTGGTATCTGGCCAGGGCTTAATTTCTTTTTTATTTTTAGAGAGGCAGAAATAGGAAGAGAAAGAGAGGGGAGGGGAAGGAAAGCATCCATTTGTTGTTCCACTCAGTCATGTACTCATCAGCTGCTTCTCATATGTGCCCTGACCCGGGATTGAATCCACAACCTTATTTTTTGAAGATGGCATTCTTAACCTACTGAGCTAACAGCCAGGGCTTATTTTACTTACTGTTATGATATAATTACCCAACATATTGATATTATTATTACCTTAAGCAAGAAGTTATGGTTAAATTAATTAAAAATAATAAAAATAAAACTTTTATTTACTTCTTTCCTTAACCTTTCCTTTGTGGAGATCTATATTTCTAACATTATTTTCCTTCAGCTCAATAAAAAATTAATATTTCTCACGGAGAGAAGATATGTAGGACGGGAGTAAGCTTTTCAAATATAGTGGAATTCTATGTATTTAAGCTAAAATAGAAAAGAGTGCATTATTTATAAATAGATAATTTTAAGAATCTTTTCTGTTTCTCTAAGAGCTTATTTCTCCAGTTTATCTTAGTTTTGTTTTGTTGGCAAATGTTTTTTTTTCTATATGATCTTATAATATTTATATATCAGTTTTCATTTAAGAAAGAGTGACTGTGGTAATCACTTTTTGTACTTTACTTTATGCATTTCTCTGTTACTGTATATGTAGGTTAGTTTTCCAAAAAAAAAGTTTTCTCAATGAATTAAAATAATTCACTAGGGCTCCTGGAAAGTGGCATAGTGGCTCCTGAGTTTTTTATTAAATAATAAGGCTGGCCTTACACATTCCCCTGAAGTGCTGGAATGAAAAAATAACTATTTTAGTGTTGTCAATACTGTACCAAGAGTATTAGTTTTTTGAAGATAGTTTATTTTATTTATTTAAAGAAAAGACTTTTGGTATTTACTAGGTAATGATACTGTAATATAGTTTCATTGACAGACTTTCAATTTATGAAATAATTTTCTTAACCTCTTTTCACTTCATAGTCATATATTCAGCCTATGGTTCTCTGAGTTTTCCTTCAATTTTTTTTCTTCTACTAGTATTATTAACTTTAAAAGATTCTAGTTTGAATAATTTATTAACAACCTTCTTTTTTATAACTTTTAAAAATCTGCTTATCTTAAACATCTGATCTTGAACCTCTGCCTTTAATCCTTCTCAAATCTTTTATTACTATTATTCACATTTTTACCCCACTTCATTTTTTTTTCTTTTAGGTATTTCTCACGTTTATGTTTCTTTTCTATAATATTTTGAAGAGAATCAAAATGAATAGAACTATATGTCTTATATTAGAATATTCTTAAGAGGAACTTAAGTGATGTTCTTTAATCGTTCTGTATTTTGTAATAATTCCTGTTATATAGTAGAATCAAAATCACCTGGGCCCAAAGCTAGATTTGGAAGGGGATAACTGTATTTTGGGGGGCACTGATTTTATAATATATTTTAAGTCTTAAAAAATTAGCATTAAATTATATAATATATCTCCTGTTAAATTATTGTTATTGATGAACCTTTAGTTTCTTATACTTGTACCAGGAGTCCTGAATAATATATGATAGTAATGTGTGCATGAGTGTTTACCTTTTTTTTACCAAATTTTATTTATTTAAGCAAAAGCCTTTTGGTATTTACTAGGTAATAAGTGACATTGCAATAGTTTTATTGACAGATCTTTAATTAATAGAATCATTTTCACCAGTTTTTGAGGTGTTGGCTCTCAGACTCTTTATGCTTGCAAGCTACACAGTGTTAAGTGAAGGATTTAATATTTAAAATAATTCTTTTACAGATAACATTTCCCAATGGCTGTGAGCAAAATTGAAGAAATGAAAATAGCCTATTTAAATTTACACTCATGTGGTCTGATTCTTAACTCATGATGTTTCAAACCATGATAATTATATGAAGTATACACAAAAGAAGTAACTCTAATCCACAAACTATACTTCTTATACAACTATTCTTCTGATATCAGATTTTTACAACAATGATGTTCTTCCTCCTAAAACCCTGGCTACCCATACCTCTTGTGCCAAGAAAAATATGGTCACATTGCCTGTGTTACTTTTGCCAATCTACCTGGCAAAAAATGTGATGCTCATAATTTTTGTTGGAATCCAAATCAATTATTGCTATTTTTATTTATGTGTCTTTATAAACAAAATTATAGAAGTGTGGATTGGCTTTTAGGCACCATGCAAACACATCTGATATGTCTGATAGACACCTTTTAGACACCCTTATCTTAATGTCTTAGAACACAAAGTCTGGCACTTGCTAATCCATTTCTTTTAATCCATTTCTTGCTAATCCATTCAAATTCATCAGAGAATTTTTAAAAGTAAAGAAGCCCTTGACAACATTCTGGTGTCTGGAAACTATTATGTTAAGTAAAATAAGCCAGGCAGAGAAAGAAAAATATCATATGACCTCACTCATTTGAGGAATCCAAGGAACAATGTGAACTGAGGAATGGAATTAACCTGAAGGGAAGGGGGGAGGGAGCTTTTGGGAGAGGGGCAAGGGAGATGTTGAGGGGAATACGGGGAGGGAGGATGCAATCGATGCAACACTAGAATCTATGTAAACACAATAAGTTAAATAAAACAAACAAATTAATCAGAGAAACTGGAATGCACATCATTTTAGCTTGCTGATCTCTCTATGTATAAGGGGACAAGGTTGAACAATAACACAAGGCAAAATATTATGTCCAGATTGTGAAGATAAAAAGTTAAATTAGTCTATTTATAAAATGGCTTATGGTGGTAAGAACATTTTATATGAATTCAAGAAAAATATAAACATAATTTTGTATGATTATCCTTCTCCACTTGGCAAAGTTATCAGAAACAACTTAAGAAATGTTTCACAAACTCACAAACCCAAGTTCATCAAAAAAGGAATAAATCAGAAATTATTTATAAATGTTTTATGTATACATGCCAGCCTCTAAGAACAGCCCAATCTCTCTCTCTCTCTCTCTCTCTCTCTCTCTCTTACACACATATACACACATTTGTTCTAATATGAGAGAAGGACAGAAAATTAAGACAGTGTGAAGGGGCTAAGGCATTGGTCAAAGAGCTAAAAAGGATAAACATACTTGTATGCATAGAGATGTTTTTATGATTTTTGTGGTGTTTTTTATGATTTTTTTCCCTTTTCTTCATAGTGATTTTTATCTCTTAGAATTTACTGTGTTCCTTACTAGAATGATTATGAAAACATTGGCTTACCTTTTGGACTAAGCTGTTTCCACTGCTAACCTCTTCTTGTTTTGAAGAAAGCAGCATTTATGTATCTCTCAGTCCCATTCTCCAGAAAAAAGCCATCCAGTGATCAAGGCCTAATAACAGAAGTCTTTATTGATCTCTCAACAACACACTGCTCTCGGGAATATGTGTTCACAGAATATTTTACTGCTCTGTAACAATTACTCCTAATTAAATAGCTTAACATAAACATGTTCTTATCCCACAGTACCCATGAGCAATGAGACTGAGCTACAGCTCCTCCGAGTCTTCTGCTCAGCGTGTCACTGGCTGTAAGGAAGGTTTGATTGAACTGCTTTCTGATCAACAGATTTGACTAAGGAAGATTCCACTTCCAAGCCTAGTCAGGCTGCTGGCAAAATATTATTATTATTATTTTATTTCATTTTATTTTATTTTTTTGCAGTTGTATGACTGGCAGGAAAGTACATTCAGGTCGTAGAGGCTTCCATCAGTTCCTTGCCATGAAGGCTTCCTTAACATAACTGCATATTTCATCAAGTTAGCGAGGAGACTTCTCTTTTCAGTCTGCTCATACTGAGTCTTGTACAACAATGTAATTAAGCAAGTGACATTCAAGGATCTTTGACTTAAAACCTCATTATGAAGGTGACATTTCATCACCTGTGCAATATTCAAGGTCTCACCCACATTTCAGGAAGTAAATTATACAGGGTTTCTATATGGGGTTACCAAAGCATCTGTCCACTATCACCTGGTTAGGTTAGAGTCATCAATTTGCATCTTGATCATTTCTATCTTTCCATCAAAGTATAATTAACATTTGTTGCACATCACCAGTTTATAAACAGTGAATGCAAAAAAATTACAATTTAGGGAAGTGAGATCTCCAAGAGCAAGACATATTATTTGTGAAAAAACTTACTCCTGGAGTTTTCAAATAATTTTTTTCAAAATTTTTAAACATTTCAGATTTCAAAAATAGGGCAAGATCATATGGTTGGAATCAGTTATTGGTAGGCATCTCACACTGAGACACCTTTGTACATCTAGTACATTTTTCCACTTGCAGGAACACTATTTGACAGGGAATTAAACTAATTTTAATGGCCAAGGCAGTATCAATAACAGGATGAACATTTTACATGTATAAGCATTTAAACTGATAGGTAATCTATTGTTCACTAAGTAGGCTACCTTTGCTTTTTTAATCTTTTACATAGCAACAGTTAAGAAACTGGAATGGTACCAGGCCTTCAATATGCTCATTATACTTAAAATTAAAATATAAATTCCAACATAATGTATTTGAAAAAAAATCTAATAAATGGATAAAATAAGTGTGGAAAATAATATGTATACCACTTTACTTTCATAAGAAGAAAAAAATTAAAATTGTCATAAAGCTAAGCATCAAGGAAGAAGATTGAAGACCTGTTTTTGGAACACTTTATCTCAAAGAATTATATTTGTCAGTAGGCAAAAGGAAAATCACAGTTAGCAAGTTAAAAGAAAAAAGTCTTCAGAGTTTGGTATGTGAACAAAAAGTAAAGTCCAGACTTTGAAATAAGAACATCAGAAACTCAGGAATATATAGATAGGATGAACTTAAAAATAAATTTTGATCTTACGGTCAAGACAAAAATTCTAGGATAGAAAGAGGAAAGAGCATACAACAATTCTTTTAGCCTATATGTGGTAGAAGAACAAAGGGACTAAGTTGAGAAAGAGGTAAGATTTTTAAAACACAGATAAACTTCCATAAAGAAGGTAGATCTATATCATGCAGAAAGGGAATGTAACAGAGTCTTTGCTGCTACATGAAAGGAAACTGGAACAGGAGTGTTTACGCTGCTTTCAGTATGAGAAGGTTTTATCGAGGTCTTAGATATTCATGTCCACAATTGTGTATCAAAGCACATGCTGGACATGCTGCTCCTTACAGCTTTAGGTAGCACAGAAATTTCATATTCAATTCAACAATGTATTTTTGTGAACTTCAGTCAGGAAAGTTGTGAATTAAAAGTGTTAATATTCTTCTGAGAGATAAAAATTGAAGACTGATAGAATTTACCTATATTATCTATCATCTGTCTATCTATCTATCTATCTATCTATCTATCTATCTATCTATCTATCACCATCATCTACCTATTTATTTAAGTGAAAGGAGAGGTGATAGTGAAATAGATTCCTGCATGTGCCCCAACCATGATCCACTATGCAATACCCATCTGGGTTCGATGCTGAAATCAATCAAGCTATTTTTAGTGCCTGAGGCTGTGCTGGGACCCAGGAGCTATCCTCAGTGCCCAAGGTGATGATCAAACAAATCGAGCCACTGGTTGTGGGAGAGGATGAGGGAGAGAATGAGAAGGAGAAGAGGGAGAGAAAGGGGAGCAGGAGGGGAAGAGAAGCAGATGGTCTCTTTTCAAGTGAGTCCTGACCAGAAATAGAACTGGGATGACCATATGCCAGGTGGATACTCTATAGACTGTGCCTACCACCCAGGGCAGCTGATGAAATTTAGAACCAGAGACAGCAGTATTGCAAAAGTAGAAGCAAATGAAAAAAAAATAAGATTTTTGTTGACAATTGAAAAATGGTAGAATAAAGTAGAAATAACTACTATATAAAACGTAAGGCTTTGAACTTTGAAACATATACTGTTGAAGATGTAAGTCATTAAGAGAAGGAGAGAGAGGGAGATAGAAGTGGAATGTAGAATCTCTGGACAGAAAATATATTTAATTCAATCTTGAAAGTAAAAGAAATACGAGGATCAAAGTAGTCATGGGAATGAAGATTAAGCTTCATTGAAAACTTTCTTCATCATTCTGTCAAACCTATATTCATGGTAAATTTCTCCACTAGATAAGGAAAGCTGCTTAATATAACATTTTTAGATATTTGATAATAAATAACTCCAAATTGGGTTTTTAAGTTTAAACAACTGGTTACACAAGAGAAGGTAACCTATTAAGACCTCTTTCTTTCTTTTCGCTTTCCTCTTGTCCCCTCTCTTCTCTTTCTCCTCCTCTTCCTTCTTCTTAATTGTATATTCTATTTTAACTAATTAATACTCAAAGTATGTAATTAGAAAATACAATATAGGTCCGTTGGTAACATGTACTAAATTCTAGTACATATATTTTGCTCAGGAAATGATGTTTTGCATATGCTATATAAACAACTGAAATGGTTCTGGTTAGTTCTTGGAGCTTTCCAATATAGTATTTTTGATTAGATTTAGTAAGTAAATTTGAAGACTTATTGCTTGGTATACAAATTGAGATGTCATACAAACATGATATTGTAAATGTGAAGGGGACATTGATTTTGAACCCCTTTAATAAGAATAAGCCTGGCTAAATAGTCCAAGTCCACAGTGACTTTTCAAATCGTATTAGAGAAAACTATGAAAAGTATTATCATGTATTAGTATCTATTTACATACTTCAGTATAAGTAACTTTTATAATGAGAGACTATTATTATGGTACTTGGGGAAGAGAAGCCAAAAGTAGAAAACTAAAATAAAAATGTAGGCATTAGGCCTAATTACCAATTTAAATATTGTCATGCTTGAGAAGTTCATCCATGGTCCTTGATATTTAGGGGCTTAGTTCAGGGAGCTTATTTTTATATCATTGATGAGCAATTAATGACACACAACTGAAGATGGGAAGTCTTACTTCAAGCTAATACTTTAAGGGATTTTCACTTACTGTTCTACTCAGTACTTTTGGATGTGTTAATTGAGTTTTCTATTTCTCTTTAGGCAATCATCAATCAAAAACAAAGATTAATAAAAAAAAAGTACAATGAATTCACCAAAAAAATTTTTTTGGTTTTCAGCAGGTTTTATCATTGTGTGTTTGCACTAATTTCAGAGGTGGTTTACTTTCCAGTTAAATTTAAATAGAACAAAAATCTATCATTGTTTTGACAAAACTTTGTTTTCAAAGCTCTACTTCATATGTACCATGAAATATGGGGAGAAAAATCTGTGTTCCTGGTATATGCCAAAAACAAGTAATTAAAATATTACCATATAAGGATTTTTTCCTCTTAACACTTGAAGAAACAAAAACTTTTATAAATATAATTGACTATATTGCATATCTAATTCTTTTTATTTAAAATAGGTTTTCTCAATTACTACACTATTGACAGTTTAGATTGAATAATATTTTGATGTGGTGAGCTGCCTTGAGCATTGCAGAATGTTTACCAGAACCTATGGCCTCTGCTCTTGATGCAGTTAACACTTTGTACACTTAAAACAACAAAAAATGTATCCAGAGATTGAAGATGTTTTCCAGGGACAGAATCACCCTCTTCCCTCTAAGAGCCAATGCTTTAAATTGACTATAGAAGTATCAGTTCTGAACTCATGACATATTGGAAATAATAATGGAAATAAGAGTTTCATAAAATAAATGGTTATTTGATTTAGGATTAAAATGATTAGAATTATGTACCTTAATTATTTCTTTAAATGTGAAATAAAAATATAGAAAAATCTATGTCAGTTCTGAAAAACAGGGAAAAACATTGTCCATTAGTTAGAATATTTTATGGATGTTTTTCCTGCTGTTTTTTGTTTTTACTTTAGTACAGATTACACTGAGTTGTCCTCCATACCAAGGGTACATTAAATAATCTTTGAAATTTATAACTTATTTACATCATTTCACATACAGGAAATACAAGATGTCATGGGCCAGTGGGTGGACATAAAAAGACAAATATTGACATTATGAGCAGTTACAAGGTATGTAAAAAGTTTGGCCCTTTAATAGTTTACTCAGTTTATATCTGACATAAAGGGCAAGCAAAATAAACAGCTTTATAATATCGCATTTAAATTTGGGCAGTGTACAAAATAAGGAAATAATTTGCATCATCACATAGACAGGAAAAGAGAGAAACTCTACTTACACATTGGTGAAATTGCTTGAGAATTGATGGACTCACATTAGTTTCCCATGAACAACTTGGCCTTTTTCCTTATAAAATAATTTATTGGAATTAATCATATTAATTGTATATTCCCTTATTCTTTATATAAGATTAATATATTTGAATAGAGAATAAGAAAAACATCACAGAGGATTTATATTAGATCCTGATACTGCACAAATTTAGTTTCCCATTATAGAAAATTCAAAAAGAAAAAACTTACTGGACAAAATAAAAGATAGAGTAATTCAAGGGACTGAAGAAAGTATTCCTACATGAAACTGACACTGTAAGAAAGAGGTCTAAATAACTAGATAATATTTTTTAAAACTGCTAATTTGCATTTGTTAATGAGATTTGATATGACATGCTATCTATAAAATAGGAATGATCTGGAATCAAAAAAGATTGACTTTTCAGCCAAAAGTATGACTTTAATATCAGAAGGCATAATAGAGAAAATACCGTATTGAATCTCACATAAAATCTATACCAGTGAGTTGTAACATATTATAGGATAGTCTAGACTAGTGTTTCTCATTTATCTTTATTCTCATATGCCTTCCTTTCAGGATAAGAACACCTTAGTGAGCAAGTATGTGTTGATAGACTACAATCAATCTTAACTCCTTGGATATTTAGGTTGTTGGGAATTGGTACTAAGAGCTTAGTTTGGGATATAAATTTTCAAAAACTGTTTACATCTTATTGGTTTTATATTTTATACTTACTATATATCACACATCTTGCTAGTAGATAAGAGAAAACTAAAGGAAAATGATGACAAAAATAACACAATCTCTGTGATCTTGTAGAGCTTAAATCTCATTGGGAGAAATGAACAATTACACACACACACACACACACACACACACACACACACACACACACATATTTCAAGGTGAGAGGCTGAATGACTTTTCTTGTCCTGCAATGATGCCCTCATGCTAATTCCTGTAACCTGTGAATATGTTACCTTGTGTCACTAAATGCAATTTTCATTTATGACTAAATTAAAGATTTTGATATTATAATGATGGTGATATTATTCAAGACTCTACACCTGGGTCCAATGTAATAACTGAGATCTTCATAAGATCATATACATAGAAGCAGAAGGAAGCAATCTGAGATACTAGAGGCATTACTGGCTTGGAAGATATAAGAAGAAGCCTTGAGAAGAGGAATATAGTCAGCTTGTATTAGCTGGGGCAGAAGGTAAGAAATTGAGTCTCCCCTAGTGTCTCCAGAAGAAATGCAGGCCTGTCAACACCTTGATTTGAGCCTACTGATACTTCAGAGTCATGAGCTCTAAAACTATAAGATAATAAATTTATGTTGTTTTAAGCCACTAAGTTTGTGCTGATTTATAATGACAATTGGAAACCAATTCAAACTCAAATGCATTATAAACTCTTGGATTCTATCTTCTGTGATAAGAAAATACTGGAATGTTTTGGGAAAAACAATGATATATTATAAAAAGATTACCTCAATTTTGTTAAGAAGAAACTATTTGGTCCAGAAAACCTGGTTTAGTTGTCTAGACCAGAATTATGAAAACATGGTTTTTACTCATATAAAAAGCAAACTTTTTATGCTTTTGAACATATCCTGATTTAACAAAATGCTTAAGTGTGACATTTAAGAAATTGTTTAATTTAGTTAATTATATTAAAATAAAAAGAAAAATTCTGTCCTACATGTCTTTATAGAGTTGGGTTTGAAAACATCTCTCACACAGAGCAGAAACCTCATCAACACATTAGCTTTAATAAAAGGGTTGGTAAAGAAACAATAATAAAAGAGAATAAACAAAATCTAACACAGAATCTGTACTCACCTCATGTACAATAATCATAGTGTGTATAGTAAAATATTTCTCCTGTTAAAAGATAAAATTAAAACACATAAAAAGGTATTAAAATATTCACTTAACTGAAATTTTGGGATGTCATAATCCTTCCTCTGAAAATACTTTTATTTTCTGCTTAATGCTTTATTTTTTAAATACTACTGAGGCCCCATTCAAGATAAATATATGAAACAAATATTTTCCTATGTTCCAACTATACTTGTTTTTTCTTTTCTTTTTATTTATTTATATTTTGATGTGAGAGGAGGAGAGATAGTGAGACAGACTCCTACATGTGCCTCAACTGGGATCTAACCAGCAACTCTCATCTGAGGCCCATGCTCTGAGCTATGTTTAGCACTTGAGGCTGATGCATTACAACAGAGCTATCCTGAGCACCATACTCCAACCAATTGAACCACTGGCTGTGGAAGAGGAAGAGAGATAGAAGGAGGAGAGGGAGAGGTGGAGAAGTAGATGGTAGCTTCTCCTGTGTACCCTGACCAGGAATTCAACTCAGGACTTCTGTATGCTGACTCGATATTCTATCCACTAAACCACTGGCCAGGGCTACTTGTTTCAATATTTATCTATCTCTCTCTGTATATAAGGAGAGAGCACATACATGAGTGAGAAAGAGATACACAGAGAGATTCAGAGAGACAAAGAGATATCTCCTGAAGAGAGGATAACAGGTTGTAAATGATGGTAGTCTGTGCTACAAGTAGAGAGGCATTAACCCTTGGTACACATGAAACCTAGAAAATGGAGTTGGGGTTCACTGATATCAATGTGGTGTAATGTATTAAGCAAAATTTGAGGAACTTACCCTGGTTTGCACCATCGAGTTTAATTATGCTAGTTAAAGCACAGTGTTTTGTCCCAGTTGATTCTAGCTCCTAATATAAACCCAGAACAGAGAATATTTATCACAGAGGTATATAGCTCCTCCTGCAGAAACTACATAGCTGCTTCTCCAGACCTTATGTCATCCCAGACTTCCAGCTTTCTGCATTGCAACTACAGTTGGATCTCATAGGCCTCTCAAACTTGGTGTCATCAAAGCAGACATCTGGATTCCCCTTACAGACTAAACATGTTCTTTCTCTAGTCTTCAGCAATTCAGTAAATGTCTCCATTATGTTCCCAGTTGTTTTATTTAACAAAAGAGAAAAACAATTTTAAATTGTGGTATAATTTGCCTATTGTAAAGTATATAAAAAATAATGCTTAATGCATTTTTACATTTATATTTTTATGGACTGCCTTCCGTATCATGATAAGCAGAGCCCTCCTTTCCATCAGTACAACCTCCTGCCTCAGAGAAGTTGCAATTCAAGTTGTATTTGTAATTTAAATAGATTATGACTTGAATAGATTTGCTCTGTGTGTCATAAAATTTTAAGTAAATGTAATTATACCATATGTATTTTTGTGTATCAAACTTCTTTCACTTAATTTAATGTCTTGGTGATTTATTTATGTTTTCACTTATATAGTAGTATATAATTCAGTATTTCTTATTACTGTGGAGTGTTCGATTGTAAGAATAAACCATAGTTTGCTATTATTCTTTTGTTAACTTTTAGTTTGCTTTCAGTTTGTACCATTATTAATAAATTTTTCATAAACATTATTTTACAGTTTTGAGAGAGCCATAAGCTCTCATTTCTCCTAAACACACACACACACACACACACACACACACACACACACACACACACACACATATATATGATTGAAATGTCTGCATTATACCACATTACATTTAGTATTTGTACCCCTGTAGGCAAATCTTGGCTGAAACTTTTTCTTTTTTAAAAAAATATTTTTGATGGCCTTGAGAGGTTTGTGGATTACTGGTAAAATATTTTCTAGAATATTCCTTAATTTTATTTTTTTTGTATTTTTCTGAAGCTGGAAACGGGGAGAGACAGTCAGACAGACTCCGCATGGGCCCGACCAGGATCCACCCGGCACGCCCACCAGGGGCGACGCTCTGCCCACCAGGGGGTGATGCTCTGCCCCTCCGGGGCATCGCTCTGCCGCGACCAGAGCCACTCTAGCGCCTGGGGCAGAGGCCAAGGAGCCATCCCCAGCGCCCGGGCCATCTTTGTTCCAATGGAGCCTTGGCTGCGGGAGGGGAAGAGAGAGACAGAGAGGAAGGAGGGGGGGGGGTAGAGAAGCAAATGGGCGCTTCTCCTATGTGCCCTGGCCGGGAATCGAACCTGGGTCCCCCACACGCCAGGCCGACGCTCTACCGCTGAGCCAACCGGCCAGGGCCATATTCCTTAATATTTGATGAGGTTTTTTTTTTTATTGTTGTTACTGAACTGGTAGACAAGGCTTATATAGTTTGGAGAAGTTGTAAAGTCTTTTTTCTTTCTACTAGCAGAGCAATAAGAGGTCTTTCACCTTGAAAACCTGGACGGTGGGCCCTGGCAGATAGCTCAGTTGGTTGGAACGTTGTACTGAAGCGCAGACATTGACATTTTGATCCCCAGTTAGGGCACATGCAGAAACAAATCAATGTTTCTTTCCCTCTTTCTCTCTCTCCATTATTGTCTAAAATCAATCAATAAAGATAATAATAATAATAAACTCCTGCAGTGTGGAAATAAGGCTTAGCATAAACTATAATGCCTATTGTATCTTTAATAATGACCTTTGTCACAGCATTCAAGAATTTTTATTTCACATCAATTTTAAGCAGATAGTTAAGTCACTGGACAAAATAGCTGGTAGATATAATAAAATTATTCATAGAACCACAGTTTTTTCTTTCCCACAATTTTCTTATGGTCTCTCATTCTGATATTTGAGTTATTTTTTATGTCATTCTGATATTTGAGTTATTCATGATAAGTGGTGATTAGTAAAGAACCATTAAAGAACAGTCTCTTTGGTGAAAAAGTGCCTCCTGTCTGTGTTAAAGGTGATTTGCTGGAGGTAAGAAGGATGATATAAATAAAAGACAAGGAAGCGAAGGTTGTTTTGAATATATGGAGTGAAAGAAAAGTAAAGAAAAAATCTCTAGCCCTGGCCGGTTGGCTCAGCTATAGAGCGGCGGCAGCCCGGCATGTGGAAGTCCTGGGTTTGATTCTCGGTCAGGGCACATAGGAGAAATGCCCATCTGCTTCTCCACCCTTTCCCTTCTATTTCCTCTTTATCTCTCTCATCCCCTCCTGCCACCAAGGCTCTATTTGGACAAAGTTGTCCTGGGCGCTGAGGATGGCTCCATGGCTTCCACCTCAGGTGCTAGAATGGCTCCAACCGCAACGGAGCAATGCCCCAGATGGACAGAGCATCGCCCCCTGGTGGCATGCCAGGTGGATCCCTGTTGAGCACATGCGGTATTCTGTCTGACTGCCTCTCTGTTTCTAACTTCAGAAAAAATACAAAAACAAAATAGAAAAAGACAAAACTGTATATTTTATTCACAACCAAAATCAGAAATTCCTGGAAGACATACTGAAGCATTGTCAGCCAAACTGTGTTGTTTATATTTTATTTGATGTGCATTTGTTTGCTTTTTTTTTTATCTGAACTTGAACACTTTAAAGATTTGTTTTGTTGTTTACTTTTTCATTCTTATTCCCAAACAGTCTTTGGCAGATAGTAAGTCTTTACTAGAAGAGAGTTTAGAATTGTGCCTACCACAATTCTTGACAGATTTACAGGGGTAAAACCATGAGCAAAAGTAGAATTATTTCTGGGTCTTTACCATGACATTGCCTTTCTATTTTACTTTGTAATCTGAGTACCTACTATAGTGTCTAGACCAGGGGTCAGGAACCATTTTGGCTGAGAGAGCCGTGAACACCACATATTTTAAAATGTAACTCCGTGAGAGCCATACAGCGACCCGTGAATGTTACGCATTATCCAATAAAAATTTAGTGTTGTTCAAGAGGACAGCTGTGATTGGCTCCAGCTACCCACAACCATGGACATGAGTGGTAGGAAATGAATGGATTGTAATAATATATGAGAATGTTTTATATTTTTAATGTTATTACTTATTTTATTAAAGATTTATCTGCGAGCCAGATGTAGCCATCAAAAGAGCCACATCTGGCTCGCAAGCCATAGGTTCCTGACCCCTGATCTAGAAAAAGTTAGAAAACCTGGAAACAATTTTTGAAACAATTTTAATTCCTTAGCACAATTTTAAGATGCCCAGGTTATTTACTTATTATTTTTTCTACTTTTGCAAGGGAGAAGAGGAATGATAGACAAACTCCTGCATATACCCAGCAACTCTGTCTAGAGCCAATTCTTTCCCATTGGGGGCCCATGCTCCCAACAAAGTTATTTTTAGCACCTGAGGCAGAGGCTCCATGGAGCCATCCTTAGTGCCTGGGATGATGTACTCAAACCAATCAAGCCATGACTGTGAGAGGGGAAGAAAGAGATAGAGATAGAGATAGAGATAGAGAGAGAGAGAGAGAGAGAGAGAAGGGAGAGGGGGAGGGGTGGAGAAGCAGGTGGTCACTTCTCCTGTGTGCCCTGAACTAGAATCAAACCTGGGACATTCACACACCAAGCCAAAGCTCTACTACAGAGCCATCCTGCCAGGCCCCAATGTAGAAAATGTAGAGGCAGCATGGCATACTGTAAACAGGAGGCTGGGGTCAGATGTCTGTTCAAGTCCAGACACATGTAAATGGTGTTGATGAAGGCATTTATTCTGCAATCTTCTCTTTTATATTTTTTACAATTTTTTATTTATTCATTTTAGAGAGGAGAGAGAGAGAGAAGGGGGAGAGGAGCAGGAAGCATCAACTCCCATATGTGCCTTGACCAGGCAAGCTCAGTGTTTCAAACCAGCAAACTCAGCATCCCAGGTCAACATTTTATCCACTTTATCCACTACGCTAGGCCTGCAACTTTCTTTATCTGTAAATTATAAATAATCACAGACCATTTATAAAGATGAAATAGTGTAACACGGGGAAGCAACTTAGCAAAAACTAGGCTGTGTTCTTATAAGCTAAAGATGTGATAAGAACTGAAAAAGTAATGTTGTGTCACATTATGCAAGGCCCTGAATTTTAGTTTATTTACATGACAGCAATGGGATTTTTATCAGGAGAGTGGAAAAATTACTTTTTGTTATTAAAACTTAAAACAATCTATTCTTTTGTGACTAAATAGTAGAGCAAAGATTGTGTATTAAAAAGTGGCAAGCTTACTGCAAAAATTTAAATAATATGAAATAAGCATTGATGATAACAAGAGTAAAAATATGAAGAAAATAAAGCATTTTAAGAATTTATCTACGTTTCTTTCTAATTCTTACTAATTTAGCCTTTTATTTTCAACTAAATAATATTCTGCTTATTAATTTATAACATACATTTTTTAGCACAATTGTCTAATTCTTTAAATGTTTTCAAGTTTAAAACCTGTGAAAATTTAGCCCTGGCTGATTGGCTCAGTGGTAGAACATTGGCCCAGCATATGGAAGTCTTAGATTCAATTCCCACTCAGGGCACACAGGAGAAGCACCCATCTGCTTCTCTAACCTTCCCCCATCCTTCTTCTCTATTTCTTTCTTCCCCTCCCACAGCTAAGGATCCATTGGAGCAAAGTTGACCCTGGCACTGAGGACGGCACCATGACCTCCACCTCAGGCACTAGAATGGCTCTGGCTGCAACAGAACAATACCGCAGATGGGCAAAGCATCCCCCTAAGTGGGCATGCCAGGAGGATCCCAGTCGGGAGCATGCAGGAGTCTGTCTGACTGCCTCACTGCTTCTAACTTCAGAAAAATAAAAAAAAATTAAAATATCTGTGAAATTTCTTCTATTATATTTTAAGATTCTGGGTAACAATAACTATTTGGGGCTATAACATTTGTTTCTTTGAATGCACTTCCTTAGAAAGAACTTTTCGAAATGTAATATTCAACAAAATATTGTTAAAGTAGCAATAAATAAATAAATAATTGAAGCAATAATATGATAAATATTACTAGGAAACTAATAGATGACAACCAAATTTTAAGATTCAGATATAAGTGCTACATTATAAAATGTAATATGTTCTGTTTTTAAATAAATTTTAGCAACTTTTGAAAATATATTAAAAAGTGTGAAGAAAAAAAGTGTGCCCATGGATTTTTTTTTTAATTTTATTTATTCATTTTAGAGAGGAGAGAGAGAGGGAGAGAGAGAGACAGAGACAGGGGGGAGGAGCTGGAAGCATCAACTCCCATATGTGCCTTGACCAGGCAAGCCCAGGGTTTCGAACCGGTGACCTCAGCATTTCCAGGTGACGCTTTATCCACTGCGCCACCACAGGTTAGGCGGCCCATGGATTTTTTAAAGGTGATTTTTTAAAGGTCATTTGAGTTTTGATTATTTATCACTATTAAAATGTTTGCTGATTTTCTTCTGCATGTTCAACTGTTTGAGTAAACAGAATTGAAAGTTAAATATAGTAACATTTTCAGTCACTTAATTCAAAAATGCCTCTAGAAAGTAATGAGATTTACTCTGTAAATTACTTTATAATTGTTCTTTAAACATACCATAATATTTGCTAATGTTAAAATGATTTTACTTTAGGGAATGTGATTTTAGCTCTGGAAAAAATTGATCTATTTCTACATAAGTAGCATTTCATATATTTTATGTAAACTAAGAAATATTTTTAAGGTTAATTGATCTATCCTCTGACAACTACAAAATATTTGGGAGAAAAATTGCTGACATATTCAAGTCAGTTTTTTGTATGCTAACACACTGAAACATCAGGAAATTATAATATTCACTCAGTCATACTTAAAAGAAAGTATTTACATTCATTTGCAAATCTGAGATATAAGAGTACTGTGACTTCAACTCTAGTGTATGATTCAATTTTCAATTTATTTTCTTTAAAATTTTGTGCCAGGAATTATGCTAGTCAATTTAACAAATTCTTTATTTTAGAAAATAATAAATCTATTGTTTTTTTCTTGATGTTTTTATTTCTTAATATTCTTCTTCACATTGGATTAAACTCTCTGAGACTTTGTAGATAGATATACAAAAATATATGCATATTTATTATATATAGAAGTATAGGTAGACTAGTTATTCGTAGGAAAAAAGTTGAGAGCAATAATACTAACCTGTTAATAATAGTTACTTTTTGGGGAGAAGAATGAGATGCAGAGGAAAAACAGTGAATGTACTGTATATGGGCTTCTATATTATTTATTGAAGACGTTAACTCATGTGAAATCTGAATGACAAGATGAAATGGAAAGAGCTGGAAGCCAGGCATTCCTAGCTGAGGAAAAAGCAAATGAACGTGTTGTGGAACATAGTTTGAAGATATAGATATAAATCAAGTGTAAATCAATTTGATTATTTCAAAAATGAATTAAAAGTCAGTATGCCTGAATTATAAGAAAATGGAGAAGAACTTGTAAAGAAGAGATTGAGTAAGAAGAATTTATGTGATTTGGAATCCAAGATAAAAAGTTGAGATTTATTCTGCTGACAATGGGGAAAATAAAATAAAACGAAGAAGCATGGAGGTTTTAAACTAAGACAGTTTACATTAAACAATTAATTTGAGACTTTCCAAAAAGAGGGTATAGCTAAAAAATTGTGGCCACAGAGAAGTCAGTTAGGAGGCCATTGTAATTGTCCACATGAAAGATAACAGTTGGAGCTGAGGACGCTAATGTACATTGATTTGAGATATTAAGTTTTATGAAATAAAATAACCATTTTTAAACTTAAAAATAGTTGCTATCAGTAATTTTATTATAGTTCAGTCTGATATTTTGGTGATCCAGCAAAAGTAATTATGGAAGGTACATGGGAGATAAGAAATGTCAAGAAAAGTAATGAAAATAAGAACTATAATACTTCTGGGTTGTTGGCTTGACAGATAGGTAGATGGTCCTAAGACAAAGAAAATTTGGGTGAAATAAGTTGTAATGTGAGAGACCAGTTGCTCTATTTGGATATAATGTGTTGGGCTAATTTTTACTTATTCAACTGTAATATCAGGTTGCTCACTAGATAACATTCTGGAGAGTAGGGAAGAATCAAAAGTGCACAATGATATACATCATTTCAGTTTTTTCACTATGGATAGGGGGTATTCTTATTCGATTTTACAATTTTTAACAGATTGTTTTCTCCCTTGCTTCAATAGAGGAAATCGTTTTCAACATATTTACATCTTATATTCTCTTAAACTTCTTAAGAATTTTTCTAGTTTTCTTAGATATTTGGTTATACCCCACGAAAGTAATGTTTCATTTTTTTCCCTTCTGGAATTATTGAGAGCTAAAACGTTTTTCCTTCCATCAGATGATTCGTCATTCTTGTCATTCTAGCTTTTGCTCTAATAATACTGAGATTTGTAACACAGTTTGTCCTCACCAAAATACAAATCTTACTCATACATAGGGAATACTGCCTCTAAACACCATGGAAACTCCCTTTAAAATCTAAGCTTCATTGTGCTTCTGACAGAGAGCAAGGCTCTTTTGGCTCTGAAAGGGAACAACACTTTTTCCAGCAGAAAGCAACGATAGAAGAGACTCTGTACCCCCTTTCCCTTTAAGAATTCTGAGCCAAGATCCTTTAGGGGAAAATGTGGCAGGCAGTTAGACAAGCACGAGCAGAGCAAGGACAATGGGCCAAGTAAAGGAGGTAACCAAAGCATACAGGCCAGCTCTAGGCCCCAAAATATAGCAAAACCAGGCAAGTGACTCCATGGCTGACCTCAGGACTGGCTTTATTGACTAATGACCCCCTTGTTCTGCTGCTGATCAATCAGCAGAGACCATAACCCTGAACTGACACAGATGGAGAGCTGGTAAATATTCTATTACAAGAATCCCCTGGGGCCCTGGTCGGTTGGCTCAGTGGTAGAGCATCGGCCTGGTGTGCAGGAGTGCCAGGTTCGATTCCCAGTCCGGGCACACAGGAGAGGCACCCATCTGCTTCTCCACCCTTTCCCCTCTCCTTCTTCTCTGTCTCTCTTTTCCCCTCCCGCAGCCAAGGCTCCATTGGAGCAAAAGATGGCCCCGGGCGCTGGGGATGGCTCCTTGGCCTCTGCCTCAGGTGCTAGAGTGGCTCTGGTCAGACAGAGCGATGCCCCGGATGGGCAGAGCATCGCCCCCTGGTGGGCGTGCCAGGTGGATCCCAGTCAGGCGCATGCAGGAGTCTGTCTGACTGCTTCCCTGTTTCCAGCTTCAGAAAAATACAAAAAAAAACTCAAAAAACCACAATCCCCTGGGACCTCCCCTAAAATTTTTTTTTATAAATTTTTATTAATTTTAATGGGGTGACATCAATAAATCAGGGTACATATGTTCAAAGAAAACATGTCCAGGTTATTTTGTCATTCAATTATGTTGCATACCCATCACCCAAAGTCAGATTGTCCTCCCCTAAAATTTTACCTTCAAAAGCCCTTAGACCTAAGGGCCCAGCGAGCTCTTCATCTCGGAGCATGCCTGTGCCTTTCCCCTGCCCCTATCCCAGGTGCACACATTAACTCTTCTCTCTCCTAAGCTCCAAGGAAACCTAGTTTTTGCCTCTGGAACTTGTTTCCTAAGTCCATTTCTTCTATCTCTGTGACTTCCTAAAAAAAAAAAAAATTATAAATAAAGAAAGTTAAAAATTTTAATCTTAAATTATTTCTTTTAAAATCATAAAATACCAGAATAAAATACACTGTTATGTTTATTCGTTTCTACATTTGCATTTCTTATCAGATGCTTATATCTACTTGAACCCTCACCCTCACTTTTCTAGGTGATTGAATTGTCCATTGTTATATTAATCCAATTAAAACAGAATGTTTTAATAATTAAGAATTATGTCCTTCAATTTTTTTTTTATATTCAAAACTCCAAGTAATCCAGAATTGTGCTTAAAATTCTAACCATGTGTTTTTTTACTGCAAGAAAGCAGAGTAGAAAAACAGGTTTTGATATTCTAAAAGGCATATCTTTTAGTTTATTATTGCATAAATATTTAATTTGGATTAGTTTAAAGAATTTCATGCCATCTATAAATATTTCTTGTGTACTTTCTAATTTCTAACTCAGTTTATATATGTGAAAGTTGTCTAGTTCTACATGTATATTTTATTACTTTTTAACTGAAATAAACTAATTCTCACTAAATTTTATGCCCATATTATTTAATGAATCAAATCACACAAAAAAATGATACACATTTATATTTTTATGAGTTATTTTTACAGAGTACTAATGTTTACTTTTTATTTTATCTAAGAGTTTTGAATACCTTTTGATGGTGTTTGTAGGGAGAGTTTAAAATTTTGATATGTCCTATGATAGCAAAGACACTCTTTGTTATCCATGTAAAAAGGGGTAAATATAAAAATATTTTTCCAGTTCTCATAATCAACTACTGTGGCAATCAATCATTTTTTGGTTGATCAATTCTATCCAGTCTTTCAATTTTGTCAAAAAGATTTTTATGTTTTTGGATTACAAAATAAAAGTCATATTCATTTATTTTATGTATTTTATTCATGACCCATACACACTAGTTATACATATTATACATACTGTACACAGAAATATTTTCTGTGGTTAACATCAATTGCTAATTTTGTTGTTTTTGTCAAAAGATATCCATGATCTTTATAAAAAATTCTGCAGCTTAATTAGAATAAATTTATGAAGACTAGTGGATAAGAAATCTCAATACTATAAAAATAATGTAAATATATATCTTTATGTGCACATAATGGTAGCATTATATAGATATATTTATACATTACATACCACATATATACAGATTACATTGTTAGTATTTCTATAATTATAAACAAACTATTAAAGAAATAATTCTGCAAAACTTAGTTATGAAGAAACATGGAGTTGGCTCAGTAATTCTATCTTTATACCAAACATAAAACTAGATGAGATTTGCATTAAAAGCATACTATCAAAAGCTATTTTGAGATTTTAAAAAATATATATATAATGGTATATTTCCAGATTTTAATGAACTATATTGTCTTTTTGGCTTTGCTGTATTATTTTATTTTAAAACCTTTACTCAGTATCTTTTCAAAATTAAATTTATCAGGGTGATAATGGTTAATAAAAATATATAAGTCTCAAGTGTATTATACTATGATACATCATCTGTATACCACATTGTGTGTTTACTACCCAAAGTCAAATCTCTTCTATTACCATATATTTGACACCTTTTACCCTTTACTTTCCCCACTCTCTCTTATTCTGGTAACCATCATCTTATTATCTGTGCCTAACCAAAGTGTCCTTTATAGATGATTGGATAAATCATGAGGTACATATATACTCTAGAATACTTAGTATATATGTACCTTAGGCATAAGGAAAATAAAATAAAATTTTGCTGTGTGTAACAAATCGATGGACCTTAAGAATATCATGCTAAGTGAAATAAGTCAGAGAAATAAGAACTATATTATTTCACTGATACATGAGATGTAAAACTAAAAGCAACACATGAACAAACAAGACAAACAAAAACCTATAATAATATAATTTTATACCATAATGTATAGAGAGCTTTCTGTACAAATACATCAGAAGTGAACCATAAAATAAAGACTTATAAAATTGACTATATTAACATTATTTGTAAAAAAAAAATCAGTTATGATTATTGAAATAAAAGACCCACAGTAGAAGTATATAATTGGCAATAGATAGGAAGAGAGATAGCTAAAAAGATGGATAGAATACAGGAAAGAATAACATCCAGATTTTATATATATATATATATATATATATATATATATATATATATATATATATATATAAAACTTCTAGAAATTAGTAGGGACAAACAGTTCATAGAAGACTAAACCTTAAATAATAAGTACATGTAAGTAAGGATCACTTCAATGTACCTGGGGAGGTAAAATTTAATCAATATTTGGTGAAAATATTTAAAGTATGGCAATATTCTATATTGTTGAGCATATAGAAGAATAAAAATTTTCAAAAACTATTGATGTAGTATAATTGGCTTCATGATTTTCAAAAACACTTGAAAAGCATCTAACTAAAGTGAAAGCATATCTCCCTTATGACATAGCTTTTCCACTCCTGGATATAGATAGAACCAGTGGTACATTGCTAAATGTTAACAACGAGCACTCTGTTAGAAGTATAGGGTATGACTGGTGTGTTTGATAAGTTCTTTGGTGTAAATACACCCTGGACTATTTCAAGCTACAAAATTAACATTACTGAATATAGAACTGGAAGAGAAATTTTTAATTTCAGTTCTTATATACCACTATGTTATATAATACAATCTAGAAAAATTTTATACATATTTATAGGGAAGTAAATACCAGAAAGTTTATGTTAGCTTTGTTAGCTTAACAAAAATGTACATACAACTTGAGTTTCATCTATAAATCATGGCATATTTATGCAATGGAATGCTATACAGAACTGAAAAACAAAGGACCCAGCCTACATGTGTCATGAGAATAATTCTTATATACGTAACATTTTATAAAATCAGCAAGAAATATAAAGGTACAAAGACTATAAAGATAATAAATTTTTAGGCCCCGGCTGGTTTTCTCAGTAGATAGAGCATCAGCCCGGTGTGCAGACATCCTGGGTTTGAATACTGTAAGAAGATACCATCTGCTTCTCTACCTCTCTCTTCCCCTTCTCTTTATCTTCCTCTATCTTGCAGCCAGTGGCTCAACTGGTTCAAGTGTCAGCCCTTGGTACTGAGGATAGCTCAGTTGATTCTAGCATTGACGCCAGACGGCGGTTGCCAGGTGGATCTTGGTCTGGATGTATGCAGGAATCTGTCCCTCTGTCTACTTTCCTCTCACTTAGAAAAAAATCAATGACCTCTTAAAGAGTCTAAAAGCCATATAGTAGGCCTCCAGAACTTATTTATCTTGCATAACTAAAACATTGTACCCTTAGTCAATCACTTCCCCCTTTTCCCCTTCCCCTAGCTGCTATAAATGACCGCTCTCTGAGTCTATGAATTTGACTATTTTAGAGCTCACATATAAGTGAGATCGTAGTGTATTTGTTTTTCTATGTCTGGCTTATTTCACTTAGTGTAATGTCTTTGGCTCCATATATGTGGTTGCAAATGACAAAATATCCTTTCTTTATAAGTCAGAATAAAAACCCATTGTGTGTTTGTGTGTGCATGTGTGTGTGTTTATAACATGTATATAGGACAATGATATGTGTATCACATTTTTCTTTATCCATATATCTGCTCATGGATGCTAAACTTGTTTTTATATCTTGGCTATTGTGAAAAATGCTGCAGTGAACTTGGGAGTGAAGGTATCTCTTCAGGTTAATGATTTCTATTTCTTTGGATAAATACTCATAGTGAGATGGTTACTGCACAGCATAACAATTATAGCTAACAATATTCTATAGTATATTTAAAAATTGATAGTATATAAATCTCATTCAAGTTTTTGCTTTGTTTTGTTTTTGAATGAGAAGTGGGAAGACAGAGAGACAGACTCCTGAATGCACCCAACTGGGATCCATGCAGCAAGCCCCTTAGCAGGTGATGCTCTGCCCATCTGGGGTGTTGCTCCCTTGCAACGGGAGCCATTCTAGTGCCTAAGAGGGAGGCCTTGGAGCCATTCTAAGCTCCTGGGCCAACCGTTTCTCCAATGGAGTCATTGCTTTGGGAGAGGAAGAGAGAGATAGAGAGAAAGGAGAAGAAGAAGGGTGGAGAAGCAAATGGACACTTTCCTGTGTGCCCTGGCTAGGAATCAAACCCTGGACTTTCACACTTCAGGCCGATGCTCTACCACTGAGCCAACTGGCCAGGGCCAATCTCATTTAAGTTTTTAAGTTCTTACTACACATACAATAAAAGGGGTAAGTAGAATCTTTGGGAGGTAGTAAAGATGTCTTTGGCCTTGGTAGTGGTTAATTTTAATGGTATATACTTATTCTCAAATTTATTGAGTTATATACAATAGTCCCTTCTTATCCACTGATCGATACATTCCAAGACCTGCAGTGAATACCTAAAACAAAAAGTAGTACTGAACCTTATATATACTACATTTTTCCCTAAAGGAACTTGCCCATGCTAAATTTTAATTTATAAAATAAGCAATTTTACTTATTGAGAACTTATACCTTTCACTTTAAAAATGGCTTCTCTTTGGCATATTGAATTGCCAGAATCACTACACTTGCATTCTAGAGTCATTATTAAGTAAAATAAAATTTCCTTGAACACTAGCACTGTGATACCATGACAATCTCTCTAATAACCTGGACTAACAGATAAGTAGCATATACAGTTTGGGTAATTGGACAAAGGGATGATTCATATCCTAAGTAGCAGAGTGGAAGATTCCTCATACAACTCAGAACAGCATGCAATTAAAAGCTAGCAAATTATTTCTGGAATTTTCTATTTCATTTGTTCATATAATTGTTGACCATGGGTATCTGAAACTAAGAAAAGACAAACAGTTGGTTGATAGGGAGGGAATATTGTACATTAAATAAGTACAGTTTTTCATATTTTAATCATATTTCAATAAAGAGGGTTTTTTAAAAAGAGATTAAAAGCAAACTAAATAGGACAAAATAAATGTGAGCGTGTGTGCGTGTATACATGACGTGTACAAGATAAAAGACAAAGGCTTAAAGTATCTGTATCCAAACTATAAAAACACCAATGAAAAAATTAATAATAAAATTTGAATAATTCACAGGAAAAATAAATGTGCATCAACAATACTAAGGGATATTTAATAAAAATATAACAAAATATACTATATGCTCACTACTGTCACAAAAAAGTAAATGTCAGCCCTGGCTGGTTTGCTCAGTAGATAGAGCATCCGCCCTGTATGTGGACATCCCTAGTTTGATTTCTGGTTAGGGCACACAGGAGAAGCGACCATCTGCATCTCTTCCTCTCCATCTCGCTTTTCTTTTCCTATTCACTTTCTGCAGCCAGTGACTTGATTGGTTTGAACGTAGGCCTCGGTGCTGAAGATAGCTAGATTGGTCCGAGTATTGGCATCAGACACTTAGAATAGCTTGGTTGACTTGAACATTGGCCCCAAAAGGGGGTTGCCAGGTGAATCCTGGTTGGGGTCCATGCAGGAGTTTGTCTATCTCCCTTTTCACTTAAAAAAATGTAAATGTCAGTAATATGAAATGTTATCAAGGAAGCAAGGAAAACTTTAAACCTTGTTGGATGAGTATAAATTTGTATAGTTCTTTTTTTATGTGTGTGACAGAGACAGAGAGAGAGAGAGACAGAGAGAGAAATAGATAGGAACAGACAGACAGGAAGGGAGAGAGATAAGAAGCATCAATTCTTTGTTGCGGCTCCTGAGTTGTTCATTGATTGCTTTCTCATATGTGCCTTGATCCGGGGGCTCCAGCTGAGCCAGTGACTCCTTGCTCAAGCCAACAACCTTGGGCTCAAACCAGTGATATGGGGTCATGTCTATGATCCCACAGTCAAGCCAATGGCCCTACATTCAAGCTGGCGAACCTGCGTTCAAGCCAGATGAGCCCACGCTCAATCCAGTGACCTCGGAGTTTCCAACCTGGGTCCTCTGCGTCCCAGTCCACCACTTTATGCACTGTGCCTCTTTCTGGTCAGGCAAATTTGTATAGTTCTTTTGGGAAGTCGTTTGATATTATCTAATGAAGTTAACAAACCAGCAATAGTAGAAAATCATTTATAAACAATGGTTGTTCAATAGTGGAGTTAAATGAAATCAAGGAACAAGCCAATAAAAGGACGTGTAGTCTCCTTACATCATTTTATTAGTGAGGTTAAAATTATGATAGCAGCATGATGTTAAGTGTGGATAAAATTCCCGAGTTCCAGATATTGAACAGCAACAACAGTACTAGGAACCATGTTTGAATGTCAGAGAGCACTCTGAGTTATGGACTCAGGAAGAGACTCATGGAATAACAATATCCACTTTTTCAGGTATATTAGATGAGAGTAATCTTTTAAAAGAGTAATTAAACAATTGTATTGCATATATAACCCGTCAAATTTTAGTCTACAAAAAAACTCAAAAGAATTTTTACCATCATTTCCTTCCCAGTTTTATTTTCATATTTGGCAGGATTTTTTTTTAGTATAAATGTGTAGTTGTTTCCATGTCTAATAATGTATGATATTCTAAAAATTGCATTGTTAGTTCCCCCGGCCTAGCTTAATTTGAAAGTTATAATTAGCTTCACTATTCTTACACAGAATGATAGCAAAGTGTATTGGATTTTAATTTAAAATGCTATTTCATAGTTGATTTCAGTTCTAAAATGTAATACTCAAATTGCACTTTTAGCCAAATGACTCTGAAGTATTTTTTGAAGTGTATAATTAAAATATTTAAATGTGTACTGATAAGCTACTTTCAGAGGCTCTGAAGTACTCCTAAAGGTGACTTGGAAAAAAAATAAAACAAACAAACTAAATTTCCTCTGTTTTTGCCTTCTATTACACCTGGTAGACACTTTAAATAATTTGTTTGTAAAGTGCTTCAGAATAAGACACTTTTCACTTGTTATTACCATAACTCAGCAGTTAGTCTGGTTTGCATTTTATAAGCATTTAAAAGTAGGACATATTTTCAAATGACTACAGCTCATTACCTTTAATAAGAGCAGTCTCCAGCTACTTCGATGGAAGCCATTCATAACCTTCATTGGCACATGATATTAAATAAATGTGTTTATCTTATGCACATACTCATTGCCATCTCATTATAATAAAACTTTTTAAAGCTTTGAGTTTTCTTCAAAACAGTCTATTCTTAAAAAAAAATAAATAACTGGTAAGTTGTCATATATATTGCCTGCATGTTCTTTCAGAGCTCAGCATGCCGGCAAGATACTGCTTTGTCATCTACACTACCTAGCCAGAGCTAAAAAAGGAAGCTGGTATTTCACTCTGTCACATATAAGTAAGGTTGAAAGATAGACGTAACATTCCCCTCCTGCCTGACCAGGCGGTGGCACAGTGGATAAAGCATCGAACTGGGATGCAGAGGACCCAGGTTCAAGACCCAGAGGTCACCAGCTTGAGCGTGGGCTCATCTGGTTTGAGCAAAAAGCTCACCAGCTTCAACCCAATGTCACTGGCTGGAGCAAGGGGTTACTCGGTCTGCTGAAAGCCCGCGGTCAAGGCACATATGAGAAAGCAATCAATGAACAACTAAGGTGTTGCAACGAAAAACTGATGATTGATGCTTCTCATCTCTCTCCGTTCCTATCTGTCTGTCCCTATCTATTCCTCTCTCTTACTCTCTCTGTCTCTGTAAAAAAAAAAAAAAAAAAAAAAAAAAAAAAAAAAAAAAAAAAAAAAAAAAAAAAAGATAACATTCCCCTCCTGTCTCAGAAATGTATTGTTTACTATGCTATTTTCTGTGTTGGATCAGTAATTTCTTACACAATGTATATTAGTTGTAATGGTTTTGCACTCTGTGGTTTATCTGTTAGACTGTGGGCTGAAGGTTTTATATGTATGTGGAAGTTTACAAATAATTTTCCTTTTCCCTGATGCTGACATAATTTGAGAAAACCAAATATTCATTTATTAATGTTAAATGCAATGCAAACATTTTTCTCTTCTAGAACAGTTAAGAGCACATATTATGGGGCTTTATTTATTCCACAGTTTGCATACCAGTCCTAAATTAGAATTTCACAATTTCCTTCTAGTATACTACAAAGATTCAGACCAAGACTCACAAGCAAAACCCCTTTCCCTGTCAAATAAAACCCCCACTTTAAAACAAAGCTCAGATCAAACACGGTAAGACTTAAAGAAAAAAATTAATAAATAATTGATGTCAAAAGTTTAAAACTCATAAGTTATGATCTCTCTGTATAGTTTTACCAAAACATAAAATTGACAGGTTTAAATTTTGGAACATTATCATCTATGAGCCTTCTTTATTTCTTGACTCAGTGTTCATAAATTGGCAGCTACACTCCATGCAAATACCAAATTATGGTCATTGATCAGTTTGAATCAGAATCTCCTGAGAGTTTGTTAAAAATGCAAATTACCTGGATTCTCGCTAATCCTATAAAATCAAATATCCAGACAGAACATTTATTATTTACTCCACCTGCTTGGTGATACTGGATGCAGTGATGTCTGAGAAACTCTGACTGCGCTGTGACACTGTGGATTCTGTTTTGTGAGTGCTGTTTTTCCTCTCATTGTTTTATTGCTTTTTTTGCATTCCAGAAAACATCTGGAGGGGATGTAGATGGTTGGGAAATTTGAATCCTGAGAGGAAAGGCCATAGATGGAGGCAGGGAAAGAAAGAAATGACATCCTAGTGACAGTGTTTCTTTGTCTATTCCTTCTGACATAAGTGTCAGATAGCCAGGGAGCGGGGCCCAGAAAAGAATGTATTTTGGCCCAATAGTCCACACTAGGGGAAAGCCACTAGATTGGAATGAGAGTCATCCTGCTCCAGATCTGAGATGTCAAGATCATTCAGGTGTGTAGAAAGGAAGGTAGAAAAAAATAATAACAACAGCAATGAAAAACCACAAATGGAAAAGTTCTCTATTCCCGACATATTTGGAGATGTTAGAAACATTAGCACAAGTAGATAAATAATCACATAGGACAGGCTTGAAAAGTAAAATACTGCAGAACAGAGAGAGGAACGCTACACTGAAAACTTCCAGGACAGTGAGACTTCTGAAAATGATTTTTACAGAAGCTGAACCATTTGACATTCTCTCTGATACGGGGATCCATGGGTGCTAGGCAGGGCGCAGAAAAGCCCTGAGTATACGCATGTAAAACTCCTGGTATTCAATGCATCTCACGGAAATGCACCCTTACTTATGAATGCTGGGATTTCGGACAGGAGACAGCCACATATGGACCGAGACCCTAAAATTTTAATAGCTATTGGCACATTAGTAGTCAGATAGGACCTGGTGAAGCGCCATGGGATGGTGCTTCTTGTGCAGGCAGCCATATCTTCATGGAGTCCTTTGAGGTAAGAGAGAGCAGGCACAACAAATAAAACATGTTTAGAGAGTTTTCTAAATTTGTAACCTGGGAGAAAATTACTATAACTCAAAGAATGAATCCCCAATGATTATCTTTTTTCTGATACATAAAGAGATAGGAAAGAAATTTGGGAAAGTGCAAAAATTTCTGTTTTTCAACATCTTAAATTCCCTTTATTTATTAAACTAGAACAATAATTTACAGGAAAAAAAATGTTCCTTAGATTTAAAAAAATGTGACATGAAGATGCAGCATAGGATTATAAAATTTATATCATGATAGAGTGATCTCTCAAATGTGAAACAATTTGATAGCAAAAATAAAGAAAGAGAAATGATAAGTGTATAGATATTGTTAAATTAATGTGAATGATCTCTTTTTATTTATTGAGTGGCTGTTTTATGTTCTTAGTGTCAAAATTGCCTCTTCTTTTTAGTCAGTCTTTGAATTAAGTGTGCTCTTTATCCTTTTTGATTTATAGTTGTTCTTTTTGTTACCAGTGAAACAGGTCCCTTTGCAGTGTCAAGAGAAAGAAATTTCAAAGGCACAGCTTGACCTGCAGTGGCACAGTGGGTAAAAGCATCGACCTGGAACACTGATGTCGCCGGTTCAAAACCCTGGGCTTCCCTTGGTCAAGGCACATATCGGAGTTGATGCTTTCTGCTCCTCCCTCCCTTCTCTCTCTCTCTCTCTCTCTCTCTCTCTCTCTGTCTCCTCTCTCTAAAATGAATAAATAAAATCTAAAAATAAGTAAATAAAAATAATAAAAATATGTGTTTTTTTTTTCAAAGGCACATGCATGGAGAAGTTTAAACATAGTGACAAGATTGTATTGGGGGTGAAGAAAATTAATACACCCTTGGAGAGATAAAGGATGGGCAGGCTCACTGAAGCAACTGTCCTGAAATTCCACATAATTGTCCATATATTTTCTTGATTCTCAGTAACAGTCAAGCTGCCATTCAAAATCCTCCAAGCCACTCCTTGATTCTTCCAGGGAGGGAGTTGGACTGTCCCTTTAATCAATCTTGTTTCTGGACTAGTAAGGACTTTTGCTTTTCCTGTCCAATCAGATTTTTTCCTAGATTTTCCCTGGCTAGATTTCACGCTTTTGTGTCGCCATTTTGACTTTACTGTACAAGTATGTGCTGTTTTGACTTCCACTGTGCATGTATAAAAGTTTTATTGCATCATCTGTTTTTACCATGCATGTACCCAGCTGAAAAATTTGCCCTCTCTCTTGCCCTCACTGATAATCTGGTACTGGGCAAGCACTACCCTGGGGAGATTCTTCTCTTCCTAACCGAGGACTGAGGGCACAAAGGACATCTGGGGTGTGTGAATGAGACTGTCAATGTTATAGTTGAGTAAATCAAGCTGAATGAAATTCTGTAACTTCCTACTGAAACGGGTTTCTCAGTTTTATTAAAGTTAATATTTAATTCTTTCCTCCATAGTTTATTATGCTCAATATCTTTCCCTCTGCTCCCTTTCTTTATTAATAACTAACTAATTACCTACACTAACATTTTGATGTAAACTGTTTTAAACTTTTGGACATTCATTGTCACAGTGTTTAACTGCTATTTATATTTGCCTTTTACTTTATTTATGTTATTTATGTTTAAGAAAGATCCAGTGGAAAATGTTTATTTGTTCCGCAATGATCCAGTTCCTTTTTTCAGAGCAAACACTGAGACCAAGTTCTTAAGCATCTTGAAAGTTACATAATGTTTAGATAATAAAATATGTGTGTTAATGTATATATATGTGTGTATGCTATTTATATCTCTGTCTATATATTTACATATAATTTGGTTTATTATAGCACAAATTACAGCTTACTCTTGTGTTTGCTTTTTAAAATTCATTTGTGTTTATCAGATTGTTCCACATCAACAAGTCAATACATTTTAAAAACAACATAATATTCCTTTAAAGGAATAGACCAGAATTCATTTATTAGTCTCCTATTGGGAGACAGTGAAGTCATTTTCAACTGTTTGATATTGCAAACATAGCTGTAATAATATTTGTGTATGCATATTTATGAATGCCCTCATGGGCTACAGTTGTGAGTGCATCTATAAAATCAATTTCTGGAAGAGGAATTGATCAGTTAAAGAGCAGTGATGATATTAGTCACTAAATTGTTTTTCATAAAGGTTTTGATATTTTATAATTCCAATAATAACAGCATGTATGCCTTCTATTTTTATTATTATTACATATAATGTATTAAGAAACTTGATTTCTGCTAATCTGAAAGAAATGTTTACTCAGTGTATGCTGGTCTTCAGTTCTTCTCATTTTGAGTGACTTTAAGAATATGTACATATGTGTAAGAGCTATTTCTTTATTTTCTTCTCTTCTTTATTCAAATTGTTGAAATTAAAGCTGGAAACATTTTTATAGTTTAATATTTATGTTTATTTATGTATTTATATACCTATATAACTATGCATCAATCTGTCCACATACAAACACTTCACTTTTGTTTATTTATCAAAAGGTTGTCTGATGATATTATGACAGTCCTTCCAAAATGTTTTTCCAAAGACATTCTCCTAAAAAAACATATCAGCATGCAGCATCAAAGAGAATCAGTATTATTTTAATTGTTCATACAGTGAATTTGATATTATTTTTATTTTTCAATATCAAGAAAAATCTCATTTTTCTGTATTTCTTTTGAGAAGTTCAGTCCACTTTTCATCAGAATACGCAATTCTGAATGCAATGCAGTGTTTCCATTTGATTAGATTGAGATCAATAATATCCAATCAGAGCATTAAGTGATGTGCTCCTTCCACAGCATTCCATCAGAACGGCAATGCTAAACTTGACCACTTAGTTAATTCTGCCATCAAGTCTCACCATTGTAAATATACGTTTATTCTTTATAATTTATATGTAATTTGTGCAATAATTCTTTAAGGTTTTGTAAATATTGTTTTTAGTTTTTGACCATTAATTTGGTAAAACTGACTGATTCAGTTATGACATTGATGATTACAAAAAGGATGGTCAGTTGTTTTTTTGTTTGTTTTCTTTAGGATGGTCAGTTTTAATGAACTTAATATGCCTTTATATATGTTACAATTTATTTAATAAAAGACATAACATGAGAATGTTAAATCATAATAAAATTTAAAACTGTATATTAAAACTCATGTAAGACCACACCACCAACAAAATCCCCATCCCACAGATGTATTTACTTTTGAAGTTCTTAATTTATGTTGCTGGTTTTAATGTTTATTCTGTTTTATAAACTTGTCCTTGCCCTTTTAAAATAAATTTGCAATCTCTGTGCAAACATTAAGTTATAGAATAAAATAAATTCTATTTTTGGATTTAAATTTTACTGTGATAATTCACAGCATAGATACTGCTTATTTGGTTAATCAATAATATATTTTTTAAATTTTTTTATTTTTTAGTAAGGGGAGGGGAAGCAGAGACAGATTCCTACATGTGCCTCAACTGAGATCAACCTGGCAAGCCCACTAGGGGATGATGCTCTGCCCATCTAGGGCCATTATTCCATTGTAACTGGAGGCCATGGAGCCATCCTCAAAACAGGGGCCAACTTGCTCCAATCAAGTCATGGCTGCAGGAAGGGAGGAGGAGAGAGAGAGAGAGAAGTGAGAAGCAGAAGGGTAGAGAAGCAGATGGATGCTTTTTCTATGTGTACTGACTGGGAATCGACCCTAGGACATTCAGAGGCCAGGTGATACAATGCTGTACCACTAAGCCAACCTGCTAGAGCCAGGATGATCAATAATTTCATAATCAGTGATGAATAATTTATCATGGAAGGACCAAGATAGTTATGACAATTTTCCTAGGGATAGGCAGCAATAAAAAAAATTCTGTGAAAGTAGAGAACAGCTTTAGGGTAACAGAATATAAAGATATAGTCATTTAAAGGTAGAGAGAAAGAAATAGATCAACATCTGAATGTGAATACAATATATGTATCTGTGGGATGTGAATAATTTTTGTAGTTCTGCAACTGAAAAAAGCAGAGAGACCATGATATGACTACATCATTCACTGCTAAGACATTGATTTACTCCATGTTGTTAAAATTGAATAACCAGTACATAATTATTAGCTGGATTTTTTCTTGTTTTACAAATTGAAATACTTAGGTTAGTAACTAGCCATGTGAAAAGTTCATAAATATTAATGCGATGTTCTGAAATGTTCCGTTTATTGTCCATGAATAGTCGTGAAACATAGTAAAGGAAGTTGGTTGAAAATAAGGCTTGAACTTTTGTAATAAAGACACACTTCATAGGGAATTTCCCTGTAATGTTATAGTTTTATCTTTTGTTATTCTTTTTTATCAGTAATATAGAGAATTCCAGTAATGGTGACTGAAAAGTAAAGGTCTGAGATTGCCAAGCATAGCAAAATTTCTTGCTTACATCAGGTTTAATATTCTCTACATTTGTTAAGTATTTGAGTCTGTATACAGGTCTTTAAGATGCTCAACTGAAATCTGATAGATATTTAGATTAACAGAACAGAGAGTTTGTCTTAAACATAAGAAAAATTTGCAGTTGCTAATATAGAATTATTTTTTTAAATATCTGGGATATTTTGGCCCTAGCCGGTTGGCTCAGTGGTAGAAGGTCAACTGGCATGTAGAAGTCTTGGGTTCAATTCCCAGTAAGAGGAAATAGGAGAAGTGACCATCTGCTTCTCCTCCCTTCTCTCTCCCCTTCTCTCTCTCTCCCCCTCCTACAGCCATGGCCCAATTGGTTCAAGCACATTAACCCTAGGCACTGAGGATGGCTCCAAGGAGCCTCTGCTTCCAGCACTGAATATAGCTCCATTGTGAGCATGGCCCCAGATGGCAAGAACATCAGACCTAGATGGGGGTTGCCAGGTGGATCCCAGTTGGGGGCTCATGAAGGAGTTTGTATCTTTGTCTTCCCTCCTTCATTTAAAAATAATAATAAATAAATAAACAAATAAATAGGATTTCTTTAATGTACTAAAATTCTAGAGAGTAATGATTTGGGAGCATAATATATTTATAGGAAGAATCAATTTTTTAAAGATCATCATGTTTGGGAAGGTTAATGTGAGAAGGTTATGTGAATAATTCTCATCTTATTCTGATTCAGGTTTTCCCTAAACTTCACTGGTCTATTCCTCACTGTCAAAAAAGGAGTTTAAATAAGATATGAGTGAGGCAGAAGGTACGATTTTGATTAGTGATGCAATTGTAGAATAACACTTTTAAAATGTTTGGTGCATGAGCTTGATATTGCACCAAACAATATCAAGATTAGTTATTTTCAGAGCAATCTGGAAGAAGCTCCTTGTCATAATGAGTTAGAGTGGCTCAGCAATGGTTGTTTCCCTGTACATTGGCTATTTCACCCTTTTCACACTTTTGTTAATCATGGATGAAATAAATAAAAACTGTACCACAATGCTCATATTATTACTCCTACTGTACAATACTAAATTTTTTAGTTAGTTAAATGTGGTTCAAGTATCCATAGACGAGATTATAAGCAATGCCAGTATTTGCTCCCTGGAACCCTTCATTTTATCTTAGATTTTCTGAAAAATAATAAAAGGGGCTTGTATTACCCATAGATGTGTCAATCTGATTCTCATAAATCAATTGGTAGGGCTCTGGTGTCTGAATCACATGGCCCTGTTACTGAGTATTGAAGTCCATAGTGTTACTGTTGAGCACTGGTCAATGCAATGATAGAAACTTTCTGAAGCAGTTTTATCCAGGTAAAATAAATATGAGTAATCTTACTGCCTTAAAGCAAAAGTAAAGAAATAATTTGTGACCTAAGGACTGGCAGAGATTCCTTAGAAAGAACACCAGAAGCACAATCCACAAATATATAAATATATGTTAATATTTATATAATGCCATCAGAATTAAATGTTCTATTGTTTAAAAGAAACTGTTAAGAAATGGAAAAGATAAGCTAAACACTGAGAAAATTATTTGAAAACCACATATCTCTAAAAAAACCTGTAGCTGGAAGGAATGTCTAAAGAACAATCACAACTCCATAACAACAGCAGCAGCAGCTACAACAAAAACACAATAATAATGAAATAGGCTAAAGATTTGAACAAAAAATACATGAATGACAATTTAATATATTTAAGATGCTTCACATCATCAATCAGTAGGGAAATGCAATTAAATCACAATGAGACATCATTACACACCAGTTAGAATGAATTAAAGAAAACACATGAGCAAACACCTGTCAATGTCAAGTATTAGCAAGGTTGAAAGACAATTGGGGAGGGAGTGACGTCACGGAAATGGCGCCGTGAGCAGCGCGTCCGACAGATCTCCCCAAAATCTCAACAAATTTATCAACTAGAAACAGAAAAATTTATCCTCGGAGCATTCCGGAGTTCCACACACACACTGAAAGCGAAAGGACTATTGCCGAGGAGGGAGTACGCCTGTGGTGAGTCAACCCACACATGCAACTGCCCGCTCACACTCGGGGAGCGGCAGCCTGGGCACTGGCGGCAGCTGGCGTGCCCTGAGAAACTGCGTGCGCACCCCGTGCCGCGGTCCGGAGAGTCCCGGCCACCGGCGTGCACTGAGAAACCGCGCGCATGTGCCGTGCCGCGGTCTGGGAGGGGCACCAAGCCTGTCTTTCCTAGTCAGGAGATTCTCTCCGGGGGCGGGGCACCTCATCCAGCCATTCCAGCTAACAATCAAGCGTTGGGGGAGGGGCACGCAGGCAGCCTGAAATACTTTCTGGAGCACAGCTGCGGATCCAATCACTGAAATTAGCTTAACCCACGAAATCTGCGCACCCATGGGGCTCTAATTGATAAGATCTCTCCCAGTTCAGCGATCCAAGACAAGAGGCATGATATTTTTCAGTGCCTTTCGCTAAAGGGGCGGGAGCAACTTCTGATTGACAGAGCCTCCATATTCAGGGATATACCTAACAAGAGGGACTTGGCAGATATTAAGATCTATACAGCAAGCAGTGAATAGTGCATCTTCTTCCCAGCCAAAACAGGCTACAAAGTGTGGAAAGCCTGGGTTGAGTGGTCCAACTGAATGATAGGCGCTGAACAGTCACCTTGACAACAATTGACTCCCAGCCCCACCTGATTATGCTGGAGGCTCTGACTGCCAGAGCCTTACCCAGAGCCTTGCGCTGAGTGAGGATAGAGTGGGGATTTCCCAGCTCTTTGAGCTTCTTACTCCCCAGACAGAAGCAGTGGCAGCCTCATAGCTGGATCACCAGGCTGCTAATTCAGGAAGGGGAGACTAGGAGAGAGACTCCAGGAAAGCAAACTCTCTCATTGTTGGACTCTGCAAACGCCAACAAGCCTTGACTACCAGCGAGACTAAAGCCAATTATATGACATTGCCATAGAATCCCATCAACTGCAAATCCCTACCTAAGCATGACACAGGGGCAGAGCCTGGGGTACAGAGTCATCGACCAGGAAGAGGGAGAGAAAAGAAAAAGGAAGAAGTTAACCTCTCAAAATCAAGAAAAATCCACAGACTTTACAACTTGTTCCACTAATTCTTTGTTGTTGTTGTTTCTTTCTTCTTTCTTATTGCCTTTATTATTATTTGTATTTCCTCCACCTCGGTCCTTTTATTCTCTGCCCATCTTATGCTACCCTTTTCTTGAACTACACTACCCATGAGTGTTACATTTTATTTCTTTTCTTCATCCTTACTTTCCTTTAGGGTTACACTCCAAAACCCTTAACTCTCACTCTCTCCCCTTTTGTTTTATTTTGTTTTTTGTTTTGTTTTGTTTTTCCTTTCCTTTTTTTCTTCCTTCGTTTCTCTCTTTTTCTTATTTTTTCCATTCTATTTGTTTCTTCTTTTCTCCTTTTACTTTTCCTCCCATTTAATCCTCAATCACGAACAAATTATTTAATTAGGGACTCAAGTTTTTTGGGGTTTTTTTGTTCTTTTATTTTTTTTTCTGCTTTTGTTCTTGGTTTTCCTTTATGTCTTTGTTTTTGTGGCATTTTGGGTACTTTTTACATTGCTTTTTAACTCACTAGCATTCCTCCCAACCCAAAGTCTCCATTGTATTTAGTCTTTGCTCCACTTAATACAACAGATTTTTACTTATTATTTTTATTTTTTTATTCTTTAAATATTATTATTTTTCTCTCCTTTTTTCTGTTTCCCTCTTATCCCTCTCATTATATCTCTTAGTCGACCATCACTTACAAGCAAATCATTTTATGCTTGTCTAAGATTTTTTTTTTTTTTTGCATTTAGTAGGTCCCTACTCCCTTTTTTGCCCCTTGAACTCTTCACCCCAAATCAGGCCCTCCATTATAGGCAGTTTTTGTTCCATTTAGCATAATATAATTCACAGGTCATCACGATACTTCCCTAAGGAGGTGAGAGGAGGGAAAGAGAAGAAAGAAAAAAGGGGGAAATAATAAATTATTACCTTTTTTGTGTGTGGAGTGTTTTCCTTTTTTTTTCCCCCTTTTTATTCTTTATTAATTCTAATTAACACTATCAACAAGACCACCTTCAGATGCCAATAAGAAAAAGGAAATCGAATATTATGGATACAAAAGATAGAGAGGTAACACAAATAGATGTGGAAAAGTCTATGGAGAAAAGATTTAACATATTGGAAGCCTTGGAGCCAAATGACAGAGAATTTAAAATAGAATTCTTAAAAATACTCAGAGATATACAAGAAAACACAGAAAAGCAATTTAGGGAAATCAGAAAACAACTCAATGATCACAAAGAATATATTACCAAGGAAATTGAAACTATAAAAACAAATCAAACAGAAATGAAAAACTCAATTCACGAGCTGAAAAACGAGGTAACAAGCTTAGCTAATAGAACAGCCCAGATAGAAGATAGGATTAGTGAAATAGAAGACAAGCAACTTGAGGCACAACAGAGAGAAGAAGAAAGAGACTCAAAAATAATAAAAAACGAGAAAGCCCTACAGGAATTGTCTGACTCCATCAGAAAGAATAACATAAGAATAATAGGTATATCAGAGGGAGAAGAGAAAGAAAATGGAATGGAGAATATACTCAAACAAATAATAGATGAGAACTTCCCAAGCCTGTGGAAAGAACTAAAGCCTCAAATTCAAGAAGCAAACAGAACACCGAGTTTTCTTAACCCCAACAAACCCACTTGAAGGCACATCATAATGAAGATGACACAAACCAATGACAAAGAAAAAATTCTCAAGGCAGCCAGGGAAAAGAAGAGTACAACATATAAAGGAAGGCCTATTATATTATCATCAGATTTCTCAGCAGAAACTCTACAAGCTAGAAGAGAGTGGACCCCAATATTTAAAGCCCTGAAAGAGAGGAACTTTCAGCCAAGAATACTATACCCATCAAAGCTATCATTCAAGTACGAAGGAGATATAAAAACATTCACAAATACAGAAAAGATGAGAGAATTTATCAGCAGAAAGCCCCCACTCCAGGAAATACTAAAGGGGGTTTTCCAACCAGATTCAAAGAACAAAAGAAAACAAAACCACAAGTAACAGCTCCACCAAGAAAACAATAAAACCAAACTTAAACTGTGACAACAAAAGAAATAAAAGGGGAGAAAAGATGAAGATTAACAGTAGCAAAGGACGATGAAGTGCAGAAATACTCATAAGAAAGGGTACTAAATGAATATGGTAGGTACCCTTTTCATTACTTAATGGTAACCATCCTTGAAAAAACCACCACAAATACACTTGACTTAAAAAAGGTAGCAACAGAGGAAAGAAGCATGGAATACAAACAAACAAAAACAAACGATAGAAAAACAAAAGAGAAGAATCAAACAAGATACAAAACTAACAGAAAGCAATTTATACAATGGCAATAGGGAACCCACAAGTGTCAATAATTACACTATATGTAAATGGATTAAACTTACCAATAAAAAGACACAGAGTAGCAGAATGGATTAAAAAAGAAAATCCAACTGTATGCTGCCTACAAGAAACTCATCTAAGCAACAAGGATAAAAACAAATTCAAAGTGAAAGGCTGGAAAGCAATACTCCAAGCAAACAACAACCCAAAAAAAGCAGGTGTAGCAATACTCATATCTGATAATGCTGACTACAAGACAGAAAAATTACTCAGAGACAAAAATGGTCATTTCATAATGATTAAGGGGACACTGAATAAAGAAGACATAACAATCCTTAATATATATGCACCAAACCAAGGAGCACCAAAATATATAAGACAGCTACTTATTGACCTTAAAACAAAAACTGACAAAAATACAATCATACTTGAAGACCTCAATACACCGCTGACGGCTCTAGATCGTTCATCCAAACAGAGAATCAATAAAGATATAGTGGCCTTAAACGAAATACTAGAACACCTGGATATGATAGACATCTACAGGACACTTCATCCCAAAGCGACAGAGTATACATTTTTCTCTAGTGTACATGGAACATTCTCAAGAATTGACCATATGTTGGGCCACAAAGACAATATCAGCAAATTTAGAAAAATTGAAATTGTACCAAGCATATTCTCTGATCATAAAGCCTTGACACTAGAATTCAACTGTAAAAAAGAGGGGGAAAAACCCACAAAATTGTGGAAACTAAACAACATACTTCTAAAAAATGAATGGGTCAAAGAAGAAATAAGCGCAGAGATCAAAAGATATATACAGACAAATGAAAATGAAAATACGACATATCAGAATCTCTGGGTTGCAGCAAAAGCAGTAATAAGAGGAAAGTTCATATCACTTCAGGCATATATGAACAAACAAGAGAGAGCCGAAGTAAACCACTTAACTTCACACCTTAAGGAACTAGAAAAAGAAGAACAAAGACAACCCAAAACCAGCCGAAGAAAGGAGATAATAAAAATCAGAGCAGAAATAAACGAATAGAGAACAGAAAAACTATAGAAAAAATCAATAAAACAAGGAGCTGGTTCTTTGAAAAGATCAACAAAATTGACAAACCCTTGGCAAGACTCACCAAGGAAAAAAAGACACAGGACTCAAATAAATAAAATTCAAAATGAAAGAGGTGAGATCACCACAGACATCATAGATATACAAAGAATTATTGTAGAATACTATGAAAAACTATATGCCACCAAATACAACAATCTAGAAGAAATGGATAAATTCCTAAAACAATACAACCCTCCTAAACTGAGTCATGAAGAAGCAGAAAGCCTAAACAGACCAATCAGCAGGGAGGAAATAGAAAAAACTATTAAAAACCTCCCCAAAAATAAAAGTCCAGGCCCAGACGGTTATACTAGTGAATTCTATCAAACATTCAAAGAAGACTTGGTTCCTATTCTACTCAAAGTCTTCCAAAAAATTGAAGAAGAAGCAATACTTCCAAACACATTTTATGAGGCCAACATAACCCTCATACCAAAACCTGGCAAGAATGGCACAAAGCAAGAAAACTATAGATCAATATCTCTAATGAATACAGATGCTAAAATACTAAACAAAATACTGGCAAATCAAATATAACAACATATTAAAAAAATAATACATCATGATCAAGTAGGATTCATCCCAGAATCTCAAGGATGGTTCAACATACGTAAAACGGTTAACGTAATACACCATATCAACAAAACAAAGAACAAAAACCACATGATCTTATCAATAGACGCAGAAAAGGCTTTCGATAAAATACAACACAATTTTATGTTTAAGACTCTCAACAAAATGGGTATAGAAGGAAAATATCTCAACATGATAAAGGTCATATATGATAAACCATCAGCCAACATCATATTAAATGGCGTAAAACTGAGGACTTTCCACCTTAAATCAGGAACACGACAGGGTTGTCCACTCTCTCCACTCTTATTTAACGTGGTGCTAGAAGTTCTGGCCAGAGCAATCAGACAAGACAAAGAAATAAAAGGCATCCATATCGGAAAAGAAGAAGTAAAGGTATCACTTTTTGCTGATGATATGATCCTATACATCGAAAACCCAAAGGACTCCACAAAAAGATTATTAGAAGCAATAAACCAATACAGTAAGGTCGCAGGATAAAAAATTAACATACAAAAGTCCATAGCCTTTCTATATGCCAACAATGAAATATTAGAAAACGAATTCAAAAAAATAATCCCCTTCACGATTGCAACAAAAAAAACAAAATACCTAGGAATAAATATAACAAAGAATGTAAAGGACCTATATAAAGAAAACTACAAGGCATTGCTAAGAGAAATAGAAAAAGACACAATGAGATGGAAAAATATTCCTTGTTCTTGGATAGGAAGAATAAATATAATTAAAATGGCCATATTACCCAAAGTAATATATAAATTTAATGCAATTCCCATTAAAATTCCTATGACATTTTTTAAAGAAATGGAACAAAAAATCATCAGATTTATATGGAACTATAAAAAACCCTGAATAGCCAAAGCAATCCTTAGGAAAAAGAATGAAGCTGGGGGCATTACAATACCTGACTTTAAACTATATTATAGGGCCACAATAATCAAAACTGTATGGTATTGGCAGAAAAATAGACACTCAGACCAATGGAACAGAATAGAAAGCCCAGAAATAAAACCAATAATCTTTGATAAAGGGGCCAACAACACAAAATGGAGAAAAGAAAGCCTCTTCAACAAATGGTGTTGGGAAAACTGGAAAGCCACATGCAAAAGAATGAAACTCGACTACAGCCTGTCCCCGTGTACTAAAATTAATTCAAAATGGATCAAAGACCTAAATATAAGATCTGAAACAATAAAGTACATAGAAGAAGACATAGGTACTAAACTCATGGACCTGGGTTTTAAAGAACATTTTATGAACTTGACTCCAATGGCAAGAGAAGTGAAGGCAAAGATAAATGAATGGGACTACATCAGAATAAAAAGTTTTTGCTCAGCAAGAGAAACTGATATCAAAATAAGCAGACAGCCTACTAAATGGGAACTGATATTTTCAAACAACAGCTCAGATAAGGGCCTAATATCCAAAATTTACAAAGAACTCATAAAACTCAACAACAAACAAATAATCCAATAAAAAAAATGGGAAGAGGACATGAACAGACACTTCTCCCAGGAAGAAATACAAATGGCCAACAGATATATGAAAAGATGCTCAGCTTCATTAGTTATTAGAGAAATGCAAATCAAAACTACAATGAGATACCACCTCACCCCTGTTAGATTAGCTATTATCAACAAGACGGGTAATAGCAAATGTTGGAGAGGCTGTGGAGAAAAAGGAACCCTCATACACTGTTGGTGGGAATATAAAGTAGTACAACCATTATGGAGGAAAGTATGGTGGTTCCTCAAAAAACTGAAAATAGAACTACCTTATGACCCAGCAATCCCTCTACTGGGTATATACCCCAAAACCTCAGAATCATTGATATGTAAAGACACATGTAGCCCCATGTTCATTGCAGCACTGTTCACAGTGACCAAGACATGGAAACAACCAAAAAGCCCTTCAATAGAACACTGGATAAAGAAGATGTGGCACATATACACTATGGAATACTACTCAGCCATAAGAAATGATGACATCAGATCATTTACAGCAAAATGATGGGATCTTGATAACATTATACGGAGTGAAATAAGTAAATCAGAAAAAAACAAGAACTACATGATTCCATACATTGGTGGAACATAAAAACGAGACTAAGAGACATGGACAAGAGAGTGGTGGTTACCAGGGGTGGGGGGAGGGAGGATGCAGGAGGGAGGGAGGGAGAGAGTTAGGGGGAGGGGGAGGGTCACAGAGAAAACTAGATAGAGGGTGACGGAGGACAATCTGACTCTGGGTGAGGGGTATGCAACATAATTTAATGACAAGATAACCTAGATATGTTTTCTTTGAATATATGTACCCTGAATTATTAATGTCATCCCATTAACATTAATAAAAATTTATAAAAAAAAAAAAAAAGAAAGACAATTGGAATTTGCATACATTGTTGGTGAAAATTCAAAATGGAAGAATACTTTGAAAAATATTTTAGCAGTTTCCTATAAAGGTAAGGATGTTTAAGAAACAAAAAGAAGGTCCATGTACATTTAAATAAAGTAAATAAAAAAGAAGTGTGAGGAAAGTACCTCCAGAAATTTTAAGCAAGGTGGATGTGCAGGTTAAAATAAATGGAAGGATTTAAGATGTGTTTTGAAAGAACAAGATATAAGATTTTCTGATTTACTGGCTTACGGATGACTATAAGCTTTTTTAATTTAACAATTGTCTTTAATAAAAAGAGGCATCATGAAAGGAGAAAATGTTCAGGGAACATGATATTCTAGTCCCAAACAATATTTGAGAATTCTTCTTTTCATTATGCTATGTTTCCCAACAAACATGATTGAACCTGAAAGATGTGATGCTATGCAAAATAAGTCAGATTGAAAAAGACAAAAATGGGATAATCTCGCTTATATTTAAAAATAAGTTTGAAATCTAAAACTGCAAAACAGAATAAAATGGTGGTTTCCAGGAGTTAAGTTGGGGTGAAGAAAATGGGAATATGTTGGTCAAAAGAGACAAACTTTCAAATAAAAATGAGTAAGTTTGGGGGCTCTAATATCCACTCACAACTTGCTAAAATTGTCTAGGCATGATCAATATAATGACATTGGCCTCAGCTGTGTTAATAACATTAAGTACATTGTCAAAAAGCACATTCTTAACATATATCACAGATGTCTAAATCCCTTAATCATATCCAAATTGCAATATGCAAATAGTTGGAGTCAATATATATTGGCAAAAAGATATAACATAAGGGATAGATGTGGTCCTAAAAATAGAAGTGTAGAACAAGGACAAATAAATCTCTAGGAATTTTTCAAAGATAATAAGAGTTATATTTTATTTATTTAGAGTGTAATTTTTACGACTGTACTTTATATCATGTAAATGAGTAAAAAAACATGAAAAATATACCTGTATCAATTAAACTTCACTTGGTGTGGCAGACTCTGTGTACTCAACCAAAGTCCTTAATGTACTTTGACATTTCTGATGGGAGATTTTGGCGCTCTGACCATTTATTTGAACTGTAGAAATATTTGTCTTTCTTATTCATTTTTGGTAAATCTAGACAATGTTTGAAAATATAAAATGGAAACTAGAGTTTAGTAGAATACGCTCAACCGGATACCAAGAGGGTTATTTTACATTATAAAGCAATTTCACTGGATAAACTTAACGTTGAAGGATTTCAAGTAACAGTTCTGTAATTTGTGATATCAGTATGTAGAGGGTATGTGTTTGTATTAAAAATGAAAAATATAGGCCCTGGCCAGTTGGCTCAGTGGTACAGCATTGACCCAGTGTGTGGATACCTGGGGTTCAATTCCCCAACAGGGCACACAGAAGAAGTGCCCATCTGCTTATCCACCGCCCCTCACTCTCTCTCTCCCTCTCTCTCTTCTTCTTCTCTTCTTCTTCTTCTGCCCTCCTGGAGCCATGGCTTGATTGGCATGAGTTGGCCCCTGGCACGAGAATGGCTCCATGGCATCCACCTCAGGTGCTAGGAAGAGATTGGTTGCTGAGCAACAAAGTGACACTCCAGATGGGCAAAGCAGCACCCCTTAGTGGGCTTGTTGGGTGGATCCAGGGCAGGTGTATGCAGGAGTCTGTCTCTGCCTCCTCTCCTTTCAAAAATAAATAAATTAATAAATTAATAATAAAGTGTATCACAATTTATTTTCCTAAGATAAAACTTAACTTTTCTTTATATATTTTACTATTCCATGACAAAATGAAATATTTCTTTCAAGAATGGTGACATAAAATGAAGGTATGGATTTTCCGAGAGAATAGGTTTCCATCAATGAGAGAACATAGACTATGCTCAGTAGTCCCCTTTATTAGTTTCCCTAAAAGCAGTTTTTGTTTGTTGGGAAATGAGGCACCTTTAACACAAGGATAGGCTCAGATTGTGAGTACAGCCATTCTGAATGTATATATGAACAGATGTTCTCTCTTATGTAGACTCTGTTCATTTGGACTCCTATATTGAACCTCTAATTTTCATGTATGTCCTAGATTTCTTTCTCTGTGTCAATTCTAATTTCTGAGAGAATGCTCTTTCAAAAATTTTATATTTTCTTTTTCTTTTTTTTTGTGTATGTGTGTGACAGAGATAGAGAGAGAAAGAGAGACAGATAGGGACAGAAAGACAGGAAGGGATAGGGATGAGAAGCATCATTTCTTCATTGCAGCACCTTAGCTGTTCATTTGTTGTTTTCTCATATGTCCCTTGACCAGGGGACTACAACAGACTGTGTGACCTCTTGTAAGAGCCAGCAACCTTGGGCTCAAGCCTGTGAGCCTTGCTTAAACCAGATGAGCCCGCACTCAAGCTCGAGACCTCAGGGTTTTGAACCTGGGTCCTCTGCATCCCATCCAATGCTCTAGTGACTGAGCCACCACCTAGTCAGGCAATATACTTTCTTTTCAAATTGACAATATCATGCTTTCAAACAACTTTTCACTGATTTTCTGATTTCTCCTTTATTATTATATTAGACCAAGTTTTCCCTTTGTATTATATATATATATATATATATATATATATATATATATATATATATATACTTTTGATATGTCTTTAAATAAGTTTTAAAACTCAGTAAAGCTATATGAATCATAACATACACAAAGTAATAATATTATTTTTCTTTACTTTTAAAGAATAGTTTATGGTTGTTGATTAGCTACCAATTCCCTCTGCTTACAACAGTGGTAGTCAACCTGGTTCCTACTGCCCACTAGTGGGCATTCCAGCTTTCATGGTGGGCGGTAGCAGAGCAACCAAAGTATAAATAAAAAGATAGATTTAACTATAATAAGTTGTTTTATAAAGATTTATTCTGCCACACTTAGCAAAAATTCGACATAAAGTACTTGGTAAGTAATTATTATTATATGCTTTAACTTGCTATAACTCTGCTTTATAAATTTTATAAAGTAAAGTTACTTTCCTACTTTATAAATCACCATTACTGTGGAACTGGTGGGCGGCTAGAAAATTTTACTACTAACAGAGATACAAAAGTGGGTGGTAGGTATGAAAAGGTTGACTACCCCTGGCTTACCCCTGTGTCATACCCCACATCCAAATAACCCAGAATCATTTTACTGTTTTACCTCTGCAGATTGACTCCCACTTCCACCTACTACTGCATGTCTCTGCCTATGATATGGCTTTTGCCATTCTCAATCTATTATTCTGCTATTCTATAAACTAGTTTCTAAAAATTGTCTACTTAATTTATTTTCTCATTACTGCTTTGAGAGCAACTTTTGGGGTTGGTGTGGTAATAAGGATCACTCTGAGTGGTTTCATTTTATTTTCTGCCTTCTACATACCAGTTTGCAAACATTATGGCATAAATAAGAAGTATTAGCAATATATTTTTGCTAATATTTTTCTGCATTCCAATTTTGTTATTTTTAAAGTTTATTTATTTCTTTTTCTTCTCCCTGTCTTATTTTATTTTACTTTTTACTTATCTAGAAATTAAATTTAATGGGGTAACATTGATCAATAAGAGTACATAGGTTTCAGTGAAACATTTCTGTAGCATTTGAACTGTTGATTGTGTTATGTGTGCATTCTAGTTTTGATTTGATTTATTTCACTTGTATTGGAATGAAGATTTTGTGATCTTTATACTATCATTCCTCTATCTTTGGTTAAACACAAGTTTGTCTTTAAACAAACAGAAAACCATAAACTAGAAATTTTATCTGCATTCTAAACATAACCAAGAATTATAAAAAATATACTTCCTGATAGGAACTATTAATATATTTCTCCAGATTTTTTTTAATATTTAATTTAAAATTTAAATAATTTTATTACATGTCCATAGAAATCAGCAAAATAACCAGGAAAACTCAAATGATAACCTTGAAAGAATAGAAACACAGGACACTGTCATTACTAAAAATCATCTTACATCACAACTGGAATTATATAAGAAGATGATTTTGTTTTTCTTACTCAAATATTTGTCAAAGCTTACACATACAAAGGGAGAAATATGACCATATTAAAACATTAGAAATTACAATTAAGCACATCATATTTAGACTGATAGGCACACTAACAATCGATACATTTTGGCCCTGGTCGGTTGGCTCAGTGGTAGAGCATTGGCCTGGTGTGCAGGAGTCCCGGGTTTGATTCCCGGCCAGGGCACACAGGAGAAGCGCCCATCTGCTTCTCCTCCCCTCCCCCTCTCCTTCCTCTCTGTCTCTCTCTTCCCCTCCCACAGCCAAGGCTCCATTGGAGCAAAGTTGGCCCGGGCACTGAGGATGGCTCTGTGGCCTCTGCCTCAGGTGCTAGAATGGCTCTGGTTGCAACAGAGCAATGCCCCGGATGGGGAGAGCATCGTTCCCTGGTGGGCGTGCCGGGTGGATCCCGGTCAGGCACATGCGGGAGTCTGTCTGACTGCCTCCTCGTTTCCAACTTCAGAAAAAAAAGAAAAAACATTTTGAAGAAAAAAATACTCCCACAACATACATAAAAATTAATTTACAAAAATTTACTCAGACATTACCTTAAGCAATAATTTTGAAACTTCTAAACTGCATGTAAAGCCAGTAGCCACAGCCACCATCACAGCCGCCCTGCCCATGCAGATTTGCATTTGAGTTGGACAGATGGTAGTGAAACAACAGAGCCGAGAACTGTGGGCCATTAGCTTTAATCCTAGCTTGCACCTGGTAGGAAAATAAAAACACACACTGGGCTCCAAAACCCACTCATTCAGTGCTCACAAAGCTACTGACTTACCCGAGTTTCCTAGAATCTAAGGTTTCTAGCTCACTAGTCTCATTCACCTCTGTTCTCCATCTTCTTCTCTCTACACAAACTATGCACAAACTGGCTTCTCCTTCAGCGCTCTGCCATCTTGGTTACTTCTCCTCTCCTCCACGTGGCCTACTCTTCTCCAGCATGGGCTTCTTCTAGAATGCAATCACTCTTTCCTGGAACAACACGATCTCTCTTCCTTTTAAAACCTTTTGGTGCAAAAGCCCTTCTCCAACACATATTAACATAATCACGACCATCTCAAGCAGTCACCTGGGCAACGAGCTTCTACGTGGGCAGCACCATCTTTAACAAAGTGAACATAATATATTTTATCTGCCCGACACTGCATTTTATGTTATTGTTTTTAAATCAAATTTATCTCTAATTAATTTACACAATTGCTGAAAATGTTATATTATAAACATTCATTCAGTAACAAACTTCCTACTCAGAGAAACAGAGGGATTGAGGACATATTTGTAAAGAGTAGATTTTTATCATTTAAATTGAAAAATTAGAAAGGCTCCATAGATAGCTCTCTCGGATAAGTCTTTGTGTCTAATGTGATAAACTAGTGGGGGGAGCAGCATCATGCAAAATTATAAGACAAAGGAAGCTCCTCTTTTTCCTGCCTGACCAAACCTGTGGGATTTCTCAAGTAGCAGCATTCTGTCTCCTCTGAAGTTTACTAGTTCATAAATTGTTGATTAGGACACATGGAAATCCAATTTTATGTTTTTAGATAATATAGACAGACTACTTAGAAAAAATATTCCATATAGTGGAAGGGATATGTGTTAAAAATCCTGAATTGTTTGGGTTGTTGGTCAACTGTGGCATTCAGTTACTTTTTCTTCTTACTTATTTTTCTAATAATAATCATGCAAGTCTAGTTTCATAATATGTCATCATAAAGCTTAAATATATTTGATAGTTCTAGATTTTCAGACTGAATGCAAAACCAGAATGTTAGATGTATCTATATGTAGGGTATTTTCCCCGATAAGGAAGAAGGAAGGGTATAACCACCAAGTGTGGATAAGCGAAAGCTTTATTCAGAGCACTTCCCTGATGATCTTCTATGGTCTGCAAGATGAGGGCCAGAGAAGACCCACGGATTTTCCCACCTGGGAATAATTTATAGTGTCTGTAGGGTGGTTGGGTTAATATGATGTGGTGAAATTTCATTGGCTGTCAGAAAGTCGTTCTTTTCCAAAGGATTCCTGGGATGTTTCTTTTGGTGGGCATGGGTGTGGGGGGTTCCAGCCAATGTTCCCAAGCCTGGTTCCCCATGTGATCCTCCTCCATTGCCAACCGACCTCACAATGTATTTCTGAATAAAGAGAAATTTCTACTCTATCAAAAGATAGTACTTTACTAAATCATATTTCATATTTGGTGTAAAAATAGAGGCACAGCAAGGAGATTATTTCCATCTGAGAGGTAGCATGATTGTATTCAATATTATTCCCTCATTTTATTTAGCATAGAAAACCACTTATTGATGTTTTATTATGGCATATAAATGTGTCTTAAAATTTTCCAAATATATGTTTTGTAACTTTCTCAGCCAGCAAATATATCTTCTTGTGTCAGGAAAAGTATAAATTTAGTTAGCAAATGACTTTCAGCATAGCATACTGTAATCAGAAATCTTTAATATTAAAATCATGATATTTGGGGTAAAGTAATAAGTTCAGCACATTCAAGACACTGAATATATTTCTGAAATATGCCCTGTGAGCAATCTGTTTGACATAATAGAAATGACCGTCAGAAAAATTATCAAATAATGAAAGGCTATTTGTGATGTCATTGTTTTCTGCATTTTCCCCCATTTTAATATTGTAAATGCCTCTTCTTTGAAAATTAATTGTGCATCCATGTGAATTTCAAATATTTATGAATTTCTCCTTTGCACAAAACATGAGAGACAATTTTTTATATAAAAATTATCTGAAATTTTAGTCAACACTGAAATTATGAAATGGAGTGGTAATAAATAACTCTTCTCTCTAAATAATTATTGTTCAGAAGGCATCTGATTGTATTTCTATTTGCAAGATAATAGTCTTTCTACTTTACCTATAGTTAATACTGCAGCAGCCCTAACTTCAATTATCTATTAAAATCAACATAATAGTTCATAATTTAGTCTTCAATTAAATGGAAATTTCTCCCCAGTGTAACGGACTTCCACAGATAAAGAGTACAAAAGCATTTATCAAACACATTGACCTCATCTATTTACAAATTCTATGCCAGGAACTATTTTGTATTTTGCATTACAGAGGTTTAATTTGACTGTAAAGCACAATATTTAATATGCATCCATCAGTAACTGTTTTTACAGATTTTGTGCTAGGGAACTATAGAATGTAAAATGATGCCATTGGATAAAGAGAATTTTTTTTTAATAAAACATGCTTTCTATCCAAACAGGAAACACATTACTTTCTATCAATATTGTGATCAGCATCTCGAAAAAAGTATTTTTATTTGTCTCTTATTTTTCCCTTGGAAATATTCAAATTTTGTAGAGTAATTTATGATATTTCTGTGAAGTTTAATTAAATCACCAGAGAAATGTGGGGATTTCTTTGTGTATGTGTTTTTTGTTTGTTTATTTATTTTTTTATGAGAGAGAGAGTGAGAGAGAGAGAAAGAGAGAGAGAGAGAGAGAGGAAGGGAGAAAGATGAGAAGCATCAACTCATAGTTGCATCACTTTAGTTGTTAACTGATTGCTTCTCATATGTGACTTGATAGGATTGGAGGGAAAGGGGTGGCTCCAGCAGAGCCAAGTAACCTCTTGCTCAAACCAGTGACCTAGGGCACAAGCCAGAGACCATGTCCATGATTCTACACTCAAGCTTGCAACCCTGTGCTGAAACTGTTAAGCCTACATGCAAGCCAGATGAGCCTGCACTCAAACTGGCAACCTCAAGGTTTTAAACCTGAGTCCTCAGCATCCCAGGTTGAGGCTTTGTCCATTGTATCACCACTGGTCAGACCAGAGATATGTTTTTGTAACAATGGAAATTTTTCACACTCCACCCATTTTTTTTGGAGAGACTTGTTTAATTAAAACAATCATAGGTTTAATTATCCATATCTTCTCAAACAGACTCATTGACTTATTTTAATATGTGTATTTAAGCTATTATTTTAACTTTTAATGCTTATGTTAATATTTATATTCATAGTTTCCTCTTTATTGATTTATTTTTTAATTGGAAAAAATGCATGGAAGTAACAATAGAAATGCAAACTTAAAAAGAACAAGGATCTATTGGTCTATCTTAAACAGCTAGAAAACAAAACTATGAAATAGTCTTTTCAGACATTAAACACTAAGTAGCACAGGACTCAAATATTTGAAAGAAGGATAAAAACAAAGTGGCAGTAAAAATTTCATAAAATTATCGTCTAGAAGCAATTCCCAGGCCACGATGCAAGAAAGGGAAACTCAGAGGAAAGTACCTGTGAAAGTTAATTTCATATGTCAGCTTGGGAAAGCTAGAGTGCCTACATGTTTGGTCAAACACCAGGCTAGATGTATATATTTTTGAAGGTATTACAGAAATGTGATTAACATTTACTTTAAGTAAAGTTGGTGATGTTGTTGGGCCTTTAATTCTGAATTGGAAGCCTTCATAGCAAGTTGGAGTTTCCTGAAGAAGGACTTCTGCCTTGTAAAGGCATTAGCCAGGGCTACCATCACAGCAGCCTGGCCCATGCAGGTTCGCATTGGATTCAGACAGTCAATAAAGAAACAGTGGAGCCAAAAACTGATGGGCCATCATCTTTAAGCCTAGCCTGCACCCAGCAGGCAAGTAAAAACACACACTGGGCTCCAAAACCCACTCATTCAGTGCTCACAAAGCTACTGATTTATTCGAGTTTCCTAGAATCAAAGGTTTCTAGCTCACCAGACTTATTGACCTCTGTTTCCCATCTCCTTCCTTCTCCCTGCACAAACTCTGCACAAACTGGCTTCTCACTCAACACTCTGACATCTTGGCTGCTTCTCCTGGCCTCCTCCTCATGGCCCTTCTCTGCTCTCTGATCGTTGCTCTTTGCTCTCTCTTCTAATACTAGTCTCAGGAACTAAGAGAGCAAGCTCCCATTCTGCCTCCATTTTATAGTGTAGAAATCAAAACCTTTAATCTATTATACAAAATAAAGAAGTCTCTGATACAAAGTCACTTATCTGAGGCATAATGGAATTGTACCACCCCACATCAAAAAGGGTGGGAAAGGCTTAATCCCAAAACCAAGCCTTAGGCTACAAGGATTCTGCTTGCCCACAGTCTGCCCCCAACACACATTAATATCACCTGGGTGACAGGCTTCCATGTGGGTAGTGCCATCTTTAACAAAGAGAGCATAATATATTTTATCTGCCCAACATGCCTCAAGATTTCTTTTTATTGGGGTGACAATGGTACTAAAGTTATACAGTGGTACCTTGAAATACGAACAGACCAACATATGAATTTTAAGATACGAGCTGCAACTCGGTCCACATTTTTGTTTGAGATCCAAGTGAAATTCCAAGATACTAGTCATGATTCGGGAAGTTGCCACTAGTTGGCGCATTGGCACATGGGTCCAGTATCAGCAGTTTGATATACAAGTTGACTGACGAGCTTGGGTACAGAATGAATTAAATTCGTATCTCAAGGTACCACTGTATAGGTTTCAAGTATACAGTTCTGTGATACATCATCTGTACATTGCTTTGTGTGCTTACCACTCAAAGTCAAATATTTATGTCAAGATATATTTAACTAAACTCTTTATACTCACTTTCCCTTGGTAATCCCCATACTGTTGTCTGTGTTTATAAGTTTTTGTTTGTTTGTTTTTCTCATTTGTTCAGTTGTTGCTTTCAGTTTTATATCCCACATATTAGTGAAATCATAATAGTTTTTAACTTTATCTGTCTGATTTATTTTGCTTAGCATATTCTCAAGATCCATCCATGTCGTTGCAAATGGCAATATTTAATTTTTTTTATTGATCATTTTTTCTGTTGTATAAATGTACCACATCTTCTTTAGCCAATCATCTATCAAAGGACATTTTGGTAGTTTCCATGACTTGGCCACCATGTATAATGACAGAAATGCTTTCTGTGTTTCTAGCCTGCTCTGCCATACAAATTTCTGACTTTCTGATATTTGTCAAAAATTTTTTCTATATCTATTAAGATAATTATGTGATTTTTTTTCTTTCTATTAATGTGGTGTATCACACTGATTTGTGTGTTAAACCATATTTGCATTCCAACACTAAAACCCACTTGAGCATAGTGTATGATCCTTTAAATGCTGTTGAATTTGGTTTGTATTTTTTGAGGAGATGAGAAGATGGGAGATAGTGAGGCAGACTCCCACATGCGCTTCAACCAGGATTCACCCAGCAACCTCATCTGGAGTCGATGTTCTGAGTACCAAGCTATTTTAAGCCTCTGAGACTGATGCACCTGACTGACCAACTGAGCTATTCTCAGTGCAAGGGGCTATGCCTGAATCAATCAAGCCATTGGCTACAGGAGGGGAAGAAGAAGAGAAGGAAGAGAGGAAGGTGAGGAGAAGCAGATGGTCATTTTTCTTGTGTGCCTTAACTGAAAATCGAACCTAGAACGTCTATACCCGGGGACTGACACTCTATCCACTGAGCCACCTGCCAGGGGCTTCTTTTTTTATAATGTAATTATTTTCTTTGATTTGTAAATAATGCTGGCCTTATAAAATGAGTTTAAAAGTGTTCCTTCAACCCTCATCCACTGTTGAAGGGAATGTAAAGTAATACAACCATTATGGAAGAAAGTATGGTGGTACCTCAAAAAACTAAAAATAGAACTACCATATGACCCAGCAATCCCTCTACTAGGTATATACCCCCAAAACTCAAAAACATTGCTACTTAAAGATACATGCAGCCCCATGTTCACTGCAGCATTGTTCACAGTGGCCAAGACATGGAAACAACCGAAAAGCCCTTCAATAGATGACTGGATAAAGAAGATATGGTACATATATACTATGGAATTCTACTCAGCCATAAGAAATGATGACATCAGATCATTTAAAACAATATGGATGGATCTTGATAACATTATACGGAGTGAAATAAGTAAATCAGAAAAAACTAAGAACTGCGTGATTCCATACATAAGTGGGACATATAAACGAGACTAAGAGACATGGACAAGAGTGTAATGGTTATGGGGGGCAGGGGGAAGAGAAGAAGGGGAAAGGGAGTGGGAGGAGGGGAGGGGCACAAAGAAAACAAGATAGAAGATGATGGAAGACAATTTGACTTTGGGTGATGGGTATGCAACATAATTAAATGTCAAAATAACATGGAGATGTTTTCTCTGAACATATGTACCCTGATCTATTAATGTCACCCATTAAAATTAATAAAAAAATGTTTCTTCCTTTTCAAATATTTTGGAAAAGTTTGAGAAGCTGTAGCTATAAATTCTTTAAATGTTATAAAATTCATCAGTGAAGCCATTTAGTTCTGGTTTTCTTTTTTTGGGGGGTGGGAGAGTTTTTATGACTGCTTCAATCTCCTTACTCTGTTCAGATATTCTCTTTCTTCATAATTCAATCCTAGTAAGTTGTATGTTTCTAGAAACTTTTTTATTCTTCTAGGTTATTCAATTTGTTGGTCTATAATTGTTATTTGTATTTCTGTGGTATCAATGTCTTCTTTACATTTATAATTTTTTTGACATTGCTCTCTTTTTCTGGGTTGTCTAACAAAAGGTTTGCCAATTCTGTTTATCTTTTAAAAAAAAATCAATCTTAGTTTCTATTTTCTTTCTTATTGCTATTTAATTAATTTCAGTTCTACTTTTCTTTTAATTCTCTTTCTTTTCCTAACTTTAGTCTTACTGTGTTATTCTTTTTGTAGTTTCTTGAGGAAAATCTAGGTTGAGATCTTCCTCTTTTCTTAATGCAGATATTTATCCTTATATAGTTTTCTCTAAGATCTTTTGCTGCATGCCATAAATTTTGGTATAGTGTGATCCCATTTTCTTTATCGCATGATATATATATATTTTATAAGTGTCATGTCATAGTGCTAAGTAATTATTATTTTTCAGGTATATTGAGAGTTAATTAACATTACCTGCTCAACATACTTTTAGATTTTCCTTTTATTTATTTATTTGGTCCACTGGTTGTTTTGAAGTGTGTGTTTAATTTTCAAGTATTTATTAATGTAATTTTTCTGCTGTTATTGATTTCTAGTTTTAAAAGTTCTGGTCCAGTTGTGCTAAAAAAATCTTAATATAATCTCTACCTTCTTAAATTTGTTAAGACTTCCTTTATTGCCCAAAATATGATGTATCTTGGGGATTATTTAGTGTGTGTTTGAGAAGAATATGTGTTTAGTACGATTGAAGGGGATGTTCTGTATATATTTTTCAGATTCTTTCTATTTATAGTATTTTTTCAAATGTAAACCAACTTTATTTTGCTTTTTAAAGTGGTGCTCTTTAAGCACTACAGGTAGGTAAACAATGTAAATTAATATGTCATCTCAAAAGCCAGTTATGTTTTATTTGTTTTTTTAATGGATTATTAAAAAGATGCAGCCTATTCTAACAGGATAAATATTTTTAACCATTTCACTTTATGTTAATTAAGGCTCCCAAATGAAGATCACTCTTCACTGAGTAAAACAAAAAGCAGTTGTTGATAAGTGACAGCGCACACACAAACAAAAAGAACTGTGTAAAAATCACTAAGTCCACATATTTTTAAGTCACTTTAAAATGGGATGTTATGCACATGATCTTGCTGATCTGTAGTGGTTTTTAGTCTAGTTTTAGTTCCTTCAATATTTTTCTGGCTAAATGATCTATCCAGTGTTGAAAGTGGTGAATTGACATCTCTACTTGTACTGCATATGTTTCTATCTTTTCATTTAGTTCTCTTAATATTGGATTTAAGTAAGTAGTTCTCTAATATTGGTCACATATATATTTATATTTGTTATACCCTCAATTTGGTGGCCTATTGGTTGCCTTGAGGCTTACATAAAACATATTGATATGAACAGCCTTATTTAAGTTGATAAGTTATCTTTAATTGCATACACAATATCTACACGATTACTTTTCTTCCCTCCAAATTTTATGTTATTGATGTCACATTTTACATATTTTTACATTCTGCATCCATTACAAAATGTTATAGTTACAGTTATTTTTTAATACTGTTGTCCTTTAACTTTTATGCTAGAGATAAAAAGTGATTTATGCATCATCATTACAATATCAGTGTATTATGATTTAACTACTTATTTACCTTTACCAGTGAGTGGCATACATGTATATGTATTTATATTGTTACAAAGCATCCCTTCATTTCAATTTGAAAAATTACCTTTAGCATATCATGTAAAGCAGGTCTACCGATGATAAACTCCTTTAATTTTTGTTTGGGAATGTCTTGATCTCATTCATTACTGAAGGACAAACAATTTTACTTTTATAGTATTTTTTTGTTATCAGTTTCCTTTTCTTTCAGAACATTGACCATATCTTCTCATTTGCTCTTAGCCTGAAGTTTCTACAGAGAAATCTACCGATAGCCTCACGTGGGGGAATGGAGTTTCTTTGTATGCAGTGAGGTGTTTTTCTATTGTTTCTTTGAAATTTTCCAATTTTGAATTTAACATTTTGATGTTAATGTATCTCAGAATATTATTCTTTAGGATAAGTTTTATGAGGTCCTTTGAGCTTTCTGTACCTGATCTCCATATTTCTGTGAAGGTTGGTAAGTTTTAAGCTATTGCATCTTTAAATAAACTTATTTCTATCCCTTTTCCCTGCTAGGTCTCCCATGAAGTGAATGCTCATTTGCATGTTGGTCCCTTAATTCACTTAGACGTTTTTTCACTTTTTTTTCTTTTTTGTTCCTCTTACGAGAAATTTCAATTGACCTCTCTTTAATGTCATCAATTCTTTCTTCTGTATGACTGGGTCTGCTGTTGAAAATCTCTACTTAATTTTTTGTTATGTCACTGTAGTTTTCTGCTCCTGAATTTTTGTTTAGTTCTTTTTTATGATTTCTACTTATTAAAATTCTCATTTTATTTATGCATTGTTTTTCCTGATTTTCTTTAGTTGTTCATCTATGATCTCTTATAATTTATAGACTTCCTGTAAAATGATTAGTTTGTAATTTTGGTAATTTTTAGATCTCCAATTCTTTGTGGTTGGTTGCTGGAGGTCTATTGGTTTCCTTTGAAATCACCATATTTACTGAATTTTGTTGTCTTTGTTCATGTAATCTTTCTTTTGAAGGAGCAGTCTTTATAGATGATTTTGGCAGGGAATGATAGTCTTTCATGTCCATGGGCTAAAGCGTTTACCTCCAGAGTTACAGTCATGCTGAATTGGAGCCAGGTCACAACTCTGCCATGGGGTTCACTATTGGCAGGCCTGTTACCAGAGACTTGCACAGGTATGCATCCTCTCTGGTCTCTGGGTGGATGGGACTGCCTTCAGGAGCTACTTCATTAGTGTAGTGCTAGAATTAGTGTATCCACAGTTAGGTCTACAGATAGTGGGTTTGTTCCTAGGTGTGCATGTGGGTATATATTCCCTTTAGGTCCCTAGGAAGGCTCCAGCTTGATGTCTTGGTGGGTTCATGGGAACCAAGACTGGACCTGTTGCTGAGAGAAACTAGAACCAACCAAGGCTGCTTTTGAGTCCACAGCTGTGGTTGAAATCTGCAGACATGAGACATGTCATTGGGGGCACAGATAGAGATGTCTCTTATCAGGCTCTGGGTAGGTAGAACTGCCCCTATCTGTCTACAGAGATGAGTTATAAGGCTTTTTCAACATATGAAGTTAGACTATTTTTGTCAGGCTTACCTCTAGGGGCAAGAACAGATAGTACTTCTAATGGGTCTCTGGAAAGGCAGAACTGCCTGTAGACCATGGCTTATTGAAGATGGAGTCATTCACATGACCATTTCTGTATCTGCTATCAGATTGAGTCTGGCTGGTCTGCTTCATGGACTGCACCTGGGAGGGCTGAGCTGAGTATAGGGCTGTTTTAAGATCTCTGAGATGCAGGCAAGAATGTCTCCTGCCAATCACTGGGCTGTCAGGACTTTTCATAGACTGCAGCTGGGAGGGCTGCGACCCAGTTACAAAGCCTTTCAGACTGTATTGTCAGACCAAGTTCCACAGTCTTCTCTCAGACTCTCCCAGACTATGACTCAAGATGGCAGAGTACTGAAGGAGAAGTCAGTTTGTACAGTTTGTGCAGAGAGAAGGAGATGGGGAACAGAGATGAATAAGGCTGGTGAGGTAGAAACCTTTAATTCTAGGAAACTCGGATGAGTCAGTGGCTTTGGGAACCCAGAATGAAAAGGGAAATGTTTTCCCACTGTGTGTATTTCTTGCCCGCCAGGTGCAAGCTAGGATTAAAGCTAATGGCCCACCAGTTCTTGGTTCCATTGTTTCATTACCATCTGTCCGAATCAAATGCAAACCTGCATGGGCCAGGTGGCTGTGATAGTGGCCGTGGCTACTGGCTATACAACATGGTTCCTTCCACATTGTTTAATGTATGAGGCTGGTGACAGGGTGAAAATTAAACAGTGTTGTTGCTGAGTTTACAGGGGTATGAAGCTACTTCTGAGTGTATAGCCAGGAGCATGATCAGTGGGTCAGATATCTGAGCACAGCCTCCTTTCTCAAAACAGTCTCTATTAGTCTTGGACTCCACTTGTACTTTACAGTCTCCTGCTGGATCCCAAATCTCTCACAGATTTACTTTTGTTTGCAGATAGCTGCCTAATTATTGTTGCAGTGAGGGGATACCGGCAAGCACCTTCTATTCTGCCATCTTGCTGACATCACCTTAATTACCAGTTTTAACTTGTAATAATGTTTTCCTTTGATCTATGTTAAGTGCTTGATACTGGTTTGGTGATGTTTGAATACACACTTTTCCTTAAGTGTAAATGTCTTTCCTCAGTAATATGACATTTAGTCACTAATATCAGAAATAAATGTAAAGTAACAATAAAGTGCAGTTAGATGCATCTTAAACATTTTTTAAACAAATTTTCTGGTTGTAACATTGTATTTAAAGAAAACAAAATTTGCTTCTAAAATGAACAGGCTATTATGTTCATTAAAAGCTCTTAATTAGGCCCTGGCCGGTTGGCTCAGTGGTAGAGCGTCGGCCTGGCGTGCAGAAGTCCCAGGTTCGATTCCCAGCCAGGGCACACAGGAGAAGCGCCCATCTGCTTCTCCACCCCTCCCCCTCTCCTTCCTCTCTGTCTCTCTCTTCCCCTCCCGCAGCCGAGGCTCAACTGGAGCAAAGATGGCCCGGGCGCTGGGGATGGCTCCTTGGCCTTTGCCCCAGGCGCTAGAGTGGTTCTGGTCGCAACAGAGCATCGCCCTGGAGGGGCAGAGCATCGCCCCCTAGTGGGCAGAGCGTCGCCCCCTGGTGGGCGAGCCGGGTGGCTCCCGGTCGGGCGCATGCGGGAGTCTGTCTCTCCCCATTTCCAGCTTCAGAAAAAAAAAAAAAAAGCTCTTAATTAATTTGCTTCTTTCAGGTGACAGTTTTGCACAATGATTTTGCTGAAACATTATGAAGGTCATTTAATGAGTGCCCAACCAAATAAAGGACTGGATGAATCATTTAATTGAACGAGTTGCTTAAAAATCTTTCTTTTTCTTCTCTTTTTGCCCTCAGGTACAGAGGTGACATTTCTTTCTTTATTATTATTATTTTAATATTGTATGGAAGGATCAAAATAAACTTGAACAGTCACTTCTAAACCATCAATTCACTTATTTTCTCAAAGTAATTTAAAATGTTAAAAGGTACATTCTTTTTTTTTTTATATATACCGTTTATTGTTTTTCTTTTTTACTTTTAAAAAATGATGTGTCTAACCAGTATTGTTGCTTTTGAAATATATGTGATGGTTTACAACTCTGAAGAATTTCAATTTTTTTAAAAGAGAGAATGACAAAGATGGCAATTGACAGAAACTTCTATATAAGTGCAAATGGCTGACTTGAAATGACAATAGAACATATAGAAACAAGCTTTATTTTTTCTACATGTGGTTTCCATCAAATTTTTAAAACAACCAGATATGTAACTTTTTAAACATATAATTCCCAGCATGAACCAAAAATTGCATTTAAGAATTTGCTGTTAAAGATGGCAGGATAAGTAAATGTGGTATTGGCATTCTCCCATGACCACATCAAAATTACAACTAAACTCCTGGAGAACCATCATTCAGAACCACCTGAAATTTAGCTGAATAGAAGTCTTATAACTAAGAGTATAAAGAAGATCCTTCATTGAGATTGGTAGGAAGAGCAGAGACAAGAAACCCTTGCCCCACACCCATGTGTGGTAGTTGAAAACTAGGAGGAATGTCTTGGCTGAGAAGACAGGGTTCTTAGCCCACCCTAGGCTCCCTAGCTCATGGCTTCAGTGCCAAAAAGATAATACCCTATAAATTCTACCTGTGAACACCAGAGGGGAATGTGGCTGTGTGAGATGAAGGACTACTTGAGTTTCAGATGTTCCTTTTAAAGGGCCCATGTGAGGCTTACTCAGACTCATTCCCTCTGAGCTCTAATACTGGGGCAGCAATTTAAAAGGTGCCAAAGACATGTGCAGAGCAACTGAGTTGTCCAGCGAGAGATGGAGGTGCTGCAGAGGCGATGCTGTTCCTTCTGCTAAGCCCTCCTCCTTCCCTTCCATGGAGCCAGTAGGTAGGCACCACATCTGTGTCTCCATTAAACCTGGCCAACACTGCTCACTGCACCAGGGTTATTTCTGAGACCATGACCCACCAACTTTGCTGGCACACCCAGGCCAATTTCAATGTCTTTTCCATACAAGAGGCTTATCAAGATAGGCCCTCATGCTGTGAATGTCTTAAAATCTTCCAAAGGTTCACAAACTCCAAACAAGCAGCATCTGGCCTCTTGGCATGTCCCATACCTGTTGCGAAGTGGCCCCAGGCCTGGCAGTAGCAGCAGCTAGCTTCAGTTTATAGCAAAAGCTGCAGCTATCTGCAGATCACTCTATAGATCATGCCAGATAGCCCCTGGCAAAGCATAAGCATCAATTTATCTTGGCCTGTACCTCACAAGAGGCCTCAGAGCCAGCACAGACCTTGCTGGAATACCACCCAACCAACTCCACAAGCGACACTAAAGAGGAAGAGTCATCAAGTCCTAGAATCCCATTATGTGAATCCTGCCCTGTGACCCCAGCACAGCAACACCTCCAATGTTGCATGGCTACTCTTCCCAGCCCTTCAATCTGGTAGTAAATCCTCCTATTCACTAGCCAACAGCAACCAGGGTTCAACTACAAGAGGAGGATACACACAGCACACATGTAAACACATCTGGAGAGCTCAACTTGGGTGACTGGGGAGGCTGTGACATGGGGTCCTACAGGATGCCTACAACAAAAAGCTATTCTACCAGCACCAAGAAACAGAGCAGCTCTACCTAATACATAGAAATAAACACAAGAAGGGTACCAAAATGAGAAGATCAAAAAAAATAAAAAAAAGTCCCAAATGAAAGAACAGAACGAAACCTCAGAAGAACAACTCAATAAATAAATAAATAAATAAATAAATAAATAAATAAATAAATAAATAAAGGTAAGCCAATTAAGAGGTCAAAACACTTGTTATAAGAATGCTCAAGGAACATAGGGGAAGAGTAAGTGCATGTAGTGAGAAGTTCAACAAAGTAGTGGGAAACATAAAAATAAAGATAAAAAACATTAAAAATAGCCAGTCAGAAATAAATACAAGAGCTGAAATGAAGAAAACATTATAGGGATAACAGTAGAGTACATGAAGCAGAAGATTAAATAAATGATTTGGAAGATAAAGAAGCAGAAAATACCCAATCAGAACAGCAAACAAAAACAGAATCTCCCAAAATGAGGATTGTATATGGAACCTCTAGGACAAATTCAAGTGTATAAACATTTACATCATAAGGGTGCTGGAAGAAGAGCAAAAGCAAGGAATTACAATCTGTTTGAAAAAATAATGATGGGAAGTTATCTAATCTGATGAATAAATAGATGTGCAGCAAGTCCAAGAAGCTTAAAGAGTCTCAAACAAGATGAGCTCAAAGAGTTGCACACCAAAACATATCATAATTAAAATATGAATAGTTAAAGAAAAAGAGAGTATCTTAAATGCAGGAAGAGAAAAGAAGTTAGCTACCTAAAAAGAGCTCCCATAAGACTGTCAGATGACTTTTCAGCAGAAATTTTGCAGGTCAAAAAGAAATGGCACAGAATATTAAAGTGACAAAGGGTGAGGATATACAACTAAGATTACTCTAGGATCAACATTATGCTGAGTGAAATAAGTAAATCAGAAAAAGCCAAGAATTGCATAATTACATACATAAAACAGACACAAAATTGAGACTCATGAACATAGATAAAAGTTCAGTGGCTACCAGGGGGAGGAGAAAAGAGAAGAGGGAGAGGGGTGGAAGGAAGGGGAGAGGCTTAAAGAGAAACAAAATATAGGGTGACAGAAGATGATTTGAATTTGGGTGATGGATATACAGCATAATCGACTGTTCAAAGGAAGTGGAGATGTTTTCTTTCAATCTATGTATTCTAGTTGACCAATATCACCCTGTTAAATTTAATTGTCTCAATTAATTAATTAATTAATTTTTAAAAATAGAATCAAAGGGCAGATAAAGAGCTTCCAGGAAAAGAAAAAGTTCAAGGAGTTAATCACCATCAAACCATTATTAGAAGAAATGTTAAAGGATCTTCTTTAAGGAGAAAGAAAGATAAAAAACATGAGTGATAAAGTGCTAATAATTACCCATGACCAGGAAGTAGTGCAGGGGATAGAGTGTCAGACTGGGATATAGAGGACCCAGGTTCAAAACCCTGGGTTGCTGGCTTGAGCATGGGCTCATCCAGCTTGAGTGGAGGCTCACAGCTTGAGCGAGGGGTTGCTGGCTTGAGCGTAGGATCAGAGACATAGCCCTATGATTGCTGGTTTGAGACCAAAGGTTGCTGGCTTGAGGCCAAAAGGTTGGTGGCTTGAGCCCAAGGTCTCTGGTTTGGGCAAGGGGTCACTCGCTCTGCTGTAGACCCTTGGTCGAGGCATATATGAGAAAGCAATCACTGAACAACTAAGGAGCTGCAATAAAGAACTGATGCTTCTCATCTCTCTCCCTTTCTGTCTGTCCCTCTCTCTGACTCTCTTTGTCTCAATCAAAAAAAAAAAAGTGCTAATAACTGCATAGCTATCAATAATTACTTTAAATGCAAATGAATTAAATACTCCAATCAAAAGACATAGTGTGGCTGAATGGATAACAAAATAAGCCTCTTAAACATGCTGTCTATAAAAGATCACTTCATATTGAAATACATGCACAGACTGAAAGTAAGGAGATAGAAAAAGGTTTTTCATAAAAATGGAAATAAACAAACGTAAAGATGGAGTAACAATACAACAGACAAACACTATATAACAAGAGACAAAGGACCCAGCAGTTTCACTTCTGGGTATTTATCTCAAGTAACCCAAAACACTAAATAAAAAGACATATGCATCCATATGTTCATTACAGCATTATTTACAATAGACAAGATTTGGAAGCAACCTAAGTATATATCAATATATGAATGGATAAAGAATAAGTGGTGAAGAAATACAATAAAATTTGAGTGAGCTATTAAAAAAAAACTATATCTTGACATATATAACAACATGGATAAACCTAGAAGGTACTGTGTTGAGTGAAATAAATCAGACAAAAAATGACAGGTGCCTTATGATTTTATTTATACATAAAATCTAAATAACAAAATAAATGAGTAAGCAGGCCAGAAAAAGACTTATAGGTACAGAAAACAGTTTGATAGTTTCCAGATGGGAGGGGAGTTGGTGGCTGGTTAAAAAAAAGGTTAAGGTATTAAGAAGTACAAATTGGTTGTTACAGAATAGTCATGGGGATGTAAAGTACAGCATAAGTAATATAGTAAAAAATATTCTGATAACTATGTATTGGTGTCAGATGAGTTCTAAACATAAATGCCATGGGGTGATTAGTTTGTAAGTTATATAAATGTCTAATCACTGGATTGTACACCTGAAATTAATATAATATTGTACATCAAATGTAGTTGAAAAATAAATTTTTTTAAAAGTGTTGCTATTTTTATTATAGAAAATCTTTTTTTCTACTAAATTTCATTAAAAATTAAATTGCTTTTTTCAAACAAGATGCCTCTGACAAATTGAATTATACTTTTGATACCAGAAATCAGTCACTTTATATTATATTTTAAAATGTCATATAAAATATAGTGCTCATAAAAATTGGGGGATATTTTATTAAATAAGAACATCAGAAAAGCAAACAAGTCAAAGAAAGTTGTTTAATTATGCAAATGAGATGCAGAACCATCTTTTATTTCATTGGTGAAAATGCACTATACAAAAGACTGAAAGTACTGGAGTGTCTGCACATTCCCTGATCTCCTAATTTTCCTAAGCAGTATATATAAATAATTTTTCTTTATTTAAAAATAAACAAGTTTTAATAAATATCTTTTTTTCTAGTTCTAAAAATAATATTATATATATATCTTTGGTTGTGATAATAATTTAAAAAGAAGGAAAACTTCTGAGTCATTTTTCTTTGGCTGAACATTTTTTAAATTTCTATTCTGTTTTATCACCACAAATATGAAATTTAACTTCTCTTAATGTTACAGTGTAACACAATTATATTTTGTTTTATTTTATTACTTTGTGTTTCAAGTTATATTTTTCTTCTGACTTTAATTCATTAATTCTTCTTTTCATTCTTGTGTACTTTTTCTAAGAACAGTTAATGGCAGAATTTTTAATAGATACATTTAATTCACTTAGCCAGGTCCATGTTTCATCTGCTGCACCACGACAGGTTAGGCTGGTGTTTCTTATATACTAGATTTTCTTGGTTCATTCTTTTTTCTACAACACACAATCTTTCTATATTTTTATATATAACAACTTTTGGCCCTGGCCGGTTGGCTCAGTGGTAGAGCATCGGCCTGGCGTGCAGAAGTCCCAGGTTCGATTCCCGGCCAGGGCACACAGGAGAAGCGCCCATCTGCTTCTCCACCCCTCCCCCTCTCCTTCCTCTCTGTCTCTCTCTTCCCCTCCTGCAGCGAGGCTCCATTGGAGCAAAGATGGCCCGGGTGCTGGGGATGGCTCCTTGGCCTCTGCCCCAAGGCGCTAGAGTGGCTCTGGTCGCAACAGAGTGATGCCCTGGAGGGGCAGAGCATCGCCCCCTGGGGGGCATGCCTGGTGGATCCCGGTCGGGCGCATGCGGGAGTCTGTCTGACTGTCTCTCCCCATTTCCAGCTTGAGAAAAATACAAAAAAAAAACAAAAAAAAAACAACTTTCTATGAACTTTAGGCTGCTTCTTTGTTCAGCATACCCTTGTGTTGACATATTTGGGCAAAAATTAACTTTATTAAAAGAGTGTTTTTCTACTCTATTTCTCTAGCCCAGAGACATATGCTCAGACTATTTTGCAAAGGAGACTTCTCTCAATTACACAATTTTCACAGTAGTTAGTATTTACTTTAGTATTTGCCTCAGGACTTCTTTCCTACCCTTCTGATTCATAATTTGATTTTCTTTAAAGAACAAATAGTCTGACTTTTGTAGTTGCCTTCTCCTGTATATGTACTATGATCTGTAGTTTTTCTTTTTTTGTTCTTTTTTTTGGTGAAAGGATGAAAGATATTTAGGCAAACTCATGCATGTGCCCCAACCATGATCCAACTGGCAACGTCATATGGGGTCAACACTCAAATCAACCAAGCTATTGTCAGCACCCAGGGCCACACTTGAACCAACCAAGCCACTGGCTGTGGGTGGGGGAGAAGGAGAGAAGGGGAAGCAGTGAAAAGCAGATGGTTGCTTCCCTGTGTGCCCTGACCGGGAATCCAACCCCGGACATCTATACACTGGGCCGACACTCTATCTACTGAGCCACCGGCCAGGGCTGGTAGTTTGTTTTTGATATGTATTATATTTAGAATCTTGCTTTCTCGGCTCCTTTGTTATCTATCGTTTCTGTCTTGTATGTTGTTTATTTTTCAGAAGTCATTAGTGAGGTTTTTTTGTTGTCCTTCCTTTTGAATTTATTGTTTTTGTTTATATCTTTTCTTTCATCAATCACTTTAGAGTAAAATGGGAGGTAGTTGCATTTTCTACTTCATAATTTCAGTAAATATTGATTGTGAACTTTTACATATCAGACATTCTTCTAAGTGTACGAAATATAATCTTGGATAAAACAAATTCCCTGATCTAATTGTCTTTAAAATTAGATGTGTGGGAAAGAGATAGATGTAGTAGATATGATACATTTATCTGTAATACATTAAATACTGTATAATGGTGTTACAAAGAAAGATAAAACAGTGTAATAAAACTGGTATAGACCGAAAGGAAGGATATGCTGTTTTAGATAAGTTCATCAAGGTTAGGAAGAATTTCTCTGTTAGGAGCCATTTTCTCAGGCACTAAAATGAAGTGAGGTGACAAGTAACCTACTATCTGAGTGCAGATGTTTGATTTTACTTTGTTATCGATGTTGAGGGAATAATAGTACCACATGCAGCATAATAAAAGTACAAAACAGATTAAAATATTTAGTAACACAAAGGATATAGTAAGGAATTTGATATAAAGCTATTCAGTATTTAAAAACCAAAACAACCTTGAATTGTATAAATGGAAAGAGATGAGGGTAAGAAAAAGAAGTGTTCAGTGTGTGTGTTTAATGTCTTCAATTTTCTCAGAGACAACTCATGTAGCATGAAGCATCCACCGGGTATAAACAAATGTCGGAGACTTTCAGAGGTATAGATGTAACTTTATTGGCCAGTTTCACCTGCGCAGGGGCAAATTCCCTGGTATCCGGAGACACCGTACTCAGTAGGAGATGCAAATGGAAATTGCGCCTGGCGCTTACAGCTAGTTTCTTATATATATCCTAAGTAAGCAAGCATAATACAGAAGCAAAAATAGCGGTTACCTATTTGCTAAGGGAGTTGCACATAGCATAGCAACAGGGGCTGGGTCTAGCTCATTGGCGAACTTCAAACATAAACTTCTGATAAGGGTCTCTAACCAGTGGAATGCAAACGTTTGTCTTCCTTTGTTCTTAGCCTTACAGGGTCCCTATCCTTACCTCCCTGTCTCTGCGTCTACACGTCTACACTCTGGCAATCCCAGCACACTTTCCTGAATCTAACAATTTGATCTTTTCTTGATCTTTACATAGCAAACTGTGGATTAGCATAAATTCATTAGAGTGAGAATTTAAGTAAGTTATATTAACAAAACCACATTTAAAGCATGTGTAATCTTATTTGGTCAGTGACATAAAATATTTTTTTTCTTTAAGTGCTTCCTAATAGTCTCTGACTTGTAGTTTCATCAGTATTCCTATGGAGGCAGTTGGTATATGAAAGGAATAATCCAAGAGACACTTTACCCTTTACTTGTTACTTAGTCATGTGACATTTATCTCTTAAAAGTAAACTATTTTTTTTAAATTAGCACTATTGATTGTCACATTGTGACATAGAATATTAAGAGCACTTTACAGCTCTCTCACACTGATCAATACATTCTTCTAGAGCAGCAAATATCAACATTTTTTATTCTGTAGCACAGTAAAAAAATGTATTTTGCAAATCTGACAAAAATAGGTAATTTTGATAAATTTACCAAATAATAATAGTAATAATAATAATAATTGCCTTTTTTGCTCCAAAGTTACTTTTTAAAGAATCAGGTACCTAAACTTGTATATAAGGACTTCTGCTTCCAATAATTGACCAATGAGATTCCAACTTGTTATACAATGTGACCAATAAGATGAAACTCTGTTATATAACCTATATATGATATTTGTGGTTCAAAACAGGGTATTCACAAGGATGTCTACTGTTGTGTTGGCTATTGTCAATTTTAATTTGACAGTCTAAGGGAAAAGAAGTCAGTGAACCTGACTAAGTAGTCAGCTAATACATGTTTTAAAAATTCTGTGGCACACTAGTTGAAAATTCCTGGTGTAGAATATCTTGATTATTTGAATAAATAAAAATCAGCCCCCCCCCCAAAAGAGACATATAACAAATACTGAAACATATCTAAGAAGGGCACATTCTAAAATTATTTTATAACAAAATGAAAGAAATCAAAACAGAATCATTTATTGCAAAAATTTTACATAGAAAATAAATTTTTCTTATTGAGCAATCATCCTTGAATTAACTGTGAATAAAAATAAACAAAAAATATAACTGGGTTTAAGTATGAATAAAAATTTTATTAACATTTAAAATGTCTCTATTAACTTCTACACCACTATATTTAATAAAATAATTTTCTCTAACTTATATTTATGCATTTGACCAAAAAAGACATTTTTAAGTTATTAATTGATAGTATTGTAATAATCAACTTTACTTCTTAAAATTTGAATATAAAATGTTATATTTATGAACTTTAACATTAACTTTATTTTTATGAAAATCATGTTCACATTGAAATATGAAGACTTATCTTTATTGATGTTCTTCACTGTATATAACTCATGACATTTCTTTAGTAAGTGGCAATAGTCTTAAAGTTTAATTTGATTGCTAAAACAATGACTGTTATCCTGGCTGCTAGGCTCAGTGGTAGAGCATTGGCCTGGCATGTGGAGTTCCCAGGTTTGATTCCTGGCCAGGGCACCCAGGATAAGTGCCCATCTGCTTCTCCACCCTCCTCTCTCTTTTTCCTCTCTATCTTTCTCTTCCCCTCCCACAGCCAAGGCTCCATTAGAGCGAAGTTAGCCCAGGTGCTGAGAATGGCTCCATGGCCTCCACCTCAGGTGCTAGAATGGCTCCAGTTGCAATGGAGTAATGCCCCAGATAGGCAGAACATCACCCCATGGTGGGCATGCTAGGTGAATCCCAGTCAGTCACATGTGGGAGTCTGTCTGCCTCCCCATTTCTCACTTCAGAAAAATACAAAAAAAATACAATGTGACTGTTATATATTTAACATTGTTTTCATCTATTTATCTATCTATTTTTTATTTAGAAATTAAATTTAATGAGGTGATATTAATCAATAAGAGTACATAGGTTTCAGGTAAACATTTCTATAGCATTTAAACTCTTGATTATGTTGTGTGCTCATCACCCAAAGGCAAATCACATTCTGTCACAGTATATTTGCTCCTCTTCACTTCCTTCTCCCCTATCGACTCCCCCTAGTAACTGTTTCACCTTTAAATGGTCTTTTCTTCTTAAAAGCACCAATATATTTTACAAGTTATCTTTTTAAAAATTTTCTGGATTAATAATTAATTAATAATTAATAATTAATTTTCTGGTACACTTTGTTGTACCTCAAGATAGAATAATTAAGAGTAATCTCTTTTTTCTCAAAATAGATATTATTAAATAGTACACAGATTTTAAAAACATAGGTATATGTTAATATGTGAATAAAATATTAAGTATGTAGACACATAAATAGAAAGATATATGGTATAAATACTTTTAATACTATTGTATTTTCAGTTTCACAAAAGATGGTTATATATTAGCAAAATAACAGTAGTTCCTTCTCTTAACCTTCAAACTTCCAAAAGACCAAAAAAACTAATCGAATTGGCACCAACCACCTACAGTATATTATGAAGTGATGCTAGATGCATTACATTTTGTGTCAAAATAATACATTAAGTTAATCATAAGAAAACCCATAAATTCTCATAATTTAAAATGTTGATAGAACAACAAAGAAAATGTGACATGCCTAAATATGTAGAATAAAGAAGGGTAGATGTGTGTAAAATATTGGTAAACAAGTTCACTTCTTGCCTCTGTAGCAGGATTGTCAAAAGATGATACCTAAGATAGAAAAACACGATAAAAATTTATAATACATGTTATACAATGAAAGGAAAGTTAAGAAAGGTAAATTAAGATAATTTTGTCAAATAAGAGAAAGGTAGAAGAAATGGTGACTGCCATAATTTCAAGCCTCTTTCAAATATCACATAAATGACAATTTGAAGCATATGCCAAGTTTGTTAGAGAAAATATATGTTCACTACGCAACACTTAACTTGTTGGCTCTGACTTAACAATAATCACTCAGGTATGCTTCCATGAGGGACAGTAATATCACTAATCCTGGAGAGACAATATTTAAAAGCATTGCTTCAATATGGAAGCTTATGGGGATTCTCACACTCTTTGTCCATTTCAGAATAGAACACTTTGACAATGTGGTTTAAAAGAAAGTAAATAAAGCTTCAACAATGGAAAGTTTCAAATTCTAACCAGTGCCTGCACTATTGAAAATTAATGGTACAATATAGACGCAAAAGTTACCACCACATAATGGGACATTGTGCGATTAAAAAAATAAATAACGACAAAGACTTACTATTAGAAATGTAAAAAATATACAAAAAAATATTGACTTTTGGCTATATTTAGTGTATCTAATAGTTGTAGTTATTTCCTGTCTACTAAAATTATAATAAACCTCAAACAATAAAAGAATAAACTACCATGGATAAAGAAAATAAGAGAGGAGACAAAAACAGATGAGAGACATATGATGAAAACCAGGAGGATGGAGCCTTACCAGGCAGTGATGCAGTGGATAAAACATTGGCCTTGGACTCTGAGGACCCAGGTTCAAAACCCCAAGGTTGTCAGCTTGAACGTGAGCTCGTTCAACTTGAGGGTGGGCTTGCTGCCTTGAATGCAGGGTCACCAGTTTGAGTGTGGGATCAAAGATATGACCCCATGGTCACTGGCTTGAACCCAAAGGTTGTTAGCTTGAAGCCCAAGCTCACTGGCTTGAACAAGGGGTCACTGGCTCAGCTGAAGTCCCCCAGTCAAGGCACATATGAGAAAGCAATCAATGAACAACTAAATAATAAAAAAAAAGAACGAAAACTGGAGAATGGAATTGAAAGGGAGAAACTCTGCCAACTTAGCAGAGTAGAGAAAGCTAAGATTTAACTGTCTACAAGAGAATGACATTGAAAGAAAACTTATTTTGGCTTTAGCTGATTGGCTCAGTGGTAGAGTGTTGGCCTGGTGTGTGGAAGTCTGGATTTGATTTCCAGTCAGGGCATACAGGAGAAGCGCACATCTATTTCTCCATCTCTCCCTCTCTCTCTTTTCTCTCTCTCTCTCTCTTTCCCTCCTGCAACCATGGCTCAATTGACTCAAGCAAGTTGGCCTCAGGTGCTGAGGATGTCTCCATGGTGCTTCTGCCTCAGGTACTAAAAATAGCTCGGGTGCAAGTGTGGCTCCACATGGGCAGAGCATCAGCCCCAGATGAGGATCGCCAGGTGCATCCCAATTGGGCGCATGTGGGAATCTGTCTCTCTATATCCCCTCTTCTAACTTAAATAATAATAATAATAATAATAATAATAAACTTATTTTAATGTCAATAATCCAGACAAGTTCATAGTTTATAAAAAATGCCACTGAGGCTTTAGTATTTGTGGTGCTGAAAAGTATTTGTGGTGGATAAAAGTGTATGTGTGTATATAAGTAAGACTTTCAGAATTCCTTTCAACAACACTTACTAGAGAGGCAATTTCCCCTCACATACATGGTGTATGACAGAGGTTTATTATATACAAAGGATGTATGAGGGAAAAACCTAAAATTTGGAACATCAGACACAGCTGAAATAAGACCAATGGGACACTAAGTCAAAACCTGCATGCTGAACAGTGAGATTCATCAACAGCTGACTTTGCCTTTTAGGTTCTCATAATTCAGGTTGTAAGACTGGAGATCATAACATTTATTAATGGAAAAAATGAATAACCAGGAACTGATGTTTAGTGGTTTCCCATTAATAATTTATCATATCTCTGACTCATTAACACACGATAAGAACAAAAAATTAACAACTACCACCCATGAAACAGAGCATCCAATTTTATTTTTTAGTAATCTGTTATTATATATAAAAAATAAAATTAGTCACATTTGCAGGAGGCATTGCACATGGAAAATAATGCAATAATTAAGAGAAATATTAAACTAATAATTAAGAGAAATATATAAAGTATCAAAAAAACAAAAAAAATATTCTCCACAAAGAGATTTAGAAAGATCTCCCCAAATTGGAGGCATTATAATTTGGAAAATTCAAAGAACAAGAGTGAATGTATGTAAATATTAATGGAAACAGCTGAGCATGCACCAGAGTCCTGGAAGTTGAGGCAACCTCAATCTCCCAGAAGGTAGAAAAATTGTATCAATAATAATGCAGCCATGGACAATATGAGCAAAAACGTCAAAACTCCAATATAAGAACTCTAACATCAAAGTAATAAATATTTGTGGAGAAAAGAAACTAAAAATTAAAAAGAGCAAATTAACAAAAATATGTGAGAGAAAAAAGGTTACATACAAAATATGAGGATAAAAATAACATTGGGCCTTTCAAAATCACCATCCATTTAACATAAAATAGAGCATAACATATTTGAAATTCTATCAGCAGATATTTCTAAGTTAGAATTTTGTAGTTGTTTAAATAATTATAAATTTGTTAGGTGTAGTTAGACCTTTTCAAAATTTAAGGTTTCAAAAGAATCACAAGTTGTGTATTACCTTTCAGGAAGTTACTTGATTTTCTATTCCAATGAAACAAGAGTCTGGGAAATAAAGGAATCATCGCAGGAGAGAAGTGAAGGGAATTTGAAGAATGAAGGATGACAGAATGGGAAATCTTAGCTTCATCTCCACCTAGAGAGCATAAAAGCAAATATTCAGATGATATTTGATCAGGATTACAGAGACTTCTGAGAAATGGCCAAGTGTTAGGGTTTTATAACACTGAGTGGAATTAAAGAAAAGTGTAGAGACTATTAAGCAGCTGTATATACATATAGATAAAGTAATTGTTGTGTATGCAGAATACTGGAGTGTTCAAATCTGGGTGCTCATCTGAATCACCTGAGAGGCTTATTAAACTACAAATCACTAGATAATTGCCTCTCACACACCACCTGCATCCCACACATGCCCAAGAATTTTGTCTACTTCCAAATGGGCATATGAGACTGATTCTGGGAGTGCCCATGAAATCATGAAGGTAAGAACCAGTTTTACAGGATAAAGATACGTCATTTCTGATATGTTGTTGACTGTAACAGAATGCAAGCAGAAACAAATAAGTCTAATTACTACCTCCCTCTGCCAAGAATTAAAAACTAAATTCAAAGATTATGGAGTCACCTAAATATGAAATAAATTACAATGGATTTGAGAAATTTGAGTATGAATGACCTTTTAAAACTCAAAGTTTCTATATGAATTTCTCTAATAAGAGATGTTTATTTTGAAAATATAGGATGTGGATATACAATGAAGGGAACTGTTTTAATTGAGCTGTTTTTAATGTACTCAATGTCGTGCTAGCATTATACAGATTGGAGCAAAAGTAGGTTGGCAGTTGTGAGTGTGTGAAAGTTTTTTTTATTATGTTTTTATTTATTTTTTATTTTTATATTTTTTTCTTCTTACTATTTTTAATTTATTTTATTTTATTGTATTAACATGGATTCAAGTGTCTCACTCAATATAACACCCTCACCCCCCCCCATGTTCTCCATTACATCCCCTTTCCCCCTCCCTCTAGTTCCCTTCTCTCTGGGCTTTGTTGTCCTGTTATCTGTACTTATGTGTTGTTATCTTTATTATATGCGGCTTAAGTGTCTGTTTGTCACCGATAGCTTATTGGTTGCTTGCATAACTGTACTAGTCAATGGGGTGAAGTTGCCACGGCATTCAAATAGTCCCACCTTCTGGCATGCCACCTCACAAATTGAGGTTAAAGATTGGAGCAATTATTATGCTGTTAAGAAATCTTAACACCAGAAGGGGTCTTTGCAATGGTACAAGACTAGAGGTTCTCCAATTGAAAAATAATGTCATAATAGCTAAGTCTTTGACTGGTTCCTCTAAAGGTGAAATACATGTCATTCCAAGAATTGATTTGGCTCCATCTCAAACAGGGTTGCCATTTCAATTGAGATGTAGACAATTTCCTGTAAAACTTGCCTTTGCTATGACCATCAATAAGTCTCAGGGCCAAACGCTTAAGCGTGTTGGCATTTTTTTACCTGAGCCTGCATTTGGGCACGGTCAACTTTATGTTGCCTGTTCAAGAGTTCGTGAAAGAACGGATGTAAAATTAAAAATAATTGATGGTCCTCTGCAAGGCAAGCTTAAAAATGATGGAAAGATCTACACAAGAAATGTTGTGTACAAAGAGATCTTTGACATGTGAATTAACATTTTATTATTTAAATCACCTTTATTTATTGAGCTAGCAGTGGCTCTTAAGAAATGTACCGCCAGTGGTTTCCTTCATTGCACTCTACTTTAAGCAATTAAGCAAGTAGAAGGGGGAAACCCCATGGGGCAGTAAGCAAAGGGGCGTCCTCGCTGCCTGCCCTGGGTAATTCAGTTTGAATTAGCAGACACCTTTGCACAAATCATTTCAATTACAATTTATAATATCTAGAACAGCGGTCATTTCGTATGACCACCGGGCTTTCTAGTGTATTTATAATTTCACTAATCTCTTTACCTTCTCTGTGTCCTCAAAAAAAAATGGAATTGCCTTTTGACCCAGCTATCTCACATTTAAGAATATATCCTAAGAATATCAAATCACTGATTCAAAAGAAGATATTCACTCCCATGTTTATTGCAGCATTGTTCACAATAGCAAAGATCTGGAAACAGCCCAAGTGTCTGTCAGTGGATGAGTGTATTAAAAAGCTTTGGTACATATATACTATGGAATTCTACTCAGCCATAAGAAATGATGACACCAGATCATTTACAATAACATGGATGGACTTGATAACATTATATTGAGTGAAATAAGTAGGTCAGAAGAAACTAAGAACTATATGATTCCATACATAGGTGGGACATAAAGGTGAGACTCAGAGACATGGACAGGAGTGTGGTAGTTACCAGGGTGGGAGGAGAGGGAGGGGGTTGGGGAAGGGGAGGGGCACAAAGAAAACCAGTTAGAAGGTGATGAAGACAATTCGACTTAGGGTGATGGGAATGCAGCATAATCAAATGTCAAAATAACCTAGAGATGTTTTCTCTGAACATATGTACCCTGATTTATCAATGTCACCCCATTAAAATGAATTTAAAAAAAAAAAGTAGTTTATTCTCTCTCACAACAAGCCACTTGAAGAGGAGGGTGAGTTAGCAGCTCACTGAATAGAAAGCCCCTTCTACTTTTCAGGTTCAGCATCCCTGTGCTGATTACCACATTGAAGGTTTCTTCATATTCTCACATAATGCAGGAAGCTCTGTCATGCTTGCATCCATGATTTAGAGGGCCAGGAAAAGAAAATAGACAAGCATGACAGCACACATCCCAACTTCGTGTCCTTGTTGTGACTTTCCCCGAATCCCACACATTTCTGCTTAGATATCACTTTTCAGATGGTAATTAGGGGCTGCATCCTGCAATCAGGGCTCATAAATGGAATCTTTTAGACAAGATTATTGCATTTCTAAATAAATTCTGGCATCTTGAATTAAGGAATAATGAAGGAAATGTTATTGGGTTGTAATTGGCAGGTTTATCCCTGGAAACTAATACAAAAACTACATTAAAAGTATAGTTGGCCCTGGCCGGTTGGCTCAGTGGTAGAGCGTCGGCCTGGTGTGTGGAAGTCCCGGGTTTGATTCCCGGCCAGGGCACACAGGAGAGGCGCCCATCTGCTTCTCCACCCCTCCCCCTCTCCTTCCTCTCTGTCTCTCTCTTCCCCTCCTGCAGCAGAGGCTCCATTGGAGCAAAAGATGGCCCGGGTGCTGGGGATGGCTCCTTGGCCTCTCCCCCAGGTGCTAGAGTGGCTCTGGTTGCGACAGAGCAACGCCCCGGATGTGCAGAGCATCGCCCCCTGGTGGGTGTGCCCGGTGGATCCCGGTCAGGCTCATGCGGAAGTCTGTCTGACTGCCTCCCCATTTCCAGCTTCAGAAAAATACAAAAAAAAAAAAGTATAGTTGGTTTTTTGTTTGTTTGTTTGTTTGTTTTTTGGTTGTTTTTTTGTTTTTAAGTGAGAGCAGGGGAGATAGTGAGACAGACACCTGCATGCATCCCAACCAAGATCTACCTGGCAACCCCATCTGGGACCTATACGGAAACCAATCAAGCTATTTTTAGCACCTGAGGCTGATGCTTGGATCAACGGAGCTATCCTCATTGCCTGGGCCTGTGCTTGGACCAATCAAGCCACTGGCTGTGGTAGAAGAAGAGAGAGAGAAGGGGGAATAAGAAGGGGATGAGAAGCAGATGGTCGCTTCTCTTGTGAGCTTTGACCGGACTCAAACTTGGATGTCCATACATTGGGAAGATACTTGATCCACTTAGCCAACCAGCCAGGGCCTAAAAGTATTCTTTTGAAAACTGTTACACATATGAAATTTTATTTCATTTGAATACTAATAGTTATATACTAATTGGCCAGGAAATAGTTTAAAAGGAACAGTGTTTCAGTAAAAGGAAATGAACATGGGAAATAAAGAGATGCTAGAACCCCCAAATAATGAGTTATTTTTAAATAAAAGTATTAATAGTGCCTTTGCCTATAGAATTTAGGATATACAAGTTCCATTTCAAAACCTTCTCCTGCATTGTATTTGACAATAGTCAATACACAACCTAAACAAACAAAATGACCAACTATTATTAACTGGAGTTTGGGGCTTCAAACTAGAAATAAAACTCCATTAATGTAGGTTGGACCTTTTTGGGACTCCTTTATATCCAGGGGTCATAAGGGGCCTTGAACTAAATATAGAAAAGCTCTATCAATTTTCTCATACATAAATTCCCAAACTTGAGTCTCAGACCAAACCACTCTAATGCAAGAAAATACAAAAAGTAGATTGACACACACACACCTGTTATCATGAGAGAAGTCCAACAATTGGAAGGATTTCTGTGTTTGGCTCACTACCCAAGCAGGATAGAGATAGTGCAACTCTCATGCACAAATTGCCTTTATATTGAATGCCTTCCCCAGAGACCTTACCATATTTCAGACCTAATACTTAATACTAAACATTTTAATCAAAAGCATCGATAACTTTTTGAGGTAGGTGCACTTACACACAATGAACTTGATTGACTCTTCAAGAGGTTGCGTCATTAGCCTAGATTGCCGTAATTACAATGGTCAAGCCAGTTTGTGAAACTAGGAAGCTTGAGTTCCGAACATTTAGTCTTTCCTACTACGCTACTCTGTCTCCTTGTTATTTTTATCAATTTTCTGTTACTTTATACTCTCATCAAACCTGTGGAAAATAAAAAGTAGGTATGCTAAGAATCCCATTATTTAGGTGAGGAAACCAAGGTTAAAAAGGATTTATTTAATTTGCACAATCACTACGCATCAGAGTGGGGGTGAATTATGTCATATGATCCCAAGATCAGTTCTCTTACCAATCTGCAACACTAAGATTGGTAAAGTTTCTGCTGCTTCCTGTTCTTAACTCATATACAGGCTCTTTTAATTCAGTCATTTTCATAGGAAAATAACAAACTATATTGCTCTGATTGCTTGGTCCATCTGTTGCAGTCAGTTAGTAACTCTTTTCATTATACTAATTTTGTATATTTTATTTCATTGATTAAAAAGAAGTGTTCTGCAAACAGTAAGATGATCTGAGGTTTTACTAAATCATATGAAAGTCTTTCTGCATCTTTGAACATGTGTAGAGTCAGAATTTATTCATTTCATTGTTAAAAACATACTATAGTTTATTTTTATTAATTCAAACATTGGGGTGGAGTAAATATCCTTTATTTAGGCTGTGTTTGATATATTTTTCCTGTCTGAAACAACAATGTGGATGAATATGATTACAAAGATTACTTATGTGAAGCCAAATTTTGTAGGTGGTAATATAGTTAAAACTAAACATAAGAGTTTTGAGGCATAGATTTTGAAGATCTCAGTAAACTATAATAAATGTTGGAATAAGTTGTTGATGTATATGCAAATGACATTAACCTTATGGTGAATCAATTTTCAATTTTACTATCAAAGAGCTGGAAAGAACCTTTGAGTGTTATCTAATTAAGTTGCTTTATTATCAGAAAGATTGTCTTACCCAAATCCTTTACAAAAGGCACACATGTCCATGTCTATTAACTGTTTGAAAAGTTAAAAAGCCACTTTGTTTATTTAAGAAAACTCATCAAGTTTTCATAATGCAAACATTCTGAAGTCAATAAAAACTAAAAGTGAAGAGCAGAAATGTTGATAAAAGAGGTTGTTTTATTTAATAATGCACACAAGAAACAGACTGGAACTCTGAGGTGCTTGTCATTTTAAAAGTTATCACATTTGTGACTAAAAGCAAGCAAACAAATGAATCATATCCCTCCCATAACCTTAAACAGTTCTCCAATTGAAGGTAAGATGGAAATAGGAAATAACATCTAAATGAAATTAAATCTACACACTAGTAACTACATAACTGGCCCTATAGATTTCTTTTTGAGACTTTTTCATAACTATCATAGCATTCAGTCAGCTTATACAAACAAACTTTTTCTTCTACCCAATGATTTCCTTATTGTATAAACTTTTAATGAAATAACCATCATACACAATGTCCTCTGCCAAACATTAGGGCCAAAGGAAGAGTTCTTGCTCTTAAGGAGCTCAAAGGTCTGTAAGAGAAAAATCAAACTAAAATTTAAGAGTGCTACATGGACATACACATCTGGTAGGCCATGCTCATTAACTGTCAAAAGATGAGTAAGAAGGATATTCCGAGATGTTTCTAAATTTTATGGTTTGTACTTCCTGATCGATAGTGATGTCCTGTACTGAGATGATATACCAAGGAAGAGAAATAGTTTTGAAAGGTCTTTGTGGAGAATTATAATTGTCAGTTGGACATATTCAGAACCCAGAAAAGATCTAAAAGACAGATATAAATTTTGCAGCCACAGGGATAATAAAAAAAGAGTTGAGTGTATGAAATCTTCCTAAAAAAAATTAAGAAGATAACGTGTAAGAACAGAAATCTGTAGATCATCATATTGTAATTAGTGACTAGAGAAAACCCATATGTAAAAATGGCTTAAACTGGACTCCTGGTGAAGAAGAGGGAGTGAAGGAGATTGTGGTGTTATGGAAGTCAAGAGAATTCTAACAAAATAACTTGGCAATGGTGTAAACTCAATCATTGATATTATTAATTTAAATATATTTAAAATAAAAAATACTTAAGTTTATATTACATGATAATGTAAACAAATACATGCTACAACAATGAACAGATGTTAGCATTATTTATTCTTTTTTTTTTTTTTCTGAAGCTGGAAACAGGGAGAGACAGTCAGACAGACTCCCGCATGCGCCCGACCGGGATCCACCCGGCACGCCCACCATGGGGCGACGCTCTGCCCACCAGGGGGCGATGCTCTGCCCATCCTGGGTGTCGCCATGTTGTGACCAGAGCCACTCTAGCGCCTGGGGCAGAGGCCACAGAGCCATCCCCAGCACCAGGGCCATCTTTGCTCCAATGGAGCCTTGGCTGCGGGAGGGGAAGAGAGAGACAGAGAGGAAGGCACGGCGGAGGGGTGGAGAAGCAAATGGGTGCTTCTCCTATGTGCCCTGGCCGGGAATCGAACCCGGGTCCTCCACACGCTAGGCCGACGCTCTACCGCTGAGCCAACCGGCCAGGGCGCATTATTTATTCTTGATGCAGATTGATGCAGAGTTTATAAAAGAAAATTTTAAAACTACAGATAATTGTAAATTTCCTTATGAATATGTGTGAAAGTAACATGGTAATTGTCTGACAGAAACTTTGGGAAATGGTCTCTGATTTGTGACAATGTCCCATATCTGTACCACTCATCATGGTCACTGTTAGCCTCATGTGGCTCTTTAAATTTAAATTAATTAAAATTATAATTATATTTCTTATTCTTACTAGCCACATTTCAAGTGTTCAATAGCTCTAAGTGGCTGGTGGCTACTGTATTAGTAGCACAGATATAGAGCATTTCTATCACTGTGGAATATTCCATTGTTTCTGGTGTTAGATTTTAGTTAGCTTATGTTTCTTGCTAAGGCTGTTATGTACTAAGATGTGAAAGCAATAGTATTCTAATTGATCTATGAAAGAAATAATGCATGGGTGAGATCTGGAGGACCAAACAGTTGTTAGTAAAGTATAACCAGTCCTTTCTGACTGATTTTCAGCTAGATGTGAATATTTTGTTTTAGATGTGGTGAATATCTTCTTGTGTTTTCCTTGTTTATATTTCTGAACTTTATTAATTGCCCTTCATTTTATATAATATATATACATATATATGTATATATATTTCAGGTTAGCAATACATTTCAAAATTTCCTACCAAGATTTAAAAAAATGTTTTTTAAATTTTTACTGAATCTATTAGGGTGACATTAGTTAATAAAATTATACAGGATTCAGGTGCAAAACTCTCCAATACATCTTCTGTATATTACATTGTGTGTTCACCCACCCCAAATCAAGTCTCTCTCCATCACTACCTACCCCGCTTCTACTCACCTTCACTTTACCCCACCTGCCTTTCTCTCCTGCAATCTCACACTGTTGTCTGTATCTGTATGGTTTTTCTTCTTCTTCTTCTTCTTCTTCTTCTTCTTCTTCTTCTTCTTCTTCTTCTTCTTCTTCTTCTTCTTCTTCTTCTTCTTCCTTCTTCTTCTTTCTTCTTCTTCTTCTTCTTCTTCTTCTTCTTCTTCTTCTTCTTCTTCTTCTTCTTCTTCTTCTTCTTCTTCTCTTCTCTTCTTCTTCTTCTTCTTCTTCTTCTTCTTCTTCTTCTTCTTCTTCTTCTTCTTCTTCTTCTTCTTCTTCTTCTTCTTCTTCCTCTTCTTCTTCTTCCTCTTCTTCCTCTTCCTCTCCTCCTCCTCCTCCTCCTCCTCCTCCTCCTCCTCCTCCTCCCCCTCCTCCTCCTCCTCCTTCTCCTTCTCCTTCTTCTTCTTGGCTTAACCCCTTCACCTATTCTACTCAATCCCCCATCCATATTCCCTCTGACAGGTGTTAGTCATATGTATAAGTCTGTTTCTATTTTGTTACTTATTTTGTTCATTAGATTTTATATATAAGTGAAATCATATGATACTTGTCTTTCTCTGACTGGTTTATTTAATTCAGCATAATAATCTCCATGTCCATTTTTGCTGTCACAAAAAGTAAGATTTTCTTTTTTTTCCAGCTGAGTAGTATTCTGTTATGTACCACAGCTTTAAAGATGTCAGCAGAGTAGGTAAAAGATACATTCACCTCCTACAAAAGTTTTACACCCATATTATTCAATATTTTCTCTTAACTTTAAAGTGTGGGTTTCTACAGTTTGATACCAGTATTTTTTTAACTGTATTTTATTTTACTTTATGTTTCCAATAAAAAAAATCCAGGTGCCCCCCAATCTTTCAATAGTCCACTTTTTCTCCAAGGCTTCATTATATTTTTAGGTCTATCTTGATATTACTATTGTTTTTTCTATATAAGAATATAATTTGCCTTTCTAAGTTTTTCAAGTCTTTCTTAGTGATGTTTGTTGCATTTACAATTTTTCTTTATATGGAGCTTGCAAATTGCAGGTCAAGCTTATTCTTCTTAATCAGATAAACTTTTGTGCTACTTTAAAATGTATATCTCCTGGCACTGGATCAACCAGGCATGTAAACATCACAGGCTTCAGATATCCCAATCTTTTTAGTTCAGTCATTAACCATGTGATTTAACAAGTCTTGAGATGATTCAGGCTTTTATATTTTGAACCATCTTACCTGATGCTGAGTGGAATAGAATAGATAAACTTCTCTTCTCTGCCCTATCCAAATTCTTGAGCCTCTAAATCTGTAAGTTAATAAATATTGGTTGTTTTTCTACAACATAGTTTTAGAGTAATTTGTTATGCATCCATAGTAGTTGATTTGGAATTATGTAGCAAGAAATTTCACAATAATTTGTGGGTGTTGCTTTAATAAAATTCTAAAAATATGTCAGTGACATAGTATTAGGGGGCCAGTAACAAGTGGGCATGGAGTAGGAAACTGAAGAGACTATTAACAAAAACGTGAAGAATGTCAGTGGAGGATCAAGGGGATATGAGAAAAATGGTTTTAGAGACTTGAGGAAAAGGTACTTTATTTTGCAGTGGTGGGCTATTTAGCAACACCTTCATCAGCATTACCATACAATCAGAAAACAAAAATAGTTTAGCTAAGGAAATTCTTAAGCAGAGTGTTAAAGTTACTGCCTAATTTATGTACTCTTATAGTAAAATTTGAGAGGTGATAAGGTAAAGGAAGAATTGCCCAATAAAGCCAGGGCAACCTTCTCATTTCCAGCCTCCCCAATACTACCACATTAAAAAGGGGCTTCAGAGCAAATATCAGATCAGATGTGGGACTACAAGATTTATGGTTAAAACCTGACAGAGATATAAGGTGATGCTTTAGGATATTGGACAGTCAGACAAAAGCACATGGAAGAATTTTAAAGTTGTTTTATAGATCCTTTAAATAATACAGCTCATAACAATCTTAAGAGTGTTGTCTCTCAGCAACTTTATAGGAGGCCCAAGGTAAAGAAGAGTTTATCTTAAAGAAATAACAGTGTCTCTTTTTCTACTGATGGAGAATATAAATTTATATAGAACTTACACAGTTTTAAAAGAATAATGTTAATTTAGACTTAAGGAACAGTTATAGTACAAAATGAAAAGAGAATTTTTGATTCCCAATACCTATGGGTATGAAGCTGAGTGAGGAAACAACCAAGGTGAAAACAAAAGATATTTTTAATGAAAAATTATGGGTAACTTAAAAAGCAGAAACAAAAGCCTTGACCAGTAAGGATGCGCCAGAACCAATTAGAATCATTCTTGACTGAACCCTAGTCGAGAAAACAGACATGCACACAAGTTTGGCTGAATTTTAGATGTGCTATGGTCAGAGACTCCTGTATGCATCTTGTTATTTTTTCCTTTTTTAGTTCAGGAGTTCCTAAAGTGGATATAGAAAGGGCACATACAAGGTCAGTGACCTAAAGCCACCACATAATGTGATCTAATAACAGATTCTTGACTGGTTAGGTCACGGTGGATGGTAACACCTCATGCCTTTAACTTCTTTAGTAAAACTATAAGGTGCAGTCTCTGATTATAAAGTTATGAAATTTGAGATGACCATATACACATGATTTCTAAAAGGATTTTTCCTGCCCTGTATATATGAATATGATTTAAAGTTGTTGTTTCCTTTAATGAGATTCCAACACAATTTGTCATGATTTTGCTAGAAATAATTTCAATGGTGGTTATCATGTCTAAAAGAGTGACATCTGGTGGCTTTAAGTGAGTTCTGCAGTTACTATATTTAAGTTTTAATACAAATAAAACATTGTACCTGTCCAATTTTCCCAAAGGGGTGTGGAGCTGGATGAAAAACGGTGAAGGGATTAGCAATATATATATATATATATATATATATATATATATATATATATATATATTCATAACACATAGACACAAACAACAACATGGTGTTGTGTCTATGTGTTATAGACAAAATAAAGAAAAAAAAAAAAGAATTGCTTTAGACAAATTTACCTGCACTTAGGAAAACATAGGAGGGTGTTATCAGGCAGATTGCCTCAGTTTCCTTTGGGGGATAAGAGAGTCCATGTGATGGATTACCTCATCGGTACTGCCCAGAAAATTTCAAACTGACTGATAAAGATTACATTCCTGAAAAGGGTTGAAATTTCAATTTGGTCAGGTATTAAGTCTAAATTCGGTGATACCAGCTTTAGAACAAGCCACCTCATTTTGGGCCTGTGGTTTTTCTTTCTCATTCCCTCCCTCTTTTGATCAACTCCCAGCTTGACTAAGATATGTGATCAAAACTTAAGGCATTAGCACCTCTCTCAGCTATGATTCTGTAGTTCTTAAAGCTTTTATTGATCCTCTGTGTGATATTCATGATGTTTTGGCTTAAGTCATGGATTCAGGATCACAATCTTTAAGTCAGTTACTCCCTTTGTTCTTTTTCCTGCTGTTTCAATTTCAAGGAGATCATTCTCTTAATGATTAGGAAAGACGCACTTAAAGATTTTGAGAGAATAAAACAAGACACCAATATTATTATATTTATAAACAGATTCCCAATATTTAGACTTTCCTTGTTGGTGCCATATATGATCCCCAAAATCTAAACCAATCCAAACCAAATAAATCAGAGAAAGACTTTGTTAAGGAGATTATATTTTAAATCTAAGTGGCTTGCTCAGCAATCTTATGTCACTGAGTTTCAACTTCCCAAGAAGAGTTCATCTAGGTGCAACAGGTGGATTCCAGAGCAGAAACACCTTTCTTAGCTAAAAATTAATCAAGGGTTATCCTATTGTCAAGAACAACTTTGGTCAGAAAGTCTAAAAATTTTTGTTGGGCAGCTGATGCTTTAACAGCTGATTCTGCTATTTTCAAGAGCTAAGGAGAAGTTCCTCAGAATAGCTATATTTGTATTTACTCCTAACCAGAGAAGTTAGGACTGGTCAAAGGAAACAAAATTCTATCAGACACATACCAGTTCCACTAAGATAGCACATTAATGGACTAACCAGAGTTTTGGATAAAAAATTCTGAGTCTGAAAGTTTACTCCTCCCCCCCCCCAACACATACAGACACAATGACACCTCCTTAGCAATTGACTGGAACATAAGGATGATGGTATTATCTTTCTAGGCCAATGCCAGTATGAAAAAAAGAAAGAAAAAAGGAATGGATTTAATATTTAGTTTAAGTATGAAGTCTTGATCTAGCATCTTGGGTGAAAACAATCTATATCAATTTTAATTACTTCTCTTTCTTGTCAAGTTGCTTTGTAAATTTCCAGCATCTGCATAGGACCAAATGTCATGTGGATCCTTCTTTGGCTATGAGATTTGTATCCAATGCCTCGTTTTATAGCATGAGAGAGGTCAGGAGTGCTTGATAAGCCCCATTGCAATGGGTTCAAGGGCTGTCTTCCTCTCATGTCACTTCTAGAACACTCAATCACCAGGCTTTGTATTATGACCAACAGGATTGCTGAAATTTGGACCTGGGAAAACTATTTTAATCTGTTGATAATAGGCTTAAGCATAAGACATTAAAGACTTACAGTAGCTGGTTATATTGGCACAAGATAATAAGGGATCAGCAGAATGTTGTAGACGAACAGACATTGTTTTACTAGTGACAATCTCATGTAGAATGAGTTTATGTTACCCAAAGGAGGTACTGCAAAACAGTCAGCAAGACAAAGGCACTATATCAGACCAAGGAAGTCTAATAGTTTCAGCATTTAGAGATTTTAACTGAGAGGACCTGGTTAATTTTCTTTAATTTTCCTAATAATGGAAAGTGTTAGGAATAGTAGAATCTCCAAGAAAAGTGCAAGGTTTTTCTTAAAGCTTATATAATTTGTCAGTGAAAAGAATGCCTCAATTGATGGAAGTTGGAAAGTTATACCTCATATGGGAAATGCATTTCCTAACAGTTTATTTGTCATATAAAGGAATCAGCCTTGTGGCAGGAGACAGCTTCAACCCATCTGGAAAACTTATACATAATAAAAGAACAATGGTTAACCCATATAAAGTGTTAGTTGAATAAAATTTAGCTGTAGGTGTTCAAAAGGTCCACAGGAAGGAGGTCTGAAGATTCTGAAGACAGTTTGTCCACAGTTATGAGCCTGGTAGATCAGACATTGCTGGCAGACTGTTGTCACAATTTTGTATGTCTTCATATTAATGTCTGTTCATAATTGAATCACCTTAAATGCACCTTGTTAGGTGAAAGAATGTAAATATGGAAGAATGATTTTGACAGAGAGCCGAAAAGAACCAAGTGGCTCTCTTAGTTTTTCCATTGTCTTGACATTTGTTTAATTTATAGCCATTTCTTACTTCTTAATATCTCTGATTCAGCCACAGACCATTGCCATGTTACTAGAACATCAAGATGGCAAAAGTCAGATGATAGGGATCATCTTGTTGCAGAAGCAGAATGTATTCTATTCATCTGTGCCATGATTTTGCATGTTCCGTTGCTGCTGTCTTTGCATGAAAGTCACCAGTGCATTTGCCTAACACTCAGGGTCAGTCTTATTGGTGTGAGTGTCAGTTATGATGAAAGCACTTTCAGAAGGTAAGAGAATAACAGAAGATTATTTACTTGTTGTCTATTTTTGACTGAGATTCCAGAGGACTTAAAAACTCCTTTTTTCTTTTTTTCATAATATTCTAAATCATGAATGATCCCAAAGGCGTATCAGCTCTCAGTATAAATGGTTATAGTTTGTCCTCTTGATAACTGGCATGCTCAGGCAAGGGCAGGAAGCTCTATTTGTTGAGCAGATTTTGCTTGTGAGAGGTTTCCCCTTTCAAATAAGTCATATTGGGTAGCAGAGCATAACTAGCTTAAAAATTGCTTTTTCCATTGCTATAGTCTGACACACCAACAAACAAGATTAGATCAGGAATAGTTAAAGGGGTGTCTTCTTCTAAATCAAGACACACTATCACAGAATGGAACTTCAGACCTCCCAGTTGTTACTCACTTGCATCAGGTAGAGGTAAAACGCAGGATTAAAGATGTTGCAGCATTTTAAAATGTAAATTAAGTCGTGAAAGCAAAAGGGTCTCATAGGAAGTTAGTTTGCTTATGGAGAAATGTTGAGTCAATTCCAAGTTAAGAAGATTTTGGACAGTGTGTGAATTTCGCAGTTAAATGTCATTTTCCAGGATTAACTCCACTAAGGTTTCCACTAACTTTGCAGCTGCAGTGATAGCCTTAAGACAGCTAGAACAGGCACAAATAACTGTATCAAATTGCAAGTTATCATAGACAACAGGTTTGTGTTTAACTGAAATTTCAGTGAGTTTATAGAATGGGGAAGGTAATGGAGAAAAATCAGAAACTCATCCATAGTCTGTGATAACCAGCTAAGCCTAGAAATCCACAAAGCCATCACTTAGTTACGGGTTTAAGAAAAGTGTATATTAGCTTAATTCTTTTTAAAGACAGTGGAATTCTTTAAGTGCTTAGATCATGACCTAGGTAATGAACAGTATCTAAAGATAATTTTAATTTTTCCTTAGAGGCTTTGTGTCCTCTTTTAGCTAACTGTTGCAGCAAATAAATGAAATCTTCAATGGACTCTTTTATGGTAACTGAGCACAGAAAAATGTCATCTACATATTATGAGTGGGTCAATTTCCTGGGGAACTAGAAGGTACTTAAATCTTGAAGTACTTGGGAGAAATAAGAAGAGGCCACAGTGAACAATGGAGGCATAGCTGGCCAGGTATATTGTTGATTATTGCAAGTAAAGGCTAATAGATATAGGTTGTTGGTCTATAGGAATGCTGAACTGGCTAAGCAAAGGCCTATAACAGTGAGCCGTTTTGTGTCTGGCAAAACTTATGACAAAAGATGTTCCTATTTGGAACAATTGGGAAATGAAGAATAACTATTATATTAATAGCTCTCAAATCCTGGACAAATTTCTAATCCTGTTTATGTTGGACTGGCAAGATTGGCATGTCACAAGGACTAGTACAGGGAATGATTAATCCCTGGGCAATTAGTTCTTCTACTCTTGGTGTGAGGCCTTGTATGACCTCAGGTTTTAATGACTAGTGAGGTCATTTAAGGAGAGATTTAGTGATATCTATTTAAATCTATAAATCCCATACTTTAATTCTTCCAATGTGAATATTAAAGGTAGCCAAAAAAAATTCAGGTCCCTCAATTAAATTAGGCAACTTCTGTTGGAATTCTTTCTCTTCTATGTCAAGTACAAACTGCAAAGAACATGAAAGATCAGGTTCAGGTTGGTCAAGAAGTGAGGCCACCTTTGGAGGGAAATACATCCGATTTTTTAATTCAGAAAAATATTTCAACCCATAGATTGACTGGGTCTGCATCACACAACAAAAAAGGACTGTTTTTTAGTTAAAAGGTCTGAGTCATTTGAACTTATTTAGATAAAAATTCTCTCTGAACTTTATTAGATACCCATGCTATAAAAACTATTTCACTCGCAAGGACCTGTTGTCCTATAAGGCCGGGTTTAAAGTAGAAATTATAGCTCTGGTATAAACTAGAATTCAGCAACTTTTTCATTAATTTCCATTTTCTCTTTATAATCCATTAAGAAAGAGAGTAGCTAGAACAGGTTGGGTGATTCTATTTAGTTATAAATCCTGGAATGCTGTTGAAAGAGGGTTTCCAAGTAGACTTTAAAGTCAGCCACAAATTAATCTTTTTTTTTTTTTTTTTTGTCTGCATGTTTGAATAACAGATCAGCCAGTAAGGTAAGGAAAATTCTAGGAATAGCTAGTAAAAGATTAGTTGCTATGGTAACCATGTAGAAACTCCATTTCTTTAACACGATCCTTTCTCTTTTCTGTCTGTCTTCTCCCTTTCTTAATCTTTAAACCTTTAGGACATCAGATCTTGGTAAGCATCACACTGTCCTATGAAAAAAGCCTCAGATCCATTGACCACAGAAGCAGAATTTTCTCAAACTAAAGATAACATCTTGGCTTCAGCTGTGTTTCACCCCAGGCCTATTAAAGCAGAATGGCCCTACCAATCACAACCACATGAAACTAGACAGAACTACCCAATGTTTGACATCACAACCTTATTCAATGATCAACTACTTCCTACCCTGGCCCCAACCAATAAGTAAAGCCCATGACCCCAACTCTCTTAATCACCATGAATAATTTTTTTCTTATATAATCTGTCTCCACATGGACCATCAGGGAGCCAGGTTTTAGAACACGAGTTTACCTGTGACTCTGAGTTTAGTGCCATTTCCTTTAAAAAAATACTAAATAAATAAATAAACCTTTTCTTTTTTTTTTTTTTTTGCAAAATTTTGTTTACATTTTGTTGATGTGTGCAGGCAACTGAACCTTTGTAGTCCTGTAACATTATTGTCCAAACTCTTTCTGGTTGAGCACCTCAAATATCCTCGAGAGTTTGCTACCTTGCTTTCTATATCAATTTTTGGACTTTGCCAGGTCCTACCAACATGCATACAAGCAGATAAAGATCTTCCAGCTATAGGTTATAGGCCCTAATAATAACTACATTTTTCCAAAAAAAAAAAGAATTGGGGATCTTATTTAAGTTTAGTAAAATTTTAAACTATGTCCTTTAGTGATAGGGGATTCAAAAGTTAGAAATTTGGCTTCAGTAATAGTAGCTTTTAGTTGTAATGAATAAAAGATTGTATAAGGGTTAGGAAATAGTTAATCTGCCTGCTATTCTCTCTTAAAGACTTAATGGCTCTTTGGCCTTTAAAATGCAGTGAATAGTTTACTTTTGCAAGAATGTTGGTGAAAGCTTACATAGGGAAGGACCTGAAGATTAGAAATGTTTAAATCACAATAGTAGTGTGTAGAAGCCTAGCCACAAGATTTTCTGGAAAAGATGAAGCCTATAAATTAATTAGAAATTTAGTTCACAAGTCTTAAATCTTTACTTTGTATCTCAAGGGAATAGGGAGTCTTATTTATACGTAATTCTCAGAGACAGGTGGTCTCTGAGGCGCCAGGTCCTGCAAGTTTTGAAGATTTACCAAGGACATCAGATAAGATCATGTTAATTGGGCCTGTGTCAACATCAGAAGAAATTGTGGAGGAGACATTCCTATAAACTGAACCCCTAAATCCTGCACATTGTTATATGACTAACAACACAAACTTTGACCCTGAACCCTATAAAAACAGCCAGCATTGGAGAGTGTTAAGGCAGTTTGTTTGGACAGGAGTCCCCTGCCTTCTCAGTTTGCTGGTGATCTAAATAAAAGACACTCTTGTATCACTCTGATTAATCTCTGTGATTGATTGGCAGCAATGAACAACTCAAACCCTGACTTGTTTTGTTAACGTTAGTTCAGTCTTAGACTAAAAGTTGAAGGGTACCTGAAAGGTTTGTCTGTCTACAACCTCAGGTAGTTTTATTTTGAAAGATAACTATCTAACAGTCTCTGCAACATGAAAGGCAGTTGAGACAAAGACTTAGTAAAATATGAGTACTGGGATGAAAAAGGGGGAGCACAGAGCTCTTTATTGATGATCCACAGTAATGGCACAGTAATGTCTAAATTTCAACCTAAATTCTATCCTCAAATTCTACATTGGGAGAGGCAAGTGGCAGCTGCAAGTCTCCATTTGTTTAGAATCCGTTCACAGTGTCCACTCATTGATGTCTGCTAGTTCAATCCTTTACCAAGTCACTAGTTCTTTGGTTGCTCCTCAGATCCACAATTTTGTTTACTTGGTTACTGTTGGTAACAGTTAACTTGTACATTAGATAAAGGATATTATTAAATATAAATCTCAGAAGTAAAAAAGAAGAAAAAAGCTTATGTGCTAGTTTGGCTCCCAGTAACCCAAAGGCCTTGCTTTAAAAAAGATAAAAATAAGCCTGACTAGGGGGTGGTGTAGTGGATAGAGCATTGGACTGGGATGCGGAGGACCCATGTTTGAGACCCCAAGGTCACCAGCTTGAGCACGGGCTCATCTGGTTTGAGCAAAGCTCACCAGCTTGGATCCAAGGTCGCTGGCTTGAGCAAGGGGTTACTGCAGGGATCAGGAACCTATGGTTCATGAGCCAGATGTGGCTCTTTTGATGGCTGCATCTGGCTCGCAGACAGATCTTTAATAAAAAAAAACAATGTTAAAAATATAAAACATTCTTGGCCCTGGTTAAAGAGGTACCTAAAACAAAAGACAAGTGGATGAACGTGACCACTACTTCTCCCAGTGTGGAATAAACAAGCAGATTCCAGTAAATAGAAACTATAGTCTGAAACCGGGAAAAGGACTTCTAAACACTGGTGAACTGCAGACTGAATCAAGGGCTAGGGACTCAGGTTCCAGATGAAACCACCCACCGTCTCTAACATCTCTTACCTTTTCAGCAGTACGAATGTTCATGCATGTCCTCCTGCCTCCTGAGCATCCCAAGTACTATCGATTTATTTTAAAAATGTGTAAGGCAACATTAAAAAAAAGGCAAATGTATATTCTTCTTGTTTCCATAAATTGGTTATCAAACAAACATGACTTTAAGTTAATAAAACTGTAACTGGAACTAATTTAATTTTTTGAAGGAAAAAAAACCTCACTTCCAGGGGTCAGCAAGCATGAAAATAACTCACTACTCAGAGGGCTAATCTGACCCATGAAGCTCTGGACAGGAAAGCCAATTAGATTGGTAGCTCAACTAAAGAAAGTGGAGCTCAAACAGAGAGAAATTTACCAATGGCCCTTAAAAAAGGAAAAAAAAATATTACTCAAAATGTTTGCCAGACACACCTGCATTTCTTATCCCTAAATGCCCTAAAAAGTTTGTTTTGGGTTCCTTTATTTTGCCACAAATCTGTTAAAGAACAAAAATTTAGTCAAGTAAAATTGAATATCTAATTGGCTTTACTGACCAATTCATGAATCCAACAGCATCTCATCTATCAAGTAGAGAGAAACATCAAGCAGTGGTACAACATGGAATGCTTTTGTAGGCAGAAACTCAGTGGATAAGATAGTTATTAGAAAAAGAAAAAAAAAGCATTTCAGGCAAGGTTACCTGCCCTTACGGCAAGGTAGGGGGTGAGTGTGACAAGTGACAGACAACCTCACTGGTAATGACCAGACTGACTTATTCATATTCCATTTTTAGACAAGGTTGAAACTGCAATTAGGTCAAGAATTAAGTCTAGGTTCTGTGTCAAGAAACTCAATTTTAAGCATATGATTTTTTTTCTTTAACCTGTCCAATAGATTGAAAATTATAACTGGAAAATACTTTAAGGACATAAAAGTAACTTCAATTTCTCTGAAGTCCTCTTGCAACTTGTACTGTGCCAACAGTGCTAAGAAGAAAGTTATGTGTTCAATAAATTTTTACTGAAACAAGATTCATGTCGAATATTTCTTATTTCCCATTGCAATGATTTCCCTTTCTACTCCAAAGTATCCCCTAGTTAATAGAATATTTCCCTCTGTAAGGCTAAACTTCCTGCCTATTCTCTTGAGCCTGCCTTTTATTACTTCCTCAGGGAACTTGCTCCATCCATTTTACATCCTTTTTCTAGACTTTTCAATCATGTGCCTTTCATCTGACTTCTTCCTTCTGCCTTCAAAATGTGTTTTCTCCAAAGTTAAAAACTATTCAAACCAGCCCACCAAACAATCAACAAGCAACAAGAAGAAGTAATGCTACTCTACCCTATACTTGTCTTTATTTTCTTTCATGGCCCAAAATCTAAAACATGGCCACTTTTGTGATTCCTTTTTTTTGTGTAACCCCATTCACAGCTAATCCAATAGTCAACCTTCATTACTTTGTTAAACTATTTTATTTAAATTTTCTTTTCTCTGAGCACTGTTTTGGTTTTTAAGAACTTATGCTGAGAAACCTTCATTTCTCTTCCCATACCAGCTATTCCTGATATCTAAAATGAGACTATGTATATTAAGCAATCCTATGTCCTTGTATCTTGAGGATTATGGGGGTAATGATTTATTTTACACAAATCTCCAAATCATCCGTTTGTCAATATGTGGTAAACATAACAAAACCTCTGCCTGCCTAGTTTTCTCATTGATAAAATGGAAATAAATAATAAAGCATTACCTCATAAAAGTGTTATGAAGATTAAATGAGCTAATACAAATAAAGCGCTTAGAACAGTGCCTTGCACTTAGTTAATGTTCAATAAATATTAGCTATTATGATTATGATGTAAATCTGTTATTCGCTGCTTTTCTGACTCCCTGATTGCTTTTAACTTTTACCTAGTTATTGCCAATTTCTATGTATCCATTCCCAATATATATAATTAAACAATAAGCCTCATAATGACTTCTTCATTTTACCCCTTATTTCTTTTTCATGTTGACCCAGTTATATTCAAATTACCCTCCCCAAATGCTTCCCACATGCCACAAGCTCTGGCACCCATGTCCCTCAAAAAAGACATTTGTCTATGGGTTCTTGTTCTGCTCTCTCCCTGTCTTTTGTGACCAAACTTTGGACTTTTAAATGACTTTGTGTGGTCCTCTGGGCATGCCATGCCCACGCCTCTAGTACCTGTACATAATAAATCATGACACATGTCTCTCCTGGTGTTTAATTCTTCAGCTATGTTGCAGTAATTCATAAAGAACCCACAAGGGGACTTACTCCCTCATTTATAACATGTTAATTGGTGGCATTATTATTCTCTGTATTAAAAGATATTCAGTTCCCCTCTACAATTTTTCCAAGGAATTTAAGTGGGAGTTTTATAGTAAACTCTTGCTCTAAGACAATTTTTGATCCTGAAAAATGCTTTCTAGTCCTTGCTCCTGAAGATGATGTCTTCAGACTATTAACTCCGCTTTAGTACAGTTCTTTCTTAATTCACCCACCAAAAACCATTATGCAAATTTCTTAGAGGAAACTGACTTTAATTAGATTTTCAGACATACCAGAGGAGAAATATGGCACAGCACAGAAGATGTTAGAACTCCAAACTGGTTCCATGACACTAACATTTTTAAAGTACCTTGGATCCCTGAATCATGATAAACTTTTCTCTTGACCTCATTTATTTTAGGAGGCTAACTGCCAACATTTGCTCAGGCCCATGTCAATCTTATTTTGCATCATTCTTCTTTTCCTCAAATTCAGAGGTGCTCTTCCATCAACAAGTAGTCTAAGTTTACATGAGGTAGTTCAAAAAGTTCTGTTACTTTATTAAAGTTAATTTTAAATTATATTGAAATCTCTTTCATACAGACAGACTTGTAGAATCCCTTTAAAACACATTTTTTTTAAGGTGAGAGAAGGGGAGATATTGAGGCAGACATGCACCCATACTGAATCTGTCCAGCAACCTCATCTTGGACTGATACTCAACTACTGAACTATTTTTAGTGCCCAAGACTGACAGGTTCAGACCAACCAAGCTATCCTCAGTGCCCAGGGCCATGCTTGAACCAATCAAACTGTTGGCTGCAGAAGGGGAAGAGGAGAGAAGGGGGAGAGGAAAGGGGATAGAGAAAATGGTTACTTCTCCTGTGTGCCTTTACCAGGAATCAAACCTGCGATGTCCAAATGCCAGACTGATGCTCTATCCACTGAGCCACTGCCAGGGCCACAAAAATGTTTTAAATCCTGTAAGTAAAAGAATCAACTGAAAAAAAACCTCATCTTCCTTAGCCTGTCTCTCTTTTGCAGAAGTGAATGCATCAATGTTTGTTTAAATAATACTGTCTTTCGTTCTGCTCTATATAGAGCATTTCAGACATTTCCTATAGCTTAACATCATCCCCATTATTTTCAGTAGCAGCTTCTCTTTACAGTTCATTTCCAACACAATGTCTTTATATTACTTCAGGCATAACACGTGTAAAGGCAAATTTTTATTTCAATTCAAATTGTTTGCTGTGTCTTATTTTCTCCCAGTTTTACAGACTTATAAACAAAAACTACTTTTTATATCTTACTACCATGAATTTTCTTCGCGCAGACAGTTCATTAGACTTATTGTTTTTTTACACATAATTAGATTGATTTAGTTTATCCATTGGTAAATTTTTTTCTTTAGCAAACTCAGTGAAAGACTTGAATAAATCCTCCCATCTTGTTGTCTCTTTCATAGACAAAACAGCAAGACTTTCCTCATGTAGTGTCACCGACACCATACTTTGCAATCATGCTGAACTGAGATAAATGGCTTACATCTGTTGATTCATCCAAAGCAAGATAAAAGAATGGTGCTGCATTTATGTCCTTCACTTGTGTTGCCTCAATTTGATTTGCCATCATGATGGTACGATCGTGAACAGTTCTTGCCGACAAAGGCATGTCTTTTATTCGTTTGATTATCTTGCCTTTATCCAAAAAGTCATCAAAAAGTTCATTGGCAACATCAATGTTTTGGCATACTCCCCATCTGTGAATGTCTTTCTGTTTCTCACAATTGCTAAAGCACCAGCAAAGCTAGCCAAATTCCAGTCACCTTGTTGGGTCCAAACACAAAGTTGTTGCTGACTAGCTTGCACTCTGCACAGTAGCTCTTGACATGCTTTCTTCCTGCTGTCCCCCGCTGGATATTTTGATGCAAATGTAGTATGGTGTGTGTCGAAGTGCTGCTTTATATTTGACCATTTCACTGATGCAATTTTATCATTGCATATTAGACACACTGCAAAACCTACTCTCTCCACAAAGGCAAATTCCTCTGTCCATTCCTGCTGAAAGGTTCGATACTTCTCATCTTCTTTTCTTTTTTTTTATAGCCATCTTCTTCACCAAAAGGGTTTCTGCAATTAGCTAGTTGACTACTTGATTAAAAGGAGGGAAGTTTTCTTTCTGACCTCAAAATGACCCGTGTACATTATGCATTATCCAATAAAAATTTGGTGTTGTCTCAGAAGCCTGCTGTGATTGGCTCCAGCCACCCACAACGATGAATATGAGCAGTATGAAATGAATGGATTGTAATACATGAGAATGTTTTATATTTTTAACGTTATTATTTTTTCTATTAAAGATTTGTCTGCGAGCCAGATGTAGCCATCAAAAGAGCCATTTCTGGCTCGTGAGCCATAGGTTCCCGACCCCTAATGTAAAACAAAAGTTTATCATAGACCACAGCAGTGAACAATGTCTATTTATACATGATAATTTAAAAACTATTTATTTAGAAAAGCCCCCCAAACCCACACCTAATTATGATATGGCCATTTTGGACGATGGGGCTAGCAGAGGCACTGAGCATGCTATTGGGATAAAAGAGGTAGTTGGGAGATGATTTAATTAAATTCCTGCTTCTTCTTTCAATGACTGGAAGTCAAATAAAAATACCTAAATTTGATTAATCTAAGAATTAGTGTTAAATAAAAGTATTTATAAACATGGTGTTCAGAACCAAAAGTAAATGAAAAAATTTTTAGATTACCATTACTAGTGATAGGCTATTTATTTTGTATAATTTTTTTTCAGTTAATATTTAGAAGTTTTTAATCTGCTTCCAAATTACTTCAGTTTTTACAACTACTTAAACAGTAGATAGTTTGTGGCAAGGTTATCAATAAGTTTATTTATTTATTTTAAATATTTTCTTTATTGATTTGAGAGAGAAAGAGAGAAAGAAGGGGAGGAGAGGGAAGTAGCAACTCATAGTACTTGCCACTTGCATGTGCCTTGACCAGGCAAGCCAGGCCTTTCAACATGGTGACATCAGCATTCCATGACAACATTTTATCCACTGTGTCACCACAAGTAAGGCTCAATAAGTTTATTTAAAAGAGGTAGCTCTCAGAGGCAGACAAAAAAAACTAAGTTTATTTTGTCCTCTTCTAAAAAATTTGAAGACTAAATCATGTTTCCAAAAAAGGAAATATTCTAAATTGTGTGAACAACTCACCTGGTCAATGGCACACTAGCAGCTACAGTGATTTTATATTAAGTAAGAATTATAAACTGTCTATCTCCTTCATTATTTTTTTTTATTTTCTCCATCCCCCAAATTTAACAATAATGCTGGGAATTTGAGAAGGGCTTTATTTACACAGAGGGAGTTAACTGACCTCAGTTAGAAGAAGAAAATAAACACAAAAGGTTTCAATAAAATTGAATAAAAAATGATAAATAAAATACTGTCCCAGGATACTTTGGTGGATACTTTATCTAAGAAGCATGCAGCAACATACTCTAACACAGGGGTTGGGAATCTATCGCCTGCGAGCCAGATGTGGCTCTTTTGATGGCTGCATCGGGCTTGCAGACAAATCTTTAATAAAATAAATAATAACACTAAAAATATAAAACATTCTCATGTATTACAATCCATTCATTTCATACCACTCAAGTTCATTGTTGTGGGTGGCTGGAGCCAATCACAGCTGACCTCCAGGACAACAACAAATTTTTATTGGATAATGCGTAACGTACACAGATTATTGTGAGGTCAAGAAGTAAACTTCCCTCCTTTTAATCAAGTAGTCAGCTAGCTAATTGCAGAAACCCTTTTAACAAAGAAGATGGTTAAAAGGACAAAAAGCCATTTATCACAGTTCAGCGTGATTGCAAGGTATACTGTTGGTGACACAGTACGTGAGGAAAGTCTTGCTGTTTTGCCTATGAAAGAGACAACAATAGGGGAGGATTTATTCAAGTCTTTCACTGAGTTCACTAAAGAAAAAAATCTACAGATGGATAAACTTATTTTGGTGTATACTGATGGTGCTCTGTGCATGGTGAGAAAAAACAGAGGATTCATAGCACTTCTTCGTGAACATGAAGAGACCCATCCTAAGTTTTCACTGCATCCTACATCAGGAGGCACTTTGTGCTCAGATGTGTGGTGAGCAGCTTGGTGAGGTTATGTCTCTGGTCATTTGGGTGGTCAACTTTATTGTTGCCCAAGCTTTAAATGATTGCCAGTTTAAAACACGGCGGGATGAAGTTGGGAATAATTATCCTGGTCTGCTTCTACACAGCAATGTGCGTTGGTTGTCAGGAGGGAAAGTGTTTAGCCATTTTTTGGCTTGTCTGAGTAAAATTTGGACTTTTCTTGAAATGAAAAATGTAGAGTATCCTGACTTAACTAACACTGAGTGGCTCCTGAAGTTCTACTATCTCGTGGACATGACTGAACATCTGAACCAGCCCAATGTGAAAATGCAAGGCATTGGAAATACAGCCTTATTTCTTCAACAAGCAGTGTTTGCATTTGAAAACAAGCTAAAACTCTTCATTGCAGACATTGAAACAGGTAGTTTAGTACACTTTGAAAAACTGGAAGAGTTTAAAGATGCATGCACAGCAAGTGATCCTGCTCAACATCTTGATCTCCAGCAGCTAGCAGGCTTCACATCTAATCCGCAGTCATTCAAAGTGCACTTTGGAGAATTTTGTGAGCACACTCGTCTTTTTAAGTTCATCACCCATTCACACAAGCGTGCAGTGGACAACGCCGACCTGAGTTACATCCCCAGTGTCTCCATCAGAGATTTTGAGCTACAAGCTGCTGACCTGAAGGCCTCAGACATGTGGGTGAATAAGTTCAAGTCACTGAATGAAGATTTGGAAAAACTTGCACAACAGCAAGCAGACTTGGCGAGCAAACACAAGTGGGGAGAAATGAAAAAACTTCAACTTGCAGACCAACTGATTGTCAAAACTTGGAACATGCTTCCCGTCAAATACCACATACTGCAGCATGTGAGTATTGCTGTGGTGACAATGTTTGGCTTTACATATGCACGTGAGCAGTCTTTCTCACATCTAAAGAATGTTAAGACCAACCTACGATCACATTTAACTGATGGAAGTCTCAATGCCTGCATGAAGCTTAACCTCACCATGTATCAACCAGAACACAAAGCCATCAGCAAAACCATGCAGCACCAGAAGTCGCATTAATGGTAAGAAGTACTTTATTCATCATTGTTTAGCAACAGCATAACAACGTTATTAAACTAATTCAGAGACTTATTGTACTTTAAAAGTGTTGGTCTTACATAAAATGCACACATTTACTTGTATTTAGTGTTAAACATATTGTATGGCTCTCACGGAATTACATTTTAAAATATGTGGCGTTCTTGGCTCTCTCAGCCAAAAAGGTTCCCCACCCCTGTTTTACATTATAATTTATTATATTGTTTTATTGTCTAAGAATATAATTGTAATAAGAATAATATGAGGTAATACAGGGTCGTAATTTTATTTCAGTCTCTCCACTGTCTAAATTAGACCTCAGCTCTTCCCCATACTGTGTTTTTAGACAGTTTCTATTTTTTTTGGGGGGGGGGTGTATTTTTTTCTGAAGTGAGAAGCGGATTGCAATAGGAGCCATTCTAGTGCTGGAGGCAGAGGCTATGGAGCCATCCTCAATGCTGTTTCAACTTTGCTCCAGTGGAGCCTTGGCTGCTGGAGGGAAAGAGAGAGATAGAGAGAAAGAAGAGGGGGAAGGGTGGAAGAAGCAGATGGTCACTTCTCCTGTGTGCCCTGATTGAGAATCAAACCTGAGACTTTCACATGCCTGGCCAACACTCTACCACTGAGCCAACTGGCCAAGGCTTCAGACAGGTTCTCTTAAGCTTTCTTTGTCTGTTTTATTTTCTTTAGTAGAGTCTTGCAAACTTTTATTAATAGTTCTTACATATTTTATTTTAATGTTATTTATAATTATTTTATTTTTATATGTAATTGTGAAAGGGTTATTTTAATGTTATATTTTCTGAAGGAAAATAAGAATTATTGTAGCATTTATGGAACAAATAAAATGACCTGCTGATATTAAAAGTTATGTTTTACATATAACTTATTTTTCTTCAAATATTTTTTTGGTGTTTTACTAAACACATATAAGTTTGTATTGCTTTTTTTCCTTAATGTGTTCATGTGCATATGCTTGTCTTTCAACTATTTTACTTAAAGTTATACTAGCTGAATTAGATTAAATCTATTTCACCTTTCTTATGCCATGGAGCAGTATGAAGGGAAAAATGAATATATGCTTTTGCTAGGCTGATATTGTCAGCTTTAAAATGATCTAAGACTATTAGTGTTTAGTTTGGTTTCTTTTAGTTTTTTAATTTATTTACCTGATATTGGTTTCTTTGTATTTCTAAATATGTTATGCATCTCTTAAAAACAAAATATGTCTTAAATCATCTTTAAGATGAATATTATAATTTTATTTTTATTTTATTTTTTTTAGGGAGAGTGAGAAAGAGAGAGATAGAAAGGGACAGACAAGAAGGGAGAGGGATGAGAAGCATCAACTCATTCTTGTAGCAGCTCAGTTGTTCATTGATTGCTTTCTCTTATGTGCTTTACCAGGGGGTTCCAGCTGAGCCAGTGACCCCTTGCTCAAGCTAGCGACCATGTGATTATATGTATAATCCCATGCATCAAGCAGATGAGCCTGCGCTCAGGCTGGCTACCTTGAATTTTCAAACCTGGATCTTCAGCACCCCAGGCCAATGCTCTATCCACTGCACAACTGCCTCGTCAGGCAAGACAGATATTATAATTTTAAATGTGTTTTATAAGATTCACTCTTCTCTGTTGATTGATCTGGGGACTTATTGAAAAAAATGGCTTAAAACAGAAGATGTCATTGATGTTTTCTACAGCCAGAATTATTCATTATTAGCTGATGGAATGAGTGCCAAGTAATGACTTAAATTCTAAAATTATTAGTTGAAGAAATATTGTGGAAAAAACAAACACTTTTTGCCTTCTCACTCCTGTTCCTTTACCGAACATGTTCTGCATTCGGAGAAACTAAATTTCCTGTCTTGCTAATTAAACAGGAAAAATAAAATAAAAGACGGAGCCAGTGTAGACTGAAGTTTTGGCTTCTGAAGTTTTTTCTCATTGCCAAGTGTGATTGTACCACATGTTGTGGCTATCCTGCTCCAGCTGCAGATACATCTGCTATTGATTTTTTTGGCATTGTAGTAGATATCCCAATAAAATTGTTTCAAAATAGCAATCTGTCAGTGTAAATGTTTACAAGCATTTCTTTCTGGAAAGCATCTTTCATTCCCCCTGTTGGGCAAATAAGTTTGTAAAATTTGTATTTTTTGAGTTTGCTCACTTTTATTGTTAAAAAAATGTCACTGGGTAGCCATGTGTGTGCTTGCACTCAGAGCAGGGCAGTTGATTGCAAATTGTGGATTGCATATCTGCTGGGCTAGGGCTATTGTTTTGTTAATGTTTGCTGGAGGAGGGGACTTTGTGGGCCCAGACAGTTTTGCAGCGAAAGCAGAGAGAATGCAGAGTGCTCAAAAAAAAAAAAAAAAAAGCCAGTTTGGCAGAGAGAGAGACTGAGTGCAGATGGGGAACCAGAGCTGAAGGGCTTTGGGAGCTCCATGGAGACTTGGTGGGGCTTTTGATTCTAGGAGGAACCAGAGGAGATTCTGCTGGTTGTGGAACTGGAGAATGTGTCAGGGCTTTGAGAGACCTGAATAAAAGACAAGTGTTTTCCCTGCCTGTTTGCCTATCAGCTGGTGTGAGACTTTAATAAAGGAATGACCCACCATTTTTTGGCTCCACTGTTTCTTTACCATCTGCCTGAATTCAATGTGAACTTACATGGCCACGGCAGCAGTGGCCACTGGCCTTACATCCCCCATTAAAGATAACAAAACATTTATACAAATAAACATTTTTATATAAAAAAAAAACCTTTGTGAAGTATATATTTCAAAAAATATAGAAAAATTTTTGAAAAAATAATATAAGTACTCCTCTACTGCTGATTCTACCAGTACTAGTTACAATGGCATATTTATTTCAGGTCTTTTAAGAATTAAAATATAACACAGTAGTTGAGATCCCTAAGTTTTTCTGCCTAATTTCATTTCCTTCTCACCCAGGCCCATATGTTTTCACTGGTAGATTCTACCAACCATGTGAGGGACAAATGGTGCCAGGTCTCTATGTTTAATCCCAGATAATAGAAACAGAGGGAACGCATACTAATTCATTTTGTAAGGCCAAATTATTTTAATACCAAAACTCTGTAGAGATATAATAAGTCAAAATTTAACAAATTAAATCCAAGAATTAACAAAAAAAGAATTCTACAACATAACTAAGGAAGATATGCTGTATTTTAGGGGTGCAAAGCTGATTTCACATGTGAAAATCAATTAAATTAATCTATCACACTTACAAGCTAAAGTAACTAATTACGTAACCACATTAATTGATAAAAAATAACCTGTTAAAAAATGTCAATGTAAGAAACTTCCAAACCTGTAAGAATCCTTTTATGTGTTTATTTGAGTGAAACTGCTGACAATTACCAGAAAGCAAAGTCTCAATGGATTGAGAAAGTGCTCTGGAAAATGACGCTTATTCCACTTACTTTATACATTAGAATCAAAGGGGAAATGTAAGGAAGTTACATTAAGTTGATTAGTGATAGATTAGGGAGGTGGAAGAAAGCAAAGGGGGGGGGCATCTTTGGGATTTGATAAAAAGTAAAAGGTATATACTAAAATATCTTTTATATCGGCAGAAATAAGGTAGTTAAGAGTTGATTAAGATAATAACAGCAATGAGGGGTCTTGTTGTTTTTCTGCTCTGATGGAATGCTTGCCCTCAGGGGACAGGAAAAGATTACCTTTACATTTCAAAGACATTATGTGGTACTTTACTGCAGATGCTGAAGAGAACAGACAGGCTCAGGTTAATTTAAGAACTGACCTTGGTTTAGAGAGAAATAACACCCTAGCACAGGTGTGGCCAACAGTTTTTGCCCCCGGGTCAGATTAGAAAGAAAACATTTTCATGGCTTGATGAAATATTAAAATTAAAAATTGTTAAATGTAAGGTATTTTCCCCCACTGAGGAAGCAGGAAGTGCATAGCCACAAAGTGGGGATAAGCAAAAGCTTTAGTACAGTGCATTTCACCCAATGATGTTCCCTGGTCCCGGGGACAGAGGCCAGGGAAATCGCATGGGTGACCCGCGTGGGGAATATATAAAGGGTCTCTAGGGTGGTCGAGCTAATATTGTTGGGCAGATAAAATGTATTATGCTCACTTTGTTAAAGATAATAGGAGGAGGCCGTCGCTCAGGTGATATTAATGTGTGTTGGGGTGGGCTAAAGGCAGGCAGAATCCTTTAGCCTGGGGCTTGGTTTTGGGATTAAGCCTTTCCTACCCTTTTTTGATGTAGGGCAGTACAATCCTATCATGCCTCAGAGGGTGACTTTGTATTAGAGACTTCCCTGTTTTGTATATTGGATTAAGGGTTTGGATTTCTACACTATAAAATGGGGACGGAATGAGAGTTTGGCTCTTGGTTCCTGAGATTTTCAGCAGAGGAGAGAGTAGAGCCAGCAGCGGGAGGAGGCCACGTGGAGGAGGCCAGGAGAAGCAGCCAAGATGGCGGAGTGCTGAGTGAGATGCCAGTTTGTGTAGAGTTTGTATCTGGGATAAGGAAGGAGATGGGGAACTGAGGAGAATAAGGCTGGTGAGCTAGAAACCTTTGATTCTAGGAAACTCGGATAAGTCAGTAGCTTTGTGAGCACTGAATGTGAATGGGTTTTGGAGCCCAGTGTGTATTTTTACTTGCCTGCCAAATGCAAGCTAGGATTAAAGACTATGGCCCATCAGCTTTTGGCTTCGTTGTTTCTTTGCCGACTGTCCGAATCCAATGCGAACCTGCATGAGCTGGGCTGCTCTGATGGTGGCCCTGGCCACGGCTACTGGCTTTACAAATATGATGTAGTGAAACCTCACTGGCTGGTAGTCGCTCTTTTCCAAGGGACTCCTGGGAAGTTTCTTTTGGTGTGCATGGTTGTGGGCAGTTCCAGCCAAAGTTCCCGGGTCTGGATTCCTCACGTGACCTTCCCCCATTGCTGACCACTCTATATTCCGATATTTTGTGTTAATTAGGGGCACCACTTACTTGTCTGGCTAATTCCTGCTTATTAGGGGCATTGTGGGGAGAGGGAGATCAGGAGGTGGTGGTTTTGAGGGGTGTCAGGAGGAACATCTGTTTGGCTGTGTGTAAAGCCAGAAGCCAGGGCTATCAGGGCTGCCATCATAGCCGCCCAGCCCATGCAGGTTCGCATTGGATTCGGACAGTCGGTAAAGAAACAGCGGAGCCAAAAACTGATGGGCCATAGCCTTTAATCCTACCTTGCACCCGGCGGGCAAGTAAAAATACACACTGGGCTCCAAAACCCAGTCACACTCAGTGCTCACAAAGCCACTGACTTATCCGAGTTTCCTAGAATCAAAGGTTTCTAGCTCACCAGCCTTCTTCTCCTCAGTTCCCCATCTTCTTCCTTATCCCAGATACAAACTCTACACAAACTGGCATCTCACTCAGCACTCTGCCATCTTGGCTGCTTCTCCTGGCCTCCTCCACGTGGCCTCCTTCCGCTGCTGGCTCTACTCTCTCCTCTCTCTCATGCTAACCTCAGGAACCAAGAGCGCAAACTCTCGTTCCGTCCCCATTTTATAGTGTAGAAATCCAAACCCTTAATCCAATATACATAACAGGGAAGTCTCTAATACAAAGTCACTTCTCTGAGGCATGATAGGATTGTACCACCTCACACCAAAAAGGGTGGGACAGGCTTAATCCCAAAACCAAGGCTACAAGGATTCTGCTTGCCCCTAGCCCACCCCAACACACATTAATATCACCTGGGCGACTGCCTCCTCGTGTTATCTTTAACAAAGTGAGCATAATACATTTTATCCGCCCAACACTGTGAGTTGAGAAACTTTGCGGATATGGTCCTGTAAGAATTTTTTTTTAAAGAGGATCTGCAGGGTCCAGCCTTTTGGTGAGCTGGAGATGGGTAGGGGCCAGCAAACTTGAGGCAAAACTGTATGCCAGGAGTGGCGTACAAAGGGGAAAGACTGTATGTCAAGAGTGGCGTAAGAAGAGAAAAGGAAGGAGTCCCATTCACCCCCATAACTAAGGCCTGTGAGGGAACTAGAGGTCCAGAGTGTGATGACAAAACAGAGAAGGCAGCTCCCATGTTCACAAGAAATGAGATGGACTTACCTGTTCCTGCAATATTACCCTAGGCTCATCGTGGTATAGATAATGGGCATCACCGAGTCCAAGACATGTCAGTTGTCCATGATGTCTAGGAGTTCAAGCAGTGGGCCCACCTGGCTAGCTTGGCCTCCCATCTGAGTGACTTGTCCTTCACGTAGAGATGCTGAGGATGAGCCTGCTGCCCAAAGGGGGCAATCGTTCCACCAGTGACTGGGCTGCTTGCAGTCAGGGCAGAGCTCAGTGGGCAGCCATGGGCAGGGGCACTGCTGGGACCAGTGACCCTGCTTGCCACATTTAAAGCAAGCTCCTGGTGGGATTCCTCCTTGTGGCCTGGACTTGGTTTAGGCACCTCCTGTGCCTTGCTCCTGTTGCTCTGCCGGCCTCAGGGCTGCCACAGAGTCTGGATTTGGAGCATTACCTTCTGCTGCATGCAGGTCTGACAAATAGCCTCGGCCGTTTCTTCTAGCCGTAACCATTATAATTTTAAATGCTATGTTCACAGGTTTTGGATAGGGGTTTGAAGGTTAGGAATAAAAGGAAGGGGGATCCTGGGGAACCCAGCACCCAGATCTGGCAGGAAATGCCAGAGCCAGAGGCAGGACAGGGACAGGCCTTCCTGCAAGAAGATTGGGGTTGGGTCATGGGGTCCTGAAAACTTGTGTAAGGGCCAATGGCAGCTGAGAATGGCCTGATGGAGGAAGGGCCTAAGAGCACAGTGGAGAAGGGAGGAGCTCCTGGCCAGCAGGGGAGAAGAAAGAGAGAATGGTATTTGCAGGTGAATGAGAAACAGGATTCTGCGAAGGGAGGGGAGGGGGCTCTTGGAGGGAAGAGACTTAAGTGAAAGAGGTTTGCAGAGGTCCCAAGACAGAGGCGCCCCTGGGGGTCAGGTAGGAGTGGGAGAGAGTTGGGGGTCGGGTGAAGGAAGAAAGATCAGGAGTGGAGGGTTTAGGTGAGGTTTCTCTGGCCAAAAAGGGCCTGCACATAGAACAGGCGGCACAGAGATTAGGACAGGGTTGTAAATAACTGGAAGCCCTGAATGTAAGAGATCTCCAACCAGTTCCCAGTTCTTTTGGTGATAGTTAAATTGGTGAGGATGTTAAAACCGAAAGTTCCTTCAGGAGGCTACCTAGTTTGATTATCTAGTGGGTTCTGTTGCCTGGCCACAGTGGAGAAGAAGAACAGTTTTTTCTTTTTTAGAGAGGGAGAAATTTCAGATAAGGCAACTCCAGGAGTGTTTTTGGATTAGGTTTAGATTCCTGTGCCCCCACGGCTGCTCTCAGTCCTTGGAGTGGTCAGAGTTGAGAATTGACATCCCACAACTCAAGCTCTGGCCACCGGACAAATAAGGTAAAGTAGATGTGCTTAGGACATCTGCACAGGCACACACACACTTGGAACGGAACAAAAAAGAGGTCCCTGATGCAGCTGCAGTTTCAGACAGGGAGTTTCAGCAGAAAGAACTGAGGGGAGGCTGGAGGCAGGGGACTTACCACATCATGTGAAGTGGGTGGAAGGTCGGAGGTCCTGTTTTTTTCTCAGAGGGGAACGGGAGAGGAGCGGTCCTTGCAGACTTCTGACTCCTCCTGGGTTTCAGCACCAAATGTAAGGTATTTTTCCCCATCGAGCAAGAAGGAAAGGGTGTAGCTATAAACTGTGGATAAGCAAAAGCTTTGTTTAGTAAGTCCATCCCACCCAATGATGTTCCCTGGTACCGAGGACAGAGGCCAGGGAAACTGCATAGGTGACCCGTGTGGGGAATATAAAGGGTCTCTAGGATGGTTGAGCTAATATGACGTGGTGAAATCTCACTGGCTGGCAGACAGTCGCTTTTTTCCAAGAGACTTCTGGGAAGTTTCTTTTGGCACACATGGTCCTGGGTGGCTCTAGCCCAAGTTCCTGAGTCTGGGTTCCTCACATGACCTTCCCCCATTGCTGACCACCCTACATTAAATACAAGAATGACTCATTTATTGTAAACTATCTAAATCCACAATTCCGTTGGTGTTTGTAGAGGCACGCAGTCCAAATAAGTTTTTGAAAAGGTTTGTTTATTTATTTATTTATTTATTTATTTATTTATTTTTTGTATTTTTCTGAAATTAGAAATGGGAAGGCAGTCAGACAGACTCCTGCATGCGCCCGACCGGGATCCACCCGGCATGCCCATCAGGAGGTGATGCTCCGCCCATCTGGGGCATCACTCTGTTGCAACCAGAGCCATTCTAGCACCTGAGGCAGAGGACATAGAGCCATCCTCAGTGCCCGGACCAACTTTGCTCCAATGGAGCCTTGGCTGCAGGAGGGGAAGAGAGAGACAGAGAGGAGGAGAGGGGGAGGGGTGGAGAAGCAGATGGGCACTTCTCCTGTGTGCCCTGGCCGGGAATCAAACCCAGGACTCCTGCATGCCAGGTCGACGCTCTATCACTGAGCCAAGCAGCCAGGGCTGAAAAGTTTTATTAAAGGAGAAAATTTATTAAATATGCCGGCTGCATATGGCTGACACAGGGCAACAGACCCAAATTGTGCAAACCCCCAAAATAGTTCAGGGGCTGTCACGGCATAAGTTTATTTCTTTTGTTTAGAGATACATACATAACTACATGCTTTCAGGAGGGGAGGTGTAGTTTCCATAGGGACAAATGCCTGTGAATGGTTCATCAGTATAAGAAAAGATTTTAATTTTAATTTTATCTTTTTCTTTCTGTACCTGGCTAGCTATTCTCCCTTCCCCCATAGGTATGGGGTAGGTCAGAGAATCCAAGTCTCCTTTCTCTTCTGCATTTATGACACAATGCCATTGGCCATCTTAGTTTTGGTGCTAATCACACAAGCATAGAAATTACACTTACAAAATCTTTCTGCATGCCTAGCCCAAATTAATAAAATGTTCTTTAAAAATTCTAAAATCTTAATATTAATTCTGTAGCTTTTGGCACCTTACAACATTCCCCACTGATTCTATTTCCTAAGTCAAATCTTTGACTTAATTTACTGATGAGCATAAGGCTGTTGTCTAGGAATATTAATTTATAACATTTAACAGATATTTAACAGACAGCATTAATAGCTATACAGTTCATTAAAGAAACAAATGTTATTAATTTCTTATAAACTGCAGAAACCTTTTGCAACTTACAAAAACTAACTGGCTTTTATAACAATTTTCTTATAGTCAGAACTTTAAATTTATAACCTTTAACTCTTAGTGACAATTAAATTGGCTTTTGTTTTACCCTAGTTTCCCTTTTCCCCAAAGTCTGATTTAAAAAAGTCCTTAGTTTCTTCATATATTTGCCATACATAGACCAACCAGTTTCCTGTTTGTGGTTGTCAGGATCATGGTGTGTGGCGTTGTCTATGTGGGTGTCCATCCTTGGGTGATGTACTTAATCTGCTGGAAGCACCTTTGGACAATCTTTTGAACAGTTTGCTGAATAACCTGTAAATACTGCAAGTACTTAGGAAAGAGTGGTTATGTTTCTTTATTATTTGATTCATGTAATTTACTTGCCCTGAACCTTTGGGTACCTGTGGGTACAATGTAACTTTAAATTAGCTTCTAATTAATATTGAGTTCCTTTTCTAATGGCTTTGAGACTGTGGACATGAATGCAGGTCCAATACTAGAATGGGCAAGTTAAACCAGGAAAGAACCATATATGTTAAGGGTAGTCAACCTTTTTATACCTACTGCCTATTTTTGTATCTCTGTTAGTAGTAAAATTTTCTAACTGCCCACTGGTTCCACAGTAATGGTGACTTATGAAGTAGGGAAGTAAGTTTACTTTATAAAATTTATAAAGCAGAGTTACAACAAGTTAAAGCATATAATAATAATTACTTACCAAGTACTTTATGTCAGATTTTCGCTAAGTTTGGCAGAATAAATCTTTATAAAACAACTTACAATAGTTAAATCTATCTTTTTATTTATACTTTGGTTGCTCTGCTACTGCCCACCATAAAAGCTGGAACGCCCACTAGTGGGCAGTAGGGACCAGGTTAACTACCACTGATATATATAGTAATTTTCTAACAATTGTTAATTAATTTATTAAAGTCTATTTCAAAATGTTTACCTGAGAAAATTTCTTTCTTCCTTGCTTTTAAATCTTTTCTAATTGGTTTTGAAAAAACCTTTGGCAATAAGGGTCCCAAAATCCCACTGATTCTTGGTTGCATCTATTCATTTGAATTAATATGTTCCAATTTTGAGGCAGACTGGAATTTTATTGTTATGATTAACAATAAAATTCAAATAGCTAATGTTAACAAATACTATAACAAGCTTCTTAATACAATAAAGTGACTAAAGCTTACTAGATTATTAAACAAAAATAAAATTCTAACTAATATAATAGGATTTAAAATAAAATTTTACAGTCACAAATGTCCTTAACATGTTAACATAATTTTACTAAATCTATGTTGACACTATTGCAGCTTTTTATTCACAAGTATGACCTGATTTATCTTTCAGTTTGAGAAACGTCCTAAAGAGCAGGAGTTATACACATTCAGAAAAAGTCTACAAGGCACTAGAACCATAGTCATATTTCTATACTTTGCAGCTAGAGTTTAAAGCCCTCATGATTATTGCTTTGAACTAGAATTAGGATTAGGTCCCAGCCTATAATAGGCATGGGGCATTGAGACAAGAGGAATAAAGGAGACTATACATTAAATAAAGCAACAAAAATCAGACTGTCATTGCCCTCAGTAAAGATCTTTGAGGAATAAATAAAACAAATATTCAGGCAAGGCATAGTAAATGGCCCTCATATTTACAAGAAATTAGATCAGTTTTACCTGCTTTTTGGAAGAAATTCTCTTAGGCTTGTAAATGGCCTTCAGTGGCAGGTCCCAACAGGCTGGGCAAGGTCAGGTCACAGGTAGCTGGAAAGGGCTAGAAAAGACTGAACCCTCCCTCCGTGGAGCAAGGGAGCAGCTTACCTTCTCATGTCCCTTTTTCTACAGCAAAGACATGTTCCCCAGTGGGGCTGGGAAGCCTGGCAGGCCTCAGCTTAATGACCTTTCTTTCCACTCTTGAAGCAGGGCCCTGATCCTATGAAACCCTTTGGGATGTTGGAACCTTTAAGAGTATATGCCAAAAGCTGGTATTTTCCTGATCTCTTCTGGGCCTTATTTGCCTTTTCTGTTACTATCTTGGTCATTATAGACCTTAAAAGTCATGCTCAGAAGAACTCATTGAAGGGCTTGAGAGCTGTTTTTTGTCATAAACTCTTGGAAAAGGACAAAACAGCATTAGTAGCTAGATTAAATCAAGAAAAACAGGTTTTTGGTGCCTCCTTTAGAATTCCAGAGTCTCTTCACTGCTGAATAACTCAGTACATTAGTATTCAAAATAAATTTCAATAAAAGCATGATGAAATAGATTTGCAAGAGTTCCAGGATATGACTTCTTTTTCTTATATTACCTAGCATAAAACAATATTGTTGTAAAATGATAATAAACTAAGCATTACATAAAAAGACATTATTAAAAATTTCTAATATTTAAACTAAGCTTCTAATATTATAAGGCTATAAAAAGCAAATAAAGAATTAACAAAAAGCCTTTAAAATGACACATACATTTTAACACGGAAAATACTTTTTTACACAATAATGAGGGAAGACAATAAATCACTACTCCTATCCCAGTGGTCGGAAAACCTATTATTAGTTAATGGAGCCAATTACTATTAGTAAATTAACTAAATTTTCTTTAAGAACTAAACTTTAAATTTAAACTACATATGTAGGCACCTTCCCTATTGAGGCAGCGCCTATACTTAGGCACTCTGTTAGAGAGCTATACCTAAGAGGGTAAGAAGGCTTTTTGTGGCCCGCAAGCTGTTTGCGAATAGCTGTTTGCCAAACAGAGTTCTTAGAAGAGGAGAAAAGGAAGAGACACTAGATGTGTTTGTCCCTCTTTGCACAACTTGAGGGTTGACCTGAACCCTAGCAGCAAGGCTGCGGGCTCAGCCCCAAAGCGACATCCAACCTTTCCAGGACTCTGGCTCCCTTCTCCTTCGCCGGATTAGGAACATGGTTGCCATGAGAGAGGTGGTACAGACGGGTGGGCGTTTGGACCTAGCATTTCCAAAAGCCAAGCCAACTTTTATTTCTTCCCTCTGGCAGCTGTTTAGCTTTATTTCTTACAATAAAGGCAGCAAATGAAATACAATTTTTATAAATTTTATTTTTCTAATAATGGGCTGCTTTTTAGCCTATATGATGTTTCCAATCTTTCCCACAATTCCCTAAAAATTCTTTTTACAGTTTTTACCAGTATGGCCAATGCTGTGGGTCTTCCTTATGAGCTCTATGTTTTCTATATAACTGAGAGACTTGGAGGAGATTCTACTATCCCCTTGGCCAGCAAGAGAGTTTTGGAAGCTTTTCCCTCATTTTTGCACCAGTGGAGGGCAGCAAGCAATTTAATTTAAGAAACTACCAATTAACTAGCAAGGTCCACACCTATGGTTTGTTAATTTCTAAATTCTATTTTTCTCTTTTAAGATTTTTTAAAAGCAAAGTTTTAATTTTTAATACTATTCCTACCCTGTATTTTCCAAATGGGCCAAATCTCCTTTGGTCCACAGGTGGACATTTGAAATAAATTTCTATTTTATATTTTCATTATTTCATCCTTTCTCTATTGCTTTTCCTGTCCCTCCACACACACAGCAGGCTGAATCCTAGCCTAACCGTGCACCTAGAGGCGGAGGGCTGTTCACTCAGGTGCAGCTCTGGTGGAGATGGAGGAACAGTAGAAAGGGGAGGGACCATGCCTACATCTGCCTCTCCTCAGCTGCAGCCCCACTCCCTTACTCTGTGCACTGCAGCATCTTCGTTCTTCTCTCACTCAAACTGCTTACTTGCTAGTCCTTCAGCTTTAGAGGATGGAGGAACACTTTTAATTTGTGGGCTACACTTTTCTCTCTTCCCCATGGCTGCTTGTAAAATGGGACATTTAATTTTCCAATGTCCATTTTCCTTACAATATGCACATTGATTTTTTTCTAGCTTAGTCCTACTCTATCTTGAATTCCTTTTTTTTCCCAGAATTTACATTAACTTCCTCATAATCCTTCTCAAGGGTAGCTATGTCCTCATGTGCCTCGGAGAACTCTCTTTCCTCCTCTGAAGGTCCCTTATCCTTAGAAGAGTTTGTCTCTTGGAATGCTGCTACTATCACTTTAGTTATTCTTTTTTCCTGTTTTTGACTCAAATTTTTTCATGTCCAAGAAGACATGGCACTCATTTTGTATTGAGCATGCTTTAAGAAACTGTGGTGGATTCATTATTAAATTTAGCCACCAATCGATGTATGGAAACTGATCGGGATAACCTGGGTTCCCAATTACTATATTCCAGACTGTTCTTATTATTTGGGGATTAGAATTCCCAGTTGCTATTACTTATTACAAAACTAAAACTTGTTTCAGGAGAATCTAAGAATAAAACACCAATAAAAACAAAAAGATAAGACAGATAATTAATTAGCACCCAAAATAAGAGGGTGTTTGACTCTAGAGATATTAATTATCACACAAAACAAAGGAAAGAAACCAACTGAAGAGAATGATTATTTTCAGAGAAGAAATCTGATAGGGTGCCCAAAACTAATTTGAGAACAAAGAGAAGACAACGATTCTCTACCTAAGATTGCTTTTTAGTCAGAAGCTTCCAATTTTGACATGAAAGACTCAAACAGACACATTTAAGCATTGAAGAAAGAACTTATATACACAAAGAATGCACACCTATTTCAATTAAATAATACTGGATAATTTGATGAACAAAGACAAAGCCTCAGCACCAGAGATTTCTTAACCAGGGGTTTAGATAAAAACTTTAAAACAAAGATTGAGATCTCAACAAACACAGAGACATCTCTGGAAGTCTTGGATCGAGATTAATTAATCCAGGTTAGCTCAGTCTCCACTGATTCAGTGTGATGTGCGATTGACTAATCTTGAATGAATTTAACCTCCATTAGCCTTCCCGGAGATAGACACATTGTCCCCACTTCTATTTCTCTAGAGACTCGATGTCTCTGAAGGCCCAAGGCAGAACTGGTGGACCTGATTCACTCAGTTCCTAATAATGACCAAATGTGCAAACACAAAACCGCGATAGAAGCTGATGGACCTCGTCACTTTCAGTTCCTACTGACTGTCCTTCCAGAGTATGAGCAGATATCTCCCAGAGTCTGAGGCAAGACTTAAAAATTTCCACTGATATCTCGGTCTTGGAAAGCCTCCGCAAACTTACGACCACATCTGATCTGTTTCACAGCAGATCAAAACATAAAGGCTATAGACTAGTTACAGAGAGCAAAGTAGTCTTGAAAGCCTTACTTACTCCACCGGGGTTTGATACGCCGGAGTCCCAAAACAGCAAAGCCCACAAGTCCACTCTACCTACTTCTAGTCCAACACAGAAAAGAGAAAAGAAGAGTTTAGAGGAAAACCATAAAATTCCATAAGACAAAAAGAGTTGCCCTACCCACCTCCTTGATTTCTCTGCTGAGTTATCCAAATTGTCAAATTTTGGAACCCAGAGGCATCTACTGGGAAACTGTGCAGACCTCACAGGAAGAACAGAAGCCCTGGAAGTCTCAGGTGGCGCGCCTCTCCTCCATCTTCAAGCGGGCCCTGGGCAGCCCCGCGGAGAGTCCGTCAGATTCGGGGTGCCTCTACTCAGTGACGCGAAACATCATAGGTCCCACATTGGGTGCCAAATGTATAAAGTATCTAAATCCACAATTCCGCGGGTGTTTGTAGAGGAATGCAGTCCAAATAAGTTTTTGAAAAGTTTTATTAAAGAAGGAAATTTATTAAACATGCTGGCACATATGGCTGACACAGGGCAACAGACCCAAATTGTGCAGACCACAAAAATAGTTCAGGGCAGTTTATATACTCCTAAGTATACATGGGAGGGGAGAAAACCTGACATTATGGCATAAGTTTGTACCTTTTGTTTAGAGATACACACATAACTACATGCTTTCAGGAGGGGAGGGGTAGTTTCCATAGGGACAAATGCTTGTAAATGGTTCATCAGTATAAGAAAAGATTTTAATTTAATATTTTTCTTCCTGTACCTGGCTAGCTATTCACCCTTTCTCCATAGGTATGGGGGAAGGTCAGGGAATCCAAGTCTCCTTCCTCTTCTGCATTTACAACACAATGCCATCGGCCATCTTAGTTTTGATGCTAATCACACAAGCATAGAAATTACACTTACAAAATCTTTCTGCATGCCTAGCCCAAATTAATAAAATGTTCTTTATAAACTTCCTAAAATATTAATATTAATTCTGTAGTTTTGGGCACCTTACAACACATTTAAGTAAACAAAATTTTATTATGTGATTTGTTTATGAATAAATATAAGTAAAAAAATTTTAATATACAATATTATTTTAATAAAAATATATTTTAATAAAAATATAATTACATACTATATAAATATCCAAACTATATCGCAATCAATCAGAACAATATTTAATAATAGAATTAGCTTGAAGGAGTTATATCACAAATAAAACAATTATTTCATTTTTTATTTTATTTCAATTAATTACAAACAGCCTGGCATTGGGCAGATAAAATATATTATGCTCACTTTGCTAAAGATGGCGCTGCTCATGTAGAAGCCCGTGGTCCAGGTGATATTAATGTGTGTTGGGGGCGGGCTGTGGGCAGGCTGGATATTTGTAGTCTGGGGCTTGGTTTTAGAACTAAGCATTTTCCACCCTTTTTGATGAGGGGTGGTACAATCCCATCATGCCTCAGATAAGTGACCTTGTATTAGAGACTTCCCTATTTTGTATATTGGATTAAAGGTTTTGATTTCTGCACCATAAAGTGGGGCAGACTGGGAGCTTGCTCTCTCTCAGTTCCTGAGATTAGCATTAAGGAGAGCAGAGAAAGGCCATGTAGAGGAGGCCAGGAGAAGCAGCCAAGATGATGGAGTACTGAAAGAGAAGCCAGTTTGTGCAGGGTTTGTGTAGGGAGAAAGAAGGAGATGGGGAACAGAGGTGCATAAATCTGGTGAGCTAGAAACCTTTGATTCTAGGAAACTTGGATAAATCAGTAGCTTTATGAGCACTGAATGAGTGGGGTTTGGAGCCCAGTGTGTGTTTTTACTTACCTGCCGGGTGCAACCTATGATTAAAGATAATGGCCTACCAGTTTTTGGCTCCGTTGTTTCCTTACAATCTGTCTGAATCCAATGCAAACCTGCATGGGCCAGGCTGCTGTGATGGTGGCCACGGACACTGGCCTTATACCTGGACATGTTTTCAGTTACCAACTGCAGCTATTGTCTATGCTACAATGCCACCTGATTCAGCACACTTGACCACAAAAATAATTGTTTGACCTTTGGTGTGCACTGGCAAACTCTGCCTAAAGAATCTGGGTTTCACATCGCTGCTAAATGCCAAACAGTTCATCTCGAGTATAGATGAGTACAAAAGTTGTAAATCTTTATAATGAAATTTTAAAAAAAAATTAAAAAGTATCGTGAATCCATTTGACCAATTACATTGGGAAACAATTTTTTTTTTTCTGTTGCATGAGGGTTTAGAACTTTTTCTATATATATCTGCATTGTTGATTCCAAATCTAAAATCCATTTTTTGGTGCATGTTCTAGTTTTTATGTAATTTTAATTCCTTTTTCTTACAGCTAATGGCATGCATTGGTTTTTAAAATGGAGTTAAAGGGCAATGACTCTTGGATTGAACATAACCACAAGGCAATTAATGTTTTACAAACATTACTTTTACATAATAGTAGTTGTTTTTAAGTGTAAAAAATATTATCTGATAAAAACACCCTCTTATTTAGTTTTAAGATTGAATCATGGCTTCTTTGAGTAGGTATAAATATAAGAATAGTCTTGACACCTTCTGTTATATATGTGGCTGTTACACACTTCAACATCAAGGGCATAATATTTCATCATTTGTGACACGTGCGTATATTGCTTATTTTCAGGTTTCCCTTGGTGATCAAGACAAGAATTGAGCTCCTCATATTGAGTGTCATAAATGTGAGGAAATGCTTTGTGACTGGACAAAAGGAAAATGCAAAGGAATGCCTTTTGGTATTCCCATGGTTTGACGTGAACCTAAGAACCACAGCAGTGACTGTTATTTTTGTCTGATCCATTCAAAGGGCATTGGCAAGAAAAAATGACATATGATCACATATCCTAATATTTCTTCTGCAATAAAACCTAGCCCACACTCTGAGACACTCCTGGTTCCAGTTTTCAATGGTTTTATTTCTTCTAAGGACAAAGAAAGTGAACATGATGATCAAGTGTATTTTGATAAGATGCATGAGGAAATGGTTGTAGAACCTGAAGGGTCTTCTTCTGATGCCAAGCAGTCATTAACTCCTCAGCAGTTTAGCCAACCTGAATTGAATGATGTAGCAAGAATGACATAAAAACTGTTCTCAACTTTCTGAAGTATGAGGAGTATAACTGGATCATTTGTGTGGATCTTAAAATGGTAAATTTCCTGCTAGGACAACAGAGAGGTTTCGCGAAGTATCCTTGCTTTCTGTGTTTATGGGACAGCTGAGCTCGGGAGAAACACTGGACACAGAAGGAGTGGCTGAAACGTGAAGCTCTGGAAGTAGAGATGCAAAATATTGTGAATGAACCTCTAGTTAATTGAGACAGGATCATTTTTCCCCCACTTCACATCAAACTTGGCTTAATGAAGCAGTTTGTTCAGGCTTTAAATAGAGAAAGTGAATGCTTTCAACATATTATTTCTGCTTTTCCTGCCTTGTCTTTTGAGAAGATAAAAGCACATGTATTCAATGGACGTCAAATTCGAACCCTCATACGTGACGAAGAATTTGCCAGAAAGATGAATAAAGAAGAGAAAGCAGCATGGCAGCCTTTTGTGGCAGTTACAAAGAACTTCCTTGGTAACAAAAAAGCAGAAAACTATGAACTTCTAGTTCAAAGGATGGTTGGCTTTCTGTGACATTGGATGTAACATGAGCATTAAGATTCACTTCTTGTACAGTCACCTTGAGAAGTTTCCTGAAAATCTTGGAGCCGTTAGTGATGGCAGACTACTGCTGTAGCATCAAACGAGATTGTCCTCAACAAGTACAACAATGCAAGAGCTACAAGCGCAAATTTTTGCCTAAATAGAATTTAAATAAGTTTTGCACAAATTTTATGATTAAAATAAGTGTTTTAATATGTTCTATTTTAAAATTATAGACAAATTCTGATACAATTATATCTTTTAGTGTATTAGTGTATTTACTACATTATATAAATTATTATATTTTCACAAAGATGATGCCAAAGAAGACATTATCTACTTCATTATATTAAACTAAATGTTGAAAATTTTACAATAAGATAAAACCCTAAAATCTTAAATTGCAAAAAGCTGTAGCTTATAGAGAAAAACTAATGTCAGATTTTAGATCAGCACACCCGAATTAGGTAAGAACAAATGTTTTTGTGGATGCAACAAAAATTTTGTTTCCCAGTATTATTGGAAGTTAACCCTAAATTAGTCACATGCGGAATTCTTTTCTGCATATTACTATCTTCTTAAATATCTCAATTTCCAATAATTAAAGATGCTTCCACTTCTGAGTAGCTGAGATTTTAGAGTAGCTAAGAATATTAAAAATTTAATCACGGGCCGCATAAACTCATTACACGGGCCATATCCAGCCTGCAGGCCATATGTTGGCCATGCCTGCCCTAGGACATAACCTGCTACCCACAATGAACTGTTTTTAGTTAGAAAGTTTTAATTTTAGACCATCCTGTGTGGTTACATTAGGCCTCTGAGTCTGGAAGGCTACCACGTAGGCTTTTCTTGAGCTTGTCAGGTTCAGCATCTGGCCCCTTTTTGTCCACAGAAATGTAAAACCATTCATTTTAGTAACTTTCAGCAAAGTAGCAATAGAAGGAACTTCCTCAACTTGATAAAAACATATACAAAAAACTACATTAAAACAATGATGAGATAGCACTACAGGCAAATTAGAGTGATCCAAATCCAGAACACTGACACATACCACCAAATACTGGTGAGGGTGTGAAACAACAAGAATTTTTTTTTTGTGAATACAAAATGGGATAGCTTCTTTAGAATACAGTGTAGGGGCAGTGCTAGACATGGCCCTTTTCCTTTCCCAGCCACATGGCCCAGTGGTCACAGATCCTGACCTCCTGCCATGAGATAAAGGGTAGTCAAACTGAATCTAAGGTTTTACTAAGAACAGTGAAACTAGTTCACCAGACATTGTTCAAAGAGAGGCAATACAGAACAGGCAGGTACCCTTCCCACTGCCCTCTGCTTACCTGCTTACTTGCACACAGACAAAAATTTTTGCTTGAGTAACTGTCTAGAGCTATATAAACCTTGACCCCACCCTGCATGGCTTGGAATTTTCACCAACCCACCACAATAAGTGCTGCCCTTGTATGTAATAAAGACTATGTCTGCTCCATCTGGTCCTCCTTATAGTTTCTTTGGGATCTTGCAACAACACCAGATCCACTTTCCAGATCTGGGCCTCCTGCAATCCAAACAGTTAAGTACTATATTTCTCCATGTATAAGATGCACTTTAATTTTAAGGCCCGATATTTGGGGAAAAAATATATTACATAATGTTATTAAACTTAAGTTTTATTCATCATAAAATTTATATAGCTCCTCATTACTGTCAAAACTCCCATCCATTAGCTTGTCCTCATTTGTGTCTGATGACAAATAACTGTCTTCATATATTGCCTCATCCTCAGTTTCATCTATGGCATTTGAAATGCCACAATCACTGTATAAGATGCACCCAGTTTTTAGACCTCAAATTTTTCAAAAAAAGGTGTACCTTATACATGGGGAAATATGGTAGTTCCCTACAAAACTGGACATACTCTTATCATATGATCCAAGCATTAGTATTTACTACTTAATAGAGCTGAAAATTTATGTCCACACAAAAATCTGTAGGCAGATGCTTATAACAAATTTATTCAGAATTGTCAAAATTTGGAAGCAACTAAAATTCTTTCTGTTGGTAAATAAGTACACTGTTGTACATTCAGACAATAAATATTAATCTGTTATAAAAAGAAATGTGTCCCTGGCCGGTTGGCTCAGTGGTAGAGCGTCGGCCTGGTGTGTTGAAGTCCCGGGTTCGATTCCCGGCCAGGGCACACAGGAGAAGCACCCATTTGCTTCTCCACTCCTCCCCCTCTCCTTCCTCTGTCTCTCTCTTCCCCTCCCACAGCCGAGGCTCCATTGGAGCAAAGATGGCCCGGGCGCTGGGGATGGCTCCTTGGCCTCTGCCCCAGGCGCTGGAGTGGAGTGGCTCTGGTCGCGGCAGAGCTAAGCCCCAGAGGGGCAGAGCATCGCCCCCTGGTGGGCAGAGCGTCGCCTCCTGGTGGGCGTGCCGGGTGGATCCCGGTCGGGCGCATGCGGGGGAGTCTGTCTGACTTTCTCTCCTGGTTTCTAGCTTCAGAATAATACAAGGAAAAAAAAAAAAAAAAAGAAAAGAAAAAAAGAAATGTGCTATTGAGACAGGAAAAACAGGAGGAAACTTAAATATTAAATAGTAAGTGAAATAAACTAATCTGTGAGGGCTATATGCTGTATGATTCCAACTATATGATAGTCTGGAAAAGGCAAAAAATATTTAGACAATAGAAAGATCAATGGTTGTCAACAGTTAGAGGAGAGGGAGGGAACAGTAAGTGGAACCAGAGGCTTTCTAGAGCAGTGAAACTATAACATAAACTCTATGATGTTATATAATGGTAGGTATATTTATCCAAACCCATAGAATAAACAAGAGTGAACCTTGGTGCACACTTTGAACTTTAGGTTGTAAAGAAGTATCAGTATAAGTTCATCAATTGTAACAAATGTACCACTAGTGTGGGAGATTGAAAGTTGAGAATTTGTGTTTATATGTTGGGAGGAATGGCAGAAGTGTCACAAGGAGTGTTTAAAAATTCTGTGTTTTCTGCTCAATTTTTTTGTAAACCCAGAACTGCTCAAAAAAGAAAATCTATTTAAAGGGGAAAAAAAGAGAGAGAAAAAAAGACCTACAGTTATAATCATATTCAGTGTTGAGAAACTGTGCCAATCTCTAAGATTGAAAAAAGTCAAGGATTTCTCTTCTTATAATTTCTATTCAACATTGTTTTAGCCAGAAATCCTAGTTGGTATATGACAATAAAATTCAATAAAAAATGATAAGATTGCAAAGAAGAAATAAAACTATCTAAACCTATTTTGGTATATGTAATTTTTGTATAGAAATCTACAAGAATTCAGTAAAAGAAAAAAACAAATTACTTTGCAGATAATAAGCAATTATAACAAGGTCACAAAACATAAAGGTAATATACAGAAGATAATTGTTTTCTATGTGTCAAAAATTTGTAATTGAATTTAAAATAAAAATATGATATAATTGAAAATATCAACAGAAAAATGAATCATTTAGATATAAGGAATAAATATCACAAAATAGATAGAAGATCCTTATGCAGAAAATTCCAAACTTAGATGAGAGAAATCAAAGACCTAATAAAATAGAGAGGTAGTCTGTATTCATGGATTGTAAGATATGTATCTTTAATATCTCAACTTGTTCTACAGGTTAAATGCAATCCTAATCAAAATCCCAGAAAAATATTTTGTGACTATAGATTAATTGTATATATGGTTTCTATGCAAAGGGAAGAGATTCAGAATAATCAACATACTGAATAATAAAACTAAAGAACTGACTTTAATATTTAATAAATGACACTAAAAACATGCCCAAAATTTAAATGTAGACACAGATGTTATACTTTTCACAAAAATTAACTGAATGGATAATATACTCAGATAAAAAATGGATTATGAGGCCCTGGCCAGATAGCTCAATGTTAGACAGGCATGTGGATGTTCCAAGTTTAATCCCTGAACAAGGCACACAGGAGAAGTCACTCTCTGCTTCTCTAACTCTCCTTCTCTCCTTGTCTCTCTCTTTCTCTCTCTCTCTTCTCCTCCTGAGTCATGGCTCAATTGCTTTGAGCCATCAGTCCCAGGCACTGAGTATGGCTCTGTGGAGCCTCTACCTCAGGCACTAACAATAACTTGGTTGTGAGCATGGCCCCAGATGGGCTAACCCTAGGCTTCAGAAGGGGGTTGCAGGGGTGGATCCTGGTCAGAAAACATGCGGGAATCTGTCACTCCATCCCCCCTCCTTTTACTTGGAATAAAAAGGAAAAAAATAAATTAGAAAACTTTCACATGAGCATATAAAGGAAAATCTATATGATTATGGGTTTGGCAATGGGTTTCTAGATACCAATCTAGAATGATGTTAAGATTTATAAAAATTAAAAACCACTGCTTTTTAAAAATCACTGTTAAGAGATTGAAAAGATAAGCCACTTCCCAGGACCAGATAAAATTACAACTTAATTTAAGAAAAATTATGATGAAAAACCAACTTTGGACTAAATGGAGTCTATAACCAAGGATCACAAAAGAAGCCACATGAATACTGGTAGGAAGGGCGTAGACATGGAAAGGGCTGCCCCACTTCCAGGAGCAAGCAGTGGCTGAGGTACTAAAGGAACTCTCATTGCAGGAAGGGTTGCCCTAAAAGGTGTGGGTGCTCAGCCTCAGGCCCAGAGCCCCAGTCTAGAGCCCCAGAGCCTAGAAGAAGCACCTAGACAGCATATGACAGTGTTGGTCAAATAAGTTTGTAAATATGATATATAGGTTTGCTTGCTTGTGGTTTGCATTGGGTGTGGGGGACAGGCTGTAAGCAGGTAGGGTTGTTGTACCCTAAGGCTTAGTTTTAAGACTAAGCCTGCCTGACCTGTGGTGGCGCAGTGGATAAAGCATTGACCTGGAAATGCTGAGGTCGCCGGTTCGAAACCCTAGGCTTGCCTGGTCAAGGCACATATGAGAGTTGATGCTTCTAGCTCCTCTTCCCCTTCTCTCTCTCTGTCTGTCTCTCCCTCTTCTCTCTAAAATGAATAAATAAATAAATAAATTTATTAAAAAAAAAAAAAAAAAGACTAAGCCTTTCCTACCCTAAGTGACTTTGTATCAAAGACTTCCTTGTTTGTATATTGGATTAAAGGTTTGATTTCTAAACTATAAAATGGGGCAGACCGGGAGCTTGCTCTCTCTTGGTTCCTGAGATTAGCATTTAAGAGGAGAGCAGAGAAAGGCCACATGGAGCAGAGGAGAAGCAGCCAAGATGGTGGAGTGTTGAAGGAGAAGCCAGTTTGTGCAGAGTTATGCAAAGAGAAGGAGATAGGGAACAGAGGTGAATAAGGCTGGTGAGCCAGAAAACTTTGATTCTAGGAAACTCGAATAAGTCAGTGGCTTTGGGAGCCCTGAATGGAAAGGAAAATGTTTTCCCACTGTGTGTATTTCTTGCCCGCTGGGTGCAAGCAAGGATAAAGATGATGGCCCATCAGTTCTTGGCTCCGGTTATTCATTACCATCTGTCTGAACCAAATGTGAACCTGCATTGGCCAGGCAGCTATGATGGTGGCCGTGGCTACTGGCTTTACAGGCAGTTAAAAGAGACAGTTTCTGTCTGTGAAAAACATATGGAGCTCTCAGAGATGCAGGCTCTTTGTAAGGCCAGGAGCCATGGCTGTCACTATCAGAGCAGGCGCCTGGCCCATGCAGGTTCCCACTGGATTCGGGCAGATGGTAAAGAAACAGCGGAGTCGGAGGATGGTGGGCCATCCTATTTATTGGTGTCTCACCAAGACAGGCAAACCACAAAAGAAGACAAGGGAAAAGCAGAAAACCAGCTCTTCCCATGAAGGGCAAGGGATCAGGGAAGCTCCTGCAATCGTGATAGCAGGAACTGTGTGTGCAAGCTCCTGGTCTGTCCCACTTTATAGTGTAGAAAACCAAAATCCCTTAATCCAATATACAAACAAGGAAGTCTCTGATACAAAGTCACTTATCCAAGGCATAATTGGATTCCTCATAAGAGTGCACCACCCAGATCATACAATCAGTCAAGGGTGTGGGGAAAAGCTTAGTCCTAAAACCAAACCTTAGGCTACAACGACCTGGCCTGCTTATAGCCTGTCCCCCACACCCAATATAAGTCACAAGCGAGCAAACATATATATCATATTTACAAACTTATTTGACCAACACTCTTATTAAAAAACCTGCACAGAAAATCTTGTTCACAGCCACTTACCCGGGGCTCTAGTGGAGGGAGAGCTGAGAGGACTAGAGCTTCATGAAAGTGTAAGATTGGAGGCTCAGGGAAAGATACTGTGGGGGACAGCCACCAGAACCCCTGTGCTGAGTCATTCTCCAACACTGCAGTAGCCTTCTTTCTTGGGTGGAGCAATTCCCTCTGAATGGCATCAACTTGGGGAAAAGTAACTGCTCCACCCTTGGAAGTTTCTCCTGCCCCACCCATGGCGACTGAGTCATTCTGAGATATCAGGAAGCAGGGAGAACATCAGTGACTCATTTTCTGGCATTGAGGCTAGAGATTTCCCCCTGCATGCTATGAGTTTAAAACTGATCATTCTACCTCATGGCAGACTCATTAGAAACTGTCCCGAGCAAGGCAGACCACACCTCTGGGTCTCAGAGCCCACACCCACTGGACTCCTGGGGTTACAACCTACTGAGATATGTGAAAAAAGTCTGGACAGACTGACACCTGGGACAAGGGGGGAGGGTTCACAGCCACAACCACCACCCTTTCTAATCTCTGAATTGCCACAGGCTCTAGGCTCTACCAGAGGTTTTATCAGTGGCTGAGCCCAACAAGCAGCCAGCAGACAAAGGCTTCAGGAGGCAAACTCAGGAAAACTTGGCCTTCCCTCAGGCCCAGAATGAATAAAAGCCAGCCTAGGTGTGCACCTTGGTATTTCCATGTGCACCTGGGCCCAGCAGAGGCAGCCACAAATTTTGGATTAATTGTAGCTACAAGAAGGTTGCTGAGGGCCAGGATAGGCAATGTCTCCCACTGGTCTGCACCAGGTTTCTGCCAGGGAGGCCCTGGGCTGGCACATCCACTGGCGAGCTGTGGAAAGCTTCAGTTCAGGACTGTTCAGCAGATAAAATATATTATGCTCACTTTGTTAAAGATGGCACTGCCCACATGGAAGCCGGTCACTCAGGTGATTTTAATGTGTGTTGGGAGCAGGCTGTGGGCAAGCAGAATTCTTGTAGCCTAGGGCTTGGTTTTAGGACTAACCCTTTCCCACCCTTTTTGATGTGGGGTGGTGCAATCCCATCATGCCTCAGATAACTGACTTTGTATTAGAGACTTCCCTATTTTGTATATTGGATTAAAGGTTTTGATTTCTGCATTATAAAGTGGGGCAGACTGGGAGTTTGCTCTCTCTTGGTTCTTAAAATTAGCATTAGAGAGGTGAGCAGAAAGGCCATGTGGAGGAGGCCAGGAGAAGCAGCCAAGATGGTGGAGTGCTGAGTGAAAAGTTATTTTGTGCAGGGAGAAGGAAGGAGATGGGAAACAGAGTGCATAAGTCTGGTGAGCTAGAAACCTTTGATTCTAGGAAACTCGAATAAGTCAGTAGCTTTGTGAGCACTGAGTGAGTGGATTTTGGAGCCCAGTGTATAGTTTTACTTGCCCGCCAGGTGCAAGCTAGAATTAAAGCTGATGGCCTACCTGTTCTTGGCTTCATTGTTTCATTACCATCTGTCTGAATCCAATGCAAACCTGCATGGGCCAGGTGGCTGTCATGGTGGCCCTGACTACTGGTTTTACAAGGACCTAAAACCATTGCTAGAGTGGTATCCTAAGGAAGGGCTTCTCACACCTGGTCCAGATGAGGAAAGTTCTGCTCTTTGTGATCAGTATCAGCACAGTGGCTCATGTACATTGGATAGGTTGGAGCTTCACAAAAGCTGGCCTGAGTGCTGGATATCCTGCCCTGCTGGGTTAGATTTCACAGGGGAAGAGAAAGAGGCTTGGTGCATGAACATTTAACATGTGGGTCTTTGTAGTCTATTGTTGGATCTGGTCGATCAGCTTAACTACCTTCTGGAGGAGGGCAGAGTCAGCCTCAGCAGAGGACTCTCTCAGTCTTCCTACCTGAGACCAGGGTCTCACCAGCTGTAAAATCTTCTATAGAAGTGACTGTCGGTCACACTTGTTCTGAATCCACTGCTCACCCTGTTGGGGAGAAATAAAGTTAGTGTATCCAGCAGTGGCTGAGGGGTTAGACTCTGGAGTAGGGGCACATTCCCTGTACTGAGTTCCTAACTAAGAGACCCTTGAAGTAGGGGGTCCTACTAATGTTGTATTCCCAACCTCAGCTGCCTTTACCCAACAAGCTTGCAACTTGCAGAGGGCTTGGTTGGGTGAAGCCAGTCTGAGTCCACACTACAGTATTTCTGCAGAAGACTCTATGGGAAGACCAGGCAGCAATAAGAGAATGTGGAGCAGCTGAAAGGTGGAGAAAAATCTTACGAAGCTCAGAGCTTTTATGGATCTGCTGTCATCTCTAAGCAAGAGGAAGCTGATCCTTATACACAGAATGACCTCTCCCATACTATCCAGGCACAGAAAATGCAGACACAAACAATGAAAAGAGCAGTAGCCGCAGACAGGTAGCTCACAGTGGGTTAAAAACAACATCTGAAGCCAATCCAAAAAGATCTAGAGCCAACCCAAATGGTAGTGGGTGGTAGACAGCACCAACCCAAGACTCAGCTGCACAAGCAGCATGCCTAAAAGAGGAGTCTAGCAGGCACCAGAGAGTTGAAGAATAAATACACCCAACAAGACAGACACTGAACAGTATGCAATACACATGATCAGGGTTAACCCTTAGATCCAGCCAGCCTGAAGGAATAACCATACCCATGAAAGAACCTACTGCATTCAATACTCACATACAACAAGAAGGAAAATAATACACTTAAGAAGCATTCTTAGAACAAGAAAAATAAGTGGCCCTTTATGAGGAAGATGGGCCCTACCAACAAGCCCATCTACCTCATAAAGACAACACAAAAAATTTCAAACAGCACTGCCTAATACACAGGAAAAAATGAGCAGACAGAGAAATGTGACCCAAATAAATCAATAAGAAAAATTCCTAGAAAAAGAACAGAATAGAATGGAAGTAACCAAACTACCAGATGCAGAGTTTAAAATAATAATTTTTAGGGTGCTTGAGGATCTTAGAGCAACAATGGATGGATATAATAAGCACCTAAATAAAGACATAGCAACCATCAAAAAGACATTGGCATTATAAAAAAGAACCAGTCAGAAATGATGAATACAATATCAGAAATGAAGACTGCACTAGAAGAGAGCCACAGCAGGCTGGATGAAGCAAAAAATTGAATCAGTGATTTAGAGGATAAGATAAACAAAAGTGCAGAGCAGCAAACAGAAAAGAGGTTCAAAAAGACTGAGAAAACTCTAAGAGATCTCGAGATCTCTGTGACAACATCAAGAGAAACAACATTTGCATCATAGGGGTTCTTGAAGAAAAAAGAAAGAAAGAACAAGGGATAGAGAACCTGTTTGAAGATATCATAGCTAAAAATATCCCTAAATCAATGAAGGAAAAAGTCATATAAGTTCAAGAGCACAGAGAGTCCATTAAAGAGGAACCCAAGGAGGACTACACCACAACACATCATAATTAAAATGCCAGAGTTAAGAGACAAAGAAAAATACTAAAAGCTGCAAGAAAAAAGCAGTTAAATACCTACAGAGGAGCCTTCATCAGAATGGCATGACTTCTCAACAGAAACACTTGAGATCAGAAGGGATTGGCAAGAAATATTCAAAGTGATACAAAGCAAGAACCTACAACCAAGACTTCTTTATCCAGCAAGTCTATTGTTTAAAATTAAAGGAGAAATAAAAAGCTTTTGAGATTAAAAAGAAACTCAAGGAATTCATTACAACCAAACCAGTACTGAAAGAAATGTTAAAGGACCTGTTGTAAAAAGAGAAAAGAAAAAAAGAAATCAAGAAAAAGAGGATTGTAGATATAAAAAATAAAGTAGCAACAAATAAATACATATCAATAGTAAACTTAAATGTAAATAGATTAAATTCTCCAATCAAAAGGCATAGAGTAGCTTCATGGTTAAGAAAACAAGACCTGTACATATGTTGTCTATAAGAGATGCACCTCACAACAAAAAATACATATAGAGTGAATGTGAAGGGGTGGAAAAAATGTATTTCATGCAAATAGAAATGAAAAATAAAAAGCTGGGATAGCAGTACTTATATCTGACAAAATAGACTTTAAAACAAAGGCTAAAGTAAGGGATAAAGAAGGTCACTACATAATGATAAAGGGAACAATCCAACAGGAGGATATAACCATTGTAAATATCTATGCTGCTAATATAGGAGCACCTAAATATATAAAGAAGATTTTGATGAACATAAAGGGTGATATTGAAAGCCATACTAAAATAGTAAGGGATTTTAATTCCCCACTAACATTAATGTATAGAACTTCCAGAGAGAAAATTAATAAAGAAACAGTGACCTGAAATGACATACTAGATCAACGGGATTTAATTGATATCTTCAGAACTTTTACCCCAAAGCAGCAGAATATACATTCTTTTCAAGTGCTCATGGTACATTCCCTAGGATAGACCACATGTTTAGACACAAAATAAGTCTCAATATATTTAGAAGATTGAAATCATATCAAACATCTTTTCTGATCACAACGACATAAAACTAGAAATCAACTATAATAGAAAAACTGAAAAACAAACACTTGAAGGCTAAATAGCATTTGTTATTAAATAACAAATGGGTTAACAATGAGATAAAGGTAGAAATAAAAAATTTCTTTGAAACAAATGGAAATAAACATAAAACAACTCAAAATTTATAGGACAGAGCAAAAGTAGTCCTGAGAGGGAAGTAGATAGCATTACAGACATATCTTAAGAAGCAAAATCAGCTAAAATAAACAATATCATCCTTCACTTAAAAAAATAGAAAAAGAACAACAAATAAAACCCAGAGAAAGGACAAGACAAGAAATAATAAAGTTCAGAGTGGAAATAAATGACCTAGAGACTAATAAAACAATGCAAAAAATTAACACAACCAAGAACTGGTTTTTTGAAAAGATAAACAATATTGATGAACCTTCAACTAGACTCATCAAGAAAAAAAGAGAGGGCCCTGGCCGGTTGGCTCAGCGGTAGAGCATCGGCCTGGCGTGCGGGGGACCAGGGTTCAATTCCCGGCCAGGGCACATAGGAGAAGTGCCCATTTGCTTCTCCACCCCCCCTCCTTCCTCTCTGTCTCTCTCTTCCCCTCCCGCAGCCAAGGCTCCATTGGAGCAAAGATGGCCCGGGCGCTGGGGATGGCTCCTTGGCCTCTGCCCCAGGTGCTAGAGTGGCTCTGGTCACGGCAGAGCGACACCCCAGAGGGGCAGAGCATCGCCCCCTGGTGGGCAGAGCGTCGCCCCTGGTGGGCATGCCGGGTGGATCCCGGTCGGGCGCATGCGGGAGTCTGTCTGACTGTCTCTCCCTGTTTCCAGCTTCAGAAAAATACAAAACAAACAAACAAACAAACAAAAAGAAAAAAGAGAGAAGACTCAAATAAATAAAATTATAAATGAAAGTGGAGAAGTAACAACTGACACCTGTAGAAATACAAAGTATAATAAGAAAATACTATGAAGATATATATGCCAAAAAATTGAACAACCTAGGCGACATGGATCGATTCCTGGAAACAAACAACTTTCCAAAACTGAATCTAGAAGAATCAGAAAACCCAAATAGATGGATTAAAACAAATGAAATTGAAACAGTTATGAAAAAACTTCCAACAAACAAAAGTCCTGTACTGAATGGCTTTACAGGCAAATTTTATGAAATATTCAAAGAAGAACTAACATCTATCTTTCTCAAGCTATTTCAAAAATTCAAGAGGAAAGACTCCCAAACTGCTTTTAGGAGGCAAGCATTATCCTCATTCCAAAACCAGGTAAAGACATCACAAAGAAAGAAAACTACAGGCTATATCCCTGATGAACATAGATGCTAAAATTCTCAACAAAATATTAGCAAAATGGATCCAGCAATACATTAAAAATGTCATACATCATGGTCAAGTGGAATTTATTCCAGGGAGGCAAAGCTTGTACAATATTCACAAATCAATCAATGTCAGTCATCACATAAACAAAAGAAAGGATAAAAATCACATGATTATATCAATAGATGAAAAAAGAAAAACATTTGATAAAACTCGCACTCTTTTACGATCAGAACTCTCCGCAAACTGGGAATACAGGGAGCATACCTCAACATAATGAAGGCTATATATGACAAACCCACAGCCAACATGATACTCAATAGGCAAAAAATAAAAGCAATCCCCTTAAGATCAGGAACAAGGTAAGAGTGCCCCCTTTCACCACTTGTATTCAACAGAGTTCTGGAAGTCTTAGCCACAGCAGTCAGACAAGAAGAAATAAAAGACATACAAATTAGAAAAGAAGAGGTAAAATTATCATTATTTCCTGATGACATGATACTGTACATAGAAAACTCTAAAGTCTCAGTCAAAAAACTACTAGACCTGATAAATGAATTTGGCAAGGTGGAAGGAGATAAAATTAATATTTAGAAATCATTGGCATTTTTATACACCAACAATTAACTGTCCGAAAGAGAAATTGAGGGTACAATTTCCTTCACTGTTGTGACAAAAAATAAGGTAGCTCAGAACAAATTTAACCAAGGAAGTAAAAGACTTATACTCAAAAGATTATAAGACAATGAAAAAAGAAATCAAGGAAGATACAAACAAGTGGAAGTATATATCATGTTCATGGACAGGAAGATGAATAAACATCATAAAAAGTCTATATTACCCAAAGCAAGCTATAAATTCAATGCAATTCTTATTCAAATACTAATGACATACTTCAAAGATATAGAACAAATATTTCAAAAATTTATATGGAACCAAAAAGAACACGAATAGCCTCAGCAATCTTGAAAATAAAGAATAAAGTAGGAGGTATAACACTTCTTGATATCAAGTTATATTACAAAGCCATAGTATCAAATCAGCTTGGTACTGCATAAAAACAGACATACAGATCAATGAAACAGAACAGAGAACCCAGAAATAAACCCACACCTCTATGGTCAATTGATATTTGACAAAGGAGGTAAGAGCATACAGATGAATAAAGACAGTCTCTTTAATAAATGGTGTTGGGAAAACTGGACAGGTACATGTAAAAAAATAAAACTATATCACCAACTTACATCATTCACAAAAATAAACTCAAAATGGATAAAAGACTTAAATGTAAGTCACAAAACCTTAAACATCTTGGAAAAAAGATAGGCAGTAAATTCTCTGATATTTTTCTCAGCAATATTTTTGCTGATATATCTGCATGGGCAAGTGAAATAAGGGACAAAATAAAATGATAGGATTATATCGAACTAAAAAGCTTTTGCACAGCAAAAGACACCATGAGCAAAGTAAAAAGATAACCCACACAATGAGAGAACATATTCACCAATATGTCTGATAAGTGGTTAATAACCAAAATTTAAAAGAACTGCTAAAACTCAACTCCAGGAAGGTAAACAATTTGATTAAAAATGGGCAAAAGAACTGAACAGACACTTCTCCAGAAAGGACATACAGATGGCTAATGGGCATATGAAAAAATGTCACTAACCATCAGAGAAATGCAAATTAAAACCAGAATAAGATACCTCTGATACCTGTCAGAATGGTGCTCATTAACAAATCAATACACAATAAATTCTGCCAAGGGTTTGGAGAAAAAGGAACTCTCTTGCACTGCTGGTGGGAATGAAAGCTTGTTCAGCCATTGTGGAAAATGGTATAAAGTTTTCTCAAAAAATTAAAAATGGACCTGCCTTTTGATCCAGCTTTTCCACTTTTAGGAATATATTTTAAGAATACCAAATCATTGATTCAAAAGATGATATACATTTCCATTTATATTGCAGCATTGTTTACAATAGCCAAGATCTCAAAACAGCCCAAGTGTCCATCAGTGGATGAGTGGGTTAAAAAGATGTGGTACATATACACAATGGAATACTATGCAGCCATGAAAAAGAAGGAAATCTTACCTTTTGCAATGACATGGATGGACCTGAAGATTATTGTGCTAGGTGAAATAAGCCAGGCTGAGTAAGACAAATATATGTTCTCACTTATATGTGGAATCTAATGAACAAGGTGAACTGAGAAACAGAATAGAGGCAGAGGCAGGGTCATAGGGAGCAGAGGGGCAGCTGTCAGAGGAAAGGGGAATGAAGGGATGGGATCAAAGAAGGTGAAGGGATTAGTGAAATTATATATACATAACACATATATACAAATAACAGGACAGCAAATCCCAAAGGGAAGGGGAGAGGGAGTTAGAAGGAGGGGGGCAAATGGGGTATAATGGGGGATACAGGGGTGGGGTGTGAGGTAGTTACATTGAGTGGAAAACTTAAATCCATGTTAACACAATAAATTAAAATTAATAATTAAAAAAAAGGAAAAAGTAAAACTGCTTTCTTTTCCAGAAAGAAGTTATTCACTGTATAGTCTCTACATAAACTTGTATTAAATTAGTTGTGAGTTTAACAAGAACACAGGAACAATATAAATATATTTAATTCCACATATGACTATATATTAGCAACCAATAGCTGGAAATTGAAATTAAAAATACACTTTACAATAACATAAAAACCACAAACTATTTAGGGACATATTTGACAAAATATTTGCAAGACCTTTACCTGAAAAATAGAAAATATTGCAGAAATAAATGAATACAAATTAATAGGACATATGCCTTGATTCTGGCTTAGAAGACTTAACATTGGTAACTCTGATGGTTCTATGGGGAAATAGTACATCTAAGATTTTTATGCTAAAGCCTTATTTTGGACCATAATCTGGGCAGAAAATTATAGCCAAAGAAAATATTGGTTTGTATCAGACACCTAAATTAGTTTACATGGTTTTCCTTCAAATCTCCATAGCCTTGAGATAATCATGAAATAATTATCCTGTACAATCTCAATTAATTCCAAATTGGGACCCTGGGCTAATAATTGGGCTCTTCCAACAGGGCATCCAACTGTGGTAGCATTTCCTGCGTATTATTATTAAGTGTAACTGCTACATCATTTTTACCAAATCTGTGACTTGTCAATTTTAACCTCCCTTCCAACAGAAGCTTACTTCCTCTCCCCTTAAAGAATGGGTGTGCACAGGAAAGAGAGAAGAGACCAAGCAAGTAGAGCCTAGATGCAGCTGTTATTTCCACAGACGAGCCCCTGAGACCTTTGGCTAGAGTCAAAATAGTGTTTAGCAATACAGCTCTTAACTTTAATACTCTAACTTGGCAAACTTAAAAATATGTGAGAGACTTAATTATCTCATTTTATTGTTTGAAATTTAATTTTTAAAATTAAATTTCAGTATTTTGGAGTCAAATTTAGTAATAAATGTTTCAACTTTTGTATCTACCAATTTTATTCATGTAGGTGATCCTAATAAAAAAATGTTTAAATGTTTTAAGTAGATGGGTTCAGTAAAGCATCATCATTTATATTTATTTATATGTATTAAATAATATTGTGAGACTATATTGTGCCAGGCATTGTACTCAGCATTGGTGTTCAATGAGTGATTGTTGGATGAAAAAATAAGTGAATAAGTTCTCATGCCCTTATAGATTTGATGACAAATATGCTTACAATCAGGGAAATTGTTTTCCCAGACTTTTATTGGGGGTTATTTTATAATAATGTATATATCTTTAAAACCAATTAAATTTCTATTGTTTATTTACTCATTCTTTTCTCAAAGGTGAACCCACAGTAAATAGAAATTCAGGAGATATTTTTCTAAGAAACGTGTTTATTTTTTCTATATGTACTATGATGTGTGCAATTAAGTTATTAAGATTTTAATTATGTTTCATAAGTAATTTGGATATGATAGGTTATGTTATGGTGTAATGATGTTTCTCATCTGCTTAGTCTACCATGAAATGTCAGGGACACATTACAGCCCAAGCATTTCACCTTTCAGTTCTTATTATTTAGATTGAATATGCTTGAGTTGCTCCTCACTTTCTCTGTGCTTATAATTCAGACAGAGAAGATTACAATTTTATTTGTATCTAATAGTAAGTCTTACACTCTCTAGTCTAAACATATTGACCTCAATTATTCTTACAAATCAGATTATCCTGTTGGCTTCAATCATTTTAGTTATTATAAAATAATAAATAAAAAACTGTATTTTAAGCAGCTGCTTTTAAAATGGCAATAGTATTTGTAGAGAGAAAGCTTTTTCTCCTGTTAAGATTTAAGGTATGCATTATTGTGTTAAGTTCATCTACCTTACTAGCCTGGCCTGGTGAAGTTGGGATAAAGTATGACTTTCATCCTCACCCAATAGTACAATAGCTCTCTTCAGGATGAATCAAAGTGGTGAAATAAAAACTTAAATACCCATATATGTACTCCTTTAGGAACTGCGCTATGAGCAACTGATACAAACATCAAATTGCATTAACTAGACTACTGCAGCACAGCAGAGAGACTTTCTCCATCTTCTCCAGATATTCAAAGAGTATTTTTTTCCTGCTGGAATTTTAATGACTCAAGCATGTACATAAATTCTACTGTGAAACCTTTCATGATGCAGAATATTTCTAAATTAATGTTCAACACAATCCTTTCATTGGTTTTGTAAACATTATCACACATTTTAATATAAATATGAAGTAAATATTTAAGGGTCTTTTTTTTTTTTTTGCATTTTTCTAAAGTGAGAAGTGGGGAGGCAGACAGACAGAATTCCACATGCATCTGACTGGGATCCACCCGGCATGCCCACTAAGGGGGTGATGCTCTGCCAATCTGCAGTGTTGCTCCCTTGCAACTGGAGTCATTTTAGCGCCTTAGGCAGAGGCAATGGAGCCATCCTCAGCACCCAGGCCAACTTTGCTCCAATAGAGCCTTGGCTGGGTGAGGGGAGGAGAGAAATAGAAAGAAGAGGGGGAAGGGTGGAGAAGCAGATGGGCAATTTTCCTCTGTGCCCTGGCTAGAAATCGAACCTGGGACTTGTATACACCAACTGACACTCTATCACTGAGCCAACCTGCCAGGGGCAGGTCTTTCATTTCTTTTTTCCTAATTCTTCAGCTCAGTTGTTCTCTGTGATATGTGTAATCAGAATTTGTTTTCTGACTGGATTACCTGTAGATGTGTAAGTGTCCAAATAAAAAGCAAGATCTGCAACCAGTTACTTGAGAATCATTTATTAATTATGTATTCTTAACTAAGCCTGGCATAACAAGGGTAATCAAAATCTAAGATTATTTCATTGGTAGAATGAGTAAATGAGTGAAGGTTCATTGTCTTTTTTTATTTTAATGAGTGTTTACATTTATTAAGAAGCCTTTCTGAAGGAAACTATTTTCAATGTAATTCATCAGATATTATTCTGTAATTATGTACATAATTTTGTTTGATATGAAAATTAAGGATTCATTTATAATTGCCTATTGAAGCAACCATTTCCCAAATTCTTATACTATTACCTTTTTGATGAACTCATTCATATGTTTGTCATCTCTGATGTTCTGAGACTTTAACCACAAAATATTTCAACTTATAGTTCTAATGTATGAAAATTGTCTTAAACTGGCTGTGATATCTGATTAAATCCAGGGTGGCTTGAGTCTCAATGGACACAGTGCTTCTGGATCCCCCCTCAGGGACTTACTACAATATATCTTAGAATGAGGAGTGGATGTGGTGGGGAGCAATGCCTGGCCAGAATCTACACCCAGACCTAAACCATTTCTAAAATCATTTCATCATATTTGAAATCATAAATGTACAATTGTTATCTGAGGACAGCTACAAAATATCTCACTCCTTTTTAATAGTTTAATATAATTTTTCATACTTAATTTGAAGCTACGATCTATTAGTTTATGATATTCTTACCTTGGCTCTCCATCCTTACACTTCTTTTGTTCCCTTTATCTTCCTCTAATAATTTTCTGAGATGTGTTATTCTTGTCTTTAACAACTCAATGCTGATTGTGCATCAGCTCTTACTTTGTTATATATAGGAAAAACCAAACACGGCAGAAGTGATGATGCCCACCCAGCACTGTCCAGGTAAGTGAGTACTGAAATCCAAGGTTAATGCCTAAAATCCTTGATGCAGTCTGCAGTGGTATAAACTTTACCTGGAGATGATGCCTCTTAAAATTCAAATCATATACCTTGCATTTTTTATTATGAAATTATCAGCATAATAAATGATTATAATCTGACTTTCCACATAATATGCCCAAAAGGAGAGAATGTGTTGCCTGAGGAATGTGCCTGTTTGCTTCAGAAGTTTGATCCTTTGAGTGAAATAATGAGCTGGCCCTCACATTATAATTAACTTTTTCTGCAGCAGTTCTTCCAACTCAAGCATTTTGGTCCACTTGATGGTGTATTTTTTATTATAAATTAGTAAGTTGATATTATGGATTTTTTTTTTCATTCTTTATTTTACAGACAAGACTAGTTACACAGGGAGGTCAGAGCTTGATGCTGAAAGAGAGAGAAAATTGGGAAGTACAAAACTGCGAGCAGAGGACAATTCAGAGAGATGATCTTCAACAAAAGAACAAAATACACTATTTATTTTACTGAACACTTGAAAGGTTGGACCAGAGCATAGCTTCTCAGAAGGCTTTTTCCTTTTAAATTTATTTTTCAATTAGAGTTTACATTCATTATTATTTTGTGTTAGTTTCAGGTATACAACCTAAGAGGTTAGACAATTATATACTTTAAAAAATATTTATGCCGATACTTTCAGTGCCCATCTAACACCATACATAGTTATTAAAATATTATGGACTATGTTCTCTATGCTGTACTTTACATTCTAATGACTGTTTTCTAACTAGCAATTTGTTCTTTATCCCTCACCTTATCAACCAGTTCCCTAAGCCCTCTTCCCCAGCAACCATCAGTCTGTTCTCTTTATCTGTGAGTCTGTTTCTATTTTGCTTGTTTATTTAGTTCTTTAGATTCCACATTAAAGTGAAATCTATGGTATTTACCTTTGTCTTATTTATTTCACATAATATAGTATACTTTAGACCCACCCATGCTGTTGCAAATGGTAAGATTTTATTCTTTTTTTATAGCTGAGTTATAACCATATGTATATGTTCTACCTATTTTTCTCCATTCATCCATTTTTGGACATTAGGGTGGCTTCTATAGCTTAGCTATTGTAAATAACATTGCAGTGAACATAGGGGTGCATACATTCTATTGAATTTGTGTTCGAGTTTCTTCCAATATATACTCAAAAATAGAAACACTATGTCATAAGGCAGTTACATTTTTAATTTTTTAAGGAACTTGTTTTAAAGCCACCCTCTGTAGCTTTAAGGGAAGGGTGATTAACAAGTTCTTCACTCAAGTTCTCCAGTCACTGATTGAGTGTGGTGGCTATGGGGTGGGGTAGAAGGAGGGAGAGGGGGAGGGGGAAGGGGAGGGGCACAAAGAAAACTAGATAGAAGGTGATGGAGAACAATCTGACTTTGGGTGATGGGTATGCAACATAATTGAATGACAGGATAACCTAGACATGTTTTCTTTGAATATATGTACCCTGATTTATTGATGTCATCTCATTAAAATTAATAAAAATTTATTTATAAAAAAAAGAGCAATGGAGGTATAGCTTTAGAAAATATATAGAGACCATTTGGTAAAGAGAATGAATTTTATGTTGGACTAATCTAAAAAGAGAGAAGTCTAGGTGTAAATTGTTAGGGGATTCCAGTTATAAATTCTTCTCAGCAGAACTCAAGGAAGAACCCTGCTAAACTTGGTCATGATGAGGAAGTGACACCCAAAAAGGCCATATTGTGACTGTCACATCTATTGTGTGTCTGCATCACATAACAATGATCCTAGTCCTAACCACACCCATAGTGCTAGGCATTTTTGTTGTTTGCTACTTGACAACTCTCAAAATCAAAGAAACAAAACTCAACACTCATCAAATGTTGGCTATATTTCTATAACCTTTATTCTCTCCCAGAATCATGATTTTGAGGATGGCAATCCCTAATGCAAATAGTAAAAGAATATTGACTGTAAATGAAAGTTTATTGCAATTTACAACTATGTTAACATACATACTACTTACAATGTTCAAAATGTTTTTTAAATATATTTTCAATAGAGAAGAGCAATTATAGTATCATATGCTTCTGATAAAAATTTTAAAAATCTTATAAGCACCTTTGAGAATAATTTAATATTACCTTTAAGTGTATGCATACTATTACCTTCAATTCTATTACTTGATATCTACCCAAAAGAAATATATAAACAAGTGAACAAAGAGACATGTTAAAAGCGTTCATTGAAGAATGAGCGGTAATACCTCAAATTAGAAAAGTCTTAATTGGTTAAAAATCATAATAAATTTATATTTTCTTATTATATTGAACTAAAGTGAAGCAAAAAATAATAAGAATCATTTCATGTATAATAATAACTAATTATTGAAAATAATAACAAAATAACTAATATATGAAAAATTTCTGTAATGTAGTTATCTATGACCCTTGGATATATCACATCAGTCAAACTCTATTTACTTTAAAATTTATTTCAAAAATTATATAAAATTTCTATTTATCTGTCTATCCATTTATCTATCTAAAGTTGCCTGTACAGTTTGAAGTAAACCGTACATACATTTCTCAGTAAAGTTGAAATTATCTACTTGTAAATATCTTTTCTTAGTGCCTAAAAAGCATTTTGTTGTTTTTTATAAAAGAAATTGTGTTCTTATCTACAATGATGAAGTTATTTATTTTAAATGTACATTTTACTCTCTTTTTCTGCTGCTTTCTACACAGAAAATAACATTTAATTTCAGTGCTAAAGTAGAGCATAAGCTCTTTGAAGTCTATTAAATGTCAATTATACTCCACATGGGTAGTACCAATTATGACAGAACTCAGATGAAGCAATGACAGTATAAACAGCTCTCATCAAGTGTATATGGGCTCAGGCAATGACAAATTTGATGCAAATTTCTCAATCCTATTGTGACTGTAAGATATATTAATTTTAAAAATCTTTGTTGCAAAAATTCTAATACATCAAAAAATAGGTATCTTATAGTCAGTAAAATCTGGTCTTAAACAAAATGCAACCAATTAAATAAAAGAAAAATCTAGAAAATTGACATGAAAAAAATTTCTCATTTGCTGATTAGTAAAAAGTAAAGTTTCAAAAGAAATAACACTCATACAATACACTAACATACTTAAGGTGTATAAAACTTTTTATACTAAGTAAATAATTGACTAAATTAATACATGAGGGAGAATAGACAACAATTCACTGCTGAAGAATTCCAGAATATAGAACACGACTCCCCCCTTTCTTTTATTAATGCTGAATACTGTGATTTTTTTACTGCAGATTACAGTATGTAAAATAAGTAATCTACAGTATATAAGACTACCTTTCTAGTACAGAAAGCTGACAAACACTACATTAACCATATGATCAAGGTGAACATCGACAATGATAGCTCATATTAACAGTACAGATCTTATATATGATGTGATGAAAATGGTAGTTCTGTAGGCTTTCAAAAAAGAATAAAACATAATCCACCTTACATACAAAGTAAAAATCAGGCAAATGCCAACTGTGAGACATTTTAAAAAACACTGGACCAGTACTCCTCAAAACTGTGAAGATCAGCAAACCAAGACAAGTCTAAGAAACTGTCACAACCAAAGAGGGACCTACGGAGACAGGAAGGCTAAATCTAATGTGACACTTTGGATACATGAATAAAATATAAAGTTAGTTAATAATAATATTTTTATATTGGTTCATTATTGTGATAAATGCATCATATTATTGTAAGATATAAACAACAAGAAAACTGGGTATAAGGTACATGGGAACTCTATGTATCATCTTTATTATTTTTCTATATTATCTAAAGCCATTACAAGATAAAAGTTTATTAAAAACATGTATGTGTAAAACTATATTATAGAGAAAAATGTAAGTAGATGTAAACTATACAATAGAGAGAAAATAAATGTAAAATAAAAATGTTAAATAGACTTAAGTGTAATGAAATGATCTATAGTGAAATCAGCCATGTAATAATAAAATCCATATTTCTCTTGAAACAGAAAAATGCAGAATAGGAACTTTAGAAAAATCTTCTAGGTGATGGAGGAGACAAATGTACTATGTTTGCCTGCCTCCTCACCATTCCCCCCAAAAAGGAAATTGAATAGATTAAAAGGATAAGGGTAATAAAAATTATAAAGAATATTTTTGGAACGAAAAGTTCCTATTGTTTTCAGCAAAGATTAAAAAAATTATATATGCTCTGATGTATTAGGCAACCCTTCTCATAGTACTGCCCAAAATGGTTGAGTTTGCAGCACCAATATCAAGTAAAATAAAAAAAAGAGATGTTTACTAAAATACACATTACTATCACAATCAGAAGTTATAACTATATTAAAGGACTAGGTGGTTAAATAATTTAATCAGCTCAAATATATATATTTTTTGTTATTAGAAAGCACAGTTATGCAAACTTTGTAATAATGTGAAATAACTGATATAATGATCAGACAAAATCAAAATAAGAAAAGTGTTTGTGATACTATTGTAAATCTAACATTATTTAATTGTGACTTAAAAATTGAAGAGGAAAAATTTTAGCTAACAGTTTATGTGCAGTAATGATTCTTGTTATAAATGTAACATATATTATTACTATAGTATGTGGATAAGTTAAAATAGAAAAAAATTTTGTTTAAATAGGTAAACAATGCACAACAATTAATATATAAGTTGATTTGCGTCTTAAAACACTTTCCTTTCATAGAAGGAATTTAAAAAATAAATTTCAAGATCTATCATGTAATGAATTATAAAATAAAGCATAGCCCAAGTCTAGTAAAATAGTATATACTAAGGAAACCTCAATAATATATGTCCTTCTAGTATGTCTTGATATATATATATATCAAGACATACTAGATACATACAAAGTAAAAATCAGGCAAATGCCAACTGTGAGACATTTTAAAAAACAGTGGACCAGTACTCCTCAAAACTGTGAAGATCAGCAAACCAAGACAAGTCTAAGAAACTGTCACAACCAAAGAGGGGCCTACGGAGACAGGAAGGCTAAATCTAATGTGAACCATATATATATGGTTCAATGAAACAGAATAAAATTTATTTTACATTAAGAAAATTTGTGAGGACTTGCAATTTCTATGCATATAAAATATAATTATCTGTTTTATAATACTAGGACTATTATTTCTAAAAAGAACTAACAGTAATGATAACACTATTTTCTAAAACTCAAAAATATCCACATATGGATACCAAAATGACTACTAGCCCCCTTTCTTTTTATTTTTTGAATTATCTTAGCTTCAAATTTCAGCTAGCTTTATAAGAATATGATGTAGTTATATGTTGCAAATATGAATCCCTAAGTACCTCCTTTGTTTTATACAAAATGGTGAGCTTAGTGATGCTTACTATTGAAAGCAATAGAGCTCAGTAATTTAATTCAAATAGGATGATTCAACTATTTGCTTCATTTAAAAAAATTGAAAAATAGGATATCAGTAAATTATGTTTTCATTTATGTAAAAGAATTATCATTTCAAGCAAATTGTATTATTAAAGTCAGGTACTTTAAAGATAGTGAAATTTTAGAATAAAACAGCATACAACACATTAACTTCTATTGGCTGAAGTTTCTTTTTTTAATCAGATATTTAAGTCAAAATTTTCTATCTCTTAAAGACTAAGGAAATGACCCACTTTGATAATACATTCTAACTGTGACAATTTGTATCAATTTAGTTTTAAACATTATTACTTAGACAAAACATTTTTACTTCAATGATACAAAGAAGGTGCCATTATTTATTTTGTCATTGTTTTGTCTTTTTATCCAATGTTATAGAATTTTCTTTAATTTTGGTAAAATACATACAACACAATTTACTGTATCAACCCTTCTTTTTTATTTTTAAAAATATTTATTTATTTATTTATTTTAGAGAAGAGAGACAGAGAGAGAGATAAGGGAGGAGGAGCAGAAAGCATCAACTTTGATATGTGCCTTGACCAGGCAAGTCCAGGGTTTTGAACCGGCGACCTCAGCATTCCAGGTCAACGCTTGATCCACTGTGCCACCACAGGTCAGGCCTGTATTAAACCCTCTTAAAGTGTACAGTTTTGTAGTGTTAAGTTCATTCATATTATTGTGCAACCACTCTTCAGAACTTTTTATTTTGCAAAACTAAAACTTTATACATGAAAAGGAAAAACATCTCAATATTTCAAACAGTTCACTTCTGATACCAGATATATGGATTTTTCCCACACTAAAAAATTCTCCAATTATGTGCAGATACACAATGGGTGTCCAACAATTCAATTCTATTTTAACACTATCGGGAGTTAGCATGATGTTCCACGGGTGATAGGTTCGGTATCACATGACTCACTCCCCCTCACTTCAGATGTTAATCACAAGTCCAGGTGATCACCTTGACTTCTGCCCATATGGCTATAAATTAGAGGTTCCAATTACCCTCTTCTTAGGCTCAGAAATTTGTTAGAGAGGCTCACAGAATTTAGTAAAACAGTTTATTATAAAAGGATAAAACTCAGGAAAAGTAAGATAAAGTGGATGCATAAAGAAAGGTATGTAGAAAGGGCAATGAGTTTCCATGCCCTCACCTAGTATTCCAATCTCACACAAGTTTTTATTGCTCACCCACGTGGAAGCTCAAATCCTTCTAACTTTAGGGATTTTTATGGAGGCTTAATTACAAAGGCATTATTGATTAAATCATAGGCCATTGGTGATTAAACTCGATCTCCAGTCCCTCTTCCCTACGGGGAAGTCAGAGATGGGGCTGAAAATTCCAACCCTCTAATCACATGGATAGTTCTCTGGTTACTTCCCCTCCTCCTTAGGGGTTTCTCAACAGTCATGTCATTACCATACCCTTATGTGTGGTTAAAGGAGGCCTGTTATATATAACAAAAGATATCCATTTTATCTTTATGACTTTGTGGCAATTTCAAAAATGGAGAACAAAAGACCAAATGTTATAATAACAAAAGTGCTTCACTTATCACTTAGGAAATGACACAGATTTTAGAAGCTGTGTGGCAAGAATGGGAAAAGGATCTAATATATATTATTATTATTATAAATCACAATTTCATACCATTAAACAAGTCAAATGTTCTCTTCTCCTCCAAACCTTGGTAACCTCCATTCTTTACATTTCTATGAACTTGACTAATTTTTAGGTACCTCAAAGTAGTGGAATTATATAGTCATTTTTCATGACTAGTTTATTGCACTTAGCAATAGTGTTCTCAAGGTCCATCCATGTTGTAATATGTGTCAGAATGTTTTTCCTAATATTCTACTGTGTGTATATACCACACTTTCTTTATCCATTCTTCTACAGATGGGAAGTTGGGTTGCTTCCACCTTTTAGCTATTGTGAATAATGCTGCTATAAATATGGGAATCCAAGCATCTCTTTGAAACTCAGTTTTCAACTCTCTTGTATGTGTACTAGAAGTAGAATTGCTGGATTATATGGTACTTACATTTTTAATTTTTAAGAAACTGCCATATTGTTTCCCATAGTAGTTGTGTCATTTTATATTCCCAACAATAGTGCACAAGAATTACAAATTCTTCATATCCTCACCAACACTTGTTATTTTTTTTATTATTAATAGTCATTCTAACGGGTATGAAGTAGTATTTTACTGTTGTTTTGATTTGCATTTTCTTAATGATTAGTATTATTATATTTTAATGTGTTTATTGACCATTTGTATATATTTTTATTATTTGTATTATGTTCTATTATTTTTAATACATTTTATTTAATGACTGATTTTAGAGAGAACCAGAGACAGGAATGGGACAAGAGAGAGAAAAAGAGAGAGAAGCATTTATTTGTGTTTCCACTTAGTTGCACATTTATTGGTCACTTCACTTCTTTTATGTACACTGACCTAGGATCAAACCTGCAACCTTGGTTTCTCGGGATGATACTCTAACCAAATACCATGTATAGCAAAGTAAGGGTCCAGTTTCATTCTTTGCATGAAGATACCAGTGTTTCCAATACCATTTGTAGTCTTTTAGAAAGGTATATCATCTACATTTTGCACATAATTGAAATAAAGTTAATTTTCCAAAACAAACAATTGTAATGTACATAACTTTCAACCAATTAGATTATATAGTCAGAAAAAGTCAGGAGTAAGATATGAACTCAGGAATCCTGCCGGCATTATTGTTTTTGGCTGATTTTTGTTGTTGTTGTTCTGTTATTGTTCCTGTACTAACTTTGTTAATGTCTGATCACACTTTATAGTAGAGTGTTAATTAGCAAGTTGACATCTTGGAAGATATGCTTTTTGAAAATTTTCTAGGCTACCTTTTGAAGAGACCTAATTCATGCATAGATTTTTAAATATCTGTTAGGTCATTATAATCGCTTTACTTAAGGTCCATTAAATCACCATAAATATACAGCAGAGCAATTAAAAGTTATTTTCAAGGTTTTATTTTTTTTTAAACAGTGAATAGAGGAATATATATTGTTCCACACATAGTAAAATTTTAAAATATTGCATAAATGTATTTAATTTAGTAGTGCAATTAATTAGATTTTCTTTAAAAATGGTAATTATGTCATCCCAGGGTCAAAATTATTCAGAGAAGCATAATAACATTACATTTTAGAAATTACTGAATGCATTTAGATTTTCAGTTTTTGCAGAAATTTTGAATTTTTGTATTCATTAACCAATAAAATTAGTAGCAGAAAATGTTAAATTTAATTGACTTAATTTCTGAATACTGTTTTTTCTTTCTGATATCCATTTTCTTGAATTTTATAAGGAAAAGGTACTTTGTGATACACTGTTCTAAGTACTTTGCATATACTGACATTAATTTTTGATTAAATGTATGATAGATATCATTATTTATATTATTTATTTATTTAGGTACCCTTTTATATAACAATAAGCTAAAACACAGAAAATTTTAATATCCTCAGTAATATCACAAAGTTAGAAAATGGCAGAACCAAAATATAGAGTCAGGACTACTGACTACAGAGCCCAAACTCAAAATTACCAGACTGTGATTTATCTCAGATGACTTAAATTCAAATTTAATTTGTATGAAGTTTTAATGTTTAATAAGTATAGTGGTTGAAACCTATATACATTAAAATTATATTTTCTTAGAAAAATATACTTTTTTTAAGCATGTACAAAATGATGTTATTTCTTTCTAAAGCATTGATTGTAGTCATTTACCACTTAATGACAAATGTATATGCAGAGAAATGCATTGTTTGGTTATTGTGTTATTGTGAAAACATCACAGAGTGATGAGATAGCCTTCTACCCATCCAGGCTACATGGTGTAACCTATTGCTCCTAGACTACAAATCTGTTCGTGTAAGTGTACAAAACAACATGAGATTAAATCAAGTGCAAGAGAAAATAAGGAAATAAGAGATGCAGTAAACATTAGATGTTTAAGGCTGCTGTTGGTATAACTCAGAATATTTTTTATAAGATACTTTTTAAATAAGAAGAAACAATTCATTCTAAAATAATATTCAAAAGCATAGTAAATAAATACATAAATTAGTGACAGCCATTTATTATCATTATTAAGTATTATGTACAATACATAATTATATGTGCTATACTCTTATATGACTAGCAGCAGCATCACAAACACATTGTGACAGCTCTGACATCACTAGGCAATGGGGTTTCCCAGTTCCATTATATTTGTATGGGACTCCCCTCATCAATGCGATCTGTCTGTCACTAACTGAAACATTATTATTATTTGGCATGTGATTATATAACAAACCTTATTGTTGGGAAAATCATTCCAAAATTACTTAAAATTTTTGAATAAAAACATCTTTCATATAATTGAGTAGCAGTTTTACTCTTAAAGTTAAAATATATGACAGTAAAGTGAGTTAATATTTCAAATACTACTTAAAGGGCAAAACAGTTGTAATGTATATAATTTAAAAATATATCAATCAAAGATAAAAAAATACAAGCCAAACATTTTTTTTTTTTTTTTTTTTTTAGTGAGAGCAGGGGAGTTAGTGAGACAGATTCTCATGTGCTTCCTGACTGGGAACCACCTGGCAACCCCTGCAACCCCTATTTAGGGCTTATGCTCCAATTAACAAATCTATTATTAGTGACTGAGGCTGATGAGCTGGGACCAATCGAGCTATCCTCAGCTCCTGGGGCTATCACTGAAACCAATCAAGCCACTGGCTGAAGAAGGGGGAGAGAAAGACAAGGGAAAAAAGAGGTGGCAGAGAAGCAGATGGTTGCTACTCTTGTGAGCCTTAACTGGGAATGAAACCTGGTACTTCCATACACTGGGCTGATGCTCTAGCCAGTAAGTGAACCATCCAGGACCCCAAACATCTTTATAAGAAGAGACATAATAGAAATATTAAATGGCAAAAGGGTTGAATGAGCTCTGATGAGTTTAGATGGGGCAGCATCAGTCTGGAATTTCTTCTCTGTGGAAAGAAGAAGAAGAAAGTCCCCCAGTCAAGGTGCAACACTTGACCTAGGCTTACAGACTACAACCAGCAGCTGGAAATAGGGCTCCTATCCTAAAGAATGGAGGTTGAAAAAAAACTGACAAATGCTACCTAGAGCAAGTCCAAGTGCCAAGATTAGAAACAGTAGGTAGAAAAACATTCCATGCCTGTTTAATGACTAAATTTGAAATACTATCCAGATCACCCCAAGCAGCAACTCCAAACACAGAACACTAGATTATTTTTTAAATTGTTATTTATTCAGCGTGAGAGGAAAGAAAAGAAAGACCGAAACATTGAGCTATTCCTCTATGTGCCCTGATCAGGGATTGAACCAGCAGCCCTTGCACTTCAAGACGATGATGTAACCTACTTCCCTTTCTGGCCTGGGCCTAGAACACTAGAATGTATACTGAAGAGACAAAACAACATCCACCAAAAGACATTTCATCAGATTAAAATAAGTTTATGTACCATTCCCACAAATACTTTCAAAACTATATTAAATAATTTTCAGTATATAAATACTATATAAAATTACATTTTATATAGTTAAAAATGAAGTTATGAAAGAAACTAATATCTCATTATATTGTAATAAAGTACTGTTCACAGTAGAAATTTAAGAGTTTATTAATTAGCCAGCTAGCTACATGGGGCATGGTCCCAAATCATGTAGGCTCTCATACAACTCTGAGCCTGCTTTTATACAAAATCAAGTATTCGTTGGGGTGGGTAAAGAGGGTGAGCATGGTACAATAGTCAATTACTAACAAGCTTACAACATTTATCTATAGGATCTATTAAAAAAAAAAAGCATTTCCACACATCAAGACCACAAGATAACACAGTAGTGATAAATGTTTTACATACCCAGCAAAGACATCCCAAATTATCTAGGTCTACCACCTACCCCTGTTGCCACAATAGTGGGAAATGAAATGCTTAGTTTAGGATAAGGAGAGAAGCTAAATGAAATTACCTTTGCTAAAAGTGTTGGGACTAGCTTATTAGGAAACCTAATAAGCTAGTCTCCCCTTGCTTTAGTTTACAAGTTTTATACATATAAAGAATTTCAAAAGGGATTATTAGCAGAAAGTGTATAGAATGTTACAGAATGCATGAGTGGGCTCGTGATCCCTTTGTCTAGAGGTATATGTCACTCTCAGGACTGCAGGAGGTGAGGAAGAGTTAGAATCAGTGTAGGAATTTTTAATTAAGATACGTAAACATTGTCTCCTAAAAGCTCTTAAGGATGGGAAAGAGGAAGTTTTCAGATAAGTTTTACCTTCTTTGCTGTCTAGCAAGTGGCCTCAGTCTTTCCAGAGAACTATAGTTAAATTATGATTGACTACTAACTAACTTCTGCCCCTTTAATCTCTTTCTCTTGGTTTTTTTTCTCATCAGAGAGGAGGGGTAAGGGGGCCTGACTCTTCCTTTTAAAATACTAATGTTAACAATTTTTGCAATTCTTTGGCACCTTATCACATTCCACACTGGTTTTATAATCTGAGTCAAATCTTGACTCATTCCCCTCTCTAGGGAGAGGGAGAGTGAATACCTTGGAGGATTATCAATCCGTTGTTCGTCGTTGCACAGTGATTGCTAGCATGTTCTTTATGTTGTTTATTAGTAGTGGCAACAGACACAGGCCTATTGGACAAACTCCTAGAATCAGTAAAACTACTCCTATTAGGGTTTTAAAACCACCAAAGGCTGAGAACCATCCTCCAAAATGGCCATCAGGGTTCCAGCCATGCCAGACTTGTACAGAAACATGTACCAGTTTTGCCATCTTCTTGACAAGACCCTCAACTGCCTGGCCCTGGTCATCTATTTGCCGGTAACAATTAGTGAGATTGAATTTACCACATACTCCTCCTTCTGCAGCTAATAGATAATCTAGTGCTAACCTGTTTTGGTAGATGACGTTTCTCATCTGAGTTTGCTGATGTGCAAAGAGAGTTAGGGCTCTCCTAGTCTCGTTAGTAATTATTTCTAAAACTAAAATATCCCCAAGATCTGTCCTGTGCCCAGGTGGCAGGTCCATAGTATTGGATTATCTGCTCTGGGACCATTCATTATCTTTCTAGTCTCCTATTTGGAATTATCTTTTTACTCGCTGAAAGGGCAACGGAGCTGGTTACCTAAGTAGTTCCCCTGTTTTCAGAGGCAAGAGGAAAAAGAAGGTTTTTATCATGCCTATTATACAGCTTCCTTCCCAATTCTTGGGAAGGTGGGTATAAGCCCTGTTACTACAGATCCAGTAAAGTCCACGTGGTGCTATCCAGTCTCTGGCCCTGCCTAGGTTCTGTCAGTCTCCAGTTAGTTTGGGAAACCTGGATAACGATTCCTCTTGGTCTGGTTTCCCCACCACACACCTTACTTGGAGGTGGCATTATAATAAATACCATTACCCAAGGAAGTCGGTTCCCCCACTGATTCAATTAGATTCCCTCCTCCTCTGGCTAAGCAATATTGCCCTATGATAGCATGTTTTAGAATCCATTGACTATCATCCGAGATGTGGGGGATTATTAGATTTAGCCTAGCTTCAGTGGGGACTAGTTCTTTGGCTTCCCATGGCCACCTGTCCCCTGTTAGAGTTCCCCCACATACATAACAAGAGGTGACATTTAGGGAATGGGCTATTTTCTCAGCCATTCTAAGGAATTCATTCTTAGTTGTAGGTGGGAGTGGTGGTAGGGGTCTAATTGCTTCTTCGTAAAAAGACATATACTTGGAGGCTTGAACCGATGGTTCAGTATCTGGCTTCTGATAAGGATTGGAACAATAGGATTTAGCTCCTTCCCATCAATGCCAAGTGTTAGCACTTCTCCGTCTTTCCAATGGGATTTTCGGGGATTGATTATGATTAGTTCTAAGGGATTGCACCCATGGGTGGTGCAGCTTGACAGAGCTGTCCCTTTTTTAAAATACACCTCTTTCCTTTTAGAGGTGTCCTTTTCCCAAGTAGCCCACTGGACACATAACCAATATTCAATGGTTATTCCACAGGGGTAACTATGAGCACACATACACTTTTCATTTATCTGGTAGCTTCTTTCCCAGTCAAGGGACCCATGACCCTTTTCTGCGTGATTGATAGTGGCACATTCATCAAACCTTAAGATGACTTGTTCTGGGTTTCCTTTGACTCTAGTCTGTGCCATGGTTGGACCATCATTTCATCCCCAAACTCCTCCTCCCTTTGCTACCTTACCCTCAAACACTACTTCGGTAGGAGGGTCTGTGGGGATAACAGATAAAAGGTTGGTCATTTCCTGAGTCACATTCTGAATGTTGAGTCTGATTATAGCTACAGGTCCCTTTCTAGTTCCCTTGCACTCATGGAAGTATAGAAAAGCAAGGTGGTGAAGACCTTTTGGCCTTCCTTAGTGATATGAATACACAGTTCACAGTCATCTGCTCTAGTTTCCCTCCCTCCCCAGAGTCCAATTAAAAGGAGCCCCATGATAAGACTCCTCAAGCTTCTGCCATGCATGGCCCAGCCAGCCCATGGTTTGTGGCTGGAGCAAGGCATGCTGTCCTTCTCAGGGTCAACTTACAAGGGTTGGCAGGGTCAGTCTCCACTGTCCATGAGGGCATCTCTGCTGGGGCTTCAGGCTTCAACTAGCTGGGTGGATTCAGACAAGTATGACTTCTACCTTGACAGCATTAGGGGTGGTCAGGATCACAGTGTGTGGACCCGTCCGTGTGGAAATCAGTCCTTGGGTGTATTTCTTTACCCAGACTGAGTCCCCAGGCTGGAAGGGATGTACCAGATCTCCTGGCAGTGATGGAAGTGCCTCTTGGACAGTCTTTTGGACAGCCTGCTGGGTAATCTGTAGACCCTGTAAGTTCTTAAGGAAGGATTGATTACTTAACTCAGCTTTTATTTTTTCTCTGAGTTTTGGTAGTAAGGGAGGGGGTTTCCCAAACATTATTTCAAAAGGTATAAATCCTTCCCGGGGGTACACCTTGCCCCAAGAAGGGCCAAGAGGAGTAAGGTGGGCCAGTTTTCACCAGTTTCAAAAATAAATTTGGTTAAAGTTTCTTTTAAGTGTAATTCATACACTCTACCTGCCCTGAACTTTGAGTCTGTAGGCACAATGTAATTTCCACTTAATATTTAAAGTTTTGGCTAAGTCTTGGCATATCTTGGAAATGAATGCCAGTTCATTGTCAAAATCCATGGCTGTGGGGAGGCCATATTGTGGAATGATTTCATGGAGTAATTTCCTAAGTACTGTGGTAGCAGTCTCTGATCTAGTGGGGAAGGCTTCTACCCACCTGGAGAAAGTGTCCACACAGACTAGGAGATACTTTTACGCTGTGTAAGGTGGCTTTATTTCAGTGAAATCAATTTCCCAATGTACTCCTGGCATGGTTCCCCTTTCTCTAACTCCTAAGGGTACTCTCCTACCTTGTTTCGCATTTACTCGTGTGCAGGCCTGACAACGTCCAACAATGCTACTTAGTATCTGGTCCAGGTGCGGTATGAAATACCTGGATTGGAGCAATTTAGTCATTTTGAACGTTCTGAGGCTGGACGCTTGATGTATTTGGAGGCCTATTGTCTGCCTTAATGTCCCTGGAATCAAGATTCTTTCATCTGGTAGGACCCACCAGCCATCGGCATTTTTGGTAACCTTTTTCTCTTCCACTAAAGTAGTTTCTTCTTGATAGTAGTGAGGGGTGTTGGGCAACTCAGGCAAAGGAAAAGTCACTAAAACTTGGAGAGGCCCCTCTGGTTTTTTGGCTACTGCCCGGGCCTCTAGTTTTGCTGCTCAGTTTCCTCTGGTTTCTCTCAAATCTCCTTTTTGGTGCCCTCTGCAGTGAATGATCACTATGGCTGAGGGGAGTTGTATAGCTTCTAGACATGCTAAGATTTCTTCTTTATTTTTGATATCTTTCCCAACCAAGGTAAGTAGCCCTCTGTCTTTGTAAACAGTACTATGTACGTGTGTCATGGCAAAAGCATACCTACTGTTGGTATAAATGGAAACTGCTTTTTCTTTCCCCCATCTGAGGGCCTGGATAAGGACTATTAGTTCTGCCTTTTGTGCTAAAGTTTCCCAGCTCAGTGCCTGCACCCAAATGAGCCAATTCAGGGTCACTACCGCAGACCCTGCATACCTGGTGCCATTCTGTATATAGCTGTTTCCGTCTGTGTACAGTACTTCATCCGTGTCAGGCAGCTCAGAGTCCTTTAAGTCTGGTCAGGCAATCTGTATGACATTGATTACCTCTATACAGTTATGTAATGGGGTGGTCAGGTCGTCATTTGGGAGTAGGCTCGTGGGGTTAATGGCAATTGTTTTCTGAAACCTTATCCTGGGCTGGTCTAGGAGTAAAGCTTGGAACTGGGTTACTCAGATGTTTGACATGTATCTCTCTGGTGTTTTCCTTAGAAGCACTTCCACTGCATGTGGTGCTGTTAGAGTTAGCTCTTGATCTAATGCGAGTTTGTCAACTTCCTTAACCAGGATTGCAGTTGCGGCTACGGTCCTTAGGCAGGTAGGCCATCTGGCTGCTACGGGGTCTAGTCACTTGGCAGGTATGCAACAGGTCATTTCCAAGGTCCTAAGGGCTGAGCTAAAACCCCTTTTGTGATTCCCCAGTCTCATGAATAACTAGCAGGAAGGGCTCAGAGATATCAGGTAAGGCAAGAGCAGGAACTGATGCTAGAGTTCTTTCAAGGTCCTCAAAGGCTTTTTGCTCTGTCTCAGTCCAGTTTAGAAATTGTGACATGCCCGTGCAGGCATAGAGAGGTTTTGCTAGTTTGGCAAAACTCAGAATCCACAGTCTACAATATCCTACAGCCCCAAGGAATTCTCTTACTTGCCTTTTAGTGGTTGGAGTGGGGACCCAGAGTATGGCCTTGATGTGTTCATAGGACAGAGTTCTTTGTCCTTCTTTAACCCGGCAGCCTAGATAAGAAACCTCTGAAGTGCAGAGTTGAGCCTCTTTGGCTGACACTCGGTACCCTAATACTTGTAGTGAGGCTAGGAGGTCTCGAGTTTCCTCGAGGCAACGCTCCTTCATAGATGCCGCCAGCAGTAGGTCATCTGCTTACTGGAGTAGGGTACAGTCTTGGTGTTCCTAATGGAAGGCTACTAGGTCAGCGCTTAGGGCTTCATCAAAGATAGTAGGAGAGTTTTTGAAGCCTTGAGGCAGTCTAGTCCATGTTAGTTGGCCAGAGATTTCTCCTGCCGAATCTATCCACTCAAAGGCAAAAATGTGCTGGCTTTTAGGGGCTAGTGGGGTACTGAAGAACACATCTTTAAGGGCTAAGACTGTTTAGACTCAATACTCAGAATGCAGGAGGCTAAGCCAAATGTATGGGTTAGGGACTGTAGTGTGTATGGTCTCTACCTATTTGTTTACTTCCCAAAGGTCCTGAACCAGTCAGTAGTCTTTTGTTCTGGTCTTTAGGACAGGTAATAAGGGAGCGTTCCATGAGGATTGGCAAGGCACCAAGATTCCCGCTTCCCGGAGATGCCGTATGTGGACAGCTATTCTCTCCTTAGCTTTCTGACCCATTGGGTATTGTCTTACCAACACTGGAGTTGTGGTGGATAGCAACTGTATGACCACAGGCGGCTGATGGACTTCTAGTCCGGGAGGGTTGGTTTCAGCTTATACTTCTGGAAAGCTCTCCTGAAGCTGCTGGAGAAGAGATGGGCTTTGGGTATCTCTTAGTTTAGCTGATTCCTGTAAAAGGTATTCCTCGGAGAGGGGGCAGGTTAGAAGTAGCTGTAATCCTGTGTCCAGAGTTTCCTTATTGGTTCCTATAGTTAAGGTGGTATTTTCTCCCTTAAAGGAGATTGTGGCCTGAAGTTTTTGTAACAAGTCCTGCCCTATCAGGGGATACAGGCATTCTGGCATGACAAAGAACAAATGGGTGACTGTTCCTAGCCCTAGATTAACTGTCTTCTGGGTGGTCCATGGGTAGTATGCAGTTTTTCCAGTGGCCCCCTGTATTGGAGTTTTGTGAGTGGTGATGGGTCCAATAGGCTTAGTTAAGACCAAATGTGTTGCTCCAGTGTCTATTAGAAAATCCACAGTTTTTCCCCCTATTTCTGCTGTTACCATAGGTTCCTGGGGGTTCAGTGAAAAGGAGCCTTGGCCCCATCAGTCCTCAAGGTTCAGGACATTAGGGCCTTGGCTGCTTGTAATTTGGGACATTTATTTTTCCAATGCTTTTCCTCCTTACAGAATGCACACTGATTCTTTCCTAGTAAAGTCCTAGCCCTTCTTCTTGAATCTCTTTCTTCCCCCCTTTCTTTATTTTGCTCCCTTGAGGGCCCTTTTTCCTTAAAAAAGTTTGCTTCTTGGAGTGTTGCTACTACCATTTTAGCTATCCTTTTATCCTGTTTCCCCTCAATTGTCTCCCTATTACTAAAAACTTTCTGAGCTATTGAAATTAACTGGGACTTACTCATGCCATCAAACCCTTCTAGCTTTTGAAGCTTCTTTTTAATATCTGGAGCTGACTGCATCATGAAAGCCAAATTAATAGCCACATTGTTTTCTGTAGCATCTGGGTCTATGAAAGTATATACCCGTTATGCATTGCAAAAGCATTCAAAAAAATGCGGCAGGGGATTCCTGTGTATCTTGGGTAATTTCAGAAACCTTTGAGAGGTTGGTGGGTTTTTGGGCCACAGTTTTTAGTCCCAATAAGAGATACCAGTGAAAAGCGTCCAATGAGGCTTTCCCCTCTGGGGAATTGTGACTCCAGTGAGGTCTAGTGGAGGGGAAAGCTGCCTCGATGTGGTCCCTATTTTCCTCCAGTGATCTTGGTCCCAAGACTGCCTTTTTACCCTCCTGCTTAATTCTGTTCCTCTCTTTTGAAGTGAAGAGGGTATTCAAAAATTGTTGACAGTCTTCCCAGGTAGGTCTATGAGTTTGTAGGACAGTTTTATGAGTCCTACTAAAGCCTGAGGCTTCTCTGAGAACAGAGGATTTTGGCCTTTCCAATTATAGAAATCACTGGTGGAGTATTGGATATACACAAGAAATGGCTGTTCCTCGGGGTCAGGGTCAGGGTCAGTTTCTAAAGGGGGAGCTTCTCTGAGTGGCAAGATAGGATCCCTTCTCTACCCATACTCAGATCCACTCCGGGTGTGGAGAGGGGCTGTAACAGTGGAAGTTATAGCCTCCTCTTTTACCTGCTGTGTAGGCTCAGGGGCTGTAATTTAGGGATTATAGAAGGGTGGCAGCTCAGTTTCCTCAGAAGCCTCTGTAAGGACAAGGGGTCTTGGGGCTTTCCTTTTATCCTTTTTTTGTTCTAGATTTAAATTTGCCCTGACTAGGAAGATGTGGCACCCTCTCTGTATTGAGCATGCTTTTAACCATTATGGTGGGCCCATTGTTAAATTTAGCCATTGATCAATGTAGGGGAACTGGTCAGAGTAGCCTAGATCCCTGGTCACAACATTCCAGACTGCCCTGACGAGATTAAATGTCTCAGTCCCCGGTCATCTACCCCTGAAGGTGAGTGATTTTGATTCACAGAGTGTCCAAAGTTTTCTTTTTGACTGTTTAATTCTGTACCCATGGTTTTCTCCATAGATTTCTTGAAAGTGTTTTAGGAGACAACCTAAGGGGGTCTTTTATTTACTGGGTCCTCTTCCCCTACTTAATATCATGGGCACTGATATACAAAACTAAAATGGTCCTGGAGAATGCAGGAATTAGCACACAAATAAAAAGCAAGAAAGAGAAGATGGCTAATAACTAGCACCCAAAATAAAGGATGTTTGAATACAGAGGTGTCAATCATCACAAAAGAGCAGAAGCAAGAGCCAGCCGAAAAGGACACTTTCTTCTGGGAGGAAGTCAGACAGAGTACCCTGAAGCCAGAAGTCTTGGATCCAAGAAAAGAGAGTTAGTGGGTACAAGGAGTGAGGCCCATACCAAGAAATGTTGCAAGAAATTTCTCGAACAGATGAAGAGAATCTACAGTACAGAAAATTCACCATTGAAGAATTTTTAATACTTCTATGAATTTTGCTAGTTTTATAATTTGTGGGCTTTAGAACAGTTTTCTCAGAGTTGCCTTTTAGAAGTGATAACCATCTGCTCAGTCCACCTTGGAATATTTGCTCTCCGTAGTATAGGCCAGTCAATATGCGTCTCTGACTAGGTCAGGCCCGGAGATGGAAGAGGTTTCTCTCATCTTTTAGTGGATGGCCACTACAAATTTCTCTTCACTTTTGCCGTCTGGTTTTAAGCCAGAAATTTCCAATTGAAATTACACTAGAGATTTTCCTGACAGACAAAGAGAACCTACAAAACAGACAACTTACATTTACACTTGATTTTAGGCACAGTTCAACATACAAGGGAAGAGGGTGCCCATCAGGAGCCTCTCATGTACTCACCTGGCCATGTCCCTTGTGGGGGTTTTGGTGCCTGTTAGCATTAGTGAGTCGGTATAAAGCTCAGACTAGGATCAGTGAGTGTCTGATACCACCCTAAGCCACATGAGGATCACCACAGAACTGCAGGTTAGAGCCCACTTAGACTTTGTAGTTATTCACTGTGGATCCACAAACGGAAAACTCAGGTGCAGGCACCAGAGATCCCCATTTACACACCAATCACTTAGGGGTCCTCAGACTGAAACAACAAAAGCAAAAAATGAGATCTTGACATGAACAGATAGCACAAAGGTGTCCCAGGAAGCCTGGAACAAGAATGAATTTAGTTCCTACTATTTGCTTTTCCTGAGAGCACAAACAAATGTGTCCCAGGAACTGGAAGCAGGACCTAACTTTCTGCAGACATCTTGGCTCTGGAGACCCTATTGAGTGAGTTTTGATGGCATCCAATTCTTCACTGCAATAGCAATCCCTCTACTGGATATATACCCCAAAACTCAAAAACATTGGTATGTAAAGACACATGCAGCCCCATGTTCATTGTTGCATTGTTCACAGTGGCCAAGACATGGAAACAATCAAAAAGCCCTTCAATAGATGATTAGATAAAGAAGGTGTGGTACATATATACTATGGAATACTACTCAGCCATAAGAAATGATGACATCGGATCATTTACAGCAACATGGATGGACCTTGATAACTAATGTTATTGAGTGAAATAAGTAAATCAGAAAAAACTAAGAACTATATGATTCCATACATAGGTGGTACATAAAAATGAGACTCAGAGACATGGACAAGAGTGTGGAGGTTACCAGGGGGTAAGAAGAAGGAGGACATGGGGGGAGGGGAGGAGCACAAAGAAAACCAGATAGAAGGTGATGGAAGACAATTTGACTTTGGGTGATGGGTATGCAACATAATTAAATGTCAAAATAACCTGGAGATGTTTTCTCTAAACATATGTTTCCTGATTTATTAATGTCATCCCATCAAATTTAATGAAAAAAAAAAACCAAATTGACTAGTCCAATAAAACTCAAAATCCAGCAAAGCAAAAGATTTACTTTATTTTTTTTACCTCTGGAGGTCAATTTTTATTCCTCGATTTTGCCAAATCTTGGGGCCAGGGGTGTCTGCCAAGAAGTTGTCTGAGACACACAGGATAACTGACATCCTGGAAAACCTTAAGGAGCACCTTCCTCAGGCAACCTTCCAAAGAGGCCACTCGGTCCTGGTGTCTCAACCCAGTGACACGGAACACCAGAATTCTGGACAAGTCCCCAAAGGTTATAAAGTACTGTCATCCACAGGTTACATAGAGACACCAAAGCATTTGAGGTCTTTTTTAATTACAGAAGAAATTTGAGGAGTTTATTAATTAGCCGGCTCTCTACATGGTGCATGGCCCCAAATCATGTAGGTTTTCATACAATATTTATATAAAAAAGATGTAAAATCATGACATAAATTATACATCACCAGAATAAAAACATTAAAAAAAAGTCTTTGCAAATCTTCATCCTGAGGAAAAATAGTAAATTAGATATAGGAAGAGGATCTCAGCCAGCACATATGTGGAAAATGGAAGTAAAAACATAAAATAACTCTTAAGATCCAGAAAGAATACAGTGAAAATCTTCAACATTCACACAATGAATTAAATAAAAAGAGAGAAAACAAGAAAGTAGAGGAGAAACTGTGTGTGAATAAATAATTTTGATTTCAAAAATTGGTAGGGGACAATCTAATAAAATGTGTACATTTTATTAATAAAGGAAATAGATAAATAAACCTATTCTTAGATACATTATAATGAAAATGCTGTACATTAAGGATAAAATACATCATAAAAGCTACTTTCAAAAAGGCATCTTAACAATAAAGGACTAACTGACTGGCAATGAATTTTTCATTTGCAACAACAGATGTCAAAAGAAAGTAAAGTAGTATCTTCATACTGCTGAAAGAAAATAATCCTAACATATAATTTTATATCCAATCATAATATTTTTCAAGAGGGAGCACAATAAAAGTAGTTGCAGCTACAGACAAACAAAATAACAGGCAATTTGACCACCCACAGAACCCAACTAAAAGACTGTGTAAAAGTAAAATACTGCAGGAAAGAATAAGATACAGGAAATTCTAAGGATAACAGAAGTGAAAACAGAAGTGAAAGGATGTAGCAATAAATGTACTTAAAACTAATTGTTAAGTAAAGAAAAACATCTTTATTTTAAAAAAGAAAATTTAAAAATTTATATAATAACTTGATTGGAGAAGGATTTTCACATGATTGATTTATTTTAAGGTTCCTGTGGAGAAAGAAGGATAAGAGGACTTAATGAATGGATTTTCTTAGGAAAAAAATCATTGTTAGTTAAATATCATAAAGGTATGAAGGAAATCACTTAAATAACATTAGTGTAAGTTTTAAAACCAGCAGAGAGCAGACAACCAACAAAAGGAATACCTGAAAAAAATGTATCAATAGTATACTTGTAGGATTGCATTATGGAAAAAAACACAATGAAACTTGAAGAACCGTCTAGTTTTGATTTTGGGACATATTAGAGTAAATAGTACAAAACTTACCCTCCGTTCATAAACAACTAGAAAACTGACAACATGTTTGAAACAAAAGCTTTTAATTATTAGGAAAAAAACTAATATGTTTTGAGGAAAAAATAAAGATATCATTTTAGTGTTTTTTATTTGAATCATTTATTTAACTCCAAAATTAGGAAAGTATATAATCTAACCAAAGAATGAGCTTGTTGCTGAGCTGAAAAGGCAGAGATCAGAGTTTGGGGTGGCTACAGGAGATGAGATGTGTAGGACATACTACCCAAAGGGAGGCATCTATGCACAAAAGACACCATGGGTCCTCTCCAATCCCTTTGAGTCTTTGGTTCAACATTAAGCTGTAATACATAGAGGAAAACTGCCCAAATCAGACAAGGAGCAGCTACAGAAATATCTTACTATTCCTGCATAATAAATAAGTACATACTTAGCAAATGAAAAAAAAATTATCTTACAATTTCTGTGAATTGGGTATCTGGGCTGGGAGTCTCCTTTGTGGTAAGAGCCATGGGTCCATTTTATTTCTCAAATCAAGGTTTTCAAAACCCACTGTAGTTAGACAGAATTAATTTATTTTAGTTGTATGACAAAATTCCCCATTTTCCTTATTGCTCTCTGCCGCAGACCATTCTCAGCTCCTACAAAACACCCACAGTTTTCACTTCAAGTTGTCACCATAGGTAGTTTACAGCAAGGTGTTTTCTTCTTCGGTGACTAGCTAGTGGAACTCTGCTTTTTAAAGACTTGTGTTTATGTCAGCCTGTCTGCATAATATCAAATGCTTAAGGTCTAATAACTTGGAATTTTAATTATATATGCAAACTCCCATCAAAGCATTGTCTAGATTAGTGATTTTCAACTGTTTTACACTTGGGAACTAGTAACCTGCATGCTGGAAAGGGAAGTATAAGAGGAATAAAGCTTTATTTTTACAACACATAACAGTGCAACATGGTACAAATTGGTTCTTGATTTTTGGACTCCACATGTACAATGCATTGCATATTGCATAAGTTTGTTTGAGTGCTTTTTCTGTGTTGCATATGATTTATAAATGCTCTATGTGGTGCAAAAGGTTTTTCAAATAAGCCTACAAGTTCCAAAATTATCTAAGACAACCTCAATAGTATTTTCATAGATGATACAGGCTGATAAGTGGTAATAACCTGAGCATAAGTGAATTTGACTAAGATCATTGAGTCTATAATCTTCCTGAAACATCAGGGTAGTTAATGCTTTCATGGACCAGGGCAAAATTCCTGGTGGACTGGTACTGGTCTGTGGACCAGTGGTTAAAAAACACTGGTTTAGGTTACTATTTGGTTGAATAACTCACTAAGGTGTTTGTATGGCAGAGACCTGGAATCTTGTGGGGCCATTTTAGCACTCTACTTGCCTATGGAGAAGAAAGCCGGGAGACAGCCAAGGTCCAGTCAAGCAAATTGGAAAAAGTTTGAAAACCAGGATTTTCTTTTTTAAAAAATTAATTTTAATGCAGTGACATTGATATATCAGGGTACATATGTTCAGAGAAAACATCTCCAGATTATTTCCACATTTGATTATGTTGCATATACCTCACCCAAAGTAAAATTGTCTTCCGTCACATTCTATCTGGTTTTCTTTGTGCCCCTCCCCTCCACCCCCTCTCCTTCTTCCCTCCCTTCCCCACTCCCGGTTACCATCACATTCTTGTCCATGTCTCTGAGTCTCATTTTTATGTCCCATCTATGTATGAAATCATATAGTTCTTAGGTTATTTATTTATTTATTTATTTATTTTACTCAGAATACTGTTATCAAGTTCCACCCATGTTGTTGTAAATGATCCGATGTCATAATTTCTTATGGCTGAGTAGTATTCCATAGCATGTATGTACAAAAGCTTTTTAATCCACTCGTCCACTGATCGACACTCGGCTGATTCCAGATCTTTATTATTGTGACCAATGCTGCCATAAACATGGGGGTGCATTTCTCCTTTTGAAACAGTGCTATGGTGTTCTTGGGGTATATTCCTAAAGGTGGGGTAGCTGGGTCAAAAGGTAGTTCAATTTTGAATTTTTTGAGGAATCTCCATACTGTTTTCCACAGTGGCTGCACCAGTCTGCATTCCCACCAGCAGTGCAGGAGGGTTCCTGTTTCTTCACATCCTCGCCAGCACTTATTCTGTGTTGTTTTGTTGATCAGAGCCATTCTGACTGGTGTGAGGTGATACCTCATTGTGGTTTTAATTTGCATTTCTCTAATGATTAGTGACGTTGAGCATTTTTTCATATGCCTATTGGTCATCTGTATATCCTCTTTGAAGAAGTGTCTATTCCTTTCTTTTGCCCATTTTTTAATTGGATTGTTTTTCTTCCTGGTGTTGAGTTCTACAAGTTATTTATAAATTTTGGTTATTAACCCCTTATCAGACGTATTGTCAAATATATTCTCCTATTGTGTAGTTTGTTTTTTTATTCTGTTCTTATTTTCTTTAGCTGTGCAAAAGCTTTTTAGTTTGATATAGTACCATTTGTTTATCCTGTCTTTTATTTCACTTGTCCATGGAGATAAATCAGCAAATATATTGTTCCGAGAGATGTCGGAGAGCTTACTATGTTTTCTTCTAAGATGCTTATGATTTCACAGCTTATATTTAAGTCTTTTATCTATTTTTGAGTTTATTTTTGTGAATGTTGTAAGTTGGTGGTCTAGTTTCATTTTTTTGCAGGTAGCTGTCCAATTTTCCCAACACCATTTGTTAAAGAGGCTGTCTTTCCTCCATTGTATTTCCTTATCTCCTTTGTGAAATATCAGTTGTCCATAGAGCTGTGGGTTTATTTCGGGGTTCTCTGTTCTGTTCCATTGATCTATATGCCTGTTCTTATGCCAGTACCAGGCTGTTTTGAGTACAACGGCCTTGTAGTATAACTTGATATCAGGAAGTATGATACCTCCCACTTTATTCTTCTTTTTCAAGATTGCTGAGGCTATTCGTGTTCTCTTTTGGTTCCATATAAATTTTTGGAATATGTGGTCTATATCTTTGAAGTATGTCATTGGTATTTTAATTGGTATTGCATTGAATTTATAGATTGCTTTGGGTAATATAGACATTTTCATGATGTTTATTCTTCTTAACCATGAGCACAGTATATACTTCCATTTGTTTGTATCTTCCTTGATTTCTTTTATCAATGCTTTGTAATTTTCCGAGTACAAGTCTTTTGTCTCTTGGTTAAATTTACTCCTAGGTGCTTTATGTTTTTAGTTGCAATACAAAAGGAGATTGTTCCCTTAATTTCTCTTTCTGACAGTTCATTGTTGGTGGATAAAAATGCCTCTGATTTCTGAGTATTAACTTTATATCCTGCCACCTTGCTGAATTTATTTATCAGACCTAGTATTTTTTTGACTGAGACTTTAGGGTTTTTTATATACAATATTGTATCATCTGTAAATAATGATAGTTTTACTTCCTTTTTTCCAATTTGAATGCCTTTTATTTCTTCTTTTTCTCTGATTGCTGTGGCTAGGATTTCTGGGACTATGTTAAATAAGAGTGGTGAAAGGGGGCACCCCTGCCTTGTTCCTGATCTTACGGGGATTGCTTTTAATTTTTGCCCTTCGAGTATGATGTTGGCTGTGGGTTTGTCATAGATGGCCTTTATCATGTAGAGGTATGTTCCCTGTATTCCCACTTTGCTGAGAGTTTTGATCATGAATGGGTGCTTTTTTATCAAATGCTTTTTCTGCATGTATTGAAATTATCATGTAGTTTTTCTCCTTCCTTTCGTTTATATGATGAAACACATTGATTGATTTGCAAATATTGTACCAGCCTTGCCTCCCCAGAATAAATCCCACTTGATCATGGTGTATGATTTTTTTTCATATATTGCTGGATCTGATTTGCTATTATTTTGTTGAGGATTTTAGCATCTAAATTCATCAGGGATATTGGCCTATAATTTTCTTTTTTTGTGTTGTCTTTGCCTGGTTTTGGAATCAGAATATGAACGCCTCATAAAAGAAACTTAGAAGTCTTCGTCCCTCTTGAATTTTTTGAAATAGTTTGAGAAGGATAGGAGTTAGTTCTTCTTTGAGTATTTGGTATAATTCACTTGTGAAGTCATCAGGCCCAGGACTTTTTTTGTTGGGAGTTTTTTGATAACTGTTTTCATCTTTGTTGTAATCAGTCTGTTTAGGTTTTCAGATTTTTCCAGATTGACTATCGGAAGGTTATATATTTGAAGGAATTTGCCTGTTTCTTCTAGGTTGTCTAGTTTTTCGCACATAGTTCTTCATATTATTTTCTTATAATACTTTGCATTTCTGTTGTATCAGTTGTAATTTCTCCACTCACATTTCTAATTATATTTATTTGAGTCCTCTTTTTTTGGTGAGTCTAGTTAAAGGGTCATCAATCTTGTTTACCTTTTCAAAAAACCAAGTCCTGGTTTCATTGATCCTCTGTATTTTTTTTTAGCCGCTATGTCATTTATTTCTGCTCTGATCTTTATTATTTCTTTCCTTCAACTACCTCTGGGCTTTACTTGCTGGTCTTTTTCTATTCTTTTAGATGCAGGGTTAAGTTGTTTACTTTAGCTTTTTCTAGCTTCTTAAATATGCCTGTAGTGCTATAAACTTCCCTCTCAGTACTGCTTTCACTGTGTCCCATAAATTTTGAGTTGTTGTATGCTCATTATCATTCGTTTCTAAGAATTTTTTTTATTTCATCTTTGATCTCATTCTTAAGCTATTCATTATTTAACAACCCGCTATTTTTTTTCCATGTTTTTGAGAATTTTTGAGTTTTTCTGTTGTGGTTGATTTCTAGTGTTATGCCATTGTGATCAGAGAAAGTGCTTGATATGATTTCAATCTTCTTAAATTTGTTGAGACCACTTTTGTGCCCTACATGTGGTCTATTCTAGAGAACGTACCATGAGTATTTGAAAAGAATGTATATTCTGCTGCTTTAGGGTGAAAGGTTCTGAAGATATCTATTAAATTCAGGTGATATAGTGGGTCCCTTAAGTATTCTGTTTCTTTTTTAATTTTTTTCTTGAGGATCTATCTAGTGATGTTAGTGGAGTATTGAAATCCCCTACTATTATAGTATTGCTATTGATCTCTCCCTTTATATCCATCAAAGTCTGCTTTATATATTTAGGTGCTCCTATATTAGGTGCATAGATATTTATAATGGTTATGTCTTCCTGTTGGATTGCTCCCTTTATCATTATGTAGTGGCCTTCTTTATCTCTTACTATAGCCTTTGTTCTAAACTCCATTTTGTCTGATATAAGTATTACTACCTCAGCTTTATTTTCAGTTTCATTTGCATGAAATATTTTTTTCCATCCTTTTACCTTCAGTTTATGTGCATCTTTTGTTTTGAGTTGTGTCTCTTGTAGACAGTATATGTATAGGTCCTGTTTTCTTATCCATGCAGCTACCTTATGTCTTTTGATCAGATCATTTAATCCATTTACATTTAAGGTTATTATTGATATATAGTTGGTTATTGCCATTTTATTCTTTAAAGCTGTATTCCTCTTTTGCTATATTCTTTCCTTATTTTGATCTGTTTACAATAGGGCCTTTAACATTTACTGCAGCCCTCGTTTGATTGTAATAAATTTCTTGAATTTTTTTTTTTTTCATCTGGAAAGCTTTTTATTTCGCCTTCTATTTTAAATGATAGCCTTGCTGGATAAATAGTTTTGGTTGTAGGTTCTTGTTTTATATTACTTTGAATATTTCTTGCCATTCTTTTCTGGCCTCAAGTGTTTCTGTGAGAAGTCAAAAGTCATCCTTATGGGAGCTCCCTTGTAAATGATAGTCTTTTTTTCTCTAGCAGCTTTTAATATTTTCTCTTTATCACTTAGCTTTGGTATTTTAATTAGGAAGTGTCTTGGTGTAGATTTCTTTGGGTTTCTCTTTAATGGAGCTCTCTGTGCCTTTTGAACTTGTGAGTGTTTTTCCTGCATTAATTTAGGGAAGTTTTCAGCTATGATATGATTGAACAAAGTCTCTATTGCTTGTTCTTTTTCTCTTCTTCAGAAACCCCTATGTTGTGAATATTATTTTTCTTCATGTTGTCACAAATATCTCTAAGAGTTTCCTTAGATTTTCTGAGTCTCTTTTCTTTTTTCTGCTCTGCTTCCATGCCTTTGTTCAACTTGTCCTTCAACTCACTGATTCAACCTTCAGCTTCATTCATCCTGTTTTTAATTCCTTCCATTTTGGTCTTCATTTCTGATATTGTATTTGTGATCTCTGACTGATTCTTTTTTAATATTTCAATGTCCTTTTTTTAAATTTTATTTTATTTATTCATTTTAGAGAGGAGAGAGACAGAGCGAGAGAAGGGGGGAGGAGATGTAAGCATCAACTCCCATATGTGCCTTGACCAGGAAAACCCAGGGTTTCAAACCAGCGACCTCAGCATTTCCATGTCGACGCTTTATCCACTGCGCAACCACAGGTCAGGGCTTCAATGTCCTTTTTTATACTTGCTATTTCTTTATTTAGGTGTTTGTAATGGCCATCCATTGTTGTTCTAAGGTCTCTAAGCATCCTTACAATCATTATTTTAAACTCTGCATCCATAAGTTTGGTTATTTCCATATCACTCAATTCATTTTTGGATGTTTCTCTTGTGGTTTCATTTGGATTGTACTTCTCTGTCTTCTCATTATGTCTGTGTGTTTGGGTATATTGTTTGTAGAGCTGTTTTCTGCCTCTAGTTTTCAGTTATGTTATTTCTAGGTTTTCCTGGGTTGGCATCAGCTGTTATTTGTAATCCACTTTCAGATTTGGCTTTTCTAGTAGAACCACTTTGAAGTTTTGATTTGTTTCTTTCTGTCTCCGTTTTCTTAACACATGGTAGTCTAGTTTACTGATCTCAGCAGGGGGCTTATTTGAAACTGTATCCAGGAATGCAGTGCAGTGGATGTAACCTGAGACTCTGAAGGCCTGATCTGCCAGTTACTCTCTCTGGGGGTGGGGTGTTTTCTAGCTTCAGTAGGGGGAGATGTATCTCAGATCTCCATGGAGACCTAGTTTCTGCCCCTCTTCCCACTTCTTGTTTTCAGCTGTGTCTTGTTGTGCTGATTGGAGCTGGAGAGATAGCTTGAGATGGGTGACCCAGAACCACTTGTCTTGTGTTATGTGGAAGGATTAATCCATCCCCCTGCTATGGCTGCCTCCAGCAGGGGATGAGTCAGCTTCTCATGTCCTCCGATGCATTCCTCTGCCCATCACCATTTGTCTCTCTCTCTCTCTCCCCCCTTTCCTTTTGGAAAGTAAGCCAGTCCTTTCAGCACACCTTGTTCCCAAGTCCCCAGGCAAGTGGCTCTGAGCAATATTTTCTACTCTTTTCCTTGGAATGAGAGCCTTTCTGGGCTCTCAGCCTCCCCCCCTCCCCCATTTCTGTAAGTAGAAGAGACCCACTGCTCCTCGGTGTTCCCTATCAAGCTCAGTGTGGCTTCTTCTTTGCTCCTTGGTTTTTGAGAGCTGCTCTTGTAGTCCATAGTTGGTTTTTCATGCTGATTGTTCCTAAATTAATTTGTAATCTAGTTTGGTGTGTGAGCTGAGACTTTGGGCATCTGCCTACTCTGAAGCCATCTTGGAATCCCCAAAAACCATGATTTTCAGAGAATAAAAGAAAAAACTATCCTTTTGAAGTAAGATTAAGTTAACCCTAGAGTAAAGGCTCTTCAAGATCTACTATAATTACTTAACTCAAAAGAATTAAGTTGGGGGGAAGAAACAAGATGGTGATGGAGTAGGCAGACGTACCAACTTCCACCTCCCCGAACCAAAGTGGATTACAAACTAATTTTAAGAACCATCATCTGGAAAAATCAACTTTGGACTAAACTAAGAGGACTCTTCAACCAAGGAACACTGAAGAAGCCACACTGAGACTGGTAGGAAAAGCAGAAAGGGCTGCCCAGCTCCCCAGAGTGAATGGCAGCTGGGAGATATTCACGTGTTGGGAATTGAGTTTAGCAGAGAGGGGAGGGTCCTGAGTCCCAGGAACAAAGCCCCAGCCTGCAGTCCCAGAGCCTAGAAGAGGCGTATGGACAGTATTTAGCTGGAAACAAGTCAGGATACTGTTTGTGAGAAAGAGACTGATTTCTCAGACCCAGGATTCTTCTTAAAGCAGCGGTTCTCAACCTGTGGGTCGCGACCCCAACGGGGGTCGACTGTCCAAAACACAGGGGTTGCCTAAAGCCATCAGAAAATACATATTTATTATACAATACATTTTTAAATAAAATATGTATTTCCAATGGCTTTAGCCGACCCCTGTGTTTTGGTCATTCGACCCCCACTGGGGTCGTGACCCACAGGTTGAGAACCGCTGTCTTAAAGGGACCATGCAGAACACCTCACTCACAACCACTCACCTGGGGCTCCAGGGGACAGGGAGAGAGGAGAGGACCGGAGTAGCTGGTAGAGATTGTAATCTAGGAGGCATAGGGAGAAACATTTTGAGAGACAGCCACCCTAGCCTCTGGTATGAGTCACTCCCCAAATCTGAAGTGATTATTTCCCCTGGAAATAGCAATACCAGCAAAGGGAAGCAGAATACCAGTCAAATAAGCTCTCCTGTGGCTATCAAAGCAGAGTCACTTAGAAGGAGGGAGCTTCTGGGACTACAGTAGTGAGTGTTATGGTCTGAGCTGCAGCGCCCACACCTACACTGCTGAGGGCTCGCTGGAGGGCGGGTGGCAGTGGGACGCAGAAGCGCAGTTCTGTCAGCAAAGGTGGAAGCTGGCTGGCTACCACTGATGCCCAGGTGTGAGCTCAGTCTTGCCCAGCTGGAATGAAGGGGACTTGCAAAAGTGATCAAGCCCAGCTGTGGGCTGACTGTAGTCCAGCCTTCGGGGGAAGGGCAGGAGCCCCAGAAGAGGTGGAGACCCACCTTTGAGTAAGGGTGCAGGAGCACAACCTTGCCCTGCCAGCAGAACTGAAGCTTGTGGCCTAACTTGGAAGCTGGCTCCTCCTGAGGGGGTGAAGCCAAAAGCCCAGAACAAGTGGAGTCCCACTACTGAGCGTGGGCATGCAGTCCCACCCAGCCTGTGAAGCCAAGGCTTACAGCCTTCCCATGAGCAGGCTCCTCCTGCAAGGGCAGGGCAAAAACCCAGAATCAGAAGAAGACCTGCACCTGAGCAAAGGTGCTCAGCCCTGCCCTCAGACCTGAGCATAATGTCATCCGCAGCAGCAGGGTGAAGGCCAAGGCCACTAGGGCTTGTACACCAGAGAACGTGATCACAGCCACTCCCGTGAAGGAGAGGTGGAGACCACAGCAACAGCCCCAGTGGGCAGGCACCCGCAATGCCCACACCTGAACACCCTAGGAAGCAGCAGCAGAGGGAGTGGCGGGCCTGTGGACAGACCACACCTAGGGAACACAGAGGCCACACTCAGTGGACTCCAGTGGCCAAAACCTTCTTTTACCCAGACAGAATGAGAAGGCAGAGAAATGCAACACAAATGAATCAAGAGAAATCCCCAGAAAAGGATCTGAATGAGTCAGATATAACAAAATTACCAGATGCAGAGTTTAAAATAACGATTGTTAGAATGCTCAAAGATATTAGAACAATAGATGGTCATTACAAACACCTAAATAAAGAGATAGCAAATATAAAAAAGGACATTGAAATAATACAAAAGAATCAGTCAGAAATGACAAATTCAATATCAGAAATGAAGACCAAAATGGAAGGAATTAAAAGCAGGATGGATGAAGCTGAGAATCGAATCAGCGAGTTAGAGGACAAGATAAATAAAAGCACGGAAGCAGAGCAGAAAAAAGAAAGAAGACTCAAAAAGTCTGAGGAAACTCTAAGAGAGCTCTGTGACAACATGAAGAGAAATAACATGCGCATCAAAGGGTTCCTGAAGAAGAAGAGAAAGAACAATGGATAGAGACTCTGTTCAAACATATCATAGCTGAAAACTTCCCTCAATTAAGACATGAAAACATCTCACAAGTTCAAGAAGCAGAAAAACTCCATTAAAGAGAAATCCAAAGAAATCTACACCAAGACACTTCATAATTAAAATACCAAAGCTAAATGATAAAGAGAAAATATTAAAAGCTGCCAGAGAAAAAAAGACTATCACCTAAAAGGAGCCCCCATAAGGATGACTTTCAACTTCTCAACAGAAACACTTGAGGCCAGAAGGGAATGGCAAGAAATATTCAAAGTAATGCAAAACAAGAGCCTACAGTGAAGACTACTTTATCCAGCAAGGCTATCATTTAAAATTGAAGGAGAAATAAAAAGCTTTCCAGACAGAAAAAAAGCAAAAAACCTCAAGAAATTCACTACAACCAAACCACGGCTGCAAGAAATGCTAAGGGGTCTGTTGTAAACAGATCAAAGGAGAAAAAGAATATAGCAAAAGAGGAATACAGTTTTAAAGAATAAAATGGCAATAAACAATTACATATCAATAATAACCTTAAATGTAAATGGATTAAAAGATCCGATCAAAAGACATAGGGTAGCTGCGTGGATAAGAAAACAGGACCCATACATATGCTGTCTACAAGAAACACACCTTAAAATGAAAGATGCACATGAACTAAAGATAAAAGGATGGAAATAATATTTTACGCAAATGGAAATGAAAAAAAAAAAGCTGGGGTAGCAATACTTATACCAGACAAAATGGACATTAAAACAAAGTCTATAGTAAGAGATAAAGAAGGTTACTACATAATGATAAAGGGAGCAATCCAATAGGATGATATAACCGTTATAAATATCTACTCACCTAATATAGGAGCACCTAAATATATAAAGCAGACTTTGATGGGTTTAAAGGGCAAGACCAACAGCAATACTATAATACTAGGAGATTTCAATACCCCACTAACATCACTAGATAGATCCTCAACAAAGAAAATTAACAAACAGCTGACTTAAAGGACACACTAGATTAATTCGATTTAATAGCTATTTTCAGAACCTTTCACCCAAAAGCAGCAGAATATACATTCTTTTCAAGTGCTTATGGTACATTCTCTAGAATAGACCACATGTTAAGGCACAAAGGAGGCCTCAACAAATTTCAGAAGATTGAAATCATATTGAGCACTTTCTCTGATCACAATGGCATGAAACTAGAAATCAACCACAACAGAAAAACTGAAAAAATACTCAAACACTTGGAAACTAAATAGCATGTTATTGAATAACGAATGGGTTAACAATAAGATCAAGGAAGAAATTTAAAAATTTCTAGAAACAAACGATAATGAGTATATCAACTCAAAATTTATGGGAAACAGCAAAAGCAGTTCTGATAGGTAAGTTCATTGCATTACAGGCATACCTCAAGAAGCTAGAAAAAGCTCAAATAAACAACTTGACCTTGCATCTAAAAGAACTAGAAAAAGAACAGCAAATAAAGCCCAGAAGTAGAAAGAAGAATATAATAAAGATCAGAGCAGAAATAAATGACATAGAGGCAAAAGAAGCAGTACAGAAGATCAATGAAACCAGGGGCTGGTTCTTTCAAAAGGAAAAAAAGATAGATGAACCTTTAACCAGATTCACCAAGAAAAAAAGAGAGAGGGCTCAAATAAATAAAATTAGATATAAGAATTGAGAAATAACAACTGACACAACAGAAATACAAAATATTGTAAGAAAATAATATGAAGAACTATATGCCAAAAAACTAGCAACCTAGATAAAATGGACTAATTCCTTGAAACATATAATCTTCCAAATATTAATCTGGAAGAATCAGAAAACCTAAACAGACTGATTACAACAAATGAGATAGAAACAGTTATCAAAAACTCCCAAAAAAGAAAAGTCCTAGGCCTGATGGCTTTACAAGTGAATTCTACAAAATATTCAAAGAAGAACTAACTCCTATCCTTCTCAAGCTATTTCAAAAAATTCAAGAGGAAAAAGACTTCCAACTCCTTTTATGAGGTGAGTATAATTCTGATTTCAAAACCAGGCAAAGACAACACAAAGAAAGAAAATTATAGGCCAATATCCCTGATGAATTTAGATGCTAAAATCTTCAACAAAATATTAGCAAACTGGATCCAGCAATATATGAAAAAAATCATACACCATGATTAAGTTAAATTTATTCTGGGGAGGCAAGGCTGGTACAATATTCACAAATCAATCAATGTGATTCATCTCATAAACAAAGGGAAGGAGAAAAACTACATGATAATTTCAATAGATGCAGAAAAAGCATTTGTTAAAATCCGGCACCCCTTCATGATCAAAACTCTCAGCAAAGAGGGAATACAGGGAACTTACCTCAACATGATAAAGGCCATCTATGACAAACTCACAGCCAACATCATACTCAATGGGCAAAAATTAAAAGCAATCCCTGTAAGATCAGGAACAAGGCAGAGTTGCCCCCTTTCACCACTCTTATTCAACGTAGTTCTGGAAGTCCTAGCCACAGCAATCAGACAAGAAAAAGAAATAAATCATCCAAATTGAAAAAGAAGAAGTAGAACTATCATTATTTTCAGATGATATGATATTGTATATAGAAAGCCCTAAAATCTCAGTCAAAAAACTACTAGACCTGATAAATGAATTCAGCAAGGTGACAGGATATAAAATTAATACTCAGAAATCAGAGGCATTTTTATACACTAACAATGAACAGTCAGAAAGAGAAATTAAGAAAGCAATCCCCTTTACCATTGCAACCAAAAAAATAAAGTACCTAGAAATAAATTTAACCAGGGAGATTAAAGACTTGTACCAGAAAATTATAAAACATTGATTAAAGAAATCAGAGAAGATACAAACAAGTGGAAGCATATATCATGCTCATGGTTAGAAAGAATAAACATCATTAAAATGTCTATATTAACCAAAGCAATTTATATGGAACTAAAAGAGAACACAAATAGCCTCAGCATCTTGAAAAGGAAGAATAAAGTGGGAGGTATCACACTTCCAGATATCAAGTTATACTATAAGGCCGCTGTACTCAAAACAGCCTGGTACTGGCATAAGAACAGGCATATAGATCAATGGAACAGAACAGAGAACCCAGAAATAAACCCACAGCTCTATGGACAACTGATATTTGACAAAGGAGGTAAGAGCATACAATAGAGTAAAGAAAACCTCTTTAATAAATGGTGTTGAGAAAATTGGACAGCTACTTGTAAAAAAATGAAACTAGACCATCAACTTACACCATTCACAAAACTAAACTCAAAATGGATAAAAGACTTAAATGTAAGCCGTGAAACCATAAGTATCTTAGAAGAAAACATAGGCAGTAAGCTCTCCGACATCTCTTGCAGCAATATATTTGCTGATTAGTCTCCACGGGCAAGTGAAATAAAAGACAGGATAAACAAATGGGACTATATCAAACTAAAAAGCTTCCACACAGCTAAAGACAATAAGAAGAGAATAAAAAGACAAATTACACAATGGGAGAATATATTTGACAATGCGTCTAATAAGGGGTTAATAACGAAAATTTATAAAGAACTTGTAAAACTCAATACCAGGAAGACAAACAATCCAATCATAAAATGGGTGAAAGAAAGGGATAGACACTTCTCCAAAGAGGATATACAGATGGCCAATAGGCATATACAAAAATGCTCAACATCACTAATATTTTGACCCTGATGTACCACTTTTAGGAATATACCCCAAGAACACCATAGCACTGTTTGAAAAAAAGAAATGCACACACATGTTTATGGCAGCATTGTTCACAATAGCGAAGATCTGGAAACAGCCCAAGTGTCCGTCAGTGGACGAGTGGATTAAAAAGCTTTGGTACATATATACTATGGAATACTACTCAGCCATAAGAAATGATGACATCGGATCATTTACAACAACATGGATGGACCTTGATAACATTATACTGAGCAAAACAAGTAAATCAGAAAAAACTAAGAACTGTATGATTCCATACAGAGGTGGGATATAAAAATGAGACTCAGAGACATGGGGTTGGGGAGAGGAGATTGAGAGGGTTGGGGAGGGGTACAAAGAAAACCACTTAGAATGTGACAGAAGACAATTAAACTTTGGGTGATGGGAATGCAGCATAATCAAATGTCAAAATAACCTAGAGATGTTTTCTCTGAACATATGTACTCTGATTTATCAATATCACCCCATTAAAAAAATTAAATGTCTAAATGACCTGGAAAATACAATTAAATTGGTTTGAAAATAAATTAAATATTTAGAAAAAACTCAACACTTCTTAAAGGGGTACAAAATGATGTAATCATTCAACAGTATAACATTCATAGTTTTTACTATCTAATAAAAAAATCCTAAGGAATCCACAAAAGATTCTAAACCAAAAAATTATTTTTAAAAAATTGCAGCACAATATGCAATAATTATTTGCCAGTCTGTGTTCTAAAAAATAAGTTATTAGGAAGTATAGTTAAAATACAATTTACAATACTTATAAAATTCATGACTTTCATAGGCAAAAAATTCACAAATATTTTTTTTATTTTATTTATTCATTTTTAGAGAGGAGAGAGAGACAGAGAGGGAGAGAGAGGAGAGAGAGACAGAGAGAGAGAAGCGGGGAGGAGCTGGAAGCATCAACTCCCATATGTGCCTTGACCAGGCAAGCCCAGGGTTTCGAACCGGCGACCTCAGCATTTCCAGGTCGACGCTTTATCCACTGCGCCACCACAGGTCAGGCTAAAAATTCACAAATATTTATAACACCAATGCATGTAAATTTAATACTGATAACAGTTATCCACTATAGAGTTAGATTTTTTGTCTCCTTTACATATTCTACTCTTTGTAAGAAAGTCACTATGTAAAGTTTACACTTAGAAAATAGTAAGTTTTTTTTTTAACTTACTGAGAATGGACTGTCTACATAACTATTTAAAATTATTCTGCATGGAAGATTTCTCTTCTCTCCTATTTATTTACTCAATTATAGATTTTTGTTATATGGACTCATGTTTATTTAATATGTTAAGTCATAATTCCATTTACTAAAAACTGTATTTTCCAGCTTTGATTCTTTCAAATGGCTCTTATAATGTATATCTGTTTTTCTCTTTTTTTATTTTTATTTTTTTATCACTTTATTACTTTCTAGCTCTATTAGATACGCCAGACTCATCTTGTGTATTTTCTTTTCCAGCCCTGGATTCGGCCATTTCTGCATGTTTTCCAGTTTCTTTGGTTGGGAAATAATATTAGGAATAAAAATCAGTGTAGCAGGTGGGCTTTCTTACCACTAAGGTTTCATTGTTTCTAAGCCCTTCCAGCTGACAAAGAAATGAAATATATGTGTGGGTATGAACTCACATATATATACACACACAAACATGCAGACACACCAGGCACATACACATATCTCTAAGTAATTTTCAATTTAACTTATATACAAATAAAGCTCAAGCTATATTTATACTGACATCTCCAACTCTGATCCATTACCACATGGGTCATTCAAACATCCTCCTCTTGCTTATTATCTGCAACCTTTCACTACAAAACTAGTTCTCACTACTTTTGTAAGCTGGTTCTCACTATCCTCGTGGATTCTGTAAATTTTTAAAACCTTCATATTTTTCTGATACTCAACATCCCTAAACTCAGTCTGTGAGCACCCCACTTGGATAACCAGATACATCAGTGCATTAAACTAGTCCCAGATATAAGTCCCCCTTTTTACCTTCCTCTGACTGTGGCCTAGTGACATTCAAACAAAGCAGTAAAATTTTCTCATACCATTTGCTTGTGTACTCCACCATGATTCCCAATAAAGAAACTTGACCACTGGTCCTCACTCTTAACTTCCCACATTCCTGGTTGTCCCTAGTCATTGGGTGCTCCTCCCCTGTGCTCCTTTGTGGTAGATCATCCTCCCTCCTCTAGAAAGTGTGAGTATAATTAATCTTTTAACTTCATTCACCTATGCTAATGTAAATTCTGTATTGGAATGATTCTTAAAGACCCCACTAGGGGACTCACTCCAGATATACAACACACCTGATTCGCACCATCTGTCATCCATTGTTCAAATCCATTATAAATATATAACAGTGTCAAATTTGTTAACCTGTATCACTTTGGGAAACAACTTAGTTAACTAGAGTACAGTTTTACATGAGTTTGTTTGTTTTTAGCATTATAGACTTCATGCTTTCTAAACTTACATAGATCAGCACATTCCCCAGGCATTTTGGGTGAGGTTGCAACATACATTTGTGATGCCTTTATATTCTCTTATCAGAGATAAGAGAATTCTTATTCATTCTTTTCAGGGATACCCAGACCTCTTAAATATATTTTTTCTAGTTTGCATACATTACATTTCAATATTGTTTTATAAAGTTCTGTATAAATTAATGTCTTTTATAATATTGTAAACAATAGCTCCAACTTCTAAAAGTCCCCTGTGCTTCAACCATTCATTCCACACCATCTCTATTCAAAATCATGGAAAACACTCATCAAAAATGTTCTGCTTTTTTCAGCATGTTATATAATTGAAATCAAACAGTGTGTAGCCTTTTAAGACTGGCTTCTTTATTTAGCAATATACATTTAAGGTCCCTCTGTGTCTTTTTGTGTTTAGACAGCTCATTTCTTTTTATTGCTGAATAATATGTCATTGATGAATGTACCACAGATTGTTTATCCATGAGAGACATCTTAGCTGCTTCCAGTTTGGTTTAATAAAGCTACTATAATCAAGCATATGCAGTTTTTTGCTTGGACATAAATTTCAAATCTCTTGAAACACAATTGCTAGGTCATGTAATAAGATTATGTTTAGCTTTGTACAGTGTCTGCACCATTTTACACTCCCAACAGCAATGAGTATCTGTTGCTTTACATCCTTGTCAGCATTTGGTATTGTTACTGTTTTGGATTATAGTCATTCTAATGTTCATGTTGTGATAACTTGCTTAATTTGAAAATGGCTAATAACAAACATTTTGGGCCATTTTTTTTTTCATATGCTTATTTTCCATATGTGCATCTTTCTGGCTGAGGCCTCTGTTCAAAACCATTGTCCTTTTTTTTACTTTTTAATTGGGTTGTATGTTTTCTTTCTTTTTTTCTTAATTTTAAATTAATTTTAATTTATTGTATTAACATGGATTCAAGTGTTCCACTCAGTATAACACCCTCACCCTCCAACCCCGTGTCCCCATTACACCTCCTTTGCTCTCCTCCAACTAACTCCCTTCCCCCTTCCTTCAGGACAGGGATTTGCTGTCCTGTTATCTGCATCTATGTGTTATGTATATATAATTTCACTAATCCCTTCACCTTCTCTGATCCCATTCCCTCATTGTCATTCCCTCTGACAGCTGTCCCTCTTGTCCTTGTGACCCCACCTCAGCCTGTATTCTGTTCCTCAGTTCACTTTGTTCATTAGATTCCACATACAAGTGAGATCATATGATATTTGTCTTTCTCTGCCTGGGTTATTTCACTAAGTGTAATAATCTCCACGTTCATTCATGTTGTTGCAAAAGGTAAGATTTCTTTCATTTTCATGGCCACATAGTATCGCATTGTGTGTATGTACCACTGTTTTTTAATCCACTTGTCTACTGACGAACAGTTGGGCTATTTTTAGATCTCGGCGCCCCTGCTTCCTGGCCTCTCAGAAACAACCAGTTGCCATGACTAAAGTGGGAAAGACTCCAGAGGGCAGAGCAGTTGCTTTTCCTCAGGCTGATGCCTCTATGAGGACTGTTCCACCCAAGAAAGATGACTGCTGTAGTACTGGAGAATGACTCAGCACAGGGGTTCCAGTGGCCGTCCTCCACAGTGTCTCTCCCTGGCCCTCCAACTTTCCACTCTTCTTGTGCAACTCTAGTCCTCTTACCTCTCCCCCAACTGGAGCCCTGGGTAAGTGGCTGTGAGCAATATTTTCTGTGCAGCCTTTTAAGACAGAGACTGTGTCTCTGAGAGCTCTAATTCTCACAAAAAGAAACTCAGCTCTTTTCATCGCCAAATGCTGTGTGGTTGCCTCTTCTAGGCTCTGGGGCTCTGGGCCTGGGGCAGAGCATCCACCTCTCTCAGGCCATCACTCCTGCAGTGAGAGTCTTTTCAGGCCCTCAGCACTGCTCACTCCTGGGAGTGGGGCAGCCCTTTCTGCATCTCCACCCTTCCTACCTGTCTCTGTGTGGCTTCTTCCATGATCCTTGGTTATAGACTTCTCTTTGTTTAACCACTGGTTTTTTAAAAAGATTGTTCTTAAGTTATAATCCATTTTTTTCCTAGGAGATGGCAGTTGGAATGTCCCCCGACTCCGATGCCATCTTGGAATCTCCTGCTTTTTCTTTTTCAATCAGAATGACCTTTTACTCTGTTTCTCACCTTACTAAAATTGCCTCTTAAACATGAATAGAAGATAAAAAAGACATCTTTACCTTGTTTCTGATTTTAGGGAAAAAGCTTTAATTCTTTCAACAGTAAGTATGTTGGCAAGTGATGGCATTTTTCAGTTGAGGGAGATTTTCTTCTTTTCATACTTTGTTGAAAGTTACCATCAAGAATGGATGCTGATTCTGGTTAAATCATGTTTCTATCTTTATTGAAATGATTGCTTGGTGTTTCTGTTTGTTAATATAATGAAGTATACTTATTGAGAATGAATGTTAAATGGACCTTGAAATAAATCAAAATGTAATATATCCTACTTGATTAGAATAAGTTAACCTTTTTTTATATATTATTAAATTTTATTTTCCAAATTTAGTTTGGAACTTTTGCATCTGTGCTTATAAAGAATATTAGCTTCTAAAAATTTTTTCAATGATTTTTGTCTTATTTTGTTATAATTGTGATTTTTGGATTTAGAGAATAATCAGAAATAGTTTAACTTTGTTTTGAATTGATAATATTTTTTTCTTAAAAGTTTTGTGGAATTCACTGCAGAATTCATTTGTCCCTGGAGTGTTCTTTTGGAGAAAATTTTTACCACAGTTTAAATTGTTTTGATAGATATAACACTATTCAGGTTACCTATTTCTTCTTAAGTCTGCTTGGGTAGGGAATTTGTGTTTGTCAATGAATTTAACTATCGTATCTAATTTGTCACATTTAATGGTTTAAATTCCTTCATAAAATAATAGTATATTATGCAGTTAATACTTGTGAAATCTGTAGTAATATCACCTCTCTTATCTGTGATACTAGAATATTTGTGTTTTCACTCTTTTTATGTATGACCAGTTTAATTAGAGTTTTACCATTTTTATCCCAATTAACTTTTGAATTAATTGTTATCTATACTTTTAAATTTTATTAATTTTGTATTTATATTTTCTAGTTACTTTTGAGGGAATAATAGAATTAGCTTGAGATTTTTATCTCTTATATAAGCATTTGGTATTAAAAATTTCCACTTAATACTACTTTTGCAGAATTTATAGTTTTTATATATTGTATTTTTATTTTTGATTACTTCAAAATATTTTTTTATTTCACTTTTTAACTTCTTTGGCTGATGGGTTATTGAAAGCCTTTTATTTAGTTTCTAAATATTTGGAAAATTTTGACAGTATTATTGTTTTTGGGTATTAAATTAATGATGTACAGAGACCACATTTTTATTGATTTGTCTTTTAAATTTTATTGAGACTTGTTTTATGATTTATCTTGTTAAACATTACTTTAAAAGAGTTTGTATTGTGCTGGCTTTGGGTTGAGAGGTCTATAAATGACAATGAGAGGAAATTGAATGATAATATTTCTATACCCTTACTGATTTTCTGTCGACTTATTTCCTCCATTATTGAAAGTGGTATTAAAATCTTCAACCATAATTGTGACTTTTTTTGTTCTCCCTGCATTTCTATCTGTTATTACTTTTGTGTTTTAAAGCTCTATTATAGGAGAAATAAACATTTAGGATTGTTATCCATTTGATGTATTAACCCCTTCAACATTATCAAATGGCTTTCTGTATTCCAAGTAATATTCTTGGTTTAAAAAACTTCTTTGTTAGAGATTAATATAGCCACTAATGCTTTCTCCCTGCTGCTCTTTCTTCTCTTTCCCCTCCCCTTTCTTCCTTTATAAACAACACCCATTTATTATCTCACATTTCCATAAGTCAGGAATCTTGGTAGGCTTGACTAGCTTCTCTGGATAGGGTCAAAAAGGCTGAAATCAAGATATTAACTGGACAGGGATGTCATGTGAATGCTCTTGAAAAAAGTTATCTTCTAGCTCATTTATGAAGATGAAAAAATTCAGTTCCATGTTGTTTTAGGATAAAGTTCCCTGTGTCTTAGAAGTTTTTGCCTGGGAATTTTTCTCAGTTCATAGAAAATACTTTCTAGCTTGTGTTTGTCCCCTTGGGTCAATAAGCCAACAACTGTGCATCAAAGCCAGCAACAGTGCCTCTAGTCCTTCTCATACTTAGAATTGCATGACTTTGCTTTCTACAATCAGGCAGATAAAACTCTGCTTATAAGGTTTCATATAATTTGGTTAAGATCACCTCCAAACTTCTTTTGATAACCTCAAAGTTGACTAATGGAAACCTTAATTAAATCTTTGATACTCTTGCCACAAAACATAACAGAACAAAGGCTATTTCATCATAGTTATATTCTTACAGTTTAAGGCAAGAAATTGAGGGTGAGATATGGGCAATTTAGGAATCTGCCTCTTGTCTTCTTCTAGACTCCAACCTTCACTTTTAACCTAAACATGTCTTATAAATGCTGCACTAACGTTCAAAATAGAGCTCATTGTGTTTCTTGGCTCCGCTATCATCCACATATGGGCTTTAATTTAGTCATCTCTAGCTCTTCTTTTTTCTGTGACTTTAACTTATTTAATTAGCTTTCAAATTTGATCCTGATCCATAGTAACCCTGAATTGATGCCCACATCCATCAAATTATCTGTAATGATACTATCATTAATTCTGGCCTTCCTTCTCTTTTCCTTTGACCATTAAGTAGCCTCTAAACTGACAGAGAGATGTTGCCAGATACTCCTATGTAGTATTGCATTTTTCTGAAACTTTATAACTTAAATGTCTTCATATATAGCATTTAAGGTTTGTGATAATTCTGTGAACCAAACATTATAGCTTTAGTGCTCAGATAATGTCACTGTGTGAAAGTTATACAATTAACTCAGTGCCCTACAGCTAGTAATTTATTTTTCAACAAATCATGTTTCACTCATCTATTTTTTTCTTGCAAATCTCAGCATTCTTTATTTAGTATTTGCACAGTATTTCCTTATCTTTTTAAAAACTTTAACCCATTTGTATCTTTATGTTTCATGTGTGCTTCTTACAGATAGTATGTAAGAGGGTCTTGCATTTTTAATCCAGTATGATATTCTTTGATATTTACTTGGAATGTTTACATCATATACCATTGTCTGATTCTAATCCATCATCTCAAAAAAAAATTTTTTTTTTTTTAATTCAGTGAGAGGCAGGGAGGCAGGGAAACATACTCCTGCATGCACCTCTAATGGGATCGATCCACCTGGCAAGCTCACTAGGGAGAGATACTCTGCTTATCTGGGGTGTTGCTCCATTGCTCCAACTGAGCTTTTCTTACCACCTGAGGCAGAAACCATGGAGCTATCTTCAGGGGCCAACTCACTCCAGTCAAGTCATGCCTACAGGAGGGGTAGAGAGAGAGAGAGAGAAAAAAGAGAAGCAGAGAGAAGCAAGAGGGGAAGTGGTGGACCCTGGCCGGTTGGCTCAGTGGTAGAGTGTCGGCCTGGCATGCGGAAGTCCCGGGTTCGATTCCCAGCCAGGGCACACAGGAGAAGCGCTCATCTGCTTCTCCTCCCCTCCCCCTCCCCCTCCTCTCTGTCTCTCTCTTCCTCTCCTGCAGCTGAGGCTCCACTGGAGCAAAAGATGGCCCGGGCACTGGGGATGGCTCCATGGCCTCTGCTCAGGCGCTAGAGTGGCTCTGGTCACAACAGAGCAACACCCAAGATGGGCAGAGCATCGCCCCCTGGTGGGCGTGCTGGATGGATCCTGGTCGGGCGCATGCTGGAGTCTGTCTGACTGCCTCCCCCGTTTCCAGCTTCAGAAAAATAAAAAAAAAATAAAATAAAAAATAAAAAAAAAGAGGGGAAGTGGTGGCAAAGCAGATGGTTGCTTCTTCTATGTGCCCTCACCAGAAATCCATACACCAGGTTGACACTCTACCACTGAGCCAACTGGCCAGGACCTCAAAACTTTTTTATGTAACTGTTTTCTGTTTTCTTATTCTGACTTGTTTCAGATGAGTATTTTTTAATTACTCCATTTATCTTCATTGCTAGTTGGTTAGCTACACATTTGTTTTGTTATTTTACTGGTTACTTTAGGGTTGATAGTATATTATATATCTGTAACTTAATGCAAGAATTTAACTTATTACATGTGACATTAAACCATTTCATGTATAGTATAAGAAACTGCAAATAAAATTCTTACTATGTTTCTCACCTGTATACTATTATTGGCATACATTTTAGCCTTATATGTTATAATATCAAAACATTTTTTAAAAATTTGTATAAAATCAAATATTTAAAATATTTAATAACAATAAAGCAATTATATATTTACCCATTTAGTTATCATTTCAGGTGCTCTCCATTCCTTTGTTCAGATCATAATCCCATTTGGCATAATTTTCTTTGGCCTGAAAGACTTCATTTATTTTCCTTGTAGGGCAGGTCTGCTGGTGATGAGTATTTCACTTTTAGTATGTTTGAAAATGTCTACACTTTGCCACTTAGAAAAATATTTTTATAAGGTTTCAAATTATAGGTTGAAATATTTTTCTTTTATAATCTTAAAAATGTTTCTCTACAGTGCTCATGTTTGCTTTTTATTCTATAAGAAATCTGATATGCAACACTATCCCTTCCTCTGTTTCCTTTTAATATTTTCTCTTTGTTACTAAGTTTTTTGTTTGTTTGTTTTTTTATAAATATGTGGCTTGCCACATGTTTTATTTTATTTATTTATTTATTTATTTATTTATTTATTTTTTACAGAGACAGAGAGTCAGAGAGAGGGATAGATAGGGACAGACAGACAGGAACAAAGAGATATGAGAAGCATCAATCATTAGTATTTTGTTGTGACACCTTAGTTGTTCATTGATTGCTTTCTCATATGTGCCTTGACCATGGGACTATAGCAGACGAGTAACCCCTTGCTCAAGCCAGCCACCTTGGGTCCAAGCTGGTGAGCTTTGCTCAAACCAGATGAGCTTGCGCTCAAGCTGGCAACCTCGGGGTCTCGAACCTGGGTCTTCCGCATCCCAGTCTGATGCTCTATCCACTGCGCCACCACCTGGTCAGTCTTGTTACTGGTTTTGATATTATTTTTTATTTTTTTTATTTCCTTGGGTGTGTTGGCTTATTGATTTATACTATATAATTTTCATCAAATTTTGACACTTGTCAGACTTTATTTATTCAAAAATTTTAACCGTTATTTCTTTAAACATTTTTTTTTGTACCCCTCTTTCTACTCTCCTTTGGGCACAATACTTCCGAACATATTAGGCCATTCAAAGTTATCTCCCAAATCACAAGTGGTCTTTTTATTTTAAAAATTGTTTTTCTCTGTGTTTCAAATTAAATTGTTTTTATTGTTATGTGTTCAAGATCCCAGATTTATTTTATCTTTCATTATCTAATCTACTATTAATTATGTATAATTCCTGTATATTACAGTTTTTAAATAAAATTTTAATATGAGTGTATTCCATACAAAATCTATCTCCTCTTAACTTATGAACATATGGAATATATTTATAAAATGGTTTAATACCTTGTATGTTAATTTTAAAGTTTGTATTGGTTTGAGGTGGTTCTAATTGATTGTGTTTTGTTTTCTTTTCTTGCTATCATGGGTTGTGTTGTATTTGTTTTTTTGCATGTCTGAAATATTTTTATTCTCATTTTAAATTATGAGACTAGTTGAAGATCACAGAAGTCAAGTAAATTTTCTAACGTTACATGGCCTATAAATGGAGAGGAGCTGGGATTCTAACTCAAGAAAGACAAGATTGCAGTACCCATGCTCTTTTCCAGTGTGCTATTACCTCTTATAAATACACATGGTCATGAGTCATAGCTACTAAAGAGTCTTAGTGTAGCAAGGAGAGTAGGAATAATTCCTTAACGTCTCTAGTCTACCTCTCTTACCAGTAACCTCTATTGGAAGAATGCAACTAGAAGTCAGAGGGCAAAGGAACCAGCATACCTAAATATTAAAAGTTAGCCTTTCAAGAAGAAAGCAAGGTCAGGAAGGAGGGAGAAAGGATCTATAGGTGGACATTCTAAAAAAGATAACCCATAAGTTTTATACCAAAAAATACAAAAATTAGATTTAGTATGAAAAAAGATAATGGCTTTTAGAATTTTAGGCAGCAGAATTTTTTATATAAGTTAAATATTAAGTGAAAACCCAACATAGAATATACATTAAAATGAGTCCTCTATCACAGAAGGTTAGAAAACATTGAAGGGGCCCATTGGCATTGACTCTTTTAACTACTTTAATAGTCATCCCAGTAGCATAGTCACTTCCTACCTGAACTTGGTTAAACACAGCTGAAAAGCTGATTGGAAAAAGAACATAAACTTTGCTTACAGATGCAGACTACTGAGTATGTGCCTTGTATAAATTTGTTATGAGGAATTAAGTTTTGTTACTCATATGCCATTTAAACTGAAGCATTTTTTTATTAACTACTGTTATAAGCAGAACTAAGAATTATCAAATTATATTAATACTATGTACAAGCAGTTTACTATTTCGGGATTTAGTTCTATAAAATATTAACAAGCTACTCAGTAAAGGGAGCTGACAAAAGAAACAGAACTAAGTAGAATACGAATACCTGGAAGACAGGAAGCTGACCTGAACAATCCTCAGATTATTTATTTATTTATTTAAAAAAAATTTTCTTAATTTTATTTATTTATTTATTTATTTATTTATTTATTTATTTATTTATTACAGAGACAGAGAGTGAGTCAGAGAGAGGGATAGACAGGGACAGACAGGGACGGAGAGAGAAGAGAAGCATCAACATTAGTTTTTCATTGCGCATTGCAACGCCTTAGTTGTTCATTGATTGCTTTTTCATATGTGCCTTGACCACGAGCCTTCAATAGACCGAGTAACCCCTTGTTGGACCCAGCGACCTTGGGTTCAAGCTGGTGGGATTTCTGCTCAAACCAGATGAGTCCGCACTCAAGCTGGCAACCTTGGGGTCTCGCACCTGGGTCCTCTGCATCCCAGTCCGATGCTCTATCTACTGCGCCACCGCCTGGTCAGGCCAATCTTCAGATTACTATCCTAAAATAATTTCTTTTCTCTTATTCCTTAATCTAGAAAAACAAAGATATCATATGTGGGCATGGACTCATTTGGGGTGAAGATCAATAGAAAAACTCATGGATATAAATGAAATACGGTGTAATATACACTATATAAGAAGCAAATGTCATAAAAGACTTCATGAAACATATTAAAACTATGTTCTATAATATATCTCTGTAGAAATTATAATATGTAGTTATTTAACACACTTGTTTAAAAATGTTGAAAACATTTTCTAGGAAAAATATATCATCCAGTTTGGCTGGTGCTTGAACATTGCTTTGAACCTTACAGTGTCTTTCCCAACCTGAGCATAGTACTTCTGTCTAACTCCCTAGAAAAAACTCCTCTGTAGTCACTTCACCAGGCTCATTTCATTCTCCTATTAAATTCTTACTATTGAAAGATAAAAATAACAAATATTAGAAAAACATTTTCTCCTCATATCTATAAAATAAATGCATAATAGCATTTTAAACATTATGTTTAAAGAATCTTCAAAATAACTTATTTTGTTAAGAACACATCATAAATTAAGTAGTTATGATAAGGATCTGAACTAAATAAAGATATTGACAACGAACATTAAAAAAAGAAAAAAGCTATAAGGAGCTAGTCAGAAATAAAATCCAGAAAATGTGACATATAAGTACCTATGAAATCAAAAAAGATAAATCAGAAAAGGACTCTTCAAAATTTTGAACTTAGATGATTACAAGTATAATGATTTTAATAGAAATAGACAGTTGGAAATGTTAATGTTTTTTCATTCCAAGAAATTAAATAGTTATTGAACAGTTGGAAAAATGACCAGAAAAACATAAGAAAAATAATTATAAATTATATATAATAAATAAATAATACAAAAAACATGAAAATTGAACATTACTTTAATACAATGATCCTGTAATAGCATGCAAATTTTCTTCAAGAAATGATTTTTATTCTGAGAATTAAATTATGAGAAAAAATGAATGGTGTGACTTTATAATATTAATATGATTTTATTTAGTATTAAGAAAAAACTATTTAAATTTGAACAAATATTTCTATTCTGTGTAAATCATGGATTGTGGTGGCTCCAAAGTAGAAGTAATGAAGACTGATTCAAAAAATTTTATAACTGTTTGGACATAACTGATAAGGGGGTAGGTCATAGTTGTGTTCAACATCACTAATCATGAAGGAAATGCAAGTCCAAACCAGTGGTGGGATTCAAATAATTTAACAACCTGTACCCTGCCCTAATGACCATTTTAATTATAAAAAAATGATATACCGAAAGGTAGTTTATTATTTCATGCATTTAGTACGTTAATAAGAACAATAAAAGAGGTATAGAAAACTAGATTATAAGAGTTTTAAAATATTAATGGAAAAATATTAAATAATCCCTGACAAAAAACAATAAAACTGTTATTTAGGGTATTTCCATATTGCCTTTTGATTGGCATCCTCACTTGCAATTTATTTCATCTATGGACAGAATGAACATTACTATGGATGCTTAGAACATGCTGTTGCACAGATGAACATTAAAAAAGAGTAAGAAATGTAAATTTGTGATTTCCATATTGGGTTGCTGCCCAGATGCCCACCTTAGAGAGAACCTTGATTACAAGTCCCATTTTAATAATCAGTTTGCCAAACTCAACAAAAAACTATGTATCCATTCTGCTTAACCAGTGTGAACCAGCTGAATCCCACCACTGGTTCAACCTAAAATGAGATATCACCTCACAACTGTTAAAAAGACTATTTTCAAAAAGGTGACAGACAATAAGTGCTAGCAAAAGGTGAAGAAAAGGGAACCCTTACTGTTAATAAGAATGTAAACTGATACAGCTATTACAGAAAAGAGTATGGAGGTTCTTCTAAAAATTAAAATAAATTATCATAAGGCCCTGGCCGGTTGGCTCAGTGGTAGAGCATTAGCTTGGCATGTGGAAGTCCTGGGTTTGATTCCTGGCCAGGGCACACAGGAGAAGTGCCCATTTGCTTCTCCACCCTTCCCCCCTTCTTTCTCTCTATCTCTCCTTTTCCCTCCCACAGCCAAAGCTCCATTGGAGCAAAGTTGGCCCCAGGCCCTGAGGATGGCTCCATGGCTTCCACTTCAGAAGCTAGAATAACTCTGGTTCCAATGGAACAACATCCTAGATGGGCAGAGAATTGCCCCTAGTGGGCTTGCTTGGTGGATCTCAGTTGGTGCATGCCTGAGTCTGTCTTTCTGCCTCCTTGCTTCTCACTTCAAAGAAACACAAAAAATAAAAAATAAAATGAAATGTAAAAAACTATCATGAGATCCAGGTATCCTACCTTTATATTTATATACTAAGAAAATTAAATCTTTGTATGAAGATGTTGCATTGAACCCTCATATTCAATGAAACATTATTCATAATACCCAGGACATGGAAATAATTTAACTGTCCATTGACAAATGAAAGGATAAAAATTTTGATTACATATATGTATATATTATATAATATATATTTAATATAGTAATATGTGTATATATATATAATTTATCCAAATCCTGGCATTTGAGACAACATGAATGCACCTTATGAGATTTATACTAAGTGAAATATCTGACAGGGAAAGACACATACTGTATGATCCCACTTCTGTATAGATTGTTAAAAAAAGCTAAAATCATAGAAACAGAGAGTAGAATGGTGTTTGTCAAGGCCTAGGCTCCAGTGTGTTAGCTCATCATTAGAGAGTTCGCCCAGTATGTGGAAGTCAAGGGGTCAATCCTGGTCAGAGCACACAGGAGAAGCACCCATTTGCTTCTCCACCCTTCCCCCGATCTTTTCTCTCTGTCTCTCTCTTCCCCTCCCACTGCCAAGGCCTCATTGGAGCAAAAAGTTAACCCGGGCACTGAGGATGGCTTCATGGCCTCCACCTCAGGCACTAGAATGGCTCTGGTTGCAGTGGAGGAACACCCCATATGGGCCAAGCGTTGCCCCCTGGTGGGCATGCCGGGTAGATCCTGGTCAGATGCATGCGGGAGTCCGTCTGCCTCCCCTGCTTCTCACTTCGGAAAAATGCAAATAAATAAATAAATAAATATTTTAAATAAATACTTTTTAAAACAAGCTAAAAAGTGGCCCTGGCTGGTTGGCTCAGTGGTAGAGCGTCGGCCTGGCGTACAGAAGTCCCGAGTTCGATTCCTGGCCAGGGCACACAGGAGAGGCGCCCAACTGCCTCTCGACCCCTCCCCCTCTCCTTCCTCTCTGTCTCTCTCTTCCCCTCCCGCAGCGAGGCTCCATTGGAGCAAAGATGGCTCGGGCGCTGGGGATGGCTCCTTGGCCTCTGCCCCAGGTGCTAGAGTGGCTCTGGTTGCAACAGAGAGACACCCCGGAGGGGCAGAGCATTGCCCACTGGTGGGCAGAGCGTCGTCCCCTGGTGGGCGTGCCGGGTGGATCCCGGTCGGGAGCATGTGGGAGTCTGTTTGACTGTCTCTCCCCATTTCCAGCTTCAGAAAAATACAAAAAAAAAAAAAAGAAAGAAATAAAAACTAAAAAAAAAAAAAAAGAAGCTAAAAAGTAACTCCATTTAAATATGAAAAGCAATCAAATTTTCACACTATTTGTAATGTTATTCTATACCACATAGTAAATAATTGCTATTTAACAAGCAAAATAATACAAACATGAAAAAGAGAAGTATTGCTATTACTATATTTAATGGAGTTTTTTGGAGGTGACACTTGTTTACATAATTATACAGGTTCCAGGTGCCCAACTCTACAACACATCTCCATACACCATACTGTCTGTTCATCCCCTAAGTCATCTTAGTCTATCACCACTTAGCACTATTTTTAAATGACACATTTTTTGAAGAAAACATTGAAATACTATAAAAGCTATAAAAATATTATTTTCAAGCCATCTCATTAAAAAATAAAACACCAAAAACTGCAGTTTTACAATTTTTTATGATAACCAACTAAAAATGAAATAAAATTTTTATTTCCCATACTATTTTTTTAGTAAAATATCTAGAAATATTTAGCATAAAATACATCAGTCATAAATGAAACATTAAAACTCTACTTAAAATTGCATAAACAGATCTCCAGGCCCATCTTTACTGCTGTAAAAGGTTAAGACTTTCTTCCTGTTTATGGCTCTGTAGTATTCCATTGTGTATATGTACTACAGTTTTTTTATCCACTTCTCTACTAATGGGCATTTTGACTATTTCCAGATCTTGGCTATTGTAAATAATGCTGCAATGAACATAGTGCTTTCAGAGATCATTAAGCTAAGTGAAATAAGCCAGTCAGATAAAGATAAGTATCATATGATTTCACTCATCTGTGAAATCTAATGAACAAAATGAACTACACACTGCTGGTTTTTTGGGGAAGGGATGTTGAGTGAGACAGGTGGAAGGGTAGAGCAAAAAAGACAAAAATCCCTCATTTACAAAGACAACAGTTTGATGATAATGAGGTAGGAGGAATTGAAGGAGGGTGTAAGAGGGATAAATGGGAATGGACAAATACTTGACTTGGGGGAACACAATATGGTGTAAGACATGTGCTGTAGATTTGGGTACCTGAAGCCTGTGTAATTATGTTAACCAGTGTCATTCAAAAATTTCAATTAAAAAAAACTGTGTAGAAAGGCATCAATATATGGGAAGACATTTCTTATTGTCTGATAGTATAAATCAATTCTATGTAGATGTAAATTATCTCTTTGTTTATTTCTGTGACAAATTAGAAATATCTATATTTAAATTTATAGAAGGACCAAGAAAAATGGTGGCATGAGGGATACTCGCAATCTCTCCCCTTGAAATTTCAACAGATTCAACAAATAAACACAGAGAAAAAAATTTTAGGAGCACCTGAAATATACACACATCAGACAAAAGTATGATTGAGTGGAAAGGTGACTAAAAATACAATTCACTCAGAAAAAAATAAGACAGAGGATGAGATATTTCACTTTCCTCACTGATCTGAGGAATGGACACTTTTGTTTGGAGCCAGGTGAAGTGGAGAGACTGAGATGGAGTGGAAGAAGCTGAGTTAGGGTAGGTGCTCAAACAAAAGAAAGAATACACCAGCTCTGCCTGAGATTATGGATGCTAGGCCCATCTACAAGTTGTGGGCTCCATCTAAAATTACCAGCACAGGTTACTCGCATGGTTTGGTGTGACCATCTTTTTGCATTTCCGGCTCTAAAATCACCTGCAGCACTGCGCAAGCAGCTCCAGCTAGCATCACTAGGGCTGGGCATGTGCAAGGGCCAGATTGCTTAGCCCAAGATTATCAAAACTGGGCACCTGCATGGGCTAATGTGAGCATCTTTTTCCCGGCTCCACGATCATCAACCCTGGGCATGCAAACAGGCCAAAATCCTTAGACTGAGACTTCCCACACTGGGAGCAAGCAAGTGTCTGTGTGCATTCCTGGTTCTGCCTGAGATCCCAGGTTTTGGGTACCCTAGCTGGCCATTGCAAGCATCTGTGTGCATTGCTGTAGTTGCAGGAGCTGGATATAGAAATGGCCTACCATGGGCTATCAAATAGCATGCACGCAAGAAGCCTATGGAGATGAGACCCACGGCACGCTGAGGTGTGCTAGATTTGCCTGACAGGACAGCCTACAGAATTTTTGCCTGTGTGTAGCAGAAAGGCTCTTGATCTGAGATCTGTACCCTGTCCTGCCTGCTCTCACTGGTGGCTCTATTGCCACTGCCTTGCCCAGAACTGTGCTTTGAGTGGTACTAGAGGAAGGACCTGACTGCACATTGCTCCCCTTGCTCTGCAAATAGTGGCTGAGGTGACACTCACAGCTAAGTATCCATTCTGCTAGCTCTGGCAGGAGGGACATGGGGAGAAGCACCTGGAGGCCTGAGACAGCCATTGTTAGAGCTTTAAAGCACTAACAAGCCCTGCGTACCAATGGGACTGAGACTCAGCCTATATCATTACCACAGCGACACACCAATACACTCCTGACCAAGAGTTCCACAGAAGAAAACCTGTAGTAAAATGCCAACTGCCAAAAAAAAAAAAAAAAAAAAGTTACCTCTCAAAACCAGGAAAAATTATTTTTTTTAAATGCTTTTTGTCATTTTTTTCCTTTTTCCTTTTGAACTTCATTATCAATAATTGTTACATTTTTCATTCTTATTTTTTGTGAGGTTTCATTTCAGAAACCTTTACTTCCTTTTTTAATTTATTTTGTTCTTTTACTCTCTTTTTTTCTTTCTCTTTTACTCTTCTTTCCCTCTTCTCATTTCTCTCTTTTTTTCTTATTGCTCTCATCTGAATGTCATTTATCATCAAATTATTACATTTTGGACTTATATTTTACTTCGTGGCATTTTGCTTGTTTTTTACTTTATTTTTCCCTCTTCTTTGATTTTTTCTCAATTCCTGATCCCTGTTCTCTGTAGTCTTTGTGCCACTTATCATTATGGAATTTTTATTTTTCACTGTATGTTTTCAATTTTTATTTTATTTTTAAATTATCTCTTACTAGTGTTATTAACAAAATCACTTTCAAATGACATTAAAGAAAAAGAGATCAAATACCATGGATACAAAAGACAGAGACATAGCCCAAATAGATGGTGAAAAATCTCTAGAAAAAAATTTCAACTACTTGAAAACCTTGGAGTTAAATGACAGAAAATTCAAAATTGAAGTTCTAAAAATATTCAATGAAATACAAGAAAGCACTGAAACAATTTAGTGAGCTCAAAAAACAACTTAATGAACAAAAAGAGTACTTCACTAAGAAAATTAAAACCATAAAAAGGAACAAACAGAGGTAAAAAACTCAATACATGAACTGAAAAATGAGGTAACTAGCTTAGCTAATATAACAGGGCATATAGAGGAGAGATTCAGTGATATAGAAAACAGGCTACTAGAGATATTACAGAGAGAAGAGGACAGAGATACTCACAAATTTAAAAACATAAGAAAGCCCGCCCTGGCCGGTTGGCTCAGCGGTAGAGCGTCGGCCTAGCGTGCGGAGGACCCGGGTTCGATTCCCGGCCAGGGCACACAGGAGAAGCGCCCATTTGCTTCTCCACCCCTCCTCCGCGCTTTCCTCTCTGTCTCTCTCTCTTCCCTTCCTGCAGCCAAGGCTCCATTGGAGCAAAGATGGCCCGGGCGCTGGGGATGGCTCTGTGGCTTCTGCCCCAGGCGCTAGAGTGGCTCTGGTCGCAACATGGCGACGCCCAGGATGGGCAGAGCATCGCCCCCTGGTGGGCAGAGTGCCGCCCCATGGTGGGCGTGCCGGGTGGATCCCAGTTGGGCGCATGCGGGAGTCTGTCTGACTGTCTCTCCCTGTTTCCAGCTTCAGAAAAATGAAAAAAAAAAAAAAAAACCATAAGAAAGCCCTACAAGAATTGTCTGACTCCATCAGAAAGAGCAATATAAAAATAATGGGTATATCAGAAGGAGAAGAGAGAGAAAAAGAAATGGAGAGCATATGCAAAGTAATATAATAGATGAGAACTTCCCAAGCCAGTGGAATTAGTATTTCGAATCCAAGAAGCAAACAGAACACTGAGTTACCATAATCCAAACAGACCTACTCCAAGGCACATCATAATAAAATTATCACATCAATGACAAAAAAATTCTCAAGGTAGCCAGGGAAAAAAAAGAATACAATATATAAAGGAAGGCCCATTAGGTTATCATCAGATTTTTCAGCAGAAACCCTTCAAGGCAGAAGAGAGTGGACCCCAGTATTTAAAATATTGGAAGAGAGGAATTCCAGCCATGAATACTATATCCATCAAAGCTTTACTTCAAATATGAAGGAGAAATAAAAACACTCACAGATATAGAGAAGATGAAGGAATTTATCACCAGAAAACCCCTACTACAAGAAATACTAAAGGGGGTTATCTGACCAGATACAAACAACAAAACAAAACAAAATCACAAGTAAAAACTTCAATAAGATCACAATAAAAGAAAGGAAAACCTTTGACAACAAAAATAAAAAAGGGAAGAGTGCAAAGATCAGCAGTAGCAAAGGAGAATGTAATGTAGAAGCACTCATGAGATGACTACAAAAAATAAGATATACATTCCTTTAATCACCTTATGATAACGACCTCTGAAAATACCATTACTGAAACACATAACTTAAGAAAAGAGGAAAGAAGTATGAAATACAACCAAACAAAAACAAATGACAGAAAAACAAAAGAGAAGAACCAAACAAGAAACAGAGCTATCAGAAAGCAATCTATAAAATGGCAATAGAAAATCCTCAAGTGTCAATAATTACATTAAATGTAAATGGATTGAACTCACCAATAAAAAGGCACAGAAGAGCAGAGTGGATTAATAAAGAAAATCCAACTGTTTGCTGTCTTCAAGAAACACATCTAAGCTACAAGGATAAAAATGGATTCAAAGCAAAAGGTTAAAAAATGATTTTCCAAACAAATAATATCCAAAGAAAAGCAGGTGTAACCATACTCATATCTAACAATGCTGACTACAAGACAACAAAGGTAATCAGAGATAAAGATGGTCATTTCATAATGATAAAGGGTACATTGAATCAAGAAGACAAAACATTCTTAATATATATGCATTGAACCAAGGAGCACCAAAGTATGTAAGACATCTACTAACTGATTTAAAAATAAAAACCAACAAAAGTACAATCATACTTGGAGACCTCAATACAACACTTATGGCTCCAGATTGTTCATCTAAACAGAAAATTAATAAGAAAATATTGGCCTGAAATGAAACACTAGAACAATTGGATATGATAGACATCTACAGGACATTTCATCCCAAAATGTCAGAGTATACATTTTTCTCCTGTACACATGGAACATTCTCAATAATTGATCATATGCTGGGCCACAAAACTAACATCAACAAATTCAGAAAGATTGAAATTATACCAAGCATATTCTCTGACCATAAAGTTTTAAAACTAGAATTCAACTGCAAAAAAGAAGTAAACAAACCCACAAAAATGTGAAAATGAAACAACATACTTCTATAAAATGGCTCAAAGAAGAAATAAAAGCAGAGATCAAAAGATATACACAAATGAAAATGACAACACAACATATCAGAATCTCTGAGATGCAGCAAGAGCAGTAATAATAGGGAAGTTCATATCACTTCAGGCTTATATAAACAAACAAGAGAGAACCCAAGTAAACAACTTTACATCACATTTTACTTTATTTATTTATTTTTATTGATTTTTAGAGAGAGAGCAGTGAGAGAGAAAGAGAGAGAGAGAGGAGAGGGAGGAGCAGGAAGCATCAACTCCCATATATGCCTTGACCAGGCAAGCCCAAGGTTTCGAACCGGCAATCTCAGGACATCACATTTTAAGGAAGTAAAAAAACAAAAACAAAGGCAACCCAAAACTAGCAGGAGAAAAAAAAAAATAAAAACCAGAGCAGAAATAAATGAAATAGAGAACAGAAAAACTATAGAAAAAATCAATAGAACAAGGAGCTGGTTCTTTGAAAAGATCAACAAAATTGACAAACCCTTGGCAAAACTCAGTAAGGAAAAAAAAGAAAGGACTCATATAAACAAAATCTAAAATGAAAGAGGAGAAATTACCACTGATATCATAGATATACAAAGGATTATTGTAGAATACTATAAAAAACTATATGTCACCAAATTTAACAATCGAGAAAAAAATGGATAAATTCCTAGAACATTTCAATCTTCCAAGACTGATCCATGAAGAAGTAGAAAGTTCAACTACATCCATAAGCAGGGAGGAAATAGAAACAACTATTAAAAACCTCCCAAAAAATAAAAGTCCAGGGCCAGATGGCTATACTAGTGAATTCTATCAAACATTTAAAGAAGATATTGTACCTATCCTTCTCAAAATAATCCAAAAAATTGAAGAAGAAACAATACTTCCAACACATTCTATGAGGCCAACATTAACCCTCATACCAAAACCTGGCAAGGACAATACAAAAAAATAAAACTACAGACCAATATCTCTAACAAATACAGATGCAAAAATCTTAAACAAAATACTAACAAATCGAATACAACAATGTACTAAAAAAATAATTCACCATGATCAAGTGGGATTTATCCCAGAATCACAAAGATGGTTCAACATATGTAAAACAACATAATATACCATATCAATAAAAAAAAGAAAAACCATATGATACTATCAATAGATGCAGAAAAGGCATTTGATAAAATACAACATTTTATGTTTAAAACACTCAACAAAATGGGTATAGAAGGAAAATATCTCAACATAATAAAGGCCATTTATGACAAACCATCAGCTAACATCATATTAAATGGCAAACAAACTGAAAACTTTTTTTTTAAAATCAGGAACAAGACAAGGCTGCCCATACTGCCCCCTCCTATTTAACATAGAGCTGGAAGTTCTAGCCAGAGCAATCAGACAAGAAAAGAAATAAAAGGCACTCATATTGGGAAAGAAGCAGCAAAAGTTTCACTTTTTGCAGGTGATATGATTCTGTATATAGAAAACCCCAAAGACTCTATAGAAAGGCTGTTAGAAACAATACACCAATACAGTAAGGTTACAGGATACAAAATTAATATACAGAATTCTTTTGATTTTTTTATATGACAACAATAAAACTTCAGAAAATGAACTCAAAAAAAATAATCCCTTTTACGGTTGCAAAAAAATAAAATAAAATACCTAGGAATAAACATAACAAAGACTGTAAAGGACCTACATAATGAAAACTACAAAGCATTGTTAAAAGAATTAGAAAAAGACACAATGAAATGGAAAAATATTCCTGTTATTAGATAGGAAGTATAAATATAGTTAAAATGGCTATATTGCCTATAACAATATACAAATTTAATGCAATTCCCATCAAATTCCAATGTAATTTTTTAAAAAATGGAACAAATAGGCCCTGGCCGGTTGGCTCAGCGGTAGAGCGTCGGCCTGGTGTGCGGGGGACCCGGGTTCGATTCCTGGCCAGGGCACATAGGAGAAGCGCCCATTTGCTTCTCCACCCCCATCCCCTCCTTCCTCTCTGTCTCTCTCTTCCCCTCCCGCAGCCAAGGCTCCATTGGAGCAAAGATGGCCCGGGCGCTGGGGATGGCTCCTTGGCCTCTGCCCCAGGCACTAGAGTGGCTTTGGTCACAGCAGAGCGACGCCCCGGAGGGGCAGAGCATCACCCCCTGGTGGGCAGAGCATGGCCCCTGGTGGGCATGCCGGGTGGATCCCGGTCGGGCGCATGCGGGAGTCTGTCTGACTGTCTCTCCCTGTTTCCAGCTTCAGAAAAAATACAAAAAAAAAAAAAAAGGAACAAATAAACATCAGGTTTATATGAAACCATAAAAATCTCCGAATAGCCAAAGTAAGTCTAAGGAAAAAAAATAAAGCTGGGGGCATTACAATACCTGACCTCAAATTATACTACAGAGCCATGATAATCAAAGCAGAATGGTATTGGCAGAAAAATAGACAAACAGACCAATAGAACAGAATAGAGAGCCCAGAAATAAAACCACATATATATCGTCAAATCATCTTTGATAAAAAAACCAAAAACATACAATGAAGAAAAGAAAACCTCTTCAATTAATGTTGCTGGGAAAACTGGAAAGCCACATGCAAAAGAATGAAACTCGACTACAGTTTGTCTCTTTGCATAAAAATTAACTCAAAATGGATCACACACCTAAATATAAGATCTGAAACAATAAATTACATAGAAGAAAACATAGGTACTAAACTCATGGACCTTGGCCATAAAGAACATTTTATGAACTTGACTCCAATGGAAAGGGAAATAAAAGCAAAGATAAATGAATGGGACTACATCAGAGTAAAAAGCTTTTGCTCAGCAAAAGAAACTGATGACAAAACCAACAGCTGACTAAATGGGAGACAATATTTTCAAATAAAAGTTCAGATAAAGGCCTAATATCCAAAAATATACAAAAATGCACAAAACTCAGTAACAAACAGGCTAACAATCCAATAAAAAAAATTGGAAGAGAACATGAACAGACACTTCTCTCAAGAAGAAATACAAATGGCCAACAGATATATGAAAAGATGCTCATCTTCACTAGCTATTAGAGAAATGCAAATCAAAACTACAATGAGATATCACCTCACACTTGTTAGATTAGCTATTATCAACAAGACAGATAATAACAAGTGTTGGAGAGGCTTTGGAGAAAAGAAAAACTCTCATTCATTGTTGGTGGGAATGTAAAGTAGTGCAACTATTATGAAAAAAAGTATGGTGGTTCCTCAAAAAATTAAGAATAGAACTATCATATGACCCAGCAATCCCTCTACTGGGTATATACCCCCAAAACTAAAAAACTGGTATGTAAAGACACATGCAGCCGTATGTTCATCACAGCATTGTTCACGGTGGTCAAGACATGGAAACAACCATAAAGCCCTTCAATAGATGATTGGATAAAAATGTGGTACATATGTACAATGGAATACTCCTCAGACATAAAAAATAGTGACATAGGATCATTTACTACAACATGGATGGACCTTGATAACATTATACTGAGTAAAATATGTAAATCAGAAAAAATTAAAAACTGTATGATTTCATACATAGGTGGGACACAAAATTGACTCAGGGACATAGATAAGAGTGCAGTGGTTACCAGGGGGAGGGGAAAAAAGGAGAGGATGGAGTTGGGGGGAGGGGCATTAAAAAAACAAAAGGTGAGGATGATTTGACTTTGGGTGATGGGTATAAAATATAATGAAATGACAAAATGATCTGAAGATGTTTTCTCTAAATCTATGTACTCTAGTTGGTCAATGTCATCCCTTTAAAATTAATTGTCTAAATAAAATTTTAAAAATAAATAAATAAATTTATAGTCTTTGTTCTTTTAGCTCAGTTTCCAAACATCATTATATAAACTTTAATATAATTGTGTTAATGTGAAAACAAACATTGTTTATATAATGTAGATTTTCTCTGTCATTAATTTTTTTAATTTAGTTTTATGTTAAATAATTAAAATAATGAAGAGAGATTATGTGTGTGCGTGTGTGTGTGTTTTTTCAGGATGCTATTCTATTATAAGGGATACTCATAGCCATATAGACATACCTACCTTTTTAAGTAACTCCTGTAGAAAAATAACTTGTATGATAATGTCCAGAGTTTTGTGTGGAACATTTCATGATATCCTTTCTGTTAAATTTATGTTTCAGGAGTCTGGATTCTTAGCTGTTTCTAAATTTCGTTCTTATTACTTAAGTTGCAAATGTCCTGGAATATTAAATGATGCAAGCTAGGAGTAGCTTTGTTTCTTGCCCTCAGTTTTCAGAAGTCAAGTCAACCATAGCATTATATATCTGGTTCATCGGCACCTCCATGTTATCTGTTTTTGTCTTCTAGTCAAATTATTTAATAGTAGTTATTAGACATTATAGCATATTCCATAAAAAAAGTTTTAACCTGATTCCCTAAGCAATTTTTTAGGTCAGGGTATTTGAGCAAAAGTACCCACCCAGCTAAATGACTACTGTCGATCTAACTTCTTTTCTTTATTAATTTTATGTTTTTAAACTTTATTTTTTAAAAGACTTTATTTAGCCTGACCTGTGGTGGCGCAGTGGATAAAGCGTTGACCTGGAAATGCTGAGGTCGCTGGTTCGAAACCCTGGGCTTGCCTGGTCAAGGCACATATGGGAGTTGATGCTTCCAGCTCCTTCCCCCTTCTCTCTCTCTGTCTCTCCTCTCTCTCTCTCTCCCTCTCCTCTCTAAAATGAATAAATAAATAAAAGTTAAAAAAAAATAAAAGACTTTATTTATTCATTTTAGAGAGAGGAGAAAGAGAGAGATGTGAGAGGGGGAAGGGTGAGAAGCAAATGGATGTTTCTCTTGTGTGGCCTGATCGGGAATCAAACCCGGGACATCCACACACCTGTCTGATGCTCTACAACTGAGACAACTGGCCAGGGCCTCAATCTAACTTCTTACTGCTTTGAATCACCACTAGATTTATAATTATTTTTTCGAGTTTTGTGGGTGTTTTTTTACGGTTCTATCATAGAGAGTTCATTATTTCTCATCAGAAATATTTGGTTTTCAAAAGAAAAGAGTTGGTACACAATCTATTTTTTAATGTATATTTTTAGATTTATTTATTCATTTTTAGAGAGAGAGAGAGAGAGAGAGAGAGAGAGAGAGAGAGAGGAGATATAGAGAGAAGAGGGGAGGAGCAGAAAGCATTAACTTCCATATGTGCCTTGACTAGGCAAACCCGGGGTTTCTACCTCAGCATTCCAGGTTAACACTTTATTCACGGCACCACCACAGGTCAGGCACAAATTTCTATTTTGCATGAGTTTCTGATACAATGTTCAGACACATGAAATCAAGCCTTTTAACCATCCACAAGCCTATCCTGTTAAACCACAAAAATATTTAAATCATAAATTGGTAGTAGATCTGAGTTACAAAACTATTTAAAATAGTTGAACTTAGTACAATTCTGCCTCTGAAGAATCCTTTGAAATAATTCTATTCAACCATTATTTATTGAGCATCCATATATATTTTGAAGGGAAGCAGAGTTTGTCACATCAAAATATGCTTTGGGGATATTGATTACTTTTAACTGTTTATTTTTTAAGAAATAAAAAAATTAGAAAGAATCTTTGAACTTCCTTTATTATCTGTTTAAGAAAATTCAGATAGAAATAAAAAAAAAAAACTGCTTAAGGAAAGGACCATACTATGAACTAAGTATGGCAGAGAGGGAAGATCTAGCAAAGTCTTTAGGACTCGCTGTGTGTCCCATTGTGTCTAGATAAACTGGTAAGGATTTGTTTACTAAATGTTTATTCTTTCTCACCTACCTATTAATTACTTAATTTCCCTGTGAAGTCCTAGATTCTTGCTTCCATTTAATTAGTCCAGAAAAGCATATAAGCTTCATCTCCTAATTTGTCCTTGAGTCCCATATTTTTAGGGAACCCTTATGTGACACAGACAATAAATTTGTGGGGTTTTTTGTCCTATTAATCTATCCCATGTCAATTTGATCATTAGATCAGCCAGAGGAACTTAGAAGGATTGAAGAAAAATTAATTTTTTTTCCTACAATATGTTCTTGCCTATGTGGCTTAGAAGATAAAAAAGAGTCAGGAACAGTTTTTATTCAAGCTGCTACTATTTGTATTGAGTGTTAAAAAAAATAAAGACATTTTTATAAAACAAAGTTTGGTAAGGTGTTTTCTGTAAAAGAACATTAAAAATGCTTTGTTGGAGTGTGGGGTCTGGTGACTCAAAAGATAGACTATTCACAGCAGGAGGGGAAATAAAAGGCCCGGAAATTTATATAAAAGAAATGACACTTGAAGGGAAAGTTGAATTCTAGCCTCTATGTTTGTATAGAGAGAGCAAAATGAAATCATTCTGAACTCCAAATTTTAAAACTGATTACTAAGTACACCATTTGTGTAATAAACTTGAACAAATAATAGAAACTTTCTAAGCTCCATCATATCATGTTTGTGATAGGAAGAATAGCATGTATATATAGAGATGCTGTAAAGTTAAAATGAGAAAATGTTTACAAAGCATGTAGCACAGTCCCTGGTATATAGTACATGTTCAATTAAAGTGAATTCTTATTAATGTTGTTACAATAATAATTGTAATTATTACATCTTAGTGGGGGAGGCACAAACACGGTGAGCAAATAAATGCAAAGACCTAGAAACAAGAGCATGGACATTTTTGAGAAATAATAGAAGTTAATTTTCATTTAAGCATCTGGTTCCTTTAGAGAACAGTGAAGGGGACAATGCTAGAAAACCATATTGGGGATTTGTGGAGGGGCCTGAGCATCAGATTAATACATATAGAATTGATTTGGCATACAAAAATGAGTCACGGAAATTAACCGAGCATGGAAGTGATATAATCCGGCTTGTTCTTTAGGAAGATTAGTCATGGACTTCAGTGGAAAAATGAGGGAAAAAGGGCAGTTTGAAGCCTGTTAAAATAGTCATTGCAAAAGGAATATCTTTTACAAGTATAGTAGCTACAGTAATGTACATAAGTATTCCAGGAGGATTACCAAAGAAGCTGCCACACTGGCACAGGGTAGAATGTAGGAAACAAAGAGGCTGAGCTGAGTTGACTAAGAATTGTTCTCGACATCTGGAAGGCAACTAAAAATTATAAATAAAAAAAGGGAAGCAAGAATTGAAGAAATTAGTTCAATGGAAAATGCGGCATTTTAGATTGATACATAATAAGTTTGAGATGGCATAGGACATACAGCTTAAGAGAACAATGCAGTTAAAAACCAAGATGGACCTAAAGAGAGAAGAGTGTTCAGGGGCATAAGCAGATGTTTATAGCCATTTATACTGGATGTCGTTTAAGACACTGGAGAAGTTAAACCCTAAAAAAGAGAGGTTTGGGAATGAAAATGAGATTTTTTTAAACAGTTCTACTCCATTTTAGGTTCCTACTAGTGTTTGCTCCAATCCTTAGCATACATACATCATATAGATGAGTAAGACATCACCTATCTGCTCTTACTCAGTTCAAGCCTGCTTATAAGAAACTGGGTAGAGGGTGAACTGAGAGCAGGTATGTTACATGATCTTTTGTCTACCCTGACGGATGAAATAATAAATTGGTAACTTACCCAGGAATTCTTCAATAGGCAGGTTCAGGAGTAACCCTCTTTCTTTCATATTTTCATTTTTCTCTGCTATTAAAACCCTTTCTTAATTTTATCTCTAGATTACTTCTTTAAGGTGGAGCTAGTCTGTCTAAGAATTCTGAATTTATTAGTCACTTTACTTTTTTTCCATTGCACTTTCACAGTTGTTACCATTAGGATAAGCAACCCTTTTCTTTCACGCTTGTCCCCTCTGCTCTTTTGAAATAAACTGTTCTTGATCAGTGCAGTTTTACTGTGACATTATTGTAAGCATTTAAAAATTCAGTCACTGAGTTCACTGAAATCAACATTCTATTTAAACTTATGCTGCTTACGTCCTCGAAATAATATCCTCAGTAATATTTTTTAATTAATACTAATAATAGAAATGTAAGGAACTTGGTTTTCAGTGGGCCGGAGAAGAGAATGAAAAGGTAGAACTTTTAGTAAAAAAGAAAAAGAACATTTTTACAATATGAAAAATTTCATATAAATCTTCTGTTAAATGTAGAGTTGTCAAAAGTTAAAAATAATATGGAAAAAACATTTTGATAAACTTTAAAGCTTTTGTTAATGGATGAAAGATGCACTGTTAAACAATAATAATAAAAAAGTATTATTTTATTTATAAATAAATAATAAAAGTATTAAATAATAAAAGTAAAAATATGATAACCTAGAGAAAAATGTACATATAAATAATTATTTCAAAAGTTAGATATTTTTAAAAGATTGAAATTTTGAGTTAATAATAAGTTATTATTGTTATTATCAATGCTCATAATTCTTATCAATCTTGATTCTCATGTTAAGGACAGAATAAAAAGTAAGAGTGATAAAATCTTACCTTAAAATACTTTAACATATCGATAATATCTTTATATTAATAAATATGAATAATATGTTGTTCTCATTTCAACTTGCTTTTTTTGCTACAAATATTGAATCTAAAAGTAAACATATTAATATTTACAATCTTGACATTTTATTTAAGTTACTGGACTTTATTTACAAACAATATCTCCAATCTCACACCTCTCATTTCAACGTGCAATGGAAATGTTGGTTCTTTAAATTATGTCTTATTATTTACTGTCTTTCTTAGAACTAGAATTTTGTCAGCCTTTTTTTTTTCTTTTTAAATCCCAAAAGACGTGGGAAGGGTAGGAAGGAAATAGCCACAGATTGCTAAAAGGTTATTTTTGTCCTCTTCAATTTTTGATCTTTTTAAAAATAATTAATTTTCAATTTATTAGGATGACATTGTTCACCAAACCACACAGCTTTCAAGTATACAACTCAATATAACATCTACCTATCACATCATACATCATTTGCCCCAAGCAAACTCTTTTTCCATTCCCTTTATAGCCTGTTTTATTCAATACCGTCTTATGGACAGTGAAGATTATTTATCCTAAACTTTCAATATTAATCTTTTTCTGTAGGACACTTTCATTCAGGAAAACCTAAAGTGTAGTGTTGTGCATGTCTTGATCCTCCTAGATGTTTATCATGGTCATTCTAGACTTTATATTTCTTTTAATGTAGTTGTTCCATTGTTATCAACTTTCTTTTTTCCTTTTTTTTACTGAGACAGAGAGTCAGAGAGGGATAGATAGGGACAGACAGACAGGAATGGAGAGAGATGAGAAGCATCAATCATTAGTTTTCGTTGCAACACCTTAGGTGTTCATTGATTGCTTTCTCATATGTGCCTTGACCATGGGCCTACAGCAGACTGAGTAACCCCTTGCTCGAGCCAGCGACCTTGGGTCCAAGCTGCTGAGCTTTGCTTAAACCAGATGAGCCTGCACTCAAGCTGGCGACCTCGGAGTCTTGAACCTGGGTCCTCTGCATCCAGTCCGACGTTCTATCCACTGTGCCACCGCCTGGTCAAGCTGTTATCAACTTTTAACCACAGAAAATTCTTATTTTATGGTGAACCCCATTTTTCTTTTCTTTACTTTTTCTTTGTGTGTGTGTGTGTGTGTGTGTGACAGAGAGAGAGAGAGAGAGAGAGAGAGAGAGAGAGAGAAAGTGACGTATAGGGAGAGACAGACAAGAAGTGAGAAAGATGAAAAGCATCAGTTCTTCGTTGTGGCACCTTAGTTGTTCATTGATTGCTTTCTCATATGTGCCTTGCAGGGGGGGGGGGGGCTACAGCAGACCATGTAACCCCTTGCTCAAGTCAGAGACCTTGGGCTCAAGCTGGTGAGCTTTGCTCAAACCAGATGTGCCCACACAAAAGGTGGCATCCTCTGGGTTTCAAACCTGGGTCCTCTGTGTTCCAATTCGATGTTCTATCTATCTATTGTGCCACTGCCCGGTCAGGCCTCCATTTTTTTTGACTCTTCTAAATCTCTTGACAATTAACATATATAATATATTCACAATTTATAGCATTTTTAAGTTATATTTTTACCCAATAAGTTTATATATGTATATCATATTCTAATAAATTTGCTTTTGTTTCTTTCTCTCTCTTGCCCTGGGTATTGGAACTAGTCTCTCCTTTATGTATAGAATAAACCAACACAGTAATGCAATACTTACCTGTCTGCATCTATCCATAGTCAAGCACTTAACATAGATATTATGTTTTATTCCCATTTTGTACCTGAAAAGGAAGGGGTTGAGAGAGGTTAATTGACTTGTCCACATGTAGAAAGTACTTGGCAGAGGAAGTTTCCAAATTCTAAACCTAAGCCATTTCCCCTACTTCAGATTTATTATTTTCTTTCATTCCCAATTACTTTCTTCACATAAGTATAAGAGCCCAGCACTATAGCACAAAGTGATATATATAAATTAGCATTTTTATTTTCTATTTCTTCAATGTGCTAGAGTGCTGGTATTAAATAAGAACTTTGGGTTTGACTTTGCTGTAGATATTACACCAGTTAAGAGATGCAAGCTTCAATCATACAGGATAATAGATGATCTTCAGAGGAAAGAAATTGATTTTGAGGTTGTAATTTACTTGAAGTGTTTTGATGATCTAATAAAATACAGGCACAAAATTGAAGTTATTTAGAATTTTATGGCTCTCTTAAAGCTTGAATTACTACTTCAGTGCCAAAGTCCCCAGGAATGATCCACAGGTTGCTGTATTACAGACTATATATTTATTGCACTGTAAATATATTTGTTGGTATAAAAGTGTTTTTTTTTTATCCTCTCCATCTCTTATTCATTACCTCTCTACCCATTCACTCTCTCTCTCTCTTCCTCTCTATTTTTCATTCTCTCTCTTCCTTCCTCATTCTGTCTCTCTGTCTCCTTACTTGACAACTGGTTCATTCATAATTTTTGATATCTGGTCCACATTTATGTTCAAAGCAGTTTATTTAAGGTAGTGGAAAGATCCACATATGTATTATGTCTTTGTTCCCAGCCATATCTCTTGAACACAATTCTGGTGTTATGTTTTTTATGGGACTTTATCATATATGTTTATCATTTTTCATTAATTACCTTTAAGCAAGAACAATAGCATCCAGAGAGAGGGCATAAGAAAACAGTCTCTCAAGTCTCTTTCATGGGAGGAGAGGAGAAATGGGAGCCTGAGAGGCTGGAGGTATTGCTTTGGTGCAGTAGTTCTCCATCTTGAGGACATCGTAGAATCACCTGTGGGAATTTTTAAAACCCCAAAACAGAATCTCTGAAGGAGATAGTCTTTTAAGCTCCCGGTGATTTTAATGTACAAAAATATAATAACTACATCTCTAGTGGAAATCCCTTTATCAGAAGCATGAGAACACTGGAAGGCACTACCCTGTGGTTGTATGTGTGTTTGTAGATAGAAGGTAGTTAGGTAGTTATTTAGGTAAACAGAAAGAAAATTAAATAATATATATTGTATTCTCATTTGGTGTAAAACCTAGAAAAGTAAAAGTAATATGATTCATAATCACTTGCCTCAATTCTTACTTTAGAGTCATATTATGCCAGAAATACAGTTGATAAACATTTTTCAAAATATGCTACATGAAATTATTTATCATAAATATATACAATATTTTAGTTTGTAAAAGATGATCATGCTTTATTTAATAATTTTCATGTATTTTAATATGCAATAGACACTTACATGTACTCTAGAAAAATACAAGTTTTTATAGATTTCTTTGCTTAAAATCAGGCCACATAGAAATCATTGCATTTATACCATTTATGCAGATGACATAATTCACAGATGTCATTAAATCATACCTGTGAAGGTTCTAAATCATACATTTCTGTATCTTTTCAGATTATTGTAAGTATGGATTACCATTATATAGATCACAAGTGTAGATTTCTAAAAACTGACTTTCCAAAAACTTTCTGCATTCTTTTATAGTGATGTCTAAAACCACCTTTAGGAAGAAATAATTGTTTAATTAATCAAGTTTTTATAAACACATATTATAGACAAGAATAACTGAGACTTTGTTTTATGATAGTCATAATTTTTGAAGCATCATAAGCCATGTTTAAAATTTGAATTTTTAAAACATAATGGTACCAATTTTAAATACTTATGGTTATTATAATAAAATACTTATATAATCTTTGTATAGGCATGAAAATCAATTTAATAAATCAATTAAAAAGTATTTTGGCACTATTTAACTACCAACTGCAAAAAATCCATATAAAATTATAAATTTGATTTTTGACTTTTGGAAAAAAAAAGTCTATTTAATTTTATGTCATTCATAAATTCTGATATTATATATTTCCACTTATGATAGTATTTTAAATCCCTCCAGAAAAGAAAAATTTTAAAAAAATAATAACACCTTTAAGAATCATAAAAAATAGATATGCATTGTGACTGGGAATAATGATTGTAAAATAGCGGAGGTGTCAATTTTAGCTTTATATTTAATAAAAACATTGCAGCTACACAAGTAATTATAAATTTTAAAATATATATATATTTTTAAATGGTAAAATATATTCAGTAGGAAAGCACAAACAATGTTTGATTAGTTTTCTCTGTGAAACAACATGATTCATTAAAGAATTATAGACAGGACTAGAACCTTGATTTAGCAATAATTAGACCAGAATGAAAAGCTATGTTGATACTTATACTATGAGATCAGCTAATAACTGCATAAAAATTTCAAATTTTATACAAGAAAGTTGGTACAGTTTTACTCACAAAGGAAAAATAATTTTTAAACTAATTGGCAACTTACTGATGTGAAGATAAACAAAATATAGCCAGCAAACTATATTTTGGAAAATACAGAAAATGATAAAGACATAATTTGTCCATTATGAACATTGCTTTTTGAATTAAAGTTGGATATTCCTTCAAATTTACTACTTTGGATGTGGAATAGACTCAGATATATATGCGGAAGCCCACCCCACCAGATATACTACATGAAGAAATGTTATTTGTATTAAGGGCAGGCCACCAGATTTCTGTTCTCTCTCCATCTCTCTCACTCTTTCTCTCTCTCTCTCACCACAACTTTTTGTTCTTTAGTAATGCTTGCTTGTTAAACTTTCAAACATGAAAGTACTCTGTCTGCATTGAGAAAATAATAAATCTTCCCAGTAAGACTTCTTTCGGAAGCAATGCACGCGTGCTTTATTTAGCTTTGTGTGCTAGCAGATTTAATTATTTCACTTATCTTTAGAGGCACAGTTATATTGGAAAATTGAACTTCATTGCAAAAATACTGGAGAGACATGCCTAGATTTATGTAATTGGTTTTATATTATTATCTAAAGGACTCAATAACAATAGTTTGAATGTTATGAAGATATTTGTTAACGGCTTACTTTTATTGTTCCAAATGAAGTACTGTTGCTGTGTAGATGAGAAACTCCACATTATTTTGTGAGCATTACCACATAGTTTAAACTAATCAGAAGAAAAACAGAGTCCAAAGCTTGTTAAAAGATTTTTTGAAGTGATTTGGTTGAACAAAATTTTTATTATTTTCTTAAGAATTGATAGGTAGCCCTGGCCGGTTGGCTCAGCAGTAGAGTGTCGGCCTGGCATGCGGGGGACCAGGGTTCGATTCCCGGCCAGGGCACATAGGAGAAGCGCCCATTTGCTTCTCCACCCTCCTCCCCTCCTTCCTCTCTGTCTCTCTCTTCCCCTCCTGCAGCCAAGGCTCCATTGGAGCAAAGATGGCCCGGGTGCTGGGGATGGCTCCTTGGCCTCTGCCCCAGGTGCTAGAGTGGCTCTGGTCGCGGCAGAGCGACGCCCCGGAGGGGCAGAGCATCGCCCCCTGGTGGGCAGAGCTTCGCCCCTGGTGGGCGTGCTGGGTGGATCCCAGTTGGGCGCATGCGGGAGTCTGTCTGACTGTCTCTCCCCATTTCCAACTTCAGAAAAATACAAAAAAAAAAAAAAAAAAAAAGAATTGATGGGTAATTGTTTATATTTATCTTATAATTTAAAGGGACATTAAATTTTTCTTAAAAGGGTTTTGGTCTTAACGTCCCATTGCACTTAAGGGAAAGTTCACATTTTCAATGCTACATTAAAAAGACACAAGGTAATAATGTTAAACTTTACATTTTGTCAATCTGATAGATATAAAAATGTTAATTTATGTTTTTACTGTCAGTCAAGAGTACCATTCATATTCACATTGACTATTTTGGTTTACCCCTCTGTGAATAATCTGTTTATATTCTATTCTCCTTTCAGGCATTGTATATATTTTTTATTTAATATAATGAATCAAAGAAATATCTTTAAATTTTAAATATTTGTCTTCTGTAATTTATGTACAGTAATAATACATTTCCTCAAATTTGTTTTTTCCCAAATTCACTTATATTTGTTCATATTGATAAGAAGTTTTAAAATTTACTTTAATCAAGCTTTTCTATTGGTGCTTTTATAATATTTAGAACTTTTTTTCATTCCCAAGGGTTATGAAAACCTATACCTATATGTAGATCCAAAAATTTCAAAGTTTTTGTTTACAACTAGTTTAATAATCTTTTCATTTTGGTATGATATTAGTTGTTTGGATAATTTTCATTTTTATATGGAGAGTCTTGTGCCTCAGCACCATTTATTAAATATTTGAATTTGCCCCTACTAATTACTCTGTCATATTTCAAGTTTCCTTAACTGTTTCTGTCAACTTATTGGTTCTCTGGTGTATTTAGTGCTGACTTATATGCTTTCTGTTCTGCTGATTCTACATTGATTTTTTTTATTATTTGTATAACTTCAGTAAGTCTTAGTAATTGATAAGAAAAGCCTAATTTTCCTCATGTTTCTTCTTAGAAATATTCTTGGCTATTTTTGCTCCCTTACTCTTCCATATAACTTTAGGATCAGCCTATTGTTTTATATGATATGAAACTGTGTTGAGATTGTTATTAAAAATGACTGGAATTTAAATATAAATATGAGGATACATTGATATAATAACATGGTCAGTTATAACATAATTGATCTGCCACGCATTATGTGATTTTGAGTATTCTCATCCATGGGGATTGCAGTTGTATGCTCCCTCAACCAGAATTCCCAGAGTCAAACCAAGTTTTGTATTAACTTTTCAGAAATCCCATGAAAGAGTGATACTGGTGATATTTCAAATCTAATATGTGGCTTATTTCCTGGCTGCAGGTGGGCACTTTGTAACCTCCTTTACATGATTTGCAAAACTCAGCAGAAATAAATTGCTGTTTTTCAACTTCTTTTAAGAGATCCCTAGATTTGAAGCATTGAAGCTGCCTTTAATTTCCTACCTAGATGACCCATTCTGTTTGTATTTTGGCAGGAGTCACTTCTTCTCTGTGATCACAGAATCACTGTTGTAGGCAATTAGCTTCAGCTCTGGAAACCTATGAGTTCATGTTCTATTTTCTGTTTATTCTGTTGTAGAGGCAGATAAACTTACTTTATTTTATTTTAATATTTTAGTTATCTTTTTAATAATTGGGGCTGAAAATCTTAAAATGTTAATTCACAATTTCATATTGATTTGAAACCATAGTTAATAATATTTAAATATTTGTGTTATGAGCTCTTTTATCTTTTGTTTCTTTTTTTTTCTAAGAAAGTTGGGAGAGGGTATATAAGAATGGTTAATAAAATCTCAATCTGAATCAGATAATCAGAAAAATATTAGTAAGACAAAAAGACAAGTAGAGTGAGGTTCATTACTGAACATATCCTCTGTAGTCTCACAAAATTACTTAACAATAAAACTCCCTTTCCAGGCCCTGGCCGGTTGGCTCAGCGGTAGAGCGTCGGCCTAGCGTGCGGAGGACCCGGGTTCGATTCCGGCCAGGGCACACAGGAGAAGCGCCCATTTGCTCCTCCACCCCTCCTCCGCGCTTTCCTCTCTGTCTCTCTCTTCCCCTCCCGCAGCCAAGACTCCATTGGAGCAAAGATGGCCCGGGCGCTGGGGATGGCTCTGTGGCCTCTGCCTCAGGCGCTAGAGTGGCTCTGGTCGCAACATGGCGATGCCCAGGATGGGCAGAGCATTGCCCCCTGGTGGGCAGAGCGTCGCCCCCTGGTGGGCGTGCCGGGTGGATCCCGGTCGGGCGCATGCGGGAGTCTGTCTGACTGTCTCTCCCTGTTTCCAGCTTCAGAAAAATGAAAAAAAAAAAATGTAAAAAAAAAAAAAACTCCCTTTCCATATTTATTCTAATAGCAGTGATGATGGAAACGCATTAGAGATTCATAAACTGTGATTTCTTAAAATAAAAAAGGTTATTACTTCTAGTTGAAGTTTGTTTTTACTATTAACTGAAATTGGTTAAAGATAATCTGTGTGCTCAAATCTCACAGTGATATTTTTATTTTAGTTGCAACAAAAATAGTTTGAATACTTTACCGTAGGGAAAATAGAATGGGAATTAAAATTGTTTGGCAAAATGATGTTAGATAAATATGTCTATGACTACAGTTGTTGACATTAATGTAGACCTATCAATCAATCAATAAATACACACACACACACACACACACACACACACACACACATACACACACACACTCGAGGTCCTCAGGCTAGGACAGACTCTATACACAATTGTTCAAGTTTACAACTCTAACTCCCATAAAAATTAAAAAAAATTGAGATGTCAGTGTTTCAGCTTATGCTGTTGGTGCTGTACTTATGGACTATGGTGGCAAACTAGTTGATTGAGCACAGCAGTAGAATACGCAGTAATGCAGTGTACGAATGAAGAATTTGGCGTCCCCCAGTATGATTACCTATGCCATTTTAGACTGTTAGAAGCACAAGTGTTCTGTTTGTGTTAGGCTAGAGTATGTTTTGACTTACACCATAATTTGGGTTATGTCACTGTCATAGGAATGGAACTGTGTTGTGACTGGAAGACCCCTTGTGTACATACACACAAACATATTCATAACAAAGTTAGGTATAACTTATTATAATTACCTTCTTTGTTTCTGTAAATAGTCACACAGTCCTAGTTGATATTTAAAAATACTTTTTTCCACTAGCTATTTAACTTCAGCAAGCACCTCAACAGGTCATGGTTCTTTACTTGGCTGTTGGTCTAAGTTTTTATTCATGTAGGGTCTGGGAATGACTAGTCCTGCCTGAATTGTATCCTTGTATTTTTCCATTGATCTTAATCACAGGGCACGGTAATACTAAGAGGTACTCTAAGGATTACCTATATTCCAGAAACACTATATTCTCACCTCCATGGTAGAGTCCAATTTCCCCTTGGTGGTTAAGATCAATCACCCTAGCCAGCACTGTAAGTCCCTTTCTTGCTAGCATGTTAAGTCAGACTTGCCAAACAGTCCTAACTTCCAGTTCAGTGGGATCATTGATATGTATATTGGTAGAGGTATTCCTCCCTCTAGAAATAAGACCTCTACACCTAATGATCATAAGGCCATAGGAACAAAAAGGAAACATTTTGCTAATGACTCACTAGAAGTAAAGTGAGTAGTAGCACTGTCATTTCTGCCCATTGAATAAAACCATTTCTCTGAACATTTAAATCTTGGCTAAATGAAAAAGAGAAACATATTGGATGCTGATCACAGCATATATAACATTCTGGAGAATCTTGCCCCAACCAAGCAAGGTACTGCCACCTAGCTGGTAAGATACTGTCACCTAACTGGTCTTTTCAAGAAGACAATTTCACCATTTTATCTACATTCTTCAGGATGGTGAGAAACTTGGTAAGACCAGTGAATTTTATGAGACTGGGTCCATTGCTACACTTCATTTGCTGGTAAGTGAATTCCTTGATTAGAAGCAATGCTGTCTATAATACCATTATGGTGAATAAGGCATTCTTTAAGTACACAGATGGTACTTTGGCAGAACTGTCGTGTGCAAGGAAGGCAAATCCATATCCAAAGCAGATGTCAATTCCAGCAAAAGTAAAAATATCACCCCTTTCATAATGGAAATGATACAATATAATCAACCTGACATCAGACAGCCATCAACACAGGCTGGAAAAGAGAAGACAACGTTTCTAAGATTTTGTCATATAAGTTATAAAACTCTTTGTAGTATTGTGTACCTCTTCATGGGTCACACATTGTACCTCACCTTTAGGGGTCTGCTGGTTCTCCAGATCTGGAAGCAAAGAAGATTTTGGTGGTGAATCTAAGGAGACTCAGCACTGTCTTGAAGGGCATTTTCCTCAAGGGAGGTCATTACAGTCTCATTATGAAATGCAGGGTGATCCCCTCAGACAGAATAAGCCAATTCCACTGGAGTGAAGAGTTCCATCTCACTGGCCAAGAAGACTCATCAGAATTTAGGGGCTCAGTGTCCCTAGCTTCATCAGGAACTTCCACATGATCTTACTCCAACTTTCAGAATCTTGTTTCTTCTCAAATAAGGCTCTTAATTTCTTTTTTAAGTGAGAGAAGGAAGATAGTGAGACAGATTCTCACATGCACCCTGAAGAGAACACAGCTGGCAACCCCTGTCTGGGGCCTATGCTGGAATCAAGTGAGCCATCTTCAGCACCTGGGCAAAATGCTTGAATCAATCAAGCCACTGGCTGCAAGAGAGGAACAGGGAGAGAAGGGGGAGAGGGATGGTGGGGAGAAGCAGATGACTGCTTCTCCTGTGTGCCCCAACCAGGGATCAAACTTCTCACATCCGTAACCTGGGCCAACCCTCTATTTACTGAACCAATGGCCAAGGCCAGTTCTCTTAATTAAATAGTATATATCTTAAAAAGCAAGCAGTTAAAGTTGTGTTAAATTTAGCCAGTCACAGGATGACATTCTGGTTTTGATTTTCAGCAACCTCAGCCCTGCAAGCGTAGAAGATAAGGGTCTCTTACGGCACACATAGTAGCTTTAAGGTTATTTATGAAGTGCTTGAGCTGGGAATTCTAATCCCTGAGCTCATCATTTTCCTTCTATTCTTTGTTCAGCAACATTAGAAGTAACCAGACAATTTTATTATATATACTAATTTTTTAAATGGTCAAAAATATCATATAGCCCTGGCTGGTTGGCTCAGTGGTAGAGTGTCAGCCTGGCGTGCGGGGGACCCGGGTTCGATTCCCGGCCAGGGCACATAGGAGAAGCGCCCATTTGCTTCTCCACCCCCCTCCCCTCCTTCCTCTCTGTCTCTCTCTTCCCCTCCCGCAGCCAAGGCTCCATTGGAGCAAAGATGGCCCGGGTGCTGGGGATGGCTCCTTGGCCTCTGCCCCAGGCGCTAGAGTGGCTCTGGTCGCGGCAGAGCGATGCCCCGGAGGGGCAGAGCATTGCCCCCTGGTGGGCAGAGCTTCGCTCCCTGGTGGACGTGCCGGGTGGATCCCGGTCGGGCGCATGCGGGAGTCTGTCTGACTGTCTCTCCCTGTTTCCAGCTTCAGAAAAAATACCAAAAAAAAAAAAAAAAAAAAAAAAAAAAAAATATATATATATATATATATATATATATATCATATACAGAGTCACCTAGTTCCTTGCTTCTTGAAGTAGTTGATTAGCAGTATCTAATAGGTATATTTTGCATATTTCTATTGACAGATTATGCCATGGACTATCAGTGCTATTAAAAATAGTGTCATTAGGATCTTTAAATTTAATCAATTTAGCCAATTTCAGAAACCACAGAACCAATTCAGAAAACTGATCCTTAAAATTCTGTTCCTTTGCCAGGCATCCCCAAACTATGGCCTGTGGGCCGCAAGCGGCCCCCTGAGGCCATTTATCTGGCCCCTTACCGCCCTTTTGGAAGGGACATCTCTTTCATTGGTGGTCAGTGAGAGGAGCACTGTATGTGGTAAATGGTCTGAGGGACAGTGAACTGACCCCCTGTGTAAAAAGTTTGGGGACCCCTGCAGGCGGTGGTACAGTGGATAAAGCATTGGACTGGGATGCGGAAGACCCAGGTTTGAGACCCTGAGGTTGCCAGCTTGAGCGCGGGCTCATCTGGTTTGAGCAAAGCTCACCAGCTTGGACCCAAGGTCACTGGCTTGAGCAAGAGGTTACTCGGTCTGCTGAAGACCCATAGTCAAGGCACACATGAGAAAGAAATCAATGACAACTAGGGTGTCACAACAAAGAACTGATGATTGATGCTTCTCATCTCAATCCATTCCTGTCTGTGTGTCCCTGTTTATCCCTCTTTCTGACTCTCGCTCTATCTCTGTAAAAAAAAAAAAAAAAAAAAAAAAGATTTAGTCCTCTAGAATAAGGATTTTCAAATGGTATGCTGCAAGAATTTTTAATACATGTAATGTGCTTGACTATTTAATCAGGGGCAATGACCTCTTTTCCCTTCGACTGTCAAATTAAAAAATGACATCCGCCAACACAACAATAGCTGTTCAGTGTGACTAAATTAAAATTATATATTTTTTGTCATATCAGCAAAAAAAAATTTTTTGTTTGCCACAGAAATTTAGTACTTTATTTGTGCCATGAGCTTAAAAAAACGTTGAAAATCCCTGCTTAGAATGACTCTCAGTGCCTACATCTCTATTTATCGAATTTCACTAGTGAAACAGAACCAATAGAACATCTCTATCTCTCCTTATATCTTTATTTCTACATTTGTATCTATAAATATATTTATATAGATATATAGTTTTTTTAGTTTCATTTTAAACTGTTTATTACTAAATTCTCTCCCACTGATTTGTCTTAATCTTGATAAATCTTCTTTCTGCCAAGAGAAATCTGCAGTTTAGCTCCACTAATATTTATTTTTATTTAAATTACTATTTTTTTATCACCATAATTTCTTTCTGGCTCATTTGTGTTTATAATGTCTAATCTTCTTATAGATATACTCTATTTGAGACAGTGTTTTCATATTTTCATTTAATTCTTCAGAGTTGATGTTGTTAGTTCTTTAAACATATTTATGAAGTGTTGAGCAAATTTAAATTTTGCTTCATATATTCAGTACAGACTTACTTTGGAATGAGTTTTTATTGCTTGCTTATTTTTCTGGGTATGGACCCTACTCACCTGTCATTTTTTATGTGTGTATATGTGTGTGACTATGCATAGGTGTGTATCATAACTTTTTTTGAACCTGAACATTTTAAATAATATAATGTAACAATTCTAGAAATCAGAATCTTCTCAAGTTTATTTTTGTTTCTCTTTGTTGTTATTATAAAGCTACCTATAGTTTCTTCCTCTAAATATCATCAGGAAAATTTCCTTTGAAATGTTTTTATTAAATTATTGTTATAAAAAGTGTCTGAATACCTTGATTTTATTACTATCTTTACACATATTTTTAAAAATAGTTTTAATTACTTGCATCCACTGCATAGACATATCTTCCCATCATATTTGATTTTTAATAGGTTAGTAATGGCTTAAAATTTTTATTTTTTTCCTTTTTTTATTAATTTTAATTTATTGTGTTTACATGGATTCAAGTGTTTCACTGAATATAACTCCCTCACCTCCTACCCCTGTGTCCCTTTTTATACAGCCTTTGCTCCCCACAACTTCCTCTCCCTTCCCTCTGGTATTTGCTGTCCTGTTATCTGTATCTATGTGTTATGCATATATAATTTTATTAATCCCTTCACCTTCTCTGATCCCATCCCCTCATCCCTCTTCCACCTGACAGCTGTCCCTCTGCTCCCTGTGACCCTGTGTCTGCCTCTGCCTGTTTCGTTCCTCAGTTCACTTTGTTCATTAGATTCCCCATATAAGTGAAAAGAAGATATGCACCCCTGTGTTTATTGCAGCATTGTTTACAATAAAATTTTTATTTATTGATTGAATTTTAGAAAGAGAGGAGAGATAAAGAGAAAGAGAGGAGAAAGAAACATCAATTTGTTGTTCCATTTATTTATGCATTCATTGGTTAATTCTTCCGTGTGCCTGACCAGGGATCAAACGCTCAACCTTGGTGATTTGAAATGACATTCAAACCAACCAAGCAAACCAGCCAGGGCAAAGGATAAGTAATATTTTAATTGGTTAGATGAAAATATAGATCATTAAAAGAATCTCTTTTTTTTGTTCTTTGATACACTAATAATTTCTTCAGTTCCCAATGGACAGCACAATGAAGACCAAATACTGCCTAAACTCTTAGTAGAGAGTGTTAAAAGAAAAAAGAAAACTGATATTAAGAAGCCCTTATATAGTGTGTATTTCCAATTCTATTTTTCTTATATAACAGAAAGACATGTTATCTTTATTACTCTGAACTGTAATAATACAAATCTGCTCTAGGAAAGTGACATCTCTATCTTTAGTTCCCTAGAATGTAAATAAATTTGATTCAGGGAATGAGACATCTCTAACTTTATTATTCTGAAATATAAGTATATATGGTTCAGTGAGAGATATGCTTATATTTCCAGGCTACCTACTATGCAAACATCCTTGAAAAAGCACTCTGGAGAAAATGAGCTGTGAATGCCTTGGAAGATGTTCAGAAATATGACTGATTCATGAAGAATTGTACCTTAAGGGAAGATATTAAAACCTTGGGACAAAGCACCATGCCTTATAAGTTTGAATTACTTACTTGTCTGAATTCTGTGTCTGTATTTTCAAAGATCAAACAAGGTCTCTAGGAAAGTGGGCTTGAAGACATTCTCACACAAAGTGATGTTTAGTCTTACTTTGTTGAATATTTTAGCTTATCAGCTAATATGGATTGCTGACATCGATCATGAACAAGAAGTCAGGCCCCCCACAGCCAAAAAGACAGATAAGATTCTATCAAAATTCATAAAAGAATATTTTTCACTAGGAACAACTTAAGAGAAACAATTCTGAATTATTTAATACCTCAAATAAATGAGAACTAAATGGAAGTGATTGTATTTACCTTAATTTGATTTCATTAATTTTTCTACCATGAGATGAAATAAAACCTTTATTCCACTGCTATATCATTTGGTTAAAAATAAAGTTTACATTTTTCTCTACTTTTGCTATTGAAAATTTATCCAAACTGTACACATCCATGCCTACACAACAATAGAAAAACTTTCATAATGTTTTTTGTTTATTTTATATGTATTTTGAATAATTTCTTTGGAGAGAGACTTATTTGGCAAAGTAAATAAATGTTTTGCTAAATAGTTATATATTTCAAGAATATTTTTCAAATAAGTTTTTATAAGTTTTTATTTAAATACATTTAAAATGAGATCAAGAAAGAAAATGCAAATACAAATTGGAAAAGAGCAATTAAAGATGTTGAGAAACATTATAAAAACTGAAGACCATTGACATGATAGCTAGACTATAGCATGGACTCAAGAAGATATTTTCTTTTTTTTTTATTGATTTTAATTTATTGTGTGTACATAGGTTCTAGTGTTGCCTCAAAAGCATCCTCCCCTTTCCCATATTCCCCTCAACATCTCCCTTGCTCCCTCCCCATTGCTCCCTCCCCCCTTTCCTTCAGCTTTATCCCATCCTATCATCCCCTTTCCCTCTGTCCTCTTTTCTTCTGGTCCCTTTGAACTCTCTGTCTCTATTCCATTCTTCAGTTCACATTGTTCATGGGATTCCTCAAATGAGCGAGGTCATATGATATTTTTCTTTCTCTGCCTGGCTTATTTCACTTAACTTAATAGTTTCCAGATCCAACCATATTGTTTCAAAAAGGTAAGATTTCCTTCTTTTTCATGGTCATAGTATTGTATTGTATATAGGTACCATGGCTTTTTATTCCACTCGTCCACTGACGGACACTTGGGCTGTTTCCAGATCTTGGCTATTGTGAACAATGCTACAAGAAACATGGGGGTGCATTTCTTCTATTGAATCAGTGATATGGAATTCTTGAAATATATTTCTAAAAGTGGGATGGTTGCGTAAAAAGGCAGTTTCATTTTTAATTTTTTGAGGAATCTTTATACTGTTTTCAACAGTAGCTGCACCTGTCTGCATTTCCACCAGCAGTGCAGGAAGGTTCCCTTTTCTCCACATCCTCACCAGCACTTATTCTGTGTTGTTGTGTTGATGAGCGCCATTTTGACTGGTGTGAGGTGGTTTCTCATTGTGGTTTTAATTTGCATTTCTTAAATGATTAGTGACGTTGAACATTTTTTTATCTGTCTACTGGCCATCTGTATGTCCTCCTTGGAGAAGTGTCTATTTATGTCTTTTGCCCATTTTTTGATTGCATTGCTTATCTTCCTGGTGTTGAGTTTTATAAGTTCTTTATAAATTTTGGTTAAAAACCCCTTATCAGACATATTATCAAATATGTTCTCCCATTGTGTGGTTTGTCTTTTTAATCTGTTCTTATTGTCTTTAGCTGTGCAAAAGCTCTTCAGTTTGACATAGTCCCATTTGTTTACCCTGTCTTTTATTTCACTTGTCCATGTGGATAAATCAGCAAACATGCTGTGAGAGATGTCGGAGAACTTACTGCCTATGTTTTCTTCTAAGACTCTTATGGTTTCACGACTTACATTTAAGTCTTTTATCTATTTTGAGTTTATTTTTGTGAATGGTGTAATTGGTGGTCTAGTTTCATTTTTTTTTTTTTTTTTTTTGCAGGTAGTTGTCCAATTTTCCCAATACCAGTTGTTAAAGAGGCTGTCTTTATTCCATTTAATGCTCTTACATCTCTTGTCAAATATCAATTGTCCTTAAAGGTGTGGGTTTATTCCTGAGTTCTCTGTTCTTTCCATTTATCTATTTGCCTGTTCTTACACCAGTACCAAGCTGTTTTCAGTACAATGGCCTTGTAGTATAACTTGATATCAAAGAAGTGTGATACCACCCACTTTATTCTTCTTTTTCAAGATTGTTGAGACTATTCGTGTTTTTTTGGTTTCATATAAATTTTTGGAATATGCTTTCTATATCTTTGAAGTATGTCATTGGTATTTTAATGAGTATTACATTGAATTTATAAATTTCTTTGGGTAATATAGACATTTTAATGATGTTTATTTTTCCTATCCATGAACACAGTATATGCTTCTGCTTGTTTATATCTTCCTTGAATTTTTATCAATGTTTTATAATTTTTTGAGTATAAGTCTTTAATCTCTTTGGTTAAATTTACTTCAACGTACTTTATTTTTTTGTTGTTGCAATAGTGAAGGGAATTGTTTCCTTAATTTCTCTTTCTGAGAGTTCATTGTTGGTATATAAAAATGCCTCTAGGCCCTGGCCGGTTGGCTCAGTGGTAGACCATCGGCCTGGCGTGTAGAAGTCCCGGATTCAATTCCCGGCCGGGACACACAGGAGAAGCACCCATCTGCTTCTTCACCCCTCCCCCTTTCCTTCCTCTCTGTCTCGCTCTTCCCCTCCCGCAGCCAAGGCTCCATTGGAGCAAAGATGGCCCGGGCTCTGGGGATGGCTCCTTGGCCTCTGCCCCAGGTGCTAGAGTGGCTCTGGTCGCAACAGAGCGACGCCCCAGAGGGGCAGAGCATCCCCCCCTGGTGGGCAGAGCATTTCCCCTGGTGGGCGTGCCAGGTGGATTCCGGTCGGGCGCATGCGGGAGTCTGTCTGACTGTCTCTCCCCATTTCCAGCTTCAGAAAAATACCCCAAAAAAATGCCTCTAATTTCTGAGTATTAATTTTATATCCTGCCACCTTGCTGAACTCATTTATCAGGTCCAGTAGTATTTTCACTGCAACTTTAGGGTTTTCTATGTACAGTATTATATCATCAGCAAATAATGATAGTTTTACCTTTTTTCCAATTTAGATGACTTTTATTTCTTCTCCTTGTCTAATTGCTGTGGCTAGGACTTCCAGAACCATGTTGAATAACAGTGGTGAAAGGGGGCACCCCTACCTTGTTCCTGATCTTAAGGGAATTGTTTTTATTATCTGATTTTCCAGAATGATTTTTGAAAAATTGGATGTTTCAAGAAATTTGTTCATCAGCTAGGTTGTCTAATTTTTTGGCATACAGTTCTTCATAGTATTTTCTTACAATCCTTTGTATTTCTGTTGTTTTAGTTATTTCTCCACTCTCATTTCTAATTTTATTTTTTTGAGTCCTCTCTTCTTTTTCCTGTGAATCTGTTTAAAGGTTTATTGATCTAGTTTACCGTTTCAAAGAACCAGCTCTTGATTTCATTGATCCTCTGTGTTATGTTTTTAGCCTCTATGTAATTTATTTCTGCTCTGGTCTCTATTATTTTCTTCCTTCTCCTTCCTCTGGGCTTTACTGGCTGTTCTTTTTCTAGTTCTTTTAGATCCAGGATTAAGTTGTTTAATTGAGCTTTTTCTAGCTTCTTAAGGTATGCCTGTAATGCTATGAACTTCCCTCTCAGTACTGCTTTTGCTGTGTTCCATAAAATTTGAGTTGTTGTATACTCATTATTATTCGTTTCTAGGAATTTTTTTTATTTCTTCTTTGATCTCATTGTTAACTCATTTGTTATTTAATAGCATGCCATTTAGTTTCCAAGTGTTTGAGTATTTTTCAGTTTTTCTGTTGTAGTTGATTTCTACTTTCATGCCATTGTGATCAGAGAAGATGCTTGATATGATTGAAATTTTCTTAAATTTGTTGAGACCCCTTTTATGCCTTAACATGTGGACTATCCTAGAGAATGTACCATGATCACTTGAAAAGAATGTATATTCTGCTGCTTTAAGGTGAAAGGTTCTGAAGATATCAGTTAAATCCAGTTGATCTAGTGTGTCCTTTAAGTCTGCTGTTTCTTTGTTAATTTTCTTTCTTGAGGACCTATCTAGTGATGTTAGTGGGGTATTGAAATCCCCTACTATTATTGTATTACTGTTGATCTCTCCCTTTAAGTCCATCAAAGTCTGCTTTATACATTTAGGTGCTCCTGTATTAGGTGCATAGATATTTATAATTGTTATTTCTTCCTGTTGAATTGCTCCCTTTATCAATAAGTAGTGAGTTTCTTTATCCCTTACTATAGCCTTAGTTTTAAAGAGTAATTTGTCATTTATAAGGATTGCTACCCCAGCTTTTTTTTTTCATTTCCATTTGCATGAAACATTTTTTATAACATTTTCCTTTCAGTCTATGTCTATCTTTTGTTTTGAGGTATGTCTCTTGTAGACAGTATATGTATGGGTTCTGTTTTCTTACCCACGTGGCTACCTTCTGTCTTTTGATTGGATCATTTTTATCCAGGGGTAGTCAACCTTTTTATAAAAACTGCCCACTTACATTTAAGGTTATTATTGATATGTACTTGTTTATTGCCATTTTATTCTTTAAATCTACATTCTTGTTTTACTAGATTTCTTTTCCCTTTTGTTCTTTTTACAGCAGGCCCCTTAATATTTCTTGTTGCATTGGTTTGGTTGCAATAAATTCCTTGATTTTTTTTTTCTGGAAAGCTTTTTATTTCCCCTTCAATTTTAAACGATATCCTTGCTGGATAAAAAAGTCTTGGTGTTAGGCTCTTGTTTCGCATCACTTTGACTATTTCTTGCCATTCCTTTCTGACCACAAGTGTTTCTGTTGAGAAGTCAGATGTCATCCATATGGGGGCTCCTTTGTAGGTGATTGATTTTTTTTCCCTTGCAGCTTTTAGTATTTTTTGTTTATCTCTTAGCTTTGGTATTTTAATTATGATGTGTCTTGGTGTATGTTTCTTTGGGTTTCTCTTTAATAGAATTATTAGTGCTTCTTGAACTTGTGTGACTTTTTCCTGCATCAATTTAGGGAAGGTTTCAGCTGATTTCTTGAAACAGGCTCTCTATCCCTTGTTCTTTCTCTTCTTCTTCAGGAACCCCTATGATGCAAATATTGTTTTTCTTTATGTTGTCACAGAGCTCTCTTACAGTATCCTCAGTCTTTTTGAGCCTCTTCTTTTTGCTACTCTGCTTCTATGCTTTCATTTGTCTTTTAAATCACTGATTCAATTCTCTGCTTCATCTATCCTGCTTTTAATTCCTTCTAGTGTAGGCTTCATTTTTGATATTGTATTTGTCATTTTTGACTTGTTCTTTCTTATTATTTCAATGTCCTTTTTGATGCTTGTTATCTATTTAAGTGCTCATTGTGTCCATCCATTGTTGCTCTAAGATCTTTGAGCATTCTAATAATCATTATTTTAAACTCTGCATCTGGTAGTTTGCTTATTTCCATCTCACTCAGTTCTTTTTCTGGGTATTTCTCTTGTTGATTCATTTGGATTGCATTTCTGTCTTCCCATTTTGTCTGTGTATACACTCCTCATTTGGGTGTGTTGTTTGTGAAGCTAGCTCAGTCTAGGATTGGTATTGTCTGCCTCTATTTTTTTGAAAATTTTTTTACAGGGACAGAGAGAGAGCCAGATAGAGGGATAGATAGGGACAGACAGACAGGAACGGAGAGAGATGAGAAGCATCAATCATCAGTTTTTTGTTGTGACACCATAGTTGTTCATTGACTGCCCTCTCATATGTGCCATGACCGCGGGCCTTTAGCAGACCGAGTAATCCCCCACTCGAGCCAGTGACCTTGGGTTCATGCTAGTGAGCTCTTTGCTCAAGCCAGATGAACCCATGCTCTAGCTGGCAATCCTGGGGTCTCAAACCTGAGTCCTTCCACATCCCAGTCTGATGCTCCTCCACTGTGCCACCACCTGGTCAGGTGTCTGCCTCCAATTTTCAGTTGTGCTATTTCCAGGTCTTCTTGGTTTGGCATCAGCTGTTGTTCGTAATCTACTGTGGGCTACTTATCTGCTATCACTGTTCTTTTTTGCTGTTTGTGTTGGCGTTTTCTATGTCTTAGCTGGTTCAGGTGTGAGGAGCCATTTCTTAAGCTTCCACTCTAACAAGGGTTGTAAGGTCTTAAACTGGTGCTCCAACCACCCCTGAGATCGAGGTCGCTGGGGTTTCTCAGCAGTGGGGGGGGGGTGTAGCTTAGACCTCTGCACTCACTGTTTATGTCCCTAATGTGCTGCCTGCCTCTAAGCACCTCTTTGTTCTAACTGGGGCAAGTGAGCCTCCAGTGAACAGAGTAATTTCTTCCCTTTGATGGTGATGCTGTTCCTAGGAAAAATGTTCACTTTAGATTTGGTGAGTGACTCAGCCCAGAGGCTAGGGTGTCTATCCCTCCAAGTGTATCACCTTGTGCCTCCGAGACCACTCTCTTCCCTGGCAACTCCAGTCTTCCCAGTGCTCCCTGCTCCTGGAGCTGTGAGTGAGGCTTCCGTGCAGCCTGGGTCCAAGAGTTCTGCCTCCTCTCAAACACTATCTAGGCTCTTTTCTCAGCCGAATATAGTCCGTAAGCCCCTTCCAGGACTTAGGGCTCTATGCTGGATTCTGGTTTTGGGGCTGATGACCCACAACTTGCTGGGAAACCCTCTCCATCAAGAGAGTCCTTCCTGGCTGCTGCTTGCTTCCAGGAGCGGGGCAGCCCTTTCCTCGTCTCTGACTTTCCTACCAGTCTCAGTGTGGGTTCTTTAGTGGGCTTTGGCTGTAGAGTCCTCTTAGTTTAGTCCAATGTTGGTTGCCTACTCTGTGGGCATCTTGTCCTCAAAAACCAAGAAGATATTTTCTTGATGGAAAATATTACAGAAAGCTGGTATGCTGCTGGTTATAATACACAAAAAAAGGAAAAATAATGGATATACAAAGGTAAAAGGGGAAATTTCTGAATTATGTTCTTAGGTTAGCAAGAGAAAAAGAATTCTAGTGGTTAAATGTTATAGTTGTTCCTATATGTTATTATATGTTGAGGTTTCGATTATGGTAACAAAAATGAATATATGTATAAGAATAAAGGAATGAAACCAAACATGATTGTAAAGATTTATGGAATAGCTAATGTAATTTTATTTTATCTAGAAAAAGATGTAGTGGAGAGTAATGATTGAGATCCATTTGTTGGATATTTATATACATAAAAATATGCATGTGTAAATTCTGATCTGAAGTACAATGGAAGCCATCAGTCAAAATGGTGGCATCAAACAGTGGACTAAGTCATTATGATGGATTGTATATTGAGTTATGGTATCCTGGAGAAATAAAAAATTATAGTAAAATTTTATAAATGGAAAATAAACATAAATGATAAATCTATCATGATTTTAAGTGGGTTTTTTGTGTGTGGCAGAGATGAAGAGAGACAGAGAGAGAGCTAGAGACAGGGACAGACAGACAGGAAGGGAGAGATGAGAAGCATCAATTCTTTGTTGTAGCTCTTTTGTGTCTTCAGTTGTCCATTGATTGCTTTCTCATATATGCCTTGACCAGGGATCTACAGCAGAGTGAGTGACCCCTTGCTCAAGCCAGGGCATTGTACTCAAGCCAGTGACCTTTGTACTTAAGAAAGCAACCATGGGGTTATGTCTACGATCTCATGCTCAAGCCAGCGACTCCACATTCAAGCTGGTGAGCCTGCATTCAAGCTGGATGAGCTCATCCTCAAGCCGGTAACCTCAGGGTTTTGAACCCGGGTCTTTCACTTTCTAGTCTGACACTCTATCCACTGCACCACCACCCGGCCAGGCTTCAGTGTTTTCATCAATCAAATGCAGTGACACAGGTATAGTCACAGTGTAGATAGAATATTGATTTTTCTTAAAAAATGTGGAGAAGCAAGAAGAGGCAAGGAAGTTGAATTAGTATCAAATGAAATGCTTGAATAATAGAGCAATGAATTTGAAGTAGTCAGGTAAAAAGCAAAGACATAAAAAACGTCATACTTGATAAAATTTTGTTTTTCCAATAGTTTGTGGGTTCTGTGAACTCAGAGAATTGTTAGTTTTTTTAGTAACATGAGTGATATAGAAAGATGGAAGTGCTGTATAGAAACAGGGGAACTTGCAATGCTAGTATTTGATTGTAAGAGTATGAGCAAGTCCCTGGATGGCCAATGGGAGTGAGGGGTTGATAGGAAGTGAAGGACTTTGACAGAGGAGAAATAACAGATTAAGCATCTGTTACATTAAAATGAACCCCCTTTTGTTTTAAAAAAATAAATAACTGGTGGTTGGTTGTAATGGGCCTTTCAAATTGAACATGCACTTTTTTACTAGTTACTATATGTTTGTACTTGTTTTATAATTTTTTCTCATCTTAAATAATTCTCTGAAATTTTTCTGTTGATTTATTAATAATTTGTTTATATTAATCATCATATTCTGTTATATGTATTACATTACCTTTTGTCCATTTCCCCTAAATTTGGTAAAATTTCTCAACTTATAGTTAGTAATACCATATTTTACTTTTTCTAATATACTTGTTACTGTTTCCAATGCATAAAACATCTGGCAATAATACATTATTTAAAAAATGTCTCATTGTTATTTCAAAAGATTAGACATGTAAAAACTGCAGAAGAAGCAAATATCTTGAAAAGAAGCAAGGTCACGTAAATCTCCAGAAGCTTTTTATAAGACAAATATGTACTTTGTGCTTTTAATGCCTAATGCCATGTGGAATGTAATGGACAGAATCAACTAACAAACAAAATAGAAACAGACTCAGATACAGAGAACAGACTGACAGATGTTAGAGAGGATATGAGTGTGTGTTGGGGGACTGGATGATAAAGGTGAAGGGATTCAGCAATTAAACAACAAAAAGAAACACAAAAAAAAACTCAGACACAGACAACAGTATGAATATTCCAATAGGGAGAGAAGGTTGAGGAAGTAGAAAAAGGTAAAAAGGGGATGAATGGTGATGGATGAAAACTTGACTTGAGTTGGTGAACACACAATAAAATATACAGAAGATGTACTATTAAATTGCACACCTGAAACCCATTTAATTTTATTAACCAATGTCAACCCAATAAATTAAAAAAAAAATTTTTATAAGATTTCTATGTTAACAACAAAAATTTTATAAAACCTTTTTTATTATTTTTTTTGCATTTATTTTTTAAATATTCAAATTGCCTTCCCTGACTTCACCTTCATTTACTATGGAAGATAGGATTAAATTCTTTGCTCTTAACATAATTATGTATGCTATATATATGAAATATATATGTATTATGCCTACTTATTTCAGGCCACAGAAACAATTATAAAAAATATATAATTTAATATTTAATATAAATATAGACATATAAATATTCTTTTAGTGCAAATATAGACATATAAATATGAAATAATATATAAATATTAGAATTCATATAATAAATCATTGAGAAAAATAATTTAATAATTTGTACAATATAACAAATTATGTAAATATATATTAGAAATAAAATATCAAACAAAGATTAGTGAAGACAGTAATGGTTGGTAATAGAATAATAAATGAGAAATAAACAGTTGTTTTTGGAAAAACTAACATTTGACTTAGTAGAAAAGTAAAAAAAGAACAATTCTATAACACATGACCAGTAAAATTAAGTTGAACTTAAGGGAATAATAGGATCATAAGATTATTATTAATTAAAATAAAATGTATAGTTTGTAAGTTTATATTGTATTTATTTATAAAAGTTAAATTTTATAAACAGTCATATTGAGTTAATATGTTGAAGTGAGTTAAGTACAAGAATAAAATTCTATCTAATCCTGGAATCCACAACACATATATCTATAAACTAAAAGATTTTACATTTATTAAAAGTTATTCTTTTGAATGTTAATATAACAACAGACAAAGGAGAATAAAATTTTCTATAAATGAATTTGTTTAAGAAAAATAGGTGAAAATGTATTCAAAATAGCATTTCTTAAACTGAGAAGAATAAAGGGACTTCAACCTTGAATAAGAGGGTTTATAAATTTTAAAATCATTATGAGAAATGCCTTGTTATAATTCAGGAGATTTCAATCTAAATATGAATACATGAATATATGGATATATAATTTCATTTATCCTTCAGTAAAGTGTTTAGAATGTGTCCACTTCCTTCCTGACCATAATAATCACAATAATAAAATATTCTTTCAATTATAATTTTAAAAAGAGGGTAAGAGAACTACCTTTTTAATAATGAAACTATTATTCTTTTACAGACACTTTTATTTATATATGTTTATATATTTAAATGAAATAAACCTAGATTTGTCTAAAAATATATTTTAGGATGAGCAAAAAATCTACATTTTATATTGTAAAAACAGCCAAATTATATTTATATTTTATTACATTTTATTATGGAATTTTGTGTTATGTTACAAGCAAATTTTTTCTTTATTAAATAGTTTATCTTTCATATACTATTCATATCTTTCATATCTCCCACATATTATGAGTTCTTTTTACTTTGATATCTGGAAATAAATTCTTCCCATATTAAGTGAGTTCAGAGGTTTTTTGCCTATTATTTTTTGGTGGTTCTTGTTAGTGAGTATAGTCAGTTAAAGATTAGAGAGGACCAACCCACATCTTTGTTTATCTGTCTCCTCTAGGATATTTTGACCTGCAAATTATAGCTGCTTTTCTAAAATTTAACTCTGTCTTTCAATTAGTTCTATGTCCAGATTGTTTATGGAGGAATATAAATTTCAGTCCCTGTTTTTTAATCATGACAGAAAGTAAAATTCGTTTCTTAATATTTCAGTAAACAAATAATGAACCTTTCTCTAGGCTTTTTTATTAATAGCATTTAGGAACTGTTTATGAAAATTGTTAATTTACGATAACTGTGCCTCTCTTATGATCTCTAAAATAGCATGAAACCCACTCAATTTATCATATAAGGTACTCTTTATTAAGGCTGATCAAAAAGTGATTCTTGGAGAGGTTCTGTTTTATATATATGCAGAAAAGTAAATTGTACTGTAATGTATTAGGAAAAAATAAGGATAACACTCAACCATTGGTTATTAAATTTTGGCCAATTATTTTTTTCTTAGTAATTAGAGTTGAGTAACAAAAAGTATTTTTAATTATTTTCTACAACATTGGTAAGTAGTATAATACTTAGTGATTAATTTGATAAATGCCGGGAAGACATTTAATAAAATATATGAACATTTCTGATCAAACCTCTTAGGTCTATAAGAACAATTTATATAACAAAGAATATATGTCAAGACAACATACAACTTCCTATTAAAAACTAGGACACTAAAGTCTTATTGATTGAATTAATAAAAGAGAGATAACAGTAAATGTAAATTACTTATATGAAATATATGAACAAACTTTACTGAAAAGAATAAATGAGATGCAATTTTTGACAAACACAGAACCTTCTTGGGTAGAAATTGTAAGTCATGTAAAAATTTTTATGACCATACATTTTTCCAAGTTTAAATATATCCACAATGAAAAGTCAGTGGTAATTATTTTTTAATTTTGCAAAGAATTGTAAAGTTTATTTGGAAAAAGAAAGTTTTGAAAATAGATTTGAAAAACTTTAAGGAAAGGATAGTACAACTAAGAAAACCTTCAATTACATGTTAGAAGAAATTGAATGATTCAATTTGCTTAAAATAGCGTTTCTACTAGAAATTTCAGAAACCAATCCAAGTATTTAAAGATAATTAGTAGCATTTCAGATCAAAGAAAATAAGATCATTTATACCTTTATTCTCTGTGGTATGCTGGCTAATAATTTTGAAGAAAGTGAGTGAGAAAGCAAATTCATGTCAGCTGAGTAGATTTGTGGGGTCACCATAACAAATTACCACATAATTTGAGTGTTAAAATAAAGGCATTTATGCTATTTCAGTCCTAGAGATAGAAATATAAAAATCAAGCTATTAGTGGGCCATATTACCTCTGAATGTTCTGGGTACAAATTCTTCCTTGCATCTTCCAGCTTTTTATGTCCTGAGCCATTTTGTGGCTTACAGAATAGTCACTTTAATCTCCTGTGCCTTCACATGCCATTCTTCTCTAAGTCTCTCCACATACTCTCCTCCTTTTATAAGAACATCAGTCATTGAATTTAACATGCACCTTACATATAGGCTGATTTTATTTTAAGATTATTAACTATTTACATATACACACTTACACATGTATTTCTATATAACATCACATTCTGAGATTTTTCAACCCTTTATACCATACCTAAATAAATTGCAGATTGCAATTTATTCAATTTAGGCAAACTTTTTTGGCAAGAAACAGTCTTACTCAAGTTAACATAAATGTAAGTTCATTAGACATATGCTCAGTAGAATAGTAGAAAAGAGCAAGAATATACGTCATATACAGAACAAATAAATAAAACGTAAAAAATAAACCAAAATTGTTGAAATGCCAGATCATATGCTTATTATGTTATGTGGGTAAAAGTGTGTAAAGTGTTGTTACTCCTGGATTCTCAGTGTGTATTCTAAGAATATAATATGTTTTTTACGTGAATAAAAATTTTTGGAGTAAATTTTCTGCTAAGTATAAATACAGCATCCAATAACAGGAAAATACTTTAAAAGTACTATATAAATTATTTTATATTCATTCAATGAATCAAAAGTTAAATGATGTTTGAAAAATGATATTAGCTTACAGAAAACACATATGTGATTTAAATTAAAGAACAATTTAAGAAAAATCTATGTGTGTATATTTGCATAATTAGGGAATGGGGTAATTAGCAGAATCAAATACTGGTGAGAGGACTCCATGCTCTGTGGGAATGGCTCTATGCTAAGAAAAGAAGTAATTTGACATATTTAGCTATTCTAAGCAATTACCTTGAGAGTAACATGTAGATGGCATGTTTGGGTACAACTAGATGATACCAAGTTGTTTATGTTATAAAAATAATTTTTTTCCTATGGAAATAATTATACACGAAAAGCATATATTCACTTATGAATCTCTAAAATAAAAATATATATACTAATATTGTTTAAAAATACAAAAACATTTTAAAATTTAAAATACCAAAAAAAGGAAATATAATTCCTCACAAGTTCAAATAATAAAAAATTCTGAGCCTAGCAGAAAGGCAAGATAACTCTATAACAAACGAGTCTCTCAACATGGAAGAAAGACAATATGTGGAAAAATAACAAAGAATATGTACTCTGGATTTTCTTTTGTTCAAAATATTGTCTTAAGAGTTTGGTATACTCTCATAAATTTCTTGCTCTGCTATTTACTAGTTTTGCATCTTTTCTCAAAATTAGTTCTAAGTTACTACTGTCTTGTTTATAAAATAGCATCAGTATCTATATCACTTGATTTTTATAAACATATGAGAAAAGTTATAACATTAATTAGCCTAGTGGTCCATTGAAAATTCTCAAAATAAAAACTATGATTAATATATAAAGAGTTTAAATATTAATCAAAAAAATAATTAACATTAATTATTCTACTACATTGGTAAAACAAAATACTCTCCAATGGTCTTTCTGATTTCCTGAAGAAGACTCTTCTTAATTTCTCATGCTGCAAGAAGTTATGAAAGCTCCTAAATGTTTAATTAAGAATTCCCAATGTCCCTATTATAATTACAGAAAACAGAGCCTATGTTAATATGAATTATGCAGAACACATTTTATAAACCAAGATTTAAATGGAGGTAGACTCAGAGGTCCCTGAAGGCAGTTGCCAATCAGTTAACTGCTAAGTGGAATGACCTCAGAATTGCATTAGATGCTCTGTTCAAACATAAAAAGTTCTTGTTAAACAACCATAATGAAAGATCTCATTAACTGTGGGATAAGGATGTGTGTGTGTGTGTGTGTGTGTGTGTGTGTGTGTGTGTGTGTGTGTGTGTGTGTGTGTTTGAGATCAAATTCACAGTTAATCAGTATTTGTGTTCTGGGCTGTGTGGAGACAACCTCTTCCTTGGTTTGGATTCAGGTTCAATATCTAAAATCCATTGGCCTCTTAACCTTGAGATTTAAGAGCTGTTATTAATAGTTTTTACATTTCAATTCCTAATTTAAAACTCTATTGGCTTGTGAGTCCACAAAGATAAAGAACTCCTCAACTAGAATGACCACATTTTATTTTGTTTATGGAAGGCAAAGTCTGAGGAGTGACATCATTCATGTTTATATTAATAAATTAGCATGTCTAAATCCTGTATTAGCTCAATTATATACCACAAATAAAGTCAAGAATGAATATTTCCTTTATTAGTAGCTGGATTTTGGAAACTGTAGAAACTTTCTTTAAGTTACTGAATGTCAAAAAGACAATGATATATTTTCTCAGTACTTTTTACTGTTCATTTTATTCTGGGCAGTTTAGAACTGTGACTTTTCCCTGTACATCAATATCATTAGTATTATTTAAACAAAACAAAACAAAACAAAAACCTATTTATCCCAAGCCTAATATATACATTTATTGTATCTATAACTGAAATACTGTACTTTTGCTTTACCACTCTGATGGTTAGGAAACTACAAAAAACAAACAAACAGAGAAACATTAAAAAAAAAAGTATCAAAGAAGGAAAAGAAAAATTCTCCTTCACACACAGAATGAAACCTGTAAAAACTGCAGTCCTCAGTCCTTCACAGAATATTACATTTCTTAAGCCTGTACAGAGCCCCAAGCTCATATTAAAAAATGTTTGGATTTCAATTTTTACCTTCCAAAACTCCTGATCAGAAAAATCCATATGATTTTAATTTTGCAGTGTCAAAGTATTGTAGCTCAGTTTATTCTAGTTAAAAAAAAATACATAGGTTGTCTAATTATTTAAGATTTGTTTACACAGATATTTTTTGTAATATTTGACAATTTCTTTTTGTTTTTCTTTACAATGAAAGGTATATAACCTGAAATAAAGATTGTTTTGAATGTAAAATAATTCTAATTCCCAAATATGACTTTAAATTTTGATATCTAAAAGTCTTATCATATATTAGCTCTTCTATTTTTTGTTCTGTTTTTATTTTTGTAAGATCAAATACAGCAAAAAACAAGAGTAAGGATGCCAAAATAATTGATTGAACTAGTATGTTTATGCTTGCTTCAAATGTTTACATTTTAGTTGATAGACAACATTGAAAATCATGATAAAAATTTTAAGCCCCAATAATTATAGTTTAATTGTCTAAAAATTTTATTTATTTATTTATTTATTTTTCTGAAGTTAGAAGCAGGAAGGCAGACAGACAGACTCCCGCATGTGCCACACTGAGATCCACCCAGCATGCCCACCAGGGGGCAATGCTCTGCCCATCTGGGGTGTTGCTCCAGTGTGGTCAAAGCCACTCTAGCTCCTAAGGTGGAGGCCATGGAGCCATCCTCAGCACTGGGGCCAACTTTGCTCTAATGGAGCCTTGGCTGTGAGAGGGGAAGAGACAGAGAAGAAGAAGAAGAAAGAGAGGGGGTAGAGTGGAGAAGCATATGGGTGCTTCACCCTTACGCCCTGACTGGGAATCGAACCTGGGACTTCCACACTCTGGCCCAATGTTCTACTGCTGAGCCAACCAGCCAGGGCCAATTCATTATATTTAAATTGAATCTACAAGAAAACTTGTCTGTAAAAAGTAGTAAATTATAAACATGTAATATTAACTATGTGCAATTATACAGGTTTCACAGATACCATATATTTAAATTATCACTAGAGGTCTTTTGTTGTAAATTTAAGAAGATATATATTCAATAATCTATCATTTTTTTGTTTGTTTGTTTGTTTTCATTTTTCCTGAAGTTGGAAACGGGGAGGCAGTCAGACAGACTCCCGCATGTGCTCGACCGGGATCCACCCGGCATGCCCACCAGGGGGTGATGCTCTGCCCCTCTATTGCATTGCTCTGTTGCATCCAGAGCCATTCTAGCGCCTGAGGCAGAGACCACAGAACCATCCTCAGCACCCGGGCCATCTTTGCTCCAATGGAGCCTCAACTGCGGGAAGGGAAGAGAGAAACAGAGAGGAAGGAGAGGGGGAGGGGTGGAGAAGCAGATGGGCGCTTCTCCTGTGTGCCTGGCCGGGAATCGAACCCGGGACTCCTGCTCGCCAGGCCGACGCTCTACTGCTGAGCCAACCGGCCAGGGCCTCAATAATCTATCTTTATCTACTTATCCTGCTGTTCTTCACTCAATTACCCTTTTGTTTTCCGAAATGGGTCTGTGAGACTTCTCTGAATTAGAAGGATATGTCCTGCTTCTCAAGCATTCCGCCATTTGACCTAACTTTTTTTGAAAACATCCAACAAAATTTATAATTATTTGTTTATTTGCATTAATGTTCAGTTAATGTGACTCACCCATTAGACTTGTTTATATTAATTTTTAACAATATTTAAAAATTGGGTATTAAGACAGGAGGGAGAATGCTGTGAGGTGTCTCATTTCAGGAATAAGACAGTTAAAAACATTTGATATGCATAGTTTAAGTTTTAGTATATGGTGTAAATCCACAAAAATAATTAAGTGTTTATTAGGATGACAAAATATACACATAGCAGAGTTTTCTGGACCAGAGATATAGTTAAATTCATGTGAGCTGGGATAACAGAGATGAAGAATTATTTACTTGACTAGAGAATCTGAAAGTCTCCACCGTAGTCTAACTTCCAAATCATTAATAGAATTTATATTATTATTTTGAAAATAAATGATGAGTACATCTGACTTCTGTTGCTCTCATCATACAATAAAAAAAATTAAATTCAAATTCACTGCTTATTAACCAACAGACATGTAAGGTCACAGAACAACAAACAGCCCCGAGTGAAATAGAGACAGAAGCCTACAGGGAGAGATGAAATGGGAGGACTTGTCACGTAGAGTAGAAGAACAGAACTGAACATGGGTAAGCGAAGCTGTGATGGGAGTGTTGATGCCCTTGCTGAACATGGAAGTCAAGCTGGTGAGGCAGTGTGAGACCTCAGGGGATGCTGAATTAATGGGAGTCCCAAAGCCTTTTGCTCTTTTTTCTTTTGTGAACTGCTGCATTCTCATCAGTACTAAAAATTACCCAGTGTGGTAACCTTGGGGAAAGGAAGAGAAGCTTTACATGAAGGATAAGAAATTTTGCCCACATTCATTTTCCGTATATCTTCTTTGGGGAAAAATAGCGTCTAAACTTGTGAGGGAAAGAAAAACAAACAATGCTTTCCTTGGGTATTGATGTGAATTCTTGGCAGCTGGGAAAGGAAATAAAGGAGGAAAGTTATCTGGTTTCTGATGGAAAAGCAGGTATAGACTGGACTCAAAACTCAGACTAGTAAAAAGGTAGAAGGTAGGCATTCATACCCATGATTTCCTGAACACAGTGCTTGCCAAAAGCCTAGTCCAATCAGAATAAGAGACTCCTGTTACCAAGCTAATAAACAATAAGTTACAAATAACAGCATTATTGCCCTGGAAGAGAGGAAGGGATGTAAGAAGAGCATAGAGAGTGGCTTTGTTTGATGTACAGAGAGAAGGTTTAAGCTCAAAATCTGACAGACATACTGTACTTGAGAAAATTTTCCCCAATCTATGAACAAAGTACTGCTACAGTATTTGAAGTGTGAAGTACACTGTAATAACCACAGCAAAAGAAATCCTTAAAACCAGCGAAACTTTTAACCAGATTAAGTCAAACACTCATAACAGAGCCCAGTTGAAGAAATTTTGTGTCAATTTTACCTTGGTCTATATTGTCCTGTTTTAATATAAGACTTTTTAAAGGAATTAAAAAGCATATGAAAAGTCAAGATAAAACAGACTTTGAAGAGACGAAATAATCATCAGAACATTCAAATATAAACAGCTATTGGAATTGTCTGACATGCAAGAGCACATGAGTGATATCATCAGAGTAAAAAACCTGTAAGAAAGAGCAAAGAAATGCTAAAAACAAAAAAGATTACCATAATTTACTTTTAAAAATAAAGAATGCTTCTAATGACTTCATCAATAAACTTGACACGGTTAAGAAAAATAAATTTGAAGATATGTCATGAGACATTACTGAAATTGAAACAGGATGGAAGAAAGAAAAGAGAGAGAGAATAAAACAAAAGGAAAGCATTCAAGAATTACTGGACAGTATTACATGGTCTAACATAAAATAATTGGAGTCCAAGAAGAATAAGAGAGAAAAGAAACAGGCAGAACGTTTGAAGAATTAATGATAATTATTTTCTAAATTTTCTGAAGTTAATTAAAATTTGATAAAAACAACATACATTATATATTCAAAAATCACAAAAAGACCAAGAAGGATAAATACTGTCTATCTTTAAAACCAAAAGAAAAATCAAAGTTTTTCTAGCCAAACAAAAAGGAGATTTTTATGGCTACCAGAACTGCTCTACAAAAAGTAGTAAAGAAAGTTTTTCATTAGACCATAACCTGACTGTCCACAAAGAAATTTAAAAAAATATTAGAAATTGAATAAGCAAATTAAAATGAAATCTTTTATATGTTTAACTACTATAAAAATAACTAATTATCTTAGCAAAAATAGACATTTCATAATGTCTTTATAGCATATGTAAAAATAAAAACTATGACATAGTCCAAATGATGGAGAAAAGGTTTTGGAAATACATTCTTAAAAGCTTCTTAAACTTCCAATTAAGTGGTGTTATTTTAATATAGACTATGTTTACTTAAAATTTTATATGCAATAGAGGAGAAAAAATAGAACAAAATTTTTTTAAATTAAGCCAAAAAAAAGACCTAATTAAAGAGGAGAAAAAAGAAAAGGACAGATGACTTTGTTAAATATAGCTAAGAAGGATGTTGAATTTAATTGATCATACTAATAATCACGTAACATGTGAATTATCTAAACGTAACAGTTAAAAATGATTATTAGACTGAGTAAAGAGACAAAAACTACCCATCTATAAGAAATTCACTGTAAATAGAAAGATATAAACAGATTATAGTATAAAGAAGTAAAATATATAAATGCTGATAGAGTTATACTAATATCAGATAAAATAGATTTCTGCATTACACAGACTAATAGTCCCTCCAAAGGAGATCATGTTCTAATCCCCCAGGTCTGATAATATGTGTTACTTGGCAAGGGGACTTTGCAGATGTGATTAAATAAAGACTATTAACATAGAGAAATCATTCTGAGTTGCCCAGAAGGGACCAATATAAACGCACAAAAAAAATAGAAGACGGAGATAGAAATCTTACAAAGGAAATGTGGTGATGAAAATGGAGGTCACAGCGGAGGACAGAGATTTAAAGATACTAAACCACTGCCTTTGAAAAGAAAAGGAAGCACTAAGGTAAGGAAAGCTAGAAGGTTTTTGAAGCTAGAAAAGGCAAAGAAATAGTCTCCCCTAGAACCTTTAGAAAGAACACTGTTCTGGTGACAACTTGACTTTAGTCCAGTGACATTGATTTCAGAATTCAGAAATGTAAGGTACCAAATTGCATTGTTTTGAGTCATTAAGCCTGTTATTTATTGTAGCAGTAATAGAAGCTAATACAGCTTCAGAACACAAAATACTGTCAGATATAAAGACCATTGGATAATATCCACAAGATGTAATGATCTTAATTGTATATGAATCTAGCAAAGAATCAAAATACCTGAGGTGAAGTTCATAAACTGAACAAAGAAGTAGACAAATAAAGATTACAACAGTAGCCTACCAGTCGATCAAGCAGTGGATAGAGTGTCAGACTGGGATGCAGAGGACCCAGATTTGACACCCCAAGATCGCCGGCTTGAGCGCAGGCTCACCAGCTTCAGTGCAGGGTCACTGGCTTAAGCATGAGATCATAGACATGACCCCATGGTCGCTGGCTTGAGCCCAAAGGTCTCTGGCTTGAAGCCCCAGGTTGCTGGCTTGAGCCCAAGGTGACTGGCTTGCGCAAGGGGTCACTCACTCTGCTTTAGCCCCCTTGGTCAAGGTACATATAAGAAAGCAATCAATGAACAACAAAGGAGCCATAACAAAGAAGTGATGCTTCTTATCTCTCTCCCGTCCTGTCTGTCCCTATCTGTCCCTCTCTCTGTCTGACAAACACACACACACACATACACACACACACACACACACACACACACACAGATAACAATAGTAGACTACTAAATTCTTCTTTCAGTCATTTAATAGTACCAGTAGATCAAAAATTGGTAACATGGTCGAAGACCTTACTGCCACTGTCAAATAACTAGATGTAACTATCATACAAAGAACAAATGATCATTTACAACAGCAAAATACACTTTCTTTCACACACAGACAGAGAACATTGTTCAATATAATCCATATTCTGAGCCATTAAATTACCATTAACTACCTAAAATTATTAAATAATCCAAAGTGTTCTCAGACCATAATGTAATTAAATCAGAAATAAGCAAAAGAAAGATATGTAGAAAATATCTATATAATTAGACATTAAAATACTTTTAAATAAAGCACAGGTCAAAAGGAGAACTCAAAAGAAAACTTTAAATATTTTAAATTAAAAACAAATGTAAATACTATATCAAAAATATGTGGAATGTACATAAAACAGTGTTTTGAAGTATAATGTTATATTCTTGTATTAAAAAACAATAATGGTCTCAAATGAGTAAACTTAGCTATTGCTTTAAGTATTTACAAAAATAAAAAGACCAGAGCAAACTAAACTCAAGACAAGTAAAAGAAGGGAAATAACAATGAGTTTAGTTCAGTCAGACCCATTGTGGCCTTTTGATCTCCAGAACTATAATGTAATACATTTGTGTTGTTTTTAGTCACTAAGTTTTTCAACAAACTTAGGAAATAGTTGTGATTAGAGGGAGGTGGTGGTTAGAAGCAGTGGAGTAAAATTTTTAAAATTTCTGTCATTTAGCTTCTTACTCTATTTTTTGGGGGGAGGGCAGTATTCTTTGTATGATTAGTTGTAAACTCCTAATATGAAAAGATTTGTGAATTTATGAGTTTGAATAGTTGTGAATATGTCTGAATATGTGAAATGAACACCAAACCTGAAATGTGAAGAGTGTAAATATCAATTTTTAAACTCTGAGCTCCAGGCTAAGCTCTAGCATTTACTGTATGTATTGCTGTAAATCATTTAAGCCTTTCATAGTTTACAGTTTTCAAAATATTTTTGTTACAAATTATTAAGGCCTTTTAGAGACCTATGGAATGTGAAAGCACTGTAAAATATTCTTTGATACAAATGTTATTTTTTATAGTTCTCTTAAATTATTTTTATTACACTTAAATATGTGGAATGTACATAAAACAGTGTTTTGAAGTATAATGGTAAAGCGTCGGCCTGGCTTCTCCACCCTTCCCCCTCTCCTTCCTCTCTGTCTCTCTCTTCCCCTCCTGCAGCCAAGGCTCCATTTTTAATTTAATTTTTTAAATTAAAAATTGAATTTAATGGGGTGATATTGATCAATAAGGCTACATAGGTTTCCCCTGATCTGTGGTGGCACAGTGGATGGAGCATCCACCTGGAATGCTAAAGTTGCAGGTTCAAAGCCCTGGGCTTGCCTGGTCAGGGCACATATGGGAGTTGATGTTTCCTGCTCTTCCTCTTCTCTCTCTATCTCTCCCTGTCTCTCTTTCCTCTGTCTAAAATGAATAAACAAAATCTAAAAAAAAAAGAGTAAATAGGTTTCAAGTATGTTAGATAGTTTTATTTCCTGCACCAAAGAATTCTTTTTTTGATCTAAATTCAATCAGATTGAGAATTTATCACCCACAAGGAAAAATTATCTCATAGAATTATGAGAACAGTCTCAACCATCCTTGACTTGCTGGTACTGCTTCAGACCACTACGGTCAAGAATACTGTTTCCTGGAGTTAGTAAACATTTTTATAACTAAAAATAAATTTAATGGGTATTAGGTGACAGGATAAAGATGTATTTGTTCATACTAACACTTTTTTCAATAATGAAAACAGAAAATAATGGAGACAAAGCAGAGTTATATTTTCAAAGATAGTATCCTAAGGGGAACTTTGGTTCTGCCAAAATCATTCCCTTTAATTCCCTGTAAAACTCTGTTCTCAGGCCTGAGGCCATTAGAGGTATCCCAGTGTAGTATTGGATTTCATTGGTTTATTTGTTGCCATGAAGAAAAAAGCCTGACAAATATAATCTTTTGGAGGATAACTAGACATAACACACAATTATATAATTTTTCTTAGGTCTAGTTCATGAGATATGCTTTATAAATATTTGCAATGTAATAAAATTTTATTTTGTTATATTTTAGCTTCTTTTGATTTATTCATTATAATAGTGTTGATCCATTTTAAAGTTTAAATTTTGGTTTATTTATTTTTCATATTTTTATTTTTAAAAAATAGCTTTCTTTTAAGTACTTCAACCACATTGAAAAGTAAAAAATTATTATGATGTGTGCCACATTTTTAGAGAGTAAATCAATTAAATCCCCATTTTACTAAACTGAATTGTATTATAAATTTCTGTAAAAAAAAAAAAGCCTGGAATTCTTTAAATAGAACTTTTAAAAGAAATGGCATAATATTAAATTTCATTGTAAGTGATAAAGAAAACCTTAGCATGGATTTAAAAACATATTATATTAAATGTAAACATGATACTTTATGTCTGCTAACCAGAAATTTCTGTTGTGTGTATAATATAAAATATAAATCTTGTATCTAACATATTATGTGAATGTATCATAAACAGTTTACTTGGAGGAAAAGGGAGGGAACCACATTTCTACAAGTTAGCCTTTAACACCTGATTGAGCCGTGGCACAGTGGATAGAATATTGAACTGTGACACGGAGGACCCAAGTTTAAAATCCCGAGGTAGCCAGCTTGAGCACGGGCTCATCTGGTTTAAGCAAGGCTCACCAGCTTGAGCCCAAGGTTGCTGGCTGGAGCAAGGGCTTACTTGGACTGCTGTAGACCCCCCAACCCCCCCCACCCCACTCCATCCCATCCCATCCTGTCAAGGCACATATGAGAAAGCAACCAGTGAACAACTAAGGTGCTACAATGAAGAGTTGATGCTTCTCATCTCTCTCCCTTCCTATCTGTCTTTCCCTTTCTCTTTCTCTCACTGTCTGTCACACACATACACACAAAAAGAAATGCTTTTAATGAGAATTAATGTTTCTAATTTAGAGAAAAACTTAAGTGCCAAGTGTCTGTATAAAAATAACTTTGTCCTCTGATTCTTCAAACATATAATTCAAGTAAATTAATCAATGTGTCAATAAATACATACATTGTTTGCAATTAAAGTAAGAATTGTATTAAGGATACAAAGATAGAGCCACGATATGGGATGGATAAAGCACCGTCTTGGAATCCTGAAGCCACCAGTTTGAAACCCCGTTTTTGCCATGTCAAGGTATATACAAGAAGCAAATGCTTCCTTTTTCTTCCCCCAGCTTTCCCTTTCTCCTCTCTCTAAAATCAACAAACAAACAAACAAAAAAGAATGCAACATCACTCTGACAATGTAGCTCAGTTTGTTAGAATGTTGTCTTTATATGCCAAGGTTGTGGGTTCAATCTTTGGTCAGAGCACATACAAGTATCAACAAATAAATAATGCATAAGGGGAAAAACAAGTTGATGTTTCTCTTGCTATCTCTCTCTCTTCCTTTCCCCTTCTTTCTCAAATCAATGAAAAAATTTAAAATTTTTTGAAACACTTATTTCTTAGCCAATTTCTAATAAATTATTTTGATAATGTTTTACAAAATTATTTTACTAAAATTACAAAAAATCTTCTGTAATATTTGTCCTTTTTGATTTTCAATCATCTTTTCAAATACAAATGTGTGCAAAAGTAAGTCATGATACAGATAAATAATACAATAATTAGTAAATAGTATTACAAGCATAAACTCTGTGTTTCACGTACTCACAACTGTAACCTACTATTGCCCAGCCCCATATGTATTTCTTACATAATGTAAACAAAATGGGTGGACCTTAAACCTTCATAAGTTATCATATTGCTCTAATCTAAATAGATTCTTTTTAACCCTAGCTATTGAGTCTCGGAATCAGCCCTGTTATACCATATTAATTGAAAGACCCATTAAAATGTTAAGAAAGATCTTCCTAGCAACATTCAAGAGAAACAATATTTTTGTTTGTTTGTTTCAGCTCTCAAGGATTGCAAAAGTTTCTGTCATATAAGTACTTTTGAGTTACAGGAAATTTTATAGAAGTCACAGTCATTAAAAAAATTTACTAAAGATCTGAGGTTAATATAGGGTTATAGATCTTAAATTACTTTTTTTTGCAGAGATCTGAGGGGGCACAATTGGGTATGGTATTCAATATTCTACTAATATTAGAATTACCTTGAATTGATTGCACTTGGCCAGAGGCAGATTCATCATTGTAAGAAGAGTATCCTAGGGAAAATAATCATTGCAGTTTCTGTACAAAAAAATTAAATATACTTGAATTAGTATGGACTCTGTTTTCTTTAATTAAACCATTTGTTATTCTTATTGAAATAATATTAATTTATAATCACGTTATTAGTCTCATGTAGTATTTAGTTTTCAAATAATTATGATGATACATTATTTTATTTCTATTATAATTTTATAATTATAATGTATATAATATATAATGAATATAATATAATAAATATAAAAGCTTTCTCACGATCCTCCATACATTATCCAATAGATATAACTTTCACTCTCACATATAAATCAATTTTTTCCTTAATTAAAGATTTCCCAGAATACATATTATTTGATTATATATATTTTTATTTTTATTAAGTGAGAAGTGGAGTAGGAGAGACAGACTCCTGTATGTGCTCAGACTGGGTCACCCAGCAACCCCCTACAGCAGTAGGTCCCAACCCCCCGGGCTGTGGACCAGTACTGGTCCATGGGCCATTTGGTACTGGTCTGCAGAGAAAGAATAAATAACTTACATATTTTTGTTTTATTTATATTTAAGTCTGAACAATGTTTTATTTTTAAAAAATGACCAGATTCCCTCTGTTACATTCATCTAAGACTCACTCTTGACGCTTGTCTCGGTCAAGTGATACATTTATCCGTCCCACCCTAAAGGCTGGTCCGTGAAAATATTTTCTGACATTAAACCAGTCCGTGGCCCAAAAAAGGTTGGGGACCACTGCCCTACAAGACAATGCTCTGCTCATTTGGGGCTTGCTCTGATCCTTGGCAACTGAGGCATTTCAGTACCTGAGGCAAGGCTATGAAGCCACCCATTTTCAGCACGTGGGGCCAACTTGCTTGACCCATTTGAGTCATGGCTATAGGAGGAAAGAGAGCATGAAAGAGAGAGAAAAGGGAGAGGGGAGTAGCAAATAATTGCTTCTCCTACGTGCCCTGACTGGAAATTGAACCAGGGATTTCCAAATACTAAGCTGCTGACGCTCTAACACTGAGCCAACTGGCCAGAGCTTATTTTATTATATTTATTAATCTTTTCAAAATATAGAACTTTAATGAGAGGGAAAATAATTATAAAACTAAGTTTATTTATAATCTCATAATGCATTTTCTTCCATATATTTCTACATGTGCTGATATTCTATAATTTACTACTACCCATAATAATATACCATTTATGCCTGCAACTTTATTCCTTTGGACATGGCAAAGGGCAGTTATTTCTTTATGTATGTGTGTATTTAAAACTATACTTTCAGGGATCATTTCTATAGTTTGTTTGTATGTGTGTATTTAAGGTGACCAATCATCCTCCTTCAGGGTGGACAGTCCTTCCTTTGTAAGTTCCCTCCTCCCTCGAAAAGTGTCCTCCTACATGTCCTCTGTTTTGATATTGGAAGACTAATCTGTAAATGTCCATATTTGATCGATGCAGAGTCGATTCATGGTGTGTGATGTGATTTATTTGTATTTAACATGACGATGTCAAGGATCAGTACAATGGGGAGAGATGCGTTCTGCAGAGGAGACCTTGAGAGAGCACACAATATACTGAGCAGGCAAATGGCTCACATATGACATTGTAGACTCATGATCATTGCTTTTTCAGTGAATATTCAATCATAGACAGGTAAGTACAATTCATATTTTATTAATTCATTATTTATTTAATAATTTCCAAATACATATAATTTTATTTACAAGTATTTTCTTGAAATTTGAGTTTTAAAGTGGAAATCTAACCTCAAACCATGTTTATTAATAACGCATTTTGATTAAATAGTTGTATAAAACATACTTTTAATTAGAAAATGATAAATATACCCGAATATCACTCCAAATTAGTGGTTTTGTTTGATATTTAGTTTTGTTAATTTAGCTTCCGAAAAATTTGCCTACCATGATATAACATTTTCAGTTCCGCCCTGGCCGGTTGGCTCAGCGGTAGAGCGTCGGCCTAGCGTGCGGAGGACCCGGGTTCGATTCCCGGCCAGGGCACACAGGAGAGGCGCCCATTTGCTTCTCCACCCCTCCGCCGCACTTTCCTCTCTGTCTCTCTCTTCCCCTCCCGCAGCCGAGGCTCCATTGGAGCAAAGATGGCCCGGGCACTGGGGATGGCTCTGTGGCCTCTGCCCCAGGCGCTAGAGTGGCTCTGGTCGCAATATGGCGACGCCCAGGATGGGCAGAGCATCGCCCCCTGGTGGGCAGAGCGTCGCCCCCTGGTGGGCGTGCCGGGTGGATCCCGGTCGGGCGCATGCGGGAGTCTGTCTGACTGTCTCTCCCCGTTTCCAGCTTCAGAAAGATGAAGAAAAAAAAAAAAAAAAAAAAAAAAAAAAAACATTTTCAGTTCCTAGTGTGCTTGCATCATTTGTGTAGCTCTATATTTTATTTTTAATTTAAAATTTTATTTATGGGATGGAAAAATCAAAAAAGAGAAAATGCCATTTCAACAATAAATTGAAAAAGGAATTTCCATTCCTCATATCAAAAAAAGATACCATTGTTTTCTGCAATATTTGCAGTGGAGAATATTGTATTGCAGTTGGGGGCAGAGTAGCAATGGTGAAACGACCACCAACCAACATAAACAATCATTAGATGCATCAGCTTCCAGTTGTAAAGTAACAAGTTTTTTTAAAATTTTAAATTATTCTGAAGATGAAAAACAGTTGGCTGCAATGGAGGGAACATTTGCATTTCACACCTTAATTCACAAAGTTTTTGTAGTATGGTTGTACAATTAATTATTGAAAAAGTTTCACAATGCAAAATTTTCATGTGCCAGAAAAAATGTGAAGCTATTTTGAAATTCCTATTTAAAAATTACTGTGACAGGCCCTGGCCGGTTGGCTCAGTGGTAGAGCGTCGGCCTGGCGTGCAGAAGTCCTGGGTTCGATTCCCGGCCAGGGCACACAGGAGAAGTGCCCATCTGCTTCTCCACCCCTCCCCCTCTCCTTCCTCTCTGTCTCTCTCTTCCCCTCCTGCAGCCAAGGCTCCATTGGAGCAAAGATGGCCCGGGCACTGAGGATGGCTCTGTGGACTCTGCTTCAGGCGCTAGAATGGCTCTGGTTGCAAAAGAGCGATGCCCCAGATGGGCAGAGCATCATCCACTGGTGGCATGCTGGGTGGGTCCCGGTCCGGTGCATGCGGGAATCTGACTGCCTCCCCTTTTTCAACTTCAGAAAAATACAAAAATATATATATTTTAGAGTGAGAATAAGGAGTGAGAGAGAGAGAGTAAAAACATAAATTTGTTTTTCTACTTAATTCATGCGCTCATTAGTTAATTCTTGTATGTACCCAGACTGGGGATCAAACTCATATATATAATTATATATATATATATATAATTTTCTCATTCAACAACCACTTTGTTTATACTTATGCAAAAGGAGAACAGTCTGATGTATAAAATAGTATCTAACCCCTCATCCTATATGTGTCTACCTTTAGTGCTCACACAAAAAATTGCACACTGTATGGTAGAACCCTGACAGTGAACTACCTGGGATTTTCTGTTTTCAGCACTATCTCTATTTTGCTTTCAAGATTTATTTCTTTTAACATATAATTGGTTACAGTTTTTGTATCTTTTTTTTGCCACAAATAACTTTAAGTTGAAAACAAATTACTGAAATGGAATCATGGAATCACAGACTCATTTGCAATCCTAAAGAAACAGACTTGAAAATAAGCAAGAAGTAAGGCTTTTAAGACCAGGACCAATATCCCCATATCAAGCCATAGAAATATGCTATTTGAAAGTTTTTTACAAATACATGTTGTTTTGTATTTTAATGTATTCATACTTTATAGAAATGCTCTGAGCACCTTTTATTTAATACTTCCTACATTTATTTTCACTTTCATAATTAAACATCTACAGTGGAACTCTTAACTATTATTCAACTAATCTACTTACGAGAGTAATGAATTTAAAACTTGCCTGACCAGGTGGTGGCGCAATGGATAGAGTGTCGGACTGGGATGCAGAGGACCCGGGTTTGAGACCCCGAGGTCGCCAGCTTGAGTGCGGGCTCATCTGGTTTGAGGAAAAGCCGACCAGCTTGAACCCAAGGTCGCTGGCTCCAGCAAGGGGTTACTCGGTCTGCTGAAGGCCCGCGGTCAAGGCACATATGAGAAAGCAATCAATGAACAACTAAGGTGTTGCAACGCACAATGAAAAACTAATGATTGATGCTTCTCATCTCTCTCCATTCCTGTCTGTCTGTCCCTGTTTATCCCTCTCTCTGACTCACTCTCTGTCTCTGTAAAAAATAAATAAATAAATAAAAATTAAAAAAAAACAACTATAGTCCAGTGTGCTAGTGAGTCTAGAAGAAAGGTCAATGTGTGGCATCTCTGGACTCATCTACTCTCACTAGTTCTCAAATGCTTACCCTGTATGAGCAAGAGAATTTTGAGCCTTCAAATAGCATATGTTGAAGAGCTAAAACCCAACCTAAATCACAGGTAAAAATAGGGTTTTTAGAAGGTAATAAGTTTAAATGAAATCTTAAGGGTGAATGAAGCCCTTAAAATGGACTTTGTATGAAAAGGAGAAAAAGCGTTTTCTAGAGGCTACTTGAGTACCTAGAGAGGAGGTAGCTGTCTGTAAGTCAAAAGGAGAGTTCTCACCGGCAATTTAATGAGCTAACATTCAACTTGATGTTGGTTGAACACTGTAACTTCTAGAAGTATGAGAAAATAAATTTCTCTCGTTTAAGATACCCAGTCTGTGGTATTTTGTTAGGGCAACCCGAGCTGACTAAAACAGCCACCATATTTATGCGAGGTGTGTGCAGTATGTAATAAGTGTCTAACTCAATGTAATTAGAAATAAAAATTGTATGAGTTAATGTGACTGGAAAATCTTCTGTAAAATTTGCTTCAATAAAGTGATGTCATTTTAGGCAGTAAGGCAAGCAACTGTAAAATTCTAGGGAAAAAAATGACAAAATCTGGCAAGTGTCTCCACTCCTTTTTCTTTACAACTTTCTTAAAATTAATGGTTCCACTTTAAGTGAATTTAACCTAAGACTTTTGAAGTTTGTTTTGCGTAGATCAGTGGTTTTCCACCTTTTCTCACTGGTGGACCAGTGGAAACAGAGAATAAATTCAGGAACCGCTAAGGCAGAAATCACTGTGAGCATAAGCAAATTTGACCAAGATCATTGTGCATAATTTTCATACAACATCAGGGTGGTTATCTCTTTCACAGACCAGCATGAAATTTTTGGAAGACCAGTCTGTGGAACAGTGGTTGTTATATATGAAACTTGATATGAAACTGTAATCATCAGACTGATCTTCTTGTCCTTGTTAAAAAAATTCATAAGTTTAAATAATATCTAAGAATGTGTCCGTGTGATATATAAAATAACATATTTGATTGTGTGTGTGTGTAATGTGTTTTGTATATTACATAATTTTTAAACTAACAGGTAAGGATATCTTTAAGGTATATTATTTTTGGTTAATTTTCCTGTACTAGTTTGGTAGGCTTGCCGTAAACCAATACCAAACACTGACTGATTGGTTTTAAAAAAAAAATTTATTCTCTCACAGAAATCCAAAATCACAGTGTCTGCAAGTTTGATTTCTTCTGAAGCTTCTTTTCTTGGCTTGGTTGTCCCTTGGACTGTGTTGTCTATGTTCTTTGCTCCTTCTCTTATAATTACACCAGTGATATTGTATTAGTGCTAACACAAACGTTATTTTACTTTAATTACCTCTCCAATGCCTTATCTCTTAATAGTCACATTCTCAGTTAGAAGGATTAGGAATTCAGCATATGAATTTTTAAGGACACAAACTTTAATGTTAACATTTGCTCAAATAATTTTGTGATTGTAAACAACATTTTTCTGCCATTACAAAAAAACATTATTTTCTTATGTTCAACTCAGACACACTGTCTTAATTGAATTTTTTAAACTTCTTGCCAGTTGAATACGCCTTAGTATTTTCATTTATCACATTTGTCTGACAATTACTGAGAGTAACCAAAGTTAATGGAGATTTGATTTTCTTCTTTTGTGGACTAACTTCATAAAATATTTGTCTACTTATCCAAATCCTTTGTTGTAATTTGAAAAAAATTCCTTATATTGTGAGAATATTAATCATTTTCTGTTTTATAAGATGCAAATTACTAATTTTCTGTTTGATTGCATTGATATTTTTCTCTTAATAAATAAAAAAATAATTTATTTTTATTAATATTTAATATTCAAACTATGTCTTGACTTGAATATTTTTATATTTGAGTATTTTTATATTTATATTTTAACTTGAATATTTACTGTCTTTGGCTTTACAGTAAGTAATATCTTTTTATTCTGGAGATTTTAACTAGTATAGTACAGCAATAAAAATAAAATCTCTAAATATTTAAATTAAAAAGTAAAAATAAATGTATTTATATTTGTTATCATTAAAAATATCAAAGTATCTACATTTTGAATTAATGAGTTTAAAAGATCACCGGACGGAAAACCAATGTACAAAATTTTTTAAAAGATTTCATTTATCAATTTTAAAAAAGGAGAGAGAGAGAGAGAGAGAAAGAGAGAGAGAGAGAGAGAAGGAGGGAGGAGCAGAAAGCATCAACTCCTGTATGTGCCTTAACTTAGCAAGCCCAGGGTTTTGAACCAGTGTCCTCAGCATTCCAGGTCAACGCTTTATCTACTACACCAGCATAGGTCAGGCAAATGCAGAAAAATTAATTGTAATTTTTACACATACAATAAACAATTAGAAAACAAAGTAAAAAATATTTTTTACAATAACATTAATAAATATAAAATTCTGTGGAAGAAATCTAAAGAAGGATGTAAAAGATTTTACACTTCAAACATGACATATCAGCCTAACCAGGTGGTGATGTAGTGGATAGAGTGTTGACCTAGGACCCTGAGGACCCAGGTTTGAAATCCTGAGGTCACCAGCTTGAGCTAGGGGGTCACTAGCTTGAGTATAGGATCATAGCCAAGACTCCATGATCACTGGCTTGAGCCCAAAGGTTGCATGCTTGAGCCCAAGGTTGCTGGCTTGAGCAAGGAGTTACTCATTCTGCTGTAGCCCCCAGTCAAAGCACATATGAGAAAGCAATCAATGAACAACTAAGGAGCTGCAATGCAGAATTGATGTTTCTCCTCTCTCTCCCTTCCTACCTGTCTGTCCTTGTCTGTCCGTCTCTCTTTCTCGGTCACACACAAGAACAATCATTGACTATCTCAATTTACTTCATCAAAATTTTCTTCTAGTTCTATAAATTAACTCAGTAGGACTAAGAGTCCATTTATTTCCTATTTTCTCATTCTTTGTTATTCATGCTACTATTTCATTGTAAATTAATTACAATTTATGTCCACCTGATATGCTTATTTGGTATCTCAGTACCCAGGTAGTCAAGACACAGGAACAGTTTAGAAAGAGATAAAGAGATGGGCAGTGGAATCTTAGGAAGTTTTGTTTCTTATCACCTGGCATGTAAAGACTTGGACATCGGTCACCTTCTGCTTTGATACCAAGATAAAGTCTCTTTGCTCACACATCACTGCCATTGGAGGAATTATGTTCTTCCAATCACCAAAATTTGGGGTTATTTAATCTATCCATGCACACACATTCCATGTATGATATGTGTAATCTTTCCAAGGGCTACAGGCAGTAAACCAGTAGAGCACATTCCTTTTCTGTGGATCACTTAATTCAACTTTGACTGGAAAAGGGAAAAAAATGATGAAATTTAGTTCAGGCTTTAATGGTTAGCAAAAATTATCTCATGTTTCTCTATTATTTCAGTTTTGATTGAGAATGTTGCACAATGCATCACCAGACTTCCTTTAGCTGAGGATATTGACACAGTAATTCACTACACTTACTAACATCAAGTGAGACCATACTACATTTGTGATTATTTTACTCCAAGCAGAGTTAAAAGGGAAAGATGGGTCAAGAATATCTGTTTTTCCCACTAACTTCACTCTTTTTTTAGTATTTATATATTTTTTGTTTTATAATAAAAATATTAATCTATTCAGAGGTTTGTATACATTTGTATTTAACATTTTTATAAAAGTTGAGTTAGTTTTTCTATTTCCATTTATTAAAAAATTCATGCTTTCTTGTTAAAGGATGTCATAGTTTTAACCAACATTAAATTGTTTTACATGTTATAATTTTTTTTTAAAGAAGGCATAGTTTATTGCAACATGTTATAATTTTTAATATCGTATTTGTTTCTATTTACTTGCCAGTTGTAAAGGCAAGCACAACACAAATATAACAACCTTTGGTTTCTTAGAACATATTTTAAATTTATAACATAGTAAACTAATTTGTCACTTTTTCCTAATATTGTCTTGAATACTTTCCATACAGCAATTTCATTTAAATCATGTTTACAACTGTCTAAACTAGTCAATTGCCACTTGTAGATTATTATTTAGGTTTCTACTTATTGGTTTCTTTATTATACAAATCAAGATAAAGTAGTTAATCAATAATGATTAATACGAAGACTTCTAAATTGTTTTTCAGTAAATGAATCACCCTGTAATAAGCTCAAATGTTTTCTGTAAAACCTGTAGTTTGGAATATTGGAATTGATGTTCTATCTACCATAAGACTAACCCATGTAATAGATAAAGTAATAATGATGATGAAAATAATACCAATAATAGTAAATTTTAGATACTTGTATGGCCAGGGGCCGCCACTGCCATTGCGGCCATACATGTGCAGGTTCCCATTAGATTTGGTCAAATGATAATGAAACAACAGAGCCAGGAACTGGTGGGCCATGTTCCTTTATTCTAGACTCGTAGTGGCCAACAAATAAAAAAAAACACACGGGGCATAAAAACCCAATCAAATGTTATCCTTGTTCTACAACCAGGAGAATCTTTCCAGGTTTTTCTAAAATCAAAGGCCCACTAGTCTCAGACACCTCCTTTCCCCATCTGCACACCTCCAACCTCCTGGTTCCTCTCTCTGCAACCACTGGTCTTCCAAAAGGGCCTCCTAGCTCCTCCTTTTAAAACTTTTTGGTGGGACAACCCCCTCCTCCAGCACATATTAGCATAACCAAGCCCCTTCCCAAACATGAAGGTAATCAGCTGCCCCATGTGAGCAGCACCATTTTTAATAAAAGTAAGCAAAACCAAATAATACAAATGTTACAAACTTATTTGCCCAATAGTCCACCCCTTTTGCTCACTTTCCAACCCACAATCCACACCACAAGCATTCCTGTGCAAGGCAATTAGACACATTACAAAAATTACAACAGCACCATCATACAGTTTCAACAATTATAAAGGTACCCTCCACCATTTCTCTCTCTGAGCACTTGCTCAGAGCACAAAACATCCTGGGAGCTTCTCTCCAACCCAATGAAAAGCTTCCCTGTGCAGGAGGGCCTCCAGCAGAGCTACCCCCAACCCCCAATCAGGGTATTTCACATTGTCCAAAATCCATAAGTCCATCCAACAAAGGAGCCAGTGCCCACTCTGGTGATAAAGGATGTCATACTTTTAACCAACATTAAATTGTTTTACATGTCTTAACTTTTTAATATTGTATTTGTTTCTATTTACTTACCTAGTTATAAAGGCAAGCACAACACAAATATAACAACCTTTTGTTTCTTAGAATATATTTTAAATTTATAATGTAGTAAACTAATTTGTCACTTTTTCCTAATATTGTCTTGAATACTTTCTGTACAAGCAATTTCATTTAAATCGTGTTTACAAATGTCTAAACTAGTCATTTGTCAGGAATCAGTCCACATACGTGGGACCTCAAGGCTGCTCCCTCATCCCTGCTGTCCTGGCAGGTCTTAGTTGTCCCAAGGAGGAACACGTGGAAATGGCAGCCAGTTTCTCCATCTCTGTATCTCATCAAACCTTCTAGGGGCATAGTAAACACTCCCTGCTGTTTCAACGGCCACTCAGTGATGCAAACCCAGCTCCCGGGCTACCCATCTATCCTCCCTCCATGGCTGCCTCCGCTGCCTTTTATCTTATTAAGTCTGTGGACTGCAGTTTCAGTTCGATTCTCCTCATCCTCTGAAGAGGAGCTGGAAACGCCAGCTTTCACCTCCAGGCTTGAGCCCTGGGTCACCGCCACCTGCCACCCATGAACCTTGCAGCCCCGACCCCACCTCAGGCCCGGCCTCCTGCTGCCCCTGGCTCTCAGCAATTTCCAGGGTAATCTGCAACTCACACACCTGTGATTCTTTCTCCAACACTTGCTCCATTTCCAGGCCAATCTCGCGAATCTGGTCAACCTCCTTCTCCGGGGCTTGCTCCAGCTCCAGGATCAGCATCTCTTTTCCCATGGCAACTCTTTCCACTGTTCAGTAAGCAGGTCTCAGGCAACCTCTTCCATAGTGCTCTTGGTTTCTTCACCCACATCTGTAAACACCAGCCAGCCTAGGTCCCCAAAAAGGACAGCCATGGGGAACCATAACAGCAGGCAATCCTCTACCCCACTGCTCAAGGGTGGTGGCGGCTCCCTAACTGTCTGATCCAAAACCTGTCACAGACTATGCCCAGTGTGTGGCCAGGGGCTGCTGCTGCCATCATGGCCATACATGTGCAGGTTCTTGATAGATTCGGTCAGACAGTAATGAAACAGTAGAGCCAAAAACTGTTGGGCCATTTTCCTTTATTCTAGACTCCTAACATCCAAGAAGTAAAAATAAACACATGGGACACAAAAACCTACTCACATGTTCTCTTGTTTCATAACCAGGAGAATCTTTCTGGGTTATTCTAACATCAAAAACCCACTAGTCTCAGCCACCCCCTTTCCCCATCTGCACACCTCTGTTTTTCTGGCTCCTCTCTCTGCAACCATCTGATCTTCTTCCAAAATGGCCTCCTAGCTCCTCCTTTTAAAACTTTTTGGTGGGACAACTCCCTCCTCCAGCACACATTAGCATAACCAAGCCCCCTCCCAAGCATGAAGGTAATCAGCTGCCCCATGTGGGCAGCACCATTTTTAATAAAAGTGAGCAAAACCAAATAACATAAATGTTACAAACTTATTTGCCCAACATTCCTTTTATATATCAAGAGCTTTCATCAATTTGTTCAACCCTTGTAATAAATGTAATAAATGTTATTTTTATTTAGAAATGTGGAAAACAAAGAACAGTGAGTGACATTAAATAACTTGCCCACGTTTCACAGCTAGTACCTAAAATCTGTTTAGACTTTATTCATTGTTACAGTGAATGTATCTGTCTCATTTTCTCTTATTTAAAATTTTTATATGGAAAACATGCCAATTAAAAAAAAATTAAAGGGCTAGAATAAGTTCTTCTAGCTAGTGCTAGTTAACCAACCCTTCATCTATAATTAATCTTAAGTCTTGGCCAGACAGCACGGTTGGTTAGAACAGCATCCTGAAGTGCAGAGGTTGCCGGCTGGATCTCCGGTCAGGACACATATAGGAACAGATAGATGTTCCTGTCTATCTGTCTCTCTGTCTGTCTGTCTCTCTCTCTCTTCCTCTTTCTAAAAATAAGTAAATAAAAAAATGCTCTCTATATACAATGATTAATACTGAAATAGCAAGCATCTATGTGGCTACTTGTGCCACAGTTTATTAATATCAGAGTGATACCCCGAATCAAAACAGGATAGATACATTGTCTCCCCTGAAGGACATGAAAACTGACTTCTTATACTCAACCTTTTATCAATTCTAAGATATATACTTTGAATCCACTAATTAGTTTCAGTAAGTGGTCCTGTTACCATTCCCTAAAAATGTTTAGGTCAATTTATCCTTAAGTCCTAAGAGATCTTGCAAGATTATTTAAGAGTATATGTCTGTGTGTGTGTGTATGGAGGAGTTGTTTAGTCTCTGAATATACTCCATTGTGGAAGTAATTTGAGAACAAATTGTAGTACAGCAGAAAACCCTATTCAATTATTTTAAATATAAAAAATAATAATGCCTTCTCAGCTTATTCAAAAATCTTTATCCTGACCAGGCAGTAGCACAGTGGATGGGGCATCGGACTGGGATGAGGAGGACCCACGTTCGAGACTCCGAGGTTGTAGGCTTGAGTGCGGGCTCATCTGGTTTGAGCAGATGCTCGCCAGCTTGGACCCAGGGTTGCTGCCTTGAGCAAGGGGTTGCTCGGTCTGCTGGGGGCCCACAGTCAGGGCACATATGGGAAGGCAGTCAATGAACAACTAGTGCCGGGGTCTGGAACCTATGGATTGTGAGCCAGATGTGGCTCTTTTGATGGCTGCATCTGGCTCGCAGACAAATTTTTAATAAAAAAAAAATAATAACGTTAAAAATATAAAACATTCTCATGTATTACAATCCATTCATTTCCTACTGCTCATGTTCATGGTTGTGGGTAGCTGGAGCCATTCACAGCTGTCCTCTGGGACAACAACAAATTTTTATTGGATAATGTATAATGTACTTGGATCGTTGTATGGCTCTCATGGAATTACATTTTAAAATATGTGGCATTCATGGCTCTCTCAGCCAAAAAGTTTCCCGACCCCTGAACTAGGGTGTCACAATGAAGGACTGATGGTTGATGCTTCTCATCTCTCTCCATTCCTGTCTGTCCCTCTCTGACTCTCTGTCTCTGTAAAATAAAATAAAAAATTTAACTTATTTTGCAAAATATAAACAACTATTAATAACATATACAACAATTTTACAGAATTTCTAAATAATATAACAATACTCATTTAATTATGTAATAACTAACTCAGTGTAACAAAACTATATAATGTTGGATAGGAATTATATTTCATTACTATATAAACTTACGTTATAAAATAAATGTGAATATAATTGCACACTGAGGATATGCATAAATGGCAAAATGTTATTTGAAATAAAGAAACAGTTAATTCAGAGTGATTTAAATAATAATAAATGTTTATCAAAATTATGTTCTGATCCAAGAACTTTACTAGGTAAATGGAAAACCAGTAATAATATGTTTAAGGTGAGGAAATCAATTTCATCTCTAAATGTCTAGAACATATTAACTGAATGATGGAATAGCTTCTCTTTATTAAGAGAACTAAGAATTAAGAGCTCACCCATTAATGATATACCATGACAAAATATTATTATCATTTACTTTATAACACTGACAAGCTCACATAATAATAATAAATTAAGATGCAATGGTCTGGCTTGGAGGCATTTATTAATTTGAAAAGGCTTATGAAGAGATGTTTAACACTGGTTTAAACAACGTAGGAAACAAATTTGAATCCGAGGACTCATCAACAGTACGGAACTGACTAAATATTGAATGGCTTTACACTAGGAGTAAATGTGAACCAAAAATAAACATTTTCCATATGAACTGTATCCTAGCATCATCTACTCTTCTAAGTGACACATACAAACACACACACATACACATACTCTATTCAATTATTTTAAATATAAAAAATAATAATACCTTCTCAGCTTATTCAAAATTCACACACACACACACACACACACAAATCCTAAATTTATGATTAGAATATATATATATATATATAATATATGGTTTCCCTGGTTGCTTATAGAAAGCAAAATAAAATTCTCTATAAAGACACTTTATTATACTAAATATAAAATAATATCCACAAAGAATACTTTCAGTACAATGATGGAACTCAAAAATATGCAGACACAAGAAAATGTATACACTAAAATATACAGAAAAATTACAAAGGTACAAAATTCAAGTAGAGTACAGATATTTATGTATTATAACATTATAAATTTAAAAATATTTAGGTTTAGATGTTCAAGAACATGAAAGATATATTACATATATCAGCAAAAATCAGTAAATTTATAAAAGCAGATTATTATATATTATATTATCAGGGGTCCCCAAACTACGGCCCACGGGCTGCATACGGCCCCCTGAGGCCATTTATCCGGCCCCCACTGCACTTCTGGAAGGGACACCTCTTTCATTGGTGGTCAGTGAGAGGAGCATAGTTCCCATTGAAATACTGGTCAGTTTGTTGATTTAAATTTACTTGTTCTTTATTTTAAATATTGTATTTGTTCCAGTTTTGTTTTTTTACTTTAAAATAAGATATGTGCAGTGTGCATAGGGATTTGTTCATAGGTTTTTTTATAGTCCGGTCCTCCAATGGTCTGAGGGACAGTGAACTGGCCCCCAGTGTAAAAAGTTTGGGGACCCCTGTATTATGTTATATTACATTATATTATAAGGAATTTTTTAAACATTCCAAGAAACTATTGGTAGAATATTTAAAATATATATTGAACCTAAATATCACAGAGTAAAATATAGTCAAAATTTAAAAAAAAACCTGGAAAATTGTTGAAAAATAAGACAGGAAAAGAGATAAAAATGCACCATAGAAAACAATTTAACTAAAAAAAAGTGTCACTAGATGAAGGGATGAATGTTAAATGTTATGATAGTTTCACAATATGTACATATATTAAATTATCACATTGTATATGTTAAAGCATCATGTTGTGCAATATATACATACACACAATTTTTGTCAATCATACCTCATTAAAGCTAAAATAATTTTAAAATAAAAACAGTATCAACAATGACAACAATTTTATAGAATAACAATGACAAAAATTTTATAGAAATGACATTTAAAAAAACAAATCTATTAATAGAATTAATGAATGATAAAAATATAATATTTTTTAAAGATTTTATTTATTGACTTAGAGAGAAAGAGATAGAGAAGGTAGATAAGCTGTAGTAAAAATCTTTATATTTAAAGACTAAATATTTTATTAGATTATATATATTGTGGTGTTGGCTCTTTTGTATCTGTTATCATTTCCATATGGTGTCTACATATGTATAGCTTTTCTCACTGAAAGCATTTTTAAATTATACACCTATTTTATGTTTTATTGTTTATACTTTATTATTCATGTCCAGTCAAATCAGAAATTATAACTACTATTCTATTATTGTAGGTATATCTATGTGTCCATTGGATCTACTTTACACATCTGTTATATATTTATTTCTTTACTTTTTTAATAATGTGTATTTTTGTTTTACTCTTTTATTTGCTAATTTCTATACACTTTGTATCTTAACTGTTTTTTGCACAGTGTCAATTATTTTTTTCCAATTTTATTTTTAGTTGCATTGTGTTTTCTTGTTTTTTTTAACTTTCTTAATGAATTTTGCTAACATATTTCTTTGTTTTACCATCTAATCCATGTTTTCTTTCCTGACTGATTTGTAGATTTCTAATATGGAAGCAATTGTTTTATAACTATTGATATCAATTAATTGTTAAATAGTTGTTAAAAAGTGTATTAAACCTGCTACATCATTTTTTTCTGATAAATGATTTTTACGTATTGGCATTTGTGCTTTCATTTTTAACAACCCTTTTATAGAGTTTCCTTAGTGATAGCACTATGCCAGTGGATACGGGAAATATTACAACCTGAGTGGATCTAGTTTATTTCCAAAATACATTTCACAAAAGTTTTTTGGTTTGTTGATGGGGAGACAATTGCTTCTTGCAAATATTGTTGTCTAGTGGGATTCTATGAGCATTTCTAATTCTTCTGCTTCTTCAATAGAATCTAAGAGATGTGTTCTTACAGCCTCCTTGCTATGTGAGATATTGATTCTGTTCTTCCATTTAGATAGTGGGATTTGCTGGCATTTAATGGATAATTGCTGCATTTCTCTCATGAATTGCTGCACTTTGGTTTTTTGTTTATTTGTTTTTTAAGTAACCTAGTGTGTCTTTTAGACAATCTTAATCCTTATTTAATTTTTCCATTTTTAGTGAGAATTAAATTTTTTGTTTGTTTAACATGTATCTTTGTTTCTTCTATAGATTTTTAAAAGAAGAAAGATGTTAGCTTCACAAATATTATTATGACTGAAACTTCGAGTCATTTTTTTTAAGATTTTAGATATTGATTTTTTAAAGAGAGGAGAGAGAGAGAGGGAGAGAGAGAGAGAGAGAGAGAGAAAGGGGGAAGGAGCAGGAAGCATCAACTTGTAGTAGTTGCTTCTTCTATGTGACTTGACTGGGTAAGCCCGGAGTTTCGAACCAGCAACCACAGCCTTCCAGGTCGACACTTTATCCACTGTAGCCCAACAGCAGGCAGCTTCAAGTCATTTTAATTTTAACTTCCAGGAAAAAAAAATTTATAAGCTTTCTGTTCTTGGGTAGTTCCCTATATTCAGGCTCTTCTTAGAATGACTGTTCAAAAGTTGAATTTCAGTATTCTGCAAATTACTTTTTAATGCCTATATCAATCCTTATTTAATCTAATTTTCAAATAAAACTTTAAATTTCTTTGTGTGTATGTCTGTGAATGTGAAACACAATAATCTCATTAGGGTTGTAAATTGAATAATGTATTATAGACTAATATTAATTGGAGCTAATATGACATGTAAATAAAACTAAGACTCACAGTTTTATATCCTGTATATCTCTAAGATAGAGACTCATGTTTCTTACACTAGAAAATTTTTAAGTTTTTCATGTAACTCTTGATTTTTCTATTGATCTATATCATGAAATGTTTTATTTTTATTATGTAAATATTTTAATTAGATATTGTAATTGCCACCTTAGACTTTATTTTTGATTTTTAACAATGATATGAGTTTTCAGGTTTACAATGTTTAATATATTTTAAAATATATTACATAAAACAAAGACATAGAAATATATCACTCCATATCATTGTAATCAAATATTTATTATTATTTTAATATAAAGACCATATTACAATTTTTAATTGTCTAATTTTAAAAATTATAAACAAGGCAGCCCTGGCCAGATGGCTCAGCAGAAGAGGGTCAGCCCGACCTGTGGCAGTCCCAGGTTTGATTCCTGGCCAGGGGACACAGGAGAAGCACCCAACTGCTTCTCCACACTTCCCCCTCTCCTTCCTCTCTATCTCTCTCTTCCTCTCCCACAGCCAAAATTCCATTGGAGCAAAGTTAACCCTGGGTGCTGAGGATGGCTCTATGGCCTCTGCCTCAGGCACTAGAATGGCTCTGCTTGCTCCAGATGGGCAGAGCATCGCCCCTTGGTGGGCATGCCAGGTGGATCCCTATTGGGTGCATGAGGGAGTCTGTCTAACTGCCTCCCTGTTTCTAACTTCAGAAAAATACAAAAAAAATTATACACAATGCAGTAAAAAATAATATAATGCATAAAGATGCAATTGATTTCTGGATATTTATTTGTATCTTGCTACTTTACTGAATTTATTTATCAGTTCTGTTTGTTAACTAGTGTCATCTCAATAAATTCAATTGAAAAAAAAGAATAATGTAATACACTTAGTTGTTATGTCTATTTAGTATCCTTTAAAATCGTTTTATTCTTGAATAGTTTCTTTTTTATTTATTTATTTATTTTTTTTACAGAGACAGAGAGAGAGAGAAGCAGAGAGAAGGATAGAAAGGACAGACAGACTGAAACGGAGAGAGATGAGAAGCATCAATTATCAGTTTTTCGTTGCGACACCTAGTTGTTCATTGATTGCTTTCTCATATGTACCTTGACTGTGGGCCTTCGGCAGACTGAGTAACCCTTTGCTCAGGCCAGCAACCTTGGCCCCTTAGTAGGCTTGTCAGGTGGATCCCAGTTGGGACTCATGTGGGAGTCTGTCTCAGCCTCCTTTTTTCTCACAAGAAAGAAAAAAGAAAGAAAGAAAGAAAGAAAGAAAGAAAGAAAGAAAGAAAGAAGGAAGGAAGGAAGGAAGGAAGGAAGGAAGGAAGGAAGGAAGGAAGGAAGGAAGGAAGGAAGGAAGGAAGGAAGGAAGGAAGGAAGGAAGGAAGGAAGGAGAGAGAGATAAAAATAAAGAAGGAAAAAAGAGAGAAGGAAGGAAGGAAGGAAGGAAGGAAGGAAGGAAGGAAGGAAGGAAGGAAGGAAGGAAGGAAGGAAGGAAGGAAGGAAGGAAAGGAGGGAGGGAGGGAGGGAGGAAGGGAGGAAGGAAGAAAGGAAGAAAATTAAATACCTGTTAAAGTGGTTTACATTAAAATGTTGACTTTTGTGACCCCTTTGAAAGAAAAAAATCTTCCTTGTCTCATGGTTGAATTCCCCCATTCTCGGTCATCATGTGAATTATATCTTGGGAAATCTGAAGGTCTAAGTTATCTTAAATATGCCTAAAACTCAATGTAGGAATCACTGAAAAACTTGGGTAAAATAAAATTTTCAGTGTGGTAGAGTTTAAAAGTGCTGCGAGATATAGAGTCCCACATTTAATTTTAAAATGGATAGTACTTTGTTCTGAAATTACATTTAATGGCTAGCCCCTGACTTTTCATCCAGTAATGGCTTCATGAGCCTTCAGAGACCCCAGGATTCCCTAGAGCAGTTTTCAACACTTTTGATAGAGTTTAACTCACTTTCTAATTGAGAAACTGATATAAGCAAGGACAAGTCAACAACTACAAAGTCATTTACTTAATTAGGGACAATACTAGAAATAAAATCTAGTATCTGTTTAGTCTATAGATATAACATCATACAGAAACCAAAAGTCTTAATTTATCTAAGATTTCTTTTCCATATGACAGTCAGACATTTTTTATAATATTATTTATGATAAATATTTGAATAAGGCATAACTAAAAGAGAGGGTAGAAGAAAAGAGATAAATGGATGCTATATTGGCTTAGTGGTAGAGCATTGGCCCCATGTGTGGAAGTTCAGCATTTGATTCCTGGCAAGGGCACAGAGGAGAAGCACCCATCTGCTTCTCCACCCTTCCCCCTCTCCTTTCTTTCTATATCTCTCTTCCCCTCCTGCAGCCAAGGCTCCATTGGTGCAAAGTTGGCCCAGGCACTGAGGATGTCTCCAGTTGCAATGGAGCAATGCCCCAGATGGGCAGAACATCGTCCCCTAGTGGGCTTGCTGGGTGAATCCTGGTTGGGCACACGTGACAGTCTGTCTCTCTGCCTCCCCACTTTTCATTTTAGGAAAAAAAACCCAAAAAACAAAAGAACAATGGATGATATAGGGGGCCAATGTTGCACATTTCAGAATCTTCTCTAAGGTTTGCCCTTATTTCAGTGATGGTGTAAAAACAATTTTTGTCAATTGCTTCTAGGCTTTGCTAGGCAACATTCCTTGCTTGGTTATTCTAGGAAGATGTGATCTGTCCTGTGATGCTGTTCCATATCAATTACTAAGTTATACCAGCACAAAGCATGTGGAAAGCTTCAGAGAGCTGAGAGAGACAGACAAAATAACAGTATCAATTGTGCTCCTTGACTGTGAGGGCATTATCCTTTGGGAGACACCACCCCTATTAAATCTGTCAACTACTTGATGAACATACCCTAGACAATTGGGAAAAGTGTTAGATGAGCACATTTTATCCTTAACATATAATGTCAATACCTTTATTAAAAATAATCTCAAAACAAAATTTCTAGGATCATAAACATTTTTTAGGTCATAGATATATTTTACCTAATGGCATTCATGTCTACAAATAAATGTGGATTTATGCACTGTAGAATGGTGCAGTGTTATTGAATAGAGAATCTAGATTTGAACACATCTTATTTCAATATTTTGGTTCTATTATATGACATGTATCTAACCAAAGTCCTAATTTTAGGGACTGCATGCACAGGCAATAGAATTTCATATAAAACCAATTTTTATTAACTTAACTGAATAAAAGTAAATAACGACTTATATTCAAGTTGCATAGATACCTAAGTTAGTTACTGGATAGTTTGAACTTTTGACTCAAGACAATTAACTTTATAAAATAGTTTCTACTAATTTTTCAACATATTGTATTTAGTATTCATAAGAAATATTAGCGTCGCAGATGACCTAGTGTTAAGATCTAAACCTACATTTTACTTTTTTCTCTTTTATTATGTATATATGTCTGTTAACTTTTAAAAATAAAGATAGGAGCCTAACCAGGCGGTGGTGCAACAGATAGAGCATCAGACTGGGACATGAAGGACCCAGGTTTGAAACCCCAAGGTCGCCAGGTTGAGAGTGAGCTCATCTCGTTTGAGCAAGGCTCACCAGCTTGAGCCCAAGGTCTCTGGCTTGAGAAAGGGGTCACTTGGTCTGCTGTAGCCCCCCAGTTAAGGCACATATAAGATAAGCAGTCAATGAATAACTAATGTGTCAAAACGAAGAATTGATGCTTTTCATCTTTTTTTTTTTTTGTGACAGAGACAGAGAGAGGAACAGATAAGAACAGACAGACAGAAGGGAGAGAGATGAGAAGCATCAATTCTTTGTTGTGGCACCTTAGTTGTTCACTGATTGCTTTCTCATATGTGCCTTGACTGGGCAGCTACAGCAGAGCAAGTGACTCTTTGCTCAAGCCAGTGACCTTGGGTTCAAGCTAGCGACCATGGGGACACATTTATGATCCCACGCTCAAGCCAGTGACCCCACTGTCAAGCCGGCAACTTGGGGTTTTGAACCTGGGTCTTCTGCATCCCAGTCCTACGCTCTATCTACTGTGCCACCACTGGGTCAAGCTAAACCTAAGTTTTTCTTATATTCAAATGTGTTCTTAACCATTCTATGTCTTTACCAAAGCTTTTTTACCTGGGTTAGCATCAGGTAGCCTCCAGACCTGAGAATTGTTCTTGCATGATTAACTTTACTGTGCAATTAAAGATTTTATGGTGAGGAAAAAACATAAAAAAACTTAAAAAATGTTTATAGATATAGAGCCAGTAGTTTATCATATAGAGCAGCTGATTGTAGTAAAAAACATACATCTACTGTAGTAGGAAACAATATTAGATTGAATGTTGATTGGTGCATCCACTGTGGAAAGCAGTATGGAGTTACTGCAAAAAATTAAAAATGGAACTGCCTTATGACCCAGCAATACTATTTCTGGGAAAATATCCAAAGAAGCCCAAAACACTAATTTGAAAGAATATATGCACCCCTATGTTTATTGCAGCATTATTTACAATAGCCAAGGTTTGGAAGCAGCCCAAGTGTCCATCAGTAGAGGAGTGGATAAAATAACTGTGGTACATTTATACAATGGAATAGAATAATACACCACCATAAAAAAGAAAGAAATCTTCCCAATTACAACAACATGGATGGACCTGGCGATTATTATGTTAAGTGAAGTAAGCCAGTCATTAAAAGACAAATACCATATGATTTTATCTATTTGTAAAATCTAATGAACAAAATAGCTAAAAATAAAAACAAAAATAGACTCATAGAGAATAGACTGACAGCTATCAGAAGGGAAGGGGTTGGGAGGCAGGGTGATAAAGGTGAAGAGAAGAAAGAAAAAAAAAGCAACACAACAACAAAACCTCATAGACACAAACAACAGTATGGTGATTACCAGAGAGAAAGAGGATAAAGGGGGGATAAATAGGGGTGGAAGGAGACTTGACTTGGGGTGGTGAATACACAGTACAATATAGAGATAATGTATTATAATATTAGTGAATCATATACCTGGTTGAGTCAGTTCCTTCAGAACAACCTTCCCAATGGTCTTAGACAATCCATCTGTTTATATCTTATTGACCAGAATTTAGTCAAAGGTTTCTAATATTTAGAATCTGAGAAATATAATCTTTTAGCTGGGTGCATCACAATTCTCCACAAAATACCAAGAAAGGATACTGTATGGCAATTAATCCTCTCAGCCACCAGAGAAAGTGAATCAGATAACCAATGACTTTTTATTATATTTTAATCCTAGGTATGCTTTCTCTTAAGAAATAATTAAAGATAAACTATTAGTTTCTAGGATTATCATCACGTAGTAACACAGACTATGTGACTTAACAAAATTTTATTTTTTCACAGTTAAGAAGCCAAGAAGCTCAAGATCAGTGAGTGGGTGTATTTTATTTCCTCTGAGGACTCACTCCTTAGCTGTCTTCTTGTTATGTTCTCACATAGTTTTTTTTGTGTGGGCCTGCACCATGATGTCTGAATATCCAAATTTCCTTTTTTTATAAGGGCGATAGTCAGATTGGGTTAAAGGTCTTATTTCTAAAGAGTGTTGCATTTTGAGGTACTGAAGCTCAGAGCTCTAAATATGAATTTTGAGACACACTTCAGCCGGTCACATTATTTCTCTAGAACTCTATTGGAAATGAAAAGATAAATTTAAACTTCAATTAACTTTATTGTAATTGATAACATTGAATTCAAAGAATGGACTTTTGGCTCTTTTTAATATTTCTATTACATTTATTTCATTACTGCTAGCAATCTTTCTTGTTTCATGTTTCTTTAAGAGTTAAAAATATGTTCAACTTCACTTTTCTCAGTTTAAAAACTAATAATCTCTATGCTGACAATAAATATTACACATTATACACTTCAGTGATTCACAAATGAAGGCTTAAATGTCTTCTAAGAATATTTATATTTTATCTACAAAATTAATTTTACTTCAATCATATGTTAGTTATATTTATATTTTGAATAATACATAAATAACCAAAACAAATCTTTAATGTTTCTCTTTCAACAAATTTTTAACATTAGTTTGCATTCTTCTGTGTTCTTTTTGAAATGAATATAAACACATGTATACATGTTTTATAACACATTTATAAATGTTTTATAAACACATTTATAAAGATGTGATCACATAATATAAATGATTTTGTCATTTATTTCCTTAACAGATAATGCATAATGAACATCATTCCAACCAACATCTACATTTACATTTTATTCTTATAATTAGTGGCATAACATTTCATGTTCATTTAACATTTTTTACACAATATATGCTTTTGGCAATTCATTTGGTTATTTTCAATAGAAACTAACTAATATTTATATTTCAAAGGGAAAATATTTTGACTCCTGCAAAAAAATTTAAGACCAAGGGTATTACCCCTCTCTTGATGGTATTTTGAGATGTATAATAGCTTTGCCCATTTTCCTCCTAAATAATATCAAAATCATTGCTATTAAGAAAAATGCAAGATAAATATGATGTAATGCCCTTAGTAGGAATTAATAATCATGATTATTTTCTGAACTTTTCTCGATAAGAGTCTCTGGGAGATGCAATCTGAATGTGAAAACCAAAGATCTCAGGAACTATGCCTATCATAAGGTGTCTCAATTTTTTTTTAATATACTGCTCACAAAAATTAGGACATATTTCAAAATGAATATGAAGCTATAAAACATCCCCTAATTTTTGTGAGAAGTATATTTTTTCAGTTGGCAATGTGATCACAGACAAATTAATGTTTATGCAGTCTTGACAGTTGCAAAATAATAGTCCGCAAAGCAGATAAGTTGAAAGAACATTTTTGCAACTCTGCAATTACAAGCTTAGTGTCAATTATTATTCACTGTAGAAAAGTAAATGAAAATAGTGATATACTCTGAATTATAACAGTTTCTAAAAATAAAGCTTTAATTTATGTAGTACACTTTAGATTCTGACTTTAAGTTTGCATACTGTTACTGGCTCCCAAATTTGTTACTCTAGTTTTATGAAAGACAAAAATATTTCTCAAAACTAATTAGACTGAACAGTGTCTTGATATTTTATTTCAGTGTTGTTTGAAATTCACACATCCAAATTCATATCAAGACTGCTTTTCTTGTTGCTGGGAAATCAGAAAGGGATTTTGTTGATTTTGTTTGTGTGTTTTCCAATTTTCACATATATAATCAATGATGTATTAAATATTGTAATTTTTATGCAGTTTTGTTTTTTATCTTTTAACTTTTCTTTCATGTTAATTTTACAATAATAACATGCTCTTTTTTTTAGGAACAGTTTTGTCTTATAACATGTAAATAGATTATGCATAGATTATAAGTATTCAACTCAATTAATTTGCACAAATCATATGTTCAATTAAATGAATTTGCAAAGAGGACATGCTCATGTAATCTGCACTCATCAACAAATAGAACCTTGCCAGCACTCCAGAGTCCCCAGCTAGCAGTTACACACTGCAACTTTCCCCTTCACAAGCAACTATGATCTTGTCTTTTCTCAAAATAGAACTTGAACTTTGTAAGAATAGAATAATAAGTAAGTGCTCTAGGCTATCTGAGCTCTTTCGTTCCCAATTTTGTGAGATTTATTTCAGGTTTTACATGTAGCAATAGCTTGCTGATGTATGTTCTTTATAATGTGTATATGATTATTATTTATTCATTTTTGAAGATAAGCATTTGAGTATGATTTCAGTCTACTGAGAATGAATCTCCTGTGAACATTCTTCTTTTTTTTCATGTGTTTGATGAACATTTATACAGTTAATGTTGATTCAAACAACATACTTGTAGCTAGCTAGAAGTAGAATTTCAGGATGACAGGATATATGTGTTTTTCAGCTTTAGTATATATGTCACCAAGGAGTTGTTCCACTTTACATTCTAAAGACGTATGTATGAGAAAGCATACTTATTTTTGATGTGGAAGATATATAGGCATTTAAAAATGAGACACAATTTTAGTTGATTGTAAAAGAGATGATAACTTTAAATGTTATTTATAAATAAGGATTATGACATGCTATGAAAAAGAACTTGAACTGAATGACTATGCACAGATGTTGGCAAAACTATTCTTACAAAATAGTGTATATTTGAAAATTACAGTGTTATATTAGTCACCAGGAAATATTTACTAAAATGTTGAATATCTGTATTATCTTTAGTTGTCAATCTCCCATAAAATTTATCTGATAATTTGTATGCCTAAAATTATAGGCATACAGTACTTTGGCAGAAAAGTTACTTAAGGAGATTAGTACTTTTTTAATCAGAAATATTGATATTCATAAAGTTCCAAGTTCTAACATTCCATAGTAAAGTTAGTATATTTGTTTAAGATTTGAAATGACAAATCTCACATGTTCAAACATTTAATATATTTTATCTGATAGTAAGACAGAAAATATTAATCAATGTATTTTTTATGTTTATTACCTTTAGAAAACACAAGTAAATGTATATATTATATAGTTACAGATTAAAAATGTTACCTATGCCATGAAAACATGAATACAAACTTTTGCAGGCATATCTACAATAGCCTGTAATGAAGGAATGATTTTGTTATTTGTTTTATTATTTATTTATTTATCTATTTATTTATTTATTTAGTGAGAGGTGGAGAGGCAGAAACACAGATTCTTATATGCACCTCAACTGAGATTCACCTGGCAAGCCCCTTACTGGTGATGCTCTGCTCATTTGGGGGCTGTTGTTCTGTTGCTCGGCAACCAAGCTATTTTAGTGCCAGAGGCCAGGCCATGGAGCCATCCTCAGTGTTCTGGGCCAACTTGTTTGAACTAAAGCCATAGCTTCATGGAAGGGGAGAGAAAGAGGGAGAAGAAGGTGGGGGAAGGGTGGAGAAGCAGATGGTCACTTCTTGTGTGTGCTCTGACCAAGAATCAAACCTGGGACATACACAAGCCAGGCAACACTCTACCACTGAGTCAACCGGCAAGGGCCAAAATGAATTCTTTAAAAATATGTTTATTTAGTTTCTAAATTAGTAATAATTTATTCCTTTAACTATATTTAAGCAAATCTACTAAACAATTATTATTTGTTAACATCTAAATTTTCTTGACATGTATTTCTCAGCACCTATCTAGAAACATATTATAATACCAAAATTTTATTTAAGTCATTGACTTTAAACTTATTTAACACTGATATTTTCAAAGCTACCGATAAGTAAACCAGATATCTTCCATAAGAATTAAAGTAGTAAAATAGAACTGTAGATTTTCAAAGAGTTTTTAACATTCTATAGTCTAAGTATGCTTTTATTTTACAACTGTTATGCATGAGTGTCCCATCTGGCTAACTGAGCAGATAATCTAGAAATTTCTTTCCTAACGCTTCTCCTTGTTGATGCTTGAAAGAGATAATCTGTTTTCCAGCCTACTTTGAAGCTAAGAGTGGTTGTGTGACTCAGTTTGGTCAAAAATATATAAGTAGAAGTCTGTTAGTAAAAACTATTTTTATCAATTGATTTTTAGAGAAACAGAGAAAAAGAAAGGGAAAGAGAGAGAGAAAGAGAGATAGAAGCATTAATTTACAGTTTCACTTAGTTGTGCATTCATTGGTCATTTTCTGATCAGGGATTGAACCCGCAACCTTTGTTTTATGGGAGGATGCTCTAACTGGCTAGGGCCTAGAAATTTATTTCTTCTTTTAAAAAGATCAAGAATAAAAAGAAATTACTCACTCTGCCACTGTTTCTTCTTTTTCTGACTTAATTATAGACATGATTTCTAGAGCACTGTCTTTAATCTAATGATCATGATACATTTGGCTTAAAAATGAACATGGATGGTGAAGTGAAGCCTGAGGTCTTGTGAACATAACTGATTTATTATGCAAAACTTGCAATCACCTATAACCTGAATTGTTGTTAAGCAATTTAAAATGTCTTTTATGTGCAATGTTAACCAGACCATTACTTTCTGCTCTATGCAATGCTAACTGGTATATTTTTGTAATTGTAGAATGAGTATATATAGTTTTTTGCTCATCTTTAAGTTAAAAAATATCAGATCACTTTAATTTTTTTAAGTGAAATTATACTGTAAACATCTCTTTCATGTGTGGTGATAAATATTTATCCTTTTTATCCATAGTCCCTCAATGGGGAGCTGTTTCCTACTCAGGGATTTTACATTTGCTCCAGGGAACTGTCACTGACCAGAAAATTGGGATAAAGCTCTCCCTTACACACAAACCTACTTCCTGCCACGATCTATTCAAGAAGTCAAGCTAAGGCCTATGCTCATTTTGAGAGTTTCCACCTTAGTTGGCGAATGTCTTTGTCTTTATTGTCATTCACATAGACACACCTGAGTTGTCTGGCTTCAAGCCAAAATCCTTTATCTGATTTATTCACGTCAAATGTAGGCAATCGCAGAAGTTTTACCTGACAAGCCTCACAGGGAAATTGCCTTGCCAACACCAGACTTGATGCACAACCAGTGCTTTAGACTCTGAAAGGAGTTGAGTTTAAGGACTCAGGGCCCTTTAAACACATTTTAATCCCATGCCCAGTTACTCTGTTTGGAGGCCTCTTTTCAGGGACCAATTGAAGAAGCTTCCTCAGGCAAATCTACATAGATCACCTTATTGGGGATCTTTAAAAACATTTGTTTCCACTCTATTCTTAGTCCTTCCTTTTTGTCTCCTCTCAGCCCCAAGGACAAAATTGATGAGAGCCTTTTGTTCCCGGGCTTCTTCAGCAGTAAAACAAAAATCAACACTGGTACACCTGACCCTTACCTAATGCTATTCCATGGGAGAGAGGGGACCTTCAGGTGAGCTGGCACTTTCTACTGTTTAACCTCTTACTGTACTATCTCAACCAATGGTTAAACACTTGACCATTTATTCATTTGGTTTGTGGCCTTAATCAACTACTTCAACATCTGATAGCACCTCTCTCTTCAATCAGTTCATATCTTGATAAGACCCAGGAGAAGTACACAGCTGAAAATGACAAAGCAGAGCTATGCCATAGGGCCAATCCTTAGGAATATTCCTCAGAAAACTCCACATCATTTGGGGGCATAGATCTGTTTTTCAGTCATGCCTTCTTTTGCCTTTATATATTTTGGAACACATTACTTCTAAAACCTAAATATTAAAAATAAAAGTTGTTTCCACAGTTTTCCCCCAAATCCAGGGAAGTCACAATCCCTAGGGACACAATGTCTATCTGATTTTGAGGAAGAGGATGGCAGATCTTTTTCTTATTTGGAGTTTAGAATACAGTTGCATTAATAAAACAAAAATTATCATCCATTGAACAACTCTGTTAAGTATGTGATTGTAAAACCTACTTTCTGTGTTTTAATTTCTTCCTGGGCTTTTAATTTCTACTGTAGATTACAGCAATTACGTTTCTCTCTTGAGACTTAACCTGATACCTGCCTTTGCTTCCTAAGTGATCAATGTTATGGTAACAGTTTGAGCAGCATTCTCCTGTGACCTTTCCGTTTCCTTCCCTTCCCTTCCTCTTCCCTCCACTCTTCTCCCCTCTCGTCCCTCCCTTCTCCCACCATTCCTTCTCTCTTTCCTACCTTTCCCTTCTATCCCTCCCTTTCCTCTCCCTCCCTTTGTTTTATCCCCTTCATTTTCCTTCTTTTAACATTACCTTTTCAAAAATTTATTTTTATGAAGTTTTTGTTTCTTTGCGGGAAAGTATAGTTTGCCAGCTCATAGCCAGACTGCTCTGTTATTTAATGTAAAATGACAATATGACAGAGAAATGAAGAACACACACACACAATCAGAAAAGTGGATCCTGTGTCACTGTTGCAGTCGTGCCCTGCTCTACTTAAACTACTTTTACACTCCGTGGATTTGGCATGCATCTATTTCTCAAAGATTGAATGGTTAAGAAAAGGAGAGACAGGGAGAAAATGAGATTATCAGTTTAAAAAAATATAAAGAATATAAAAAATATGTGCTTTATTCCCCAGGGAAATAACTGAATTTAAAAGGAATAAAATCAGAATATTGTATGTCCTGAAGAAAACTTGATTGGCAGCTACAGGTTATAAAAATAGAAGATAGAAAAGATAGTACAACAAATATATGGTTATCTCTTTAAAATTCTGATTTATTTAATTTATTTATAATCTTTCTATTATTTATAATCTTTGAATTTTCAATAAAGAATAAAATTAGCCTCATGTTAATTCTCAAATAGTTAATAATATTTAGAAAAAATAAAAGCCTTGCCCAGTTATCTTGGTTTGTTAGAGTGTCATCCCAATACACTGAGGTTGTGGGTTCAACCTCCATTCAAGACACATATAATAAGCAACCAATGAATGCATAAATAAGTGGAGCCTTACTTTGTGAATATGTAAATAATGTAGTGTCAAATACCTCTTTTTAATTATTTTAGGCAGGTCAGAATTTCACTGCCAGTTGCTCAAACTATTGACTTCTTTAGGTTGTGATTTTTTTACTTGTAATGGCTCACAATTTCAGCTGATTTAAAAAAAAAAAAAGCAGGCCTTGGCTGGTTGGTTCAGTAGTAGAGTGTTGGCCTGGTATGTGGATGCTGTGGGTTCAGTTCCTGGTCCAGGCACACAGAAGTGACCATCTGTTTCTCCAGACCTATCCTTCTCTCTTCTCTCTATCTCTCTCTTCTCCTCCTGCAGCCATGGCTCAGTTGGAGCAAGTTGGCCCCAAGCTATAAGGATCGCTCCATGGCCTTGCCTCAGGTGCTAAAATAGCTTGGTTGCTGAGCAACCAAACTAGGACTCCAGATGGGCAGAGCATCATTCCCTGGTAGGCTTGCCTGTTGGATCCCAGTCAGAGCACATGTGGGAGTCTGCCTCTCTGCCTGCCTGCTTCTTACTAAAAAAAATTAAAAAAACAAAAAAGCAGCATCCTTTTAAGAAAAACTGTCGCATCTTTTATTCACTAAAATAACTTTCAACCCAATAAATTAAATTGATTTATTTTTCTTGATAAACGGAAGCCCTCAGAGGGTTTCATGTTTCTTTGGAGACTTACTGGGGTACAATGCTGATGAAAACGGAATGTTTGCTGCTTAGAAGAAATCTATGGGAATCAGATTGTAAGAGAACAACAAAACACATTGTACTGCTGCATTATTTAGTAACTTTTTGGTTAAAAGTGACATTGATTCAAAGTACATTGTCACAAAATAGTACTTATTGGTCCACTTACAGGCATGGCTAAATAGGTCTATTTCAGGTGAGAATGGATCCATGGTTCAAGTATGCCACTAGCATCCTGTGCATTTCTGCATCTCTTGTTTCTGATCTATTTCTTAGGCATCTCTTCATTATTATAAATGAGGCTGATAGAGCTCCAGTTTAAAAAAAGAATTTATCTTACAGGATCTTACATACAGAGAGACCCTCCTTCCCAGGTCCCCTATTAATATCTCTTCTTTTGCCCTGCTAAAAGAATATATCAAATGAAATCAGATCAATCAAGCAGCAAGCAGTCACAGTTCTGACTGGCTCAGCTTGAACCATGAGATAAACCTGAAACATCTGAAACAAATTATAATGTCTAAATGGGGGAAGTATTCTAATTGAAAAGTCCATCTGTGTTTATTGCAGTAACTGTTTCTTAACAAATTACTCCAAAACTTAGTTGTGAAAAATAATCATTCATTTTGCTCATGGATTGTGTAGGTCAATAATTCAGATAGAACATGGTGAGGAAGACTTATCGGCTTCCCTTGGTGTCCGTTAGGTCATCTCAAAAGGAGAAGTATGGGCCCTGGCCGGTTGGCTCAGTGGTAGAGCGTCGGTCTGGCGTGCAGAGGTCCCGGGTTCAATTCCCGGACAGGGCACACAGGAGAGGCGCCCATCTGCTTCTCCACCCCTCCCCCTCTCCTTCCTCTCTGTCTCTCTCTTCCCCTCCCGCAGCCAGGGCTCCATTGGAGCAAAGATGGCCCGGGCGCTGGGGATGGCTCCTTGGCCTCTGCCCCAGGCGCTAGAGTGGCTCTGGTCGCTACAGAGCGACTCCCCGGAGGGGCAGAGCATCGCCCCCTGGTGGGCAGAGCGTCGCCCCCTGGTGGGCGTGCCGGGTGGATCCTGGTGGGGCGCATGCGGGAATCTGTCTGACTGTCTCTCCCCATTTCCAGCTTCGAAAAAATACAAAAAAAAAAAAAAAAAAAAGGAGAAGTATGAAATCATATGAAGTCTTCCTCACTCATGTGCCTGAAGGTTGATGCTAGACGAAGTCAAGCAGTTCAGAAAACAATAGGTATTCATCTCTCAATCTGTGTGGTCTCATCATCTGAACTCTCAGTATGAAAACTTTAGAGTAGCCAGACTTTTGACTGTCAGCTCAGAGCTCCAGAAAGTCAGTTGGAAGTTATATTGTCTTTTCTTAAATTTATAGTCAAAAGTTGTTTAATGTCACTTCTGCCACATTGTATTCATTAAAAGCAAATTAATAAGCCAGTCTATATTCTAAGGACTCACATATTTTGTGAGAGAAGATAAAGAATGCATATAAACATAAAAAAATCTCAATGTGCATAACTTTGAAGGTCAAATGAAACAGATAAAAATATTTACAAAGTAGTAGAAAAATAGGAAAAAAAATGTGTTTGTGATGGTTAACAGCATATACAAAAGAAATATATAAAATACAACCTAATTAATTTTGGGGCCCAATATAATATAGATATTATTTTATTAATATAATTTTGTGATACAGTTTTAATAAAATTAACAATTAGTTATATCACATATAAATTACAAAAAAGCTTGCTATTATGTAATTTTTACCAGCCTTCTCATACATGAATATTAATTTTTCTTTTTCTATCAGTTGGAATTGATTTTTATAAAATATTTTAAGGCAAATTAACTGTTTTATATTTTTCTTGACAGTTATTAATTAAGTCATGTGAGGAACAATTTGATGAGCTTTCTCTTAATTCACAGAATAAAATGAAAATTGACAAATAAAAGATTCAAGGTTGTAAACGTGATTAAAATGCATTTACTGGTGATTTCTGATGGGTCAGAACAAATAGAACAGAAGTGGTAGCCAAAATAATGGAGGGCATATGTTTTCAAAACCAAAAAAAAAAAAAAAAAAAGTCCTCCAAAATACCCACCACACATTGCAGGTATAATGAAAGGGTCTGTGATGGTTGGAGCAACATTATTTTTTTGACACCTACCTATATGTAAACAAAAAGAAGTCATGGAGAAACCTCATCACATATAATGTACAAAAACAAGGTTAAAAAAAAGTTTAATTATACTAACAATGACAAATAGAATATTTTCTATATCTTCTGTTAAAAATCAAAGTGATGGCCCTGGCCGGTTGGCTCAGTGGTAGAGCGTTGGCCTGGCATGCAGGAGTCCCGGGTTTGATTCCCGGCCAGGGCACACAGGAGAAGTGCCCATCTGCTCCTCAACCCCTCCCCCTCTCCTTCCTCTCTGTCTCTCTCTTCCCCTCCTGCAGCCAAGGTTCCATTGGAGCAAAGATGGCCCGGGTGCTGAGGATGGCTCTGTGGTCTCTGCCTCAGGCGCTAGAATGGCTCTGGTTGCAACAGAGCGACACCCCAGATGGGCAGAGCATCGCCCCCTGCTGGGCGTGCCAGGTGGATCCGGTTGGGCACATGTGGGAGTCTGTCTGACTGCTTCCCCATTTCCAACTTCAGAAAAAAAAAAAAATCAAAGTGATGGAAAAAAGTAAAGTTAAAGCATCATCAGTAATTTATTTTAAAAAATAAAACTTGTGACCAAATAATTTTCTGAATAGTCATAGCATTTTTTAAGATAAAAGTTATTCAGTGTAGCCTGACCTATGGTGGTGCAGTTGATAAAGCATCTACCTAGAATGCTGAGGTCACCCATTCGAAACCCTGGACTTGCCCCATCAAGGCACATAGGAAAAGCAACCAATGAACAACTAAAATGAAGCAACTATGAACTGATACTTCTAAATCCACTGCCCCTCTCCTCTCTGTAAAATCAATAAATAAAAGCATAAATGAAGTTACTCAGTATAAATAGAGTCAAGAAAAATATTCTGAACCTCTTATATTTCCAGAGCCATTTCATTAATTTTTATGAAAAAAAAAATCTAAGTGGAATTTCAATAGGAAACCTAATGGATGTAAAAATCCCTCTCAGGACTATTGATATGTTAATCATATTGTCTTCCAATCCATGAATATAAAATACCTTTTCATTTATATATCTTATTTAATTTCTTTCAAAGATGTTTTACAGTTTGTTGCTAAGCTTATTTCTTTTTTATGACAGAGACAGAGGGAGTCAGAGAGAGGGACAGATAAGAACAGACAGGAAAGCAGAGAGATAAGAGCATCAACTCTTTGTTGTAGCACTTTAGTTGTTCATTGATTGCTTTCTCATATGTGCCTTGGCAGGGGGGCTACAGCAGACTGAGTGACCCCTAGCTGGAGCCAGCGATCTTGGGCTCAAGCTGATGAGTCTTGCTCAAACCAGATGAGCCCGTGCTCAAGCTGGTGATCTCGGGTCTCAAACCTGGGTCTTCCGGATCAGAGTTCGATGCTTTAGCCACTGCTCAACTTCCAAGGTCAGACGATAAACTTATTCTTAAATATTTTATTCTTTCATGTGCTCTTCTAAATGAAATTATTTTCTTAAGTTTATTTATTTTTTTATTTTTAACCTAATTGTCCATATTAGTCTGTCATGATTTTACCTGCATTAAGGCAAAATCAAAAACAAACACAGTTTTCTTTCAGCAGGATAAATGGCAGTACTTCCACACAATAAAGCACTGTAATTGCAACCTGCTTTTAAGTTTATTTTTTGACCAATTATTACTACTTATAGAAATAAAATTGATATTTTATATTGATTTTGTATTGTACAGTCTTATTATAGTCATTTATTATTTCTAATATTTGTTGTGTGTACATGTGCTTGTGTGAAGTCATTAAGAATTTCTTGGCCCTGGTCAATTGGCTCCACATATGAATGTCCCAAGTTTGATTCCTGGTCAGGACACAGAGGAGGAGTGACTACCTGCTTCTCTCTACCTCCCTCTCCTCTTCTTTCCAGAGGTTTAAATAGTGGGAGTCAGCCCAGCCTCATGTGCTAAAAAAAGCTTGGTTGCTTCCAGCATTTGTCCCAGATATGGGCTGCCAGATGGATCCTAGTGGGGACACATGAGGAGTCTGGCTCACTGTCTCCCCTTCTCTCACTTAAAAAAAAAAATTCTGTACGCAATAGAATGTCATATCTGTAAATAGTCATAAAAAAATTATATTTGGCACAACATAGTTCTCATTTTTTCCCTTCCTTAGACATGTTTTACATTAGTTCTTAGAAGATATTTATAGCACTCGATATATATTCCTTGTCAAATAATTTAACATCTGTGTTTGTGATAAAACAATTAATTACATGTGTGTAGTAATTAATTTCTACATGTGTGTAGTATAGTATTTTTGTGATTCTTTGCATGTTCATAATTATTGTTCAAAACTGGATACTTAAAAAAAATAATGTGGTGGACCTGGCTAGTTGGCTCAGTGGTAGAGCTGTGGCCTGGTGTGCGGAAGTCTGGGGTTTGATTTCCGGTCAGGGCACACAGGAGAAGTACCCATCTGCTTCTCCCCCCTCCCCCCTCTCCTTCCTCTCTATCACTCACTTCCCCTCCCACAGCTAAGGCTCCATTGGAGCAAAGTTGGCCAGGGCGCTGAGGATGGCTCCATGGCCTCTGCCTCAGGCTCTAGAATGGCTCTGATTGCAGTGGAGCAATGCCTGAGGGGCTGAGCATCGCCCCCTGGTGGGCATGCCGGGTGGATCCAGGTCGGACACATGCGGGAGTCTGTCTGACTGCCTCCCCACTTCTAACTTCAGAAAAATACAAAAAAAATTATATATATATAATTTTATATATGATGTAATGTGGCAACTCTGGAACTAAGATTTTCCCTTTTCACTTTTGCTGCTATTTTTTGTTCTTGTTCTTGTTGCCATATGTGTGTATGTGTGTGAATTTCCAGAATTAATATATAATGTCTGTATTCTGTATCATGTGTTGTCATTGAAATATCTTTTTAGTTATCTTAGTGGTCACCTAATATGTGGATAACCTTTTTCTTAAATGCCTTAATCTAATAAGCCTCCCAGACTTGCCAGGGGGTTTGTGTGCATGTTGAGCACACCTTTAATGCCTTTTTGATTTACAACTAGACCTTGTTCTTTATTTTGAAGTTTTCAGATCAGCCCTCCGTGAGTAATAAGACATTCTCAGGTCTCGAGCATTTGAAAAATCTCACACACGGTCTCCAGCTTCCCAGGAAAGTGTTGGAGCTTTTCAAAGACTCTTTTTTTTAATTTTTTTTAAAAGGTTTTTTTTTTTAATTTTTATTTATTCAATTTTTTTTTTTTTTTTTTTTTTTTTTTTTAGAGAGGAGAAGGAGACAGAGAGAGAGGAGAGAAGGAGAGGAGAGACAGAGAGAAGGGGGAGGAGCTGGAAGCATCAACTCCCATATGTGCCTTGACCAGGCAAGCCCAGGGTTTCAAACCGACGACCTCAGCATTTCCAGGTCGACGCTTTATCCACTGGGCCACCACAGGCAAGACTCTTGTGTACATACCATTTCCCACCTTCTTTTCTTTTACATGTTTTGGTCATCTGCTGATCTGCCTACCTAATATCATTGGCTCAAACAGTTATGGTATTAAACATTTTGACTGATGGTTTTCAACAAGTGCCCTGGGATGAAGACTTTTTGTTCTTAGTGAGTTCAGGTTCAGATCAGATAAAGACATGTTGTTCAATCTGAGTTAACAGGGGGCTGCTAGGTTCAGTCACTATAAATATGTAAGAATGGGAAACTGTAATGGCGACCCCATTCTGCCCCACCAGGGCACTCATTTTTGGAAGTGCTAAACCTTCATTTATTTTTGATTAGATGTATAAAACTATTTAAAAAATGTTATCCTACTTATGCGATAAACAAAAAGCATTTCTCTTAGAATTGTCAATACTATGAAACTTTCTGTAAATGCCATATTTACTAGAAACTCTTTAGATGCATTTTTCTTAAGATTGAATATAGGACCAGGTCACCCACTCTTATTACTCAAAATAACATAAATTTGGTGCAGTTTAAATTATAGCTTCTGATAAATTATTTTTTAGTAAGTACTGTATTCAATGAACACATTCTAAAATTTATATACAAGAGCATAAATCCAATAATAGTTCCATCATATTAAAAAATATAATTTGGAAGTCTCTTCCTACCTGAGATGGTGGCACATTTTAAAGAAGAAATATTAATTAAATAAAGTGGTATAAACATGTTAAAACAAATCAGCTTGTTCAAAAGATAGAATTTGTAATAATTGAAATAAATCACATATAGATTAATATATTTTATGATAAAACTATTACAAAAGTTGGGGAAAGTAATAAATTGTTTAGGAGATGATGCTAGAAAAATTGGCTCAGGGAGGAGTAAAACTTTATATCTCTACTTATCACTGTGTGCAAAGATCTATGTGGGAACAATTAAACTGTAAATTTAATAAAATAAAATCAAGGTGAACATATTTTTAATCCCTGGGTTGAGTAATGGATTTTAATAAAACATCTAAAAGTACATTTCAAATATAAAATTTCTGGCTCAGTATATCAAAGTTAGTCTTGTTTAATCAAAGGAAATTAAAAATAATACTAGAATAATAAAAAATAGATTATTATTGTACTGTTATTGTTCAATACCATTTATGTATCAATACAAAACAAATATACAAAAATACTATATATTTAAAGTGACATATATAATTTATTTTTGATTATTCATGCCTAATATATTACAGTGGAGTTTTGTAGGGGAAATGAAAGTATTGAAAGCATACAGAGTAGAATGGGTAAATATATGCTTAAATCTTTGCACAACAGATCCAAATAGTGAGATTAAAAGTATTTCAAAAATGAATATAAGTCATAAAATATCTCTTATTTTTGTGAGCAGTATAATTTATAAATCTTATAATTTAGTGTGAATATATATTTACATATATATATATTTAAATTAAAAGTCATTGATTGCCTCATATATCTGAAAACCTAGAAGGAGCATATGATTCAGTCAAATATTAATTTCATCACTCACATACCCTCATAACTTGGATTCTATTTCTGTTTTCTGTGATGTTTTCAGCAACTTTCACCTGAGTCACTTTCACCATTATGACAGTTCTTCTGATGAGTAAAAGTGTGTAGCAGTTCCTGAAATCCCATCAACAAATCATATGAACCAGGCCCTGGCCGGTTGGCTCAGTGGTAGAGCGTCGGCCTGGCATGCAGGAGTCCCGGGTTTGATTCCCGGCCAGGGCACACAGGAAAGGCACCCATCTGCTTCTCCACTCCTACCCCTCTCCTTCCTCTCTGTCTCTCTCTTCCCCTCCTGCAGCCGAGGCTCCATTGGAGCAAAGATGGCCCGGTCACTGAGGATGGCTCTGTGGCCTCTGCTTCATATGCTAGGATGGCTCTCGATGCAGCAGAGCGACGCCCCGGATGGGCAGAGCATCGCCCCCTGGTAGGCATGCCGGGTGGATCCCAGTCGGGCGCATGCGGGAGTCTGTCTGACTGCCTCCCCGTTTCCAGCTTCAGAAAAATGCAAAAAAAAAAAAAAAATTATATGAACCATTCCAATATTTCCTTAATTCTTAAGGAGCTAGACAAAGCTTCTTCCTTTAGTGCTCAAGTAAAATATTCCAAATGTCACGTGGCCTAAATTAGGTCTCGTGATAATCTCAGAGGTAAACTCTATGGCTAGGAGAATGCTAATCCTTCATGGAATTTATAGTCAATCCCATAGAAACCTTAAAGTAGGGAGCGAGGTAGAGATGCTATTTTACATAAGAAAAGCTGGGTGCTTTAGTAAGAATTCCAGGGAGGGAGTCTTGTGTAAGAAAACATCAAATATCAACTTTGAAACTAGTACCAGGAACTAATACCCTTATAAGTGCTATCTATTCTCTCTAGGTTCTCCCCCCCCCCCCCCCGCTTTTTTTAATGCCTACTCAGCATGTGTGGATCCTATCACTTCTGTTTTCTCATGTGTTTAAAGATATTGCTAACCCCTCAATGTTGGCTTTGCCTATGTCAAGATTCAGATTCCAACAAACCCATAAATTTCATATATTAATATTGTTCATAGGGTATTGAGATACTGTGTTCTAACAGATGGGCAAAAATGAAAAAGGGCACATATAATTTTTACCTGAAAACAGTCTGTCCTACAATGACATTCAATGTTGTATTTATATGTTATTCTCTTGTTATCAACAAACAAAAATAAAGTACATATAGTTTAATGAAATTTGTTACATTGTGAAATTGATGAGTTAATCTAAAGAATATAGATTGGTTGCATCATTTAGTTGCATATTCAATTTTCCCTACAATGCAAGATTTGGTGATGCTTACACTATCTGGAGAATCAAACATGGCACTGGAAATGTCCCTGATTAGGAAATCAGTTCAATTTTAAAGTCCTAGTATTTGCTATCCCTTCTCTAGAGACATGGAACAAATTGGAGAATGAGTTCAGAAAATGTATCCAAAACAGAAAACAAGTATACAACTTTAAACTTTTTACTTTTTCAACTATGGGTTCCAGATTGCAAATTGCAAAAAGGCCCAGGATGATGAACCAGTAATGGGGAATTGAAAGGTTTTTAGAGAAAAGATGCATGGACACAAGAATAACTATAATAAATCTATGGCTGGTTTCTGAATGGCAAGAATTAGAATTTTATCTGGGAAAGTGAAGAATTTTTTTAATGATTAGTCTAAATGAAAAGTGTTTTAAAATTTGATATTCTAATGTCTGATGTAAAAAGCATTAATACAACTTGTTTTGCTTCTGTCATAAAGTAGATATTTAGTAAATACCCAAGTAAAGAGGGCACAAAATTTTTTAAAAAAAATTAGTCTTAGTACTGCAAATTTTGCTCTTTGGAGTAATAATTAAAACATCTTTCAGGTGCAAATTTTAAGCCTTAGATCAAAGTTTATAAAATTCAACTGTTAACATAAATTTTTTATATTCTAAATAATATTATCAATATCATTAGAAATCTTTCTAGAGAAGTAAGCATTCAATATTCAAATGTTCTGAGTTGAAATAACAGAAAAGGTCAACAGAACCTGCATTAAACTTATGTATAATAATAATCAAGAATTAGACATTTAAAAACAGGACATCACAAACTTTAGAAACTTTGTTTGTTGACATCCAATAATGTCAACAAAAACCTAATTCTTCTTCTCTTTCTTTTCTGCCACCCTGAATGTATTTGATTTGTCTTGTCCTCAGATGAGGTTAATGGCAGATGGATAGCAAGGAAATGTTACATACTGGTTTAGCCATGGCAGGTAAATTCACTCTGCATTAATAGTTTTTTATTTTCTCAAATGACAAAGCTGTTGAAATTAGCTAGAGAAAAACCGGAGCAGGTGAGTTTCTCAGCACAGTTGCTCACATAGCAAAAACCCATAAAAATACTCCCATTGTACCCTGTGCAGTCACATAAACAAATATTAAGGATAGACTACAATTCAATGAGATTCATGTTCTGAATGCAGTATTTCTACATGTACCAGGCAGGGATTTCTACATGACTGAGATTTTTGTCTAATGAATCTAAATAATTAGCCCTTTCATCTAGTGTGATACTGGAGGCCAAAGATATAGTCATTCTATAGCTTATGTACTCAATTTCACTTTACAATTTTGGTTGGTTGATTATTCAAGTTTTTTTTTCTGTTTTATATATGTGAGAGATTTTTCAACTGGTAAATTTTTGGGTGATATTTAGTCTATTTTGCTGATAGAAGCCTTTACTTATATTTCTTGATGTTTTCATTAGAAATTTAAAAGACTAAATATGAAGACACAAAGAGCAAAAAGTGCAGTAGCTGTAGACAGGTAGCTTACCATGGATTACAAACAAAAGGTGATGCCCACCCAAGAAGATCAAGAACCAACACAACTGGTAGGTGACAGACAGCACCAATCCTAGACTCAGCTACGTACACACCCCAAAGTACAGTCTAGCAGGCACCAGACATTGTGGAGAATAAATATGCCCCCCAGGACAAACATTGCACATGTGTAATACACATGTTTAAGGTAGACCCTTAGAGCCAGCCAGCCTGAAGAGATAACTGTACCCAGGAAAGCAACAACTGTATTTAATACTCACAAGAAGAGGAAAAATAGTGCCATCAAGAAGCATTCCTAGAACAAGGAAAACAGGTGGCCTGGAGGTCAGTACCACTGAGCTCAACTTCTTCAAAAAGACAGCACAAAAATTTCAAAGTCAGAAAGTGCTACTTAATACATAGACAAAATAGGCAGACCCAAATGAATCAACAAAAGAAATCCCCAGAAAAAGAACTAAATAAGATGAAAGTAACCAAACTACCAGATGTTGAAAATGTTTTTTAGGATGCTTAAGGATCTTAGAGCACAATAGATGGACTTAACAAACACCTAAATAAAGAGATAGCAAGAATAAAAAAAAAAATTGAAATCATAAAAAATAACTAGTCAGAAATGTCAAATGCAGTATTAGAAATAAAGATTACACTAAAAGGAATCAATAGCAAGCTGGATGAAGCAGAGGATCAAATCAGCAGTTTAATGGTCAAGATAAATGAAAGCATGGAAGCAGACAAGTAAAAAAGAAAAGAGGCTCAAAAAGATTGGATAACTCTAAGTGAGCTCTGTGGCAACATGAAGAGAACAACAATCTCATCATAGGGGTTTCTGAAGGAGAAGAGAATGAACAAGGGATAGAAAACCTGTTTGAAGAAATTATAGCTGAAAACACCCCTAACTGATGAAGAAAAAAGTCACACAAGATCAAGAAGCACAGAGAGTCTCATTAAAGAGGAATCAAGGAGACTTACACTAAGACACATTATAATTAAAATGCCAAAGTTAAGAGACGAAGAAAGAATACTAAAAGCTGCAAGAGAAAAGCAGTTAATTATCTACAGAGGAGCCCCCATAAAGATGATGTCCGACTTCTCAACAGAAACACTTGAGACTAGAAAAAAGGATTGGCAAGAAATATTCAAAGTGATACAAAACAAGAACCTACAACCAAGACTACTTTATCCAATTATCCAACCAGGCTCATTTAAAACTGAAGGAGAAATCAAAAGCTTCCCAGATTAAAAAAAACAAAAAAAAACAAACAAACAAACAAAAAACCTCAAGGAATTTATTACAACCAAATCAGCACTGCAAGAAAATGTTAAGGAGCCTACTGTAAAAAGGGAAAAGGGAAAAAAATGAAAGAGGATTGTAGATTTAAAAAATAAAATGGCATCAATAAATACATATCAATAATAACCTTAAATGTAAATGAATTAAATATTCCAATCAAAAGACATAGAGAAGCTGCATGAATAAGAAACCAGGACCTGTAAATATGTTGTCTACATGAGACCTACCTCAGAACAAAAGATACACATACACTGAAAGTAAAGGGATAGAAAAAAATATTTCATGCATATGGAAATAAAAAAAAGCTGGGATAGCAATACTTATATCTAACAAAATAGACTTTAAAACAAAGGTTATGATAAGGGATAAAGAAAGTCACCACATTATGATTAAGGGAGTAATCTAACAGGAGAATATAACCATTGTAAATATTTATGTGCCTAATATAGGAGCACCTAAATATATAAAGAATATATTGAAGAACATAAAGGGTGAGATCAACAGCAATACTATAATAGTAAAGGGTTTTAATACTCCACTAACATCAATAGATAGAACTTCAAGAGAAGATTAACAAAGAAACAGCAGCCTTAAATGACACACTAGGTCAACTGGATTTAATTGATATCTCAGAACCTTTCATCCTAAAGCAGCAGAATGTATATTCTTTTCAAGTTCTCATAGCACATTCCCTAGGATGGACCACATTTATGACACAAAATGAGTCTCAATAAATTTAAGAAGACTGAAATCATATCAAGCATCTTCTCTGATTACAAAATCATGAAACTAGAAATCAACTACAATAGAAAAACTAGAAATCAACTACAATAGAAAAACTAAACAGTTAGAGACTAAATAGCATGTTATTAAATAATAAAGGGATTAACAATGAGATCAAGGAAGAAATAAAAAATTTCCTTGAAACAAATGAAAATGAACATACAACAACTCAAAATTTATGGGACACAGCAAAAGCAGTCTTGAGAGGAAAGTTCATATCATTAAAGGCATAGTTTAATAAGCAAGAAGCAGCTAAAATAAACAAGTTAATACTGCATCTAAAAGAAATAAAAAAAGAATAACAAATCAAGCTCAGAAAAATAGAAGAAAGAAAATAATAAATATCAGAATGGAAATTAATGACACAGAGGTTAAAAAATGCAAAAGATCCAAAACCAGAAGCTGGTTCTTTAATAAACTAAACAATTGAAGAACCTTTAACCAGACTCATCAAGAAAAAAAAGAGAGATAGCTCAAATAAATAAAATTAGAAATGAAAGTGGAAAAATTGCAACTGACACAGCAGAAATACAAAGTATTGTAAGAAAATACTATGAAGATCAATAGGACAACCTAGGTAGAATAGACAAATTCCTAGAAACACAATCTTCCAGACTCAATCTGGAAGAAGCAGAATACCTAAGCAGACCAATTAAAACAAATGAAATTGAAAAAGTCATCAAAGAAATCCCAACAAAGAAAAGTCCTATACTAGATGGCTTCATGGGCGAATTTTACCAAATACTCAAAAAATAAGTAAAATATATCCTTCTCAAAGTATTTTAAAAATTTTGAGAAGAGGGAAGACTTCCAGATTCCTTTTATGAGGCAAGCATTATCCTCACTCCAAAACCAGGTAAAGACACTACAAAGAAAGAAATCTACAGATGAATATCCCTGATGAACATAGATGCTAAAATTTTCACCAAATATTAGCAAACTAGATCTAGTAATACATTAAAAAATTCATACATTATTATCAAGTGGGATTTATTCTGGGAAGGCAAGGCTGGTACAATATTTGCAAATCAATCAATGTGATTCATCACATAAATAAAAGGAAGGATAAAAACCACATGATTACTTCAATAGATGCAGAAAAAGCATTTGATAAAACCTAGTACCCATTTATTATCAAAACACTCAGCAAAGTGGGCATACAGGGAAAATACCTCAACAGGATAAAGGCCATCTATGACAATCTGACAGCCAACTCAATGGACAAAAATTAAAAGCAATCCTCTTGAGATCAGGAACAAAGCAGGGGTGTCTCCTTCCACTGCTCTTATTCAACATAGTTCTGGAAGTCCTAGCAACAGCAGTCAGACAAGAAAAAGAAATAAAAGACATTCAAATTGGAAAAAAAGAAGTAAAACTAATATTATTAGCTGATGACATGATACAGTACATAGAAAACACTAAAGTCTCAGTCAAAAAACTACTAGACCTGATAAATGAATTTGGCAAGGTGGCAAAATAAAAAATTAATATTCAGAAATCAGTGGCATTTTTTGTACACAAACAATAAACTGTCTGAAAGAGAAATTGAGGAAACAATCCCCTTCACTACTGCAACAACAATAAAAATAAAGTACCTAGGAGTAAATTTAAGTACCAAGGAGGTAAAAGACTTGTACTCGGGAAATTATAAGACATTGAAAAAAAAAATCAAGGTACATACAAGTGGAAGTATATACTGTGTTCATGGATAGAAAAAAAATCTAAAAAATGTCTATATTACCCAAAGCAATCTATAGATTTAATGCAATTCTAATTCAAATACCAATGGCATACTTCAAAGATATAAAACAAATATTTCAGAAATTTATATGGAATCAAAAAAGAACATGAGTAGCCTCAGCAATCTTGAAAAAGAAGAATGAAGTGGGTTATATCACACTTCCTGATATCAAGTTATACTTCAAGGCCATTGTACTCAAAACAGCTTGGTACTGGCATAAGAACAGGCACATAGATAAATGGAACAGAACTGAGAACCCAGAAATAAACCTACACCTTATGTTCAATTGACATTTGACAAAAGAGATAAGAATATACTGTGGAGTAAAGGCAGTTTCTTTAATAAATGATGTTGGGAAAATTGGACAGGTACATGCATAAAAATGAAACTAGACCACCAACTTAAACCATTTATGAAAATAAACTCAAAATAGATAAAAGACTTAAGTGTAAATTGCGAAACCATAAATATCTTGGATGAAAACATAGGCAGTAAACTCTCCAATATCTCTCAAAGCAATATTTTTGCCGATTTATCTCCACGAGCAAGTGATATAAATGACAAAATAAACAAATGAGACTATATCAAACTAAAAAGCTTTTGCATGGCAAAAGATACAATGAAGAAAATAAAAAGACAACCAACACAATGGGAGAACATATTCACCAATACATCTGATAAGGGGTTGATAACAAAAATTTATAAAGAACTTCTAATACTCAACACCGGGAAGGTAAACAATTCAATTAAAAAATGGACAAAAGAAATGAATAGACACTTCTCCAGAGAGGTCATACAGATGGCCAATAGGCATATGAAAAAATGTTCAACATCACTAATCATCAGAGAAATACAACTTAAAATCACAATGAGGTACCACCTCACACCTGTAAGACTGTCGCTCATCAACAAATCAAAACACAATAAGTTCTGGCGAGGGTGTGGAGAAAAGGGAACCCTCCTGCGCTGCTGGTGGGAATGCAGGCTTATGCAGCCATTGTAGAAAACAGTATGGAGTTTCCTCAAAAAACTTTAAAATGGAACTGCCTTTTGACCCAGCCACTTTTAGAAATATATTCTAAGAATACCAAATCACTGATTCAAAAGAAGATATGCACTTCCATGTTTATGGCAGCATTGTTTATTTACAATAGCCAAGATCTGGAAACAGCCCGAGTGTCCGTCAGTGGACGAGTGAATTAAAAAGCAGTGGTACATATACACAATGGAATACTACACAGCTGTAAAAAAAAAAAAAAAAAAAAGGTAGATTTTACCTTTTGCAATGGCATGGACTGACCTGGAGATTATTATGCTAAATGAAATAAGGCAAGCAGAGAAAGACAAGTATCATATAATCTCACTTATATGTGAAATCTAATGAATAACGAGAACTGAGAAATGAAATAGAGGCAGAGGTGGGGTCACAGGGACCAGAGGGACAGCTGTCAGAGGGAAGGAGGATGAGGGATGGGATCAGAGAAGGTAAAGGGATTAGTGAAATTATATATACATAACACAGAGATACAAATTTCAAAACAGAGAGTACCAAAGGGAAAGGGGGAGGGAGCTAGCGGCAGGGGGCAAAGGCAGACAATGGGGGACAAAAGGGAGGATGAAGGAGTTATACTGAGTGGGACACTTGAATCCATGTTAACAAAATAAATTAAAATTAATAAAAATTAAAAAAAAGAAATTTAAAAGACTAAGACAGTGGTTGAAAAAAACATTATATTCTAACATTTTTACTCTTTTACATGATACCAGGTAAGCCTTTATATTTTTATGCACATGGACATTAATAAACTAAAAATATATTTTGTGTCAACATGAACATTTTGTTCTACTGATGTCTCTTAAATTATATAAAAAGTTAACTGTCATTGATCATAGCTCTGTAGGAGATATAATTATTGTTTTAAATACAATTCATTAAGAGGAAAAAATGACAAATTACTTTTAATGAGTTTTTCAGACATAAATTTGTCTCAATCTACACACTCATTTATAATTTTGTAGTGTTTTCAAATTAAATTAGCATTCTCTGATAGTCTCAGACAAGCTTGTTCTTTATAAGATAATAAACACAACACATAGATCAACACAATTTCTTTAAAGTCACGTCTTATTGCACTTACAGGAAATTTTTAACACTTCCAACAAACTTTGTACTTTTACAAATTATCATTTATTTCTGTTCAAGGGGGTAAACTCAGCCATCTCCATATGGTGGTGTGGAGGATTATGAAAACACACTTGTCTATAGAATTAATGTTACATAGAATATATTTCATAATTATTTTTTTAATATTACATTTATAACTGCATTAATAGTGATATAATGTTTTAAAATGTAAACTCTAGAGTCAGACTGCTTGAATTAGAATACTGCCTGAGGCACTTTCTATATATTAACAAGTAAACTTAAAACCTTGTGTCTCAGTTTTCTTAAGTGTAAAAATGGAAATAATAATAGTACCTTCCAAATGAGTGATTATGAGAATTGAAAAATATTGCTAAGATACTCATGAAAGTCATATTATTTAAATTTTTAAATAAAGATATTTATTTATCTTGAAAAAATATAAATATATTTTGTCCCTACCCCCAATTCCTGACACAGAACTTCTTAAAATCATTTTAATTTCCTGAGCAATAGAGGTTCTAGCATCTTTTATTCTAATACGTGCTCATTAACTCCAATTCCTGATGCAGAGTTCCTAAATCCCTTGGTATTTCCTAATGATAGATTGTCTTTTATTTTAATGAGGCAATTCTTGGTGGAACTCTGAATAGAGGCTGGTCATCAGAAAGACCAAGCCATGATTACAAGCTTGGAAATGTCATCCTTACCCACCACCCTCCAAGGATGGGAGAGTGAGCAGAAATTGAGTTAAAATCTATTATGTCTATGTGATGAAGCCTCTATAAAATTCCCTGAACTGGTGCTTGAGAACTCCTGGGTTGGTGCACCTAGAAGGATGTTTCACCCCAATTCACCAGGGACACTTACAGACCTCACCCTATGGATCTCTTCGTTTGACCCTTTGTATCCATTATTATGCTTTTTATAATAAACTGGCAATCATAAGCAAATGTTTCCCTGAGTTCAATGAGTTGTTACAGCAAATATTGTACCTGACAAGAAGAATGTAAGTATTTCCAATGTATACTTGGTTGGGCAGAAGTACAGGTGACAACCTGGGATTTGTGATTGGTGTTTAAAGTTAGGGCAATCTTGCAAGATTAAGCTCTTAACCTGTGGAATCTGAGCTAATTCCAGGGAGTCAGCATCATGATTAGATTATAGGACATTGAGTTTGTATCTGGAGAGTTGCAGAATCGGTTGATGTAGGGGGAAAAAAACCCCAAAAAACCCTCATTTGATTTCAAAAGTATTCTGTGTAGGGAAAATAAGTCTTTCTTTTAACATTTACATGCAAAGCATGTCCTTCTACAAGGGGATAGTTATTACCATATTTTGCTGGTTATTTTTATTAGTAGATTTTATGTTTTCTCTTTAAAATTAATTTGCATTTCTGTACTTTCTCATGCCTCTTTTTTATTTTTATGTACATCTACTCTTTCTGTAAGCTCTTTCTCAACCACTTTTGTCTTGCCACTATGCAATTAATTAAGGTTCAATATAGTTTTCTTAATACACAAACTGAAAAAGACATATGTTCTGAAAAGGAAAATAAGTGAGGTAGAATAACAAATGCAAAGCGTGTATACAATTTATAATGGTTGTAAATATAAAGAAATAATTCTGTATGAGGAATGAACATATTTTACTAATCAAGCCACTATTTTGAAATGTTGAGAACTGAGAAATCTAGTCAGATGGTTCTATGATTAAGAATAAATAGTATGTAATTTTAATAACATATCCAATCAGAGATTAAGATGTTGTACATAATTACCATTAGACATTTTGTTTCAAGATGTGTGACATCCCTGCTAATTTTATGTTTGTTTCCTCAGCCATTTTTTTTTTTACTTTAGCTTGAAAAGAGTAACAGAACTTTAATCTTTTCTAATTATCATCTGTTTTTCCATAATTACTTAGTGTCAAGAACTTTGTGAAGAATCTGACATTTTACCTTATGGACAAACTAATAATTTAGGTTGTCACATTTTCATAGATGATAGCCGAAGACATGAGTCTTTCAGGTCAAAGACAAAATGCACAGACAAAATACAAAGACAAAATGCCCCTAACTTAACTCATGACACAGAACACAGCATGAGAGTTAGATTACTAGGGTAACATGGAAGAGCCCATATTGGATGCTGCACACTCAGTAGCTTCCATCACAGCTGAAGAACTTTAAGCTTTTAAAAAGGATGGTAGCTAATATGTCTACCCTTTTCACCATGAAAGAAAGACAATAAATTAATAATATAGACAGCAACAACAAAACTCTCCTCTTCCTCAGATGGACACAGTATTTCTATTTTTTTTTTTTTTTTTTTTTTTTTGGTATTTTCCTGAAGCCAGAAACGGGGAGGCAGTCAGACTTCTGCATGCGCCTAACCGGGATCCATCGGCACGCCCACCAGGGGGCGATGCTCTGCCCATCCAGGGCGTCGCTCTGTTGTGACCAGAGCCACTCTAGTGCCTGAGGCAGAGGCCACAGAGCCATCCTCAGCGCCTGGGCCAACTTTGCTCCAATGGAGCCTTGGCTGCGGGAGGGGAAGAGAGAGACAGAGAGGAAGGAGAGGGAGAGGGGTGGAGAAGCAGATGGGTGCTTCTCCTGTGTGCCCTGGCAGGGAATCGAACCTGGGACTCCTGCTTGCCAGGCTGACGCTCTACCACTGAGCCAACCGGCCAAGGCCAGTATTTCTATTTTTAAGGCTACTGACTATTAAAACATCTAGGAAAGATAATCAGGAAAAGGCTATTAGTACATTTGCTCAGAAATATAGAAATATGAAGAAAAGCAAACAGAATTATGTCCTAATTCTTAAACCTGTTATTATATCAAGAAGTATTATATGTAATAATTTATAAATCTCTAATAAAATAAAAAAGCCAATAGAAATTTACATAATTCTTGAACTGATATTTTATAGAAAAGAAAACCCAAATGGCTAATTAATATGTCTAAAATTGCTTAAATTCAATAGTAATCAGAAAGGAAACACTAAAACAATTTTGCAACACTATTTTTTATATTTGTTGTATCATAGAAAAGTATTGCTTTCAAAGATATGTTGTCACACATACTTAACTGGCAGGGGAGAAGACCATGACCAGAAGATATGTAGTCACAATTCATGTATACATGCTTGTGATATAGGTTTTTTTTTTTAACCAGACTTAAAAACAATTCATATCACACAAATAAAATTTACATATAAAACAGTAAATTGATACATAAAACAATACACAAATATCACTTCTAATTACATAGTCTAGTTATTCAAAAGGAATGATTCTCAGGACAGAATTTACAAAATAACAAAACCAGTGTCTAACACAAATATTTGTTACCAAGAGAATGAACAAGCAAAGTTCAATAATTTTAAACAGGCCATTGTAAAAAAAATCTATTGTAGTAAAGAAGAATGAACCATTGCTCCATTCAACATAATATTAAGCAAACCCATAATTTTAGAGTACATTCTGTGTGTTTTCTCTATAAAAGTTCAAATCTTATGCAGGTAAAGAGTATATTGTTCTGACATATTTCTGTAGTATAATGATTAAAAATCAAACAAAATTATAATAAAAAATACAATATGATTGTAGAAACAGCACATATAAAAGTAATAACTCAATTTATAAGATAGGCTAACAATGAAAACCTAGGTGAAACTGATATATTACTAAGCATGCACATACATTTCTAAATTTAGTGTAAGAAGAAATAAAAATTTTTAGTAGTAAACAATTGGAAATAATGGGCAGCCCTTAATGGCCACTCAAATAAATACTGAAATATTCTCTTTGAAATAAATTCAAATTGAGGTAATTAATTATATTTTAAATATCAAATGTACCATTATAAAAAAGGACACTTATTATATTCACAAGTGCCAGAAAACATGTTCATTTAAATGCTGCCTTTTGTATCAAGAAATAAATAACAAATTAAATATCAATTTATAAAGGGATTATACTACGAAACTAGTATTTTTAATAATGATGCATTAAGCAATTGTTAGGGATATAAATTAAACCTTGAAGAAATTAGAACTTGAAGAAATATCTGAAATATATTGTTTTAATGAGAATCATATGTTCTACTATACATAATTTACTACTAATCTTTAGTACTTTCTGAATATATAAGTATATATTCATATACACATATGGATGTTCATATATTTATTCACATTCATAAACATGTTTACGTATTTGTGTACACATTCATAATACCTAAAACAGTTTATAACATAACAGAAGCAATTATTGGATTTCTGTAATAAAAACTGAAAACTTCTCAATTCTTTTGGTAATGGTTTTATGGCAAAAAAAGATTCCACTCCACCAATAAAAGTGTCCATGCATATAAAAAATATGAATAGCATATGGTTTAACTTGAACTAATGTAGAATAATTAAGGTACAAATGCTTCTTTTTATAACTCCAAAATTAATCAAATATTCAATTAACAAACAATGCAGAAGGTGAAGTCCTCAAATATTGTTATAAATGTGGATAAATACATGTAGATAGAATCAAAGCTAACAACAATGGGTAAATTGGGAAGGACAGTTGGGAAAAGGGGGATTGACAGTGTTAGTCAAAGTACACTTCAACTTTATTTGCATGTTTGTGTTATTATAAAAAATTACTTTCATCTGTTTTTATGTAATTAAAATTTATTTTGAAAAAAGAGTAAGCACAAATGATGCATAAATGCACAAAAATATGTAACTTTTTTTTAGTTCCAAACCAATCTTACTAAAGTTATAAAAAATCAAATCATACTTAGAGTAGTTATTTATCTAGAAAAATTGTTATCTACTAAAAATAATTAGTTAAAATTAGAATTATATCTTACTGTGTAACTAAAATTTTGCATTTTATCTTCTCCTTTATAAACTTTTCTTGGAAAGATATACATGTCAGCCAAGTCTCTCTTTTATTGTTTTACATTGAAATGATATTTTCCACATAGTGTGAATAAATTCTATTATCAACTCAAAAAATATGATGGATGAAGATTTTTTTGTACTTAAATTTTATATACACATTACCAAATGTTTTTATAATACTGACATATATATAATCAATTATATAATTTCTTTTCCATGTTCTCATAATCTCTGCTTTCATTGTTTCTCTGAGACCTACTCTATATCCTCACCAGGCAGAAACTCCCGTGTCCTAGAAATATAAACTATTACTAAATAAATAAATCCATTATGATATTATGGAAACTTATCTGTGGTGTCATGATATTTATGGAAACTGGTATGAAAAGGGATAATTGCCAGACTTAATATTGTGTACAAATTTGCTTAGATTATATTATAAGATAACCTCTTGGGCCTCAGGTTTCTCAACTAAGTTATTCTAAATAGCACTAAATTAAGCACAATTTTTAAAATATAGCCTTTTTGAAATAGAATTAAAAATTGAGTAATTTTATATAGACATTGTGGAATTTGGCTTTATTGGAGAGAATTAACTTATAGAGCTCACTTCTACTTTATTAAATAAATGAGTACCTGAAATGCAGTGGAGCATCTCTAATTACATAGTACAATAGAATATACTTTTCTTTTTTCCTTTTCATTTAAAATCATTGTTTTTAGTGTACAAGCTTGGCAAACAGAGGAAATTATCAAGAGTCAAAAAGGATACCTGGAGATTTCCTTGATCATTCATTTCTTAGAATGCTTTTGCTTTGTTTCTGAATTTGAAGCAAGCTCTGGTTTAAATGAAAAGCACGACTTTTTGAGATTTTACTCAGTAATAAATATAACATGCCTATCTTGAATAAGGAGCCTTACATTTCATTAGTGACATTGGAACCAGAAAATTGTATACTAGGCTCTTCTTTTGAGACTCATGGAATTCCCACAAATCATGAATACAATTATGTGGTCATGGGACATTTCAAGTACTATATCCAAGGGACAACAAAATAGATATTGAGAATAATTCCTCTGCTTATAAACAAGCCCCTCGGACATATTCACAAAATGGATATATGAAGATAAAATTATAAATTTCAAGATAAAGCCCTGGGTCTCTGTATAGCTTGAATGCCATTGAAGCCAGCCCTATCCTCTATAGCTACTAGCTCTACCTTCTGAGGTATTCTTCTTTGTTCACTATTCTTCATGACCTCATATGAAGTGAACATTGAGAATTTTTTTTATAGCTGTGCTGTTAATTCAATTTATCTCTTGCTAGGGGAATTTAGATGGCTTAAATGTTCTTTGGTACTTAAATATTTGATGTATTTTCAGATCAGATTAATGTCAGATTAATGTTTATTTATCAGTATATTCCATCAAAAATTATTTGAAACAGATTTTCCATGACTGGTTTTGACGCAGTGGATAGAGCTTTGACCGAGAACACTGAGGTCCCAAGTTGGAAATCCTGAGATTGCCAGTTTAAGCATGGGCTCATTGGGCTGCAGTGTAGGCTTGCCACTTTGAGCCAGGGTCACTGGCTGAGTGTGAGATCATCAACTTAATCACAAGGGTTACTCCTTGGTTGAGCTCCTTACACACTCCACCCCACCCCTGCCTCATCAAGGCACATATGAGAAGCAATCAATGAACAACTAAAGTGATGCAACTACAAATTGATGCTTCTTACCTCTCTGCCTTCCTGTCTGCCTTTGTCTCTGTCTCTCTTACTGAAAGAAAGAAGAAAGAAAGAAAGAAAGAAAGAAAGAAAGAAAGAAAGAAAGAGAGAGAGAGAGAGAGAGAAAGAGAGAGAGAGAGAGAGAAAGAAGAAAGAAAGAAAGAAAGAAAGAAAGAAAGAAAGAAAGAAAGAAAGAAAGAAAGAAAGAAAGAAAGGAGGGAGGGAGGGAGGGAGGGAGGGAGGGAGGGAGGGAGGAAGGAAGGAAGGAAGGAAGGAAGGAAGGAAGGAAGGAAGGAAGGAAGGAAGGAAGGAAGGAAGGAAGGAAGGAAGGAAGAAAGGAAGGAAGGAGAGAGAGAGAGAGAGAGAAAAAAGAATAGATTTCTGAACTGTTTGCTTACAAAGAGTTCCATGAGCCAGTAACTCTGGATAAATCTTTTTCTTAGCTATGGTATTTAAGTCAGACATTTCTTTACTTTCTTGTTCATAATCCTGAATTTAGTGATGACTAGTTCAAGCAATTGCTTGAATGAGAAGACAAACCCTTAATCTGATTATTACTAAGGGGCTAAATTTCTGTCATGAGTTGAGAAGTACTAAAGAGACTTTGCCACTTAAGTTATTTTTAATTTTATTTTTCAATGACAATTTTCATTCAACATTATGTTGTATCATCAAATTCTTGCTATTTGGGGCCGAGAAGCACTCAGCTTTTCCATCCTTTAAGCACACATTTCTATAGTTTATATTTTATCCTTTGTGTTTGAAACTAGCAAATTCTGGTCTGAACTAATATTTTATGTAGTAATTTGAGAAATGCAGCTAATAATTACTGAAAACTGACATAATGGCCACTTCCAATCTCTTCCTCTGGTTTACTTTGCAAGACATCTCAGACTGAAAGCTGCACAATAATGAATGTTAAACATTGAATTCTGCAGCTTTCTATGCCTATGTATATTTTGGTATTACAAAATTATGGTTGGAGTTATAAATCTATGTTTAGATTTTTTTTTCTTCAAGCAATATTCAAGAATGTTAAAGAGAAAGACTCTTGAATTGGTCTCTCATTTGTCTACTTTGTTTTATTGTTTGTTTATTCTAAGGTTCTTATAATCTTTTATATATTTGATTATTTTTAGCATTTCATTTCAATTTCCTTAATGAATATTTGTATTATATATCATTAAGTATTTTTAGTGGTTTTAGGGAATTAAATATACATATATAATATTTTAAAATCTACATAATCTTAGAATCCTATTACTTCATATAACATTTAGAATCATTAGTCACATACAGATCTATAGTTATTATACTTTTTATATCCATATACACTAAAAATTTCTTTAAAATATTGTTATGTTTTGTTTTCAATAGTCTTATATGAAGTAAAGAGAAGAGAAATTATTCTATTTTCTCTAAGTTTACCATTTCTGTTGATGTTCATTTATTCCTGAAGTTTCAACTTTCATTCTGGATCATTTCTTTTAATCTGTAAAACTCTTTCCATCATGTCTTTTAGAGCAGTGTTCCCCGAACCCCGGGCCGCGGACCGATACTGGTCCGTGGGCCATTTGGTACTGGTCCACAGAGAAAAGATAAATAACATACATTATTTTCATTTTATTTATATTTAAGTCTGAATGATGTTTTATTTTTAAAAAATGACCGGATTCCCTCTGTTACATCCATCTAAGACTCACTCTTGACGCTTGTCTCGGTCACGTAATACATTTATCCATTCCATCCTAAAGGCCGGTCCGTTTTTTTTTTTAGTTTTAGTTTTTTTTTTAGTTTTAGTTTTTTTTTTTTTTTGTTTTAGTTTTTTTTTTTTTTTTTTTTTTACTACAAGAATGTCTTAATGTTGTTGTCATATTTTTACTAAATATATAATTTTTATTATATATTTAGTTGATACTTCATCACTATGAAAGATGTTCCTGCACTGTCCTTTGACATCCATGATTTTTGATAAAAATATTACTGTTATTTAAGTTGTTCTCATATATAACCTGTCAGTTTTTTTCTTGCTATGTGTAAGAACTTTTTCCTTTTTCTTAGTTTATAGAATTTTTACTTTTATTTGTTTCTGTGTGGTTTTCTTTAAGTATAATATTTTTGGAGTTCGCTTGGTTTTTTAATTCTATAAATGCATGCCTTCATCATATTTGAGAAGTTTCTAGCCATTATATCTGCTTATATTTTCTAATGAACTTTTTCTTATTATCTTCTGAGACTTCAGTGACAGAAATACTAGATATTGTCCCATAAGGTCATAGCTGTTAATTTCTTGTCAATCTTTTGCTCTCTTAAGATTGAATGATTACTATTTACCTATCCTCAAGTTCACTAATTAACTCTTTCTTATCTTCATTCTGTTATCAAGCTCATTCACTGAATATTTTACTATAGTATTTATTTTTCATTTCTAAAATATCAATTTCATCATTTTTATAGTTTATATTTCTCTTCAAATAGTTTCTAGTCTTTTTATTAATTTCAAGAGTATTTATTTTTATTTTGTGGTACATGATTATAATAGCTGATTTAAAGTCTTTGTCTGATAAATCCAACCTCTGAGTCACCTCATGTTTGACACTTGTTGAACTTCTTTCCCTTTGTAAATAAATCATATTTTACTTTATTTTATTTTTTTAAGTGAGAAGAAGAGAGGTAGTGAGACAGACTTCTACATGTGCTCCAACCAGTATCCACATCGAAACCCCCACTGGAATCGATGCTCAAGTCAACCAACCTATTTTTAGTGCTTGAGGCTGAAAATCTGACCAACCTAGCTATCATCAGTGTCCAGGGATGACACTTGAACCAATCGAGCCACTAGCTACAAGAGAGGAAGAGAGAGAGAAGAGTGAGAGGGCGGGGAAAAGAAGTAGATGGTTGCTTCTCTTGTGTGCCCTGAGTGAGAATAAAACCTGGGATATCAATACTAAGCCATCCTGCCAGGTCAAGATCATATTTTCATGGTTTGCTTTGTTTTTACTCTTTGTACCTTTTTTATATCAAGTATATTTTAATTGTCATGAGAATCTGGTTTCTGTGAGAATCCTTTGGAGAATGTCCTTTATTTTCCATAAGGGTTAGAAAAAAATTCGTCTTGCTTTTGTGTCCAGTGTTTCTAGTATAGTTTTTTCAAAGCCTTTCCTATACATTTTAAGTTGCCATACACTTGTACAACTCAGTGGTGGGAACTTAGCAGTCTATACGGTAGTTTAGTTCTTGACATCTTTACTAAGCATCTCTGTGCTTGCTTGCAAATACACAGAATGTATATCCATCAGGATTTACCAGTTTACTCATACAATTAGTGGTCCCTTACTCCGTCTTCTCCTGGAGGTATTTCCCTTGCATACTCTGACTTCCATGAGGCTCGTTTCCTCCTTTTTCTTAGAAGAATGATTTGTTTTGTCAGTTTTAGTCACCTGTGTGTTTTTGTAAGGCTCAGTATAATTTGGGTCTCTAGACAGAGAGAACGGAGAGAAGAGAAAGAAAAAATTAACATGGGCTTTTGTCACATTCTTAGAACTATCCCAGTCCATTTTCTGGTTCCTCAGACCAGTGGGATAGAATTTCCTGGGGGTTTTCTTGTATGTGCTGCTCTGTGGCTAACAGCACAGCTTCCCAGCTGGGGCTTGTTTGCACCAGGGCCAGAAAAAAAAGAACATTAAAGGAAAAAAAATGAACTCCTCCTCACTTTCCACCTCCCAGAAGCTCTGTTTCTTAGTGCTTTGACTGAAAAAAAGGTGATAACTTATGGGTTTTACTGTCCTTGCCTGCCATGCTGTTTTTCAATTTGGGTGCCTTTAGGTGAAAGTATGGCCATAAAGGAGCCAAACACTGAATAAATGGGGAACTTGCTGCTGTACTGGTAGTTCCTCAAGATTCGATTTCTCTGCAAGAATCTGTCTGCTATTGTTTATTTTCCAGAGTCCTCAGGTAGTTGCTTTTTATATTTTCTACAGAAATTTTAGTCACACTCTGTGAGAATGATTGTCTTTAGTGATCCTACTCTATCTTGGATGGCACAGGAAAATAAATGGTGCATTTTTGAAAAATAGAAAAAAAAATTCCTTACTGCAGACAATATTCTTTCTATAAGACAGAGTTGCAGTAAATATTTGTTCAAATATGTGATGAGTGTGGATATAAAAGACAGTCATGTCAGTGTGCATAAGCCCATAAGAAAATGCTCCTTGTTTTCTAAGGTTGGTTCTTCTATTTCTATTCTCACCCCTATCCTTTTATATTTTTTTATCCTACTGTTCCTCCTACCTACTTTTCCCCCAAAGTCAGACTTTTATTTGTTTATTTGGAAGTAAGTATAAACTGTGAATAGAAACTCAGTAGGAACACAATGTAGGCTGAAGCCCAGCATTAAGTGAAATCATTGCTTTTGTGGAATCAATATTCCAGCCTTCTCTGAGTTTCAATTAAGCATACAGTACATCCTCACTCAATAGCATCTATATATGCTCTTTTCTTTTTGGTTTTCTACTTAGCAAATTTAATTTAACAGGTTGACATTTATTAATAAATGCACATGTACAATTACATAGATTTCAGGCAAACATTCTATAACATTTAAATGGTTGATTGTGTAGTATAGCAATCACCCAAAGTATAATCATTTTCTACCTATTTTTATAATTTTCTTTTGTCTAGCTTGATCTTTTATATCACTAGGTTATTCTTTATCTTTCCTGCTATTTGTTATTTTTATTGGGTTTTTTATTTTATTTATAATACTTATTCTTTACTCTCTGTATGGTTATTTTTATTACTTTTTATTAGTTTCATAAATATTATTTATGTCATACATTTTTGAAGAATTTATTATAATTATTTTAATTTCTGAATTTTTCTATTTCAACAATTTTTGTTCATGTTGTACATGTAATGTGTTTAGTGTCTTTCTTTTGTAGTAGTTGATTGACATTAAGTGGCCTGTAGCTATTTGGCAAACAAGCTGTATTGCTGACAGTATCAGCTTTCATGTCTAGTAATGTGTAAAGAAAAAGCTAAAAGTCATATGAAGTTTTGGACCCTTACATTGGTCTTAGGAATAAGGCATCTAAAACTGCTAAGGATCATGGCTAGTTTTTACTACTTCACCAGGGAACAATTCTTCTAACAAGTGCAGCTTTAAACACTTACAGAGAAACAAGAGTTGAAAAATAGCTGTCAAATCTCCATAATTTGCTGTACTTTGCAGGGGAGTCAAAGCAAGAACAGAAGGAACTGTCAATGTGTGACATGAGCTGGTCAGTCGTGCCTCTTTACAGCCTATCATCCCGACAAGGTTTTATGCCAACCCAGCATTATCTCGTTCTCACTGAGCCACCAGGTCTGATGCTGATCATTTCCGCTATGATAGGTCAGTCAAATGGTTTCTCATATAATTTAAAGGTGTGACAACAGTAGAATTTATATCACCCCCCTTTAATATATTCTCTTTCCAAAGCAACAACACCTTTTCTTCCATGTGTACATAACATTCTTTATTTTTGCTAGGTGTTTTCATAAATTTTATGCCATTTCTCACATCCAATTATCCTTGTAATTTCTTTAATTTTTTCACAGCTAATTGTGGACAATATAGGCAGCAGCCTATTCTATTTGCCACTTTGTCTGGAATCTTTAATCTCTTTACAGTTTTACCTACTTTAGTAAGCCCCCCTGAATGTGATTTCTCCAACTGATTGTTTAAGAATTCTGCCTCTCAATCTGCATATCACTAAGAACTTATTTTAGAAGTTTTCCTTGGATTTAAAATTATTAGCATTATTTCCATGTACTGCAACATTATTCTAAATTGCTTTTGTATTTTCTGGTTTTCAGATACTTTGCAGATTGTTTTCATTAGTAAATATTTTGAAGTCATTCAATCCTGATTATTTAAAAAGTAAAATAATTTGCTTTGGCCAGATAGCTCAGCATTGTCCCAGACTCCAAGGCTGTAGGTTTCACTCTTGGTCAGACACATGCAAGAAAAATCAACCAATGGCCTGACCAGGTGGTGGCACAGTGGACAGAATGTTGCCCTGTGATGTTGAGGACCTAGATTTGAAACTCTGAGATTATTGGCTTGAGCTTAGGGTCGCTGGCTTGAGCTTGAGATCATAGACATGACCCTATGATCGCTGGCTTGAGCCCAGAAATCACTGGTTTGAAGCCCAAGTTTGCTGGCTTGAACCTAAGGTTGCTGACTTGAGCATGGGGTTACCTACTCAGCTGTAGCATCCTGGTCAAGGCACATATGAGAAAGAAATCAATAAATAAGGTGTCGCCTGACCTGTGGTGGTGCAGTGGATAAAGCGTCGACCTGGAAATGCTGAGGTTGCCGGTCCGAAACCCTGGGTTTGCCTGGTCAAGGCACATATGGGAGTTGATGCTTCCAGCTCCTCCCCACCTTCTCTCTCTGTCTCTCCTCTCTTTCTCCCTCTCTGTCTCTCTCTCCTCTCTAAAATTAAAAAAAAAAAAGTTAATAAATAAATAAATAAAGTGTCGCAACTATGAGTTGATGTATATCATCTCTCTCCCTTCCTGTATGTCTGTCTTTGTCCCTCTCTCTTTCTTGCTTAAAAAAAAGTCAACCAATGAATGCATAAACATGTGGAACAACAAATCAATGTTTCTCTCTCTTTTCTCCTTTTCTCTCTCTTTAAAATTAATTAAAAAATTTAAAACAATAAAATAATCTATTAATTTATTTCTAAAGGGATTAAATTTTTTTTTTTTTCATTTTTCTGAAGCTGGAAACAGGGAGGCAGTCAGACAGAATCCCGCATGCGCCCAACTGGGATCCACCCAGCATGTCCACCAGGGGGCAATGCTCTGCCCCTCTGGGGCGTCGCTCTGTTGCATCCAGAGCCATTCTAGCACCTGAGTCAGAGGCCACAGAGCCATCCTCAGCAGCTGGGCAAACTTTCCTCCAATGGAGCTTTGGCTGCAGGAGGGGAAGAGAGAGACAGAGAGGAAGGAGAGAAGAAGGGATGGAGAGGCAGATGGGCGCTTCTCCTGTGTGCCCTGGCCGTGAATCGAACCCAGGACTCCTTCATGCCAGGCCGACACTCTACCTCTGAGCCAACTGGCCAGGGCCAAAAGGGATTAAATTTTATTGAGAGCCTGACCTGTGGTGGCACAGTGGATAAAGCGTCGACCTGGAAATGCTGAGGTCGCCGGTTCGAAACCCTGGGCTAGCCTGGTCAAGGCACATATGGGAGTTGATGATTCTAGCTCCTCCCCCTTCTCTCTCTCTGTCTCTCCTCTCTCTCTCTCTCCTCTCTAAAAAATGAATAAAAAAAAACATTAAAAAAAATTTTATTGAGAAAGATTCAAATACATAAATATTTTCTATCCTTCACCATCAGCTATACATATTTATGGAGGAAGCTTGAGATAGAAAGCTGTAGAAAAAGAAAGTAAATATGAAAAAGTGACCTAATGTATATTCCAGAGTATGTATTCTCTTTATTATGCAAATAATATACTCAATGAATGAAATGTTCAGAGTACTACATAGTGTAAAATAATAGTTATGCTAACTAGCTATAATCTTTTATTAAACAATGCTTAATTAAAGGTAACATATTCACAACACATGCTACATTTCAACATATTCAAATAATGTTTTATTATTATAATGTTATAAATGACAATATACTTTCAACAAGGGTAGAAATTATAATCAACTCAAGTATAAGATAGTATTACAAATAAATGTTCAACCTAGTTGGTAAATTCAGTTTGCTGATTAATTATACATTGTAGTTTAACAATGAATAACTATTCATTTTACACCTACTCTGTATGTGTGCAGAATACATGATAAAAATACCAGACACAGTACTTACTAAATACTTAAATGCTTAAAATGCATTTGAGGTCCTGACAGTTTGGATCAGTAGACAGAGCATCAACCCAGTGTGCAGACATCCCAAGCTTGATCCTGCTCAGGGCATTCAGGAGAGGCAGCCATCTGCTTCTCTTCTTCTCCCTCTCCTCCTTCTGTCTCTCTTCTACTTTCTCAGCCAGTGGCTAGATTGGTTCAAGCTTCAGCCCTGGGTGCTGAAGATAGCTTGGTTGATTCGATCATTGGACCCTGACAGGGTTGCTGGGTGGATCCTGTTTAGGGCACATGCAGGAGTCTGTCTCTCTATCTCTACTCCTTTCACTTAAAAAAATGCATTTGAGTGGAAAATACATTCTTTTTAAAAACAATAATAGAATATACGTGTGCTATAAGTTGGAGAATAAACAATAAGTATAAAAAGTGTTATAGTTTAGATATTATAAGCCATATGAAAAGTTTTGAATACAAACAAAATATAAATGTTAACAGAAAACTTCAATCTTGTCTTTCAGTCATTACAATATAGATAATTCTAATCGGAAAACTTATCAGTTTCCAACATTTATGTTTACTAGCTGATAAATTTATTGTAGTGAGAATATAGTTCATCTATTTTTATTAAGTGTAATATGGTTGCAAACACTCGTTACTAATCTCTTATACACATACAAACATACATGCACACATATTTTTATTTCTACATATATATTACAAATACCAATATATTGATTAATATTATTTGTAAATGAGTTGGATGAAAATATTCATAGAAAAGGAGAAATTCATATAAGTACACAAAAAAATGCTCATGGACAAAAAAGAGTATACATAACAAAATGTATACTCTTCAAATGACCAAGTTGCGTAAGATAATTGTTTGGTCTTGTAGGTAGGTGCAAGATCAGGAAAGTTACAACTTAAAATTGGATGGAATTTGCATCAAATGCAATGAAAAAACAGTCCTTAAGTATAAAAAATGATAAGTATAAGAAAAAATGTATCTTTTGCTATACAGGGAGATAAAACTTTGAAATTTAGTGACACAAAGAATAAATACTAACATAAATTTGATGAACATCTATTAGTAGTAAGAATTCAAAAAGAAAAAGGAGCATTTTATCCCTAACATTTTTTCCACTCTGAAATAGGATGTAAATATTCATACTGTTAGTGATATTTTATATTGTTTCTGACTTTTACTATAATATGTAATGGGGAAATGAACATCTCCACTTCTAAGTCTGTTCACTTACATTGGTTTATTACTTTAGAATACTTCCCAGAAATTGTATCACTTTTTCAAATAACATGAACAGTTTCATGTTGTTTTATGTTTATAGCTTCAGATACTTATTGGTGCATGGTTTTAATAAGATGGTAAGTATAAATTTACAGTTCTTCTAAAATGTAAGAATTGAGCCAATTTTATTACACATGCACCATAATTAGTAATATTAAACATAAAGAAAATTCATAGAAGAATGAAATATTGCACCATGAAAAAATTTTGAAAAATTATAATATGGATGATTTCAACAAAATATACCATAACAATATTATCTCAAGAGCAAGAAAAATGTGACCACATTAATAAATTAAGAAGATACTGAATTTTTGATCAATATTATAAAAAGACACTAAGCCCAGAATATTGTATGGAGAATCCTTTCAAATAACTGTAAACAGAAAATTATTGTTACATAATCTGATGCTTAAAATTAAAAAAAAATTGATGGCACTAAAATTACAACTTTTGCTACTAGAAATAATTAGAATGTATTTACATCTAATATCAATAACCACAAAATTTGAGTAAAATATTGTTCTCAATAATATCATGGATTATACCATTATTATGACATTTATTTTTATATAAAGTACTAGTTTGAATTTATGGTAGAAGAGTAGACAATTCATTTAGAATAGCCTATTTAGGGAGAACAAAGAAAAATAACTTTTTTCACAGTGATGGGTACTCAACATAAGACTATGCAAATTAAGTAAGAAAACACTACACAGAAGATCTATGTGTGTTAACTGTCATTTTGGCTATTAAACGTTACAAAACTTTAAAAAATTTGATTGGAACATAAATTGAAAGATCAGTATAAATAATAAAGAAAATTTTGAAACATTAATTAATATAAGAGAATGTACAATCTCAATTATGTGTTGAAATATGTAAGTTTTTTTAAGATTAAAAAAGTATTTATTGATCTCAGTGATAGAGGAAGAGAGAGAGAGAGAGAGAGAGAGAGAGCAACACTGAGTCATTTCTATATGTGTCCTGATTGGGGATCGAACCGGCAACCTCTGCACTTTGGAACAATGCTCTAAGCAAACAAGCTGTCCAGCCAGGGCTTAAATATGTAAGTTTTTCTTTTTTTTTTTTTTTTTTTTTTTTTTTTTTTTCTGAAGCCGGAAACGGGGAGAGACAGTCAGACAGACTCCCACATGCGCCCGACCGGGATCCACCCGGCACGCCCACCAGGGGCGACGCTCTGCCCACCAGGGGGCGATGCTCTGCCCCTCCGGGGCGTCGCTCTATCGTAACCAGAGCCACTCTAGCGCCTGGGGCAGAGGCCAAGGAGCCATCCCCAGCGCCCGGGCCATCTTTGCTCCAATGGAGCCTTGGCTGCGGGAGGGGAAGAGAGAGACAGAGAGGAAGGAGGGAGTGGGGGGTGGAGAAGCAAATGGGCGCTTCTCCTATGTGCCCTGGCCGGGAATCGAACCCGGGTCCCCCGCACGCCAGGCCGACGCTCTACCGCTGAGCCAACCGGCCAGGGCTAAATATGTAAGTTTTAATAAAAAAGATTGGAATAATTTTGTAGTCATCTGGAAAACCTTATATGTGGAACCTTACAGTATATACTAATATAAGCTCCAAATGGATCAAATATTTATATGTGTAAAAACATTTTAAAAAACACATAAAATTTTTAAAATATTTTCATAATACTTTTATATGAAATATGATTTATACTAAAGAAATAACTTAAGAAAATAATTTTTAAAAATTTAAGCTGTAAAACAGGTTGTCAGGCTTATTAAATGCAAGCGCATACAATGGTGAATTTGAATCATTCCTGTTTTTTTGGAGAATGTTATGCATGCCATATTTACTGTTGCTGAACTGAAGCTAAGTCATCTACAGACAAAAGGGAGTTGTAAAAAAATTAAGCAAAAAATATTTTAGATTGATGTCTCAGTAGAACCCAAGCTCTAGGCTGATCAGGCGTCCCAGGTTCAACTTCCCTACACAGTGGGACACTCCTGCTTATCAGCAGGGCTGGCACCCTTTTCAAGTCTACTCTTGAGGCAGCTATGAGGATTTTACTTATCGATACCGACACGAGCTGCCACCAGAAGAAAGACATGACCAACACACAAGTTAGTTGCAAGAATCACACAGGCAGCTTATTACTCACAAATCCTTTTGGGATGCCTGGGTACAGCTTAAGGGAGCCCCATCTGCATACTCCTCTCAACCATCTTTGGTCAGAGCAGCACGGAGACAGTCCATGTTCATGTTGGGGTCTGAGTGATTACCGCAGCCGGGGGAACCCCTTAGCTTTAGTGCCTTTTCTGGCCAACGCCTTCTAACAGGTGTCAATCTACAGGATTGTCATCTCAAACCATCATCTAACAGGTGTCACTTTTCAGGATTATCACTTCAAACCAACTTTTTGGGATTTCCAGGCAGGGAGTCCTTTTTATATTAATCTACTGAAATGTTACATCAAGCCACTTTTAAGGTATTCCTAGGGAAGCTTCTTGTTTATGTTAATTTACAGAGTTATGACATCAAGCCACTTCTTATCTATGTATAACTTCACACACACACTACCTGGGCCCTGCTCGAAAGTCAGAGTCTGTTTATCACATCTGCACACACTACACTAATTCCTATCCAGACGGCATAACTTTAATTTCCTTAATTGATTTTAATATTATATCTTAATCTTCCATATTTTTCTAATTTCTACATATTTAATTACTATAACCTTATATTACTGCAACAATTGACATCTATGATGTTGTCTTTAACTGCACAGTTCTCCAATAATGAGACCAAACACATAAGCTCAATTATGTGTTCTAATTCAGACTTTGGTGACTTTAGCAAGACTCTTAACACTATAAGTATTTATTAATTGTATATTATTTTTATTTGGAAGCTCTTTATCTCTTTTCCCCTTAGTTTCTCTCTCTCCATAAGTGCATATGTGCATTTTATATTGTATGAATATATATCAATCACTTATACATTTCGAACTAGCAAGCAGAAATCATAATTAATAAATATTAAATAAAATATAAATTTTCAGATTAAAACTAATATCTATTTCTTCTCCGTGTTTTATTTTGTATCACACAGAAGTGATTCATGACTCATTTCCTTCACTCCACAGTTGTACTGTTATAAGGAGTTTTCATAATGATGTTTCTCGCTTGTGTTGCAGATAAAACATTCTATTGAATGAGCATATTAAGAGAAACAAAGAGCAATTGCTTGGTTTAAAAAAAAGTAAGATATATCTATCACTGGCATAAACAATACTACTCAAACAGAATACTCTTTCCTGTTAAAATAACAGTTTGAGATTAGTCTTAAAAATTAGTTTAGTTAATTATGTCTTTAAAACTTTATTAAAAATTTTTTTGAATTAAATTATAAAATTCCAGTAATTTCCCTTTGGTACAAAGTATAATAAAATGATTCCATATTTAATGAGACATAGGTGACTATAATTTATTTTTAATTTTTCTTTTTGCACCAAGCTTAGACCTAAGCCACCAAATTTATATTGATTATGAGAGGTTATAATAGTCTTATTCATCATCTGATTCCTCATGCCCCTGAGGTATCAATAAATAAAATGTTACAATAAGAACATTTCTTTGAATGCTTCATCTGTAATCATGGGCAGAGTGAAAATAGAAATGTGCAATTAATTTTTTCCAAAAAAGGAGTTAACTTTCAAAATCTAAAAGGAACTTACACCACTCAACACCAGGTAGATAAGCAATCATATTAAAAAATGGTCCAAGGGGCCCTGGCTGGTTGGCTCAGTGGTAGAGTGTCGGCCTGGCGTGCAGGAGTCCCAGGTTCAATTCCCAGCCAGGACACACAGGAGAAGCGCCCATCTGCTTCTCCACCCTTCCCTCTCTCCTTCCTCTCTGTCTCTCTCTCTTCCCCTCCCGCAGCCAAGGCTCCACTAGAGCAAAGTTTGCCCAGGGTGCTGAGGATGGCTCTGTGGCCTCTGCCTCAGGCGCTAGAATGGCTCTGATTGCGGCAGGGCAGAGCGACGCCCCAAGATGGGCAAAGCGTCGCCCCCTGGTGGGCATGCCGGGTGGATCCCGGTCGGGCGCATGCGGGAGTCTGTCTGACTGCCTCCCATTTCCAACTTCAGAAAAATACAAAAAAAAAAAAAAAAAAAAAAAAAAAAAAGGTCCAAGGATCTGAATAGACAGTTCTCCAAAGAGGACATACAGTGGACAATAGACACAAAAATGTGTTCAAGGTCACTAATCATCAGAGAGATGCAAATTTAAACTACAATGAGATTATCACCTCGCACCTGCCAGAGAGGCTTTCACTAATAAATTAACAAACAAGTGCTGGGAAGGGTGGAGAAAAGGGAGCCCTCAAGCACTGTGGTGGGAATGCAGATTGATTCAGCCATAATGAAAAACTGTATGGAGTTACCTCAACAAATTAAAAATGAAAATGCCTTTTGACCCAATGATCTCCCATCTAGAATATATCCTAAGAATCAAAAACATTAATTTGAAAGAATGTATCAACCCCGTGTTCATTGCAACATTGTTTACAATAGCCAAGTTCTAAAAACCCATTCTCTAAACTTTTCAAGGATGTGATCATGAACAAAAATCTGGTGCCTGTAGTGACCTTTAACCCTAGTCTAGCAATGCAGATTTCTGTCATCATTATTATTCACGGGATTAGGTCAGTGATCCCTCTCCTGTATGTTGGACAGTGTGGATCCAAAACAATACGAGTCTTTATCCTCACCTTGAATACATGATTGTTGAGATTAGGGAATGTTCAAAACAGTGCGGCTGACTACAACTATTAATCTCCTTCAATAGAACAAAGATGATAACTCTCATCTTTAACATTTTATCATAATTTAGGCTATGTCATTTGTGCCATTAAGCTTTATATTCATGGATAGTTGGTGAATTATGTACAACATAACTAAAATTTCACACTTAATTTTTCTTTCTCTAGCAGTTCAGAGTTAATTATTAAGTACAGAATGGTTTAACAAAATATTTACAAAATTCTAAAAATATGTTTTTAATCATTGCAAACTACAATCTAAAGATAAAATAAATAAAGAATTAATAAACTTAAATGTGCACATAGCTGAGCAATTAAAGTCATCTGGGAGACAACAACTAGTTTTTATTGCAAAATGCAAAATATGTCTTCTAATACCTTAGGAACAAAATCCAGTTATATTCAATAATTAGGTATCTGATTTGACATTTTTGTAATTATTTATTTTGAATTATTTGAAAATCACTTATTTATCAAGAGTGAGATAAAGCATTCTGTACTATTTAAAAAAAAAGAAGGACAATATCTCTTGTGTAATGTTAGGGTTTTTCAGGCAATTTTCAACATTTTAAGCAACAACAACAAAAAAAGTCACTAAAACAAATGGCTTTAGAGAAGTGATATGAGTGAGGGAGGAAGGAATAATTCCTGAATCAGACCAAGATTGTATTGAGCTCAAAGAATTATTTGGGAAAATGTATTCAGACTGATATTGTTCCATGAAAGCTCCAGCAGAAGGCTTGCATCTGTTTCTATTTACTCTTGATGATCTTAAGAAGGATTCAGCATCCAAATTTGAGACTCTCGAGTGAAGTGCCTGACCTATCAATCGTGAGTATTGATGCTTCTGGACAAGTGTCATATGTTGGAACCTGAGATGCTGCTGAGTTTAGGTAATAGCATTATCTTGAATATTATATTGATTCTAAATTCAAAAAGCAATTGAAAAGTATACTTATACATAAAACACATTTCTAGTTTATGAATAATTTAGAAAATCCATTTAATTATAAAAGGGATACCAATATCTAGTGTTAATATCTTTTTCAGATATTAAAAATATAAAAAAATGAGTGCTATTAAGAAACATAATTAAACTTCCTCAGTAAAAAAGATTTATATTTTTGTCATAATTTTAAGTGGGAGCAATAATATCTTCAACCAAAAGTAACTTTTTAAAGAAAAGAGACATTGTAACTTTTAACTATAATGGTATTTGATTTTAAAAGTGTATACTTACATATTTGTTAACTTATTTGAGAAAGCTAAAGTCAGATTTATGATTTTATATATTCTGATTTTATTAGTTCACAGTAAAAAAATTATTGGCATGTTAAAATTATAGGTGATATTAAATTTTATTGCATTTCAATATACATCAATTATGAATATTAAAAATAAGAATTGTTCAGTGTTGAATGTAAACAACATTAAGTTTAAAACCTTATTTGAGCCCTGGCCGGTTTGCTCAGTGGTAGAGCGTTGGCCTGGCGTGCAGGAATCCCGGGTTCGATTCCCGGCCAGGGCACACAGGAGAGGCACCCATCTGCTTCTCCATCCTTCCCCCTCTCCTTCCTCTCTGTCTCTCTCTTCCCCTCCCGCAACCGAGGCTCTATTGGAGCAAAGATGGCTCAGATGCTGAGGATGGCTCTGTGGCCTCTGCCTCAGGTGCTAGAATGGCTCTGGATGCAACAGAGCGACACCCCAGAGGGGCAGAGCATCGCCCCCTGGTGGGCATGCCGGGTGGATCCCAGTAGGGCGCATGCGGGAGTCTGACTACCTCCCTGTTTCCAGCTTCGGAAAAATGCAAAAAACAAACAAACAAACAAAAAAACCTTATTTGAACTTGAAATGTATTCATCCAAAACGAATTTAGTAAGAAGTATAAATGGAACATTTGTTTCCTTTTAATAGTCTGAATTTGGCTTAGTATAGGGCAGTGGTCCCCAATGTTTTTGGGCCACAGACCGGTTTAATGTCAGAAAATATTTTCACGGACCGGCCTTTAGGGTGGGTCAGATAAATGCACAAAATAAAATTATGCGACCGGTGTAAAAACTGAGGTAGTTTTAAATATAGTTGTCGAACTTACAAGATAAGCATCAAGAGTGAGTCTTAGATGGATGTAACAGAGGGAACTAAAACATTGTTCAGACTTAAATATAAATAAAATGGAAATAATGTAAGTTATTTATTCTTTCTCTGTGGACCGGTACCTAATGGCCCATGGACCAGTACCGGTCCACGGCCTGGGGGTCCCCAACCGTGGTATAGGGAAAGCAGGAAGGTCGTTAGACTTTACTGACAGTTTTAAATATAAATCAAATAATAATTTTACAGGTATTCCCATAGATTTCCATTGTCTCTAAGTTGTCCACCAATTTATTATTTGAACATTTGCTTTCCCACAATGTTTAAATTTTTGTTGCAGAATGAGAAATATGTATCAATCATACATGTGTCTTTAAAAGAAATGGAGGCTTAAAACCAATTTGAATTCCTTTGGTTCATTTTTCAGTTGCAAGTTGTCAAGGAGCATCCCCTCCTCTATAAGCTTGTATGATGAGCAATTGTAAATGGCTATTTCAACAGGAAATTTTCCCAGGCTACAAAACTTTCTAGTTTTAAAATGAAAAACTTTTTTACATAACTGATCTTTCAATTGTCTAAACCCCAAACACATAAACAATTTCCCTTCTATTTCTCAAAAATGTTCTTACTGTGTCATTTATTTTTTTCCTCTCTAAACATGCATTTTCCAAGAATACAGCAAAGATAAATGGAGGACTTAATGAAAAGAGTAAGTTACATGGGTGAATTCATGATTCGTAAAAATATATATTTCAAAATGATTATATTTTTCCTGGCTTAGTGAGTAAAGAATATTATCCCAATTTCCATAGTGCTATCTTTTTTTTTTCTCTCACTCCCTATATATCTCTTAACTATACAAATATGTAGATTTGCTAAATGCTGATACAATAATTTATAGTGTTAGTAAAAGGCAAATATAATACAGAACTACAATTTTAAACTAACTTTTTAGGCATTCTCAATCCAAGAATCATCCTTCTACTGAGGTCTTTCAAGTTTCACACTACTACCATCTTTGCAGATCTAGAAAAAAATACTTTTAGAAAAAAACCAAAATCACAAAAACACATTTTTTCTTCATAGAATTAAAAGATAGCTTTTGGGAAAAAGTTTTCATTAGTTGAATAGTTTCTTTAATATTGATTTTAATGAACAAGACAGTTAAAAAGAAGGGTGTGTTTTGGCAGATGTTAATAAAGGATTGCATTCATAAACAGAACAGTCATATTAAAGTATATATATTCTTATTTATATTAATGTTGACCCCTATCAGGTCTTGGCCTTCATTCATTCAGTTCTTCAAGGGAGACTACTTTGCTATTTTTTCCAAGGACATGGGCATCATCCATGGCATTGCCATTCCTGGTTTCAGGATGCTTAGGTATTCCAAAATTTTCTTAACATCAAAATTTTGTTACAATAAGAAAAAGAACAAAGATAACTCCAATTATTCTTTCTTAAAAACCTGTTTAGAATAAATAATTTCTACCCTGACCAGGTGGTAGCACAGTGTATAGAGTGGTGGACTGGGACACAGAAGACCCAGGTTCAAAACCCCTAGGTCACAGCTTGGGCGCGGGCTCATCTAGTTTGAACAAGGCTGACCAACTTGAGCCCAAGGTCACTGGCTTGAGCAAGGGGTCACTCGCTCTGCTGTAGTCCCCCTCATCTCCCCATTCAAGGCACATATGAGAAAGCAATGGATGAGCAACTAAGGTGCCACAATGAAGAATGGGTGCTTCTCCTCTCTCTTCTGGTCTGTCCTTATCAGTCCCTCTCTCTGTCTCTGTCACATACACATACACACAAAAGAATAAATAATTTCTAGGTATCTATAAGAAGTAATTACCTATGTAAAAAAAAGAAGGTGTCTCAAGACCATGTTCGTGGTCAAATATTAATATTGCACAGTTATTACTTTTTTTTTATAAACTCAGGTGTACATAGGGAACTATATGTCTTTTGCGTTTGTAAGAAATTATGCATTTTTCAAAATGAAATACAAAATACAGGGACTCCTTAGGTTATGACAGTCTTGACAGAAGAAATTTTGAATTTACGATACTCATTTCCATAAAAATAAAAAAATTGCAATGTGAGTGCTTCGGCTTATGCCATTAGCATCATAGACGCTTTAAGTGTGCAAGCCAACCACAGGAATAGTGGTAAGGTACTTTATTTACACTCAGTTTTGTCATTTTTTTTGTTACTACCATACAGTGTACAGTGCAGTATATTTATGTCCTTTTCCTTTTTCTGTGGCTTAGTTGTGTTTTTATGTTCTAGATTATGATTATACAACTGTGTTAGGATAGCTAAGTGATTTAGGCTAGGGTGTGTTTTGACTTACACCAGAGTTTGGGTTACATCACTGTTTAGGAATGGAACTGTGTCATAACCCGAGGACCCCCTATAGTAGGAAAATGTTCTTGATAGGTATGATCAGGTGTATAAGGAATTATTTGACATTTAAAAGCATATTACAAAAGCATCATTCACACACTTGACAATTAGTAAAAATGTTTCCAATTCTTTTTGTAATATATTTACTTCCCACACATTAATGATCTTTGTTTAGAATTATAAATATTATTAGTAATGTAGATCATTTAAAAAATTTGTTTTATGAAAATAATGCCTGACGAGGTAAAGAGATTCACTAAGATGATAATCAAGATATTGAGTCACCAGAAGTCTAAAATATGAGTAGGTAAAGAAGATTATGTAGAGAAGAAGTTTCTAACTGATAGATGTCAGAGATATGAAAAGGGGCAGGAACTAGGATTGTTTGGTAAGAACTTGAAATATTATTTCCAAACTTCAGTATCATACTTAAAGGTGAAAGAAATAGAAAGGGGTGTAGTTAAGAAATGTATTTAGAGGCCCTGGCCGGTTAGCTCAGTGGTAGAGCGTCGGCCTGGCGTGTGGGGAACCCGGGTTCGATTCCCGGCCAAGGCACATAGGAGAAGTGCCCATTTGCTTCTCCACCTCCCCCTTCCTCTCTGTCTCTCTTCCCCTCCCACAGCCAAGGCTCCATTGGAGCAGAGATGGCCCAGGTGCTGGGGATGGCTCCTTGGCCTCTGCCCCAGGCACTAGAGTGGCTCTGGTCGCGGCAGAGCGATGCCCCGGATGGGCAGAGCATCGCCCCCTGGCAGGCAGAGCTTCGCCCCTGGTGGGTGTGCCAGGTGGATCCCGGTCGGGCGCATGCGGGAGTCTGTCTGACTGTCTCTCCCCGTTTCCATCTTCAGAAAAATACAAAAAAATTTTTAAAAAAGAAAAAAAAAGAAATGTATTTAGAAAAAGCATAATATTTTCAAATTAAGAATTAAAAAGGAATAAATAACATTAAATCCATTTGTAGGTGACTTAATATTTTTATCATTAATTCCTTTGAGTGTTTATATACCCGTCGAAGTATTTAAAGGTAAAGCACAGTGCTTTCTTCAATTCATTCTCATATGTATTAGCAAAAAATAATGTTTCTGTATGTATGCATGTATGTTAAATATATATGTATATATGTATGTCTAAAGAGTAGAAGCTTGTCAAAATGTAATCGATAGGTATAATTGAAGAAAATATGTATGTTATTTGGCTTGATATGTTGCAAATATAAAGCTTGTTTAAAAATGTTAATGAAGTTGTAAGTATAAAGTGATTTTTGTGATGTGAATCATTGTGCAACCCTCATATGCCAATAAGGTCTGACATGTTTTTCTATTTCAAAAAAGATACAAGAATTCAAGTATGGAAGGGGTATTAACTGGTGCAGGAAGGGTTCTATTATATCATATCTGGTCTTGATACTGTAGGCCAATGGGGCCTTGTCTTGAAATCAGAAATTGAGGACAGTATGAAGGCCTAAGCATGTTTTATAATCTAACCAGTGTGTAAAATAAATAAGTTTCTGTTTTAAAGCTTATGTATTGAAAGAATAAATTGTGTGTGTGTGTGTGTGTGTGTGTGTGTGTGTGTGTGTGTGACAGTGACAGAGATGGGGAAAGACAGAGAGAGGGACAGATAGACAGGAAGAGAGAGAGATGAGAAGCATCAATTCTTTGTTGTGACACCTTAGTTGTTCATTGACTGCTTTCTTAAATGTGTCTTGATGGGGGGGGGGGCTACACCAGACCGAAGGACCCCTCACTCAAGCTAGCAACCTTGGGCTCAAGCTGGTGAGCCTTGCTCAAACCAGATGAGCCCGCGCTCAAGCTGGCAACCTCGGGGTTTCAAACCTGGGTCCTCTGCATCACAGTCTGATGCTCTATCCACTGCGCCACCGCCTGATCAGGAAAGAGTAAAACTTTATTAGTTTTTCACTTGTTGGAGAGGGAAAAAAATTTTGGGGAGCACTAAATGTTTTGCATTTGTACTTAGTTTATTAGGAAACATTTAGGAGCAAATTACAATGCAATACAATAAAGTGGATAATACTGTTCACGTTTTATATCACACTCTGCAAAAAATCTAACAGTAAACTATTTAAATTTGAAACCTATAATTGGAAATATGGAAAGCCAGAAAAGCAAAAAGAGTAAAGAAAAGAAAAACTGAATTACTCTTGTTTAAAAAAAAAGTTAAAAAATAAAGAAACATTAGAAATGTGAAATAATCAAAGCATTCTGGTGTTGACAAATTTAAGTCTAAATAAAAATTGCATATCATTGCATTGGCGTATTATTAATTACCAATATTCATTTAAGTAGAAAACAACACCCACATCCTGTTTTATAGAATTACATGAAAGTATTTTCAAACCAAGTACTTTTCCAATGGCAATATTCTAAATTTATAAATGAAATATGCCCTAATATTTACAAGTTCTTAGACAACATAAAAATAAGTCTAAACTAACATTTAACAAAATAAAAAATCTAAAGAAATAATGAGATTATCCACATTTAAGATCAGGTAGATAATTATAATTATAAATAACTAAAAAGTGTAAATTGTTGAAAAAATTTTTTGTATTTCTTATGTAATCTCATGAAAGTGTGTAAACAAACTGCTTCTTATCTTAGTCGATAAAATAACATTTTAATATTCATTTACAATGAAAAGATATTTGAGTATATAAAAACAAAAATATTTCATAATATTTTTATTTTAAATTTATTTATTTAGTTATTTTATTGAAAGAGGAAGAGAGAGTGAGAAAGAGAGAGAACCATCTATTTTTTTTTCAACTTATTTATGCATTTATTGGTTGATTTCTGTAGATACCTTGATTGCGGATGGAATCCTCAACCTTGACGTATCAGGATGATGCTTAAACCAATTGATCACTCTGCCTGGGTGACCATAACAATTTTTAAAAGACGATAAATAGCCAAGACTGTGCTCAGTGTATGGCAATATCTTCTCATTTCTACATGCAATCTAATTCTTTTTATTAATAAATAGAATCCTCATGTGATTCTGAGAAAGAAGTAGATATTTCTATAGAGATGTTCCATTAAGAATTAAAAAAAATTGTCAAAAGGGAATTTTTACTATTTTTATTTTTCTTTATTTAGTTTCCTATTGGTATTTCAAATATTCCATCTAAAAGTTCAAATAAACATCTTGCAACTGTGAGGACAAAAGTCTCAAAGAAGGATAGTGCAGCAGTAATGTGGACAGAATTTCTGCCTTTGATGACTTCAATAAGAAGCTTCAGGAGCTTACCTTCCTAGGTCTAGAATCCCTGTAGTCCACTTTGATTATAGGCAACAGGATTAAACACAAAGATGTTAACAGAAAAATTTATGAGTGATTTAATCGTAACCATCTAATGGTGAAAATAAAAGAAATAAAGGAAAATAGGAGAAATAAATATTGGAAAGGAGAAACCAACATTATTATTTATTACATGAATGTTCACCAAACAAACAACATTATTAAGTTAAAAACTACTTACATTGGCAAATATATAAAAATTAAAATATAAATAATCAGGTATGACTTCTTGGAAAGAAATAACATGAATATTAGTTTCTCATTTTATTTTCTAAAGCTACAATATTTTCTGAGAATAACAATGGGTAAGTACAAACATAAAGAGAAAAAAATATGCTAAACTGTAGTAACACGCTCTAAAACACTGAAAATACAAAATAGACCGAGCAAAAGCCATAAACACTAATGAATATGTGCTAGATATATTTGACCCACAATTTGTAAGTATTGCAGCTATCTACTATAGGTTTCTTTCAAGAAGGGTGGTATGAGAGCAAAAGTTCATGTATATAGAAAAAATGATCATGGAACAATACTATCTTCTTTACTTAGACTGGTTAAATTTTAGGTGCCCAAAGGACATTGATAAAATGTGTAGCAATTCTGTAAGCTATTTAAGATTCTAATTTCTGGTGACATTTTGGGGAACCAATGATTTATTTTAAGTTTCTGCTATTGTTTTCAGTATCAAAATTAAATCTATTCATAGTCATAATATTTTAAATAATTTCATTTGACTACTTGAAAGTGTTGAAAATGAAGTGACAGCAAGAGCTAAATGATCAACAAACACAACACATGAATTACCATAAGCTTAAGGAGAGTCTGTTTGAAATATTTACCAATTTCAGGAAACAATTAAATATGACACTAGAACTAGTTAAATATAATTAAAGTTATTGACATCAGTGCAGTTGTTGAAAGTGGATGATATAAAAGCCAGTTATGGCAGATGGGAGAGTGATAGTATGCAATATGAGAGAAGCAGTAGTGAAAAAACTAGACAAAAATAATTTTCTTATTTAAAAATGAATAAAATTTTCTTATTTAAAAATATAATATATACTTATATACTTATATTCTTTATATATATTTGAAGAATTAATCAGTTTGACTTATATAGGTATATTCTTTTCTAAAAATAAAAGTCAGCCACAAAATTTCAACATCCATGTAAGTATTGATGCTAAATTGGGGACAAGGTAGAAAATTCTAGGGAAAAAAAATATCTAAGTTTCTAAAAACAGGCTCTTCAAAATTTAGTGTGTCCAAACAGAAATAATCATACTGTCTAATCTGCTTCTACTCTTATATTTTCCATTCCAGTTAATGTTATCATGATCTTCCCATATTCAAAAACATGGCCATTGTCTTGCTCACACATTTCAAACTATGAGTCACTGTATTCTGTGAAAACTTTCCCTTTAACATTTCTTCAATATATTTTGTTATTTCCATTTATATTGCCTTTCCTTTAGTTCAAATCACCATATCTCACATCCCTTACAACTGAAAGTAAAACTTCTGTCCAATATGACTCTTCTTTAACCTTTATTTTTCTTTCCTCTGCTGATACACTTAACTTACTAAGATGCAAAATTACTCATATCATTCACTAGGTAGATTAATAATTATGAGAGTTTATGTGTTTAAAATATAATTGTTTACATTTTTATTCTATGCCAGCTGCAACCCCAGTTGATATCTTAACTGACAATATATTAAATAGTCATGGATGAAAATTTCCAAGTATCTCCAAGTTGATTGATAGAAGAAACAGTGTTCTGTGTCGCTAAGGGAGGATGCATTTAAAGGAAAGAAATAAAGTTATCAACTAAAACAGTTGACAGTTAACTTTTTTTTTTACTAAATTATAAAGAGTAAAATTTATTTTCAAACCTATTTACTGTGATATACATATTGTCTTCTCCAAGTGTCCAAAGGAAAAAAAATGACACTGCTATTAAAATGAAATTTTCTAGGAGATTCAGCAATTTTGTAAATGATTTATTTCTTAGCTACATTCCATCTATCTGAAACCTTTTCTACTTTATTTTTCAGTGTTTCTGTCAGCTTTATAATCATTATTAATGTAGAATTCAAATTGAGTTTAGAACAACACAAATTTATAATATCCTCATAGTCCTTCTTTATGCATTTACTTTATTCCTACTTTTTGAAATAAAAAATAACTAAGGCTTTGGCTGGTTGGCTCAGTGGTAGAGCATTGGCCAGGTGTGTGGAAGTCCTGGGTTTGATTCCTAGCCAGGGTACACAGGAGAAACGCCCATCTGCTTTCCACCCTTGCCCCTCTTCTTTCTCTTTTTCTCTCTTTTCACCTCCCACAATCCATTGGAGCAAAGTTGGCCTGGGTGCTGAGGATGGTTCCATGGCCTCCACCTCAGGTGCTAGAACAGCTCCAGTTGCAGCGGAGCAACACCCCAGATGGGCCGAGCATTGCCTCCTGGCGGGCTTACCAGCTGGATCTTGGCCAGGCACATGCAGGAGTCTGTCTGCCATCCCCCCCACATCTCACTTTAGAAAAATTCAAAAATAAATCTAAAATTTTGAAATATTACATGTCATACTTATGATTCCATATCTAAAAATATCAGAATAGAGTGTTATTCAAAGTAAGAAACTCTATGAAGAGGTAAGAGCATATTAAATGTCAAAAGAGGGGTAAAAAGTCACAACCTAAGGCTCTACTACATTTCCAGAAATCAGGATATATTGTTCAAAATATTTGAGGTTCAAATGCTTACATTTTCAAGAAAACTTTATATTTGGATTTATCACTAATGACATTGTTTTCATTACTACAAACAAATAACATTGCTACTGAAGGCTTCTTCAGATAGCATTAAATATAAAATCTGTTAGCACTTGTGGTTGATTATATGAGTGGAATAAGCTCTGATGAGTGATATGACTATATTGGAATATCAATTTAAAAATAATGGACTTTTACATCTAAATGAAAGGATAGTGTATTCTACCAGACAGTCACAATAGCTTGAAGTGTCTATGGACAATTTTTGTATGTATCAGATTAACCATTAACAGATCAAGTTAAAAGATAATAAAATTTCTGGTCTTCTTGTCCTCTAGATAAAAACACCTTTTTAGTACCAAGTTAATAAAAAGTGTTCAATAGTTTATTGCAGAAGAAAACAAACAAACATCTATATATGTATAAATGACATTCATTTTTGTATGATGCTGAAATGAGTGATTTTTGCTTTAGTTGTAGGCAAAGTGTTTATTGGGATCAGTTTATATGTATAGTTGTACAAACCCCCACATATTTATAAAGGTTCATGTTCCAGTCCGTCCATATTCATGGCAATACAGGAAAACCCTTCTAAGTGATAAATTTATGTAAAGAATTACTGTTTTTACTTCTTCAGTATTGAAAGACTAAATATTAAAATATATTAACAACCGATATTTTATCAAGAAATATACTTTCAGCCTGACAAGGTGGTGGTGCAGTGGATAGAACATCAGACTGGGATGCAGAGGACCCAGGTTCGAGACCCCAAGGTCGCCAGCTTGAACGCAGAGGTTTGAGCAAAAGTTCACCAGCTTGAACCCAAGGTTTCTGGCTCGAGCAAGGGGTTACTCGGTCTGCTGAAGGCCCACGGTCAAGGCACATATGAGAAAGCAATCAATGAACAACTAAGGTGTCGCAACACGCAACAAAAAACTAATAATTGATGCTTCTCATCTCTCTGTTCCTGTCTGTCTGTCCCTGTCTATCCCTCTCTCTGACTCTGGCCAGGGCACACAGGAGAGGTGCCCATCAGCTTCTCCACCCTTTTCTCTTTCCTTTCTCTTTCTCTCTCTCCTCCTCTCTTGCAACCAAGGTTTCATTGGAAGAAAAATTGACCCGTGCCCTGAGGATGGATCCATCGTTGCGTCTCAGGCACTAGAATGGCTTCAGTTTGCAACAAAGCAACACCCCAGAGAGGAAGAGCATCACCCCCTAGTGGGCTGCCAGGTAGATCCCAGTGGGGCACACGCAGGAGTCTGTCTCTCTGCTTCCCCACTTGTCACTTCAGAAAAATACAAAAAAGAAAAAAAATTGCAACAAAAAATGAATTAAAATATTTTACATATATCTGCTAATAGATTAATTTTTAATTTTGTTGAATCTTTTAAAATGTATTTCTGTTTTTTAGTTTCCACTACAATCTTTATTTACATAGAATTTAAAAAAACTGTTATAATAAATCAGAAAATTTTTTGAGTAGCTGCTGATATTTTTTCATATAGGGACAAAAGTTTATGCTCTTATTAAGTCATGTTTTCTCTCTCTATTAGAGAAAATGAAAAGTCAAATATAGAATTAAATAAAAGGTCCAGAAATAGATGCTATAATTTTATAAATAATTATAAATATCTTAACATATGTTTTATAAATAAATAAAAGAGGTATATGCATATATATTTTTGTGAAAATATAGTATAAATATAGCATTTAAATATGGCCAGTATAGTCAGTTGCATTGATAAAAATTATTGTAATACATTCAAAATAAAAATACAGAAACATAATTATATAAATATACATAAAATTTAAAGGGATATCAACTTTAATATATTAATATTAGTATTACTGAATATGCATCTGGTCTTATAATGAAGAAAGTTTTCCACACATGAAAATAATGGAAGAATAATTAAAGTAAAAAAAAAACACATTAATTTGCATAAGTATGAAATAATCTGTAAGTGCTTTTAAGCAAAAATAAAAAGCAAGTGAGACCTGAGAAAACATCTTTACAGGTAATATGAAAAACAAATGTGTTAAATTATATTATATATATAAAAAATATCTCATTTATTACATTTCATAGGAAGGCCTATTAATTAATACATGCAATATATAAATGTACAAATAAATAAATACATATAAACATCAACGTGTGTATCAAACTTGTTATTTGAAATACAGTTCCTTTCTATTTGTTTTTTATTTTATATTTTTCTTTCTCCATCACTATGTAATTCCATCATGTATGTAAATCTATTATCTATCTATCATCTATCTATCTAACTATCATCATTAATCTATCTATAAATCTAAAACATTAAGTTGCCACAAATGTCAGCACTGTATAGAAAAATCTGTATAGAAAAATAAACTCAGAAAATTATTACATCTCTTCATTCCTTCTATTATATCCCATTGTCATCCTAGACAAGCCATTATTACACACCCTTTTAGGAACATATCCCATTAATCTTTCTTCTATCCTTTTTATACTCCTTTTGCATAAATGAGTACAATCCATTACATATTCTTATTTTCCCTGATACATAATATTTGTGGCAGAATTATGTATTCCCAAATTTCAATAGGGTTTTGGAAGTCCTAACATTCAGTACTTTATAATGTGACTCTTTTTGGAATATATATATATACACACATACATATACATATACATATATATATATTTACATTTTATTAGTGATTGAATTTATTAGGCTGTGGAAGTTAGACATTTAAAGAGGTAATTAAGGTAAAATGAAGCCCTTTAGTGAGTCCTAATTCGATCTAACTGATGTTCTTATAAGAGGAAATTTGGACACACAAAGAGATACCTGAAATGAGTTCACACACAGGACACCGCAAGAAGGCAGGAATCTGCAAGTTTAGGAGAGAGGCCTCATAGAAACTGAGCTGCTTACACCTTGATCTTGGATTACAAACCTCTTTAGAACTGTGACAAAGTACTCTTCTGTTATTTATGCCACTCAGTCTGTTGTATTTTTTATGACCTCTTTAGTAAATCAATTCACATAGTTAAAAATCATTTATTATATGTTTACATTCAAAGATTAATGTTTAAATTTACAAAAAAGAATAATGATCCAGGATCATTTAATTGCTAATCTCTAGAAATGATCTGATTCTATAAAACAAGAATGATTGTTGTTAAATTATATCACAGTGAGCAGACATAATTTTATATAGGTATTATTAAAATTAGTTTAGATGAATAATCATAAAAATTTTGTGATTATTTATACCTCTATGGTATGCTAATTGGTTCTAAACCCTTTATTTGGAAAAAAAAACAAGAAATAAGTATAAAGACTGTATTTGCTGTAGTTTTTTTATTTTCTTTTAAGATTTTATTTATTCATTTTAGAGAGAGTAGAGAGACAAAGGTGAAGGAGAAAGCAGCAATTCGTACTTGCTCCTTATATGTGCTTTGACTAGGCAAGCCCAAGTTTTCAAAGCACTGACCTCAACATCAGATTGTGCTTTATCCACTGTACCAGCACAGGTCAGGCACATTTACTGTAGCTTTAATATGTTATGTTACCAACTCCGAGATAAACTGTATAGGAAGTTCACAAATTATTGTTTCTGTCATTTTTATACAAAGTCTTGTGAAAATCCTATCACTTACTGTCTATGTACTGAGGTAAGAAGGCAGGCTGTGTCACCTGGCAGAGATGCAGGGATGCAGGGATGCAGGGAGGGGTGGAGTGAGCTAGGCAGCACTCAGGCAGGGAGATCATTGTTCTGATCTTCGAAAAAGGTGCAGATGCAGTGCTGGCTACACCAACGCTATCAAACAAGGCAAGAAGCAATGTATTTGCTATTTAGAAGAGTCAATTGATAGCTCTGAAGAAAGTGAGTGAAAGTACCATATTTCCACTGCAATTGCATAAATTACACCAATGGCTGACTTGAAGGAAAGCCTTTATATCTTCCAACAGAGTCAGGTATGATTGAAGCAGTTTGTAGTTAAGATTATTTTCTATTTTCTGTACTGTTATTCAGCTCAATTTCAGTATCTGTTGTACTTCGAAATGTCAATCATGTTTCATGGTGTTAATAGTCAATGGAGAACTGAGAAATGATCTTGCAAACAAGGAGTTCAAAGGTAAAAATGGAAATTGTTTTAAACAGTTTTAAGTTCTAGGTGAGAAGAAAATTCTTTTGAAGTGGGAGAAATATTGACAACTTTGCTGTAAGAGCTTTGAGTATCCACAGAACTAGTCTGCAGCCCTGGCCGGTTGGCTCAGCGGTAGAGCGTCGGCCTGGCGTGCGGGGCCCTGGGTTCGATTCCCGGCCAGGGCACATAGGAGAAGTGCCCATTTGCTTCTCCACCCCCCCTCCTTCCTCTCTGTCTCTCTCTTCCCCTCCCGCAGCGAGGCTCCATTGGAGCAAAGATGGCCCGGGCGCTGGGGATGGCTCCTTGGCCTCTGCCCCAGGCGCTCGAGTGGCTCTGGTCGTGGCAGAGCGACACCCCGAAGGGGCAGAGCATCGCCCCCTGGTGGGCAGAGCATCGCCCCTGGTGGGCGTGCCGGGTGGATCCCGGTCTGGCGCATACGGGAGTCTGTCGGACTGTCTCTCCCCATTTCCAGCTTCAGAAAAATACAAAAAAAAAAAAGAACTAGTCTGCAAATTTCCAATCCCATAGTGTATTTGGTTTGTTCAGTTATGGAAGGGGAAAAAGCACATGATCAAATTGTGTAATTTGAGAAGACTTTACTGAATGGACTATTTTCAAAGATATGAGAAAAGTTCAGGAAAATCATAATGGGTTATATGCTCTCACCAAACCAATAAAAGGTGGGAGAGTCTGTTAGCAGTCCACAATGGGAATGAGCAGAGGAAAGGAGAGTAATTAGTGGACGTGGAAAGACATGGTCATGTTAAAGAGTGTTCACAGAAGGAGCTGTGAGTCTATGATAACACATGCAGTAGGGAACCAAAGAGCTCATTTTCTGCCCTCATGGTTTCTCCCTCAGATCCTGAGATTCCAAACTCAACGTCAAACAGAATTCAATTTAATTTTATTTATGCATCAACAAGGCTATACCATACTACCCTATTCTGGTCAAATCCTAGCCTAAATGTTGTTGTAAAAGTTTTTTTTTTAATTTATTTTTGAGATGTGATCAACAGTTAAATGTGTATACTTTAATTAAAGCAGATTACCCTCCAAACGGTGCATAGGTTCCACCTGTCAAAGACGTTAAAAAAGGAAAAACAAACAAAAAACACTGAAGTCCCCTAAGAGGAAAATATTCTGTCTCCAGGTTACCATGTGTAGTGTGCTGGCCAGCCCTGCAGATTCTGAATCTCAATATATTTATATATGCTTGATTTGCATAAAAATGTTTGTCCTAATCTGTTTTTGTTTGTTTGTTTTTATGGAGAACTCTCATTAATACAAGGAGCACTTAACAACCAAATTCTTATACGAAGAAGGATTTGCATGTAAAATATCTACAAGTTTTTCATGTAGGTATATCATATTGGCTCTGGTGAAAACAGCTTGAATTGTTCAGGGAATACTAAGAGAATAATCAAAAGTTTTGAAAGTTTCCTGGTAGGCTGTAAGTAAACTCTAGCCTCAGATGAAGCTGCCTTTCTGTTATGCTAAAGGAAGAATCCAAGGCAAACCTCATTATTTTATAGCAGCACTACAGCGGCAGTAGCCACACCTGGGTATTTGTTAGAAAGGCAAATTCTCTGGGCCCGCCAGAGATGTACAGAATCGGCAACTCTGGTATTAGGGCTTAGGAACATGTATTTGAGCAGCTCCTCTGTATAATTATAATGCATACTAAAGTATGAAAAGTCATGGTTAAAAAAGTAAAATTGGAAAGCCACTATATTTTAACATATTGTCAACTTGTATTTATCATTATTAAATTTAACGTGACCATAGTAAAAAACAAAGGTCATTATGCCAAGTATAGTTTATCTGTGATGTTATTTTTAATAAATCACAAATAATAAACTAAAATCGGTGTTGCTAGAACTCTTTTGTTCCAGGCTCATCTCGGGCGCTTTCACAAAAGCCACAAGGAAGTCTATAAATATTGTATAATACATTAATAATAATTTTTGAAGGTGGTCAAAAGGTACAATCTTATAGATATAAAATAAATGTCATGGGGATGTAATATACAACATGGTGACTATAGTAACAATACTGTATTGTATATTTGAAAGTTGTTGAGTAAATCTTAAAACTTCTTATTGAAAGAAAAAAATTGTAACTGTGTAACATGATAGATGTTAACTGCACTTACTGTAGTGATCATTTCATAAAATACAAATATCGAACCATTATGTTGCACATCTGAAACTAATATAATATTAGATGGTAATTATATCTCATTAAAAACATAATACTTAAGATAAGGGTTATACTTGGGAAATAATAAAATAGGCAGCTCTGACTTGCTGTGGGAGGGAATGGCAGTCAAGAGGAAGTCTAGCTGTCAAAATCGAGAGAGAGACATATCTATCAATACAAGTTCCTGTCTGAGCAGGTTCTCCTGCCTACTACCAGCCAGATATCAGGAAAGAAAAAGAGCTTTTGAAAAATATCAGTGCCCTAGTGTGAGGATACACGGCAAGATATGGTATGCTTGTAGTGGAGGTGGGCAGTTCCAGGCTGTGGCCTGAGGCTGTCTGCTGTCAGCCACACAACTTAAATTTTCCAAAAGGGCATAAGGAAGAACCTGAACATCTGCCACTCTTCTCAGGTACATATTAACTGTCAGAGTGGCTGATCTCATCAAGAGAAATGAACAATGGGAAAATAATTAGGTATTTGAGGAGCACAACCATTGTTAAAAAGAAGGTGAGAAGCCTCACAGATGTACACTAGATGAAAGAAAACTATTGAGGGTAAGGAGTGAGTACATGCAATTAGGAATTCTCATGTGAAAAGAGAAAGTGAAGACTTGATTTGGGGGCTGAACACATAGTACATTGCACAGAAGATGTGCTATGAAGTTGTGCACCTGAAATCTGGGTAATTGTTAACCAGTGACACCCCAATAAATTCAATAAAAAGGAAAAAAAAACAAAAATAAATAAATACATAAATAAGTAAAGAGAAATACATTTTAAATAAAGAACTCAAAAATGGAACAAAACCAAAAAAATAAATAGCTGAGCTGGAAGATCTTGTTGAGAAATTCTTTTCTTAACAACAACAACAAAATCTGAGATGAAAAATACAAAAAGCAAGTTAAAAAATACATGGAAGAAAGAAACAAAAGTGTCAATATCTATATATCTAAATTCCAGTTTTAAAATATTTGGCATTACCTGACAAGGCAGAAGCACAGGGGATAGAGCATTGGTCTGGGACGCAAATGACCCAGGTTCAAGACCCCGAGGTCACCAGCTTGAACTTGGGGTCATCTGGTTGAGTAAAGCTCACCTGCTTGAGCCCAAGGTCATTGTCTTGAGGAAGGGGTCACTGGCTCGGTCCCCCGGGTCAAGGCACATATGAGAAAGCAATCAATGAAGAACTAAGGAGACACAACAAAGAATTGATGCTTCTCATCTCTCTCCATTCCTATCTGTCTGTTCGTCCCTATCTGTCCCTCTCTCTGTCTCTGTCACAAAAAAGAAATATGTATATATGTGGCATGAAAATTTCTAATATTAGGATAGCAAAGAAATTTGTATTGGACTTACATTTCAGCTCATAAAAATCATATAAAATGAATGTTAAAAATATTATATTTAAAGCCAATGGAGAGCAATCACAGGGAGAAGAAATAATAGTGCATGTCAAGCCCATAGACCCTTCAGCATGCCAAACTCCAAACATATTAATGATGCCATCCAGGATCATCCAACCCCAGCTGCCCTAAACCAGAACTGTCTATCTCAAACACTGTAACTATAGTTAACACTGCTATATAGTATATTTAAAAGTTTAAAAAAAAAGATCTTAAAAGATCTCATCACAAAGGAAATGATAAAATATTTTTATTTTGGTAACTATGAAAAGGAGGTTGACTAAAGTTATGATGGTAATTATTTTGCAATATATGAAGGTCAACTCATTATATTTTATACCTTAAGCTTATAAGCATGTTAATTATATCTCAATAAAAATGAAAGAAAAAATAAATTCTCGATATGATAAAAGAAGTGTACTTATTTGGGGAAAAATTCAATTTAATGTGACTAGTATTCCAGAAGTCAGCTCTCCCTATGCTTGGTTTGTTTATAGAATATGTAGTGATGGATATTTCTTGACTGAGAAGGTGGTCTTAAAGGTGGTTAATGGAGAGAGTTTGTCAGGATAATTTTATTCAATCATAAAGTAAAATACAGGAAATAAATATATAAGCAAGAAATTATATCCAAAGTATATTGTTATAAATTGCTCTTATGTGGGGGTTTTGATATGCAGTAAATACTTATACACAAAGAAAATCTCTTGTAGCCACATCTTAAGTAGTTGCAGTATTGTACATTCTCTCTAATATTATATGAGTGTTCTAGTGCCTACACATCTTTGACAACAATTGAGATAGTCAATCTTTTTTATTTTAGTCATTTTTGTATGTGTGTAGTAGGATTCCATTCTGGCTTAACTTATATTTATCTAATGCTATAGACATGGAGAATTATTTTCTGTCCTTATTTGCCACCAATATATCTTTTTAAATAAAGTGTGTGTTTAAATTCTTTTTTGCCTAATTTTCATTACTGAGTTTTGAGCGTTCTTTATAAGCTGCTTTTGAGACATACTACTTGTAAATATTTCCATACAGTCTGCACTTTGCCTTTTTACTCTCTTAACTGTCTCATTTGAAGAGCAGATTTTAATTTGATGAAGTCAATGTATCAACATGTTTTTTTATGGATTATACTATTGTCATTATATCTAGGAAATTTTAGCCTATCCCCAGATTGAGAAGGTTTGTCCTATTTTGGGCCTGGATTAGGGCAGGGTGAGCAAGTTACCTGAGGCACACTGTTTGCATGGGCACTCACCCTCAGAGCCGTGCAAATGTGCACGCACTACTGCCCTCCCTTGCACCCTGCCCACCAACACTAAAATATAATCTCTCTGTGGGCAATAATTTTTGTCTGCTTAGCTCTTCTCTTTGTCTCCAGTGATTATAACAGTTCCTGCCACAAACTAGTAGTCACTCAATAATTATCAGGGAAATGAAAGACTAAAGTAAAGAACAACATTTTCAATTTTTAGAAGGCCCATAGCTGGTAAAAATTTATTGTACTCCCACATCTGAGAATTACACATTGTAGAAAAATTAGATAAATCACTTTTAGAAAAAAATCTATTTATAATGATCATGAGATTAAGGAGTCAAAGTAAAACGAATTTTCTTTTTTATACTCTTCTATTTGTAATTTTAAAATGACTATCAACTATCTATTTAATTAAAAGAAGAAAAATAATTAAGGTTTATAAGTTCTATTTCATTAGTATATCAAAGCATACTTCCTCATCCTTTTAAACGGCAAATGAAACCTTTTATATGCTTTAAAATGTCAGATTCATATAAAGCCTGGTGTACGTTAAGACTAGATAAAGAGAAAAAGAACAATGCTCCATTGTTCACTTTCAATAAAGAAAGCCTTGAATTCTCCTATATTTTAAAAGCCACAACTAAATACCATGAATGAGTCTTTAAATATTTAACTAGGAACAATAAAATGATGTGTGTTTGGATCAGAAGAGTTGTCTACTAAAATTTATATTGGTTTACAGTCTCCTTTTAGTGAAAGGGAAAAAATCCCTAGACTCTAAAAAGCGTATTGCCTCAGTAGGTGCTGTTATTTTTACTTAGATTTACAGTAAAATACTTTATGTGCATTAGCACTTCAATAAAGACAGTAGTTTCTCTCTTTTGTCACTCTTTCTTCCCTAATATTTTCAAACAATAAAATACAGTCATCCCTTGTCATATCACGGTTCACTTTTTGCAGTGGTCTCAGTGTGTTGTAGATTTTTAAATTGTACATATCTAATTTTGTATTGCAGATTTTTCACTATATCGCAGAATTTTTCAGTATATAGGTATTTTATATATTATTTTAATTATTTTTGTGGTAAAATAAGCAAAATAAGTAGGAGAAAGGTTAAGAACAGTGTGGGAAAGGTTTATAAAAGTGTAGGGAGGGTTTATAAAGCCTTAAAACTATATAAATAATAAAATAAATATAAGGTGAGTACTTTGCAGATTTTTACCTATCATGGGGGGTTCTGGAACCTAACCCAATGATAGATGAGGGATCACTGTATACCTGCAATGGAATAGTCGGGAGGTGTGTGGTTTCTCTACCTCTATCAATTTTTTTTAACTTTCTTTAGAAATGACACATTGTTAACTAAAATTCTCCTAAAATTTCCATTTGGTTTATTTGTTACTCCTATTATTATTGTTTGCTTTATTTTAATTTCTTTCTTCATTGCTTGTTTTTTAATAATTACATCTGAAACAAATTTTGAATTTTATTCAAGGACTTAATAATTGAAAAAAATGAATGTTTAACTTTTATCAAATAAAAAATAATGTGTGTGCTTATGGTGTGCGTGCCACCATATGTAGTTTTGAGACTAAAGTTTATGACTTTAAGTCATTTTCTTTAGAATTCTAGACCTAGTTGTGAGGTCGGTTAGCAACGGGGGAAGGTCATGTGAAGAACCAGACTCGAAAACTTTGGCTGGAACTGCCCACACACATGTGTGCCAAAAGAAACTTCCCTTTATCGAAAACTTTTTGACCATATATATGTGGTTTTACTTCTGGATTTCTATTCTGTTCCTTTGGTCTGAGTGTCTATTTCTCTGCCAATACCATGCTGTTTTGATTGTTATGGCCCTATAATATAATTTGAAGTCAGGTATTATAATGCCCCCAGCTTCGTTCTTTTTCCTTAGGATTGCTTTGACTACTCGAGGTTTTTTATAGTTCCATATAAATCTGATGATTTTTTGTTCCATTTCTTTAAAAAATGTCATTGGAATTTTGATGGGAATTGCATTGAATTTGTATATTGTTTTGGGTAATATAGAGAAAAGAAAGCCTCTCTAACAAATGGTGCTGGGAAAACTGGAAAGCCACATGCAAAAGAATGAAACTCAACTACAGTTTGTCCCCTTGTACTAAAATTAATTCAAAATGGATCAAAGATCTAAATATAAGACCTGAAACAATAAAGTACATAGAAGAAAACATAGGTACTAAACTCATGGACCTTGGGTTTTTGGGGTTTTTTTTTTTCGACCTGATAGGTTTATTGAAGATTAAATTAGATAATGTGGGTAAACAATTTAGCATGGCTTCTGGCTCACACTGAGCACTTGGTAAGTGGTAATAATAACATGGTAATAATTCTTTTTTTTTTTTTTTGTATTTTTCTGAAGCTGGAAACGGGGAGAGACAGTCAGACAGACTACCGCATGCGCCCGAGCGGGATCCACCTGGCACGCCCACCAGGGGCTACGCTCTGCCCCTCCGGGGCGTCGCTCCACAGCGACCAGAGCCACTCTAGCACCTGGGGCAGAGGCCAAGGAGCCACCCCCAGCACCCGGGCCATCTTTGCTCCAATGGAGCCTTGGCTGCGGGAGGAGAAGAGAGAGACAGAGAGGAAAGAGGGGGTGGGGGTGGAGAAGCAGATGGGCACTTCTCCTATGTGCCCTGGCCGGGAATCGAACCCGGGTCCCCCACACGCCAGGCCGACACTCTACCGCTGAGCCAACCGGCCAGGGCCTAACATGGTAATAATTCAATTGATGATGGTGAAGTAGTTACAACCCTTGAAGGGTTTAAAGTCTACTGAATGACACAGAATATATAGGAATTATTACAATACATCCTATATGTATGAAACTGAGGCACAAATACTTTAATCAATACAATATCAAACAGCTAAAAGTGGTAGAATAAAAATATTTACCCAGGTAGCTCTGATGCCAATGCCCACAGTCTTATTAGTCACAATAAACTCTCGCTCAAAGAGCCCCTTTATTTCTGTTCTCCTAGCTCATTGAACACATTATTATTATAATCCTTACCAGATTTTATATATATATATATATTTTTAAATAATTTTATTTTTTTAATGGGGCGACATCAATAAATCAGGATATATATTCAAAGATAACAAGTCCAGGTTATCTTGTTGTTCAATTATGTTGCATACCCATCACCCAAAGTCAGACTGTCCTCTGTCACCTTCTATCTAGTTTTCTTTGTGCCCCTCCCCCTCCCCCTTTCCCTCTCCCTTTCCCCCCTCCCACCGTAACCACCACACTCTTATCAATGTCTCTTAGTTTCACTTTTATGTCCCACCTAGGAATGGAATAATGCAGTTCCTGGTTTTTTTCTGATTTACTTATTTCGCTTCATATCCTGTTATCAAGATCCCACCATTTTGCTGTAAATGATCCGATGTCATCATTTCTTATGGCTGAGTAGTATTCCATAGTATATATGTGCCACATCTTCTTTATCCAGTCATCTATTGACGGGATTTTGGGTTGTTTCCATGTCCTGGCCACTGTGAACAATGCTGCAATAAACATGGGGCTGCATGTGTCTTTACGTATCAATGTTTCTGAGTTTTGGGGGTATATACCCAGTAGAGGGAATGCTGGGTCATAAGGTAGTTCTATTTTCAGTTTTTTGAGGTACCACCATACTTTCTTCCATAATGGTTGTACTACTTTACATTCCCACCAACAGTGTATGAGGGTTCCTTTTTCTCCACAGCCTCTCCAACATTTGCTATTACCTGTATTGTTAATAGTAGCTAATCGAACAGGTGTGAGGTGGTATCTCATTGCAGTTTTAATTTGCATTTCTGTAATAGCTAAAGAAGATAAGCATCTTTTCATATATCTGTTGGCCATTTGTATTTCTTCCTGGGAGAAGTGTCTGTTCATGTCCTCTTCCCATTTTTTTATTGGATTGGTTGTTTGTTTGTTGTTGAGTTTTATGAGTTCTTTGTATATTTTGGATATTAAGCCCTTATCTGAGCTGTTGTTTGAAAATATCATTTCCCATTTAGTTGGCTTTCTGTTTATTTTGTTATCAGTTTCTCTTGCTGAGCAAAAACTTCTTAGTCTGATGTAGTCCCATTCATTAATTTTTGCCTTCACTTCTCTTGCCTGTGGAGTCAAATTCATAAAATGCTCTTTAAAACCCAGGTCCATGAGTTGAGTACCTATGTCTTCTTCTATGTACTTAATTGTTTCAGGTCTTATGTTTAGATCTTTGATCCATTTTGAGTTAATTTTAGTACAGGAGGACAAACTGTAGTCCAGTTTCATTCTTTTGCATGTGGCTTTCCAGTTTTCCCAGCACCATTTATTGAAGAGGCTTTCTTTTCTCCATTGTGTGTTCTTGGCCCCTTTATCAAAAATTTTTTGACTATATATATGTGGATTTATTTCTGGACTTTCTATTCTGTTCCATTGGTCTGAGTGTCTATTTTTCTGCCAATACCATGCTGTTTTGATTGTCATGGCCCTATAATATAGTTTGAAGTCAGGTATTGTAATGCCCCCAGCTTCATTCTTTTTCTTTAGGATTGCTTTGGCTATTCGGGGGTTTTTATAGTTCCATATAAATCTGATAATTTTTTGCTCTATTTCTTTAAAAATGTCATTGGAATTTTGATGGGAATTGCATTAAATTTATATATTGCTTTAGGTAATATGGCCATCTTGATTATATTTATTCTTCCTAACCAAGAATAAGGTATATTCTTTCATATCATTATATCTTTTTCGATTTCCCTTAACAACGGTTTATAGTTTTCATTATATGAGTCCTTTACATTCTTTGTTCTGTTTATTCCTAGGTATTTTATTTTTTTTGTTGCAATCGTGAAGGGGATTATTCTTTTGAGTTTGTTCTCAATTGTTTCATTGTTGGCATATAGAAAGGCTATTGACTTCTGTATGTTAATTTTGAATCCTGCGACCTTACTGTTTTGGCTTATTGTTTCTAGTAGTCTTTTTGTTGATTCTTTGGAGTTTTCGATGTATAGGATCATATCATCTGCAAAAAGTGATACCTTTACTTCTTCTTTTCTGATATGAATGCCTTTTATTTCTTTGTCTTGTCTGATTGCTCTGGCTAGAACCTCTATTACCACATTAAATAAGAGTGGAGAGAGTGGACAACCCTGTCTTGTTCCTGATTTAAGGGGGAAAGCCTTCAGTTTTGTGCCATTTAATATGATGTTAGCTGCTCCTTTATCATATATGGCCTTTATCATGTTGAGATATTTTCCTTCTATACCCATTTTGTTGAGAGTCTTAAACATGAAATTGTGTTGAATTTTATCGAAAGCCTTTTCTGCGTCTATTGATAAGATCGTGTGGTTTTTGTTCTTTGTTTTGTTGATATGGTGTATTACGTTAACTGTTTTACGTATGTTGAACCATCCTTGAGATTCTAGGATGAATTTCACTTGATCATGATGTATTATCTTTTTAATATGTTGTTGTATTCGATTTGCTAGTATTTTTTTTTTAGTATTTTAGCATCTGTATTCATTAGAGATATTGGTCTGTAGTTTTCTTTTTTTGTGCCATCCTTGCCTGGTTTTGGTATGAGGGTTATGTTGGCCTCATAAAATGTGTTTGGAAGTATTGCTTCTTCTTCAATCTTTTGGAAGACTTTCAGTAGAATAGGAACCAAGTCTTCTTTGAATGTTTGATAATATTTGCTGGTATAGCCGTCAGGGCCTGGACTTTTATTTTTGGGGAGGTTTTTAATGTTTTTTTCTATTTCTTCTCTACTATTAGGTCTGTTTAGGCTTTCTGCTTCTTCTTGACTCAGTCTAGGAAGGTTGAATTGTTCCAGGAATTTATCTATTTCTTCTAGGTTGTTGAATTTAGTGGCATAAAGTTTTTCATAGTATTCTACAATAATTCTTTGTATATCTACGGTGTCCGTGGTGATTTCTCCTCTTTCATTTTGGATTTTGTTTATATGAGTTCTTTCTCTTTTTCCTTGGTAAGTCTTGCCAAGGGTTTGTCAATTTTGTTGATCTTTTCAAAGAACCAGCTCCTTGTTCTATTAATTTTTTCTATAGTTTTTCTGTTCTCTATTTCATTTATTTCTGCTCTGATTTTTATTATATCTTTTCTTCAGCTGGTTTTGGGTTGTCTTTGTTCTTCTTTTTCTAGTTCCTTAAGGTTTGAAGTTAAGTGGTTCACTTGGGCTCTCTCTTGTTTGTTCATATATGCCTGAAGTGATATGAACTTCCCTCTTATCACTGCTTTTGCTGCATCCCATAGATTCTGATATGTTGTATTGTCATTTTCATTAGTCTGTATATATCTTTTGATCTCTGCACTTATTTCTTCTTTGACCCATTCATTTTTTAAAAGTATGTTGTTTAGTTTCCACATTTCTGTGGGATTTTTTTCTTCTTTTTTGCAGTTGAATTCTAGTTTCAAGGCTTTATGATTAGAAAATATGTTTGGTACAACTTCGATTTTTCTGAATTTGCTGATGTTGTTTTTGTGGCCCAACATATGGTCAATTCTTGAGAATGATCCATGTACACTGGAGAAAAATGTATACTCAGTCACTTTGGGATGAAATGTCCTGTAGATGCCTATCATATCCAGGTGCTCTAGTGTTTTGTTTAAGGCCACTATATCTTTGTTGATTCTCTGTTTGGATGACCGATCTAGAGCCGTCAGCGGTGTATTGAGGTCTCCAAGTATGATTGTATTTTTGTCAGTTTTTGTTTTAAGGTCAATAAGTAGCTGTCTTATATATTTTGGTGCTCCTTGGTTTGGTGCATATATATTAAGAATTGTTATGTCTTCTTGATTCAGTGTCCCCTTGGCCATTATGAAATGGCCATTTTTGTCTCTGAGTACTTTTGCTGTCTTGTAGTCAGCATTATCAGATACGAATATTGCTACACCTGCTTTGTTTGGATGTGATTTGCTTGGAGTATTGTTTTCCAGCCTTTCACTTTGAATTTGTTTTTATCCTTGTTACTTAGATGAGTTTCCTGTAGGCAGCATACAGTTGGGTTTTCTTTTTTAATCCATTTTGCTACTCTGTGCCTTTTTATTGGTGAGTTTAATCCATTTACATTTAGTGTAATTATTGACACTTGTGTGTTCCCTATTGCCATTTTATAGATTGCTTTCTGTTAGTTCTGTGTCTTGTTTGATCCTTCTCTTTCATTTTTCTATCTTTTGTTTTTATTTGGTTGTGTTCCATACATCTTTCCTCTGTTGCTATCTTTTTTATCTCATGTGCTTCTGTGGTGGTTTTTTCAAAGGTGGTTACCTTTAAGTAATGAAAAGGGTTCCTACCCTGTTCATTGTAGCGCACTATTTTGTGAGTACTTTTGCACTCCATCGTCCTTTGCTACTGTTAATCTCCATCCTCTCCCCCCTTTCTTTTTGTTGTTATCACACTTTAAATTTGGTTTTATTGTGTTCTTCTTGGAGCTTTTACTTGTGGCTTTGTTGTTGTTTTTTTTGTTTTTTGTATCTGATTGGAGAACCCCCTTTAGTAATTCCTGGAGTGGGGGTTTTCTGATGATAAATTCCCTCATCTTTTCTGTATCTGTGAATGTTTTTATTTCTCCTTCATATTTGAAGGATAGCTTTGATGGGTATAGTATTTATGGCTGAAAGTTCCTCTCTTTCAGGACTTTAAATATTGCAGTCCCCTCTCTTCTAGCTTGTTGAGTTTCTGCTGAGAAATCTGATGATAATCTAATGGGCCTTCCTTTATATGTTGTATTCTTCTTTTCCCTGGCTGCCTTGAGAATTTTTTCTTTGCCGTTGGTTTTTGCCAATTTCATTAGGATACGTCTTGGAGTAGTTTTGTTGGGGTTAAGAAAACTCGGAGTTCTGTTTGCTTCTTGAACTTGAGGCTTTAGTTCTTTCCACAGGCTTGGGAATTTCTCATCTATTATTAGTTTGAGTATGTTCTCCATTCCATTTTCTCTCTCTTCTCCCTCTGATATACCTATTATTCTTATGTTATTCTTTTTGATGGAGTCAGATAATTCCTGTAGGGCTATCTCATTTTTTTAAATTTTTGAGTCTCTTTCTTCTTCTCTCTGTTGTGCCTCAAGTTGCTTGTCTTCTATTTCACTAATCCTCTCTTCTATCTGGCCTGTTCTATTAGCTAAGCTTGTTACCTCATTTTTCAGCTCATGAATTGAGTTTTTCATCTCTATTTGATTTGTTTTTATAGTTTCAATTTTCTTGGAAATATATTCTTTGTGTTCGTCGAGTTGTTTTTTGAGATCCCTAAATTGCCTTTCTGTGTTTTCTTGTATATCTCAGAGGATTTTTAGGATTTCTATCTTGAATTCTCTGTCATTTCGCTTCAAGGTTTCCAATATATTAAATTTTTTCCATAGATTTTTTCTCATCTAGCTGTGTTACCTCTCTTTCTTTTGTATCCATGATATTCGATTTTCTCTTCCTTAATGGCATCTGAGGGTGGTTTTGTTGATAGTATTAATGAGATTTAATAAAGAATAAAAAGTTAAAAAAATAAAAAATCAAAAAGAGTTGGTTTTTTAAAAAAAAATTAATAATGAAATAAAGAAAAATAAAATAAAATAAAAATTTAAAAAAAGTAAATTATTCCCCCCTTCCTTTTTACCTCTCCTCTCTTCTCCCCTCTTTCTTGAGAAAATCTTGTAGTGAACTGTGAATTATAACAAACAATGCCTGTAATGGAGGGCCTGAATTGGGGAAAAGTAAAAAAGGGGCAAAAAAGAAAAAAGAAAAAGAAAAAGGAAAAAGTAGGTGATATGGACCCACAAAAAGCAAATAAGGAAAAAATTTGGGTCAAGAATAAAATGATTTGCTTTTAGGTGTTGCTTGACTAAGAGTTATGATGAGAGGAATAAGAAGGAAACAGGAAAATAAGGGGACAAATTAAAAAATTACTATTGTATTTAGTGGAACAAGAACTAGATAAAATGGAGAGCCAGGGATGGGAGCACTGCTAGTGAGTTAAAAAGGTGAAGTAAAAACCCCCCAAAATGCCACAAACATAAGTTTGAGTCCCTGATAAGATAATTAGTTTGTTATTGAGGTTTGAATGAGAGGAGATGTAAAGGAGAAAGGAAGAAACTAATATAGAGGGAGAAATGAAAGAGAGAGAGAGAAAAAAAGAGGGAATCACTAAAAGAAGAAAAAAGAAAAAAGAAGAGAGAGAGCGAGAGAGAGAGAGAGAGAGAGAGTTAAGGGTTTTGGAGTGCAACCCTCATAGAGAGAAAGGAAGAGGAAAGAAAAGATAATGGGAGATGTAACACTTATGGGTAGTGTAGTTCAAGGAGAGGAGAGAGTAAGACTGGCAGAGAATTAATCGGCCAAATTGGAGGAGAAAAAAAAATATCAAGAAAGAAGACAAGAGATACAAACGAACAAATATAATAAAATGGGATAGGTTATTAAGTCTGCAGATTATTCTTGATTTTGAGAGATTATCTTCTTGCTTTTTCTTTTCTCTCCCTCTTCCTGGTTGGTGACTCTGTACCCCGGGTTCTGCCCCTTTGGCACGCTCGGGTAGAGGTTTGCAGTTGATAAGTCTCTATGGCGATGTCATGTATTGTGCTTTAGTCTTGTTGGCAGTCGAGGCTCATTAGCATTTATAGGCTCCGACAGTGAGAGAGTCCGTGTTCCTGGAGCCTTTCTCCTAGTCTTTCCTTCCTCAATTTTAGCCTGATATGGGGTTGCTGCTGCCTCTGCCTGGATAGTAAGAGGCTCAAAGAGCTGGCAACTCCCCACTCTATTTTCCACTCAGCACAGGGCTCTGGGTAAGGCTCAGTCAGTCAGAGCTGCTAGCATAATCAGGCGGGGCTTCCGCCCACTCAAATACCTCTGGTTCTGCGACTCTGTCCGGTAACACGAGCGGGAGTCCACTCCCAGGGCGCTTGGAGGAAACTCTCGCTCACTATCTGCGCGCACTGACCAGGATATCAGGCCGGCAGCCTCACACTCTGAGTGAAACCCCCAACCACATGGAAAAGTTCCAGCATTAGAATTGGCTCTTGCTCCGTTCCCATGAGTGGCTTTTGCAAGGCGCTGGGGCGGCCCGAGATTCCACCTTTGGCCCACACAAAGGCCCCTGACTCTGCCCCTCTGTGGGATAACACGGGCGCACACTGCCGAGACACTTGGAGGAATCTCTCGCTCACTATCTGTGCGTGCAGACCAGGATATCAGCCCAGCCACCTCTCCCTCTGAGTGAAACCTCCACCAGCACGGAAAAGTTCCACCATTGGAATTAATTCTCGTTCCCTCCCCTGTGCAGCTTTCCCAGGGCACTGGGGCAGCCCGGAGATTTCACTTTTGGCTCACACAAAGGTCTCTGACTCTGCCTTTCTGTGGGATAATATGGGTGCCCACTCCCGGGGCTTTGAAAGGAATCTCTCGCCCACTATCTGCACGTTCCGACCAGGGGATCGGGGAAAATGGCTGCCTCACTTGTCTTTCTTTGTCTGGGTTTGGCGCGAGTGTTAGCTTGTATTGCCCGGGTTGCCACAGGAGCAGTTTTTCCTCGGCTTGGATCTCTGTGCCACAGCCTGGTTCAGCCGTTTGTGCCGCGGCCTGAATCTATTCACCCCCTTTGCCCACCTCAGTTTCTATATTCACAGTTCCCAGTGAAAGCCGCCCTGTTTAGGTTAGTGAGGAAGGTGGAGCATTTCTTACTCCCTATTTCCTTCGGGGTTTGGTTATATATTTAGCCAATTTTTCGCTCGACCATACCTTCGGGTGTATTGCGAACATCTGGAGGCTCCAAGGATAGGTTTTTCTGTTTCTGGTTGAAGATCTTGTTGAGTTTTGGGGGAGATTTATTGGTATCGCTTCCTACCCTGCCATTACTCTGACATCATCTTGGACCTTGGTTTTAAAAAGCATTTTATGAATTTGACTCCAAAGCAAGAGAAGTGAAGGCAAAGATAAATGAATGGGACTACATCAGACTAAGAAGTTTGTGCTCAACAAGAGAAACTGACAACAAAATAAACAGACAGACAACTAAATGGGAAATGATATTTTCAAACAACAGCTAAGATAAGGGCCTAATATCCAAAATATACAAAGAACTCATAAAACTCAACAACAAACAAACAAACAATCAAATAAAAAAAGCAGAAGGGGACACGAACAGATACTTCTCCCAGGAAGAAATACAAATGGCCAATAGATATAAGAAAAGATGCTCATCTTCATTAGTTATTAGAGAAATGCAAATCAAAACGGCAATGAGATACCACCTCACACCTGTTAGATTAGCTATTATCAACAAGACAGGTAATAGCAAGTGTTGGAGAGGCTGTGGAGAAAAAGGAACCCTCATCCACTGTTGGTGGGAATGTAAAGTAGTACAACCACTATGGAAGAAAGTATGGTTGTTCCTCAGAAAACCTGAAAATAGAACTACCTTATGACCCAGCAATCTCTCTACTGGGTATATACTCCCAAAACTCAGAGACACTGATATTTAAAGTCACATGTAGCCGCATGTTCATTGCATCATTGTTCACAGTGGCCAAGACATGAAAACAACCAAAACGCCCTTCAATAGATGACTAGATAAAGAAGATATCGCACATATACCCTACGGAATACTACTCAGCCATAAAAAATGATGACATCGGATCATTTACAATGAAATAGATGGATCTTGATAATATTATATGGAGCAAAATAAGTAAATCAGAAAAAACTAAGAACTGCATGATTCCATACATAGGTGGGACATAAAAATGAGACTAAGAGACATGGACAACAGTGTGGTGGTTATGGGAGGGGAAGGAGAGGGAGGGAGATTGGAGAGGGGAGGTGGAGGGGCACAAAGAAAACCAGATAGAAGTTGATGGAGGACAATCTGATTTTGAGTTGATGGAGGACAATCAGACATTGAATAATGGATATGCAACATAATTGAATGACAAGATAACCTGGAGATGTTTTCTTTGAACATATGTAGTGTGATTTATTGATGTCACCCATTAAAATTAATAAAAATTTATTTTAAAAAAACTTCCCAGGAGCCCTTTTAAAAATAACCACCATCTGTCAGCCAATAAAATTTTGCCACATCATATTAATTCGTCCACCTTAAGGACCCTATAAATTACCCTCATGTGGGAAATCTGCGTAACTTCTCTGGCCCCTGTCCCCCAGACAAGAGAACATCCTCAGGGAAGTGCTCTGAATAAAGCTTTTATTATTCCACACTTCATGGCTACGCTCTTCCTTCTTCCTTGGTGAAGAAAATATCTTACACTAGTTAATTATTGTTTACTATACATATTACATATTATTTACTGTTGTTTATTATATAATATATAAGTATTAATTGTTGAAAAAATAATGGCATATCTTTGCTGTTTATTATCATTTTATACTTCATTTAACCTAAATAACAGTTTCTTGAATGAATACTTATAATTTTATATTATTAAACTAATATTTTTAATTTGTAAAAAAATGAGTATCTAACTCAAAGCAGCTGTTTTGTGATTAAACTCTAACTCTTTTACCTGTATATATTAATGTTTTATTTAAATGGATAATTAAAAAATAATTATTCATTATTTTTAGATTAATATATAGCCAAGAGTTTAGGGAGTTTAAATCTATAATTAAAGAATATAATTTTGTAACAAGAGAAAATTTAAAAATATATTTACCTCTACTCTGCTTAATTTATTCCAGTTGTTGATACACCTATGACAGATAAAGCCTTTATAAGATCTCTATTGGAGAAATGGTAGTTTGTTTACTCAGAAAAAATTTTCAGTTAAACACAAATTTTAATATCTTATAATTATTTTTTCCTAATTTCTTAAGAATGTTAAGGATCTGAAGAGAGAGCAGTGAATTGCCAATTAAATTTGGGATTATCTGAAAATCTAAAGAAATAAGAAAAATATATCTCAATTAACTTCTGCCCTGAGGAAATTTTAAGGTCAGAGAAAACAGTGGCTTTAAGCCAGTGACCTTTAGGATAAAAGACATGAAAGTCTAGCTTTAAGATCTATTCATGTTAGGAAACTCATCTCTAACAAGCTGTGAACACAAAGGGACACAAACAAAAAACTTTAAAAAATTGTGGCTATACATCATCCTTCTCTTGGATCTCTTTGGGGATAGAGCTCAAATTTTTAATGCCATAATGTTTCTCAATTTAAGATAGTCTCTGACTTCCAAAGACTTGAGTGTCTTGAAGAATAAAAAGACAATCCTCTCTGAAACAAATGGTCTTTATTCGAGGTCTCAAGAAACCTACAATATTACATAAGTGTCATTCTATTAAAGACCATTAGGCACAAAAGATAGCACACATGAAATACCTCACAGGAATTTTTGACATAGAATATACAACAATAGAGTTTTTTCTTTTGTTGGTTTTTGGGGATTTTTTGTTTGTTTGTTTTTTGTTGTTTTTTTTAGAAAGAGAGACAGGAAGGAAGAGAGATGAGAAGAAACAACTTGTTGTTATGGGTCCTTAGCTGTTTTGCTTTCTCATATGTGCCTTGATGGGGGAAGCTCCAGCGGAGCCAGTGACTACCTGCTCAAGCCAGCAACTTTGGGCTCAAGCCAAGAGACCTTTGGGTTCAAGCCAGCAACCCTGTGTTCAAGCTGATGAGCTCATGCTCAAGCCTCGGGGTCTTGGACCAGGGTCCTCAGCATCCCAGGCCAACATTCCATCCACTATGCCACCACTGGTCATGCAAGAATTTGATATTTAAAAAAACAAACAAACACAAGTTTAAAATATATGCAGAGAAAAAAAATAAAAACATGATATCACATAGTTAAGAAAGAAAAGTGAAATGCACAGACTAGATGTTCACTGGTCAGTTTGGAAACAAATATGATGCAACTGAGGAGCCCTGAGGAGCCACTGCGCCACCTCACCCACAGGTGTTGTAAAGTACCAAAAGCTACAGAATCAATATTAATATTTTAAAAGGCTTGAAGAATAATTTATTAATTTGGGTTAAGGTGTGCAGAGAAATTTTGTAAATAATCTCTGTACTGTGTGATTGGCATAAAACCAGGATGGCCCTTGGCATTGTATTGTAAATGCAAAGGGAAGGAAAACATGGATTCCCTGACATTCCACCACACCTGTGGGGAAAGGGGTGAATGGCTAGCCAGGTACAGGAAGAGAAAAGCCAAAATAAACCTTTTCTTATAGTAATGAGCCATTTGTGGGCATTTGTCCCCACGGAAACTACCTCTCCCATGTGAATGCATGTAGTTAATGTGTGTGACTCTGGACAAAGAGATGGCGGATAAACATTAGAAAATATAGAAATGTCTTTTAATATGTAAAGAGACATCTTTCTACCATTGTGTTGACTTGTAATTTTGTTTTCTCCAAAATGATGTATGGCTTGCAAATTAAACATAGTCCTATCATGTTAAAGGGCATATGACTATAACCAATAGTGGTAAAGGGCACCTAATTACAATTTTGCTTCTGTACTTCCCGCTTGCAAAACTATAAAAACTAGGTAGAACAAAGGGCCAGCATGTGCTCTCCCTCAGATTTCTGTTGGAGTTGCCGCCGCTTGGCCAAGCTAGACAATAAAGCTTTGGTGTGGAATCGACGGATTTTGTTCATGTCTTCAATGTTTCAAGTCCCTCCGGATTAGGATTAACACAACAAGGTGGGACTCAGTGAACTGGAAGAGAAAATAGAAATTGAAAGTTCTGGTCAGGATGGCAGCAGAGATCAACAGAATACTCAGAATTTCCCACAAACACATCAAAATCACAACTAAATTACAGAACAACCATTATTCCCTGAAACCTGTCTGAATAGAAATCCTACAACTAAGGATACAAGGAAGAAGACACATGGAAACTGATAGGAGGGTCAGAGAGGCTAGTCCCACACCCATGTGTGCCAGATAAGAATCAGGAGGGATATCTCAGCTGCAGAGGTTCCTCATGAGGAACAAGGGGTCCCAGCCCTACACTAAGCCACTCAGACCAAGGTTTCAGTGCCAGGAAGAGAAGACCTCATAACTTCTGGCTGAGAAAACCAGCAGGGCTTGTGGTGGAATGAAGTAGACCGCTGCTGGATTCCCAGACATTCCTCTTAAAGGGCTTGCAGGCACAGATTTATTCAGACTCACTCCCTCAGAGCTCCAGCACTTGGGCAGCAGCTCAGGAGGCTCTAGGGACATATGGGGATCAAGTGAGTTATCTGACGTAAGGATGAGGACTAGAGAAGCAGCTTTCTCCCAGACAAAAGTGCTAGCAGAGACCACTGTACCTTTCTGAGCCTTCCTACCACAGAGCCGGCAGGAACAGGTGGGCACCTTATCTCAGTCTCCATCAACCTGGCTGAAAGGATTCACCCCTCCCTATGGATTCCCTAAGACCATGCCCCACCCAACTTGCAGGGTCAAACAGCTTGTCTTCACTCATGCTACAAACTTTAGTAAAATCTCTCAAACAAGAAGCATCTGGCCTGTTTAATGGTCCCAGGCATGGCACTAGCCACTGCCAGCCTGGGATCACATCTCGACCTCTCCCTGGCTCCTCCAAGCCCAACACAAAGAGAAACCATCTGCAGATTGTACTGTTGTTTTTGCCAGGTGTTCAGTGGTGGGATTCAGCTGGTTCAAACCAGTTTGGCAGAACCAATGCCTCAGTTTTTGTTGAGTTCGGTGAACTGGTTGTTAAAATGGCACTAGTAATCAGGGTTCTCTCTAAGGTGGGCATCTGGGCAGTCGCCCAATGTAAAAATCATAAATTTACATTCCTTACTCTTTTTTAACGTTTCGCTGTGCAACAGCATGTTCTAAGCACCCACAGTAATGTTCATTCTGTTCATAGGTGAAAAAAATTTGATGAAACTATTCTTGTAATGATTATATTCACTTTATATAAATCATTATGCCTTTGATGAAATACTGTATTTTAATTCCCTCATGTTTGTCACTTCAGTAAAATATATATATATAACATGAAGAAAAAAGTGCCAAACAACCAGAGGATGACAACTTGTATTGTTTTATGTCAGGTATCATATAATATTTTTAATATTTTAAAACTATTTCTTATAATATATTCTAGTTTTGTGTACCTCTTTTATTGTTCTTATTTAAGTATTAAATTCATGATATAGTAAACTACCATTTAGTATATCATTTTTTTTATATTTAAAATGGTCATAGGCCCTGGCTGGTTGGCTCAGTGGTAGAGCGTCGGCCTGGCGTGCAGAAGTCCCAGGTTCGATTCCTGGCCAGGGCACACAGGAGAAGTGCCCATCTGCTTCTCCACCCTTCCCCCTCTCCTTCCTCTCTGTCTCTCTCTTCCCCTCCTGCAGCCGAGGCTCCATTGGAGCAAAGATGGCCCGGGCGCTGGGGATGGCTCCTTGGCCTCTGCCCCAGGCGCTAGAGTGGCTCTGGTCATGGCAGAGCGACGCCCCGGATGGGCAGAGCATCGCCCCCTGGTGGGCAGAGCATCGCCCCCTGGTGGGTGTGCCGGGTGGATCCCGATTGGGCGCATGCGGGAGTCTGTCTGACTGTCTCTCCCCGTTTCTAGCTTCAGAAAAATACAAAAAAAAATTAAATAAATAAATAAATAAATAAATAAATAAAATGGTCATTAGGCCAGAGCTACAGTTGTTAAATTATTTGAATCTCATCACTGCATGCAGGTGGGCCAGGGAGGGAATTTAAAAGTACAATTTGGTAGTTATAGAATAGTCATAGGGATGTAAAGTACACCATAGGTAATATAGTCAATAATATTGTAATAACTATATATGGTGCTAGATGAGTATCAGATTTACCTGGAAATCACTTTATAAATTATATAAATGTCTAATCATAAGGTTTACACCTAAAACATATAATGTAACTCAACTGTAATTAAAGAATAAAAATAATAAAATAAAAGGAAGAAATGACCCAGAACACTGCTCAAAGACAAAGGTATTTAATGTAAGAAAAAGATTTAGAAGATAGTGTAAAACAGACTAAGATATATTTAAGTGGACTATAAGGAAAAGGAGAAAAGAAAGATTAAAACGTGCAATAATTAAAAAAAAAATAATGGCATTGAATTATCCAGAACTGGTAAAAGGCCAAACCCAAATGCAAAAATCACAATGAATCTGTGTCAGACTAAATAAAAACATTTTCACACTGACAGAAGAAAGAAAAGAAACAAATAAAAGAAAGGGGAGAAATGACTGTAAAAGTAGCCTAAGAAGCCACTTTTAAAATATGATAGAAGTAAAAGTTTTGGAAAAATAACGTGTAAGTTGTAAAATGTGTAGATAATATAAAATGTTTTAAAATGTATTATTGGAGAGAAAGAGATTTTTTTAATTAAAATTATATTTGATAAAACTATACATTTTCTTTTCAGGGGTAACAAATGAGACAAATAGAAAACTTTTAGTGAAGAAGAAAAAAAAAAGTGATCCTAACAGGGAACTAAAGAGATAAGGCACATGTATAAAGTAGGAAAAAAAAAAAAAGCACAAATGAAATACTAGATTTAACTGAAATGTTAGTAATTACTTTAATTCCAAATGGACCAAATGTTCCATGAGAAAAAATGAAATATTTTTTAACATTCATACTATTTATGAATAATAAGCTGACTAAATCAAAAGAATAGAGAATTAATAAATTAATGGTTATAAAAGTATAAAGAATATAAATGATATTAATGAACTAATAATTCATCTGATGTGTAGAAAAAAAAAAACCCAAAACTAGAACACTTAAAAGAAAAATAATTAGCCCTGGCCGGTTGGCTCAGTGGTAGAGCGTCGGCCTAGCGTGCGGAGGACCCGGGTTCGATTCCCGGCCAGGGCACACAGGAGAAGCGCCCATTTGCTTCTCCATCCCTCCGCCGCGCTTTCCTCTCTGTCTCTCTCTTCCCCTCCCGCAGCCAAGGCTCCATTGGAGCAAAGATGGCCCGGGCGCTGGGGATGGCTCTGTGGCCTCTGCCTCAGGCGCTAGAGTGGCTCTGGTTGCAACATGGCGACACCCAGGATGGGCAGAGCATTGCCCCCTGGTGGGCAGAGCGTCGCCCCCTGGTGGGCGTGTCGGGTGGATCCCGGTCGGGCGCATGCGGGAGTCTGTCTGACTGTCTCTCCCTGTTTCCAGCTTCAGAAAAATGGAAAAGAAAAAAAAAGAAAAAAAAAAAAATAATAATTAAATAAATTAGTGATAAATGTGATTTTAAAACCAAGTCAAGCCACAATGAAGGAAAAATAAATAATAAACCATAAAATGGTAGAGTATATTGGCAATATATATATAATGTATTTGATTGTAATATTTGACACACAAATTAATGACAATATACTGTTATCATGGAAGTTTACAAATAAATGTAAAAGTCCAAACAGAATCATAAGCAAAATACTTTCCAGAAGGTAAAGTCAATTAAAAGTAATATTAGATATTAAAACTCATTGAAATCAAATAAATGCAAATGAGATTCAACCTCCTTAAATTGGAAAAAGTTTTAGTCTGTGAACATGAGGTGGTACTAAGGATGTGTAGTGATGGGCGACTTTACATCCTGCCTTCAGGAAGATAGTACATTGGTAACATCACTTAAGAAAAAAATAAAATAAAAAAATGTAGATATTATCTACTAAACTTAAAGTCCTCATGTCCAGTAACCTCACATTTTTTACTGCTGGGCATAAAACCCAAATCAGAGATTGTTAGAATTTACGTGTATGGACCCTGCTGCAAATTGATAATGCCTATGGACTACTTCTCTGAATAAAATTTTAAATAAGTCAATTAAACACATACATTTTCAAAGAAATAATTATTGAGATATTAATAGAAAAATGTGTGCACAGAGGAAATGTCATAAACTAACTTATTTGTTATTATTTTTGTTGTTGTTTTTTGTTTTGACAGAGAGTGAGAGAGAGGGACAGAAAAGGACAGAAAGAAAAGAAGGGAGAGAGATGAGAAGCATCATTTCTTTGTTGCAGCACCTTAGTTGTTCATTGATTGCTTTCTCATATGTGCCTTGACCTGGGGGCTACAGCAGAATAAGTGACCTCTTGCTCAAGCCAGCAACCTTGGGTTCAAGCCAGCGACCTTTGGCCTCAAGCTGATGACCCTGCGCTCAAACTGGTGAGCCCATGCTCAAGCCAGTGACCTCAGGGTTTCAAACCTTGGTCCTCTGCATCCCAGGCTGATGCTCTATCTGGTGTGCCACTGTCTGGTCAGGCTACTTTAAAGAATTGTTACAATTTTAAAGAATTCTTTTGGCTTTATATTTACTATATAATACTACATGCCAGGAAACAACAAGAACAAGAACAATACTTACAGAGCATTTATGTTACAAAACAAACAAACTAAGTTCTTAGAGATGCTATTATGGAGAATATTGATAACTCAGTGAGGTCTGTTTGACTACAGAGATCAGATGTGGGGTATGATTACCTTATATTCATAACAAATATTTATTGAGGAGTTCTTATATGCCAGACTTATTATAAATTTTTAACAAAAGTCAAGATTCTGTTCTCTTTAACCAGATCTTTTAATGTTGAGGGACTATGATTGCAAGTGGTTATAAATGCTACAAGAAACATAAGGCAGAGTACGGGGGCCCTGGCCAGCTAGCTCAGCAGTAGAGCATTGGCCCGGCATGTGAGAGTCCCTGGTTCAATTCCCGGCCAGGGCACCAGGAAAAGCACCCATTTTCTTCTCCACCCTTCCCCGTCTACTTTCTCTCTGTCTCTCCCTTCCTCTCCCACAGCCAAGGCTCCATTGGAGCAAAGTTGGCCCAGGTGCTGAGGATGACTCCATGGCCACTGCCTCAGCTGCTAGAATGGCTCTGGTTTCAAAAGAGCAATGCCCTGGATGGGCTGAGCATTGCCCCCTGGTGGACATGCTGGGTGGATCCCAGTCAGGCACATGCGGGAGTCTGTCTCTCTGCCTCACCACTTATCACTTCAGAAAAATACAAAAAAAAAAGAAAGAAAGAAAGAAAGAAAAAAAGACTGAGTATGGTAATATGTATTCAAGCATGAATTAGAATATCTGGGGGAAGAACATAAGCATTGCATAGAAAGCTTACCGGTGTTTACAATTTCTAGCAGTTCTGAAACAACACCATAAGGCCAAGGAACGATAGTCATAATTTATTCTAAAGGCAGTGTAATGGAACAAAATGAGTGTTTTTAAAAATTGTAAAAATTGCCTGACCAGGCAGTGGCACAGTGGACAGAGCATCAGACTGGGATGTGGAGGACCGAGGTTCGAAACTTCAAGGTCACCAGCTTGAGAGCAAGCTCATCTGGCTTGAGCACAAGTTCACCAGCTTGAGCGCAGGGTCATTGGTTTTAGCGTGGGATCGTAGACATGACCCCATGGTCGCTGGTTTGAGCCCAAGAGTCTCTGGCTTAAAGCATATAGTCGTTGGCTTGAGCAAGGGGTCACTCGCTCTGCTGTAGCCCACCATATAAGGCACATATGAGATAGCAATCAATGAACAACTAAGGTGCTGCAACAAAGAAATGATGCTTCTCATCTCTTTCTTCTTGTCTGTCTGTCCTTATATGTCCCTCTTTCCAACCCTGTCTCTATAAAAAAAATTAAATTAAAAAAATTGTAAGAATTAAGTTACAGAAACTCTCTATATAAAACTGCAATTTAATAAAGTGCCTAACTAAAGGAAAAAATCATTTAATTAAAAGGTCCCTGAATGAAGAGGTAGTCATACCAGAGGCCTTAAGAGAGAAAAGACAATGAAGGAGGATTGATAAGGCAGCAAAAAGTACAAATACACATAGAATCTCATTGTATAATGTAGATTTCATAACTCCACAAATTCTCTAAACTTTTAAATTTCCTAATCCCTTCAATATGTTACAGGTATATAGCTGGAGATTCTGAGAATTTTCTCATGTTAAACAAAGTTAGTGTTCTTAGTGCCAGAAAAAGAAGTAATGAGAAACTAACAAGAAGTTTTATATTAAATTATTTCACAATTTCAACTCTAAATGTATCATTTGGAATGTTCTCTACTGTGGATGACTTTATATTGATCTTGGAGTCAGAATTTATAGGCAAGGAGTTCAATATTTTCACTTAATATTGATGTTCTATAGAAAATTGACTTAATAACTTTGAACTTCCCTTATTCCTTTTTTTTTAATTGATGGTGATACTCCCTGAATTTAGTGCAATGAAGGCAACATTTTAAATATATACTTGTAGTATATATCTTATACAATTTCTGTTGTTGAATTTTATTCAATATTTAAGGCAATATAAAATAGGTAGTTTGTGTTGGCATTTCTAATGTCACAAAATAAAATATTTGTTAATCAGAAGTTTTAGCTTATAGTCATATAATCTATACAATTATGTGTTTAAACACATATCACAGAGAAAAGTGCTCAAAGAGTAAGTGTACAATTCAAAGATTATCCAAAATAAATATCAGTAAAACACCACCCAGGACCAGAAACAGAGTAAAAAGAATCCCTGATGTTCTTGCTGGTTCATTAAGACCTCCCTCTGCAGGAAGGGTAAACAGTGCTCTGATTTTCAACACAACAATTTTCTGTATTTTTTTAAAAACTTTGGGTTGACAATCATGGTGTTATCTTTAGGCTCATTTATTCAAAATTATTTCATTATGAGATTAATCAGTGTAATATATAGCTTCATTCATTTCAATGTAGTACATTATCCCATTGCTTGAATATATCTAATGTTTTTGTCATCTCCACTGTAAATGAATTTTGAGTTCTGGCGATTGTTATTTTTATTTTCTGTTTGTTTATAATTGCAGCTTAGAGCTATTATGAATAATACTGCCATGAAGAGTTTGTTCCTATCTCTTGGTACACATGTGAATGCAATTCTGAATTTATTCTTGGGAGTAGAATTAAAAGATTATAATATTAATGTAGAAAAAATTTAATAAATAATTTAGAAAATTTTCCAAAATGGTGTTATGATATATAGTCTCATAAGCACGTTTTGTGAGAACATATTCCTCTGCTGTCTTGCTAACCCTAAAAAATATGAGATTTTTTAATCAATCTAGGGATTTGTATTCTAACTCAACTCAATATTCATTGAATTTACCTAATTTCTATTAATATTAAAGAATAATCATTTGGTTATTAAACTTTAGAAATTTTCTTCTGTAAAATACTTGTTCAGTTTTCTATTTTGTTGTCTTTTATATTGAGTATAAAGAAGTTTAACATAGGAAAACATACAACACATGCTCTTTCTCACATAAGTAACATGTTCTTAACTGTGTATATCATCTATAAATATTTTTTATTCTTCTACTATGTGCCTTGTGTTCACTCTTTTGAATTTGTGTTTTAAAGAACAAATTTTTTCACATAGTATAATCCTATTTAGCCATTATTTTTTCTTTATGGTCAGTACTTCCTGCATTCTGTTTAATCATTTACTACATCTGAGATAATATGGTATTTCATCTACTTCTTTTTTTAAGAAGCATTATTATTTTGCTGTTTAATTTAAATATGTAGTGCATCAGGAGTGATATTTTTATTTAATTTTCACTCATTCAAATGGTAGATTCCACCACCATTTCCTTTCTGTTTCACAAAAACTCTTTATCAGTAATCATATAGAGCCCTTCACTTACCAAGTATAATCTATCACATATTAAAGCAGTTTTATTTGGCATTTCCCTAGCTGATAAAAAAATTTCTATAATCTGAACTTTTGGTTTTCCAGAATTTAAAAATGTAATATAGGTGGTAGATGAGAATGAATAAACAGGAAAAATGTGGATATGTGTGTGTGTGTGTATGAATAGTGTGTGTATGCATTTGATAATTATTCTTTTGTATTTATAACCAAAGTTATTCCTCAAGTAATCATTCATTTTTAAAATTTTCAAATTCAATGAGTTGAGTGGCCTTCAATTACTTTATTTTATAATGCAGGTTGCAAAATGTATGAATGAGCATGGCTTCTTGAGTAGTTTACAAAACAGGAACAGCAACAAAAAAGAGTTCTCTTGTAAAATAGTGCTCTCTACTGCTTGCTGTATTTAATAGGTGGAACCAAAAGTTTTGTGGCTAATAAAAGTAATCTTTGTAAAATTACTCAGTCATTTGGCATGCTATAAAAGAGCTGTTGTCAATAAAAGCTGTGATTATTACTAGGGTATCGTTCCATTTCCATGGTAATTAGTTATTATCATTATTTATTACTTTATTTTATGGTTATTACTTGCAATTTCAGACTTTAAATACTGAAAGAATAAACATTACTAATTTAATTACAGTACTAAAATTTTTAAAACTGCATTCAATGTTAGGATTAATGACTATACTTCAGATGAATATTCTAATAGCAATTTGCATTTTTGTTTGATTTCTTGTTCATTATAAGTTTGAACAAATTAATATGTTTGTAGTCTTGAAAATTGTCATGTAGAAATGAATGCCATTCTCATGGGTATGTTTTTATGAATTAAACTTCATGATATTTATAGTTAAATAAGAAGATAAAACTAGTAAAAAAGAGAAAGCTTCTATTTCTAATAAGTTATATATTTCTTATCTGAAAGCATCTTCTAAGAGGGACATAAACATTCACAATATCATCCAATGTAAACAGTATGAAAAAAGGATGATATTTAAATCATCCTGCATTTCTTTTCTTTTTGATAAGGCATAAGGTATCTATTAAATTTAAGATAGTTTTGTTCATGATTTATCTTGAATTTACAGATTCTATTTAATTTTGTACTCTCAACCCCTTGTAATGTTAAATCATCAGTAATTTGCATCACTGAAAGGTTAAGAGAGCTCATAAGTGAGAAAAATAATCCCATTTGAGCAGATAGAAATTAGGCAGGAAGAAATACAAAGATGGATGGCATTTAGGATGTTTTGAAAAATCTTCTTGCCTTAATTACCTTAATTAAAGATAAAATATTAAGATTAAGATATCAATAGCATGGCAATAACCTCTCATAAAAGCATCTTTGGCTTGATTAGAGATAAAAGGTTTTCTGTGTGGAATGTGAAGCACAAGGCACATCATCTATGCACAGGTCCACACATTTACAAACACATACCTTCAGAAAATAATTCAGTGGGGTTTCCTCATTCATAAAAAGTAAGTTGGTATATTTTGGTGGAGATAGAAATGTATCTGAATGACTGCACTCAAATTCCATAGGAAAGACTGAGATAGAAATTTTCACACTTGAAATTTATTAAGATATGTTCTTGTGAATATCTGCGAGAAAGCTATGGAAGCAGGACTGAGAAGAGGAAGTACACACTGATCAGTTTCTCCTGATTCTACAAAGGACTTTGAAACTCCTCAGAACTGTTCCCCATAGAGGCACTCTGGGAGTCTTAGAACTACCATGCAGAATAGTCACTGGAGATTAGCTGCTCCTCGTGAGAGTTTACAAATTCAGGCAAGACAACTCTCCAGGGCAATTTCTAGGAAGAGTATTCATTCTGAACCATCAATAGCCCACACTCCTGGCAACTAGAGAAATGAGTGTCTTGGTCTTGAAAAAAAGACCTGAATGGTACATTATAGAATTTAATATACTGAGTAATAAAAACAATATATATCCAAAAGAATTACCAAAGGTGACATTAGTAAAATGTAGGACTAGGACGTTCCAGGTCCTTTTACTTCAATAGAGACACTTAATTAATAAGAATATACAGATCAGAATATACATGTGAAAACTTGAGACAACTAATTTCTCAACAGAAACCTAGCAAGTCAGAAGGGAGTGGGATGATATATACCAGGGGTCCCCAAACTATGCCCCACAGGCTGCATGCAGTCCCCTGAGGACATTTATCCGGCCCACACCACACTTCTGGAAGGGGCACCTCTTTCATTGGTGGTCAGTGAGAGGAGCATAGTTCTCATTGAAATACTGGTCAATTTGTTGATTTAAATTTACTTGTTCTTTATTTTAAATATTGTATTTGTTCCCATTTTGTTTTTTTTTTACTTTAAAATAAGATATGTGCAGTGTGCATAGGGATTTGTTCATAGTTTTTTTTTTATAGTCCAGCCCTCCAATAGTCTGAGGGACAGTGAACTGGCCCCCTGTGTAAAAAGTATGGTGACCCCCTGATATACACAAAGTGTTACAAGGAGAAAAAAATCTGCCAAGCAAGAATTCTGTATGTGGCAAAATTTTCCTGCAAAAATGAATAAGAAATTAAGATTTTCCTAAACAAAAGTTGAGTGAGTTGATTACCATCAAACCTGAATGTAAAAAATGTTAAAGGGAATTTTTCAAGTTGAAACAAAAGGAGTGTAGTTAGCAACACAAAGAAAATAAAGAGCTTCTTCAGTAAAGATGAAAATGTGAACAAATATATTAGCTTGTAATATTGTAATTTTGGTGTGGAGAATTTAAATGGCAAAAACTTATAAAGTATAAATATATATTAATAGATAAACAACATTTGATAATGTAATTAGTCTTCTTAGTAACACAAAGTAGGAAAGGTAGAAGAGTAAAGATATAAAGATTTTGCATGTAATCAATTAAGATATTTATAAAATATTGTAGGTAATTGTAATTGAAACCACTTAGAAAATATCTTGAAAATATACACAAAAGAATGATAAAGAAATGAAAGCTTATTATGACATAAACAGAGTTAGTAAGAGCAGGAAAGTACAAAATGACAAGACAATATAAATGATTAACAAAATGGCAATACTTAGTCTTTCTATCAATAATTATTTTAAATAGAAAAGGATTAAATCCCACAATAAGAAGACATACAATGGCTGAATATATTGTAACACAAGATCCAACTATCTGCTGTCTACAAGAAACTCAGTTTAGACAAGGACACATATTGGCTGAAACTAGAAAAAAGGAAAAAGGTCACCCATACCAATAGTAACCAAAAGAGAACAGGAATGTGTATACTAGTATCATACAAAATAGACTTTAGTTCAAAATGCTTACAAGAAACAGGAAGAACACTAACTACATTATGATAACAGACTCTATTCACCAAAAAGGTATAAAAATTATTAATATTTATGCATAAGACTATAGAGCTCTGAAATATGTAAAGCAAACATTGACAGAATTAAAGTTAAGTTTGTTTTTGTTTTGTTCTTTTTTTTAAAGTGAGAGGCAGGGAGGCAGGAAGGCAGGGAGACAGAGACAGACTCCTACATGTGCTCTGACTAGGTTACATCCTGCAAGCCCCATATAGGGCAATGCTCTGCCCAACTGGGGCTGCTGCTCCATTGCTTGGCAATCGAGCAATTTCAGTGACTGAGGTGAGGCCATGGAGCCATAGTCAGAACCTGGGGCCAACATGCTCGAACCATTTGAGCCATGGCTGTGTGGGAAGTGAATCAAAAAACAGAGAGAAAGATAGAGAAAAAGAGAAGGGGGAACAGAAGTGGTGGAGAAGCAAATGTTCACTTCTCCTGTGTGCCCTGACCAGGAATCAAACCTGGGACTCTCACACACCAGGCCCATGCTCTACGGCTGAGCTAACCTGCCAAGGCAAAATCAAGTTTTAAAGTAAAATATTGATAGAATATAGGTGTTGGGTATATGGGACCTTAACTGTTAAATTCTTTAAGCTTTTCTATATGTTTGAAATATTTTTTTATTTAAACATTAAGTTTTGTTACACTGCAAAAAATTGCCAAAACGTAGACATTATTTCAAAGTATTTTATTAAAATAAAAAGTACTCTTAATCATTTGGTATGGTTAAAGGATTGTTGGGCCTAATTATTTGCTTTTCCTCCCAGTAAGAATATTGTATGTCTTTGTTTTGTGAACATCAAGATTTGCTATGTGGCTCACTTTGGCCAATGAGATGTGAGAAAAAAAAGACTTTTCTGGAACAGACTTTAAGATTTGTACCAGAGCTCTTATTGATCAAGAAATCATCTTTGCCTAGGCTGAGGTTGCTCCTGCTGCCTTCAACCATGAATCAAGAGAAGAGCTTCAGGTGAGTCACGAGGATATATAAATAGAACAGAGAGCATATCTTTGTTGTTGAAAATAACTAAGATATGAGTCTTTTGCTAATGTAATATAACAGACAAAGCTTACTAGCACAATTTGAAAGCTGTTAAAAATATCCCTAATAAAGTGAATCATTTAAACAAAAAATAAACACCTAAGGAAACTAATTTTTACAGAAATTTCAGAAATATCTAGTTTAAAAACATTACTGAATGAATAACTTATAATTAACAGTACTACTTGATAAATGAATGAATAGTAAAAAAAAAAAAGAAACAAAAAAGCACCCACAACAAACAAACAAAAAACAATACTCAAGTTACATTTGTACCTTCTTCAATTAATGTTTTTTGGACCATTTTATATTTATCCCAAGTAAAATCTACCATCTTTTTTGATGAATTTATTACTTTTAATTTTAAAGTTGTACTGTAATTTCATTAACCAGTTTTCTGTTTGGGAGCAGTTAAAGTTTTTAATCTATCCTTTATTAATATAATCAATAATTCAATAAATGTCTTTGGACAAATCTCAATCCAGTTTACTAAATAAAATGAACTTCATTCTTTTTAACTAATGACCTTGCACATCTGTTCTGTGAGCTCATAACTGCTCCATGCCCACCTCATAAAATGCCTTCCAATCATTTAAGGTGAGACCTAACAAGTGTCGTAACAATGATAACTATTCATCCAATTAAACAATCTTTTTCTCTCTGCAGTTTATACCTGCCTCTACTAGGAAATCTACAGTGAAGTAGATAGCAAGATAAACTTGTCTTTTTTTTTTTAATTTTCCATTTAATAGCTGCAGTCTGAGCACTTCCAGGTTTGAAGTGTTGAGTAAAGCAGAAAGATAAAACATCAGAAATATTTTATTTGACTGGTAGGAAAAAAAGTTGTAAGAATTTTGTCTGGTAATTTTTGATCCAGTGCTGTTAACCTCTGAATATAATAGAATCCAATGCCAATTCTTTCTCACCTATCATCGTTTTTTGTGTTCTTTAAATAGCCCCTCACCTCATATTGCCAAGGAGTCTTCCTCTGGAGCATATTTGCCTTGGGCAATGCCATTACTATCTTGCAACTTCAACTTCTACCCTCATTTTGGAGTTTCAGCATCTCAGAATTCTAGTAGTTACTATGGAGTCAATATCTGTACCATGGGGCCTTGCACGCTTCTGGACCTGCAGGCCCAATACACACCTGACTTTTTCCTATACCACAGGCAGGGCAGCTACAATGAAAATATCTTCTGGCATAATTCAAGCACTGGACTCTACATTCCTTCACCTGCATAGTAAGCATGTTAAGCAATCTAAAAAATTTCTTGAAGGCCCTGTCACTTAACTTAAGAGAGGTGCTAAGTATTTCCTTCTCCTTTCACAGGGAGAAAATATAGGATGTATTATAGCAATGTAAACAAGTCTTTTTAAATTCCCTTTGAAGTTATCCTCATCACTGGTCTCCTGAACCACTCAATAAAATTTTAGGATTTTCCTGTAGAGCCCAGAAAGGAATCATCATAGGAGAGTTGGTTTCACAAATTTTCAGCATGTTGAGGCTATGCTGTGAAGTAGCTGACTTTAGAAAATTAAGATATTGCAAGATGATACAGAAAATAAAATAATTTAAAAATTGCATTTAACCATGATTTCATAACTTGAACTTCACATGTAATTTGTATATAAGAAGTATCCTTGAAGGAAAAATTGGTTTGAGAAGAATGTGCACTATTGAAAGAATTGCCCTAATACCCTCCAAAGAGGCCACATACATTTTCATTACTGCCAAGAGTGTGAAATTACTTGTTACTCATCCTCTGTTCACTCGGTTTCACAGGGATACTACTTTTGCCCTTTGGACTGATGAAAAATATTATAATGTTTTTAATACATTAAAAAACAAATTTGCCTGACCAGGCGGTGGCACAGTGGATAGAGCATCAGATTGGGATGCGGAGGACCCAGGTTCAAAACCCTGAGGTTGTCAGCTTAAGCGCAGGCTCATCTGGTTCGAGCAAAGGGTCACTTGGTCTGCTGTAGCCCCACAGTCAAGGCACATATGAGAAAGTAATCAATGAACAACTAAGGTGTTGCAACAAAAAACTAATGATTGATGCTTCTCATCTCTCTTTATTCCTGTCTGTCTGTTCTTATCTAGCCCTCTCTCTGACTCTGTCTCTGTAAAAAAACAAAACAAATAAACAAAAAAACAAATCTTTTAAAAAGTTCTAATATTGTATATATTTTCATTTATGATGTCTTCATTTATATATTCTTAGTTCATATTTTTAAATGTAGACTGCTTTATCAACTTGGAGGTCATTTTATAGATACCATAATAGTATTATTATTATTATATATAATTAAATTTCTCTCTATTTGTTGCCAGAGTGAATAACAGTGTAATTTGATTGATGATAGATTATAGTCTATTATTTAATTCATTGACTGTCCTCTTAATAATTAAGTTAATTAAGCTAAAAATCTAAGCATCATCTTTGATTTGTCCCTCTTCATGCTAAGTATCTGCTAGATATTCACTTGTCATTATTCCAAAGGCATACCATATATTTTAAAATTTTGTACAAATTTTGACTCATTAATTCCACATGTAGGGTGTAATAAAATATATGTTCAAATATCTACATGCAGGGAACTGTTATAAAAGTTCTATCAAGTTACTGAGGATGGTTTATACGAATCAATTTTCTTCAATCTGATTAAATGATATATCATCTTATTCTATGAAACATATTAATGTAAAATACTCATTTTTAAATACAAGGTAAAAGATATTACATAAGGCATTATATTATTTTCAAAACCAAATTTTTACATATATATGTATGGATAAATATAATACATACAGCTTATATATGTTTCTAAAGCCCATTCATAGGACACATTGAATATATATATATAATACAGAAAATATGTATATGCAATTATATATGCATCTATAAGCCCATTCAAAAGACTAAAACTAGATTTATGTAAACATATAATTTAAGTGTAGTACTTGGTATATTGTTGTTTTAAACAATGTTATTATAAATGCTTTTATTGTGGTTGTTGTTTAAACATTTTCTATTGACCATGTAATTTTCACATTAGGAAATAGCTATATGTAATTTTAATGCATATGATTATAAATATGACAAATAGGTTCAGTATGAATAAATATAAAACTAAATCATTAGTACAAGTAAATAGAATAATAGATTATGAAATTAGAAAACAAATGCAAACATATAATATTATACATCTGCTGGAGACAAACCACAGATTTGATTCTTCTTTAGACATCAAACCACTAACAGTCAATTAGATAATTATGAACCATTCAGGTCAGAGAAGCACAGGTTTTCTGATGGCAAAGCTGAATTCAGTTTTCTCTCTTTGTCTGTTTAGAGCAAAGAGATGTGAAGCAAGTAGCAGTATTACTTTCTTACAACAGTGACAAGCTTTACAGGCTTTTTGCAATAACGTTCGATGGGCACAGAATGACGGTATAAAATTTAATATTTTGAAACTTGATAATAAACTATGACTGATAAGGTAAACTAGCTCCAAGAGAAATATTTACATATTTCTCTCATATATTTCTATTACATAGGGTGAAAAGGGAAATAATTTAAAAATGAATATCAAAGCTCAGTGATTCTCTCATATCTAGTTTGATCTTAAGATTATGTCTTTAAAAGGTTAACATTCTTATAGAAGACTCCCTTTTTGGGTAAAAATATTCTATTTTAAAATTACCCATAGTGAAAACTTACTTGTGCCTTACAGAAAACTATTTTGAGATAGTTAAGTAAGCTATTATTTGAAGAAATCGTCAAAATATAAATTTTCGTGAAGGTGTACTGAATGTTCAGAAATCTTATTTTAACTGCCTTTTTTACAATTCTACCATGAAATAATATGGTCTATAAAAAGATATCCTGGAGCAAAACTTAGAAGTATGGAGGAGGATATGTATTGTTTAACCAGTTGGTATATATTCAATGTGGTAACATTATTGTCACAAAGAATTTTATTGATTTTGTTCCAAGTTACTTACCTACACATTTACTGTGGCAGTTCCCAAATTTATTTTACTCTGAGTTCCAGTAAGAACATATAAATTAACTTCTATTTAAAGTGAATGTAAAGAAATATGATTTAATTTGAGTAAGAATTTAACTGAATACAAGTATTGTGCTGACATTTAAATGACTTCTTTTGCTTGACTTTGAAAACTGTCACATAATTTGAAATTTACTTTATTAACATATGCCTCATGACTTTCTTTGAAAAAAATTCAGTTTGTGTTCTTTATTGTATGGTATTTTATTTAGCTAAATTCCATTGACTTATACCAATACCATTAAAATACATGGATTTCAAAAAGTTTTTTTTTTCTTTTAATAAAGGAAGACTAAGGCTCTCTGGCATCAAATCAAGTACGTATATGAATGTTAACCCAGAAAAATAGCTTTTAATTGACATTCTTTTTCCATTTTATAACAAGGAATTCCATAAAGCAGTATGAAAATCATTTTAAGACTATGGTTTACAAAGATAGTTTTGTTTATTTTTTGATTTTTCAGATCACAGTTGACTTTGTGTTTGAATCTGTCTGTTTGAATCTGAATACAAAACATTTTAATCCCTGAGATGTGGGGCAGCTGTGTTAGGCCTGCTAGCTGGTGTACGGGCTGCAAGCCTTTTGCCTGATTAGTGCATGAGCACGTGGCAGCACCATGTGTGTATGTCCTATATAAGGCTGTGGGTGCTTGTGCTCAGGGAGATTGCAGATGCATAGATTGCCTGCCCGCCACAGTTTGCCTGAGAGGCGGAATTCCCGGCCTGTGTGCTTGTCAGCTGTTGTGAGACTCTATTAAACTGAATGGCCCAACCCATTTCGGCTTCGCAGTTTTTCTACCATCTGCCTGAATCCAATGTGAACCTGCCTAGTCTCCGCCACCAGTATTACACACAACTTTTAGCTACTTTATTTCATGTAGGTTCTTAGAGGGAGTGGGGTTTGAGAGGCTTTGACCTTAAATGGAATTTTAACCTTCGATAAGTTTTTTTAATGTGATGATAAATCTCTGAACTATATACTTACGCTTTGCACATTTTCTGCGTATATCTAAAACTGAAAAGAATAAAAAACAAAAAAAACATCCGCAGTACTTCCTTCTTATGCTAAAACCAACAGTCTAACAATAAATACCTTTATCATTTGATGCCTGATAACAATGGTTATCTGTGTTTCATATTGTTTGGTCCATGTTTTAATTATTGGAGTTTAAATGAGCTAATAAATAACACATCTTGTATCAGTAAGCTATTGCTACAAAATATGCTGCACACTACAGCATGGCTGAAAGCTATAATCATGTGTTCTCACGGATATGCAGATCAGCTGGGAATTGGTTGATTTAGGATAGGTTCTACTAGTTGGCTCAATTTTGCACCTGGATTTGAGTGAGATTAGCTAAAGCCATTCCCCAAGTATGTTCAAGCCAGGACCCGAGCTGAAAGGGCCGCAGCTGCAAAAGGAATCTTTATTTTGCAAAATGCAAACATCCTCAAGCCGAGACTTGGAACTGGCACATTGTCTCTTCTTCCTCATTTATTTAGCCAAAACCTCTTTTCCCCTCAATTGGATTTCTGAGCAAATGGAAAGAAAGAGAAAAAGAATTCAAATGGTTGGAGAGAGAAAACAATTGGAAAGTAACTTTCCATATGGGCTAAATTGGCTTGGTCGTATTTTACCCCTTGATTAGTCTAATTTACATGTCTGTGACATCAATAAAATAATAAAATAGTAAAACTAGAGATTCATCCCGTTAAGAAATCCTATTATCTTATTGCACTGTAATGATGAGTTGTACAAAACCAATTGTTTCTTCTCCTGAGCTAACCATCTAAAGTTTGTCGAACAAAGGATTTTTTGCTTGAAGTAGAAACTAAATTAGGCAGACCAGAGACAAAGAAAAGAGCAAGTGCACACAACAGGGAGACTAAGACAGAGAAGGCACATGTCAGAAAGTAAGAGGGAACATTTTTATCACAAAAGAAAGTGAGAGGGAGCTATAGAATTGTACAGGTGGGGAAATTACTCTGACACCCTTTTTCCTGCTAAAAAATTACATGTTTTAAACCAGAGCAATGATAAAGGACTGTGCTCAAATTCTTTGCAAGTTTACTCTATATTAGTATAGAAAATGAGCATAATGTTCCTACAGATTGTGGAGGTATGCTAGAAATGTACATCTGCAAAATAAGTAAAAACTATGCTTTAATATTTTTAAATAAGCTAAAAGAACATTTAAAATCTAAAGTACATATACCTTAATCAAATTTAAAAAATAAAATCAATAAGGCAACATGAAGATTACATTATAATCAAATAAAATATGTAAAAATTAAATAAATGCTACCTTAAACTTAGTATTGTACTATACATTTTAAATGACTTAGAGATATATATTGAGAGAGTAGCTGGGAAATTTATATAAAATGGCTAACACTTAAAGTTGCACCATATTATTTAAATGTTTTTGTGAGTAACAATGAGAAATAGATATAGAGATTACTAGTGAATTTAATGTTTACAAATGGAAAACGGTCCTCTCATCAAAAAAGAAGATACACTAATAGTTTTAGTATTATTATTGAGGTAATAGTACAAGGTAACAGAATGAAAAATATTTAAAAAAAACAGAAAAAAAATTATTGATATATAATGTGTGTACAGATGTAGATGTATATATTCAGAGAGAGAGAGAGACCTCTTGTTAAGATTATTATGATTTTGGATAAAAAAGATTACCTTTGCATAAGAAGGAAATCTTTATATTAGATTAATAAATGCCAAATAACTCATTTTTTCTTGTTTTTATTTATAATTTTAATGAGAACCTAACCAAAATAACATGAAATATTTTTCTCTAATTAAATAAACAATATGCTAAATTTGATGATGTATTTATTCTCTTGACAATCCTTTTGGAATATAAGAATGTGCATAAATTGCTGGGCTGAATTAACAATAATGTAACCCTGGTTTCTTTTAACTTGGAGTTGTAGAAAGCTGGAAAGACATCACTCTCTCCTATTTTAAGAATTAATGACTTTTCTTGGTCTCATCAAAAAACTAAGCTTTAAGGCAAATAACCAAATCAAAGAATAAAATGTGGTAAGAGAATGAGGTTTTGAAATATAATGATTCCTAATTCTCTATGGAGATCAGGAGAGTACATGTAACTAGGAAGAAATACTTAAAGGAAACGCGTTTACAAGTTTGTTTTTGTTTCACTTTTATTTATTTGATTTTTGGAGGGAAAAAATAGTCTAGCAGCACAACTGTGAGGAAAAAGAGCAGTGGTATAATTTCTTCAAAAGAGAAATATTCAGAGTTAACCTAACCTTGAGTAAAATTTTTAAAGAAAAATAAACTATTGGGCACATAGTTAAATTGGAATATCAAATATACAACAAATATTTTAAATGTATACACCAAACAATATTTGGGACATTCTTATATTAAATGATTATCCATCATTCAGCTGAATATCACATTTATCTGTTTATCTTATATTTTATTTGATAGCACTCTTTACAATGCTTGTGAATAATTCCCCAATAAATTCATGCAGCTAATATATTTAAAATATAAAATTTCAGAAACTCTGCAAATAAATTTTAAAGAAATTATGTAGAGAATAAAAATGATATGAAAAGAAATTATATACACATTCCTTTAAGTGTTTTTTTTCTATTTCTCCTTGTTGTCCTGAGTATGTTTTTTATTTCTTTATAATCCTACCTTCTACTTAAAAGATAAAGATGTTATAAATATATCTATCTGGATTAGTATATGGTTGAGGTATGATTGAGTTGCTCAAGAACTGGGGAATCATGATAAATTTAGACTTGAGTCAGGGACAGAACTAGAGGATCCAGCTGATGGATGAAAAGGAAGCAGCTGCAAACTGTAAATTCATTTATCAGTAATACTCATTTTTCTTAGTGGCATAATGAATATCCAGGGAATGTCTAATGCCAAGAGTGGGAAATAAATAAAGTAGAAGGAGTAGTGTAATGTGGGACAAAAAGATTTAGAAAATTCAATTGCAACCTGAAGAAATAACTCTTTTGGCCTCATAATCAATGTCTGCTGAAATAAAGGATTAGCAAAGGAGTGAGTACACATAAACTTTCATTTTGCATTTTAATAGGCTGCTAAGGATTTTCCAGAGGCAAACTATGCTTTATCCTGAAGTCAGATGTCATTTCTAGAATTTCTGTAATACATTTAGACAAATATTTATAATGCTTTTACTTGTTTATTTACAGAATAAAATCCTAATATATATCTTTTTGGCGTTATATTGTTAAATGAGTCTTGTTTCTTTCTCTCTCTTTCTCTCTCTGCCGACATACAAATAACTTCTCCAGACATTCAAAAAGTATAGTGCTTATAAAGAGAGGTTATTATTGCTTGCCATAAACCCTGGTCAGTAAACAATTCAACCATCACTACAAATGTATAGTGGAACAGATATGAACAAGAAGAGGAAATAACCTGTCTGTTAATGGATGAATGGATATAGAAAATGTGGGATATATATACACAATAGAATTTTTTAACCTTAAAAAGGGAAAAAAATCCTTCTGTTTATAACAACATGGATAAACCTGGAGAACATTGTGTCAAGAGAAATAAGCCAAACACAGGATGATAATGGCATGATCTCCCTTACATGCAGAATCTAAAAAAGTCTAACTAAAAATAAAGAGAATTGCTGTTACTAAGGACTAAGGGTGTGAGAAAAATGGAAAAGTATTGTCCAAAGGGTACAGACCTTCAGCTATAAGTGAGTAAGTTCTGGAAATTCAATGAATACATTAGTGATTATAGTTAATAATAATGAATCATGGGCTTGAAATTTGCTAAAAAAGTAAATCTCAAGGGTCTTCATCCCTACAGAAATGGTAAATACATGAGGTGAAGGATATGTTGATTAGCTAGGTTATGGTAATCATTTCACAGTGTATACATATGTAAAACAATATATATACACATATATGTGTATATACATATATATGTATGATTTTTATTTGTCAGTCATACCTCAATAATGCTGGAGTGAGAAAAGCAGTTGACCTCCCCAGATCCCATTTATCCTTGCCTTATTCTGGATACAATCTTCAAAATAAAAGATAAGAAATTTCGTATTCTTTGTAATTAATTCATAAAAAAATAATCAGTGGTTTAACATTAATGGATATAAATGATAAAATATTATGATTCCATGTCTCACTTAAAAAAATCTTTACCCTAATAGATCTTTCCTATCTTTGATTTTCTTTAAAAACAAAAACAGAATCTTGGCCATGATTATTTGCTGTATATCTCTTGGTAAAGAGAAAAGAGTTCTATATCAGAAGAGAAAAATTTATAGACTGACACAGAAATGGCCTTAGCTTTTTTTGTCCACTTCTGTGGCCTAACTCTAGTTCATCAGAGCGTAAAAATTACATGACTTCCAAATACATAAATATCAGTGTTTTAGACTTCAGCAACTCATTACCCAAATATTTTGTAAAGTCCTTAGAAATAGTAAAGTTTTTTCTTAAAGCATTTGTTTTCCATAACACCTACTATTATCTGTGAAAATTTACAAAAGTAATTTTTTCAAGTTCTGTGTTGAGTATGTTATATGCATTATGTCAATTTCCACTTCTTAAAATATTATCATCACTTTCTCTATTTTACAGGTGAGTAAAGTGATGTTTAGATAAATTGAGTGATTTCTAAAGGCCATAAACATATTAAATTCCAGAGGTAGTATTTTAAAACCAAAGATTTCAAGCTTTCAAACCTAATGCTAAATCCTTATGCAATCTACCTCTCTGTGTCTCACATGCCCCATAATTAGTGAATTCATTGAATAAATGAGATGATTCAAAATACAGGTTATCATAGTTCAGATAATAAAATTTGAAGAGAAAAACAGCAAGCTTTTTAGATAGAATGAATATCTATTGAAAAGAATTTGAAGTTATGAGTTTCAATTTTGGCTTCTGATTTTCTCTTTAATTATTTTGTAGATATTGAAACCTACTCCAATACAAGAGATGCAGGAATAGCTAGTGTATTGTGGTGAGATATTTTAGGCCAAAATATATCATGCCATGTCTCGGAAGCTGTCTATAATTCAGCTTCTGGATTAGAATATAACTAGTGATTTTCAAATGTATTTGTGCACCTCTTAGGCTGACATGAAATGAACATTCATGGGCACTACCAACAAATTATGATTCAGTATGCACTGGAAAAACTCCATAAGTGCACATTTAAAAAAGACACCACAGAGCATTCTGATATAAAAGACTCAACATTCCTTTGAATATTCATTCAACTCATTGCAACTACATTCTTAAGTGAGAAAATCTCTTGGTATAGCAACAGTGTTTCCTGCTATTGCTCCATTATAAAGAAATAGAAACTTAACAACAAAAATGTAAACAATATTAAACAAATATAAATTCTCAATAAAATCATAAATTAAATTCAATTTTAATTATGCTCATTTTCAATAAAAAAGAGAAAAAAAATTAAGACATAGATAAAAGAACAGAGATTTTAAATAAATTTATTCTGATGATTACAATAGAAACATACAATAATTTAAATAAATTAGAAATCAATTCTTAGAGATAATAATTTATACTAGCATTGTATTTTTTACTGTTTAAAGATTGTTTCCTTTATATATTTTCCACTTGTAATTATTTTCTATTTTAAATTTTACATAAAATAGTTTAAGATGTAGTCCTCAATTATTTTATTTATTCCTCTTAATTAACCAAATGCTGCTCAAATATACCAACATAAGCCTAGAGCCTTAGTTATAGATATTTTTATGACATTCTGAAGAATTCTCTTGGTCTTGAACTCTTTTAATAACTAGTCACAAAGTGACAGACACCATATATTAAGGCAGGTAAAAAAGAACATAAATTAAGATTTTAAAAATTCTAATATCAAGTAAGCATCACTCATTTTTTCATTAGGCCTAAATTTGAAGAGAATAATAACATAAATCAACTATCAACTACTTAATGAAATCTTACTATGTGTCAGACACTTTGCTGAAACAGTTTAATAACTTTATCACAACCTTGATTGAGGTAGGTATCACAAAAAAAAAAAAAAAAGGGGAAAAAGTCCGGCTAATAAGTTTATTTTTCAAGGTTGCATAGTCAGTGATAGAATTGAATATTAAATGTAAATCAGGCTTATCCTACAGAGTATGTTCTTTCTATGCCATAAAACACACAGAAAACATTTATCTTAAATCTTCAGAATGTCACCTTACAAAGTTAGATAAGTTATTAATTTTGCAGCTATGATGTATGATGATTAAAGATTGAGATAATTTATCAACCATGATAATTTATTGTCTAAGATAATCAAGAATATAGCCAGAGCTAGAAAAATAAAAAAACAAACAAACAATGTAAAAAGCCCTGGTCATAAATACTTTAAATTTTTAGCTGTATAGAAAATGCATAGTTGATAGAATCTGTGTAAATTAAAAATCATTTTCTTAAAAATAATTTTCTATTTGTAAATCTCCTGAAAATAATAAAATAAAATACCTGTTCAAAGTGTTCATCTTTCCCATAAATAAATGTAAAATTTGTGTGTGCTATAAAGGGGAATTGATACTAATCCTTCCCAAACATTTCTGAAATATAGAAAAGGTACATACTTTCAAACTTATTTTATGAGGCCACCATTACCTTGACACTAAATCAGACAAAGATATTAAAAAATAAATAAATAAATAAATAATACAGACCAGTATCTTTTTAAATTTTTTTAAAATGTTCATTTTATTGATTTGAGAGAGAGAGAGGAAGGAAAAGAGAGAGACAGAGACAGGAACATTGATCGGTTTTTTGTTTTTTTTTTAAGTGCCCTGGCAATCTCTGTGCTTTGGGACGAAGCTCTAGCCAACCAAACTATCTCTATCCAGGGCCAGATGAATATTTTTATTTTTATAAAATATTGATGTAAAAATCCTTAACAAAATACTAGCAAAACATATTCATCATCACATTTAGTGGATTATACACCATGACCAAGTGGGATTTATAACTAGAATAGATCAACATAAGAAAATCAATCAATAAAATTTACTACATTAATAGAATAAAGAATAAAGCTATGTGATCATCTCAATTAATTTGGAAAAATGTAACAAGATTTAATATCTTTTCATGAATAAAATCTCAACAACCTAGGAATAAACTACCTTAACAAAATAAAAGCCAAATATAAAAAGCCCAGAGCTAACATACTTAATATTAAGGACTGAAACCTTTCTCTAAGTTCAGGAACAAAGCAAGAATGCCCACTCTTGCCATTTATACTCTCCATAATTCTGAATGTCCAAGTTAGAACAATTAGGCAGAAAGAGTAAACAAAAGAAATTAAAAATGAAAAGAATGAAAATCATTATTGTTCACAAATGAGGTAACCTTATTTATTGAAAACTCTAAGGAACAAAGAAAAAAATGTTAGAAGTAAAAAATTTATCAAAGTTATAAGACAAATCAACATATGAAAGTCAGTTATATTTATATATACTAACAATGAACAATCCAAAGGGAAATTGTAAAAGCAACCTTATTTATAGAAACATCAGAAATAATAAAATACGTAGAAATAAAGTTAATCAAAGAGGGAAATAGCTTGCACACTGAAAACTACAACAGTTACTGAAGGAAACTAAAGGAGACATAAATAAAGGGAAAACATTCTGTATTCATGGATTGTTAATATGTCAGTGCTTCCCAAAGCTATCTATGTATTCAAAGAAACTCTTATCAAAATTCCAATGACCTTTTTGGCAGAAATAGAAAAACCAATCCTCAAATTCATATGACAGTCAAGGCATTTCAAATAGCCAAAACAATCATAAACAAATAAAGTTTCTAAAATACAGTATACTATTAATACAAGGCTATACTTGTATAAGTGTGGTACTGCCATATGGAGCCCAGAAATAAACCCATACATCTCTAAATAATTGATTTTTGACAAGGACACTGAGATTAATCAGTGGTCAAATCATACTTTGTTTAACAAAAGATGCTGGTAAATCTGGATAGACACACACAAGAAAAAAGTACAGTTGAACTGCTATATCACACCATATACAAAGCTTAAGTGAATGACAGTTAAACTACAATACTGTTAGAAATAAACATGGGTAAAGTAAATTTTTATGACTTTGGTCTGGCAGTAGATACTCAGATCTGACACCAGCAGTATGAGCAATAAGAAATATATATTTTTATTTAAATTAAACTTTATAAAAATAAAATTGTGTATCAAAGAATATTATATAAAAAATAAAAAAAAATACCTTATCAAATGGGAGAAATTATTTGTTAATTATACATTTGATAATTGTCTGCTATTTAGTATACATAAAGAAATCACAACTCAAAAACAAAAACATAAAACCCAATTTAAAAATGAGAAAATCGGAGATGACGTCAGAGTAATGGCGGGGTAGGAAGCGATACCGATAAATCTCCCCCAAAACTCAACAAGATCGTCAACCAGAAACAGAAAAACCTATACTTGCAGCCTCCAGATGCTTCGCAATGCACCCGAAGGTATGGTCGAGTGAAAAATTGGCTAAATATATAACCAAACCCCGAAGGAATTAGGGAGTAAGAAATGCTCCGCCTTCCTCACTAACCTAAACAGGGCGGCTTTCTCTGATAACTTTGAATATAGAAAATGAGGCGGGCAAAGGGGGTGAATAGATCCAGGCCGCGGAACAAACGGCCGAACCACGCTGTGGCACGGAGATCCAAGCCGAGGAAAAACTGATTCTGTGGCAACCCAGGCAATACAAGCTAACACTCGCGCCAAACCCAAACAAAGAAAGACAAGCGGGGCAGCCATTTTACCCGATCTCCAGGTCGGTGCGCAGTTAGTGAGCGAGAGATTTCTTCCTAAGCCCCGGGAGTGGGTGCCCGTGTTACCCCACAGAGAGGCAGAGTCAGAGGCCTTTCTGTGGGCCGAAAGCAGAATCTCTGGGCAGCCCCAGCACCCTGGGAAAGCTGCGCACGGGAGGGAGCGAGAACTAATTCCAACGGTGGAAATTTTCCGTGCTGGTGGGGGTTTCACTCAGAGGGAAACGCGGCCAGCCTCATATCCTGGTCTGCGCGCGCAGATACTGAATGAGAGATTCCTCCGAGTGCCTCAGCAGTGCGCGCCCGTGTTATCGCACAGAGGGGCAGAGTCAGGGGCCTTTGTGTGGGCCAAAGCGAAATCTCGGGCCGCCCCAGCGCCTTGCAAAAGCCGCGCACGGGGACGGAGCATGAGCCAATTCCAACGCTGCAACTTTTCCATGCTGTTGGGGGTTTCACTCAGAGCGTGAGACTACTGGCCGGATATCCTGGTCTGCGCACGCAGTTAGTGAGTGAGAGTTTCCTCCAAGCGCCCCGGAAGTGGGCGCCCGCCTGTGTTACCGGACAGAGTGGCAGAGCCAGAGGTCTTTGAGTGGGTGGAAAGCCCGCCTGATTATGCTAGCAGCTCTGACTGACTGAGCCTTACCCAGAGCCCTGTGCTGAGTGGAAATAGAGTGGGGAGTTGCCAGCTCTTTGAGCCTCTTACTATCCAGGCAGAGGCAGCAGCAACCCCATAGCTGGATTATCAGGCTACTAATTGAGGAAGGAAAGACTAGGAGAAAGGCTCCAGGAACACGGACTCTCTCACTGTCGGAGCCTATAAATGCTAATGAGCCTCGACTGCCAACGAGACTAAAGCACAATACATGACATTGCCATAGAGACTTATCAACTGCAAACCTCTACCTGAGCATGCCAAAGGGGTAGAACCCGGGGTACAGAGTCACCGACCAGGAAGAGGGAGAGAAAAGAAAAAGCAAGAAGATAACCTCTCAAAATCAAGAATAATCTGCAGACTTAATAACCTATCCCATTTTATTATATTTGTTCGTTTGTTTCTCTTATCTTCATTCTTGATACTTTTTTTCCTCCTCCAATTTGGCCAATTAACTCTCTGCAGGTCTTACTCTCTCCTCTCCTTGAACTACACTACCCATAAGTGTTACATCTCCCATTATCTTTTCTCTCCTCTTCCTTTCTCTCTATGAGGGTTGCACTCCAAAACCCTTAACTCTCTCTCTCTCTCTCTACTTTCTTTTTTCTTCTTTTAGTGGTTCCCGCTTTTTTTTCTCTCTCTCTTTCTTTTCTCCCTCTATATTAGTTTCTTCCTTTCTCCTTTACATCTCCTCTCATTCAAACCTCAATAACAAACAAATTATCTTATCTGGGACTCAAACTTATGTTTGGGGCATTTTGGGGCATTTTTACTTCACCTTTTTAACTCACTAGCAGTGCTCCTATCCCTGGCTCTCCATTTTATCTAGTTCTTGTTCCACTAAATACAATAGTAATTTTTTAATTTGTCCCCCCATTTTTCTGTTTTCCTTTTATTCCTCTCATCATAACTCTTAGACAACCTACACCTTAAAGCAAATCATTTTATTCTTGCCCCAAATTTTTTCCTTATTTTCTTTTTGTGGGCCCATAACCCCTGTTTTTTTTTCTTGTTTTTTTTTTCTTTTTTTTTCCTTTTTTTTGCCCCTTTATTACTTTTCCTCAATTCAGGCCCTCCATCACAGGCATTGTTTGTTATAATTCACAGTTCACTACAAGATTTTCTCAAGAAAGAGGGGAGAGGAGAGGAGAGGAAAAAAGAAGGGAGGGGAATAATTTCCCTTTTTTTAAAATTTTTATTTTATTTTATTTTTCTTTATTTCATTATTAACTTTTTTTAAAAAAAACAACTCTTTGATTTTTTATTATTTTTTTAACTTTTTATTCTTTATTAAATCTCATTAATACTATCAACAAAACCACCCTCAGATGCCATTAAGGAAGAGAAAATCGAATATCATGGATACAAAAGAAAGAGAGGTAACACAGCTAGATGAGGAAAAATCTATGGAGAAAAAATTTAATATATTGGAAACCTTGGATCTAAATGACAGAGAATTCAAGATAGAAATCCTAAAAATCCTCTGAGATATACAAGAAAACACAGAAAGGCAATTTAGGGAGCTCAGAAAACAACTCAATGAACACAAAGAATATATGTCCAAGGAAATTGAAACTATAAAAACAAATCAAACAGAGATGAAAAACTCAATTCACGAGCTGAAAAACGAAGTAAAAAGCTTAGCTAATAGAACAGGTCAGATGGAAGAGAGGATTAGTGAAATAGAAGACAAGCAACTTGAGGCACAACAGAGAGAAGAAGAAAGAGACTCAAAAATTAAAAAAAATGAGATAGCCCTACAAGAATTATCTGACTCCATCAGAAAGAATAACATAAGAATAATAGGTATATCAGAGGGAGAAGAGAGAGAAAATGGAATGGAGAACATACTCAAACAAATAATAGATGAGAACTTCCCAAGCCTGTGGAAAGAACTAAAGCCTCAAGTTCAAGAAGCAAACAGAACTCCGAGTTTTCTTAACCCCAACAAACCTATTCCAAGGCATATCATAATGAAATTGACACAAACCAACAGCAAAGAAAAAATTCTCAAGGCAGCCAGGGAAAAGAAGAATACAACATATAAAGGAAGGCCCATTAGATTATCATCAGATTTCTCAGCAGAAACTCTACAAGCTAGAAGAGAGTGGACCACAATATTTAAAGTCCTGAAAGAGAGGAACGTTCAGCCATGAATACTATACCCATCAAAGCTATCCTTCAAATATGAAGGAGAAATAAAAACATTCACAGATACAGAAAAGATGAGGGAATTTATCATCAGAAAACCCCCACTCCAGGAATTACTAAAGGGGGTTCTCCAATCAGATACAAAGAACAAAAGAAAACAGAGCCACAAGTAAAAGCTCCAAGAAGAACACAATAAAACCAAATTTAAACTGTGACAACAACAAAAAGAAAGAGGGGGAGAAGAGGAGATTAACAGTGGCAAAGGACGATGGAGCGCAAAAGTACTCACAAAATAGTTCGCTACAATGAACAGGGTAGGGACCCTTTTCATTACTCAAAGGTAACCACCATTGAGAAAACCACCACAGAAGCACATGAGATAAAAAAGATAGCAACAGAAGAAAGATGTATGGAATACAACCAAATAAAAACAAAAGATAGAAAAACGAAAGAGAAGGATCAAACAGGACACAAAACTAACAGAAAGCAAGATATAAAATGGCAATAGGGAACTCACAAGTATCAATAATTACACTAAATGTAAACATATCAAACTCACCAATAAAAAGGCACAGAGTAGCAGAATGGATTAAAAAAGAAAATCCAACTGTATGCTGCCTACAGGAAACTCATCTAAGTAACAAGGATAAAAACAAATTCAAGTGAAAGGCGGGAAAACAATACTCCAAGGAAATAACATCCAAAAAAAAGCAGGTGTAGCAATACTCATATCGGATAATGCTGACTACAAGACAGGAAAAGTGCTCAGAGACAAAAATGGCCATTTCATAATGGCTAAGGGGACACTGAATTAAGAAGACATAACAATTCTTAATATATATGCACCAAACCAAGGAGCACCAAAATATATAAGACAGCTACTTATTGATCTTAAAACAAAAACTGACAAAAATACAATCATACTTGGAGACCTCAATACACCGCTGACGGCTCTAGATTGGTCATCCAAACAGAGAATCAACAAAGACATAGTGGCCTTAAACAAAACACTAGAGCACCTGGATATGATAGACATCTACAGGACATTTCATCCCAAAGTGACTGAGTATACATTTTTCTCTAGTGTACATGGATCATTCTCAAGAATTGACCATATGTTGGGCCACAAAAACAACATCAGCAAATTCAGAAAAATTGAAGTTGTACCAAGCATATTTTCTGATCATAAAGCCTTGAAACTAGAATTCAACTGCAAAAAGGAGGAAAAAAATCCCACAAAAATGTGGAAACTAAACAACATACTTTTAAAAAATGAATGGGTCAAAGAAGAAATAAGTGCAGAGATCAAAAGATATATACAGACTAATGAAAATGACAATACAACATATCAGAATCTATGGGATGCAGCAAAAGCAGTGATAAGAGGGAAGTTCATATCACTTCAGGCATATATAAACAAACAAGAGAGAGCCCAAGTGAACCACTTAACTTCCCACCTTAAGGAACTAGAAAAAGAAGAACAAAGACAACCCAAAACCAGCCGAAGAAAGGAGATAATAAAAATCAGAGCAGAAATAAATGAATTAGAGAACAGAAAAACTATAGAAAAAATTAAGAGAACAAGGAGCTGGTTCTTTGAAAAGATCAACAAAATTGACAAACTCTTGGCAAGACTTACCAAGGAAAAAAGAGAAAGAACTCATATAAACAAAATCCAAAATGAAAGAGGAGAAATCACCACGGACACCGTAGATATACAAAAAATTATTGTAGAATACTATGAAAAACTTTATGCCACTAAATTCAACAATCTAGAAGAAATGGATAAATTCCTAGAACAATAAAACCTTCCTAGACTGAGTCAAGAAGAAGCAGAAAGCCCAAACAGACCAATTAGTAGAGAAGAAATAGAAAAAACCATTAAAAACCTCCCCAAAAATAAAAGTCCAGGCCCAGACGGCTATACCAGCGAATTTTATCAAACATTCAAAGAAGACTTGGTTCATATTCTACTCAAAGTCTTCCAAAAATTGAAGAAGAAGCAATATTTCCAAACACATTTTATGAGGCCAACATAACCCTCATACCAAAACCTGGCAAGGATGGCACAAAAAAAGAAAACTACAGACCATTATCTCTAATGAATACAGATGCTAAAATACTAAACAATATACTAGCAAATCGAATACAACAACATATTAAAAAAATAATACATCATGATCAAGTGGGATTCATCCCAGAATCTCAAGGATGGTTCAACATACATAAAACGGTTAACGTAATACACCATATCAACAAAACAAAGAACAAAAACCACACGATCTTATCAATAGACGCAGAAAAGGCTTTCGATAAAATACAACACAATTTTATGTTTAAGACTCTCAACAAAATGGGTATAGAAGGAAAATATCTCATCATGATAAAGGCCATATATGATAAACCATCAGCTAACATCATATTAAATGGCACAAAACTGAAGGCTTTCCCCCTTACATCAGGAACAAGACAGGGTTGTCCACTCTCTCCACTCTTATTTAATGTGGTACTAGAGGTTCTAGCCAGAGCAATCAGACAAGACAAAGAAATACAAGGCATCCATATCAGAACAGAAGAAGTAAAGGTATCACTTTTTGCAGATGATATGATCCTATACATCGAAAACCCCAAAGAATCCACAAAAAGACTACTGGAAACAATAAGCCAATACAGTAAGGTCGCAGGATACAAAATTAACATACAGAAGTCAATAGCCTTTCTATATGCCAACAATGAAACAATTGAGAACGAACTCAAAAGAATAATCCCCTTCACGATTGCAACAAAAAAAATAAAATACTTAGGAATAAACATAACAAAGAATGTAAAGGACTTATATAATGAAAACTATAAACCATTGTTAAGGGAAATCGAGAAAGATATAATGAGATGGAAGAATATACCTTGTTCTTGGCTAGGAAAAATAAATATAAACAAGATGGCTATATTACCCAAAGCAATATACAAATTTAATGCAATTCCCATCAAACTTCCAATGACGTTTTTTAAAGAAATAGAGCAAAAAATTATCAGATTTATATGGAACTATAAAAAACCCCGAATAGCCAAAGCAATCCTAAAGAAAAAGAATGAAGCTGGGGGCATTAAAATACCTGACTTCAAACTCTATTATAGGGCCACGACAATCAAAACAGCATGGTATTGGCAGAAAAATAGACACTCAGACCAATGGAACAGAATAGAAAGTCCAGAAATAAAACCACATGTATATAGTCAAATAATTTTTGAAAAAGGGGCCAAGAACACACAATGGAGAAAAGAAAGCCTCTTCAATAAATGGTGCTGGGAAAACTGGAAAGCCACATGCAAAAGAATGAAACTGGACTACAGTTTGTCCCCCTGTACTAAAATTAACTCAAAATGGATCAAAGATCTAAACATAAGACCTGAAACAATTAAGTGCATAGAAGAAGACATAGGTACTCAACTCATGGACCTGGGTTTTAAAGAGCATTTTATGAATTTGACTCCACAGGCAAGAGAAGTGAAGGCAAAAATTAATGAATGGGACTACATCAGACTAAGAAGTTTTTGCTCAGCAAGAGAAACTGATAACAAAATAAACAGAAAGGCAACTAAATGGGAAATGATATTTTCAAACAACAGCTCAGATAAGGGCCTAATATCCAAAATATACAAAGAACTCATAAAACTCAACAACAAACAAACAACCAATCCAATAAAAAAATGGGAAGAGGACATGAACAGACACTTCTCCCAGGAAGAAATACAAATGGCCAACAGATATATGAAAAGATGCTCAGCTTCTTTAACTATTAGAGAAATGCAAATCAAAACCAATGAGATACCACCTCACACCTGTTTCTTTAGCTATTATTAGCAAGACAGGTAATAGCAAATGTTGGAGAGGCTGTGGAGAAAAAGGAACCCTCATCCACTGTTGGTGGGAATGTAAAGTAGTACAACCATTATGGAAGAAAGTATGGTGGTACCTCAAAAAACTGAAAATAGAACTACCTTATGACCCAGCAATCCCTCTACTGGGTATATACCCCAAAAACTCAGAAATATTGATACGTAAAGACACATGCAGCCCCATGTTTATTGCAGCATTGTTCACAGTGGCCAGGACATGGAAACAACCAAAAAGCCCGTCAATAGATTACTGGATAGAGAAGATGTGGCACATATACACTATGGAATACTACTCAGCCATAAGAAATGATGACATCGGAACATTTACAGCAAAATGGTGGGATCTTGATAACATGATACGAAGCGAAATAAGTAAATCAGAAAAAACTAGGAACTGCATTATTCCATACGTAGTTGGGACATAAAAGTGAAACTAAGAGACATTGATAAGAGTGTGGTGGTTACGGGGGGGGGGGGGGAATGGGAGAGGGAAAGGGGGAGGGGGAGGGGCACAAAGAAAACAAGATAGAAAGTGACAGAGGACAATCTGACTTTGGGTGATGGGTATGCAACATAATTGAACGACAAGATAACCTGGACTTGTTATCTTTGAATATATGTATCCTGATTTATTGATGTCACCCCATTAAAAAAATAAAATTATTAAAAAAAAATGAGAAAATCATTTTAATACATACTTTTTAAAGAATATATTCAAGTGTCCAACAAGCACTTAACATGATGCTCAATATCATTACTCATTAGAGAAATACAAAATGAAAACAACAAACTCTACAGCCACAAGGATGGAGATAACTAAAAAACAGGAAAATAGCAAGTGTCAGTAAGAATGTAGATAAATTGTATGTCTCATACACTGCTGCTAGGATTATAAAATCCTGCAGTTGAGGCCCTGGCCGGTTGGCTCAGCGGTAGAGCGTCGGCCTGGCGTGCGGGGGACCTGGGTTCGATTCCCGGCCAGGGCACATAGGAGAAGCGCCCATTTGCTTCTCCACCCCCCTCCTCCTTCCTCTCTGTCTCTCTCTTCCCCTCCTGCAGCCGAGGCTCCATTGGAGCAAAGATGGCCCGGGTGCTGGGGATGGCTCCTTGGCCTCTTCCCCAGGCGCTAGAGTGGCTCTGGTCGTGGCAGAGCGACGCCCCAGAGGGCAGAGCATCGCCCCTGGTGGGCGAGCCGGTTGGATCCCGGTCGGGCGCATGCAGGAGTCTGTCTGACTCTCTCTCCCCGTTTCCAGCCTCAGAAAAATACAAAAAAAAAAAAAAAAATCAAAAAATTCTGCAGTTGATGTGGAAAACAATTTGGTGGTTCTTCAACTACTTAAACATTCAATTACCATATGATTAATTAATTTTATTGCTAAGTACATATTCAAAATAATTGAAAAGGTATATATAAACAAATAATTGAACATAAATTAACATAACAGAACTATTCATAATAGTCAAAAGTGCAAACTTAAAACTCCATTAATAATGAATGAATACAAAGTTTGATACATACACAAAATGGATTGTTACTCAGCCATTAAGTGAATACTGATTCACAGTACAACTTGAAACTCAAAAGCATTGTGCTTAGGAAAAGAAGTCAAATGCAAAAGGTCAATATTATATAGGCATATTTACAGCAAATATTCAAAGTGGGTAAATCTATATGTAAAAAAAAAGAAAAAAAAAAGCAGCAGTTTGGTGATTGTCAGTGGCTGGCCTGAGAGAGGAATGAGGATTGGCTGCTTAAAGGTATAGGTATCTTTAGGGATGATGAAACTTTTTAGAACTAGACAGAGGTTATGGTAGCAAAATATTGTAAATGTGCTAAGTGCCACTATATTAAACATTCTAAAATGGTTATTTTTGTTACATTAATGTTACTTCAATAGAAAGAATAAATTAGAAAAATTAAGCCACCATATAAATAATGTGTAAGTAAATTTGTTTTAATTTTTTTATTTATTAATTTCAGTGAGAGAGTAAGGGGAAAAGACAGATAGGAACACTGACCAGGGATCAAACTGGCAACCATTGTGCTTTGGGATGATGCTTTAACCAACTAAGCTATCTGGCCAGGGCTTGTAATTAAATTTTATATCAAATATAAACCAACAATTATAGCACAAAAGAAAGAAAGAAAATTGAAAATTTTCCTTTTCTTCTCCAAAAATACACCTTAGAGTTCCACAGGTAAGCTTCATCCATATTAAATAATTTAATATGCTCCAAAGGATGGCAAAGACAACATGATTTTGGAGAGCTTTAAAATTAAAATTTTACTTGTTTATTATTTACACATAGGAAATGATCAATTTTTCTATGCTAATCTTGTATTCTGTAATCTTTATATGTTTGATTATTAGTTCTAGGAGTTTATTTCTCATTTTTTTCAGATATTCTTACCTAGACATTCCTGTCTTTGGAAATTAAAGACAGTTTATTTTTTCTTCTCAAACTATAGATTTTTCATTTTTTGTGTGTGTGTTATTGCACTAACTAGCACTTTCTGTATGATGTTGAGGTCATTCTTGACATGCCCCTAGTCTTAGAAAGAAAATACACAGTTTCTTATCATTAAATATGACATTAGCACCAAACTTATATATGAAATTATCTCATTACTTATAGCATTCTTTTATCCTTTTTTTTGTTTTTTGTTTTTTTACAGAGACAGAGAGTCAGAGACAGTGATAGGTAGGGACGGACAGATAGGAACGGAGAGAGATGAGAAGCATCAATCATCAGTTTTTCATTGTGACACCTTAGTTGTTCATTGATTGTTTTCTCATATGTGCCTTGACTGAAGTGGCCTACAGAAGACTGAGTAACCCCTTACTTAAACCAGCAACCTTGGGTCCAAGCTGGTGAGCTTTGCTCAAACCAGATGATCCCGCGCTCAAGATGGCAACCTCAGGGTCTCAAACTTGGGTCCTCTGCATCTCAGTCCGACGCTCTATCCACTGTGCCATCACCTGGTCAGGTTTATAGCATCCTTTTGATGTTTGTATTATTAGCTCCATTTTCAAAATAACAGAAATGAAAAACAAAAATAACATAAATAATAAGTCTATAACATATCATTTGGCCACCTACACAGCCAATGTTCACGTCTCATTAATGATAAATTAGTGCTCTAAATTATTGTTTCACATTATTTTTACTATTATAAAAATACTCCCTCCCTTCCAACATAGTAACATTATCTGGGATTAGTTAAGAAGTGCTTATAGCTCCACAATGCTCACTGATATTCAGAAGTCTAGCTAAATAAGCATATTGGTTGTTTACAGGCAGTCTATCATGATTTTATAAATAGCATGGCCCTACCATATTTTTTGCTAAGTATGTTGAATTTTTCACTATTTGATACAATGAAATGCTTTTTAGCGTTAAAAGTTTTGGGGGAGCATAGTCGTGCAACTCAATGAAAAAATAGATAAATAATTCCATTGAAAATAAACAAAAAGCCTGAACAGTCATTTTTCCAAAGAAGATATGCAAATATCCAATAGGTACATAAAAGGTATTCAACATCACTAATAATTAATAAAATTAAAATTAAAACCACAGTGTGATATCACTTCATATTTGTTTTTGATAACAGTCATTCTAACAATTGGGTTGCTGGCTTGAGCAGGAGTCACTCGGTCTACTGTGGCCCCCAGGTTAGGAAGCATGTGGGAGATGGTCAGTGAGCAGCTAGGGTACCACAGCAGGGAGTTAAGGCTTCTCATCTCTCTCCCTTCCTGTCAGTCTGTCCCTATCTGTCCCTCTCTCTCTCTGTCTCTGTCACACACACAAAAAAGGTAGTCAATAACAAATATTCCTGAGAATGGGGATCTCTTGTGTGCAGCTGGTGGGATTGTAAATTGCTACAGCCACAATTAAAATAAAAGCATGGAGATTCCTCAAACATTTAAAAATAGAACAACACTGTGATCCAGCAATTCACTTCTGGGTGTGTAATCAACAAAAACAAAAATAAAAACATTATATAAAAGAGAGATCTGAACCATAATGCAGCATTATTTTATAATAACTAATTTATAAAACAACTTAAGTGTCCATTAAAAAATAAATAGATAAAGGAAATGTTAAATATAGAAGATATGAAATATTATTTAGCCATAAAAAAGAAGAGAATTTGCCATTTGCAACAACATGGATCAAACTTTAAGGCATCTTGCTAAGTGAAATAATTTAGATATAGAAAGAAAAATACTGTATGCTCTCACTTATATGTGAAATCTAAACAAAAGAATAAAACAAACAAAAACAAATACAATTGAAAAAGAGATTAGATTTGTGGTTATCAGAGGCAGGGGTGGTTTAAGGGGGAAATAGATTAAGGTGGTCAAAAGGTACAAACTTCCAGTTATTAGTACTGTAGATGTAATGTACAATATGACTATATTTAAGACTACTGTATACACATTTAATATCCTAAGAGTAATATCCTAATACACAAAAATAAATCCTAAGAGTTCTCATCACAGGATTAAAAACATTTATTACTTTCTTTTTCTTTTTTACTTCTATAGAGATGATAGATAATAACTAAATTTATTGTAGTATTATTTTATAATATATGTAAGTCAAATCAAAAAAACAGGAAAAAGCAGACAAAGAAAATTTCATTGGCTTTTAATAGAAGGGTCAGTGGCAAATGAAATACCTTCTGGCAGACAAAAGTTGTTTTTCATGTTATAGACTCCTAGGTGGGTAGAAGGAAAGGGAAATTTAAAACAGGAATGAGAGGCACAGGGCTAAGCTGAGATTAATGAACAGTTCTTAGTTCTCAGTAACAGATACTCTGATACTATGCAAATGTGAACAAACTACATTTTGTGGACTTAGGTTTATTTTTAAAAAGGGTGGTTGTGGTCCATGGCACAAGCTACAATTCTTTGTGATGTAAGAAATATAAAAAAAATCTTAGATCTTAACATTGTTAACCTAAAATGCAACACATAACATATATATATATTTATATTTAACCTCTGATGTTGGTGAATTTTTTTTAATTTAATTTTATCTTAGTGAGAGGAGAGGAGGAAGAGAGACAGACTCTCACATGCTCAATGACCAGGATCCAACTGGCAAGCCCACTAGGAGGCAATGCTCTGCCCATCTGGGGCTGCTGCTTTGTTGCTCAGCAACTGAACCTTTTTTTAGTGCCTGAGGTGGAGGCCATGGAGCCATCCTCAGCTACGGAGGCTAATTTGCTCAAGCCAATAGAGCCATGGCTGTCGGAGTGGAAGAGAGAGAGAGAGAGAGAGAGAGAGAGAGAGAGAGAAGAGGAAGAGGAGGGGTGGAGAAGCAGATGGTCTCATCTGTGTGCCCTGACCAGGAATCGAACCCAGGACAACCACACACCGGGCCAATGCTCCACCACTGAGCCAACTGGCCAGGGCACAGTGAAATGTTTTGTTTTTAATTTTTATTTAGTTTTTTTCTGTCATGTATTGATGAAGTATATCATTGCATTAAGTCAGATGAATTACATATAGGAAGTGGAAGATAACATCAAAAATGTTAAAATTCAGAGAGGTAGTCTTGCAGAGTTTTATTTATTCCCCAGAATCCTTAAGAACATCAGGAACCCTTTTAGATCTCAGTAGAACACAACAGCGAAGAGCCAAAAGCTTTATAGAGGTGAGGGTGTCTTCAGTGCATCATTAATTAGTTTTATTTTTATGGCAAATGACATGTTATTTTTTTTCCAGCTTTCTCCTTCAAAGTGTCCTAGAAAGCCCATCATTCAACATTGAATTTCACAGACAATAATAATGAATTTTCCTTGCACAGTTCTAATATGTTTTATTATGCTCTTGTATTGTTATAATTTATTGGTGAATTTAAATTTCATCATTGTATGTAGGAATTTACATTTGTAATAAAAATATCATTGTCTTCATTTTTGTTATACACTATTGTAAAAATTATATCACCATTGTAAAATGAAATGAGAATTATTCTAACTATTCCAACTTTTTCTGTGCTTAGAAACAAAAGATATTCTCAATACTTTGAAAATATGAAAATTATACCTTGTAAAATCTTTTGGGCTAGAAGTATTTATTTACTATTTATTTCTATCACTTTTTTTCAAGTTTAAATATTCCTTAATTCACTTTTTTAACAATACTTTTTATTTAATTAACTAGTTTATAATTATTTTCAATAAATTTTCATCATATGCCATTAATCTCTAATTTTTTTTTTTTTTTGGTATTTTTTTTCTGAAGTTGGAAACGGAGAGGCAGTCAGACAGACTCCTGCATATGCCCGACCAGGATCCACCTGGCATGCCCACCAGGGGGCGATGCACTGCCCATCTGGGGCGTCGCTCTGTTGCAACCAGAGCCATTCTAGCACCTGAGGCAGAGGCCACGGAGCCATCCTCAGTGCCCGGGCCAACTTTGTTCCAATGGAGCCTTGGCTGCAGGAGGGGAAGAGAGAGACAGAGAGGGAGGAGAGGGGGAGGGGTGGAGAAGCAGATGGGTGCTTCTCCTGTGTGCCCTGGCCAGGAATCGAACCCGGGACTCCTGCACACCAGGCCGATGCTCTACCACTGAGCCAACCGGCCAGGGCCGTAATCTCTAATATTTGATTTAAATTTATCTCTCAATATAGTGTTATAATTACTTTAAGCTTATTAATAGTTATAATGTATTTATTAAGTTCAGAAAATTTTTAAAAATTTAGAAAAGTAAAGTAATGTAATTATTATGTCCTCTTCAGCCATAAGCAAGTAATAATTACTATAGTTATATTCATTTTTTCCATAAAAAATGAAAAATATGCTTGAGCAAATTTCTATGTAAAACAGTTTCATCCTATGGTATTGTTTTTAATGCTGGCTTAGCACATGGCGAGCAAATTAATTTCCTCAGAGTATTCCTGCACACCAAGGTCACGTCCAGTTCTTACCATTTAAATGGAACAATAACAGAATTAAATTTCATACATATATTATGGATAGAGTTATGAAATCACAAAAATGAATAAGAGAGTTTTAAGGTTTTTCACTATTGCAAACTTACACTTTATATGGACTGTACAAATATATCATTCATCTAGCAATGTATGAGAATTCTGGCAAACTCAATTTTTTTCTGCTTCTATGATTGCAATTCCTTTTTTATTTTTTGCTTTTGATATTCATCTACAACTTCATCCTGTTGCTATTCCAGAAAGGCACTCCCGTGTTCTGCAAACACTGGTAATTTTTTCCCTTTTCTGTTTATAGTTCTTTATCAATTTTACTGTTGAATTTCAATGTACAAGGTTAAGTATTAGTGGAGATCACTAAATGTCTTCATCTTTGCCAGTTTGACACTTTAGGTTTTTTTGGACTTTAGGGTCCAAGCCACATTATAGCATGAAATGTGGCTATAATGCTTTTAATCTAGACCTTGATACTCACTTGGTCATGGCATTTCTAGTTTCCTCCATGGCCTCTGTTCCTGACTCTGTCTTTGCCACCTCTTTATTTAGATCCCAGACACTTGAATATCTAGAGGTTTATTCTCAGCAAAGTTTTTCATTGTGAGTTTTCTTTTCTAGAACCATTCCAACTCCATGGAAATAAATTTATATTGACTCTGTCTTCTAGCTTGCATGTCTATTTGTCTATTTGGAATTTTTAATGGAAAGAACAGAAGGAAGTGGCAATGAGATTAAAATTGACACCAAAAGAAATGTATTGCAACCTAATTTTTACCCTAATTCAAAAAGGGAACTTGAACAAAAAATTTCAGTCTCAAAGAGTAAGTCAGCAAAACAAGGAGAATAAATACCTAACAGTTGTGATTATCAAAGAAAGTGCTGAATTTTTTTCCCTTTGTTTATAATGTTCCCTTTATCTTCCTAGCAAGCTTTTGCTCATAAGTTAAGTCCCAGTTGACTTATCACCTTATTTGTAAAATATCTCTATGCACTTCAAGCAAAATTAATTGCTGCTACTTCTGTTTTTAAAGCACCTTATTCATAAGCACTTATCACATTATTAGCTACATTCCAGCTCACTTTTAGCTAGCAGCAAAGTGAACTTGTTTTTAAAACACCAATAATAAAACTCACTCGTTAAAAACCTAACACCTTTCATTTTACTTAGCAAAAGAATAAAAAGGTGTTCATTGAATTGCTTTGAATTATCTCTTCTATATAAAAATTCATATAGTTGGTCATTTTACTGTCAAAAAGTTAGATCACTTTAATTCAGAGCTACAGAGTAAAATGACCTCAACCAACAAGCTGATTGCCCAGCCCTCCTTACTGCTCTCTACGAGCAAACCTATCAAATTGACCAGAATAGTCTCATCTGTTTTTCTGGTGAAGTTCCTGGCCTTTCTGACAGATTTGAAGACATACAAGGCAGTGGATTTTCTTCTTGAACTTTGTTTTACAGACGTTCTAAAGATAAATTATTGTCTTAACTCATATCAATTAATTGTCTCAGACATATTATATTACAAATGATTATTCAATAGCTATTAGTTTTCTTCATATTCATGTTTGGGTGACAATTTCTTCCTTTGGTCTTGGATACTGACCAATCAACAAAGTATTTATAAGGAAAAAACTACTTCTATAGATTGACACATGTCCATTTAAAAATATATCATTAACCTGACCAGGTAGTGGCACAGTGGATAGAGCATCGGCCTGGGATGCAGAAGACCCAAGTTTGAAACCATGAGGTAGCTGGCTTGATTACAGCTCACCAGCTTGAGTTGCAAGGTAGTTGGCTTGAACGTGGGATACTAAGGAGCTGCAACAAAGAATTGATGCTTCTCATCTCTCTCCCTTCCTGTCTGCCTGTCCCTCTCTCTGTCCCTTTCTCTCTAAAAAGAGAGAAAAAGATGTCATTAGTTTTACTTTTCAGTGTGTTCCAGACAGTTTTCTTAATTTCGGGGAATTGAAAGTTTAGATCATGTTATCATATATGCAAAGGATGTAATGATTAAGACAAAATGTCATGATTTTATAAAATGTAAAGAGAAACAGTGTTAGACTCATATATGAAATCTTTTCCCCCCTGGAACATAACATGCAGTGAGAATGCCACACAAAATAATGAGTACTTTTTTAGCCAGGGTCTTTGAAAAATGATTTTCTGGTTTTAATACATTAAAGTCTTTTAATATATGCAAACAATTAGAAGAAAAGTATAAAAACATAATATATATGGTCATGTTCCCTGTAAAATTCATTTTTTAAAAAGGCTGCTAAAACATAGAGAAACAACTAAAAGAGACAATAAATCTTGTTTAAGGCAGATTTATGGCACTGCATTTTTATTTCTTGTGTTGGCTAACCTTGGCAAAAAAAAAAAAAAAAAAAAAAAACTAACCAAAAAAAACTCTTTTTGCTACTGAGATGAAACCAGTAAATCTAGATGAACTCTCTTCCCCTCCCTCCACAAACCTTGTTGTAGGCCTTGTCGCTTGTTTCATTCATCATAGCCATACTTGCATATGTGTGAAGATCTGAAATATTTCATTTTTTATTATACCATGAGCTTTCTTTTTAACTTCACTGTGTAATGAATAAATAATTTTAGTTAATAAAGATTTGTCCATATGTAGAAATAAGATTTTTAAAAGTTTTTTTAAGATTTTATTTATTCATTCTAGAGAGGAGAAAAAGAGAGAGAAAATGCAAGAGAAAGAGAGAGAAATAGGGGAGGAGCAAGAAGCATCAGCTCCCATATCTGCGTTGACAAAGCAAGCTTGGGGTTTGGAACCTGGGACCTCAGCGTTCCAGGTCGACACTTTATTCACTGCACCATCACAGATCAGGCAAATATGTAAATATGTTTTTTTTCATATGTAGAAAACCTGTGTAGTTTTATTTTATAGAAGCTGCTTTTTATGTCTGGTATTATTCTTTTTTTAATTAAAAGAAAATATAAAAGGGCTATTATTGTAGAGGGCTTATAAATAAAAATAATGCCACTAATTTTTATTTGTGGCTTGTATAATTAACTGTCTTAAAAATACATACAAATTATATTTATAAGCATGCATATAAAACCATGCAATTACTATTAAGAATCCAAGGGCAGTTTTGTACGTAGCAGAGCAGCTCCCTCGCTGTGATCTATTGAAAGTCAGCCCTCGACACAAGGGTTTGTATTTAAAAAAAAAGAACAGCAACAACAAAAAAGAATCCAAGGGCATATTTCAAAGATTTAGAACAAATATTTCAAAAATGTATATGGAACACAAAAGAACATGAATGGCATTAGCAACTTTAATTTAAAAAAAAAAGATTGTTTTTCAAAACCTCTTTTTAGTAATACTAACTTCTTTTTCTGTCTAGGCTGGGATGAATAAACCATTCAGAGTTTGTTTCATACTATAACATGTAGGGAGGTATTCATGCATGCCCAATTACTCAAAGACATTCAGACACTTGCAGACACCAACAGCCTGTATTTTATGTTGAGAATTGGTATTTTAATGCTATTCTTGATTGTTTTAGTCTTTTTTTTAGTTTGTTTGTTTATTGATTTTTAGATAGGGGGGCGGGGTAGGGGAGAGAAGTGGGAAGCAGCAACTCATAGTAGTTGCTTCCTGTATGTGCCTTGACCAGGCAAGGCCAGGATTTGGAACCAGCAACCTCAGCATTCTAGGTCAATTCTTTATCCACTGCATCACCACAGGTCAGGCCCTTTTAGTCTTTTAATTTAACATAATTGCTATTACATTTTGAAAATAGTTTAGAATTATGTTAATTTAATTATCATTTCTAGTAATTATGGTGAAACTGTGATTTCTGGAAGAAATATGAACATTCTTCTCCCAGGAAACATCTTTTTACAAGAAATGTATAGATTTTGTCTTATTTAAATGTAGTAGCTATTATAAGTTGTAAAATAAAATTTAACTTTTCTTACTAATTGGAGAAGTATTTTTTGTCAATATAAATAAAAAATTATGTTTGTGGCAGTACAGACATCTATGAGAAAATAATATTCACCCTGGAAATATTTGATTTGTTTTTAAAATCCAGTTTTCATAGAAATATTTTTTATTAATTTTAATGGGGTGACATTAATAAATCAGGGTACATATGTTCAGAGAAAATGTCTCCAGGTTATTTTGACATTTGATTATGTTGCATACCCATCACCCAAAGTCAAATTGTCTTCTGTCACCTTCTATCTGGTTTTCTTTGTGCCACTCCCCTCCCCCTCTCCCACTCTCTCCTCTCCCCCCCCCCCCCCCGCAATGACCACAGTCTTGTCCATGTCTCTTAGTCTCCTTTTTATGTCCCACCTATGTATGGAATCCTGCAGTTCTTAGTTTTTTTTCTGATTTAGCAATACTTATTTCACTCTGTATAATGTTATCAAGAGCCATTCATGTTGTTGTAAATGATTTGATGCTATCATTTCTTATGGCTGAGTAGTATTCCATAGTATATATGTGCCACATCTTCTTCATCCAGTCATCTATTGAAGGGCTTTTTGATTGTTTCCATGTCTTGGCCACTGTGAACAATGCTGCAATGAACATGGGGCTGCATGTGTCTTTACATACCAATGAATTTGAGTTTTGAGGGTATATACCCAGTAGAGGGATTGCTGGGTCATATGGCAGTTCTATTTTTAGTTTTTTGAGGAACCACCATACTTTCTTTCATAATGGTTGTATTACTTTACATTCCCACCAACAGTGGATAAGGGTTCCTTTTTCTCCACAGCCTCTCCAATACTTGCTATTATCTGTCTTGTTGATAATAGCTAATCTAACAGGTGTGAGGTGGTATCTCATTGTAGTATTGATTTGCATTTCTCTAGGTAGGATTTGATAGGTAATGAAAATGAGCATCTTTTCATATATCTGTTGGCCATTTGTATTTCTTCCTGGGAGAAGTGTCTGTTCAAGTCCTCTTCCCCTTTTTTTTTATTGGATTGTTTGTTTGTTGTTGAGTTTTATGAGTTCTTTGTATATTTTGGATATTAGGCCCTTATCTGAGCTGTTGTTTGAGAATATCATTTCCCATTTAGTTGGCTGTCTGTTTATTTTGTTGTCAGTTTCTCTTGCTGAACAAAAACTTCTTAGTCTGATGTGGTCCCATTCATTTATCTTTGCCTTCACTTCTCTTGTCTTTGGAGTGGAATTCATAAAATGCTCTTTAAAACCCAGGTCCATGAGTTTAGTACCTATGTCTTCTTCTATGTACTTTATTGTTTCAGGTCTTATGTTTAGATCTTTGATCCATTTTGAGTTAATTTTAGTACAAGGGGACAAACTGTAGTCAAATTTCATTCTTTTACATGTGGCTTTCCAGTTTTACCAGCAGCATTTGTTGAAGAGGTTTTCTTTCCTCCATTGTATGTTTTTGGCCCCTTTATTAAAAATTATTTGACCACATATATGTGGTTTTATTTCTGGACTTTCTATTCTGTTCCATTGTTCTGAGTGTCTGTTTTTTCTGCCAATACCAGGCTGTTTTGATTATCATGGCTCTATAATATAATTTGAAGTCAGGTATTGTAATGCCCTCAGCTTCGTTCTTTTTCCTTAGCATTGCTTTGGCTATTCGGGGGTTTTTATAGTTCCATATAAATCTGATGACTTTTTGTTTCATTTTTTTTTAAATGTCATTGGAACTTTGATGGGAATTGCATTGAATTTGTATATTGCTTTGGGTAATATGGTCATTTTGATTATATTTATTTTTCCTTCCAAGAACAAGGAACATTTTTTCATTTCATTGTATCTTTTTCAATTTCTTTTAACAATGCTTTGCAGTTTTCATTATATAGGTCCTTTACATTCTTTGTTATGTTTATTTCTAGGTATTTTATTTTTTTTGTTTCAACCATAAAAAAGATTATTTTTTTGAGTTCATTTTCTGATGTTTTGTTGTCAGCGTATAGGAAGGCAATGGACTTTTGTATATTAATTTTGTATCCTGCGGCTTTACTATATTGGTTTATTGTTTCTAGTATTCTTTTTGTGGAGTCTTTGGGGTTTTCGATGTATAGGATCATATCATCTGCAAAAAGTGAAACCTTTACTTCTTCTTTCCCAATATGAATGCCTTTTATTTCTTTATCTTGTCTGATTGCTCCGGCTAGAACTTCTAGCACCATGTTAAACAAGAGTGGAAAGAGTGGACAACCATGTCTTGTTCCTGATTTAAGGGGGAAAAGCCTCAGTTTTATACCACTTAATATGATGTTAGCTGATGGTTTATCATAAATGGTCTTTATTATGTTGAGATATTTTTCTTCTATACCCATTTTGTTGAGTGTTTTAAACATAAAATTGTGTTGTATTTTATCAAATGACTTTTCTGCATCTATTGATAAGATCATGTGGTTTTTGTTCTTTGTTTTGTTGATATGGTGTATTACATTAACCGTTTTATGTATGTTGAACCATCCTTGAGATTCTGGGATGAATCCCACTTGATTATGATGTATTATTTTTTTAATATGTTGTGGTGTTCGATTTGCTAGTATTTTAGAATCTGTATTCATTAGAGATATTGGTCTGTAGTGAGGTTTTTTTGTGCCGTACTTGCCAAGTTTCAGTATGAGGGTTATGTTGGCCTCAAAAAATGTGTTTGGAAGTATTGCTTCTTCTTCAATTTTTTGGAAGACTTTGAGTAGAATAGGAACCAAGTCTTCTTTGAGTGTTTGACAGAATTCACTAGTACAGCCATCTGGACCTGGACTTTTATTGTTGGGGAGGTTTTTAATAGTTTTATCTATTTTCTTCCTGCTTATTGGTCTGCTTAGGCTTTCTGCTTCTTCTTGAATCAGTCTAGAAGATTGTATTGTTCTAGGAATTTATCCATTTCTTCTAGATTGTTGAATTTGGTGGCATATAGTTTTTCATAGTATTCTACAATAATTTTTTGTATATCTATGATATCTGTGGTGATTTCTCCTCTTTCATTTTGGATTTTATTTATATGAGTCCTTTCTCTTTTTTCCTTGGTGAGTCTTGCCAAGGGTTTGTCAATTTTGTTGATCTTTTCAAAGAACCAGCTCCTTGTTTTATTAATTTTTTCTATAGTTTTGTGTTCTTTATTTCTGATCTGATTTTTATTATTTCCTTTTTCTGCTAGTTTTGGGTTGTCTTTGTTCTTCTTTTTCTAGTTCCTTAAGATGGGAAGTTAAGTGGTTTACTTGGGCTCTTTCTTATTTGTTCATATAGGCCTGTAGTGATATGAACTTCACTCTTACTACTGCTTTTGCTGCATCCCAGAGATTCTGATATGTTGTAATGTTATTTTCTTTTTATTTTTTTATTTTTCTGAAGCTGGAAATGGGGAGAGACAGTCAGACAGACTCCCGCATGTGCCCGACCGGGATCCACCTGGCATGCCCGCCAGGGGCAATGCTCTGCCCACCGGGGGGCGATGCTCTGCCCCTCCAGGGCGTCGCTCTGCTGCGACCAGAGCCACTCTAGCACCTGGGGCAGAGGCCAAGGAGCCATCCCCAGCGCCCGGGCCATCTTTGCTCCAATGGAGCCTTGGCTGCGGGAGGGGAAGAGAGAGACAGAGAGGAAGGAGGGGAGGAGGTGGAGAAGCAAATGGGCACTTCTCCTATGTGCCCTGGCTGGGAATCGAACCCGGGTTCCCCGCACGCCAGGCCGACGCTCTACCGCTGAGCCAACCAGCCAGAGCCTGTATGTATCTTTTGATCTCTGCACTTATTTCTTCTTTGATCCACTCATTTTTCAAAAGTATATTGTTTAGTTTTCACATTTTTGTGTAATTTTTTTTATCACTTTTCTACAGTTGAATTCTAGTTTCAAGGCTTTATGATCAGAAAATATGCTTGGTATAATTTCAATTTTTCTTAATTTGCTGATGTTATTTTTGTGGCCCAACATATGGTCAATTCTTGAGAATGTTCTATGTACACTAGAGAAAAATGTATACTCTGGCACTTTGGGATGGAATGTCATGTAGATGTCTATCATGTCCAATTGTTCTAGTGTTTTGTTTAAGGCCAATATTTCTTTATTGATTTTCTGTTTGGATGAACGATCTAGAGCCATGAGCAGTGTATTGAGGTCTCCAAGTATTATTGTATTTTTCTCAGTTTTTGTTTTTAGGTTAGTCATTAGTTGTCTTATATATTTTGTTGCTCCTTGGTTGATGCATATATATTAAGAAGTGTTATCTCTTCTTGATTCAGTGTCCCCTTAATCATTATGAAATGACCATTTTTGTCTCTGATTACTTTTGCTGTCTTGTAGTCAGCATTGTTAGATATGAGTATTGTTACATCTGCTTTTTTTTGGATGTTATTTGCTTGGAGTATTGTTTTCCAACCTTTCATTTTGAATTTGTTTTTAATCTTGTAGGCAGGATAAAGTTGGATTTTGTTTTTTAATCCATTCTGCTACTCTTTTTATTGATGAGTTCAGTCCATTTACATTTAGTGTAATTATTGACACTTGAGGGTTTCCTATTGCCATTTTATATATTGCTTTCTGTTAGTTTTGCATCTTGTTTGATTCTTCTCTTTTGTTTTTCTATCATTTGTTTTTGTTTTGTTGTAATCCATACTTCTTTCCTCTGTTACTTCTTTTTTCAAGTCATGTGTTTCTGAGGTGGTTTTTTCAGGGGTGGTTACCATTAAGTAATGAAAAGGGTACCTACCATGTTTATTGTAGTACACTATCTTATGAGTGCTTCTGTACTCCATCATCCTTTGCTACTGTTAATCTCCATTCTCTCCCCTTTCTTTTGTTGTTTTTGTTGTCACAGTTTAAATTTGGTTTTATTGTGTTCTTGGTGGAGTTTTTACTTATGGTTTTGTTTTGTTCTTTGTATCTGGTTGGAAAACCCCCTTTAGTATTTCCTGGAGTGGGGGTTTTCTGATGATAAATTCTCTCATCTTTTCTGTATCTGTGTATGTTTTTATTTCTCCTTCATATTTGAAGGATAGCTTTGATGGGTATAGTATTCTTGGCTGGAAGTTTCTCTCTTTCAGAACTTTAAATATTGGGGTCCACTCTCTTCTAGCTTGTAGAGTTTCTGTTGAGAAATCTGATGATAATAATAAATATGTAAACAAATTACAGCCCATCATTTGACGCTAAAATGAAAAAGTGAAAACAGGTTGGTATATCACAATATATAAAATAGCATTACAATGAAAAAATAATATTTTTTAAAAAGTAATACTTATGAACATAGAACATAAACTAATAAAATTTTGTAGTGTGGCACATAAGTATGACAGTTGCTTTAAAAGGTTAGCTATAAAGAAATGAACAAATGAAGTGTAGAGTGTCTGAAAGTTATATGTAGAAGGGTATTACAATATTTTCAGTAACTATGAATGATGATTTTATTTCACTAGTTTTGTTTTTGTTTGTTTTTTTTAGCGTATTATACTGTAGACTTAGCAGTTTAGGTAGAGAGCTTTGTGCAAGTATGGAGTTGCTTGCAAACTGTAAAAAATTTTTATAGGACACCTCAAATTTTCAATTAAATTCAAACTGCCAATAGAGTTGAGCAGCAATATTTGCTTACTCAGAAATATTTTCTTGGAAAACTTAAGGTAAGTGAACATTTTATAGTATAACTATTGGCTTAAGATTCTTATAATTTTACTTTCTGAAACACAGCATCAAATCATAGATCCAAGTAATCAGTATATTCAGGTACCAGACCATAAAAAGCAGGTTCATGGAATATTCAATACATTAAAGTCATAAAATTGACAGACTGGATACCTCTTATGCCTAGAATTCAAGTATATCCTGCATTTTAAAGACACATGGAGGATGAATTTATTTTTTTTCTTTCTTCAATTCCATCTGTGGTAGGCCATGAGCTATCCCAGTTGTCTGCTCCCCAGAAAAATACTGGTCCATTGCTTGCAGAAACCAAAGTTCCAGCTCTCCTGAGAGAATTGCCAAGGTGCAGTATCTATAGTAGGTAATGATTTTCATCTTTTTATAATTTGAATAAGTTAGTACATCTTGTAAAAGATATTATAACTTCTCAAATAATTTCTATTTTATTTGTGGAATAACCAAAATCCACAGTAGCTATTGCAATATTTCCTCTAAAATACTGATAAAGGCAACATAATGAAAAAGAACCCTACCAGGAAATTCATACAGAGTTAACTTACAAATTGTGTGTGTAGGGGGAAGGGGTGGGAATAGTTATAGACTACTCGTAAAGCTAACTAAGTCTCACTTCTTGACCAATCTAGGCTTCAATTCATGAAATAGATTCCATACAGAAAAAAATTCCTTTTCTCATGACATGTACCTTAACTTAAAAACCATGTTCACAAAAAAACAACAACAACAACAAAAAAAAACACAAAACCATATTCAGATAATGGTTCTGCTTACTAAACTACATTGGAGGTGAAGCCCATTAATCCTATTCATCCTTTACTATTTTTTTCTTAATTTTAAGTGAGAGATGGGAACATAAGAGTGACAGACTCCTGTGTGCACTTTGACCAGGACCCACCTGGCAACCCGTCTGGGGCTGACATTCAGACCAACTGAGCTATCCACAGTGCCTGGAGCTGACACTCAAACCATTCAAGCCACTGGCAGCGAGAGAGGAAGAGAGAGAGAAGGGGAGAGAGAGAAGGGGAGAGAGAGAGGGAGAAAAGCAGATGTTCACTTCTCATGTGTGCTCTGATCGGGATTAAACCCAGAACATCTGCATGACAGGTCAATGCTCTATCCAGTAAGCCAACCGGCCAGGGCCTCATTTCTAATTCTTAAGCCTTTATAATTATAATGTTGGTGGCCAAGGCCTGGCAGGTCCACATTGGATTCGGGCGGATGATAGAAGAATTGCAGAGCCAGAAAGCATTGGGCCATTCCAATTGGATAGATTTTTGCATCTACAGACCAGCAAATAGGCAAGGGAAAACCTCTTCTCCTGGCAGCAGGTGGATGAATAGAAAAACTGCCCCCTGCAGTGGCTACAACACTGATTTTCTAAGTCATTGTATGTTCTTTGATCTTCTCTAGGATATATTATAGGTTATAGATAATCTTGAATACTTGTGACAAAGAAATAAAAATTTTCCTAGTTTTGATCTATTATTATGATATCTTATATTCCCCATTTTTCTTCTTTTTTACATTTTAGTTGAAAGTTGGTTATTCAAGGGTCATTTTCTGAGTTCAATTTATATTATGGTGATGTCTTCTTAGGATTTATTTTTCTGTCTCTCTCTGTCTTTCTGTTTGCATCTTTTTTTCTTTCTATATTCCTCTACCTCTAATTCTTTTTTTTTTCTTTTTAAAATTTTACAACATTTATAGTGGATTGCTAATATGATTGTCAGTATTTTAACTTAAAAATTCAAAGATTTTCACACTAAAATAATGGCCACAAACTACAAAAGCAATACCACCCTAGGTAGAAGTGGTTACCTCTAACACAGGAACTCTGTGTCTTTCAACTACCAAAAATGTGTGAATTTATCAGAAAAATGGATTTAGATCATTGCATGTGCACAAAATGTTGTTCAGTTCTGTATTCATGGTTTTAGCTCTGCTCTTAAATCATCTATCTAATTAACTTTTTGGAAAAAAAAGAAAAATGTGTATTTATTGATTTTAGAGAGAAGAAGAGAGAGAGCAAGAGACAGAAGCATCTGTTCCTGCATGTGCCCTGACCTAGGATCGAACCCGCAACTTCAGTGTTTTGGGACAAGGTTCTAACCAACTGAACTATCTGGCCAGAGCATCAACCCAATTAACTTGGAAAACTAGCCTTGGCCAGTTGGCTCAATGATGGAGCGTCAGCCAGCATTAAGATGTCCAGGGTTCAATTCCCAGTCAGGGCACACAGGAGAAGTGACCATCTGCTTCTCCAACCTTCCCCCTCCCCCTTCTTTCTCTCTCTCTCTTCTCCGCCTGCAGCCATAGCTCTTTGGTTCTAGTACAGCAGCCTTTGGTGCCAAGTTTGGCTTGAGGATGGCTTCATGGAGCCACCTCAGGTGCTGAAAATATCTCAATTGCCAGCATTAGGCTCAGAAGGGGGTTGCTAGGAGCATCCCCGTTGAGGCATATGCAGGAGTCTGTCTCTCTATCTCCCCTCCTTTCACTTGGAAAAGAAGATTTAAAAAAAAACTTGTAAAACTAGCTCCTACTCATCATCTTAGTCTCTCTTTGCAGGAGGCAGAGTTCTAAGATGGCTTCAAGTTTCCTGATGGATAAAACTTTTTTATTCCCTCTTCCTGAGTATGGATGGGATCTGTGAATATGATGGAACTGTCATTCTCACAATTATTTTACATTATATAAAACTTCATTTTAGGAGACTGGATGGCGATTACCCTTGTTTTCAAGAACTAATCTATCTTGTGTAAGGATCAAGTGCTAGGACCTGACGTACCCTACAGGAACTAAGAAGAAAATGGAGAGCTTAGTTTTACTCAAAGGAACTACGTTCTGCTAACAACCTAAATGAGCTTGGAAATGATCCAGGGCTTCAGATGAGGTTGAAAGTCTTGTTGATTGATTACACAGCGTATTCATGCTTTGATTTCAGCCTGGTGAGACCCTAAGCAGAGAATCATGTAAGCTATGCCCAAATCTTAACTGACAAAAGCTTAAAAAAAGTGTTGCTTTAAGCCTTTAAGTTGGTGGTTAATTTTTTTTAATACTAAAATTAAAAAAAACAAAACAAACCACTAATACACCAGTACCCCAATCTAAGTGTTAAATCCCACGTAATAAAATCACTATTTATTATGTTGCCTTATTTTCTTTATAGAATTTTCCTCTATCTGAAATTATGTTTGTTTTATAAAAAATCTGAATATAGCTATAATAATTGCATTCTTAGAATATATCAGTCCTTGTGTATTAGTCACAATATCTTCATGAAGAAGACAAGATGATTTATATATTACAGAACTATTCTGAGACATTGATACCTTAAACCAGAGATTTTTCAACTAGTGGGTTGCAAGAGGCACACTGCTGTGCTGCAAGATTTTTAAAAAAGGCAGTCTGACTAGTCTGGGCACTGACAACAGGCAGCACAACAACAGCTGTCTAGTGAGACTGAATCAAAATTATACATATATTTGTCAGATCAGCACAAAATACAATATAGGCCCTGGCCGGTTGGCTCAGCGGTAGAGCGTCGGCCTGGCGTGCGGGGGACCCGGGTTCGATTCCCGGCCAAGGCACATAGGAGAAGTGCCCATTTGCTTCTCCACCCCCTCCCCTCCTTCCTCTCTGTCTCTCTCTTCCCCTCCCACAGCCAAGGCTCCATTGGAGCAAAGATGGCCCGGGTGCTGGGGATGGCTCCTTGGCCTCTGCCCCAGGCGCTAGAGTGGCTCTGGTTGCGGCAGAGCGACGCCCCGGAGGGGCAAAGCATCGCCCCCTGGTGGGCAGAGCGACGCCCCGGAGGGGCAAAGCATCGCCCCCTGGTGGGCAGAGCGTCACCCCTGGTGGGCGTGCCGGGTGGATCCCGGTCGGGCGCATGCGGGAGTCTGTCTGACTGTCTCTCCCCGTTTCCAGCTTCAGAAAAAAAAAAAAAAAATACAATATATTTTTTAGTGTGCCATAGAATTTTTCTAGTTAGTTTATGGGTGCCATAATATAAATAAGGTTGAAAATTGTTACATTAAGCTAACATTTCAAGATCACATAATTTCCAAATGAAAAGATTTGGATTTAAACTAAAGTTTTCTTCACTTGGTACCTCTCACTACACTATTTTGCCTTAAATAATATATGTGATGTTAGTATACTGTTTGCAGTTTAATTTATTACTTTGTCTTCTTATTGCAAATTTTATCATTTTTCTACACAAAAAAGACAAATAAAAATAATAAGTTTATAATCTCTTATAGAGCTAAGTATTTATTTTCAATCCTTCATGCCAAAGTATGCTTTCCCTTCCCATAGAACAAGTGAAATACCCAAATTAAACTTTTCTTATGAAAAATTGTTGACATTAAACTATTAAAGCAATAAAACTCAGAAAATCCAGAGAGATTATAATACTATAAAAATCAGTCACAATATTATTCTACTATATGACAATGGCATTTCAAAGGATTTGTTCAATAGTTACAATATAAGATAACATTTAAAACATGGATAGAAAGAAACTATAATTTACCATAAGTTCAAATTTTTATTTTGTTATTATGAAAATAATGCATGTTTAATATGGAAAGTTTAGACAATACTGATAAGGAAAACAAAAATAATCTAAAACTCACTTGCAGTCCCCCTATTTAGACAAGCTTCCATCCAAGTACCAACCAGGCTTAACCCTGCTTAGCTTCCAAGATCAGATGAGACTGGGCACGTTCAGGGTGTTATGGCCATAGACTCCCTATTTAAGAGAGAGCAATTGTAAATATTTAGCCATAAGATTTCAAGACTTTTCTGTACTTATATTTATAAAACTATGTTCATATTGCATGTAGTTTTTAGAAATATTCCCAATTAACAGTATACTGCAAACATCTATTCATTACATTCTTAATACTGTATTTTTATTAAGCTCAAGAGAATTTTTTAGTTATGTCATTAATTAAAATGCACATGTAGTTCAAAATTATTGTAGATAAAAACATGAGCAAACTCTTTTCTGTTCCCATATGATAAATTCCTAAATGTGAAATTGCTATATAAAAAGTAACATAAACATACACACACAGAAATGAATGTTCTATGCAATTTTTCTATCAATTTATACATCTTAGGTTGCATATAAACATTATCATTGTCACTCCTATTAAATACTGACATTTTTAACATCTCTATAATTACTCAGATGTTCAAACTGTATGTGTTAATTTATTATTTTAAACTGTTTATTGCTTTTTCCATGTGATTAGGTTTGGGGGGAACTATTTTTCTTTCTCGTGGTTTTACACACTTTTGATATTGAGGATTTAATTTTTTTTTCTGTTACCATATGATTCAGAACACATTTCTTAAATCCTTTAAGGCCAGATGTTAAAATAAAAATCCTTCAATACAAAGTAGGGTGTAACCTAATGGATTATAATTAGAAGATCATTAATATATATACTGAATATTAAAGGTCACACAGATGATAACCTGAGCTGATATCTATTTCCCTGATAGATGTTATCTTCAACCCATTAATTTCCTCCCTATATTTTGCTCTTAATGTCAGAACTATTCTTTCTGAAGTCAATCTCTCCACCTATTCTCTTGATCCTTGCACTTTTAGCCTTCCTATAAAATTTACTTATTTTATCTCTACTCCTTCCGCCTATCACTTAAACTGCCCATATTTAATAATTTTATTATGACATTTATTAGAGCTCTAAAAAAGACAAAACTAATCAATTGTGAAGAAAATATAAGAAAACTGATTACATGATATTGGCAGAAGGGAGATGCTATGAATTGACTGGAAAAAGACATGAAGAAATTGATTGGCCCAGCTTCCAGCCAAAATTTTGTGTGATCATTCACTCCCAGCCACAGGTAGTGACAAAAGGCTTTACCTATCAGACCTTATCGGGAAAATCTGTCCTACCCACATCAGATTTTCTGCATAGCCAGTGCATTGGAGTTACACGCATCTGAAATCCTAGCTCAGTTGTCTCCATTTGGAGGCCCCTGTAACTGGGACCTTTCTCAGGATGCTCTAAAAAGACCTCTGCTGCAGGACACTTTTAGAAAGTGCAGTGCTACTAACAGTATAAAAATAAATCACCACATCTGTGCAAAGAAACTAAGGGGCTACTAACAGGAAAAGGGACACAAGGAAGAAGATCCTCTCCCCTTCTTTTGCTTTCCAGTCTCCTGGGCTTCCTGTTTGAAGAAAATGAGAAAAGCAGCTGATGATGTTGTAATGTAATTTACAGAGTTTCAACCCTATCATTGCAAAACTTAGAATAAAGAAGAAAGACAGGCCCTGGCTGGTTGGCTCAGCAGTAGAGCATTGGCCTGGTGTGTGGAAGTCCTGGGTTCGATTCCTGGCCAGGGCACACAGAAGAAGCGCTCATCTGCTTCTCTACCCCTCCCCGTCTCCTTCCTCTCTGTCTCTCTCTTCCCCTCCTGCAGCCAAGGCTCCATTGGAGCAAAAGATGGCCCGGGTGCTGGGGATGGCTCCTTGGCCTCTGCCCCAGGCGCTAGAGTGGCTCTGGTCGTGACAGAGTGATGCCCCGGATGGGCAGAGCATTGCTCCCTGGTGGGCGTGCCAGGTGGATCCCAGTCGGGCTCATGCAGGAGTCTGTCTGACTGCCTCCCCGTTTCCAGCTTTGGAAAAATACAAAAAAAAAAAAAAAAAAAAAGAGTACCTAGCATAGTAATTACACAATGCATATTTGTTGAATACCTAAAAGGAATATTATAAATTCATAATTATAAATTAAAAGTGCATTGTGGCCCTGGCTGGTTGGCTCAGTGGTAGAGCGTGTGGAAATCTGGGTTTAATTCCTCATCAGGGCACACAGAAGAAGCAACTGTCTGCTTCTCCAGCCCCCCCTTCTCTCTCTCTCTTTGTCTCTCTCTCTTTCTCTCTTGCTGTCTGTCCCCTCTGGCGTCCATAGCTTAGTTTGAACAGTTTGGCTCTGGATGCTGAAGATGGCTCTGTGGCCTCTCCTCAGGTGCTGAAGTGGCTCAGTTGCCAAGCAATGGAATAGTGGCCCCAGATGGGCAGAGCATCTTTGGTAGGGGGCTTGCCAGGTGGATCCAGGTTAGGGCACATGTGGGAATCTGTCTCTGCCTCCTCACCTCACCTCTCACTTTAATAATAATAATAATAATAAAAGTGCATTGTGATGCACAGAAACAACATAATAAATATTCTTCCAATTTCTAATTTCAAAGACTTCTAAGTGAGTTAACACTGTTTGATCAGTGATTTTCTGCCAATCATTGAGCTAAATAGCTTATATACAATTTCTCTTTCAACCTCTGAAGATCACATGGCCAGTTGGTGGCAGTGACAGGATCTGAATTTAAGTCTATTTGCCTCCAAGTTTTTAAAAACTTATCTCACCTTCTGGCAGCAATATCACCTTAGGACATACTAACCTTGGAACTCTGATATCAAGTAAGTAATTAATAATAACTTTTTGTTTTGTTTTTGGGGTCTTGTGATCATCCAACCTGAGTATAAAGTTAGTAAGTGACTGAAATTCAAAATATATATGTAGTATAAGCCAACAATGCTGCACTATTCTTTCTCTGCCCTACAAATCTCCTGTCTTTTGGAGAATGTATTTTTAAAAAACCTCATTATTGCATGATAGAATACATTTTGTGAAAGAAACACACTCTTTGCTCATTGGCTTCAAGTAAAATAACTGTCTAAAGAGAAAGAGGGAAATCAATTAGGATGTCAAAATAAGATAAATCTATAAGATTAGTTCCCATTCTTTTTTGCATTTTGCAATGATGACAATGTAATATGTAAATAGTATAGCATGAGACACTTTTCATGTGCAAAGCAGCAACTTTCTATTTTATGCTTCTTTCTTAACGTGATGCAGAGATGTTAGCAGGCCAGTACCTAACTTGTGCACAGATCAAGCAAAGAGAATAATTTATTATTGTGAAGACCTCTTACTTTAGATTTTATTTTTATTTCACTCTGTGAATAAAAAATTATCAAACCAACTACCTCAGAGAATACTTGGATTAAAAAAAGAAAATATGTATTTGTATAACTTGCTACTTTTCCCCTTTCTTACTACCTGATTTTCCTACCTTTATTTATTTGTGTGTGGGCATAAACAATACACACACATACTCACACACAGACCTACCTTCTTGTTTATAATAATTATGTATAGCATGTGGTCTTAGTCTACCTGGGCTTCTATAACAGAATACCACACTGGGTGGCTTTAAAAAAACAGAAATTTAAGTTGTCACATTTCTGGAAACTAGATCAAGATCAAGATGCCAGAATAATTGTTTTCTGGTAAAATAACTTTTCTTTGCTTGGAGAGAGCCATCACCTCTGTCCTCATATGGTAGGGAGAAAGAGAGGGAAAACAAGCTCTCTGGTGTCCCCTCAGATGAGGGCATTAATTCTATTGTGAGATCCTCACTGTCTCATCTAAATCTAACTATCCCCTAAAGGCCACATCTCCAGAATCATCATATTTAGGGTCTGGGTTGTAACATATGAATTACAGAGACAATTCAGTTTACAGTATATGTAGTGTTATATTTAAGATTTTTATTAAAATAATTAAGGTAATCTACGTTATCTCACTCATTTATTATTTTTAATTCAAGTTATCATTCTGAGTTATTTTTTAACTAAATTTTATTGTAGTGACTACGGTTAACATAATTACACATGTTTCAGGTGCCCAATTCTAAAACACATCTCTGCACACTGTATTGTGTGTTCACCACTTCCAAGTCAAGACTTTGTTCAATGCTATTTATCCTCCTTACACTCTTTCCCACTTTCCCCCTTGACAATTAATAGAGTATAAATTTTAACAGAACTCAACTTATTTCTGTTATTTGTAGATTATCTGGAAGATGAATGCACCTAGATTTCACTTAGAGTATATTCTTCCATTATTACATATACTCTTAAAACATTGTTTTAGTTTCTGTCTGGATATCACATAGACAAGGACAGATATGGCCTAATTCCCTTTAAAATTGCCAAGTCTGGTTTTGTCTAAATTTATATATATATAGGTGAAATGTTGGAGACTCAAAATTAATTTTCCAGATGCATTTTCAAATTTATAAAATATATGCAAAACCACGAAGAATATAGAGATTGCTCTGTGTTACTCCTTCATTATTTCTCACTGGATGAGTAGCTAAATTCAAAACTTATTTAACACCAATTTTTGTACTGTTATTTATCTCACTTTATCTTATTTATTTAATTAATAAATAATCATCATCATTACTTTAATTTTGATTTTTAACTTTAAATTCCTTGCAAGAAAATGAGATTCTTCTTTGTGTCTGAGTTTGATACAGGTACAAGTGTTACGCGGTGAAAGTCTTCTATACTTTAAGCAGGTATATACCACACACAGACACAGACACACATACAGATAACAATTTCGTCAACAGTTTAGTTGAGACTCCAGGACTATTTGTCTCTAAGTGGTTGAAGGTAAAACCCAAATGTAAAGTCAATATGCCATATTGTTTGTGTGTAAGTTAAGGAAGTCTTTTCTTTTTTTTGAAGTTCCTAAATTTCAAAATTGTTTACTTAAAACTCTGATTATCTTATAAAACTGACTGTAAAAAAGTGCAAAAAACAATATTTTTGAAAAACGACTTATATTCAAAATATGCAAGAACTCTTAAAATTCAACAGTGGAAAAACAAACAACCTCATTTTTAAAAAGGGTAAATAATATGAACAAAGAAGATATATCTGTGGTAAATAAGCATATAAAAAATTGTCAGTATCTTATATAATTAAGGAATTTCAAATTAAAATAATAATGAGATACCCTTATATATCTAATAACCTAGATGAACTCTAAAAAACTGACACTGCCAAATGTTGGAGAAAATGTGGAGCCACTGGAACTCTTACTCATCGCAATAGGAATGTAAGTGATGCAGAGCCAGTTTGGAAGGCAATTTATCACTTTCAAAGGTAAGCATAATACTCCTACATGATCTATCAATCTTGCTTGTAGACATGAACCCAAAAGAGTTGAAAACTTATGACCTTAGCTGGCTGACAAGCATTGGCCTGGTATACGGATGGCCTGGACTTGATCCCCAGTCAGGGCTTGAACGGTGACCATCTGCTTCTTTCCACCTCCCCTCCTCCTTTATTCCCTTCTCTCCTCCCACGTCAGTGGCTTGATTGGTTCCAGTGTGGCCCCAGGCACTGCAGATAACTCAGCTCCTCTGGTCTGAGGTGTCATCCTCATGAGCTAAAAATAGCTCAGTTGTGAGCATCGGCCCAGAGGGGGGTTGCTGGGTGGATCCCAGTCAGGGACCATGCGGGAGTGTGTTTCTCTAGCTACCCTCCTGTGACTTAAAAAAAAAAGAAAGAAAGAAAGAGAAAAATTATGTTTACACAAAAACTCTCAACTTTATTCATAATTGCCAATACCTGGAAAACCAAGGTGTCCCTACAGGTGAACTGATACATACGCTGCGGTAAATTCATACAATGGAATATTATTAATTGATAAAAGGAAATGACTTACCAAGTCACACAGAGACATGGTGGAACTTTAAATGCATACTACTTGGTGAAAGAAGCCAGTCTGAAAAAGCCACATACTGTATGATTTCAATTATATGATATGATGGAAAAAGCAAAGAGATAGCAGCAGTAAAGAAGTTTAGTGGCTGCCACGAGCTTTTGAGAAAAGAAGAGGGATTGTTGGGCAGATAAAATGTATTATGCTCACTTTGTTAAAGATGGTACTGCCCACGTGAGGCCGTTGCCCAGGTGATATTAATGTGTGTTGAGAATCCTTGTAGCCTGGGTCTTGGTTTTGGGATTAAGCCTTTCCCACCCTTTTTGATGCGGGGTGGTACAATCCAATCATGCCTCAGAGAAGTGACTTTGTATTAGAGACTTCCCTATTTTGTATATTGGATTAGAGATTGTGAAGCTACAATATAAAATGGGGGCAGAACGAGAGTTTGCCCTCTTGGTTCCTGGGATGATTAGCATGAGAGAGCAGAGGGAGCAGAGCAGAGAGCAGCGGAAAGAGGCCATGTGGCCAGGAGAAGCAGCCAAGATGGCAGAGTGCTGAGTGAGATGCCAGTTTGTGCAGAGTTTGTATCTGGGATAAGGAAGGAGATGGGGAACTGAGGAGAATAAGGCTGGTGAGCTAGAAACCTTTGATTCTAGGAAACTCGGATAAGTCAGTGGCTTTGTGAGCACTGAATGTGAGTGGGTTTTGGAGCCCAGTGTGTGTTTTTACTTGCCCGCCAGGTGCAAGCTAGAATTAAAGAAAATGGCCTATCAGTTTTTGGCTCCATTGTTTCTTTACCGACTGTCCGAATCCAATGCGAACCTGCATGGGCCGGGCGGCAGCTGTGTTGGTAGCCCTGGCCCTGGCTTCTGGCTTTACAGGGATTAATACATAAAGCACTAGGACATTTTCAAAAGTGAAATTATTTTTTGTGATACTGTAATGGTGAATACATGATATTGTGCTCTTGTTAAAACCTGTAGATCTACATAATGCAAAGAGTACAAGCTAATGCAAACTGTGGACTTTAATAATATTGGATCTATATTGGTCAATCAATTCTAACAAATGTGTTACTCTATGCAATATGTTAACAATAGGAGAAACTGAGAGCGGGGTGGGGTGGGAGGAAGGAGGATTCGGAAGGCTCTGTACTTTCTGCTCAATTTTCTATACACATAACAGTGTTCTGAAAAATAAAGCTGATAGTTAACTGAAAATAAATGAACATGATTCCCCACTTTTCCTTTAAATATTAGGTAGTACAGATACTTACACATAATTATTTGAAGTTGCTAAGTATTACTAGAAAATCAGCAAACTGAAAGAAAAACTACACTGAGGAAAAGGATGAATTAATTCCTGCAGATCAACTATTAATTCAGCAAATACACACACACACACACACAAAGTAAAATCTAATTAACTAGAAGGAAACATAATCGGTATATGAAATCTTTCACAAAACTACACCTAAATTTTTATTTAGAACAGATTAAAAAATAATTTCCTGCAATCTTAAATATTATGTAGTGACCCTTGATTAAATCACAGTGCAGAAATGCAAAGAGGTAAAAACTATAAAACAAAAGGAAAAAGACCAAAAAAAATAGATTCAAGAGATGGTGTTATTCTTGTTTCTATTCAAGAAGAAAATATAATTCACCAAAAACTAGCAAGAACTATATTGCATTATTTTGTTGAATATATCAGGTTAAAAATACACTTTATTAAGTTTAGGTTTTTGACTAGATGGTTACAAAATTTTTAAGCAAGATAGTATGTATATAGAGTGAACAAGGTGAATACTCAGTAGGCAGATTATTAGCCACTATGTAGAGGAGAGAAAGGAAAATATGGGACTAGGATGCAGATAAATGGTTGGATACCATCTGCGCAATAACCAACGTGATTTAACAAAAGGAGAACTCGACAATTTTAAAAGGCTTAAAAATACTGCAGTAACTAGATGTAAACAAGGCTCAAGAAGTATGTAAAGCCAGTAGCCACGCCCACCATTACAGCTGTCTGGCCCATGCAGGTTTGCATTGGATTCGGACAGTTGGTAAAGAAACAATGGAGCCAAGAACTGTTGGCCATTAGCTTTAATCCTAGCTTGCACCCGATGGGCAAGTTAAAACACACACTGGGCTCCAAAACCCACTCATTCAGTGCTCACAAAGCTACTGACTTATCCGAGTTTCCTAGAATCTAAGGTTTCTAGCTCACCAGCCTTATTCACCTCTGTTCCCCATCTCCTTCTCTCTGCACAAACCACACAAACTGGCTTCTCATTCAGCACTCCACCTTCTTGGCTGCTTCTCCTGGCCTCCTTCATGTGGCCTTTCTCTGCTCTCCTACAGCATGGACTTCTCCTAGCACGTAATCACTCTTCTTCCAGAACAATATGACCTCTCTTCCTTTTAAAACCTTTTGGCGTGAAAGCCCTCCCCCAACACACATTAATATAATCACGCTCATCCCAAGCGATCACCTGGGTGATGAGCTTCCACATGGGCAGCGCCATCTTTAACAAAGTGAGCATAACATATTTTATGTGCCCAACAAGGTAGTTTTATAAAATTGAACACATATTACTAGTTAAGGACAATTTACTCTTTGAAACACAATGATTTTGCAGAAGAAAAAGTATGTGTTCACTAGAAGAAGTTTAAAGTCTATGGTCAGGAAAGGCAACTGTGATTTAATATAAGAGAAAAACGATCAATTATTTAAATTTATGAAACTAAATAAGGCTTTCATTTACAATAATATTTCTAATTTTGTAAAAGAGACAATAATTTGTGAAAAATCATGCAAGATTGCTCCAGTTATCTTGTATAGAAAAGAAAATGCAGAGTTTTCTTTTTAAAGTGCAGTTGGAATTTGTATTACGGCTCTCTGTTTTGGAATAGTGTTTGAGAAATGTGTGGAGGAGGGTGTAGAGGTGATATAAATGATGGATAACTGATTCTGAGGACACTGTTTAATTTGAAACCAGAAATATTAGTGGTTACCATCTAAATGAATGGTTTTCTCCAATTGCACTCGGTAATGTAGACATAGGATTCTACAGTTATCTACATTTTTTTTCTGGGTATTTGTTGAATATAGAATAAGGACACAATTATTCTATATTTTGAGAAACATAGAGATCACAATTGCAAAATTCTCTGAGTTCTACAATCTGTGAATAAAAATGAAAAAAAAATATGAGGTTTTGGTCACAGATGATACTATTGTATTTTGTTATATATATATACATATATACATATATATACATATGTGTGTGTGTATATATATATATATATATATATGGTAGTGAGGAAGCTCTTGGAGATAAGAATAACTAAGATAGTGTTTCCCCAAGTATATCTGGGAGAATCAGAATTGTTTGGAGATTTTATAATGATGTAGTTTCTACGATCTCATTCCAGATGTAATAGAAGTTCTGAGGGTGGTGCCAAGGGGTCACTGTTATTATCATAAACCAAATAATTATTTATGAACTAGAGTTAAAAATCACTGATAAAAGTTCTGACCAGGAAGAGAACAGATGTGAAGTAAACTTCATTAAAGTTTGCAAGGTATAAAAGGGAGAGTGTAAGATCCTAAAATATGAAGTCTTTGACATTAATTGCAAATGTTCAAATGAAGAGTAAAAAAAAAAAAAAGAGTGAATGAATAATTAATCCACCCAATAAGTAATGGCCACAAGTCAGTATGACTTTTCTTTCTAATTTTGGTGATCTGAATTAGGAGATACAACCAGATTCAGTCATGCATGTGGATAAAATGTTGAGAAACAGTGAATCAGAGATCAAGAATAAAAGCCCAAATACAAGGGCTCAGCTCTGTGGAGCAGCCACTGGTTTATTCACTATGCCTTGATCAAATAGGTATGTCAAGTTAATGATTAATATCACCAGCTTTTGATATATAAGAAAATTCAATATTCCAGAACACTCAAAATGTCTTACTTCATCATTCTTGTACTATTATCATTGCCTCATTCTTGCCCCAAGGAAATCAGCTGATAACATGAAAAGCTTGGCATGGTCTTGAAGCTTTACTTAAAGGAAGCAAGATAAATATTCAGAAAAAATGATTGAGGGTTTACACTTTTGGAGCTTCACAACAAAGCCTGGGAGTAGCTGCCATCGTAAGCACCCTTGCAGGGCCAAATTTAAGGCATTCTGAATGCCACATGACAACATCCAGACATTTTCTTACCCCTTTTAGGAGAAAGTTCATTGTAAGGTCCTTTTCCTGTATGGAATTAGATCAGAAATATGTAAGATAAAATTTAAGATTTTGGCAGCCCGGACTCCATCTGGAAGAGCTACTGCAATTCGGAAGCAGACCCATTTAACTTTCAAATGAAGGACTGATCTATCAGATAACCTTTTGTTCTAGTTCTCTCTGGAGTAGAAGGCAGTGTATCCACTATGGATTGCAGTTTTGCGTAAAGGAAGCATGCAGCAGTTTTATTGAGTATGTGAAGGAAGAAGAACATGTATCTATAAGAAATTTAACCAAGCAGAAAATTATCAAAATCACAGATTTAAAAACTCAAAGGCATTGGATATCATGGAATAAAAGGTGTGTTTTAAATATTAATGCCAGCTTCAGAGAACTTTTCTTTCTTTGTTCCTCAAGTTTTATTTCTTTACAGACAGAGAACTAAGAGTAGACTGAAAAACTTAGTTGATCTCACTATTTGATTAGACTTGCTTATGGAGAGATTCTACTGTGTTTCAGGATTTTGGATTATACTGGACTCCAATAAAAATTGTGTGTTTGTGTGAGAGAGAGACAGACAGACCAACCGACACACAGAGATGGAGAGATAGAAACAGAGAGGGAGAAACGGAAGAAGATCATATAGGTGTTTGTATAGTATGACATGTGCAAATCTACAGTTTCATGTACTATTCTGTAATTTTCTGAAATGTTGAAGGTCAGGCAAGCACTGAATTAAATTTTGCTCAAGCTATCTTAGATTTGGGGATATTTTCAATATATGGATGATCCTTTTCATATTCAAATTTTGAAGCATGAGTGAGATGTGCTATTTCAGCCATTAAGTGTCACAGTGCCTTTTGTTGTATACAGAAGAAAGGAATAATTACAACACAATTAAAATTTTTAATAATGTTATTATGTTTACTAAGCTGTTCTTTGATTCAGAAGTAATAAAGACAAAAAAAGATATAAAGTTATATAAAAACAAAGTAAAGCACAGAAAAAAGCTACTATTAACACCAGCTACCGTGCAGTTGTTAACCTAAGTGTATTCATTACTAATTTCCTTAACCCAGTTCAAGCAATCAGATGACTATTGAGTCTAAATGTTATTTCTGGCCTTGGCTGATCAGCTCAGTTAGTTAAGAGTGTTGTCTGAAACAACAAGTTTAAAGGTTCGATCCCAGGTGAGGGCACACACGCGAAGCAACCAAAAATATGCTTGAGTGAGTAGAACAACAAATACTTCCTTTCTCCATTCCTTCTTTCTCACTTCCTCTCTCTATCTCTCTAAAAATCAATAAAGATTAAGCCCTGGCTGAATAGCTTGGTTGGTTGGAACGTAGTCCCAGAGCATGGAGGTTGCTGGGTTCAATTCCCAGGTCAAGGCACATAAAGGAGCAGCTCTATGTTCCTTCTTTCTTTTTCCCTGTCTCTCTCAAAAATATAAAATAAAAAATAAATAATAAGTAAATAAATGTTATTTTTAAAAATATTGAATAAAATACTTTGCTGTTAGATATAATCATGATGTTGGTCAAATGAGTTTGTAAAATGTGATTTTTATGTTTGCTCACTTATAGTTTGCATTGGGGGCTGGGCAGCACCAGGCATGTCTGTGAAATTGCAAATTACCTTCCTGCTTGGGAATGGCCATTGTTTTGCTAATGTTTGCTGGAGGAGAGGTTTTCCAGATGGAAAGTTTTGCAGAAAAGAGCAGAGAAGGAAAAGAGAAAGAGAAAGAAGCTATGTTTTGCAGGAAGAGCAGAAACATTGCAGAGTGCTGAGGAAGAAGTCAGTCTAGGCAGAGAGAAAGAAGGTGTGCAGATGGGGAACCAGAGGTGAGGGGCTTTTGCAAGCTCCACTGAGACGGTGGGGCCTTTGATTCTAGGAGGAACCGGAGAAGATTCTCCCAGTTGTGGAACTGGATAATGCTTCAGGGCTTTGTGAGCTCTGAATGAAGAGGGAAGTGTTTCCCTGTGTGTTTGCTCATCGGCTGGTGAAAGACTTTAATAAAAGAGTGGCTTGCCATTTTCTAGCTCCACTGTTTCTTCACTATCTGCCCAAATCTAATGTGAACCTGCATGTGCATGGCCACAATGGTGGCGACTACTGGCCATACAAAAGAGGTTTTAGTATTATGAAAAGAGCTTGGTAGCCATTGAGACTAATACTTCCAAGTCTACCTAAATCAGGGTTTACAGTTACCTGGAAAAAATTGCACAGCTGTACTGGTTGTCAATTACTGGTAGGTAAAACCCTACTCTGATGAGCTCACTTGAAATGCTGTCACCACTCACATAGCCAGCTGGTCCCTAGAAATCTCTTTCCTGAAGCAGCTACTGAATTCTTGGCACAGCTGGCTTATGTAGGATCCTGCCTCAGCTGGAAGACCAGCATCTATTCTGATGGCTTAGCAATTGATAAAGTTCTTGAATATTATTACCTCTATTCTAAACTAGCATCATTTGAGCTCATCAACATTTTAGAAGATGATATAGCCATAAAAGGCAATGAGGAAAGAAAACAGAGGAACACTTTCTTTTTTTTTTTCATCTCTATTGATGCCAAAACTCACACTTTTAGGAAACTGAACTAAATTATATAAAGCAATGTGGTTTTTGATAAGCTAATTTTGTCTAAGTGTCTTCATACCAAAATGACACACTTAACAATGACAGGGAGTCCACTGAATAGGAGAAAGGTAACCACTTGCTCAAATTTAACACTTGTCTCAAGGGCCTAGTAATGATCTGGTTAGGGTTGCTAGACTGCTGCTGGTTGAGATTTTCTTTCTGGCTGTCCGAAGGGAGGAGGAACAACAGAAAAGACACACAGCAGGCACACTTTGGGACTCATTTCCGTTTAGACAGCATATGAGCAAGACAGAAAAAAGACTTCTGAAAACATGCCTGAAACATCTCATCAAATAAACGAAGGAGGGGCTCACTGCAGCATAATGGTATGTTAAGGAGGCCAGTAAAGGCACAGAGAACCACCTTTGTGCACATCAGATTCAGCACACTTTGATCCTACCAACAGGTAAGTCACCATCCTGCAAATTATAACTCAGCTGAATTGTGATATAAGTGACATTTTCTTAATAAATTAAGAATTTGACCTTATTCATGCCTACAAATTTCATAGGGATAAATAAAAATAACATTTACATGTATGTTTCTCATTTTTCCAGTCATACTTTTAAACTTAATTTTGCACAAATATGGAAAGTGATAGGGTTGGGAAAATAAAGAAAGACAAAGATTGGTTGCTAATGATAGGGGAGGCTTAAAGTTAGAAATTTGGGTTCAATAATAGTAGCTTTAAAGTTGTAATGAATAGGAGATATGAAAGGATTAGGAAATAGTTAATATGTTTTCTAGTTTTTCCTGCTGGCTCCCTAGACTTTTCCTTGAAATGTAGCGAAAAGTTTACCTTTGCAGGAATATCAGGGAAAGCTTACATTGGGGAGGGACCTGACAATTAGGGGAGTTTAAATCACAACAGTTGTTTGTAAAAGCCTAGTCACAGGATTTGCTTTGAAAAGTTGTGGCTTATAAATGAATTAAGAACTTAGTTCAGCAATCTTAAATCTTTACTTTGTGTTCTAAGAAAACAGGGAGTCTTTTCACAGGTAATTAATCCCAGAGGCAGATGGGACCAAAGACACCAGGTCCCAGTTATTCCTTGGAGACAACTGACCCTGGCTGTCATGAAGATTTATCACCTGATCCTGGCTGTCTTGAATATTTGCCAAGGACACCAGATAGGACCATGATGATTATGCCTGTGTTACATCAGAAGAAGTTGCAGAGGAGATGTTTCTGCAGCTGAACCCCTATCTCCTGTACATTGTTACGTGACTAACTGCATAGACTCTTTACTTTTTTTTCTTTCCCTGAACCCTGTAAATACAGCCAGCACCAAGAGAGTGTTAAGGCAGCTTTGTAGACAGGACTGCCCTGCCTTCCATAGCACTTGTATTTTGGAATTAAAGACACTCTTATATACTCAGTCTAGCCCATCTCTTTTGATTGGCTGAATGTGACAAGCTGCCCATAACCCGACTTGTTCCAGTAACACTAAGAGAGAAGTTCACAAAGGAATGGAAACTTGAAGGTTAGACTCTGATCCTTAGTTTTAGAAACATTTTCTTTCAATACTTATTTTCTCCAAGTTTTCAAAAAGCTAATATATAAATTGGAATTTTTCTTTTCTATACAGAATTAGAGCAAGAAAAGCAACCTTGATGTTTTTGATGGAAACAGGCTATGGGGTCTGTAATACCCCATAAAATACACTTGCTATTTAATTCAAAACACCTTTGTTTGAGTGCAGGACCCTTTGGTGAGAGCTGAAGACATACTATAAATATATACACTAAGAAAATCTTATTTAATGTAACTGATTTTATTGTACATAAAGTCATCTACATTATACTTCTTTTAATCTTACCTAAGTTTAAGATAACCTAGTAGTTTTCTTGCTCAGAGTTAAGTTATTGTCAGTCATCTATTTGCAGAACATGTATTGGGATGAAGCAGTTCTGCAGGAAATAAATCAGATTCATTAGGCATTGATTTTTAAAGCTTATCTGTCAAATCATTTTATAATCAATTTTGAAGAACATTTCCTCTACCCCATATATTCCAAAAACATTGTTGTACCATCAAATCCATACTAATCTTGAGAATATTCAGGGTTTTCACTTAAAATTTTTATGTTTTTTTGTCTGAGCCTGCTCAATTCATTCTGCTCACTGTGTCATATATTTATACTATCCATTCTTCCTTCTGGTTGTCCCCACTTTTAGATTTCTGAGTCATTCTTCATTATTGATTTAAGCTTTTGTCACCTGACTCATTGTTATTCTCTTTACCTCAAATGCAGTAATCTAGCATATGAAGTGATTTCAGCATCCAAACAGATGTCCAACATGTGACCTTCTTATTTCCTTATATTCTCAACTCCTAAGACAATCATATTGATTCTACTTCAGCCACTTGTTTTCATAATTATCTAGAATTTCTGTAATTCTGAACTTTTGAAATCAAATATCTCATCCACTCATCCAAATCTGTTCTTGCAGCTCTCACATGTGGCTGTCCACTATATCTACTTGCAGTCTTAACAAGAGTTCTAGTGTTATCACTTCCCTAATACCTCCATATTGATTGACCTCTTTCCCTAGTTCTCCCCCCGTATATTCTATCTTCCCTATTTTCTAAATTTAATGGGGCATCATTTTAACCATTCTCGCCACATCTTTAATATTTTTATTTGCATTTCTATAAATGCTGCCCATAAAATAAAAATTTTCCAAAAGTCTAAATATTGGTTTCTCAGCTCTTCCACCCAAGCTTTTCATAACTGCTAGAGAACAACAATTTTAGGCAAACTTATGACATCACACTGTTCATGAATTATTTTGTATTTACTTGGTCACAGTAACTATTTAAAACAATCTTTAATTTACTCAAATAATCTATTCTATTATATCTGCTCTTTATTTAAAACAATATGACAGAATAATAGAAGCCACTTCCAAGTAACATTACTAACTTTTTACAACCACATTATTTTATAATCTTATCTTGTGGTGATAACACTTTAATACCCTCTCTATTCTGAATCTTTCTGTATATTTATTTAACCCATTGATGTTTAAACACATCGATAGTCTCATATATTTAAAAATTCACGTCTTGCCTGACCAGTGGTGGTGCAGTGGATAAAATGTGTACCCAGAACTCTGAGGTCGCTGGTTTAAAACCCAAGGACACTGGCTCTGTGCACGGTTTGTCAGTGCAGGAATCACCCACACAATCTCAAAGCTTGCCAGCTTAAGCCCAAAGGTCGCTGGCATTAAGAGTTCAAGGTCTCTGGCTTGAGCAAAAGGATGCTGGCAGAGTTCCAGTCAAGCCACATACGAGAAGCTTAATGAGCAACTAAAATGAGAACAACTATGAGTTGATGCTTCTTGCTCTTTCTCTCCTCCCTCTCTTGGAAGCAATCAATGCATAACTGAAGTGAAAGAAATTATTAGTTGATGCTTTTCACATTCTCTTCCCTTCCTGTCTCTCTCACTGTCTCTCTCTCTCTCAAAATAAAAAAATAAAAATAAATAAAAATTTATATCTTGACTCTATGATTTCTTCAAAATAATAAGCAAATAAAAAATAAACTACTTAATTTTTTCAATCTTTTTATAAATACCGTTTCAGGGAAAATTTTATATATTTGTTGTTTCTAAGTTTTTCCTGGCTGGCATTCCTACATTTAGAAATATGAGCTGCCACTCCATGAAAACTGTTCTTGTCTGAGTCACAAAATGCTCACATGTTGTTGATCCCAATAAATGCTACTTAAATTTATCATACTTGACCTCTCTAAAGAATCATAAAAATGTATTTATTAAAATGTATTTTACCCTTGAGTTTTAGAAAGCCAGACCTTTATTATCTTCTCACTGTTCCCAAAACTGTTTTTCAGAATCTTTGCAAGGTTCTCTTCTGTTACCCATTGTTTAAATATTGATCTCTTTTTGAGTTTTTGTCTTTAGAACTTCTAGTCTTACTATATATATTTCCTGGGTAGTGCTATTCAAATGTCTTCATGTGTTATTATTTTTTTTCATTTCAATATATATCCTAGATTGAGAACATTTACATTAGTAATAACTGATTACAAAGACAATTACTTTTTTTAAGCCACACTACCTCCAAACCATCTTTACACTAAACATCTTGATAGATGTAAATATAGAAAATACATAGATTAAAAGTGATATTCCTGAAGGTAATTATGGGTGACATTAGTATTTTTTTCCTGATTCTAAACTCCATATATTAAAACTGTTATTGGACATATTCACTTGATACTATCTCTGATAGTTTATTTTTATTTATCTTTTTTTGTGACAGAGACAGAGAGAGAAACAGATAGGGTTAGTTAGGAAGAGAGAAAGCTGAGAAGCATCGATTCTTCATTGCAGCACCTTAGTTGTTCATTGATTGCATTCTCATATATGCCTTGACTGGGGGGGCTACAGCAGAATGAGTAACCCCTTGCTCAAGTCAGCAACCTAGGACTCAAGCGACCTTTGGATTCAAGCCAGCAACCAGGGGGTCATGTCTGTGATCCCATGCTCAAGCCAGCGACCCCATGCTCAAGCTGTGAGCCCTTGCTCAAGCCGGAGGAGCCTGAGGTCAAAATAGCAACCTCGGAGTTTTGAACCTTGGTCCTCTACATCTCAGTCTGATGCTTTATCCAATGTAGAACCACCTGGTCAGGATTAACTCATCCTGTAAAATATAAAAATCATCATCACCTCTCATTTTTTTTAATAATAGCCAGGATGATATAGTGGTTATAAATAACAACTCTTAAATCTTACACAATAAAGATAAACACATGTGGTAGGTTGAATGAAGGCCCTTCTATGATGTCCAGGTCGTAATGCCCAAGATCTGTAAATATGTTACCTTACAGAGTAAAGAAGACTTTTCAGATGTGAATAAGTTTTTTCAGGATTTGAAATAGGGAGATTACCCTGGATTATCTGGGTGAAACCAAGGTAACATAAGGGTCTTTATAATAGGGAGGCAGAAGAGTCAGAGTCAGAGGAGGGGATGTGAGGATGGAAGCAGAGGTAATAGTAAAAGACAGTATCCAGAAGTTGCTATGCTGCTGACTTAAAAGTGAAGCAGTGGCCACAAACCAAAGAATACAGAAAATCTCCACAAACTGAAAATGTAAGGAAAAGAATTCTTCATTGGATTAATCCCCAAAATGTAGTATTTCCAACCAGTTGATTTTAGACTTATTTCTAACTTCGGATCTGCAGAACTGTGACACAGTGAATGCATGTATTTGTTTTGAGTCATTAAAGTTTATTACAGCAGCAATAGAAAACCAATATAAGCAACACTTATTTACTTCTTGTAACTGCAATCCAACAGAGGTTTTCCTTGAAGATTTCTGATAATTTGAATGTGTACTCTGGATGTCATCATAAGGGGAAGAAAGATTCTAGACAAATTATACTTGAAGTTTTATGGAAAAGCCTGGAAATAAGATATATCACTTCTGTATGCATCTCATTATAATTATAAAGAAGCCAAAGATACATAGTCTTGATGGATACTCAGAACAAGTACCTGATATTAGTAAACAGCTAGCATGCCTTACTCATTATCTGTTCTCCTGATTATCAAATACTCATTTCATTATTTCTTTTGTATATAAACAAATTCACTCTCTTCCTAAATTTACATTTCCAAATTCCCATCCAGTCACTACTGTTAGGCCAAAGGTAAGGATTTGTGGATAATCCTCAGTTATCCCCATTAATTTTAGATTTTTTTTCCCCTCTGGCAGTCAGTAAACTAAAGACAAGTCATTTGTACTCTATTTTCATTTACACCCCATTCTACAAAGATGTAACAGGCAATATAACTCCAATAAATTGTTCCTATCAATAAACATGAAACATGCACCAGTCAGTACTTACCAGTAATTCTATAATTCTTCTGAGCAGATATTGTGAGAGGCCCCTTTCCTGGAGTGCGAGAGATTTAATTAATTCTTTTTTTTTTTCTTTTTTTTTGTATTTTTCTGAAGCTGGAAACGGGGAGAGACAGTCAGACAGACTCCCGCATGCGCCCGACCGGGATCCACCCGGCATGCCCACCAGGGGTCGACGCTCTGCCCACCAGGGGGCGATGCTCTGCCCCTCCGGGGCGTCGCTCTGCTGCGACCAGAGCCACTCTAGCGCCTGGGGCAGAGGCCAAGGAGCCATCCCCAGCGCCCGGGCCATCTTTGCTCCAATGGAACATTGCTGCGGGAGGGGAAGAGAGAGACAGAGAGGAAGGAGAGGGGGAGGGGTGGAGAAGCAGATGGGTGCTTCTCCTGTGTGCCCTGGCCAGGAATCAAACCCGGGACTTCTGCACCCCAGGCCGATGCTCTACCACTGAGCCAACTGGCCAGGGCTGAGATTTAATTAATTCTTGATTCTACTGTCTAGCTGAAATTGCCTTATGTTCTTTTCTTCACAATCACATTGTTCTTATAATCCTTTCAGAAATGCCCTCATTCAAAATTTTTATAGTTAAATCTGAAATATTGTTTTTCTCAATGTAGTCACCATTAGGTTGAAAGAAAGACACTTTGTATTGAGATAGCAGGGAAATAAAGCAAATTTGAGTAAAACGTCAAGGAAACAACTTTGGATGAAATTCCTGAAACATATACCAATATGAAACAAATAACTATTTATAAGTTTTGATGAATAATAAGGCTAAAAAAATCATAAAATCAGACCCACTGACCCCTGCTGATTGAGATAAACAAAATAACTATTCAAGATTTAAAACAGATCTGAGAACTTAATTTTTCATAATCAGGAAGCAAGTTTTTAAAACTATCTAGTCTCCATGGAGGATATTATCTACAGAATCATAATTTAAAAAAGTTCTTTAGGATGCATGCAAATAAGTATATAAGTGTTAGTATTTTTCAATGTGAAGAACCCACAAAATAGAGGACATTTCATGATGCAAGCAAGTGTGGGGGTCAAAGTCAGATCGATGATAACAGACTTACTATAATACAATAAATTCTACTTACACTTGAGTTGTGTAGTATGTACACTGTGATTGTTTTTCCTTTCCTGTTCTTAACATTTTAGTCCTTCAAGGCAAGTGCATTCCTTGAAAAGTTCCCAACATGCTCGCATATTTCAGTGGAAAATCAGAAGGATATCAGAGTAGAAGGGTATCTGTGGGAGAATAATTTCTGACCACAGGCAAATGGTTAAAAATAGCAAATTCAGCTATGAGTGCCAGTATATTATCAGTTCAACAAACGCCAGATACAACCAATCTGCTCTCAGTGTCATTATGCTGGAAAGAGGAGCAGGTCATCAATCTCACGCAGGCCCCTCAGAGTATCTAGACGGCACGATGTTTGTCAGTGGATGTCATCTCTTGTATGAGCTGATGTTTACTACACCACTTTTCATACGCTAATACGACACCTCAGAAAGGAACATGGGCAATCAGAAAATAAATTTTTATCAAACAGAGTAAGTTACCAAAAGACATAGTGATTGGCTTAGGCAGAGATTACAAAAGTTGATAATTATGAAAATTTTCCATTTCCCTACCAAGTAGAGAGCAAGGAGGATAAAATCAGCAGCAAAATTAAGAAAATATATTTCCTTTGCACATGTAATTTAATATGAAGGAAATTTATGACTTCAACAGAGTTATACTACAGTTTTTTTCACTAAATTGTAAATTTTATGTAAGAAATTTAATTATTTTAGGTTACATTTTTCATATTCATTAAGTGAACTCAAGAGACTTTGATTAATGTTTTTTTCTTATCTACAAGTATATGTAAGTTCTTTTATCTTTGAGAATTTTTCTTCTGTGATACCATTGGCTATCAGAAATAGCATCTTATTTATTCTTTCTTTGGTGAGTTTACTTGTGTAGTAATATGGTTTTCTCAATATGTAAATAATTATTAGGATGTGCACTTGGATTCTGCTAGGTGGGAAGAGAAAAAATGCCTTCAAGTTCAGCATAAACACATCAGCTACATGTAAAGATTTAAACCATCTAATTTACATAATGAACATTTTATGCCACATTATTTGCACCTGGTTGACAAATTTACTGAGCTTTTCACAACAATTATCAATGTTCATATCAAAATGTCAAATATCCCAAAGTGACATTTTGTATTATAAAAAAGATTTATTTTCCCTAGGTGTTTGTTGACAGTTTAATTTGCCACAATTTTTTATATAAAGTGGACTATTAAAAAATATATCATTTTTTTCTTTTTTTGGTCAAGAAAAGAATGAAGAAGAAGAAAGAGATGAAATTTTAGACCTTTCAATAGCACAACCTTTAATATTATAGCATAGAGACATGAATACATTTTTTAAAATATATTTATGACAAAAATAATTGATAAGTTAGAACATGTAGATATGCAACTAGTAAACATTTTACACCCTAAATCTCACTTTACAAAAAATAATTGAGTTTATTTTTATTCGTATCAACATCTTATATTGTCTTTACCCTTAATACAATAAGATCAAATATACACTTAATTTTGTAATTCTTTCATTTTTAATATATTTTTTTGCTCTTTTCATTATTTTTTAAATTAATTTATTGTGTTTACATAGATTCTAGTGTCCCCCTGAATTCATCCTCCCCTCCCCTGTGTTCCCCAGTACATGACTCCCTGTCTCCCTCACCGTAACACTTCCCCCCTTCCTCCAGGATTTGCTTTTCTGCTCTCATCCCATCCTATCTTCCCCTTTCCCTCTGTCCATTTTCCTCTGGACTCTTTGAGCCCGCCTGACTTTATTCTGCTCCTCAGTTCATATTGTTCGTCGAATTCCTCAGTTGAGTGAGGTCATACGATATTTTTCTTTCTCTGTCTGGCTCATTTCATTTAACATAATAGTTTCCAGGTCCATTCATGTTGTTGCAAAAAAATAATATTTCCTTCTTTTCATGGCCCCATTGTATTCCATTGTGTATATGTAGCACAGCTTTTAAATCAACTCGTCCACTGTTGGGCATTGGGCTGTTTCTAGATCTTGGCTATTGTAAACAATGTTGCCATATACATGAGGGTACATTTCTTCTTTTGAATCAGTGATATGGTGTTCTTGGAATATATTCCCAAAAGTGGGATGGCTGGGTCAAAAGGCAGTTCAATTTTTAATTTTTTGAGGACTCTCCATACTGTTTTCCATAGTGGCTGCACCACTCGGGATTCCAACCAGCAGTGCAGGAGGGTTCCCTTTTCTCCACATCTTTGCCAGCACTTATTCTGTGTTGTTTTGTTGATGAGCATCATTCTGACTGGTGTGAGGTGAAATCTCATTGGGGTTTTAATTTGCATTTCTCTAATGAATAGTGATGAGTGATTTTTCATATGCCTATTGGCCATCTGTATGTCCTTTCTAGAGAAGTGTCTATTCATTTCTTTTGCCCATTTTTTGATTGGATTGCTTATCTTCCTCATGTTCAATTTTACAAGTTCTTTATAAATTTTGGTTATTAACCCCTTGTCAGATGTATTGTCAAATGTGTTCTCCCATTGTGTGGTTTATCTTTTTTTTTTTGGTTCATATAGTCTTTAGCTGTGCAAAAGCTTTTTAGTTTGATATAGCCCCATTTGTTTATTGTGTTTTTTATTTCCCTTGCATGTGGAGATACATCAGCAAATATATTGCTGCAAATGATGTTCAGAGAGTTTATTGCCTATATTTTCCTCTAGGATGCTTATGGTTTCACTACTTACATTTAAATCTTTTATCCATTTTGAGTTTATTTTTGTGAATGGTATAAGTTGGTGGTCCAGGTTCATTTTTTTGCAGGAGGCTGTCCAATTTACCCAACACCATTTGTTAAAGATACTGTCTTTACTCCATAGTATGCTATTACCACCCTTGTCAAATATCAATTGTTCATTAAGGTGCAGGTTTATATCTGGGTTCTCTGTTCTGTTCTATTGATCTATATACCTGTTCTTATGCCAGTACCAAGCTTTTTTTTTTGTATTTTTCTGAAGCTGGAAATGGGGAGAGACAGTCAGACAGACTCCACCAGGCACGCCCACCAGGGGGCGATGCTCTGCCCCTCCGGGGCGTTGCTCTGTTGCGACCAGAGCCACTCTAGCACCTGGGGCAGAGGCCAAGGAGCCATCCCCAGCGCCCGGGTCATCTTTGCTCCAATGGAGCCTCGCTGTGGGAGGAGAAGAGAGAGACAGAGAGGAAAGAAAGGGGGAGGGGTGGAGAAGCAGATGAGCGCTTCTCTTGTGTGCCCTGGCCGGGAATCGAACCTGGAACTTCTGCACGCCAGGCCAACGCTCTACCAAGCTGTTTTAAGTACAATGGCCTTGTAGTATACCTTCAAGTCCCGAAGTGAAATACCACCAACTTTATTCTTCTTTTTCAAGATTGCTAAGGATATTCGTGTTCGTTTTTGGTTCCATATGAATTTTTGGAATATTTGATCTATATCTTTGAAGTATATCCTTGGTATTTTAATAGGAATTGCATTGAATTTATAAATTGCTTTGGGTAATATGGACATTTTAATGATGTTTATTCTTCCTAGCCATGAACATGATATATGCTTCCACTTGTTTGTATCTTCCTTGACTTCTTTTATCAATGTTTTATAATTTTTTGAGTAGAAGTCTTTAAACTACTTGGTTAAATTTACTCCTAGGTATTTCTTTATTGTTTTTGTTGCAATAGTGAAGGGGATTATTTTCTTAATTTCTCTTTCAGACAGATCATTGTTGGTGTATAAAAATGCCTCTGATTTCTGAGTACTAATTTTATATCCTGACATCTTGCTGAATTCCTTTATCAGGTCCAGTAGTTTTTTAACTGCAACTTTAGGGTTTTCTATGTACAGTAACATATCATCATCAAATAATGACAGTTTTACTTCCTTTACAATTTAGATATCTTTTATTTCTTCTTCTTGTCTGATTGCTGTGGCTAGGACTTCCAGAACTATATTGATTAAGAGTGGTGATAGGGGGCACCCCTGCCTTGTTCCTGATCTTAAGGGGATTGCTTTTAACTTTTGCCTGTTGAGTATGATGTTGGTTGTGGGTTTGTCATAGATAGCCTTTATCATGTTGAGGTATGTTCCCTGTATTCCCATTTTTCTGAGAGTTTTGATCATAAATGGGTGCTGGATGTTATTGAATGCTTTTACTGCATCTATTGATATTATCATGTAGTTTTCGTCCTTCCTTTTGTTTATGTGATGAATCACATTGATTGATTTGCAAATATTGTACCAGCCTTACCTCTCTAGAATAAATCCAACTTGATCATAAAGTATGATTTTTTTCTTGTATTGCTGGATCGGTTTGCTAATATTTTGTTGAGAATTTTAGCATCTAAATTCGTCAGGTATATTGGCCTATAGTTTTGTGTGTGTGTGTGTGTTGTCTTTGCCTGGCTTTGGAATCAGAATTATGTTCCCCTCATAAAGGAGCTTGGAAGTCTTCCTTCCTCTTGAACTTTTTGAAATAGCTTGAGAAGGACCAGAGTTAGTTCTTCTTTGAATGTTTGGTAGAATTCACCTGTGAAGCCATCTGGCCCAGGGCTTTTGTTGGGTTTTTTTTTGATAAATGTTTTAATCTCATTTGTTATAATCAATCTATTTAGGTTTTCTGATTCTTCCAGATTGATTTTTGAAAGATTATATTTTTCAAGGAATTTGTCCATTTAACCTAGGTTGTCTAATTTTTTGGCATACACTTTTTCATAGTATTTTCTTACAGTCCTTTGTATTTCTACTGTGTCCATTGTTACTTCTCCAACCTCATTTCTAATTTTATTTATTTGAGTCCTTTCTCTTTTTCCCTTGGTGTGTCTGGTCAGGGTTCATCAATATTGTTTACTTTTTCAAAAAACCAGATTTTGAGCAGTTCCTTGAGCAGGCTCCTCCTGTAAAAGCAGGGCAAAAGCCCAGAAACAGGAGGAGACCCGCAGCTGAGCAAAGGTGCTCGCCATTGCCCTCAGGATTGAGCATAACGTCACACATGGGGGCGAAGCAAAGGCCAGGCCACCAACACTTGTGCACCCAAGTGCATGATCACAGCCACTCCTGTGAAGAGAAAATGTGGAGGCAGAGAAATACAACACAAATAAACCAAGAGAAATCCCCAGAAAAGGACCTAAGTGAATCAGATATAACCAAATTACCAGATGCAGAGTTTAAAATAATAATGATTGTTAGGATGCTCAAAGATATTAGAACAACCATAGATGGCCATTATGAAAACCTAAATAAAGAGATAACAAATATAAAAAAGGACATTGAAATAATAAAAAAGAATCAGTCAGAAATGACAAATACAATATCTGAAATAAAGAACAATGGAAGGAATTAAAAGCAGGATGGATGAAGCAGAGAATCGAATCAGCGAGTTAGAGGACACGATAAATAAAGGCATGGAAGCAGAGCAGAAAAAAGAAAAGAGACTCAAAAAGTCTGAGGAAACTCTAAGAGAGCTCTGTGACAACATGAAGAGAAATAACATCCACATCATAGGGGTTCCTGATGAAGAGAAAGAACAAGGGACAGAGACTTTGTTCAAACATATCATAGCAGAAAACTTCCCCCAATTAAGGCAGGAAAACATTTCACATGTTCAGGAAGCACAGAGAACTCCATTAAGGAGAAACCCAAGGAAACCAACACCAAGACACATCATAATTAAAATACCAAAGCTAAATGATAAAGAGAAGATATTAAAAGCTGCTAGAGAAAAAAAGAATATCACCTACAAAGGAGCCCCCATAAGGATGACTTCTGACTTCTCAACAGAAACACTTGAGGCCAGAAGGGAATGGCAAGAAATATTCAAAGTAATGAAGAACAAGAACGTACAACCAAGACTACTTTATCCAGCAAGGCTATCATTTCAAATTGAAGGAGAAATAAAAAGCTTTACAGACAAGAAAAAACTCAAGGAATTCACTGCAAGCAAACCAAGGCTGCAAGAAATGCTAAGGGACCTGTTGTAAACAGATCAAAGGAAAAAAAAGAATATAGCAAAAGAGGAATACAGTTTTAAAGAAAAACATGGCAATAAACAATTACATATCAGTAATAACCTTAAATGTTAATGGATTAAATGATCCAATCAAGAGACATAGAGTAGCTGCGTGGATAAGAAAACAGGACCATACATATGCTCTCTACAAGAGACACACCTTAAATCAAAAGATGCACACAGACTGAAGATAAAAGGATGGAAAAAAAATATTTCACGCAAATGGAAATGAAAAAAAAGTTGGGTTAGCAATACTTATATCAGACAAAATGGACTTTAAAACAAAAACCATAGTTAGAGATAAAGAAGGTCACTACATAATGATAAAGGGAGCAATACAAAAGGAAGATATAACCATTATAAATATCTACGCACCTAATATAGGAGCACTTAAATATATAAAGCAGACTTTGATGGACTTAAAGGGCGAGATCGACAGCAATACTATAATAGTAGGGGATTTCAACACCCCATTAACATCATTAGATAGATCCTCAAGAAAGAACATGAACAAAGAAACAGCACTTAAAGGACATATTAGATCAACTCGATTTAATAGATATCTTCAGAACCTTTCTCCCTAAAACAGCAGAATATACATTCTTTTCAAGCGCTCAAGTACATTCTCTAGAATAGACCACATGTTAGGGCACAAAAGTGGTCTCAACAAATTTAAGAAGATTGAAATCATATCAAGCACTTTCTCTGATCACAATGGCATTAAACTAGAAATCAACCACAATAGAAAAATGGAAAAACATTCAAACACTTGGAAACTAAATAGCACATTATTAAATAACAAATGGGTAAATATTGAGATCAAAGAAGAAATTTAAAAATTCCTAGAAACAAACGATAATGAGCGTACATCAACTCAAAATTTATGGGACACAGCAAAAGCAGTCTTGAGAGGGAAGTTCATAGCATTACAGGCATACCTCAAGAATCTAGAAAAAGCTGAAATAAAGAACTTAACCCTGCATCTAAAAGAACTAGAGAAAGAACAGCAAGTAAAGCCCAGAGCTAGTAGAAGGAAGGAAATAATAAAGATCAGAGCAGAAATAAATGACATAGAGGCTAAAGAAAAAATACAGAGGATCAATGAAACCAGGAGCTGGTTCTTTGAAAAGGTAAACAAGATAGATGAACCTTTAACAAGACTCACCAAGAAAAAAAGAGAGAGGACTCAAATAAATAAAATTAGAAACAAGAGTGGAGAAATAACAACTGACACAACAGAAATACAAAATATTGTAAGAAAATACTATGAAGAACTGTATGCCAAAAAACTAGACAACCTCGATGAAATGGACAAATTCCTTAAATCATATAATCTTCCAAAAATTAATCTGGAAGAATCAGAAAACCTAAACAGACCAATTACAACAAATGAGATTGAAACAGCTATTAAATAACTCCCAAAAAAGAAAAGTCCTGGGCCTGATGGCTTCACAAGTGAATTCTACCAAATATTCAAAGAAGAACTAACTCCTATCCTTCTCAAGCTATTTCAAAAAATTCAAGAGGAAGGAAGACTTCCAAACTCCTTTTATGAGGCAAGCATAACTCTGATTCCAAAACCAGGCAAAGACAACACAAAAAAAGAAAATTATAGGCCAATATTTCTGATGAACTTAGATGAAAAATCCTCAACAAAATATTTGCAAACTGGATCCAGCAATATATGAAAAAAATCATACACCATGCTCAAGTGGGATTTATTCTTGGCAGGCAAGGCTGGTACAATATTCACAAATAAATCAATGTGATTCATCACAGAAACAAAAGAAAGGAGAAAAACCACATGATAATTTCAATAGATGCAGAAAAAGCATTTGATAAAATCCAGCACCGATTCATGATCAAAACTCTCAGCAAAGTGGGAATACAGGGAACATACCTCAACATGATAAAGGCCATCTATGACAAACTCTCAGCCAACATCATACTCAATGGGCAAAAATTAAAAGCAATCCCCTTAAGATCAGGAACAAGGCAGGGGTGCCCCCTTTCACCACTATTATTCAACATAGTTCTGGAAGTTCTAGCCACAGCAATCAGACAAGAAGAAGAAATAAAAGGAATTCAAGTTGGAAAAGAAGAAGTAAAACTATCATTATTTGCAGATGATATGATATTGTATATAGAAAACCTTAAAGTCTCAGTCAAAAAACTTCTAGACCTGATAAATGAATTCGGCAAGGTGGCAGGATATAAAATCAATAGTCAGAAATCAGAGGCATTTTTATACACTAATAATGAACTGTCAGAAAGAGAAATCAAGGAATCAATCCCCTTTACCATTGCAACCAAACAAATAAAGTACCTAGGAATAAATCTAACCAAGGAGATTAAATACTTGTACTTGGAAAATTATAAAACATTTTAAAAAAAGAAATCAGGGAAGATATGAATAAGTGGAGGAATACACCATGCTCATGGTTAGGAATAATAAACATCATTAAAATGTCTATATTACCCAAAGTAATTTATAAATTTAATGCAATACTGATTAAAATACCAATGACTTACTTCAAAGATATAGATCACATATTCCAAAAATTTATATGGAACCAAAAGAGAACACGAATAGCCTCAGCAATCTTGAAAAGGAAGAATAAAGTGAGAGGTATCACACTCCCAGATATCAAGTTATATTATAAGGCCATTGTACTCAAAACAGCATGGTACTGGCATAAGAACAGGCACAGAGATCAATGGAACAGAACAGAGAACCCAGAAATAAACCCACAGCTCTATGGACAACTGATATTTGACAAAGGAGGTAAGGAAATACAATGGAGTAAAGATAGCCTCTTCAACAAATGGTGTTGGGAAAATTGGACAGCTACCTGCAAAAAAATGAAACTAGACCACCAATTTACACCACTCAAAAAAATAAACTCAAAATGGATAAAAGACTTAAATGTAAGCCATGAAACCATAAGCATCTTAGAAGAAAACATAGGCAGTAAGTTCTCTGACATCTCTCGCAGCAATATATTTGCTGATTTGTCTCCACAGGCAAGTGAAATAAAAGACAGGATAAACAAATGGGACTTTATCAAACTAAAAAGCTTCTGCACAGCTAAAGACAATAAGAACAGAATAAAAAGACAAACTACACAATGGGAGAATATATTTGACATTGCGTCTGATAAGGGGTTAATAACCAAAATTTATAAAGAACTTGTAAAACTTAATACCAGGAAAACACACAATCCAATCCAAAAATGGGCAAAAGAAATGAATAGACACTTCTCCAAAGAGAACACACAGATGGCCAATAGGCATATGAAAAAATGTTCAACATCATTAATGATTAGAGAAATGCAAATTAAAACCACAATGAGATATCACCTCACACCAGTCAGAATGGTGCTCATCAACAAAACAACACAGAATAAGTGCTGGCGAGGATGTGGAGAAAAGGGAACCCTCCTGCACTGCTGGTGGGAATGCAGACTGGTGCAGCCTCTGTGGAAAACAGTATGGAGATTCCTCAAGAAAATAAAAATCGAACTGCCTTTTGACCCAGCTATACCACTGTTAGAAATATACCCCAAGAACACCATAGCACTGTTTGAAAAGAAGAAATGTAACCCCATGTTTATGGCAGCATTGTTCACAATAGCAAAGATCTGGAAACAGCCCAAGTGTCCATCAGAGGACGAGTGGATTAAAAAGCTTTGGTATATATATGCTATGGAATACTACTCAGCCATAAGAAATGATGACATAGGACAGGGCTCTCAAACTCAACTCAGCATGTGGGCCGCAGAGCAAGATCACAGCCATTCGGCGGGTTGCACTAGGTCTACAAAAGGCAACTGTTACGCAACACTTTTCAGTGTCACAAAACGACCAGAAACTGTAGTTCGTGGATTAGTCTGCGGGCCGCACAAAATTGTTCGGCAGGCCGCATGCGGCCCGCGGGCTGCGAGTTTGAGACCTCTGACAGGATCTTTTACAACAACATGGATGGGCCTTGATAACATTATACTGAGTGAAAGAAGTAAATCAGAAAAAACTAAGAACCATATGATTCCATACATAGGTGGGACATAAAGATGAGACTCAGAGACATGGACAACAGTGCTGGGGTTACAGGGTGGGGGGAGGAGAGGGAGGGGGTTGGGGGAGGGGAAGGGCACAAAGGTCATGGCTTTTCAGCATTTGCCATATTCCCCCTTTAATGTATAGACAGACAGCAAATATTTACTTATGGTGTTTCCACTATAAAGACTGCTGTCTTAGGGACAAATGCTGATGAACTATTTCAGCAGTTCTTCCTTCTTCAAAGACTTATATGTCAACATAGAGCTCCATGTTTTATAGGACATATTCAAGCTCACTCCATGCTCCCTGGAACTTTAGCACAAGGGAATGCCCTTTTTTTTTCTTTCTTTTCTTTTCTTTTTTTTTTTCTTCTCTTTTTTTTTTTTTTTTTGTTGTTGTTGTATTTTTTCTTTTAATTATTTATTTTTTGTATTTTTCTGAAGATGGAAATGGGGAGGCAGTCAGACAGACTCCCGCATGCTCCTGACCGGGATCCACTTGGCATGCCTACCAGGGGGGAATGCTCTGCCCATCTGGGGTGTTGCTCTGTTGCAACCAGAGCCATTCTAGTGACTGAGGCAGAGGCCATGGAGCCATCCTTAGTGCCCGGGGTGGCTTTGCTCTGGTGGAGCCTTGGCTGCGGGAGAGGAAGAGAGAGACAGAGAGGAAGGAGAGGGGGAGGGGTGGAGAAGTAGATGGGCGCTTCTTCTGTGTGCTCTGACTGGGAATCAAACCCAGGAATCCTGCACACCAGGCCAAGGCTCTACCACTGAGCCAACCGGCCAGAGCCTAGGAATGCCCTTGATGAGCAAACTACCCAAAAGAAAATTATATAGAGCAACCATGACAGACCGAGCAAGGCAGTCTCATACTATTCATCACCAGAACGCTGCAGCCCGGTGTAAACAGTTTCAACTTTCTCGGGAAGCAGCATGGCAGATTGGGAAATCCTGTCCAACGGGTCCTATACTGCCCCTTCATTTGGAGTTAACCCTCAAGGACCCCTACCAGGACAACTTTGGCAGATGGATGTTACTCATATACCTTCATTTGGCAAACAGTCGTATGTCCACATTACAGTGGATACATATTCCAGATCTATAGTAACCTCTGTGAGAACAGGAGAGGCTGCTAAGCATGTTATAGCTCATTGTCTGTATGAATTGTTCTATTATTGGATTTCCTAAACTGGCTAAACTGAAAATGCTTCTGCATATGGAGCAAAAGCATTTACTGTATTTTATCATGCTTACAATCTTTAAAGTTAAGGTATTATTAAGGTGTACTCAGCAAACATTTTAAGGTCAATTTAAAAAAAAATTTAAAAGGGGTAGTCATATCCTGGAATTTCTACGGGTCTACCATATCATGCTTTTTACTTAAAAAAAAATTTACATTTCTTTTGAATACTGATGAACAGGAGACACCAAATCTTTTTCGCCTGCAAACTACTACCTTCTTTATTAGATCCAGTTAATAACACTGTTTTGTCTTTTTTCCAAATAGCTCCAGATATATGAAAAAGATTTATATAGGCGGATGGGGATCCTCAAACCTCTTAGTGAGATCTTCTGAGCATGGCTTTTAAGATACCTAGAGGCAGAAAAAGCCCAATAGAGATCAGGGGAACTAGCAGATTTTAGGATATGCCCTTAAAGGCTCCAATGCCCCAAAAGGGTCTCATAGGATGCCATCTTGGTCCTGCTTCAATAGTGGAAAGGAAGGTTATTGAGCTAAAGCCTGCCAGACTGACATACCTCTGCTGTGAGGAAACAGGGACACTGGAAGGTAGGCTTCCCCCTCGCTCCTCTAAGGGAGGGTTCAGTCTCTTCCAGCCCTGCTCCAGCCACCTATGACCTAACCTTGCCCAGAAAGCTGGGGTTTGCCACTGAAGGCTGAAGGTGCCCAGGGCCGTCAGCCCCATCTACAACACTGTGGACGAGCCTAGGGTATTTCTTCCAAGAAGCAGGTAAACTGATCTCATTTGCACAAGGGCCACTTAATTATGTTTTGCCTGAATAGTCAGGTTTTTTATTCTTCCCTCAAATATCTCTGTTGTGGGTGTTGATAGTCCTATTTCTGCTGCTTTGCTTAATATATAGTGTTTCCTTTATCCCTCCTACCTCAGTGCCCCACTCATATATCAGGCTGGGACCTACTCCTAATTTAGAGCTCTCTTTCCCCCTTTTGCCAACTTCTATTATGAATCTACCTTTGCCACCCAGCTTAGTGTATCCCAAGGTTCTCTTTACCAAACCACAGTCTCAGAGCTCCAGGGAAAAGCAATCTGCTCTCATCTCTCCAGGCAGAGGAGAACAGAAGCTCCATATCCACGCATGCTGCAAATGGCTTTTCCAGTCTACCTGAATCATTACCAGCCAGAAGCAGCGGTCACTGGGACTTGGACATGAGCTACAAAGTATAGAATGGTGACAACAATTCCAGTGCCATGCAGACTTTTCCTGGATGTGGACTTCTCCTGGACTCCTGCTCCCTGTGACAGCTCCTAACAGACTGGACTGTGGTTGGGTTGCATTTTTCAGGGATTTGGCATGGTGATGAGGCCAACTTGGACTTGGTGAACATGTTAAGGACACTACTCTTTTATGGATTCTTGCTGTATTGGCCAAGAGTTTGCTTAAAAGCTTTTTATCACTGTAAAAAAAAATAGAAGACTGAATAAAGAAGATGGGGCACACATACACCATGGTATACTATTCAGCTAGAAGAAATGATGACATCGGATCACTTACAGCAGAATGGTGTAATCTTGATAACATTATGTGGAGTGAAATAAGTGAATCAGAAAAAAACAGGAACTGCAGGATTCCATACATTGGTGGGACATAAAAGCAAGACTTAGAGACATGGACAGGAGTGTGGTGGTTACGGGGGGTGTGGGGAGGGAATGAGGGAGAGGGGGAGGGGGAGGGGTACAAAGAAAACTGGATAGAGGGTGACGGAGGATGTTCTCTCATTGGGTGATGGGTATGCAACAGAACTAAATTACAAGATAACCTGGAAATGTTTTCTTTGAGTATATGTACCCTGATTTATTGATGTCACCCCATTAAAATAAAAATTTATTTATAAATATATATATATATACACAAAATAAATTAAATTATTTTATAACCTAAGTTTAAAAAAACAAAACATAAAAACCCCCCAGATTTTGGTTTCATTTATATTCTATATTGTTTTCTTAGCCTCTATGTCATTTATTTCTGCTTTGATGTTTATTATTTCCTTCCTTCTATTTCCTCAAGGCTTTACTTGCTGTTCTTTTTCTAGTTCTTTTAGTTGCAGAATTAAGTTGTTTATTTGAGCTTTTTCTAGCTTTTTTTTTCTAGCTTCTTAAGGTATGCCTGCAATGCTATGTATTTCCTTCTCAGCATTGCTTTTGCTATGTCCCACAGATTTTGAGTTGTTGTATGCTCATTTTCATTTGTTTCAAGAAATTTCTTTTATTTCTTCCTTGATCTCATTGTTAACCCATTCATTGTTTAATAACATGCTGTTTATTTTCTAAGTGTTTGAGTGTTTCTCAGTTTGTCTATTGTAGTTGATTTCTAGTTTCATGCCATTGTGGTCAGAGAAGATGCTTGATATGGTTTTAATCTCCTTAAATTTATTAAGACTCATTTTATGCCCTAATATGTGTCTATCCTAGAGAATGTACCATGCCCACTTGAAAAGAAGGTATATTCTTCTGCTTTAGGGTGAAATGTTCTGAAGATATCTATTAAATCCAGTTGATCTAGTGTGTCCCTTAATTCTGCTGTTTCTTTGTTAATTTTCTTTCTTGAGGATCTATCCAATGGTGTTAGTAGGGTATTGAAATCCACTACTATTATAGTATTGCTGTTGATCTCTCCCTTTATGTCCATCAAAATCTGATTTATATATTTAGATGCTTCTATATTAGGTGCATTGATATTTATAATGGTTTTCTCTTCCTGTTGGATAGCTTCCTCTGTCATTATGTAGTGACCTTCTTTATCCCTTACTATAGTCTTTGTTTTAAAGCCTATTTTTGTCAAATATAAATAAGTATTGCTACCCCAACCTTTTTTTTTCCATTTGCATGAAATATTTTTTCAGCTTTTTACTTTCAGTCTATGTGTATTTTAGTTTTGAGATGCATCTCCGGTAGACAGCATATGTATGGGTTCTGTTTTCTTATCCATTCAGCTATCTTATGTCTTTTGATTAGAGCATTTAATCCATTTACATTTAAGGTTATTATTTATATGTAGTTTTTTATTGCCACTATTTTTTAAAAATCTACAGTGGTACCTTAAGATACAACCAGACTAACATACAAATTATTTTTTTAAGATATGAGCTGCGACTCTGTCCTTATTTTTGTTCAAGATCTGAGCAAAATTCCTAGATACAAGTCATGATTTTAGAAGCTGCCACTAGTTGGTGCATTGGTGCTAGGTTCCAGTATCAGCAGCACAACACCAATATCTTGTTATTTCTCATGTGTTACCCGTAGAATCAAGTTGAATCTCATGCACTGTTCTTGCATCATTTTTGCATTTTTTACTAACTTTTTCTGTGTGCTATCATGGGTCCAAAGAAAGTGAGTGGAAAGGACAGTGGTGAGAGGAAAAAGAGAATGATGTCAATAGAAGTAAGGCAAGAGATAATAGGAAAACATGAGCATGGTGTATGCGTGATTGAACTGGCAAGGCTGTATGACCGCAATACATCTATAATTTGCAACATCCTTAAACAAAAGGATGCCATGAAAAGCTCCAGTGAAAGGAACTACAATTCTGTCCCAATTAAACAAATATGCATAAAGAAAGGGAGAAACTTCTGCTGCTGTGGGTGAAAGAGAAAGAGCTGGCAGGAGATACAGTGACGAAGAATGTAATATGCAAAAAGGCACGTATTATTTATGGCGACTTGAAGAAGAAAGAACCATCAACTTCAAAAGAGGCAGCAGAAGATATGTTTAAGGCAAGTCATGGCTGATTTGAAAATTTCAAGAAGAGATGTGGCATCCACTTGGTAGTGAGGCATGGTGAAGCTGCAAGTGCTGACGTGCCGGCAGCTGAGGAGTAAATCGCAGGTTTTGTTGCGCTTATTACAAAGGAAGGCTACTTCCCTCAACAAATGTTCAACTGTGACAAAACAGTATTGTTTTGCCAAAAAATGCCTGGAGGACTTTTATCACCTCAGAGGAGAAGAAGCTGTCAAGCCATAAACCCATAAAGGACCATCTGAGGCTTGCATTGTGTGCAAATGCTAGCAGTGTTTGTAAATTAAAGCCACTGCTAGTGTATCATTCCAAAAATTCTTAAGCCTTTAAGACTCACAAGATTCTTAAAGAAAAACTGCAGGTTATGTGGCATACCAATGCTAGGGCATAGGTTATGCAGCAGTTTTTTATTGAATGGGTAAATGTCGTCTTTGGTCCTGCAGTGAAGAAATATCTTCAGAAAAATAAACTCCCGATGGAAGCATTACTAATCCTTGATAATGCTCCAGTACACCTACCTGGTCTTGAAGATGATATTCTCGATGAGTTCAAATTTGTGAAAGTCCTCTACCTCCCACCCAACACGACTTCAATCTTGCAACCTATGGATCAGCAGGTCATTTCCAACTTTAAAAAGTTTTGCACAAAACACTGTTCTGTTGCTGCTTTGCAGTGACTGAGAATACAAATCTATTCCTTCAAGAGTTTTAGAAAGATCACTACAACATCATGATGTGTTTATGCATTATTGACTTGGCATGGCAAGAGGTTACAAGAATAACCTTGAACTCAGCATGGAAAAAGTATGGCCTAATGTTGTTGCAGACAGGGACTTCGAAGGATTTGAACCAGAGACTGAGACTGAAGTAGAAGCATTGGAGGAGATTGTGTCCTCGGAAAGTTGATGGGTCTGGAGGTAAATGAGGGTGATGTAAATGAGCTTGTTGAGGAACATGAGGATGAACTCTCAACTGAAGAGTTGAAGGAGCTACAGATGACGCAACATACGTAGCTTCTGCAAGAGATTAGTGAGGAGGAAGTAAGTCAGAACAAGTGATTTCTACAAGTGAAATTAAAGACATCCTGGCAATGTGGAAGAAGCTTTCAAATTTAATTGGAAAAAGAAAACACCCAGAAAAAGTTTCAGATAGTCATGCTTCAGCACTTTTTAATGACACTTGTTATCACATTTCCATAACATTTTAAAAGGCAGGTAAAAGCAAACCTCTTTGGATAGATTTTTATTCAAAAGTTCTGCAAGTGAACATGCCAAAAGTACAGCCAAAATGGCAAAAACAGGTGATGATTAAATAAAAAATACGTAGTGTTAACCTTAGATTAAGTTTAAAGTTAAGAAAGTGCATTTTTTTACAATTAAATTTTTGTGGTTTTATTTCAAGTAAAGAAAGTGCAGTTTGTTTAACATAAAGAAAATGCAGTTTTAGTTTACATTTAGTGTTAAAAAAGTGTAGTTTTAGTTTACGTGTCTACAGTGCCTGCATCTCTTTTTTTCTCCCTCTTCCTCCACCATTCACCTTCATTAGCCACACACGTCTGTCTCCAATGTAATAATACAATACTAGCCCTGGCCGGTTGGCTCAGCGTTAGAGCATCGGCCTGGTGTGCAGGGGACCCGGGTTCGATTCCCGGCCAGGGCACATAGGAGAAGCGCCCATTTGTTTCTCCACCCCCCCTCCTTCCTCTCTGTCTCTCTCTTCCCCTCCCGCAGCCAAGGCTCCATTGGAGCAAAGATGGCCCGGGCACTGGGGATGGCTCCTTGACCTCTGCCCCAGGCGCTAGAGTGGCTCTGGTCGCGGCAGACCGATGCCCGGAGGGGCAGAGCATCACCCCTTGATGGGCAGACCATCGCCCCTGGTGGGTGTGCCGGGTGGATCCCGGTCGGGCGCATGCGGGAGTCTGTCTGACTGTCTCTCCCCGTTTCCAGCTTCAGAAAAATACAAAAAAAAAAAAATACAATACTAAATAACACTTTTTTCTCTTATTTCATATATTTTGTTATGCATTGGTAAAATATACATTTGCGTTTCTTAATTAAAAACATGTCTTTTTTCATAATTCAGGATGGTTTGGGGATGTTTCACAGGGCTGGAACTGATTAAATCTATTTCAGTTATTTTAAATGAGAGAAATTTGTTTGATTTACAAGTTGACTGACTTTTGAGCTCGGTTACAGAACAAATTAAACTCGTATCTCAAGGTACCACTGTATATTTCTCTTCTAATATATATATAAAAATTTCTCCACTTTGTTCTGTCTACAGCAGGCTATTAACATTTCTTGCAGCATTGGTTTGGTTGTGATAAATTCCTTGAGTTTTTTTTCTGGGAAGCTTTTTATTTCTCCTTCAATTTTAAACGATAGTCTTGCTGGATACAGAATCTTGGTTGTAGGTTCTTGTTCTGCATTACTTTGAATATTTCTTGCCAATCCTTTCTGGCCTCAAGTGTTTCTGTTGAGAAGTCAGATGTCATCCTTATGTGTGTTCCTTTGTAGGTGATTGACTGTTTTTTCTCTTACAGCTTTTAGTATTCTTTCCTTGTCTCTTAGCTTTGGTATTTTGATTATGATATGTCTTGGTGTGGGTCTTTTTTAAGGGGGTTCTCTCTGCTTCTTGAACTGTGCGACTCTTTCTGGCATCAATTTAGGGAAATTTTCTTGTATAATTTCTTCAAAGAGCTTCTAGTTCTTGTTCTTTCTCTTCTCCTTCAGGAACCCCTATAATGTGGATATTGTTTCTCTTCATGTTCTCACAGAGCTCTCTTAGGGTTTCTTTGGACTTTTTGATCCTCTTTTCTTTTTGCTTTTCTGCTTATCTTGTTCTCTAAGTCACTGATTTGATCCTCTGCTTCATCCAGCCTGCTTTTAATTCCTTCTAGTGTAGTCTTCATTTCTAATATTGTGTTTGTTATTTCTGTCTGGGTCTTTATAATTTTCGTGCCCTTTTTGATGCTTACAATTTCTTTACTGAGGTGTTTATTAAGTCCATTCATTGTAGCTTCGAGATCCTTAAGCATCCTAACAATCATTATTTTATACTCTGCATCTGGTAATTTGATTACTTCGGATTAGCCCAGGGCTTTTTCTGAGGACTTACCTTGTTGAAGCATATGACTTATGCTTCTCTGCCTACTCATTATTCTCTGTATGACTTATAGGCTTCTTCCAGCTGTGATCTCCTTACCTAATAGAGCCACTTTGAAGTCTTGATTTGTTTGTTTTTTTCTCAGTTCTGTTCTCAGCAGGGGGCATATTTGAAATTGTATCCAGAAATGCTGTGGATATAATCTGAGACTCTGAAGGCTTGATCTGCCAATTTCTTTCAGGGGTCCGGGTACTTTCTCTGCTTCAGTAGGGGGAGGTGTATCTCAGATCTCCATGAAGACCACTTCCTGTTTTCAGCTGTGTCTTATTGCACTGATTGGAGCTGGAGAGCTTTCTGGAGGTGGGTCACCAGGAACCACTTTAGGCTTGTGCTATGTGGAGAGATCATCCCCACCCCTAGCTATGGCCACCTCTGCCCTGGATGAGTCAGCTTCTCAGGTCATCCCATGCATTCCTCTGCCCTGACCATCCATCTCTCTCTCTCTCCCCCCTTTCATTTTGGAAGACAAGCCAGCCCTCTCAGCACATATCATTCCCAGGTCCCCAGGAAATTGGGGGATATTTTCTGATCTTCTTGTAATGGGAGCCCTTCTGGGTCTCAGCCTCACCCCCCCTCCTGGAAGCAGGGGAGCTTCCACTGTGCCCCACACTCCCTACCAGGCTCAGTGTGTCTTCTTCTTTGCTCCTTGCTGTTCGAGACCTGCACTTGTAGTCCAAAGTTGGTGTTTCATGCTGATTGTTCCTAAATTAATTTGTAGTCCCATTTGGTGGTGTGAGCTGGGAGTCTGTGTGTGTGCCCATTCCACTGCCATCTTGGTCCCCCTCTCATTTTTCAATATATTATAAATTGGAAATAGTAATGTGGACAGGTATTTCTAGTAAAAAGTTTTCTATTTATTTTGTATTTTATTATATTATACTATAATTTATCTAAACAAAGCTCTGTAGATAATTACAGTATTCTTAATTTTATTGTTTTGATAAAAATATTGATGAACATTCTTATAATTTAGTTCTATGATAGAACTGTATATATTTTGCTTGCAAAATATTTCAAATGTCAGTTCTTAGGTAAAAAATCAAGATAAAAATATAATACTCTTTTTAAAATTTTTTCTTTATTGATTTTTTACAGAGAGATGAGGGGGGAACTGAAAAGTATCAACAAATAGTTGTTTCACTTTAGTTGTTCATTGTTTGCTTATCATATGTGTCTTAACTGGGCAAGTCCCAGGTTTTGAACTGGTGACCTCAACATTCCTGGTCGATGCTCTATCCACTGCCACACCACAGACCTAGCAAAAATATAATATTTTTTATTAGTATTGCTAAATTGCTTTCAGTAATTTTTGCAAGAAAAAATATATAGATGTGTACTAAGAAGTATTATTGAAACTTTAGTCAATTTTAGGAAATCTGTTGAGTCACAGGAGAATGTTTATATGATATGTTCACAGCACTATCACAAAGATCCTGAAGTATGATCTTAAATAGTTAGGAAAAACAAAGATTTCCCTCACACTAAGCAAACATTAGGGTGTGAGATTGAATTGTCAATATAAGATAATTTGTTACACATAAATGAATATCAAAGAAAATTCATAAGTAAGAAATTAAAGCTTTTCTCATAAAAAGTAGTGGAAGAATATGGAGTTGATCAATTTCCAAAACATTTTCATCTCCATAGAATAAACTCATATGTAAAGCTTTCCAAGGCTTCCATTTTCTTTCTTTATTTTTTATTTATTCTATTGGGAGGAGGGAGCAGGAAGCATCAACTCCCAAATATACCTTGCTTAAGCAAGCCTGGGGTTTCAAACTGGCTACCTCGGCATTCCAGGTCAGTGCTTTATCCACTGCGCCACCACAGGTCAGGCCCCTTCTATTTTTACACTGCTGTATACAGAAGCTTTGATGAACCTCGTCTTACCTCTCCAAGCCAACATCAGAGCTATGTCTGAGGCCCACCTTCACACCACAGAAAAATAAACAGTTTCGGAGATGATACCTGCCTTACATTGGCCAATTCACCTTAAAAACTGCAAGCCTAAATCAGGAGTAACTAGGATTTCCCTGTTTGGGAATATGTGAGAAATATACCGTCTGGGTATATTTTAATTCTGCTCAATTTATATCCTTCTCCTGCTTCCCTCCTTACCCAGTTTTGTGTTTTGATTTAGCTTTTTTAAAAGATACATCAATTTTTTAATCCAACAAATAAGAATGGGAGAGAGCTCTATACAAACTCTTCTCTCATGTCCTCGGCATTTAATATTAATTGACATAAAGTTCCTCAGCGTATATTATAAAAGCAGAGTACATTATTCAAAACATTTAATGCATAGAAGACATATTCCAAAAATTTATATGGAACCAAAAGAGAACACGAATAGCCTCAGCAATCTTGAAAAGGAAGAATAAAGTGGGAGGTATCACACTTCCAGATATCAAGTTATTCTACAAGGCCATTGTACTCAAAATAGCCTGGTACTGGCATAAGAACAGACATATAAATCAATGGAACAGAACAGAGAACCCAGAAATAAACCCACACTTTTATGGACAACTGATATTTGACAAAGGAGGTAAGGAAATACAATGGAGTAAAGATAGCCTCTTCAACAAATGGTGTTGGGAAAATTGGACAGCTACCTGCAAAAAAATGAAACTAGACCACCAACTTACACCACTCACAAAAATAAACTCAAAATGGATAAAAGACTTAAATGTAAGCCATGAAACCATAAGCATCTTAGAAGAAAACGTAGGCAGTAAGCTTTCTGACATCATTCGCAGCAATATATTTGCCGATTTATCTCCACGGGCAAGTGAAATAAAAGACAGGATAAACAAATGGAACTATATCAAACTAAAAAGCTTTTGCACAGCTAAAGACAATAAGAACAGAATAAATAGACAAACTACACAATAGGAGAATATATTTGACAATACATCTGATAAGTGGTTAATAACCAAAATTTATAAAGAACTTGTAAAACTCAATACCAGAAAGACAAACAATCCAATCAAAAAATGGGCAAAAGAAATGAATAGACATTTCTCCAAAGAGGACATACAGACGTCCAATAGGCAGATATAAAAATGTTCAACATCACTAATGATTAGAGAAATGCAAATTAAAACCACAATGAGATATCACCTCACACCAGTCAGAATGGCGCTCATCAACAAAACAACACAGAATAAGTGCTGGCGAGGATGTGGAGAAAAGGGAACCCTCCTGCACTGCTGGTGGGAATGCAGACTGGTGCAGCCACTGTGGAAAACAATATGGAGATTCCTCAAGAAATTAAAAATCAGACTGCCTTTTGACCCAGCTATACCACTTTTAGAAATATACCCCAAGAACACCATAGCACTGTTTGAAAAGAAGAAATGTAACCCCATGTTTATGGCAGCATTGTTCACAATAGTGAAGATCTGGAAACAACCCAAGTGTCCGTCAGTGGACGAGTGGATTAAAAAGCTTTGATACATATATACTATGGAATACTACTCAGCCATAAGAAATGATGACATTGATCCTTTACAACAACATGGATGGACCTTGATAACATTATACTGAGCAAAATAAGTAAATCAGAAAATAGTAAGAACTATATGATTCCATACATAGATGGGACATAAAAATGAGACTCGGAGACATGGACAAGAGTGTGGGGGTTATGGGGAGGGGGGAAGGAGAAGGAGGGGGTTGGGGGAGTGGAAGGGCACAAAGAAAACCAATGAGAAGGTGATGGAAGACAATTGCACTTTGGGTGATGGGAATGCAGCATAATAATCAAATGTCAAAATAACCTAGAGATGTTTTCTCTGAACATATGTACCCTGATTTATCAATGTCACCCCATTAAAATTAATTAAAAAAATTTAATGCAATCTTTTTTTAAAATTTAAAAATTAATATGGTATAATTGATGATAATTATCAGGTTTTTTTAACCATCAATTGAAAATTAACTGAATAAACCACAAATATTTCTGGTATTGTTTAGATTAGTTTATTTAAATGAACTTAGTGTTTACTGGGCACTAGCTATATGCTGGGCATTTTGCTTTGTTCTTTGATTAAAGTCGTGCTCTTAGGGTCATGTTACTCTCCCAACATTTAAGTAACATAACACCAATATATGAACACAAGACATCAGAAATAAGAAATCTAAAAAAAAAAAAAAAAAAAGAAATCTGGCTCAGCTTCACCCTTTGGGGAGAAAGAACATAAACTAGAATATAATTGGTGGTATTAGTGATTACAAGTGATCTTGCTAATGACCTTAATGTTTGCTTTTTGTGGACATTGATATTTGGACAAAATCCTCTTATGTAATAGCTGATTCAGAGCCTATGGGTCAGGATATTGATCATACAATTGATTTGCTGTCTGGAACCAAACAAAAGCACTAATAGCTGTCAGTTAATACTTTTGAAAATATGAAACTGAACATCCTCATGATACTGTCTTGACAATTTACTTGTAAAATGTCAAAATATTAAAAAATCAACATATTTAATAATGTCACTCTCATGTACTGCTAACGTGAATGTCAATATGTAGTCATATTTTTAAAATTTACCCTTTCAGTCCTGGCTAGTAGGCTCAGTTGGTTAAAAGTGACATCTGTAAATGACAAGGTTGTGGGTTCAATCCTCAGTCAGGCACACCTGGGAAGCAACCAATGAATGAATACATGACTGGGTGCAACAAAAAATGAATGCTTTCCTTTCCCCTCCCCCTTCTCTCTCCTCTTCTCTCTGCCTCTATAAACAAACAAACAAACAAACAAACAAATAAATAAAGCAAGCCAGCCAGCCCTGGCCAGAAAGATCGTTTGTCCTGGAGTGCAGAGGTTGCCGGTTTGATTCCTTGCTCAGGGCACATAAAAGAGCAGCCTGATATTCCGTTTCCCTCCCCCTGCCTCTCTCAAATAATAAAATAAAAATGTATCTTTTTCTCTCTTGATGCCCATCACACTACAATTGATAGCTAGAATTTCCTGAATATTTGATGAAAATATAGTCAAGGCAAAATTCAAAATATATTTAGGTTAAAATTTTGACCTTTATATAAATGTTTCAGAAAATTAACTAACATCCATGCTCTGATAATATAGTAAGAAACTGTCTTTAAAAAGGTGTGATTTAGAACTGGGATCTCAGAGCAAATATGCATAAAAATGAAATAATATTTAAGAATTTAAAGGTAAACTATTACCCCAGAGAATCAGGCCTTACAGATTTTAACATGTGTTCATGTACACAAACCATAGTTGAGCTATAGGCTGTAATTTTTGGCTTGCATAATGAACTGAAAGAAAAAAATGAACTTCTTATCAATCACTTATAGTAAGCTAAAATAAGGGGGGGTTGCCATAATTTATCAATTGAGATAGAGGAAGGAAAGTATGAACCCACAAAAGTGTGTTGTGGACTGTTAATGGCAAGGGGCCATTGTAGATTTGAGACTTAGCAAAAGGCTAAGTTCTCCCCCCTCCATCTCCATATTTGGCTTTGATGCTGAGTATTTGCACCCACTCTACTTCCTTCCTTGGGTTGCAGGAAGCAATATACATGCCCTTCCTCTGACTCTTTGTTTCAGATGTTTGTAAATTTCACTAATGTATCCTGTTTTTGCCTTGGGAGAGTTCCTGTCTTAGCCTTTGATGTGCAACTTTGTATCAGGGTCCTTGATTTGCATAGGTCTATATAATAAAGCGAACTAGGGCTGTGAGGCACTCAGATACTGCCAGGCAGTTTGAGGAGTCCTCCCGGTCCCATCAGTTTTGTTCTGACCAAGTGTGTTTCCTTAATTCCGCACCGTTATTTGGAGCCGCGTTGGTCCGCGGCAAAAGTGCACTTAGCAGCTACTATAAGTCAAGCCTCATTCAATTTAGTTTATACAACCATGTGAAGTAGAAAGCACTTGGGGAAAAACTTTAGGGTTTCTCTGAATAAGTTAGAAAAACTAAAAATGGGTAAAGGGTTCTGCAACAGTTGGGCTGTAAAATTACACTAACAAGGTATGATAATGGTGGTACATGGCATGCTATACACTGATAGTGCAAGTCATTCAGTGGATTGTAACTGAAACCCAAGGAGTTCAACCATGACCAACTCCAATCAAGGTGATAAGTCTAAACTTAGAATTGTAAACTTGTAATACACAAAGCAAATTGAATTTGTTTTACAGAACATGCAATTTTTGCTTAGGAAATTTGATGGTTAAAATGGTTAAAGAACTATAAAACCCCAAATCGGCCAGTTTCAGAGAGTTTATGCAACACTAACTAGTTGAGATAGATCCTAAGTCTATATGATAATAAATGATAATCAATTTGCCACTCTAGTGAACTGTATTATTTTCAATTTTAAAAATATTTTTGAGGCCCCGGCAAGTTGGTTCAGCAGTAGAGCATCAGCCTAACCTGTAGAAGTTCCGGGTTTGATTCCCAGCCAGGGCACAAGGGAGAAGTGACCATTTGCTTCTCCACCCTTCCCCCTTTCCTTTCTCTCTATCTCTCTCTTTCCTTCCCGCAACCAAGGCTCCACTGGAGCAAAATGTTGGCCCGGGTGCTGAGGATGGCTCTATGGCCTCAACCTCAGGCATTAGAATGGCTCTGGTTGCAGCAGAGCAATGCCCCAAATGGGCAGAGCATTGCCCCCTGATGGGCATGCCGGGTTGACCCTGGTTGTGTGCATGTGGGAGTCTTTCTCTCTACCTCCCCACTTCTCACTTTGGAAAAATACAAAAAAAAAATTTTATTTGAAAAGAGATTATTTACTAGTTTTCTTTAATAAAATATTACTTGTTATTACTTAATTTTATTTTTTATGTCTCCCTCCCCCCAATTTTACCTAATAGAGTGGTTCCCAAAGTGTTGTTACAGGTCCAACAGGGTCAATTTACTGTATTTAGAAATTATTTTTCTGCTTTAATCTCTTTACTACCAAAATAGAGAGCCAGACCTGGAAAATTTAGATGTACTCTAAATCTTAGTTTTCTCATCTATAAAATAGAAAAATATAAAGGTAACCCTCCTGCACTGCTGGTGGGAATGCAGACTTGTGCAGTCACTGTAGAAAACAGTATGGCATTTCCTCAAAAAGTCAAAACCACCTTTTGACCCAGCTATCCCTCCTTTAGTTATATATCTTAAGAATCCGGTGCAGGAAGTGCTGTGGCCGACCACTTACAAGAATAATAATACTGATAAGAGACTGAGATCGGAGAAAAAGATGGCAGCGGAGTAGGCAGATGCACAGATGCCCAGCTCTCACCACCAAACTGGAATACAAATCAATTTAGGAAAAATCAGCATGAAAAACCAACTCTGAACTGCAAGAATGGCTCTCAAAAACCAAGGAGCAAAGAAGAAACCACAGGAATCCTGGTAGGGAGCCCCTGAACCTCCTCTGCTTGCCGGAATGGAGGGGGGGTGGGGCTGAGAGCCCAGAGAGGATCTCGGAGGGAGGGGACCAGAAACTACTGCTCACAGCCACTTGCCTGGCGACCAGGGAGCGAGGTGCATTGAAAGGACCAGCTTATCTCCCAGGTGGAGAGGACAGGGAGAGGGACAGACTGTGAGGGGCTAAGGAATGCAAGAGATGAGCTAAAAGGGCTGACTCATCCATACTGGAGGTGGCCATAGCTGGGGGAGGGACTGAATCTTTCACAAAACAGAGCTAAAGTGCTTCCGGATCAGAGATGTCTGGACATCTCTCCAGCTCCAATCCACACAATACACAGCTGAAAACAAGAAGTGGGGAGGAGGGGCAGTAACTCAGGTCTCCATGGAGATCTGAGATACACCTCCCCCTACTGAAGCTGAGAAAACACCCTGCCCCCAGTGAGATTAGCTGGCTAAAGAGGCCTTCAGAGTCTCAGGTTACACCCATCTCATCCCTGGATACAGTTTCAAGGAAGCCCCCTGCTGAGATCAGTAAACAAGACTATCACCTGTTAAGAAAACAAACAAATCAAGACTTCAAAGCTGCCCAAATCCAAAAGTGGATTACAGATAACAGCTGATACCAACCCAAGAAGACCTAGAAATAACTGCAAACTGGAGGCAGACAACACCAAGCCTAGACTCAACCAACTCTACAAATAAAACAAACAAAAAAAAGAGGATGAGAAGACAAAGGAGTGCAATCCAAATGAAAGCACAAGAGACACCTTCGAGAGATGAACTGAGTGATATGGAAATAATCAAACTTCCAGATGCGGAGTTCAAAATAATGATTGTAAGGATGCTTAGGGATCTTAGAACAACAATGGAGGGTCAGTATGAAAACCTAAATAAAGAAATAGCAAGTATAAAAAGGAATCAATTGAAGACGACAAATACAATATCAGAAATAAAGATCACAATGGAAGGAATTAAAAACAGGATAGATAGAGCAAAGGATTGAATCAGCAAGTTAGAGGACAAGTTGAATGAAGGCATGAAATCAGAGAAGAAAAGAGAAAAGAGACTCAAAAAGTCAGAGGAAACTCTTAGAGAGCTCTGTGACAACATGAAGAGAAATAACATCCTCATCATAGGGGTTCCTGAATAAGAAGAAAAAGAACAAGGGATAGAGACTTTGTTCAATCATATCATAGCTGAAAACTTCCCTAAATTAATGCAAGAGAAACCCTCACAAATCCAAGAAGCACAGAGGACTCCATTAAAGAGAAACCCAAAGAAACCTACACCAAGACACACCATAATTAAAATACCAAAGCTAAGGGATAAAGAGAAAATATTCAAAGCTGCAAGAGAAAAAAAAGTTATCACTTACAAAGGAGCCCCCATAAGGATGACATCTGACTTCTCAACAGAAACACTTGAGGCCAGAAGGGAATGGCAAGAACTATTCAAAGTAATGCAGAACAAGAACCTACAACCAAGACTACTTTATCCAGCAAGGCTATCGTTTAAAATCGAAGGAGAAGTAAAAAGCTTCCCAGACAAAAAACAACTCAAGGAATTCATTACAACCAAACCAATGCTGCAGGAAATGTTAAGGGGCCTGTTCTAAACAGATCAAAGTGGGAAAAGAATACAGCAAAAAAAGAATACACCTTTAAAGAAGAAAATGGCAATAAACAACTACATATCAATAATAACCTTAAATGTAAATGGATTAAATGATCCTATCAAAAGACATAGGGTAGCTGCGTGGATAAGAAAACAGGACCCATACATATGTTGTCTACAAGAGACACACCTTAGAACAAAATACACACATAGATTGAAGGTAAAAGGATGGAAAAATATGTTTCATGCAAACGGAAATGAAAAAAAAGCTGGGGTAGCAATACTTATATCAGACAAATTGGACTTTAAAACAAAGGATATAGTAAGAGATAAAGAAGGCCACTACATAATGATAAAGGGAGCAATCCAACAGGAAGATATAACTATTATAAATATCTATGCACCTAATATAGGAGCACCTAAATATATAAAGCAGACTTTGATGGATTTAAAGGGTGAGATCAACAGCAATACTATAATAGTAGGGCATTTCAATACCCTACTAACATCACTAGATAGATCCTCAAGAAAGAAAATTAACAAAGAAACAGCAGACTTATTGGAAACACTAGATCAACTCGATTTAATAGATATCTGCAGAACCTTTCACCCTAAAGCAGCAGAATATACATTCTTTTCAAGTGCTCATGGTACATTCTCTAGGATAGACCACATGTTAGGGCACAAAAGTGCTCTCAACAAATTTAAGAAGACTGAAATCGTATCAAGCACTTTCTCCAATCACAACGGCATGAAACTAGAAATGAATCACAGCAGAAAAGCTCAAAAATTCTCACACACATGGAAACTAAATAGCAGGTTGTTAAATAATGAATGGATTAAGAATGAGATCAAAGAAGAAATAAAATATTCCTAGAAACGAATGACAACGAGCATACAACAACTCAAAATTTATGGGACACAGCGAAAGCAGTGCTGAGAGGGAAGTTCATAGCACTACAGGCACACTTTCAGAAGTTAGAAAAGGCTCAAATAAAGAACTTAACCCTGCATCTAAAAGAATTAGAAAAAGAACAGCAAGTAAAGTCCAAATGTAGTAGAAGGAAGGAAATAATAAAGATGAGAGCAGAAATAAATGACATAGAGGCTAAAGAAACAATACAGAGGATCAATGAAACTAGGAGCTGGTTCTTTGAAAAGGTAAACAAGATTGATGAACCTTTAACTAGACTCACCAAGAAAAAGAGAGAGAGGACTCAAAAATAAATAAAATTAGAAATGAGAGAGGAGAAATAACAACTGACACAACAGAAATACAAAATATTGTAAGAAAATACTATGAAGAACTGTATGCCAAAAAACTAGACAACCTAGATGAAATGGACAAATTCCTTGAAACATACAATCTTCCAAATCTCACTCTGGAAGAATCAGAAAACCTAAACAGACCGATTACAACAAAGGAGATCGAAACAATTATCAAAAAACTCCCAACAAAGAAAAGTCCAGGGCCAGATGGCTTCACAACAGAATTCTACCAAATATTCAAAGAAGAACTAACTCCTATCCTTCTCAAACTATTTCAAAAAATTCAAGAGGAAGAAAGACTTCTAAGTTCCTTTTATGAGGTGAGCATAATTCTGATTCCAAAACCAGGCAAAGACAACACAAAGAAAGAAAATTACAAGCCAATATCTCTGATGAATATAGATGCTAAAATCTTCAACAAAATATTAGCAAACCAGATCCAACAATATATGGAAAAATCATACACCATGATCAAGTGGGATTTATTCTGGGGAGGCAAGGATGGTATAATATTCGTAAATCAATCAATGTGATTCATCACATAAACAAAAAGAAGGAGAAAAACCATATGATAATTTCAATAGATGCAGAAAAAGCATTTGATAAAATCCAGCACCCATTCATGATCAAAACTCTCAGCAAAGTGGGAATACAGGGAACATACCTCAACATGATAAAAGCCATCTATGAGAAACCCACAGCCAACATCATACTCAATGGGCAAAAATTAAAAGCAATACCCTTAAGATCAGGAACAAGGCAGGGGTGCCCCCTTTCACCACTCTTATTTAGCATGGTCCTGGAAGTCCTAGCCACAGCTATCAGACAAGAAGAAGAAATAAAAGGAATTCAAGTTGGAAAAGAAGAAGTAAAACTATCATTATTTGCAGATGATATGATATTGTATATAGAAAACCCTAAAGTCTCAGTCAAAAAGCTACTGGACTTGATAAATGAATTCAGGAAAGTGGCAGGATATAAAATCAATACTCAGAAATCAGAGGCATTTTTATACACCAACAATGAACAGTCAGAAAGAGAAATTAAGGAAATAATCCCCTTCACAATTACAACCAAAAAAATAAAGTATCTAGGAATGAACTTAACCAAGGAGACTAAAGACTTGTACTCGGAAAATTACAAAGCATTGATAAAATAAATCAAGGAAGATACAAACAAGTGGAAGCATATACCGTGCTCATGGTTAGGAAGAATAAACATCATTAAAATGTCTATATTACCCAAAGCAATCTATAAATTCAATGTAGTACTAATTAAAATACCAATGACATACTTCAAAGATATAGAACACATATTCCAAATAATTATGGAACCAAAAGAGAACACGAATAGCCTCAGCAACCTTAAAAAAGAAGAATAAAGTGGGAGGTATCACACTTCCTGATATCAAGTTGTACTACAAGGCCATTGTACTCAAAATAGCCTGGTACTGGCATAAGAACAGGCATATAGATCAATGGAACAGAACAGAGAACCCAGAAATAAACCCACAGTTCTATGGACAACTGATATTTGACAAAGGAGGCAAGGAAATACAATGGAGTAAAGACAGCCTCTTTAACAAATGATGTTGGGAAAATTGGACAGCTACCTGCAAAAAAATGAAACTAGATCACCAGCTTACACCACTCACAAAAATAAACTCAAAATGGATAAAAGACTTAAATGTAGGCCGTGAAACCATAAGCATCTTAGAAGAAAACATAGGCAGTAAGCTCTCCGACATCTCTCGCAGCAATATATTTGCTGATTTGTCTCCATGGGGAAGTGAAATAAAAGACAGGATAAACAAATGGGACTATATCAAACTAAAAAGCTTCTGCACAGCTAAAGACAATAAGAACAGAATAAAAAAACAAGCTACACAATGGGAGAACATATTTGACAATACGTCTGATAAGGGGTTAATAACCAAAATTTATAAAGAACTCGTAAATCTCAACACCAGGAAGACAAACAATCCAATCCAAAAATGGGCAAAAGAAATGAATAGACACTTCTCCAAAGAGGACATACAGATGGCCAATAGGCATATGAAAAAATGTTCAACATCACTAATCATTAGAGAAATGCAAATTAAAACCACAATGAGACATCACCTCACACCAGTCAGAATGGGGCTCATCAACAAAACAACACAGAATAAGTGCTGGCGAGGATGTAGAGAAAAGGGAACCCTCCTGCACTGCTGGTGGGAATGCAGACTTGTGCAGCCTCTGTGGAAAACAGTATGGAGATTCCTCAAAACACTGAAAATCGAACTGCCTTTTGACCCAGCTATCCCACTTTTAGGAATATACCCCAAGGACACCATAGAACGGCTCAAAAAGGAGAAATGCACCCCCATGTTTGTGGTAGCATTGTTCACAGTAGCGAATATCTGGAAACAACCCAAGTGTCCGTCAGAGGACGAGTGGATTAAAAAGCTTTGGTACATATATACTATGGAGTACTACTCAGCCATAAGAAATGATGACATCAGATCATTTACAATAACATGGATGGACCTTGATAACATTATACGGAGTGAAATAAGTAAATCAGAAAAAAACTAAGAACTATATGAATCCATACATAGAAGGGACATAAAAATGAGACTCAGAGACATGAACAAGAATGTGATGGCAAGAGGGGTGGGGGTGTGGAGAGGGGGGATGGGGTGAAGAAGGAGAGAGGGGTTGGGGGAGGGGAGGGGCACAAAGAAAACCAGATAGAAGGTAACAGAAGACAATTTAACTTTGGGGGAGGGGTATACAGCACAATCAAATGTCAAAATAATCTAGAGATGTTTTCTCTCAACATATGTACCCTGATTTATCAATGTCACTGCATTAAATTTAATTAAAAAAATAGAAAAATATATTAATAATGAGAAAGCTCATAATTTTATGAACCAATAGCACTAAAGTATGAAGCCATTTATTGATAGTAGAGTATGTTTATTAATACTATCATTATGGTTTTTTTACAAGTAAGGTTAATATTTATGTATTTAAATGAAAATGATATAAATAGGAGAGAAAAAAGCAAATGTCAAAATGTTAGCACTACTAATTTATCAGAAATCAGCGAAGAACCACTGGCCAAATCCAGCTCACCACCTGTTTCTCTATAAGCTAAGAGTAGTTTCACCATTTTTTACATAAATAGAAAAAGATAGCCTAACCGGTGGTGGCACAGCAGACAGAATGTCAACCTGGGAGCTGAGGTCTTAGGTTCAAAACCCTGAAATTGCCAGCTTGAACACAGGTTCACTGGCTTGAGTGTGAGGGCATCAAAATTATCCCATGAGTGATGATTTGTGCCCAAAGGTTGCTGACTTGAAGCCCAAGGTCACTGGTTTGAGCAAGGGGTCATTATCTCAACTTAAACCTCCCACCAGCCCCTCTCAAGACAAGTATGAGAAGCAATTGATGCACAATTAAAGTGATACAACTATGAATTGATACTTTTCATCTCCATTCTTGTCTGTTTCTCTCCCTCTCACTCCCCCTTTCCTCTCTCTCTCTCACTAAAAAAAGAAAAAAAAAAAAAAAGGAAAAACTAAATATGTTACATGAAAATATTTTATGAAATTTAAATTTCATAGTCTATAAATAAAGTTATACTAAAACATAGTCATGCTCATTCATTTTTATGTTGTCTGTGGCAAGTTTTGTATAAGTGCCAAACTAAATAGTAAATCAGAGACTATATGATAAAGCCCAAAAAGCCTAAAATATTTACTTTCTGATCCTTTATGAGAAAAGAAATATTTGCCAATTCCTGATCAGGATTATTTCTGTAATTATTTTTATTCATGTCTTGATTTTTCCAAATTTAATTGAAACTATTTTTATAGAAGTAAATAATTCTCTATTCACCAATAATTGTAAGTTTTAAAACACCATACTACTCATCTGAATTTGTAATGCATGACTCTCTAAAATATTTATTACTATTAGAGTAAATACAAAGACATTTCAATTTTATTACTTCATTTTAAAAATATTTCAATTAATGTTAATTTGAAATTTTAAATGAACATTTCAATAGGAAACATATTTATGTTTATGCATTTCATTGATTATTTCTAAGATTGATTTAGAAAGTGAAAGGCAGTATTTGGTAAAATTGTAAGTTATATATTCAAAATGGGCTTAAAGCTTTTTTTAAAACTGACTTGTAGAAATAAATAAATTACATATATAATTATATAATTATATATATATATATCTCAAATGGAAGCATCCTGAGAAAATTATCAGGCCACCCTTTCAAATAACAAATGGTTTGCTATAGTTATAATCACTGCCTTCCCTCAAAAATGACCTCCCATTGAGAACACATTGAATTGAAAAAAAAAGTGTATTTGTTCTTGAAAATTAAAACAATTAATTATGGTCTTTAAAGGCATCATTTATAGAATAATTACCTTGTGTTTACTCATTCTTAAATATATCACAAATATATATGTAATATATTGATATATATAAATGCATGTATATATATATAGATTTAGATAAATACATAAATACAAACCTATATATGCATGCATATTTGCATACATATAAGCTTCCAAATAAGGTAAAAGATTTCTTCATATGTTAACTTCTTTTCAAACAGTTTACTGGAGAACAGACATTTATTAATACTCACTAGGTTATGCTATATATAATATAAAAGATACAAATTATATATCAATTTTATTTTGAAATATAAAAAGAAGTCATCTGAAAAAGTTGTAGCCAAAATTCTCAGATATATATTACTTTTGAATATTTATGTTTGCTGAAAGAGGTAAAGTTTGAGGCTAGGAAGAGGTGTGACTTTAATATTCAAAGAGCAGGCAAATAAATAAAACAATTCACAATATATTATGCATCAAGCTCTCCAAGAGACAGCAATTTCATAGCCTCCATTTGCTATATATTCTGCTTCTGTTTGTAAGGTTGAAGAATCCAAATGTTATACATAATTTGAACCTTTGCTATGTCTTTTGGGCTATCTAGAAAGCTTTTATGCATTACTTTGGTGAGCACTGTGTAGTTTAATGATTTTATTCTAAAGTGACAAATGAAATTTGGATTCCAGGACCTTAATTATAGATCATCTTGATGCCTCCTTTTGAGTCTAATAGAGAGGCTAATTTGATAGCTAGTTGTAAGATTTCCTTGAATAAACTCCCAAATGAGATATCCTACCTATGTCTTTTCTGTTTTTGTAGGTTGGTCATTGTTAGAATTGTTAAATATCAAGACCCTCAATTTTATTTTTTTTTCCTTTTTTTATTTATGGTCATTTGTTTCATGACTAGTATTTAATATTTTTCAGACATTCAGAAACAATTATTTTAAATTAAAGTAACTAGAAACCTTCTAGGTGTGAGGCAGCAGGATTGCATGAAAGATATAAAAATGAAAAGTATAGGCCCTGGCCAGTTGGCTCAGTGATAGAGTGCTGGCCTGGAGTATGGACGTCCCGAGTTCTATTCCCAGCCAGGGCACACAGGACAAGTGCCCATCTGCTTCTCCACCCTTTCCCCTCTCCTTTCTCTCTATCTTTCTCTTCCCCTCCAGCAGCCAAGGCTCCACTAGGGCAAAGTTGGCCCGGATGCTGAGGATGACTCCACTGCCTCTGCCTCAGGTGCTAGAATGGCCTCGTTTGCAATGGAGTAATGCTCCAGATGAGCAGAGCATTGCTCCTTAGTGGGCATGCTGGGTGGATCCCTATTGGGTGCATGCAGGAGTCTGTCTCTCTGCCTCCCTGCTCCTCACTTCAGAAAAATACAAAAACAAAAAGAATAGTACATATCTCCTTATAGTTTTCTCAAGTCATTAGAATTATTATGGATAGGATATATATATTTCTTGTAAGTAGTGGACTGACTTAATATTAGACTATGACCAATTTAATGTCAAAGGTATTCCTAGGTTTGCAACAAATAAGTAATTCATACTGATCAATGGAAGGCCCATGATGAAGCTAAATGGGTTATGAAAAGTTTAAGGAGACAGATACATTTAAGTTTTAATTTGATCAGGTAGTTTTTTCAGAGTTGTCCTTGAGAAAAAGTACCCCTCCACCTCATTTTTTAATGCTTTCTTCATATTACAAGAAAGAAAAGAAACAAGAAAATACACTAAAAACACAGTGGAGCTAAAGGAACTTTTTTTTTTTTTGTATTTTTCTGAAGCTGGAAACGGGGAGAGACAGACAGACTCCTGTATGTGCCCGACCGGGATCCACCCAGCACACCCACCAGGGGCGACGCTCTGCCCCTCCAGGGCGTCGCTCTGCCGCGACCAGAGCCACTCTAGCGCCTGGGGCAGAGGCCAAGGAGCCATCCCCAGCGCCAGGGCCATCCCTGCTCCAATGTAGCCTTGGCTGTGGGAGGGGAAGAGAGAGACAGAGAGGAAGGAGGGGGGGTGGAGAAGCAAATGGGCGCTTCTCCTATGTGCCCTGGCCGGGAATTGAACCCGGGTCTCCCACACTCCAGGCTGATGCTCTACCGCTGAGCCAACCGGCCAGGGCTCTAAAGGAACTTTCAAAAAGAGTTTAACAATATTAACAAAATGGTGTCAAATAGTGTAAGAGTCTGGTATAAACTACTGGATTTCTCTTACAATTTCTCTGCATTTAGCAGTGATCTTCCTCAATTTTTCCTGTTACCAGCTTATACTTGAGGCCATCATAACATCCTTGGCCACTAGAGCTGCTAGAATTTGAATGAAAAATAAAATTTTCTGAGAACTTTATTTTTTGAGGGCAGTGCATGGCTATAAACTGAGGTTTGGGGTGGACAAAAGTCTAGTTTATCCTCTCAAATTTCCTTAGAGACCAGGGTGAGCCTGGATTTTACTTGAAATCACATCCTTGTTTGACTTTATCCCTTTTCCCAGCAGGTTTCCCTCAATGCAATACTAACTTTTCTTGGAGGGGCTGTTTCTAAACCATTTACACTCAAATACTTAGGTCTACTTCTGGGAGAACCCAACACTAAAATGTACACTCATATCACTTTTCTAAGTGTTAAGTCACCAATAGTAGTATGAATAATGTACATCTCCACAATTCATGTCTGTGATTAGTTAAAAAAGAAACCTATCATTTAAAATGTTTCCAAATGAATCTGATAAGACATCAATAGTCAGAGAACAATTATGAGTACTTTTAATATGGATAGTAATGAAAAATGGCTGCTTAGAATATTGTATGGAATGATGGATTAAAAAAAATATTTTGTTTTTCAGTCAACTAGTAGAGAGCATGAAACATAAGAAAAGCATAATGAAATATTGTCAAGCTATCTGCCAAATAATAATAAAGGCAAGAAGAAAATAAACTCCATTAATTGTACAATTATGATTTGATTAGACTATTTGATGAGGGTTTTTTGTTTATTTTTTTAACCTAAGTAACAAAGTATGGCTTGCTGTCCTCATTGTTACAATAGACTATGTAAGGTTTCTTCAGGAAAGTTTATTGCTAGAGAGAGTTCCACTTACAAATGCAGTACTAATACTTCCTGAGAGGTATGCCTTTCTATCAACTGGAATAAAGGGACAAAGTTTCTTTCTTTATATGTACGATAACCTAATTAAAAAGAATTATCAACAGATTAGCTATGTTTCTAATTTTCATATAAATTAAAAATACATCATGATAGCTGTAAGGCCAGTAACCACGGCCAAGATCACAGCCATCTGGCTCGTGCAGGTTCCCATTGAATTTGGATAGATAGTAATAAAACTGTGCAGCCAAGAACTGGTGGGCCATTACCTTTATTTTAGACCTGTACTGGCCAAGTAAAAAATAAACACACAGGCACCAAAACCCATTCACACGTCCCTCAGTTTCACAACCAGGAGAATCTTTCTGGATTTTTCTAGAATCAAAGGCCCCACTAGCCTCAGCCACCTCCTTTTCCCCATCAGCATGCCTCTATCTTGTTGTCTACTCTCCAAACACTGTGTGTTTTCCTCTCAAATTGGCCTCCTAGCACCTCCTTTGCAAACTTTGCAGAGCAAAAGCCCTCCTCCAGCACACATTAGCCCCTTCCCAAGCAGAAAGGCAATCAACACTATCATGTGGCAGCATCATCACATGAGCAGCAGACATTTTTAACAAAGTGAGCATTAAAATCACATTTTACAGACTGTACGCCCAACAATGGTGATAAAGGTGTGCTGGAGAAATTTTTTTCCTACAAGAAAGCACTAGAGCACTTATCAAAAGAATCTTGAATCAGAGAAAAAGACCGATAATTTCCATTGTCTGAGCCAGAAATGAAGGTTCTGTTAAAAAAGATACGTAAATAAAAAACTATAATTAGTACCTGTAGCAAAGAAATGTGTTCCTCTTTTATCAGAATAGAAAGTCACTGTAAAATTTAACCTTGTGAATGATAATCAATAGTTAACTGTTGAGGATATTGAGAAAGTCTAACAATTCCTCAGTATAATGAATTTTTAAAGCTCAATATCTTCAGTTCCTGAAACTTCCCTGAGTCCCAAAGAAAGCCCACTTTCTAAGATCTCAACTAAAATTGGTATTTTACTGATACATAATGTGAAGATAAATTCCAAATTCATAAACATGGTGGTAAAGAGTAAATACTCTGGTATCAGACTAGAATCAGGTGCCTGACAGTAGGATCTGTATGACCTGGGTAAGCTATTTACTTTCACAGGGTTATAGAATCATCAATGGCACAATGGGTTTTAGGTGTATTAAAAAACAAGGGAGCAAGACAGGTGGGTAAGAAAGGGAGGAACAAAGGAAAAAATGACCCTTGGTACCTCATAAGTATGCAAGGGTCCAAAATACTAAGGTTGATTCAATAGTGAGAGCAAAAAGTAAATATACTTTTAATTTTCATAGTTTATTGTGTTGTTTTTAAATTGAAATTTTAATATCTATTTTTACATGTGCATACATATATTTAACAACTAAAAGCACCTAGAAGCAGAAATGATAAAAGAATGGTTAAATTTTAAATAATTAAAGGGAAAACTAGAGTTTGACTTGCACAGGCAAATATGGAAAAGAAAGAAAATATAAAACCAAAATACTATATTACCTCACAAAATAAGATAAAAGAGGTAAATCAAACATAGCAACTGTAACAATAAATGTCAAAGGTTTACTTGACATTGTAAATCACCAAATCTGTCAAACTCAGTAGAAAAATGAAAGGTTACAATATGCAGTATAAAAATGATAATATAAATTTAGAGTGAATCAGAAAGACAAAACATAAATGTTCAAAAATACATTACAAAATGAGTACAAGGAAGTAGGAGTTATGATATTAATACTAAATAAGAGGTTAAAGAAATAAAAGAAAATCAAAATATACATATATGTGCATTTATATTAAAGAATGGATCTCTTATAATAAAAATATGCCTCATGAATGTCTGCAGCATTAATGTGGACAGATATATCAACAAATATGTAACTATATAACTTGTAACTGTTACATTTTGCTGTATGGTTTTGTAATGACTGATTTACTTACTTCCCCATCTGCTTGGTATTTTAGAGATATCTACATTTCACAATGTATACACATATCAAACCATCACGTTCAATACCTAAGTGTAATGTGATGAGGAATTGTGGGGGGAAGAGGGGCGTTCTACAACAGCATGATTAGATTTCAGTCTTTTACTGAGCCAATGCGTATGTTTCTTAGTTTACCTCCCTCACCACTGGTGGCACAGGATGGTTAGAGTGCGATAATAATACCCAACAAATTAGGCACTGGTGAACTAGTTCCCCTGAGGGCAAAGTTTGTTAAAAACAAATCATATTTCAGAATGGTTCCTATCTCCTTCCCTTGAAATATGATGGGATATTAAACTGACAGTCACTAAGTTTGTGATTTTTAATCTGTTTAGGTTTTACTTATTGTTAGAACACAATAGGGACTTCCCAGCTCCTTACATGTATTGTATTGCAAAAGGTTCAGAAAAGTTAGGTACTCAAGAGTGGATGAATTATTCCTAGAGTTCAAACTTGAGTTTTTCTGACACTTTACCCATAATTTTTCCATCAGAACAGTTTATGATGCATGCAACACCGTTTCACAAGTGGAGGCATGTTGTGCAAAACCATCTATTGTAAAAGACAGTCTATATCTAGAAATTGTAGCAAATAAGAGTTTAATCCTTCTAAGTTATCCTTAAAATCTGGCAAAATTCTTCAGAGCTTCTCTACCTGTTCCTACTTCCTTTCAGTGCTGACCCAAATATAAAGTGAGAGTGCTAAGCTAGAAAAAAAAAGGTAGGCTTTTAGGTAAACTATGTGATTTTTAAGAACACTGAACTTCTGGGAAAAGATTTCTGAGAAAACTAAGTGCCTTATGTACCACGAAGAGACATCTCATCCCATCCTTAGCTGTAAGTTCCTTTAATTTAACAGCATGTCTTTCACAGTGCAAATGCTTTAACTTCTTTCTGACTCAATCACAGATAATATGAGTAAGAAGGTCTATTTGAATGATAAATAAGGGCCAACTGTAAAGAAAAGAAAGTCAAGTTAATAAACTGAAAAGTAGAAATGATTTTAGAATATTGTAGTGAAGGATCTGAATATGGAAATTTTGAAAGAAGCACTTAGAAGGGAGAGGCAGGAAAGCACAAATTGGGGCATCTTATTTTGTTATTCCACTATGCAGAATATCATCACCAATCACAGTAGCATTCTTAGTCCAACAGGAACCTGAGTGATTTTGAGCAAGTCCTCTTTTGTATAAGTTATATTGTCTCTGGGAACTTCTTAAATATTCATGCTAGTAAAAAAGGTTGTTATTTTTTAACAGAATTTAGATAGACACAGAGAGAAATCTTTGAGGAAAATCAATCAATAAATAAACTGGCTAAGCTCCTCTTTTCATTTCTCCTTCCTCCCTCCCTCCCTCCCTCCCTCCTTTTCTTCTCTCCTTTCTTTCCTTCCTTCCTTCCTTCCTTCCTTCCTTCCTTCCTTCCTTCCTTCCTTCCTTCCTTCCTTCCTTCCTTCCCTTTTTTTTTTCAGAGACAAAGAGAGAGTCAGAGAGAGGGATAGACAGGGACAGACAGACAGGAACAGAGAGAGATGAGAAGCATCAATCATTAGTTTTTTGTTGCAACACCTTAGTTTTTCATTGATTGCTTTCTCCTATGTGCCTTGACCGCGGGCCTTCAGCAGATCAAGTAATCCCTTGCTTGAGCCAGAGACCTTGGGTTCAAGCTGGTGAGCTTTTGCTCAAACCAGATGAGCCTGTGCTCAACCTGGCGACCTCGAGTCTCGAACCTGGGTCCTTCTACATCCCAGTCCGACGCTCTATCCACTGCTTGGTCAGGTCTTTCTTCCCTTCTTGAAATTCTTCCTTTCTTTCATTCCCTCATTTGGTCCTACTCTCAAAGGATATTTATTTCACTTATTGGATGTGATAAATCCTTTTTAGATGCTAAAGAGGGAAAAAAAAACTGAGTCTTTATTCCTGTGCCAAAGAACTTTATAGTCTAGTGTTTTTATATCTATAGATAACTACAAGAGAGGTGTAGGGCCAGAGGTCGCAACTGTTGTGGCCATTCACATGCAGGTTCTCATTGAATTCAGGCAGCAGTAATGAAACAGTGAAGCCAGAAAATGGTGGGCCATTTTATTTATTAAAGTCTAGCACCAGCTGGCAAGCAAACATACAGGGCTCGCAAAGCCACTGACCCATTCTCCAATTCCACAAGCAGGAGAATCTTCTCCAGTTCCTACTAGAATCAAAGGCCCCCACAAGCCTCAGTAGGATTCCCAAAGCACCTCAGTTCTGTTTTTCCATCTGCACACCTTCTCTCTCTCATACAAACTGGCTTCTCCTTCAGCACTCCGCATTCTCTCTCCTCTCTCACTCTGCAAACATGGCTTCTTTTGTTTTCTCCTTCTGCTCTCTCTTTTCAAAACTTTCTGGCACAAAAACCTCTCCTCCAGCAAACATTAGCAAAACAATGGTCCCTGGTAAGCAGAAATACAATCAGCAATTTGCAATCAACTGCCCTGCTCTGAGGGCAAGCACACAGGTATCCACCCAGTGCCATTTTTAACAATAAAAGTGAGCAAACTCAAAAAGTGTATTTGCTCAACAAAAGGTAGCCAGTTTCCATCAGACATAAGAAAGCAGCAGGTTGGTTGTCCACATAAGAAAAAGCCAAACCTGTAAGAATTTTTATGAGTTTATTTGAGCCAAACTGTCAACAATTACCAGGAAACAAAGTCTCAAAAGATTAAGAAAATGCTCTGGAAAATGGTATTTTACTGCTTATTTTATAATCAGAATCAAAGGGGGAGACATAATGGGGTTAAATGAAACCCATTGGTGATAGATTAGGGAGGTGGGAAAAAGCAAAATAAGGAAATCTTTGGGATTGGATAAAATGTAAAAATGTATATACTCATACTTCTTTTACATAGGCAGGAATAAGATAGTTAACAATTAACCTGATAATAATAGCAATGATAGTGTAAAGCCAGTAGCCATGGTCACCATCACAGCAGCCTGTCCCATGCAGGTTCGCATTGGATTCGGACAGACGGTAATGAAACAACGGAGCCAAGAACTGGTGGGCCATTAGTTTTAATCCTAGTTTGCACCTGGTGAGCAAGAAATACACACAGTGGGAAAACACTTCCCTTTCCATTCAGGGCTCCCAAAGCCACTGACTTATCTGAGTTTCCTAGAATCAAAGGTTCTACCTCACCAGCCTTATTCACCTCTGTTCTCCATCTCCTTCTCTCTGCACAAACTCCGCACTAACTGGCTTCTCCTTCAGCACTCCACCATCTTGGCTGCTTCTCCTCTCTTCCACGTGGCCTTTTTCTGCTCTTCTACAGCATGAGTTCCTAGAACGTAATCACTTTTATCCCAGAACAACATGATCTCTCTTACTTTTAAAACCTTTTGGCGCAAAAGCCCTCCCCCAACACACATTAATATAATCACGCTCCTCCCAAGCAAGAAGGGCCACTTGGGCGTGATTATATATCATCACCTGGGGGGGCGGGCTTCCACATGGGCAGCACCATCTTTAACAAAGTGAGCATAATATATTTTATCTGCCCAACAGTGGGGATTTGTGGGTTCTGCTCTGGTAGGGTGGCTGCATCCCCAGGAGGCAGGAAAAGATTACTTTTACATTTTAAAGATATGTTATCAGGTATGTTTTTGTAGATGCAAAAGACAACAGACAGGCATAGTTAAGGTAAGCATTGACCTTTGTTAGAGAAAAGTACTGCCCTAGGCCATGACTATCCATCATGAACTGCTTTTAGTTAGAAAGATTTAATTTCAGACCATTCTGTGTATAGGTCTCTGAGTGTGCAAGGCTGCCATGCAGGCTTCCCCTGAGCTTGCAAGGTTCAGCATGAGGCCCTTTTTCCTTCACATGGCTAAACTATCAATTGAAACAAAATTCTATGTATTTATTCAGGATTTTAATTTTGTTAATGAAGAATATTAAGCTGGTAATGACAAATTATCTTTAATTAAATAGCATAGGTGTTAGTATCTATGAACCTTATACTATTTTTAATTTAATCTTGCTGTTCATGTTAAATTTTGAGTTTGTTATTCATTTTCTGCCTGTGATTATTGTTATCTGGAGACATTGAGGCTCACACTCCAAGGCAGGGTCTGTTAGGTTCGTTCCAGCTCCCCTTAGTAATAGCCTCAAGTAACCAGGTTGAACTTTATGCGACCTGGGGCCAGAGGTGTTCCCATAGCTCTCCACCTGAGCAAACTTGATAGATATCTTACCTCAGCCTGCCTGACCCTGCAGCATCCTGATGGTTAAGTCATCCCCCATCACTTATTTGAACGTTCTATACTTTGCACCACCCTCCCTCCCCCATTGTTTAAACTGCCCCAAGTAACAGAAGTTTTGCCCCTGCAGCGAGAAATACACCCAAACTGTGCCCTATATAGGATGAAGCTTTTCATCCCCTGACTGCAGAGCCACTAGGGTCTCAGCCCATCTGTTTGCAGATGGCTGTTTGCATAAATAAACTTCTTTTAAAATTCACCAGACCTTGTGTGCCCCTCCTTTGGCGACCTAACAGGGTCCACCTGAGGCTTTGACCCAGATGGAAGGATGTGGGTGGGAGGTTTTGTGGAAGGGAAGGTCAGGGGAAATTAAAGGGTTATAGTGTTAATTTATGCACACTGTTTTAGTTTATTTGTATTTGCATTAATTTCTGTAGCAAGCATTCATGTTGTCATCAGATGTTTAGAAAAGTCTTGATTCCCCTTGGTTTAAAGACTATATATCTAAATTCCAGCATTAACTAAATAGGCCATTTTTTATTTTATTGTTCCTTTTATATATAATTTTAAGTTATTCCATTAACAGATAGACATTTTAAGAACTTTGGAGAATACACCAAGAAAACAATCCCAAACTAAATTGAAATTTTCCTTTCAAATACTCTGCCTTAGCATAACTCTGTATAATGCAGTTGCAGGAAGTATAATTTTGTTTCTAAAAAATTTACTTCGCATAATATCAGGATTATACTCTATACTAGTCCAATTACAGAGATTGGCATTTTGGATGTTTTACAGGAACATGATGTCTTGACCATTTTACTCTATGTAAATATTTTATTTCTTCCTGCTGAGAGAATAAAAATACAATGCTCTTTATCATCACTAAACCAACACAAACATATTGCTTTTCCAAAAACCTGTAATTCTGCATACTCTTTAGTTCATGATGTGATATCTATATCTACATTGGTCATTAAAATGACATTGGTACCAGCAGTATAGAATTAACTGGATGTAGAGAATTAATTCATCACCCGTAATGAATGACTAAAACCTAAGCATTTCTTTTAAAAAGTTGGCACTTATTTTTTAGGGCAACCCACAGAGCTATAAGGAAATACACAGTGGTGATTACATAGCAACAGAAAAACTATTTTGGTTCCAAAGCTAAAAGATTGCAAATAATCCAGATGTTGCTCTATGTGCTTCAGATAGATTATTGAAGTCCCTAGTACCACTACTTCCAAGTTAGAGGTAGCCTTTATTTTTTAAGAACTGGATAGGCAATGCATTTTGACACCTTTTCTTAGGTATAACTAAAGAATTATAGGGAAAAAAAAGCTCCACCGAGAGATTTATTTTCAGCCTCAGAACTGCTATTTAAAACTAGGAATCCTCAAGTGGAAGGTCATTTCTTAGTTGTGCTTCTAAAAGTAGAATAATTTGAAACTAGGTTTTGCTAAAATTTTAGTAGATTAAGACAGTGTTCATATGGTGTGAAATGAGTCGTAAAGTTTACTTTTACAAATAAAATATTTTTTCTGCTCTTTGACTACCACTCTGTTTCCCATTGTTTAAGGCCTGGTGTTCAGAAGACACCTATTTAAAGACATGTAGCTTGAGGCAGGAGCAGCTATCAAAAATGTTATGGTTAATTTATCACAATTTATGTTTTATGTCTGGAAAAATAAGGCTATAGACTTACAGAACTAAAGTAGAAGAAAAATAAAATTTAATTAAGCCACAGTGAGGGTATGACAAAGTTTCTACAGTTATTTATGACACTATAATTTTCTTCTTTATTTATATATTCACCAAATATATAGAGTGACAAATCGAAATTCCATGTGGTTCTAACATAAAATGACAGTCCCTGACCTCTGTAATTGCACCTTCTGGTAGATGAGACAGACAAAAATAATCATTAGGCTTTAATTCTGTAAGTAGTATATCATAATTGATAAAACTACATGTAAGATGTATAAAAATGTAAAAATGAATACATACATAAACAAACAAAAACATAGTCATACCTGTCCCTAAATTCTAATCTTATGAAGACTCATTTTTTAATATTTTAGTGTATTAGTTTTTATTATGATATTACCACTATTTTTCTCCTTTCTCTTTCCTATCTCTCATCTAGCTCTATGTCTTCATTTGTATACTTCTGACTAATAGAATAAAAGTAAATAACAGGGTTCTAAGATATCTGGCAAATGGAGAAATCTATCCAATACCAGAACATCACAGGGAAAAAGACATTTACCGAGGCCCAAAATTAAAATGAGGATTAACAACTCAGTGCCTGTGAAAGTTTATGAAAATATAGAAAGCCTGTATTTTCTGAAATATAGCCTTGTGAAAGCCTGAGATGAAAAAAAATAACATGGTTTTTGGAATGGAAATAAGTCCAGAATAGTTGACATGAAAAGCTAAGAGGTCCCCAGATGGCAGCAGTTACCGCTGTGTAGCCAATGCTAAGGAAAGTCTTCTCAGGTGTCACTGGAGGGTTCTAACCATAAAGACATTTGAATTTTTAAATTATAGGTTAGGATGCAACACTGGGAGAAAAATGTGGTATAAAACAGTAGGTGGATGTAAAATAGTCAGAAAAATATTAGTGGTCCTAGTGAGCAAAGATGAGAATAGACTAGGCTCTGGCAATAAAATGAGGTAGAGCATCAGTAGTTGAAAACAATATGCCACATGCACATGCGTGCATGCGCGCGCGCACACACATACTCACACACACACTGGAAATCAGAGGGAAACTTAGTTGCCCACAGAAATTAAGTTGCACACACACACACACACACACACACACACACACACACACACACACTGGAAATCAGAGAGAAATTTAGCTGCCCACAGAAATTAAGGCAAAGGAGCTCCCAAAATGAGGCACTTGAATTAAAAGTACTAATTTGTTTTCCAAATTAGTGAAACCCACATAACATGTTGATAGCTGTACTATTCCATATTATCATCCACCAAAGAATTGACATATGTAAATTTAAGATTAGGGCTAAGGATAATTTTTACCTCTCAAATTCGGTGAGCCCATTTCTGATTTACCTAACAGACTGGATGTTTGATTTCACATTGCTTATAAAATACTTAAGAAAGCATAAAAATGGATTAAAAATTTAAATTTAAAATCATTTATAGAAAGTGAGAATGTTAGCTGCTTGTCAGAATCTGAAAGAAATTTCCAATTAATATAAACATGACAGCTGATTTATAAATCATTACCCAGTCTTCACCTTAAATTTTATCCCTAAGTCACCTTACAAAATAGAGCTTAAGCAAACAAAATGACAATGATCAAACTTCTCATCAGTCTCAGAAATCTGTTCCTTACCAGCCAGAAAAACAAGCTGTTTTTCACCTTGTATCTAAGTAAGAAATGTGAAGGGACCCTGTGAAATAACTCATCTACCCTAATTTTATTCAGTCTCTGATCTTTATCCAGCAAATATTTATAGAGCCTTTGATGACATTGAACTAGAAATGGAAGATGCAGTGGTAATGAAGGTTTGCATTGGCCTTGTCTTCCTGTGAGTTTAGGATTCAGAGAAACTCAAAATTTAAGACTAATTGGACAAGACAGTAATTTACAGATTACACAACCCCTTGACTCTCAGTACAATGCTACTAAATGATCTTTCCTGAATCTTGCAACTTACAGATAGTATCATAGTGGCCTGTATTTTTCTGTAGTTACTTTCAGTCAAGTGTAATCTGTCTGAGCCCTAAAATGTGTAGCTATTATCAGTATCACTCATCATTTGAAACCCTGATACTAACAGGAGTTGAAAAATGGCACATGCATTTCCTATGAAATAAGAATATGTTATTTTTAAAGGGTTGCAAATTAAACATAGAAGTAGAAGGAGGAAATGGTAGCAGAGGACGAGGAGGATAAGGAGGATGAAGGACTGTGGGAGAGGATATTTGGCCCACAAATTTTAAAATATTTGTATTTTCTTATAACAGAAAACGTTTGCTTACTCACTTAGGACATAGTAAAGTCCCCCAAAATATACAATGAATGCTTGCATAAATGACATTTTAGGATATTTGGGACTCAAAAGTACACAGATAGGGCCAGATACACATATGCATTTCAAATTATCAGGATTGGTGTATGCTAGTTATTGTGGATTTATCAGGAAGAAGATAGTAAAAACAGTCAAAGCTAAGAAATAAATGACTGCTGGAAAGGAACAACTATAAACATCTATAAAATGACACATTATCTCAGTATATACCAACAACATATTTAATAATATTCAGAAAAGACTTCTAAAATAAAATGATAGAATGCTTAGTAAACTTGGAGATGAAGAGAATTTGCCTCTTTAAAGAGTCTAGTTCTAATTACATGGAACAAAGAAAGCCTTTTCAATAGAATCAGAATATATTATAATTAGTAGTATTAGATATATAAAAATATTGAGTATTATTATTATTTATACCATTTAATATCAATTAAATATGTTAACCTGAGGATGACTGCACAAAACAATATATTTAACCTCAGAGAAGTAAGCAAACAATAATGTTAATAATATTTTGTAGCAATAATGATCAGGTTCAAATATCAATCTGATGGATCCTGGCTGTGAAGAACAAATTATCATTTTTTGTTACTATTACTTACTTCATCCACCAGTGACAATATTAATATTATGTACTTAATAGCTATAAGAGAATTAAATAAGTTCATACAGGTAAATGGTAAGAACACAGACATATTAATTATTTATATTAGGAATAGTGTCAGTAACCACTATGTTATATCTTTTAGTTTTACTAAAATTAGAAAACAAATTGTAGAGTTCATTTTCATATGAGAAATAGACAATTTCAACTAGAGTTGATTGAAGTCCAAATTACATAGTTATTTTTAGACAGCAATAACTCAATATGTTTTAATGACATATAAAATCAGCAAATTTTGGCCATTCCAACACTCTGAGTATTTATACTTGTAAAAATCAGAAATTTGCAATACATTGTACATGCAATATATTTTCTTAGACACTATTTACATTATAAAAGGGGGGAAACCCAATGTTGTATAACCAAAAAATGGTTATGTAGACATAACCATATAGACAAATGATAAAAAGTTATGTAGTCATTTAAAACTATATTTTAGAAAGATAATTAATCCTTGTCTGTTTGGCTCAGTGGATAGAGTATTGGATGTCCCAGGTTTGATTCCTGGTCAGGGTCCACAAGAGAAGCCACCATCTGCTTCACTCCT